>NC_045641.1:15055894-16305894 GCF_009829145.1 Chiroxiphia lanceolata
TCGTTTTAGAACTAGAGCTTTTGTTGTGTTGCCTTTGAAAATTATCTCTTTCTTTTAGTTGGCAGTGGATCGTACCCAAGCTCCTGTGATTGCCATACACTTCATTTTATCTGCAGAGGAAAATCAAAGTGCCTTTGCCAGGGGATTCAAAATGTCCAAACCTAATTTGTGGGTTATGCCTAATAACAAGGATAACAGCTAAAATATAGGAAACTGGCATTAAATTGTAATATTTGGAAAGCATCACTCACTTTCAGAAGTAATGGTTTGACAAGAATAGCTTCTCCTCCCCTGTTTAGCTCAGTGTAATCTAATAAGGTTTTTTTGGATGTGAAGCTAAACTTCCAAATTCTATATTTTGCCTTTTGCTTATGAGGATGAATGTCTAGTTTGGTAGACAGTTTGGATCAAGCTACGAAATATCCACTTGGATCACAGCATTCCACTTCAAGTATTACCACTTCAAGCAATGTCATCTTCTACAGCAGCAGTATCCCTGTTTTTCCATGACTCTTTATCTCATGCTGCCATTTTGGACTCTCATTAGAGCAAGCTGCAGCGTGTTTTGAACTTTTGTAAAAATTATGTGTTAAAGAAATTTACTTCAGGTAAAGGAATTATCTGAAACCACAGCACGAAAAATCCAACCAAATCTAGTCTCATTGAATTAATCATGGCATTAGGAGGTCTCATCCTTCTGACTTAATTTTTATTCATAGATTAGAAGAAGGAAAACAAACATCTTGGTGTTTTTCAAGTTAAATGAAGTGGTTCTGATGCAGGAATGTGTCTAAATCTAGCTGGAAAAAAACCAACAGCAATTAAGACAGAAGTATCACAAACAAAAAAAATCTGACTTTTTGGAGACAAATATCTATTTTTTCCTTTGTAAAAATTGCCAGATGTTTAATTTTTTTCCTGTGATTTATGTTTAAATCATCTGTGTCCTCTAGTTCTATGAGCAGCTAAGTTGCTCTGTTTTTTAAAGACTTAATGGTTTTATTGTTTTGTACCATTTTAATGTATTGTCATAACTAATGGCATATTCAAGGGTTATCAGAAACTACTGAAGTACAGTTTTGGTTTTCAGAAGACTGATTTTCAGAAGAAAAATGTATTTAATTCTGAAAAGTTGGTTTGTTTTTCATTTTTTACTTTAGACCCATTCTCTGTAGTTAAAACCCATGTTCTGCCTAGAGGTGTTTATTTTTAAGAAGACTGTAACATATGAACTCAACAATATGGATGGAAGGATTGATGATAGGAAAATGCAAATACAATATAGTTAATTTCAGAGCTAGATAATTTTAATAAAAAGTTTCACACTCATTTTCTGTTTTAAAAACCACTCGCCTCACAGTCAAAGTCCTTTGGGCTTTTTCATTGAGTTGGTAAAGCTCCTTTAATATAGAGATTAGCAGTTTCTTTTATTTCTTTCATTCTATTTATTGGTTTGTAAACCTGAAGGCTGTGAATTTTATGAAAGAAAATCCTTTAATTTTGTGTATGCCTATTTATATGTGGCAGTTACCATGGTACAGATTTGGAGTGAATCTTTTTAAATACTGACTTGAGCGAGTATGATAATTTTTATCATCATTTTTGTGATACAATTAATCAGAAGTCTGAAAAATTCTGGGTGCTTACTGAACTTAGCTGACT
Source organism: Chiroxiphia lanceolata (assembly GCF_009829145.1). Taxonomy (NCBI): domain Eukaryota; kingdom Metazoa; phylum Chordata; class Aves; order Passeriformes; family Pipridae; genus Chiroxiphia; species Chiroxiphia lanceolata. The sequence goes on from NC_045641.1 coordinate 15,057,557, forward strand.
GAATGTTCTAAATGTTTAAAGTGTGAAATTCTAATGTAAAGGTCCAAACTTTAGTGTATGTGCTCTGTTGCAAAATTTCTGCAGGGCCCCACTTCAAGCGCACAAACTGATTTGTGCAATGGAGTTTTGTTGAGACTTCATGACTCCCTCTGAGTTGCAAGCCATTGTCTGAGAACAGCTGCTTTAATTTCTAGCTATTCATTTTAGTGCCTCCTTTCCAATTGTTTTGTACAATGGGTCATTGTGAACAGAATTTTATATAACTTCCATAAAATAGATGAGCGGATCAGGACATCAGTTGCATCAGTTCCTAAGGACATTTCTGCCTACTCGCCCGACAGCCCCTGCTGTAGAGTTCCAGCTTATTCAATGAGCATGACCACTGATGATGGACTGTAAGATGTAGGTTGGCTGAAAGGTCCCTTGAGGATAAAGATAGATTTTGAGCTCAGTTAAGGCCCTTACAGGAAGTTTATGAAGAACAGAAGGTTCAACAGCCTGGATTTAAAATAGATGCTGCAGAATCAGTTGCCAGATAAGGTTTTTAAGCCCAAAGCCTCCATGCTCAGGTGTGATGCCAAATATGAGAACCTGAGGGCTGTCGCTGGTGAATTAAAGTTCATAGGTACATTTGTTAGTAAATCTTTTTTCTTTGTGAAGCTTGGAGTTGAGGAGAAATCCCAGAGTATGTCTGATCTCTGGACTGCTCCTAGCTAGCAGTGAGTTCCGGCTTTGTGGTTTTTCCACCGAGGAAATGCCACTTTGACTATGGAACCCTTTGATGTACTTGTCGGCCCAGTGATGTCATGTGTCTTGCTTGAGAATATCTTATGAGATCTATGGATTGACTCTATTTATCTGTCACCAGATTTATCTGTCACTTGATTTTGCTTGAAGACATTTTGAGGTAATGGTGTGGCTAAATGACAGGACATGTGGGACTGTGTACTGTCCAAATGTTAATGTTACTTGTAAACAAACTAGAAAATTCATCAGGCTGTATTCTGCTATTAATATTAAGGAAGCAAAGTTAAATGATGATACAATTGAGATATGAATTATAAATACCATCATTTTAAATGAAAATAAATCTTTCTTAGGCAGGTCTGATTATCTCTCAATGAAGAAAGTATTATCTAAACCCCTTGCTTGAGTCCCACTCTTGAAACTGTTCAAAGATTGTCAGCTTTCTGAAGCTGGAACTCTGCATGTAAATTCTTCACTAACAAACCCATGTAGCGTTTTTTACTGAACCAATACTTTTAATATTTTCTGTATTTTTAGGAAAGACTTTGAAAATGTAAAATTGTAGATCCTTTTCCACCTCCCTTTTTTTTTGGATGGCAGCAATTTTGACCTATTCATATTGTGATTAGATGTTCTGAGTGGGTATACCAGATGTGATAAGATGTGTAAGACATAAAATATTTCAGCAGGTGAAAAAGCACTACTCTGTGCAGGAAGAAATTCATGTGAATACTGGAGTTGGGGATTTTAAATTTTTTCCTATTCTTTCATAGCTTTCTGTACTACTTTTTTTCTCCCCTAGAATACTTTGAAAGTTTTAAATAGAGAATAAAACTTTCTCTGTTAGCCAGAAATTTGGTGGTTTTTTCTTCATTAAGAAACTGTTTTCTGCATTTTGAATGCAGCCTCATACCACTGCTACCAAAGGTATGGAAAAAAATGTAATTAATTTCTGCTCCTTCTGCAGGCCTCTAGAGCTGTGCAGAATAGATCTATCCTATACCTTCAAATACCCACACTTGCAACTGGTTTGTGGAAATTGGGTCTTTTGGGGACTAGGGAGAACACTTCATCTCCAAAATCCAGGTCTTAGCAGTGAGTAATGGCATTTCTGAAACAACCTCTCAATAACAGTGGAAGCTTTTAGAAAGGAAACAACAGAGATATTTTGTGATAACTCTTGAGTACATTCAGTTGCAGCAGATGTGCCATCTGTTAGTATGATGTAGGAGAGCTGTACATTTGACATCAGTAGCAGACACTGTGTACAAAAATTGTTTCATTTTTTTGCTTGGGCTTCCTGAAAATTGTCTTTGTAGTACAGTGCAGAAAAGCAGAACTGAAATGACTGAATTGTTCAAAAATTATTGAAATAATTCAAGTTTGTTTGAAACTAAGGTGCAAAGCCTGCTATGCCTGGCAACATTGTCTTGATAGCGATCACTTAAGAACTATTATGTATTCTTTTGTTGTTGTCTTGTTTTTTTTTAAGCTGGACCTGTGATCTGCAGAATGCTAACATACCCTCCAACTCGAAGAGCCTTAATTGTGGGTTGTGGTCTGCAGATGTTTCAACAACTGTCAGGGATTAACACCGTCATGTATGTATTTCCTACTTGCTTCTCTTTATGAAAAATTAGAATTAGTCAATTAGACCAGTAGCAGTTGCAGATGATCTTCTGGAGAAAATCTGAAATGTGAAAAATTGAGTATGAGAGATGGAATTCTGGTTAGAAATCCAGGTGTTGACATATTTGACATCGCAGAAAATCGGTACAAGAGGATGTTAGTATAAGGGCAAACATTTATGCAGACACAAGAATGCAAACTACTCTGGGAGATGCATTATTCTGTGTTAGGGTTTGTGGTCAAAGCTGTGTTTGTCTAGACAGGAAAGTACATTTATGGTTTGAATTTGTGCGCAAATAGAGCAAAAGAGGGTGAGGGTTACACTGGCCGTGTTAATGAGATGGAACATTCCTATGAAATGCTATAGGAGGTAAAGATGCTGAGGGAAGAACCATTTCCTGTTATTACATGGCTCTGTTACGTGTCTGAAGACTCAGTAAATGTGGAAGTGAAGGATGATGTATTGGGTTTTCTGGTAAGCTGTCAGCTCACAAGAGTAGTAGCTCTTGACAAACATGCAATGCACAAGACCTTGTTTAAGATGAAATTACTGTTGGGCTGCCCTACAAGAGTAACCATAATGAATATGTTTGCCATGTTGTTTTAAGAGGAAGTGTAAAATATGTTCCTGTAACGTCTTATGGAAAGAACTGTGCCTGAGGGAGCATGCTTCTTAGGAAATTGTCAAAAGGAACAGCTAAAAGGATAAGGCTTTTACTGGTGTCAAGTGCTACCATATTAAATGTTAAACATCTGTCATCTGTCATAAGGGAGAGAAAGAAACCCCAAATTCAGTATTATTGAACTGCAAAGGAGGAAAATCTGTAACAGGTAAAGAGACTTCAAAAAGTAGAGATTGTAACCAAATGTAGGAAACACTTGGATGCGAAACTGGTAAGTTATGTGTGAAAACCAGAAGACAGGCACAGAAAGAACTCTGAGAAATTTTTCAGTCACATCACAAACAAGACACCTAGTAGTCTCCAGGCCCAGTAGGAATCAAGATATTGTGAGAACACTAGCAGAAGATAAATATTTAGCACCAAATTTCACAAAGATTCTTTTTGCATTTTTGTTAATTATAGAGGATATATGGAGCTTTTTTCACTGGAGCTTACTTAAGATGTCTCAGGTGGTCTGTTTGAAACTCAAGTATTGGGGAAGAATTTTGGGATCAGGCTGATTAAAACGAAAAATAACAGGTCTGGAGTAATTTGAATACATAATCACTGAATTTGGAAATGTAGCATAATTTACATGAAGCTACAGCCCAGAAAGTTTTATTTCAGTCTTTATCAAAATTAATTAACACTTCATAGTCAAATGGGAAGATATGCATTTAGAAATATGAAGATGAACATGTACACATAGAATAAAAAGTAACAAAAAAGAGCCAACATGATTGTTGTAGACAGATTGTAGCTTAGTTGGATGTGAGTTCATGGTCATGTTAGAACTGTATATCCCATATGAATTAACCATCCTAGTCCATCACAAATTCTGGCAAAGTTTCTTTCTTGAAGAAATCAGATAGTCACAACAGTAGGGGAGAAGTCCTCTCTGGTTGATAATTATTTAAGATAGGAAAAAAAAGAATGAGAATAGAAGATGAGTTATCACAAGCCAAGAGCAGACTCCTACAGGGATCTATATGAAGATCTTTGCTGCTTTAATAAGTCTGTGAAAGGAGCTAAACAACAAAATATCAGCTTGTACTCATACACCATTCACGATATTAAGATCCTTTAAATCTGTGAACAATTGTGGGAAGAATGGCAAGTGCATTAACTATACAATATTATACAGTAATGCTTGCAGGAGGGAACTGGCTAACTAACATGCATGGCAGTCTAAATTGTTACTATTCAAAAAAGAGGGCTTGAAGTTGCATTATCGTTCTATACAAACATCACGACGACATCCATGACCGATCTGAAATAGTACCAACAGTTGCAGATGTCCTTTCTTTTATTAAGGATAAACCAGGTTATGTGTGGAGAAAGAGATACCTGTACAGGATGATTAGGACTCTGCAGCTTTGAAAAGAAATTAGGTCAGAAGAAATGCAAGAGGTATATAAAGCTGCTAATGTTATGGAGAGGATGGGGAGATCATGATTATTCATCATTTCTGATGACACGTTTTTGATGACTCCTAGCTCTTATCCAGCAGTAGGTTTAAAATAAGTGATTTTTCATGGAACACATAATTACATATTGGAACTCATTGCCACAGGATGTTACAGATGCCAAATGTAGAAGTAAGTTTAGAAGTTAATTAGGGAAACTTACATAATAAACATTATTAAAATGTTATGAAATACGATATGCATACAGCCTCTGGCCAAGGACAGTCATTCTCGCAATTTGGTTCTTGCCACTTTAGGATGCCTTATTAGGCTAGAACAAAAAATAGACAGTTCACAAGGCTTATGACACTGGTAGGTTGACTTTGTTTATTTTAAACTTAGTATATTTTAAAATCTCAAACTCCTTTCTATGTAGGAGGCTTTACAAATAATTTGAAATTGACCAAATTTGCTTGTGGATATGTAGGAGGACAGAATTACAACTGTAAAACGTAGTTGAACCTTAGCTTTAAAATAATAAAATACCTATAATAAACACATGAAGGCACCGTTGTTAAAGGGCTGGATTATAAGATACTTGCAATATCCAGTGTTTTTTAATAATCCAGTTTAACTAAATTTTTCGTTATCAGGTGTGCAAGAAAAACATTCTCCCATGAAAGCACATTTTTCAAATACAAGTAAGCAGCTGTCTATTGATAGTTTACTTACATAGAAATTGGTGATTGCCTTCTAATGCTCTGATTAAATGGTACCTTAAGGAACTGTCAGATTGCATTAAACCTCTAAGCACTAGTTTCCTCTTCATAGTGTTTAGTTATATGTCATTCTGAGACTGCTGTTCTCTTGCAGCAGGAAAGCAGGCACTGGTTATGGTTGGAGGGTCTAGGGTTGTGTGGACTTTCCTTCAGGGATTTTGCAAACGTGTTTACCAAAAACAGTAATGAAAAAAAGTTTTAATGGTTGGTGGTGTTCACTGTACCTTTGGTGCTGCTATAAATTCTTGTTTACTGGTATCCCTTTCTGTAGGCCACAGAAGAGTAGGCTGATGACCCCAACTTGCTGTTGCCTGGCTTTCCCTGGCAGAGAATTCAGCCTTTGGTTGCCCCCTTTCTCCTTGTGTATTTCCATGGCACTCTGCTATACCATGACCACTTAATGTGACAGCATCCATGATGGGCCCTGACTTATTCTAATAGTCTGGCTTGAGACTTTTCACTATTTCTGATATAAAAGAATTTGTTAAATCTTGTATTTTACTGTAAGAAAGTGAGGCCATTGGGATGAGTTTGTATGTGTCTGAAAAACTCATTTAAACCCCCATAATCAAACCATAAAGAGAAATGAAAATATAAAGAAGAACACAATTGTAGAATGATTTAATACTTCCTCAGTTTGTATATGCTTTACTGAGTAACTTAAATTTTAGGAAAGAAAAGCTTGAATCAAAAAGTATGGGTGTTAGAGAATTTTGCAGGAGTCTAAAAATAGTCACTGAGTGTAGAAGAGATCCTAAAAAGCAAATAAAATATCTACAAGAAACACATGGAGACAACAACAAAAATCTAGAGCTTCCATGGTTAAGTGTTGAGAAATCTGGTATAAATTTTCTGCTTAAAAATTGGATATCAGTAGTGAAGCCAATGAGAGCGATGAAATCCATGTGTAGTTGGATTTCTTTTGAGGATAGGGAGAGGAAAACCAGAATTACTGTAAGAATTGTTGAGGACTGTGCTCAGTCCTTCTCACTGTGCAATAAACTGATCTAGTTTTTGCACAGAAATAGTTTTGTATCATGCTTGAATCAGCCATGTACGTACATAACATCCAGCCGTGAGGAACCGGGAACTCTCATCACGAACAGGATGTTACTGAATTGGTGAGAACGGTATGTGGAACAACCTCTGCATTGAGGAGGTGGATCTAAAAGAGAAGCAAAATGTAAAAATAGGCTAAGGAGATTGTGACTCTCACAGGAACAAATTCTAGCATGATAAATTTAGTCGGTAGAAGAATAAAGCTCAGTGACCTATTGCTTTGATTCCTTTTTTCCCCCCCTAAGAACGAGGATTCACTGCTGTTTGATAAAGTGCCTGATGTAGAAAAAATGCTTTGTTTTTGTTATGGCTCTTGCCAGCTTAACTGACCTGTAAAAGATAAAGTCACACAATTTTAGACAAGCATCTCTCACGCTGGTGTGAGCAGGTCTGAAATGGTTTAACTTTTAAGTTTCTTATCATTCCAGTATTTTCTCATCTTGAAAATGGAAGCTCACAGTTTCAAGCTTGGAGTCCCAAATCTGGCTGCCAGGAGACTGGGAAAGGCCCTGTGAAGGAGATTATATTCCAGAGGAGCAGTTACTACAGATTAGCTTCATAATAGTAATATATCCCAGAATTTTGTTAGAACAGTGGTGTTCAGATATTTTCAAGTGCACAGTCACCCATAGTCAAAACTTGGGGGAAGACGACCATCTTAAGGTAAAACTTGAAACTAATTTTTCCCATCAGTTTCTTATTTAAGAAAAAAAATATAAGAAGGAAGTAATTCTGGTTTTGGGGGTGGGAGGAGGAGGGGGTTTGAAGGATTTAACTATTTCAGATTGTTTGGTGAAAACCATCACTAGAGTACCTGCATGTTTTATCTATATGCTCATGTTCCTGCAGGATTATGACTTCTGAAAACATTTCTGGTACTGCGCAGCCTCATTGCAGTAAAAAACTCCAAACATGGAGAAGAGAACTTTTGGAAAAAATCACAAGTTGTCTTGGGTACTAGTCAGTAATATAGCCATAACTGGAGGGAATTCAGTATTGTCGTGTCAGAACTGTACATAGGTAGTGTGGCCTTGCTGGAGTTTCTGCTGCTCTTTTGGAGGCTTGCTGTCTGTTCCCACAGACTGCTTGAGCCCTCAAGACTATAAATCTAGATAAGATTGAAGGGACAGCTGTATCATCTTGATTATTATTCCTCTCACAAAACTTTAAGTGGACTTGATGAAAGCCAAAGAAAATACTTTGTTCTGCAGTTGAAACACTGGGCTTGATGTGATGCTGATTTAGTAATTTGCCATTATCTTTTCACATTGTGTTAGAAAAGCTTTCTGCAATAGAGAAGTGGTATAATGTGTCAACAGGGAGAACTTATGGCCTTCAGTATTTCACATACACCTTCTTTGCTCTGGTGTATATGATGTGTTATTCCTACTTAATGAAATGGGTTTTTTATTTCCAAGATATCCTTGCGTCCCCTAAAAGTTAAGTGAATCCACATATAAAATGTATTGGTGTTTGGATTTGGTCCACAGATGCTTTTGAGTTCTAACTGTCTTGCTTTTTTAATTCGTGCAAGCAAACAAAAGAGAAAAAAAAAGAGATGATAAAAAGAAACATCTTTTTTCAGCTGGCAAGAAATAAGGAGTGCAAGAAAGAAAAGTGGAAAAGAAAAAAGCTTATAATAATGAGAAAGGAAAAAAGCTGGATAAAAGAAGAAAAATACAAAAGAGGACAAGAAGAGGTTATGTAACAAGTGGAAATTGAAGGTTTGAAGATAAGTTAAGAATATGAAAACAATTAACATGAAAAGTGAACAAATACCGTACTGAATGTAAATGAGAGAATGAAAGAGAGCAGGAGTGGAACTGGAAAGAAGCCAGAATACTTTTGGAGTTTAATAGAGGCTAGAGAGGAGTTTAATGGAAGGAAAGCACATTTCCTGACAGGTTTAATCACCAGGTCTATTGTGCAGCAATCGCAGAGCTGAAACCTAGGAGGAGCAGAGGGCAGAGTGCACCTCACTGTAGCCTTAGGACCGAGCAGAGCTTGGGGTTTCTGCTCCACGTGGATGTGCGACTGAATCCCCAGAGGGATGGTGAAAGTCAAGATTGAGAAACTTACCTTTAAATTCCAGTTTTTAAAAAATGAAATGCTGAATAGGTAACATTGGACAGTGACTGCAAATAAACCATTAATTTTTTTGTTGAAGATCATTGGATAAATACCTTGTTTTGTGAATTAAAGCACAAGTAGTAGCAAGTCTGTTTACTCTTTCAGCATCATGTATCATTAATGACTGAATGTATTTACAAGTTATGATAGACTTATAATGAATAAGCTGGTCATAAACATGAGGTTTTGCTGGAATATTGGCTGATGATTTGGATATTGGAAAATAGTTGTTGAGGTCTGTAAACAGATCTATTGGCAAAAAGTAGTGGTGGTTCATATTTTTCTTGTGGGGTGTACTCAAGCACTGATTTTTAAAGTTGTATAGGTTTCTATTGTGTTCCCTGGCTCTGTATTTTAAAACAAAATCCAGAAAGTAGCATAAAAAACAAACAAGCAAACCCCCAACAAACAAAGCAAGCCCCAAGCTGACACAATGCTAAAATGTCATCCAAGTTGCACAGCAGTTACTGAAGAACAATGTATCTTTTATTGTAGACATAAATTCAGATTGGGCAGAACAGAATACCATGTGGCATTTATTTTTGGATGGCCAGTAACTTGTCATCTGAGTTTTTCTTGAGTACTCTCATACCCCACTGTGCTTTAAGTCTGATTGAAGGAGGGACAGTTACATTAATGTTTTTTCCAGATACAAACTTTGTAACGTTGTCGGGATAATTGAGAAGATTTGGTAATTGACAAGTCTGATTTTCTCTGATGAGTCCATAACATTAAGCCTGCTGCCTGCTTAGCTTTTTATCCTTCAATATTTTTTGTGAGTAAACTGTCCCATTTATCTATTTCCTTTAAATTATGCATTTTCCCCTTAGGCTGTAGGGGATGTTTAATAAAGCAAAAAGAAACTCTGTGTTGTATGTCCACTTGCTTTTCAGATAATAATCCATTAGGGTTTTTATAGGTTTTCATAAATCCTTCCAGTAACATCTTTTGGAGAAGTGACCTTTCATTTTAACATATTATCCTTCCTTTTTATCGCAAGATGTTTTAGGTAGTACTGTGTGCAAACTCATCATGTAAACAACTTCAGTGTTCTGTTTTCACAGCTGAGCTTGTTTCTTGTAAAGAGTGCATTGAAAATGAAATGTATTAAAAAACCCCAAACCTCAAACTGTTCACTTCAGTTTGAAAAATTATCACGCAGCCTATAGAGAGAAGTAGTAGCTTTGGAACTGTGGCTAAGAACAAACTCCAGTTTGGAGGTGACAGTGTTTCTTGAAGTACAATATCTGAGGCTGACCAGAAGCAATTCACATGTCAGCAGCTGGGATGCTGGTGGGGTAGGTAACAGAAATGCTAAACTCCCTTTCCTGAAGTGCTGTCAGTAGGATCCATGCGCAGTATTTACAGCACCTGGGAAATGGCCATTTTAGCAGAGTCAACTCTTTCCCTCTTTGTTTGCCTTCACCTCCCCTCAGTACAGGTCAGGGAACATGACCATAGTTTTCCCAACCCTGCTCTGGTGTTGTTTCTTCTTCTCAGTTGTTGGTAAATACAGATGTGAGAGGGCAATACTACCTGGTAAGAGGAGTGTGCCTTAGTAAATCTGCTAGGAAGTGGCTGAAACATAAATGTGTTGATGATAGGATGCCAACAGCTGTATCCATTAAGTAAAACCAAACACTTGAGGCACAGGAAGGCAGTTCAGTAAAGTTGAACATTTTTAAGGCAGTTCCAATATTGCTGAAGTTTATGTATGATTTTAAAGATATGTATCGTTTTAAAGATACCTCCCATGCTTTAGAACTTTTGTTTAAAGAGTGAAATGTTTTTCACAAATATTCTTGCATGTACTTGTTGGATGGCCTACAAAACCCTGAACAGCATTAATGGTTTAGCTCCAAAGGCTGTAATTTATCAGTTCAAATAACTGTGAGAGGGTGTTTAGGATACGAGTAAGAGACTGTATTAAAAACGTCACCCATGTGTCAGCATTGCTAACACTAAACCCACACTATGCTAAGGTTCTACTTAAAAATAAAATAAAAGAGAAGAGAAAGAAAAGCTTTCTTCTTCTACTCTGCTGACTTTGTGTGATGGTCAGTTTAAAAGTTAATTTTTCTGAGTCAATTTAAAAGTATAGATTTGTAATTCACTGTAAAACAAACAAACAAAAACCTGCAGCTTGGGCTATTTGGACAATGCCATACATCAATCTTCAGGATTGCCTCTCAGACTGAAGCTTCTTCTGTGTGTATTTCATGTTCTTATTCCCTTTGAAATAGAAAAGGAAAATCACAGCTTTAGGTCACTAAAAAAACCCAACAAAACAAACCAGAGAAAAAAAACCCAGACAAAACAAACCAGAGAATCATGATGGAGTTGTTAACTAGATCAAAGCTGTAACATGTACATCTTATTTAAGCTGCTTGCTTCGTCAGTCTGACTAGCCAGAGTTTTTGGAAGATAGCTGTTACAGGTACATCCTTGTCCAGACTGTTGGAGATCAAAGGATAAGATAACTCCGATATGAAAGTTTGGAAGCCTTGAGTGTCAGGAAGATCAGGGAAGTAGTTCAAGTATTATATAATGGGATGAAATGAATAAAATCTAAAATGATTATCAAAACATAGTTTAGTGCTTAGAGATATTAGATTGAGTGTCTCAAGGGAAGTAGGGAACACTCATGATTTCTAATGAATATAGATGTAACATACTGTTACAACAGAGAAAATATTAGAAAGAACATATTTGGTTGGTTTTTTTTGTGATGGAATTAGTAGACATATAATAGAATGTTAATGTAAGTTTAAAAGTAAAGGCTAATTTCCTTTAAATTAAAATTTTATATCCCATCTCTTCTGATAATTCTCATAATCTATCCATTTATTGTTAAAAACATAGAACAAAACCAAACACAGCTCCCACCTAAAACATTGGCAAACTTAAAAAATCATAGACTGCCAAACACATTAAATAGTATTGAAGTGGATGTTTATTTGCATTGTAATTTTCATCAGGTGTAAAAATAAAGAACAAAAAAACCTGAAAGTGCAGAGAAGGCAGGTTCAGGGTGCTGATATGAAGTATTGTAATGGGCATTTAACACTCATTCTGTTTTGAAGCACTGGATTTTTTTTCCATTTCACAAATCTTTAAATATTAGTGTTTTCCTTATTTGTCTGGTGCTGAACACCTGTTTTGTTGTGGGGGTTTTGTGTTGTTTGTGGTTTTTTGCTGGTTTTTTTTTCCAAATCTTGAACCCTTAACTCAATGAGTTGAAGAATGACCATGTGAACTATTTTTTAATCTACTGTCTTTTTTGAGTTCTATCTTGGTTTATTGGCTAAAAGAATATATACTGAAGAATGGAATAGCATGAGTAAAAGTAAATCTCATAGTGTAACAGCTGCAATGATTTGCCACAGTCTGGACCCATCTACGATAAGGTCAGCCTGATGGTTTGGTTAGTTTTTTTTAAAATGTTGCAGCTGTATTAAAAAAGATTCTTCTGAGTATTAGCTGACACTTCAATTAAAAAACAATTAAAAACCTCAACAAAACCCGAAGTCAGATGTCTTTATTAAGTGACATTTTTCAGTGTAATGCTTTCACAGAAGGAAATTCCTTTAAGTTTTATGTTGAATGTTACTGACACAAATGCTTGTAATATCTTCATTTGGAAATTAGTGTTTGTTTTTATAACCTACTAAAAAAAACACACAAAGAATTGTATAGGAGTTAACATACCAAGTTATTTTAAAAGAAATCCTGCTGTCTGTCTTCTCATTTGGAACACATTTTATTTTTAATGAAGTCTGATCAGCAGGGAGTATGTGCACAAGTGCACAATTTTGCCTCCAGTTTTCCATACAAATTAATGTAATCTTCAGTGGAAAACCAGCCAGAAGGTTGGACACTTGTGTTAAAACGTTGAAAAACAACTAACAGTCCTGCTGATTGTACTTTTTGTTTTATCTTAGTGTGATTTTCTTAATGGTAGGTGATAAAATCTGTAGTTCTTTAGGCTGTGAAAGCATATTTAAAGAAAGACTGTCACTTTGGAGATAGCATAAAAACAATTTATTTAAAGAAGGAATTTATTTGAACCAGTATTTTCTAACATTTCTTTTGATGTTATTGAAGGATTTGTATGTTTAATAGAAATTTTTCCCAGTTTTTCTGCTTTTGGTTTCTACTCTGCCTTTTGCCTGTAGTGAATTCATAACACTGTTGGATTTCTATCTGTTGCCTTGGTAATAACTTTCAGGTCACCAGTCCAGTGTTAAATTTCACTGCAGGGCCATGCAGGAGGAATTGTGTGAAAATGTCTTTGCCTTAGATCCAGTATATGCACAGTGCAGCTGTTAGGTCACTTAAATTCATCTCGTTCAGTTTGTTTGTATGTAAAGCCAAGTAATGGAAGTCAGAGCAGTGATGCTGTTTGTAAATCACTCCTGAATGATTGCTGGAGGAAGTTCCCTAAATAGCAATACTGGTTTGTTTGTTTATTTTAATGTAGTATTTATCTAGACAGCTCCTGAACCGCAGTTTGGTCTCAACAGTTTCTCTTGTGTTATACATTTATAATAATCTTGTAAAAAAATTCCTTTTTTATGCAACTGTTAAAGTTTAATAGGCATTATTCTGTTGAACTGTACATTTTTGTTATCTCTAGCATTTATTTTGAGACCTGTCAAGAAGTCAGATACCAATCAATGACCAGTTTAATATTTTTTTCTGTAAGGTACAGGAGAGTAGTAAGGGGAGAGGAGTTTGTTTGTGTAATAGGTTTGCTGTCTTGTGAAAACCTAGAGGGCACATGTTATTCAAATATTGGACTATATTCTTAGCAATAAGGAAGTGTCTTCTTCTTAAATGAAAAACAAAGAATATAGAAATGTGAAACAGTTCAAAGCTTACAATGTAACTGATCTTGAAAAGACACAGAATTAAGGTGTAAAAGGTCACCTGGTTAGATGCTGCCTGATACAGCAACATGAGCAACCTCAGTGGAATATATTACTGATCCCATTCAAACATAGAGTAAGAAATATGATGCCCTTTAGATCTGTTTACTCACCTTTACTTTAAGGGCATAGGAACTGGTTCCGTAAATTGGATTCTTTGGAGTCTGTCAATAAGAGTTAAGCTGCCACAGGCTAGTCAATGTGCCTTGTGCCACAGAGGTGGAGAGAGACACACACACAAAAAAAGTTGAAAGGTTATGTGCAATGCAAAGATTTACCATAAATGAAAATAGTCCAGAAATGGATCGTGAATAAAACGTGGTGGCATCTAAAGGCTAATCCAGAATTTGTTGTTGTGAGCAGTTTGCAAAACAAAGAGATTGCTGTTGTCGAAATAGGCCATATGGAAGGTGTGGTAATGGAGTACAGTCACCAAACTGAAAGAAAATTAGAAATCACCGTTGAGACTCTTAATTCCTCAGTGCGCTGAGAAAGAACTGTCTGTAAGACCAGTGAGGAGGAGAGTCCAGGGAGGGACTGGGATATCAGGATGGGAAAACTAAACAACACTTGATAGTGTAATATGCTACTACAAACAGCTGATGTGGCAGAGAGATTAGACAATGCTGGGGAGGGAAATTAAAAAAAGAAAGTACAGAAAGAGAGAAGAAAATCACATTAGCTGGATGGACAGTGCTTTAAAATGTGCTGTAAGACTACTGTTGGAAAAAGAAATTGATTCCATGGTTAGAAGCTTGCCCTTGCTCTCAACAGAATCTAAGACCTATGTCTAGGTTTTTGCCTTTTGAAAACTGGACAAGTAGGCCTTGGTTGTCTGTGACACTTGAGTACTCATTTCTGCTGTGTCTTGCTAGGATGCTGAAGCAAATAGTTATGTAAAAGAAAAGATGATTTTATATGAATTTATTTCTTTTGCAGGCTGCTCTAAAAGCTCTGCTTGCTCTGTTGACCATGTAGAAAAAGAAATATTTTTTGTTTTTCTGAATGAAGGTTATTTCTGAAACTTACTCAGCTGAGGGACAAATGAAACCAGTAGATTCCTGCAAAGAACACATTATCTTGCCTCCAGTCCTTCTAACAGGGACTTTCAGACACTGCACTATATGCTTGCAAGAAACTTTAAGCACATTTTCTAACTTAGGCAAGGAATTTACTGCCCTTAAGTGCCATGTTTTAGCTTCCTGTGGTGTGTTTGTAGTGTGCATATTACAATAGTGTTCACCCAGTGATATAATTTTGTACTTTTGAGCTTCTCTGACTCAGACAGGAGACTCGTTTGGGCTATTTGCTTGGAAGAAAATTGTTCAGCTCCTGTAAACCTCTTGATCTCCCTGAGTCTTTTAGTGTTCAGAGTGGTATGTGCAGGGTCATGCAGAGTGGCTCGAGCTGTATGGCTGTCATTGGCTTGGGCAGCTCCAAGGTCTGTCTTTCATCTTCTCTTGCAGTATCAAAGCTGATCTTTTCAGTAAATCAACTTTTGGCTTTTTCTGACAGCATAATCTTGCAGTGATTCCATGCTTGCTGCAGAGTAAACTATGATGTACAGAAGCATTGAAGTATATTTGCCATACATAGTTTAACATTTTTATTGTTGTAATCATGTCTTAGGCTCTGTGCATTAGCTTGTTACTTTTTATTCTCTGTGAATATAGTTATGAAGAGGTTATAAGCAACTATTGTTTGTAATATCTTTCTAAACTAGATGTTCTCTATAGAGAACTTGTTTGGGGATTTATTCTGGTTTCATAAAAGACATTTTCCTTTCCTAACAGCAAAATTCTCTGTCTGGAACAAATTAACTGCCACTCAAGGACTAATCTCTTCCTCCATGGCAGAAATTTCTTCCTCTGTGGTACTGCTCTTCAGACTGACTGCTGCAGTCACTGTCACAGACACTCCCCAGAGGTTTCAGACCAGGATCACATCTGCTGCTCTGAGTCACAACTTTATTCTGTCTGGTGGGGTTTCAGTGTTCATTAAGCTAATTAATGGTTAAGTACAGCCATATGACATGGCTTGGCTGTTTTGTGATGTCAGTAAGCTTTCTCAAAAATTTGAGGTATTGACTGTTTTCTGTGTCTAAATGAATGTTTGGTTATGTACAATATTTTAAAGAAGCAGCTTTTTCATGTTGGCATTAAAGTCAGAAGAAGTACACTGCTGCCTGGTATTGCTTGAGCTGAACAGAGGTATCTAAACCCAGAAAAACCTGTGTTTGGAGAAGGCAAAGACCAGGCAGAAACAACTCTGTAAGGAGAATCTTTAACTATGCGAAATTAGAGGTACTATGAGGAGAGAGGAGCAGAAGAGGGAAGATGGGAGCAAAACATAATGCTAAAATTCACTTGCTTTCCTCAGTAAAGCAGAACAACACATAGCACTGAATCTGCTGCTGCTTCATTGTCACCCTGTGGTTTTCCCCCGTAACAGACTTCCCACCTAAGCTTTAGGCATCTGTATGGTTTTTCCAGGTTTTTGAGGGAAGGTGCTGAGATAGTCACCTTGCAATCCTCTCAGGATAATAATACCTAATTATATTGTGTGCATAAGTAAGTATTGTTTATATGTGTTATGAATCTAACAACTGATGTGGATGGAGGGATTGAGTGCACCCTCAGTAAGTTCTCAACACCAAGTTGGGTGGGTATGTTGATTTGCTTTATTTCTGAAATATATGGGTAGAAACAAATATGTAAAAAATTCCTATCTTACATGTTACTGATATTGATAAAGGTGTTTTGTGTGTTTAACTGCCTGCAGTGTTTCCAAATAAAATTTATTTATAAAATACGTGTTAGATACAATAAACAATACTCTTAGTGACCACAATATGTCTTAGCCAAATTGAACCTACTGATGGTAGTGTGGCATGATCTTCATTGAGAAATCAGAGATCACTGATCACTGATGACTGATATGAAGGGCATAGATGTACTAGCTTTGGAGAAGGTTGGACAGTGTGTGATCAGGTGATGAGAAGGCAAGTATATATCTATCCATCACTGTTCAAGGGTTTTGACTCTGCAGTCTTCTAAACCCATGTTTTCTGTCCACTCTGCTTGAAGTCTGACTTGACTGGGAGAGCAGGACCATTGCTTCAGGAGATGCCACCTTAGCTGTGGGAACAGATTTCCCCAGTAGTGTTAAAGAAGGCTTGATAGCCACAAAAGGGCATTGTGTCAAATAAGAGTAACCTTTATTACTTACCCAACAAAGTAAACTAATTTTTCTGTGAATTACGCAGTAATTCATTTGTTTTTCCTGTGACACAGCTATTGAGGAAACTTTCTTCCATGACATATCTGCAGATATCTGTGAAGAGCAATAAAGGGAGGCATACTGTGCTACAGAGCACAGTTATTTGCTGTATGCATGCTACTATTCAACGTATTTTAAATACTGTGAAATTTTTGAACTTTACAACCTACATAGACGGGTCTGCCAGATAAGTATTCTTTAAGATTTTTTTCAGTGTATTTTTCACATATATTGTCTCTGATTGTTTTCTGTGCCTCCCCATATGAGAGCATGACTAGCAAAAGCTAACATTCTGTCAGTGTTCCTTATTCAGAAACTGTCTTTGTATCATACACTTGTGCTTCTTCTCAAAAGAGTCCTGATAGTCTCTAGTCTCCTGTTATGTGGCACTCTTTATGCTTATAATAAATGTTGACAACTCCCAGCTCAACAGTTTTTTCCATCAAATGCAGACTGTTACGTCACTCAGATTTCTGAGTGCCAGCCTGAGATAAGGACTTGAATGAAAAGGCAGCTGGCTTAAGATTTATGTCTGGAGAAAATGTTACTGTGTCTGGTAAGGGGGTGGCAACAGTCTAAAGCAAGAGCAGCATGTTAGCCTTAACCTTCAGGGGTTAATGCCCAAATCTCCAGCATTCATGGGCAAAGCACATATTCTTTTGACTTCTCTCAGAAGTATTGCTGATAAAAATTGTTGTGAGATGTTGAGAGGTGGTGCTTACTTCTTTCCAACACGATGATGCCATGATGATCCAAGCTTTCAGCGCTCTGAATTCAGCAGCTCCAGCATATTTTGATTAAGAGGACTGTGTTGAGCTTTGGCTTATTCAACACACAGGGCTCTGCTGGTTAGACCTGTCCCTGTGAGCAGCTTTCTGTAACCACTGGGCTAGGTTTAAAGAGCTTAACAGATTTTTTTTTTTTTTGTACTTTGTTTGTTCTTCTTAAAGAGGAGAGTTGGCAGGTAGATACACTGCAGTTGTGTAGTTGACCACTCAGGAAAATTCTCAGCAGTACCAATCTTGTATTTCCCAAGTCCAGGCATCTCAACTGTGTTATCTACTGTAAGTTGCTGACCTTTAATTTCCTTTTTCTTTGCAATACAAGTTTTCGAAAAAGGCAACCTTCTCAGAGCAGAATCTCCCTGAGCGGTAGAGGTTCATGGTGTCAGTGTACTGACATGGTCGCAAGTCAGGGATTAGTGGTGCTTCCTCATTATCTCATCTCTCTCCATCTGTCAGCATCCATTTGGGTTTTTGCCTTGTGTTTATATAGCAAGCTTTTGGGAGAGGTCATTTAATTGTTCTGTATTTGAACAGTACTGAGCACACCGAGTTCTTCCCAGTGGTAGAGTCAGATAGTTCAGTAATGCAGTCAACCTTTAGGAATGAGGCTATGTGATGTTTTACTTCTAACAGTGTAATTTTGCTAACAGTTCTCTTCTAAGGAATTGTTTTTATCCCAGTGTGGAATCTAATGACCTGATTTCTCCCTTCCCCCTAATGCCCACCTATGGAAAGCTTGCTCTGTCTTTTACCCAGGCTTTTCTTCCAGAAAGAAAGTCGTAGTCTTGCACTGCTGAATGTCACAGACAACAGCTTCTGCACTGGCCATAAGCATCTCATTTCTCTAACAAAGGTAGTCTTTCCATTTAAAAGGAAAAACCCCCAAACACATAGGTAATCCTTTCTATTTATTACAATGAGAGAAAGAAGCCTTACTGATGATATATGACAACATTTTTGATAAATGAAGCTGAGATTTTTAATTCTTTATGAGAAATGGTTAGATGTCACCCTTTCTTTGCTAGTGAAAGTACAGTCTGGCAGTTGCAGTGTCAGCGTTGTTGTTTGAGGGTACAATAATTATCAGAACTTATCTTAACTTTCTAACCCCAGAATATTTGTATTTTATATTGCAGCATGCTGTATCTTACAGTGAAATATTTGTCTTCTGCAAAGAATCCCAGGCTCTCCCTGATCAGGAGCCGTGGGTCTGCAGAAGCCCCAGTGGTCATGGAGATGACAATAACAAGACCAAGTTTTGCATGCTGTAGAGGGGTGTGGAGAGTCCAAGGCTGAGGCTTGAGGTCAGACTGAGAGAAAAAGGTAAAATTTTAAGCAAAAGAATGTGTACTGTAGAACTAAAAAATAAAATAGCAAGTTAGGTTTAAGAGATAACTGTTGAGGAAGTTTTATTTCAAGAAATGTGTTAACTTCTCTGCACATTAAAATATGGAAATAAAATGTAGGTATGTGATTTTATTAGAAACAAGTTAGGAGGAACAGTGAATATGTGTAGTGGAATCTTGCTACTGCATATGCACACATTGTTCTTCTCTTGACAAGTATCCCCAAACAAGCTTTGGTTTGAGACAAGCAATGTCTCTCTCTTAGACTCAGCTTACTTGAGTTGATCCTAGATGTTCTTCCTGATGCATTGAATAGATCCTGGGATGGAATTAAGCCCAAATAAAAATCCAAGAAGAGTGAAGACAAAGGCAGCAGTCAGGAGGAAAAACCAGGCAGAAACATAAGCAAGAGTTCAGATAAATAGTGGAGTTTTGGCATGCTGGTGTATCTGTTAACTTCTGTTATATCCGCATGGGAAATATTCAGAACAAGTAAGGTTGTATTTTATTAAATGTTTTTTTATATCAGATGTTAGTAGAGCATTGAATTTTTGTGGGATTGTTTTTCATCCTACATTTTTTAGCTTTTTTATTGTCAACCAGTCACTGTTTGGCTAACCTTGTGTTTAACTAATCCGTTGCCATCCATCTGATTGTACATTTTAAAATCTTGTGGACCCTTCCAAATCACAAGAGGTGGGATATGACAAAACAATAGCATTCTGATTGAATGGCTGGGAATATGGAGATAACAAAAAGACCAGACTTCCCACATGCAGAAATGCTTTGCTCTGAGTGGGAATGAGCAGAACAAAGGCAGCATCATCCTACTAATCATTCACAGTCACCTGCTGACAAATTTAGCTCTGTCTGAGCTTAAAAAAAGAGAGAGGAAAAAAGTAGATGAGAAGCTAAATTATTTGAATGCTAGTTCATAAAATAAATCTGTTAGCTCTTAAATCAATAAATAGTATATTAAATATGTGCATGTACATAATAAATAGTTTCATAAGTAGTTTGCTCCAAACATTTATACCATATCTGAGGAAGTTAGTAGGGCGGAACAACCGGTGCAAAATGTGGGAACACTCACCTAGCATTTATGTGGATTACCTTCAGTGAGGATTTTTCCCTCAGAAAGAGGAAAAGGCTATTTGTGAACAGCTTTGCTTGAGGAGATTTTTACTTTTCCCTTGCCCCATAAAACAAGTGTGTCTGCACAGTGAACTAGTGTTGCTTCATATTTTTGTAGATCTCCATCTTCCATTTGCTTTTTGATTCTCCTCTTGTAAATGAAATCTTGCTCTCAGGACTGCTGATTAGAATGTCCTCAGGCAAGAAGACCTTTCCTTTGTGCCAATGAAACTCATAGAAATTTCAATTTATGTGATGGATTTTCTTCTCTTGATTTCACTGTTCCTGCACCTCTGGGATTAATTTATCTTGGCCACTCTGAGAAGAAAAGGACTTTTATTCCGGTGTTATTTCTGGAGTCCTCCTTAGGAGACCAACAGAACTTGTGCAGTGAGAATACATAGTCACAGTCCTCAACTGCCTGATGCAGAATACTTTGTGAAACAGTAAACATCTGTGTTGCATGCCATGAAGGCAGTTGTCTTCCATCAGCGGACTGTCAGGTTGAGATGCCATTTTTAGCTAAGGTTGCTATTTCTAAAAAGGACCTTTGGGAAGAATTGACTTGGTGTGAAAGCTGGCGCCTGTTGCCCTGTAATTGCTACTTCTTTAAAATATTTCAGTTCAAATTCTTTTATGACCCTAAGTTCTCTAGATACCTGTCATGGAAATTCTCAAATGTGAAGTAAATTTTTCTTCAATGTGACATTTTCGAGCAAATTCGCAGTTGCAGGATTTGAATTAAAGTTGTCAAGAAGACTGGATTTCTCTAGAGACCTTAATAAGGCACCTGATAACAGAATTTCATGCATATTCTCACTTGAATTTTCATACAGTTCTATTCTTTTATCTTAATGCAACTTTCATTCTGATTTCCAAGTAACCTGTCCAGTCAGAAATTATAAGTATTCACCAGATCATCAGTTCAGTAGAACCTACTGGATGAACTTTGAATATAAACCAAAAGGAGTTAACAAACATTGCATTCTACAAGCAGTGCACACATCATCACCATCATCATCAAAGAAAGAAAGTCCGTAAGAAAAATCAAAGTTATTCTATGCATTTTTGATTATACATTTTCGCCATTAATTTTCTTAGATTATACTCAAAAACAGGTAGAGTAATTACTCTTCTGAATCTCCTAGAGCTGAATTACCTTTGCCTCAGGCAATTTTATGCTGTTTTCTATTTACTACATTATTCACATAAACCCCAGAAGATTGTTCTAAAGAAACCTTGTGTTGGTTGCCATTTGTTTTTACCTGCTGAGTGTGCTTGACTGTTGAAAAATGTGTATAAATACAATTTCTGTGTAAAACACAATTCGTCTCATGAATAAGGTGATGGCATAGTCAGCTTTGTTTTTTGTTACTCACACTGTGGTGATAGGACTTTCTTCCTCCTTTCTGATTCAATGAATTTGAATGTTTGACTTCTCTGGCTCTCTGCATACATTGTGCTGTATTTTACATACTCACTATTGTTAAAAAAAAAAGAAAAAAATAGCAATAACTAGTGTATCATAGAAGTCTTGAGAGTGTACTTTTTTCTCCCCTAATCCAGTAATATATGAATCATAGGAAGTTTCGGAAAGAGAGGACATTATATCCATTAACAGCAAGCATTACTATTGACTTATGAATACAGGAAAACATAGAAATGTTTCATTAAATGGTGGGAAAACCAGACAATTTTGTGGTAGTCAGCCTCAAGCCTAATAAAATGTATTTGTGTTACTATTGCCTTTTAAAGGTTTATTTGTGGAGCAGGACAGTGCTGTGATAAGTGGTGTAGAAATATAGAACAAAACAGCTCTTTTTTTCAAGAGATTACAGTTAGAAATTACTGAGTACAGAAGGAGTGCAGGCAATTCAAGAAAAATTAATTAAAGTGTGAAGAATAATTGGATAAGGTAAAATGGGATAAATAGGATCCAGTGCATTGATTTAACAAAATAAACTCAAGCTGTGGAACAACCAGATATTTATTCTTTGAACAAACAAGTGATTTTGCTAGAAAACTTCATTTATCTGGAAAGTTTTGATTTTTTCATGTGAAAAATTTTGAGTTTTTCTTTAGTTCAAGAATAGATGATGTTGCTCAAGAACTGTAATATACATAAAGATCTAAGCAAAGATGTGACAGAAGGTTGTGAGGAAAAACGTATTGAACTAGAAAGACTAATTAATCTTGACTTACTTAGTATTCTTGTTATATACTTTAGGTTTCCTTTTGCTAAGAAATTTGAAATAGTGTTAGAATTCATTGCCACTGGTGATAAATGTAAGCTCGAAATCAGAGGACAGTTCCTAACTGCTGGAAGAGGGTGGTTATGGAACATAACACAAGGTGGAGCTTAGCTGATTTTATGAACTGCGTTGTGGTTTCCCACAGTAGTGCAGGATTGATTTGGGAGCTTCATTCTCATTTTTTCTTTTAGATGAATCTCAGGAAAGTTAGAAATGGTATTCACACTTCTTAAATGTTTTTGAAGATGACTGAGCAGCCTTTAACTGGTGAGTTGACATCCAGTGAGTAAGTTAGGACAAACCTTAAGAGATCATTTGGTCCACCTTGCTGATCCAAGCTGAGCTGCCTTCACAGTTAGGTTGGGTTACTCAGGGCTTTACCCATTTGAGATTTTAAAATCTCTAAGGATGAATTAAGCCTCCCTGCTTAACCACGTTCGTGATGAAGAAGTTTCTTCCCTTATTTTCAGGTGGAATTTCACTTCTTGGAACTTGAGATGATTGTGACTGAGACTGGCTCTGTTAGTAGCCTGACTTAAGTTGTGGAAAACACCTGTAGTGTGTTCCAAACTACGCAAACCCACCTCCCTCAGCCTCTTCTCCTATGCCTTATTCCTTTCAGTGTCTTGTCTGGTACTCTCACCTAGTTTGATACTATCAAAAATCAGGTCTTTCATGTTTTAAAATGATGTTAGAACTCAGAGGGTAACTTCCTGCAATAATATGCAGCAGAATACCTGCATTTTAAAGATTTTATTTTCAGCACTGTTAAATCTTGGTTCTGTTGTAAATATACATCTGGTAGAGTGAAGCAGAAGTAACATGGGAAATCTCAGGGCCCTGTCATTGTACTAAAGTATGTGTAATACATCTTTATTTCAGCAGCATATTCTGCTTAACTCCCCCTGAGGCCTTTTGTTCTGTACCTGGCTGAGAATTGTATAACCCAAGATGTTACTGTTTGGTACATTAAATTGATTTCCACTAAGATAGTACATTGATGGATATAAAATAGATTCTGTATTGTGATTATGATTGGATTAATTTTTCATTAAATTGTGTGATTAATACACAACTAAAAAATGTGATCTGTCTTCCTCATACCTTCTCTCCATTTCTTTAATTAAAAAAAGAATACCTTAGTTCTAATTCACTTTCCTTTTGTGATTAATGTTTGCCAAGTGCAGGGCTTAGTGCTGATGCTGTTACTGTAGCCTTTTGAAGTGTTTTTCAAGTACTCCTCACTTGAGCACATCAGTGCTAATATTTTGTTGAGGATTGTTGCATGTTATCTTCAAAGCAGAACCAGTTGCTCCAGTCATTTTTTGCAGAAGAGAATCCTCATATGGAGAAGATGACCTTGACAGCACTTTCTTATCAGTCTGAAAGGTAGCAAAAGACATTTTTAGCTTCTTAACACTTTAAGAGAAGGATCTGGATTTCATTTTCATAACCCTGAAGAACAACCTGACTCTTATCTCCTCCCTTTTTGACATTTCCCCCGTTCAGCATATTCCTAAACTGTAACTCAGACCTCCATGGCGTACTT
This sequence comes from Chiroxiphia lanceolata, assembly GCF_009829145.1. Classification (NCBI taxonomy): domain Eukaryota; kingdom Metazoa; phylum Chordata; class Aves; order Passeriformes; family Pipridae; genus Chiroxiphia; species Chiroxiphia lanceolata. Next base: position 15,081,242 of record NC_045641.1, read on the forward strand.
GTGGTGGGCATTAGGAGAACTGATCAACACCTACCTTTGTTTCCCTTCTCTTTTCCAGTTATTTTCAAGTATTATCCACATACAAATATTCTCATGAGAAGCGTGGAAAAGGTATTTAAAGCTTTGCGGAGGAGAAACAAATATGAAGAAATGATATTTCATCTCCAAGGTTACAAATTCATAGAACTGAGATTAAAGTTTAGATTTTGGATCTCTGCACTGAGCTCACATGATGAACTCTGAAGGACAGGGAATAAAATTCTATCTGGTAAAGCTGTCCTTGCACGTAGAATAATTGGTCTGAATTGTATAAGCTGTCAGGGATTTAAAACTTGGCAGCTAATTAGTTCCAACAAGGAAATGATAAACATGAAAGCGATCTTTGCCCGAAGGTAACACAGGAAGAGAGATTGCGGATGGGGAAAGTATTTGCTTGAAGCAGTAAAACACAAAGACTATTCTGTATCTATCCTTTACTAGGCATTCATAAATAACAGTGACTTATTTCAGAGAGAAGGTAAAATGTCGTTTTAAAAGGGAGTCTTAAAAATATCTAGCATAGGATCTTTTGAGCTGTTTATTGACTTTGTGTTAGAAATTTTCATGCAATTTTATCTTAAACTTTGTTTTATATGTATTTTCTAGCAGCTTCACTGACTTTTAAATGCAAAGTATATGTAAATATTATATGTAACATATGGTGGCAGTAAGTTCCCTCCTATGTGGTTATGTCATGTATAAGAACACTTTAAAATTGTCTATGTAAAGTTAGAACAGAATTTCCCTGTCAAATAGAAGTACACAGCATATAACACGCTTCAGAGATTATCAAACAAATCTGTTGTCTAGCATATGGTTCATAGATTAAAAGGCTACTGTTCTGCACTGTAGAGAATCTAACTCTTATTACATTAGCCCTTAGCTCTGTGTTACATTAGTCTTCACAGTGCTTTATATAGCTCTAATAATTCTGATGTGGTGCTTAATTGCTACATTTTGTATTGTAGAAAAGAGAAATGTGTTTGTCTCTTTCAACAGGTAGCACATTCACAACACAATTGTGTTGCTTCCATTGTGCAGGCTATGGTGAAACATACATTCCCAAAATAACCATTCACTGCTTTTCTAAGAATGGTGTTATTTTTCACAGTACATTAGAAATTTATTGTAGCCCTCTGCTAGAGGTCTGTTTCGTAGCTGCTTTAACTTTCTCATTGTTTCCAAAGAGTAACAATAATTCTTATTCCCATTTCTGAATGACAACTGGTGTGGGAGTCACAAACTTTCCAGCAGTGGCAAAACATAGTTGCACCCACTTAGCAATTAAGAATGTGCAAGGTAAAAGCTAGTGCACGGAGGAGTGAGTACAGTTTCCTCAGGTAAAATTTTGGAGGTCTTCAAATAGAACAGGGATGGAATAGGGTGTCTGTGAAGGGAATTCACAAAGGTCAGCAGCCTGTCCAGAGGACCAGCAAGCTGTGCTGTAGGAGGTGGTGAGGGGAGACATAGCTCCCTCTGGAGCAGGACAGTACCTGCCTCCTCTTGCATAGAGTGCAGTGTCTAACCTAGGGTAGGTCTTTCTCAACAGCAGTCAGAAGGGTCACTTTAAGGTGCAGTAGGGCTTGGTGATTCCAGTACCCAGTGCACCATGAGGCACACTTGTTGAAAGAAGCTCAGCTTCTGCAGATTCTTCTCTAGATTTGGTACTGAAAGCTTAGTCTGGGTCTTACCAGCTGATGGTGTTACATTTTTGTATTAAAATTTTTGGACTGGGAATTATAGTACAGATCTCACCTTTGTAAGCAGAGCGTATCCACAAAGCACAGTCCGGTCACAGAGTGAAACACTGTGGGTAGGAAAATCTAATGAGATTCTCAGATTAGAGATTCATAGTTTGAGATTGATGCTTTGTTTTTTGGCAGAAGAGCAGAAATGTGTAGTTGGGATTCTTGCAGATTAATTTTTAGTAAGCAAGAGGTAAAGAACTAGGCTCTTCTGGCAATTTTTACTGTTGAGAGTGAAGAGGAAATTTTAAAAGCAGCAGCTAGAAGCTGCATTCGGGTAGATTAACCATTCAAACATCAGAAATTAAATCCTTTGGTTTTTTGATTGTTATTTATATGCTATGTTAACATTGCTTGTTAACAAGCAATCCTGAAAATGAAATGAAAAATCTGTTTACATTGGTGATATCACTGCAAGAAGTGTTTTGGATCTGCCATGATTTTTTCCTTATTCTGAAGGAACAGATGGGACAAAAGACAACAAAAAAAGACTATGTGATAGAAGCAGACACTGCTGAATTAACATTCACACTGCGCTCATTTAGGTTTGCTGTGCAATTACTTTTGTTTTCTAAGGAAGGAGAATATACAAGTCTGTTGAGATCTAACCTATGCGCAGTGTATGTCTGAAATATATTACAAGGGTAGTATTTGATTATATGAATATTAAAACCTGAGATTGGATTTAGAAATCTCAATTAAAGCACCACAAGTGAGTGGCATGGATTTGAAAGATGCTGAACACCTTCCATTTCTTAGAATTTGGTGCCAGAAAAAAATCTAAAAATATGAATTCCTGAATGCAGATTTAGAATGGTCAGTTGAAGTTGTCAACCTATGATATTTGTTGCCAAAACTAGTACTCCAAAAAAGGATCTCATCTGCCACCACAGATAATGAGCTCAGATGGTATCACTCCAGAATTACCCTTTTGGGTTTGTTTTTTAAACAGTCCTGAAATGACTTTTGATAATAAGGGTACATCTGTGCACTTGAGCCCAGGGAAGACTTTTGTGCCAGTTATTTCTCAGAGCAATTTTTTTTTCCTACATGGGACATATGCTTAAAATTGTTACTAGTAAGGGCGTTGTGCCCGGTAGTGACTGCAGCTACCGTGTGCTCATAGGCACATAATCCATGCTGTTGCTCCTCATTGCTCATCATGGAGTTTTCCCGGAATGACTGTGGGATTGATGCCAATAGCTTTTTTAATTATTTTTTGTGTGTTTCTGGTACTGTAAAAGGCTAATTAAGAATGAGAAGAAAGTTTATATTTAATGCAACATTGTTAAAGAAGGCTTCCACCATTGATTCCAACATCGTTGTGTGTATGTGTGAGGGTTGTCACAGTGACTTTAAGAGCTCCTCCCTAACAACAAAGGGATGCTAGAGGCTGCTGTGGCACAGCAGGGGCTGTGTTGTTCTGTGTTTGGGTGCTTCCATCCTGCACCATTTGCCAGGGCCTTTCTCAACCTCATGTACCTTGCAGATGAGTTTTTCCTCACTGAGTCATTAACTGTTGGCTTTCTCATTTCTGCTGTCCTTTGTCCAACCCCATGTCCCCAGCAACAGTCTGCTGTTGATTACATCTTCTTCCATTTCTTTTCTTTTCATTGCTGTCTCCCTTGACAGTTGGTCATCTCAGTAGCCCTCCATGTATTTTAGTTTTGTCTTTTGTGTATGTTCTTGCCTTTCCAGAAGTGTGACCTGTTCTCTGGCCTGATGCTTCCTCTTCATGAGGGACTGGGATGTTGTGCTCAAGTATTTGAAACCTGATCCAAAGAAACCCAAAGCTGTTAAGACCGTAGAGGAGTTTCTGTTGGTTTTGAGCTGTCTTGCTGCTCCATTCTTAAGAGCAATGTTGTCTCTGGCCACTTGATTTTGATAATTATGACATTGGGACAAATAGGAGTGGAGTTGAGGGGCAGTTGCAGACTTTCTCAGTTTTAAAATTGACACTAACATCCAGTTCAGTGACTGAAGAAAGGAGGTAATCATTCAGCAGGTAATTATTGGTTTCTACAAAATAGGCAAGACTTAGATTTCAAAGTTCTTAGGAAATATGCGTTAGAAAGTCAGTCAGGATCTTAAATAAATATGAAGATTGGTAGCCACAAAGGCTTTATTATGTCTATGTTAATTTTTTCTTGATGATCAAAAGATACTACAGTGACACATTCATTATTGTAGACAATCCTTAGGAAGGATTCATTTGAATAATTTTCGTGGATTGAGCTCTGAAAGTGTTAAAGTGTGCAAGATTAATTAATAAAATAATTATTAAGGCAACATCATCTAACTAAAATTGAAAAGGATGGAGTCATAGAATAGTTTGGATTGAAAGGGACCTTACAGATCATCTCATTTCACCTCTCTGCCATTTGCAGGGATACCTTCTGGTAGACCAGGTTGCTCAAAGCCCCATCCAACCTGGCCTTGGATACTACCAGGGATGGGGCAGCCACGGCTTCCCTGGCGAACCTGTTGCAGTGACTTAGCATGCTCACAGGAAAGAATTTCATCCTAATGTCTGGTCTGCTTTTTTCATGACCTTTTAAGATCGCATTACTTAGCTTGCTAACTTCTGGCTCTTGCAGTAAGACTATTGTGTATATAGTCCTCTTGTTTGCCCCTGGCCTTGATTTAAACACATAGGCTAGCTTGATTTTTTTTTTTTTAATGCTACATACATTTTGCAAGTCTGTTGATTTTAATGAGGACTGATTTCATTTTTTAGGATCCCAGACACATTATGGCAGGCACTAGAATACCCTGAAATATTAAACATAATTTAAATTAAACTGAGGTTGTCAGAGTAAATGAATAATTGAATGAGGTATGTTTTGTGAAACACCTGGGGGATTTTCTTTTCCTGCTTTTATATGTATTAATTTGCAGACAGCACTTATCTGCAGTGGGACTCTGGAGTGTCATTATTCTGCTTCAGGTCGTACTGGTGGATAACTGCAAATAGTCATCAGTCTTCCTCCTCTTCCCAAAACCCTCAATGGTCTTTACTTATAAAATAGAGATGGTGGTGATTTTCTTTCATAAAGGTTCTGTTGAAGAGTTAGGCACTTATATATTGAGCAGAGGCACTGAAGACAAGGTGAAAAAGTTGACATTACTTGGGGGTTTTTTGCAGTCTTACATACAGGTCTTACAGACTCCAACCTGTTTGTTCTGTTCTGGAAACTGCATGTCTGTTTTGGGAACAGGATGATAAAGACTTTGTTCCTTCCAGTGCTTTCATTAAATTTCCAGTTCTGCCTTACACTCTTCAGTTTAACTCTCCAGTAAATTCAACCTGTGTCTTCAATGGATTTAACTACAGGGTTCTGTCCGCAAATTTACAGAACACTTTGTTGCAGACTTATATAGAAGTTTGGTATTATTTTTCTGCCTGATTTTTCTTTTCTTCTAATTATTGGATCTAACACTTCTTTGTATTTTACCATTTTTCTATTATGAACAAGAAAACAATTTCCCTCCCCAATAGATTCAGGTCAGATCTCTGAAGGACCCACATAAACAGGTGAAATGACTGAACATGAAAAGCACTCTGGCTGTTGACAAAGGTGTATCCAGTGCAGAGCAAATAAGTAAAGAAAAGAAGGAGTTTTTCTCTAGTCTCACAGCAGTCACTGCAACAGCATTTTCAAATGACCCAAAAGGTGTGTGACAGTAACCCATTAACTTAGGGAAGTGAATTCCTTTGTGTATCTTGGTGATCTTAATCCTTTTAAGGTATTTTTAATCTCTGACAAGCTGGTGCACTTACTTTGCTTAATAACTATAGAGTTTAGTCTGTTTGGAAACTAAAAAAAAATCTTAACATAATTATGTGGTAATTCTTAAATCCTTTTCATGTACCTTGCACATGGTTAACATGCTGAATCAGAGAACCCATTGGATATATATATATATATATCTGTCAAAGAGTATTACATTCTGAGTGTTTTTATTATCACAATATACTAGTTGTGATATGTGTCATTCATGATGTCGTTTCACTCTGTGCTGAAAGCATTTATAACACAATCCATCATTACTGCTAAATGGGGAATTTAGAGGCATAATTACAGTAGGTAAGTGTAGAGTGGCAGTCCCTCAGGTTGCCTCCCAGGCACTGATTTTGAAAAATCCATTATAGACTTTGAGACGATACAGCAGTGTTTTCCTTGGAGAGCTCCTCAGGACTTCAAAAGGAGAAGTACAGGAAAGAATATTCAACTGTTGATCTTAAATTGGAGTCCTATAAAACATCAGAGTCTGCTGTGAATTGGCAGGCTTCAGTAAGATTTCAGGATCTACTCAGATATTTTGCCTTCTTAACCTGGAAATAAAGGTATGTGTACCCAAACAGACCTGTCTTATATCTGAAGTTGAGTCGCTTTAGGAACTAATGAGCAGGAAGAGTCTTATTGACATCCAGTGGATAGAGGACAAAAGAATTTTTGTTTGTACATTGTCATACAGGCACATCTAGTCTCTGCTGTGAGAGGTGCAGCTGATGTGCACAAACAGCAGCATCTTAAAATTCATTAAAATTATTGTTAAAATCTCTTGGAACATAACAGTAAATATGACAAAGTGTCCTCTGCTGCCCTGCTGAAGCAATTCATCAGGTGGAGTAAAACAGGATGAATTGTGTTTAACAGAATGATATTTGCCACAAAGTTTGTGTGTGTTTATATCTGTCACTATATGGGCTTTCAGAAGGTGACTGAGGTTGTTCAATAGTCCCTTATATGTGTAGATAATGTAGCATGGAGTTATTTATTTAAATATGCTTTTTGTGTGTGTGTGTAAATATCATTGGTCACATTCTCTGTGATTTTTAAATGCAGAAGATGGAATCAGGCTTACTAATACTTGTGAAACATAATAGCTATTACAATTTTAGAGAACAACAGAGTGTCCTGCCGGAGGGACTGACACTGAAACAGTTCTGTGCAGAGGAGAACCTTGAGGCAAGGTAATAAAATTGGTTTGTGTGCTGCCAGTCTGCAGTATGGCACAAGTGTAGGTCATGAGATAAGTTTTCAAAATATGAATTAAAGGAAGGTGGTATATGTGCTAAAGGGGAAAGAATCAGGTCATACAGTTTTAAACAAGAGGCTGCATAATTTTAAAAAGTTAGTGAATAGACAGCTAAAAAGTTACAATCAAGTTGGATCAGAGCAGAGACTGTGAGGATGGCACAAGACCTTACAGAACTAGTTTGGCTGGACAGGTTTGCCTCATCTGTCACTATATGGGCTTTCAGAGGATGGCTGAGATAGTTTGATTCTCCCTTTTTCAAGTTAACAGGTGGTGTTTTAAGATTTTAATTTTTTTAAGGAATCTAAAGGCTCTAAACTGACTAATATGATAGTCCTGGGACTGATGCTGAATCATAGTGATGAAATGGATTTTTACAGCTTTTGTGATTAACTTCTCTAATGTCAAAGGTAAGGTTTGTTCTTGCTGTGACTTTCCATTTTCATTATCCATAGGTAATGGAGATTCAGCATCCACAAAGTTTTTTCCAGCAAAAGCAATTCCCTTTGAAAAGTAGGTCTATGCTTAGGTATTTCATAATATCAGTGCTACAGTTAATATTACTATTTTGTATTATGGCAGTTCAGAAAGGTGGTGATAAATTTGTGTTTCTTAGAATCACAGACTGGTTAAGGTTGGAAGGGACCTCTAAAGGTCATCTGGGCCAATCTAGCTGCTTAAACAGTGGGATTAAAAAACAAGGTAAGAGATTAGGCAGACATGATTAGAGATGTAGGCAGGGAAACAGCAGAGTTTCAATAAATGTCCAGGTCTCCAGACTGACATCCATGGTTGCTCTGAATGCAACTTCCACAGTGGAAACTGCAGAGCATAACTCTTTCTTCTGACTGTTGTGTGTAGAACTTGAAGCTGGGAAGTTGAACCACATGATCCAACACTGATTATATGATCCGACGTCGCTACATTGCTCCGCAGTCTTTATTTCAAACAAGTCTAACCAAGGGATATTTTTACTTTGCTGCTTCTACTGTACCTTCCACTGTGCCTGTTTCCCTTCCCTGGGCTTCATGCAGTGCTTAGCAGGGCCATGGCATCCCTCCTGTCAGAGAGCCTCCACACCTGGAGCATCTGCTGTCTTTGGCTCCTTCCAGATATATCAACTTCTTCCTATTTTGTTTTCATTTCCAGTACTTTGGCATCTCATTTCCCATATGCTGCTCTTGCTTTCTCCTGCTGTTTCTGTGGGTTTGTCTGCACAGATGAGTTGTCAGAGTTTAATGCATCAGTGAAGCCATGGTAATTCTGCAGGATCTTAGTGATGAAAGTGTCAATTTAAACTTTCTTGATTAAATCTCTTTCTTAACATTTATATGGATGCGTGGGACAGGCAGAAGCAAGCTTGCTCTGTCTGCAAGCCTGCTTTGCTCTAGGTGTTCTCAAGCTTGTATAGTCCATCTTTCAGTAAACTGCAGTTACTCAATGTGCCTGGCCTCTTTCCAGCAGTGGTAATACCAGTGGGAGTTCCCTGGCTTGTGTTTCTTGTTTCTTTAGTGCCTCTGAGTTTTCAGAAATGCCAGACACAGTACAATTATTGAGTTCAAGCTGCAAACTAAAGACTACGGTGTGTACATCTGCAGATTAAAAACATCTAATAACAACAGTACTATTACACAAATTAATTTTCAGTTCTCTGGAAAGGCAGCCTTAGATTTATTCATTAATTTCACAAGAATTACAAAGTCTGTTCAAAAAGGCTGACATCCTTAGACAGAAACTTTGGTGGAGTGGACTTGGTATGACAGGTGGGCTGGAGCAGCCCCTTGTGAAAAATGGGCACTCAGAACTCTGATAGCACCTTACTGACGGGCTTTTTTTTTTTTTTTTGACTGAGGGCTACAAAGCCTACAGGCTTCTCTGTTGCTGAAGAAGGTAACCTGGGAACCTGATGCATCCAGAATTGTCTATAACACCTGCTTGAAGGGGGAAAAATATCCTATTCTTTAAACACTGGATATTGTTGCAAAAAAGCCCCAACACCTCATTCTAAAAGAGAAGAGGGGGAAAAGTGTTTTCAAGTGCTTAATTTCCTTCATTAACTGTGCATTTTCAGTATATAATGAAAGGATTAGTATGAGAATTCTTAAATTTGTGGAAATGTCTCCAGTTTTTTTTTTAATGTATACCAACTCTTGATAGAACAACTTCATAATTTTTACATCCTCAGAAACAAACAGTATTAAAGATTTTCTGTATATACCCAACTGTGGTGGGTTGACCTTGGCTGGACACCAGGTGCCCACCCAACCACTCTATCACTCTATCACTCCCCTTCCCAGCCAGACAGGGGAGAGAGTAAGATGGAAAACAACTCATGGATTGGGATAAGGCAGTTTATTAAAGCAGGAGCAAAGCAGAGGCTTGTGCGCGTAAAAGTGAAGCAAAAGATAGCAGGGTTTATTTTCTACTTCCCATGAGCAGTGGTGGTCGGCCACTCCCGAGAAGCAGGGCTTCAGCATGTGTGATGGTTCCTCAGCAGGCAGCCACTGGAGACAATGAATGCTCACCTTCCTGCTCCATGCCTCAGCTTTTATATCTGAGCTGATGTCACATGATACGGAACATCCCTTTGGTCAGTTTGGGTCAACTTTGGCTTACTTGCGTCCCCTCCCAGTATCTTGCCCCTGATTGAGGAAGGAATGTTACAGCACTGATGCTGTGCTGCCCTGCTCAGCAGTAGCCAAAACACCGCTGTGTTATCAACACCCTTCTGGCTACCAATGCAAAGCACAGCAGTGTGAGGGCTACTGTGGGGAAAAGAACTCCAGTTCAGCTAGACCCAGTACACCAACACACTTACTTTGCGTGGCTTTATAATTGCCTGTATTTATTTGCTTTCTAAGATACAGTACTTGCTTAAAAATTCTGAGGATACACAGGTGCTTTTGTAATTTTTGTTATGTTTTAGAAAATAAGCTAGGACTGCAAAACTTTGTCACTGAAATTGCAGAATACTGCAGGACCTGCAGTATTCACTGTGGTTGTATATCACAACCTAACTTTTTTCTACCACATAGGTTTTTTGTCAGGAGGAACTTAAAAAGACTGATGTCTTGTTATTTAAATATACAGATAGGGCTACACAGATTGGTATGAAAGATGGGAATACTAAAATAAGTAAACATAAGCAAATTGATTTAGTAGTTATCATAATCTGTGCAAGTGCCCTTTTAAATTTTTGAAGTTAGGTTGCTATGCCATGAACATCATTGCCCAGCACTCAGGCTTTGGTAGCTTGGCATTTGGATTTGCAGAATTTCTCTGCTTTGTTTTCCATGGAAACTAGAACACATTGTTTATTTATGGATAAACAATAAGTTTCCAGTTGAGGATATATAACCTGTGAGTGCAATAAGCAACCAGAAGGAATGTTGCTGGCAGACAACAGACAGTTGTTGTGTGGATTAGGCAGTAGACATGCTTTTATGTGATTCTTTATTCTTTGCTTTTTTTGACTGTATAGATAGTACATAATACATTGCTGCTGACAACTGGCAATTTCTGACTTCCCTGTAGAACTGGATTTTGAGAAGATTTAGATGTGTGGAGTTAAACATGGCTTCCCGAAGCCTTGTCTGGTGGAAGTAAATGGGAGTTTCATAGTATGTGTCAGCAGGCCAGGACTTGACATTTATTATTATTTTCCTACCCTTAAGAAGAAAAAGGAAGGTGTATTGGGAGAACAGAGACAGAATCATTTTGGTTGCTAAAACAGTGCGGCATGATGTAAGTTTTGACAGGCAGTTAGCAGTTTGATTTAGAGCATCTTAAGAAGTGAGGACGCATTAATGTTGGCAGTTTGATGTCTGTCCTTCATGAATCTTCCTCTCTTCAGGAATACTGCAAGATCCCTTGCTGGGATCTCAGAGTGTGCGTATGAGATGAGCCTGGATGAGGTGTTGCAGTCAAACCTGCGTGGACACAGACACGGGGTCCTCCATCTGAACAGTTTCACTGTGGAGTTTCTCCTGCTGCACCACAAGTTGGTTGCATAGGCATGGCCTCAAATAGTTGTACTAGGGAAGAGGAGCTGAGGAATGGAGCTGGGAGGCTCTAAATGCCTTGTCTTAGCCAACAGGCGAGAGGATAACATCCAACCATAGGCACTGTCATTTATAGCTGTAGTGTCTTAAATGGCATCTGAGCATATTGTACATCAAGGATTATTGATTTGAAATAAAAAGCAGATTATGTTTACAATAGAAAAATGAGAACCACTACAATTTCTGAGGCTGGCACATCTGGGCATTAAGACAGCAAGGGGACATTAAAGCAAGCTGCAATTTGACCAAAAAAGAAAAAAATTGAACTTTGACATTTTTGATGGTTATTACTGTGTGATAGCCTGTCGGCTGTGAGGTGTTTGAGGGCTTGAATATTCAGTATTTCAGTCAGCATAAATTAATAGAACAAGATGAAACGTGCTTCTACAGCATGAACAAAAGTACTCGTGTTTTCTTGAGGGTTTATTTAGCTCTCCCTGAGAACATGGGCGTAGTATCTGTGTTCATTTGATCTCTGTGAAAAATGGTAGAAGGCTTCATTTCTCCTCCCTTTTCATTTTCTTCAGTTGAATTTTTTATGAGTTATTGTTTATGTGGAAGGATTGATTCCTTTTAGAGAGAAGTAGAACATTCTGTCAAATTCTCCTGTTGGATGCAGATTCACATCCCTGCAGCGTGGTGCTGAGGAACTTCAGAGCAATCACATTCTGGTTAGACAAAAGTAATACCACAGAGAGGGTTTCGTGAGCTTCAGTGGCACTGAAATAAAACTACAAAACCTAAAATCAGGAGGTTGCAAGTGTCACTTGCAACATGTTGGATGCCATAGATTAATTCCGTATGACCTTTAAAGGGAGTGAAAATCTATTTGATTTTGAGCTCTCTTTCCCTGGACAGTACACTGAGTGCTAAAATCCTATGTATTGGCATAAAAATAGATAGAGCACAAAGAAGTGGCTGAATTTGAAAGCCAGATTAATTTAAATTAAAAATGCAAACCCCATTTCCAGCAGAGTATGACTGACCATTGAAAATACAAACAGCCAAGAGAATGGCAGTTCATCTGTTGATGTCCACCGGTCAAAACTTCAGTCAGGTGTGAGTTATGCCTTGGTTATGCCTGATTTCCCAGGATAATTGGATGTCAGTCTGCAGCTGCATTATGCAGGAGGTCACACTTGATATTTGTTATGATCTTTTTCAGTTTAAAATCAGAAACTATAACATGAGCCAAATTGAAATAAATGGTGTTCGTATTTGTCTCTCCCTCCCCTCATAGGTACTACAGTGCTACCATTCTGCAGATGTCAGGAGTGGAAGATGACAGGCTTGCAATCTGGCTGGCTGCACTGACAGCATTTATAAACTTCATTTTTACTCTTGTGGGAGTCTGGCTTGTTGAAAGAATGGGTCGCCGGAAACTTACACTTGGTAGCTTAACAGGTGAGTGTTTCATTAGTGTTTAGTATCTTCCTCATAATTATTAATGAAAGGAAAATAAAATTTCAAGTGCAATTTTTTTCAAAGTAGTCCTCTTTAAAATTACAGTGTTGTTGCCATTTTCTCCCTGAATTCATAAAGCTTTTCAAGACTAGTAGTATAGTACTACAGCTAAAGGCTAATTTAAAAATGACAGCATGTTATTTTTTCAGTTGAGTTTCTCCTTCAAGCCATGTTTAACAATGTTTTTATTTAGCTTTAGCGCTTTTTTCCAATTTAAGGAATCAAATGCTTGGAACTTCACAGCTGGTTATTTTTTAAATCTCCTATGTAATTCCTGGCTGATAAACTGGAATTCAGAACCATCTGATGAAGAAGTACCAGGGAAAGCATATTGCATAACCATTGCAGCACTTCTTAAAAAACAAAACAGTTTTTGCATGGTTACCTCAGATACAATGCAGTAAATACCTTACATACATTAGTGTTATTTTAATTCATCTCCTGTATGAGATACTAAAGGGCAGAATTCTGGATTTGTACATTTTATCCAAATATTCAAACACCATAACTCGTCACAACAGTCTTCTCTTGCAAGCAGGAAAATGCAGCACAAGCACCCACCCTGTGTTAAGTGTGTCCTGCCATTAACCTGCTAATTCCCTGTTTATTCCTGCATCATGGGTTCATTCTGGCTGAAGTGATCTGTGACTGATGCCTGCCTCTGGCTGAATATCTGGAAGGTTCAGACATTTCCAAGAACATGGTTTCGAAAAGAGAAACAGTTCCTGCTCCTCTTGAAATAATGTTCAGAAGTGTTTGGCTGGGAAGGTTTAATGTCTCCATATTTTGTTCTGTTATTGCTGTCAAGGATCCAAACTTCTAGTTAGTGCAACACAGCAGAGATTGGGACCAGCTGCCATGTCACTGGCCATGTGCAGTTCCCAGCTCCCAATTGAGTTAATGTACACTCGAGTATTTGAATGTGTTTATGTAGGCAGAACAGTGACAACCCAGTGACATGTCTGGGTACACATACATGTTTGGTACACAATTACTCAAATCTTTAAATTAAAACATGCAGTTTGGATGCAGTTTGGTGTTCCAAGTTGCAATAAATGTGTATTTGCTTGGTTATAATTTTGATTTGGAGTCAAGAAACCTGAAGTGTTTTTCACAATCCAAGTTCAGAAATGAGGTCATGACAGAGGAGATTGTAAAAGCACATTACTCACGTCTTAAAAGATATCAACAAAAATCTCAAATTGATAATTTTGTCACAGTCTACATGCAGATCTAGTAAAATACCTCTCCCCTATAAGTTCTTTGATTCCTCCAGCCAGTCTGTTTTCTTGTCTTTCTGTGAAGCAGATTTCTCCAGGCCTTGCACTGACACTTCTGGTGCTTGGGTGCCACCTCTCATTTGTACTCTGTTGAACCAGAGTATTTATTTATTTGTTGATTTGGCCCTAATAATCTCAAATGTCAAGCTAGCCCCTCAGAAGTTTATCTGGACTCAGCTGTAAAGCTGTTATTCCCACATGGACTTTTCATATGATCAGAGCTCTTTGCTTTTTGGCTCTGTTTAACATATTCAAAGGCTGTACATTTGAAACGTAGATATAAATGTCTCTTACAAAGCATATTAGTCATGGAACAGAGCAGGATATAGAAATAAGACATAGAATTAACAATGCATTAAAAGATTATTTGCTAACGATGTGTGGACACAAAGTAATTGTTTTGTAAAAATGGTCTTTCTTTTGTGGTCAGTTGCTGGCTCTCAGTCTGCAGCATCACTTGAGCCGTGCTGCATTGCTTCCTGTGGTTTTTATCATGTGGCCTGTCCTTAAGGAAAGTACAAATAATGACAATAATGAAAGCATATGTCATCTCTCTGTACCATTTAGAATTTTTTCATTCAACAGTTGACCTTTGATTTGGGTAGTGGTGGATATGATGTGTTTTCCTTAACAAGAGTGCTGTGTAATAGAATGATAATTACTAAATCTGCTGATGGATTTGTTTTCCATGTTGAGTTTTCTCAAGAGGTAAACATATTTTTTACTGCTCTGCTTTGCATTTCCAAGGACATTAACTTTCACACTGAGTTATTACTGGCAGCTTGTCTGGTCTTTGGGGAAGCTGGGTATGCCCCAGTCTCCCATTGCACAAAATGAAAACAAAACTACTATTTTTGCCTACTGCTGCACAGCTGTGGGGTTTTGTTTTATTGATAAAGGCTAATTTATTAGATGTTTATTAGAGGAAAACCTGCAAGAATAACCAGAAGAGAGATAGTAACATTAATGTTTTGATTAAAAGCCAATATACTGTAATTTCATTTTGTAAACTCATGTGCTTTTCCTGCTTTCTGAAAACTTTGAGAAAGAGCTATTTTACATTTCGTTTAATGTATCTTTATAATTTTCAAAATATTAGAAACTTTTGAAAAATTGAGCCTTTCATATAGTGTTAAGAAAATTATAGTAAACTGCTACTAAAAAAAATTACGACCTTTTTCTTTCTCTTTACTACAGTTACTGATTCATCTTAGTTTCACATTCATTTTATAACTTATCATTTCTTTATCTTTCTTCTTTTTCTTCAGTTAACTTCTTTCTTCAAAGCTGTTAATTGGGAAACATGCAGGAATTTTGACAAGTGTGTTGTCCATTTTATTTGTGGTTTTTCTTTTTCCCCTTTAGAATTTGTCAGTTTGAGAGCAGGGTGGTTCTTGGGCATTGGACAATTTGTGTCTTTTTAAAACAGAGAGGATCTAAAATATCTTCAGGATATTTCTGGTTTTTTTTCCTATCTCAGCTAATGATGTGCTGTAATTGTTTGGTTTTGTTCATCATAGCACAACTTCCCACAGAATGAAAACATATTAAACTTCATTTGCCAAGGTTTACATATTGCGTACTTTTCCAAAGAAATAAGACATTTACAGAGGTTCTGGAAGTGAATGTTAGTGTATTTGGTTAACTTGAAAGACAGACAAGGCATATTTAAAATGAATATGAGTAAGATTATAAGCCCTGTCTAAAGATATTTTCTGTCTGGTTTATGGCATTTTGAAAGTACAGTAAATCTAGTGTAATATCCAACCTGCCCAGAATACTGGTATTATTAGCGTACCTACCAGCCATAGCAGTACAAAGCCAAATATGGAATAAATTGAAATATCTTACGGTGAGTAGGTGCTTTCTCCACACACAGTTTGTGATTGAGTTTAATGTCTTAGTTGCCTCGGTTCAGGTAAATGTGTCATTCAGCCTTCTGCACTTCATGCACATTCCTTCCTGTTAGCCATAACTGCTGCACAGGCACATTCATGGATAATTATATTGCACATGTCTTTGTACTTAAGGTATTATTTATCTCTCAGGAAAAGGTTTCCACATACTTGGTGAGTTTGCCAGCTGGGAAAATCTCACTTTTCTCTTTAAAAAAACATTCAAACCCACCCCCAAAATTGCCAATACGTCCCTTCTGTTCTCAGCCCAGCAAAAATAGTTCAAACTTCAAAATAAAGACCAGATAATGCATAATTTCTCAAAGATTACCAGACTGACATGTTGAGGGTTTTAGTGCGTTACTGAGAAGATTACTTACATACTTTTAACATACAGAGCAAAGAGATAATGAGAAGTATTTGGAATTTAATACGTCTTTCATTTGCCCTTAGTCATTAAGCTATATCACTGCACACTTGTAAATGTGTGCTACCTTCCTGCTGGGATGTGCTTCCGTGGTCCATGAGTCTGGTTTTATGCAGTAAGGATAACATTATTGTGTAATCAGTCACTAACTCACAAGTAATGTTATTACGCATTTTCTACTGCTATTACTAGATCAGGCCATACATGTTGTATATGACCTCTCAAATAAAACATCCCACATAAATAGTGAGTATTCAAATAGGTATACAGGGTATTTTGTAAAATGTATATCTCAATGCATCGTTGAGTAGCAGGATGTAAAGGTCTGAGTTTGAAGCACTTGCAGTAGTATCATGAGTAGTGAGGTATGCCAGTTTTCATTAAAATGATGCAGTATATTATGTGTGTGTGACAAATAAGGTAGGAAAACTGTGAGTTGTGTTGCAGTAATGGCCTGTTGCACAAAATACAAACCTCTTTTGTCATCTTCCTCTTCTCATTTTGCCCAGCTCTTGCACAAGGAATTTGTTGGGGGAGACAGGAGCAGAGAGATGGAAAGAGAGTTTTTCCTAGCAGATGTTATGTGTGCTCTTTGAAACAAGATCAGAAATTGATGTTGGAGTTTTGATGGTGTTTTTATTAAATGTCAAATATCTCTCGTTTCACAAGGGGAAGTAGAGTCAACAAAAAAGCTGATGCTATTTTCTTTTTTACAGAAAAGTCTGCAAGTCTGGGTATGGGAGTGGGAAGAAGTGTGGTGATTTCAAAGTCACTGTTAAATTTTACCTTTACAGTAGTGTTTTAAACACCAAAAATAATATTATCTGTTCATTCATGCAGTTGTCAATTCCACATATTACAGAAGTGTCAACCTATTAATTTAATATCTGGACATTAAACCCGATGCACTCGACTTTAACATTTAACCTAATTCAAGATGTGGATGTAGCAAAGGGTATTTTCTTAGGTTCTCATCACAGCTCCTTAGCGAATGCTGTGTGCATAGTGATGGAGTGCCTTGCTTTTCCAAGCAGAGTTCAGTTCAATAGAGAATTATATGATGTGCTCTAGAGAAAAGTATCACATTGTTCTTTATCTGTATTTTTAGGTACTGCTGTAGCACTCATTATCCTAGCTTCGGGATTTTTGCTATCAGCTCAGGTCTCGCCAAGAATCACACTTAATCCACCAGATCCTTCACATCAAAACTCTACCTGCACAAAATACAGGTGAGATTTCATGATCATTCATCCAATCTTCTTGAAGATTGTTTCCATTTAATTGAGTTTTACAACTTAGTGGAGTAATAGACAGTTATTCACAAAGCCTGGTACAAGGAACTAAACTAAATATCTAAAGGTTAAATCCTAACTTCTCTCTGTAGAGAAGATTAGACCCTGATTAAATTCTCTGAATAATCCTTTGGAGTTTCTTGGACTAAATAAGATGGTTAAGTGGCAAATTCCACATTTACCTCCTCTGATATATCACACCTGCTGCAAGTCATAGTGTACACAAAGTCAGGAATATTTCACGAGGAATTTGTAAAAATACTTGCTGTTGTTCATCTGCTTGTACATTTGTCATGTATAACAGTTGTAAACTCTTCAAGAATGTGTGTTTCTTGCCTGTGGTTTTCCTGAGCGGAAAAAAAAAAATCTTCAGTTAATTACATACCAATTAATAATTAAAATAAATGTGATGCTTTTGACCTATTTTTCTATAGTAGGTAGAAGATGCACTTCCATATGCAATCATAGTTTCAAGTAACATTACTTCTGGGGTTTTAGGAATGTGTAATTTTCTGTATTTTGTGAGTTTTATTCACATGTGAGTGCTCTTTTGTTCATTTAGCTGGCAGACTAGAAATTTCCCTATTCAGAGAAGACTAGTTCAATGGCTGAAGAAATTCTTCCTTATGTTCAAAATCTGTTTTACAAGTGTTTGTAATAGAAATAAATGCCAAGAAAGGAGAGCTACACTTCTAGTTTCCTAGCAATATTGGCTGGTTCATGGCTTTTCTTGTGCTAGAGCAATGTCTTAGATGAAAGATTCTAAGGATCTGGGGAGGGGGTGGAAGGTCTTCATTGAGTATAAATAGATACTAATAACTGCAACATGAGATACTACCAGATATAAGGATTTCTACATGCAAAAACCTGTATTTTTACTTGGTTTTTACTGCGGAGCTATACAGCAGTATTTTGCAATTTTTGAGATGGGCATGTCTACAAATGGGGAGTAGTCTGGTTAAAAGATGTAAAGGGGGAAGAGCTACCAAATGCTCTCCTTTTGCAATAATATTTCCTTAAGAGAAGAATGTGAGAAGGATTTGCGTAGGACTTCAGTTAACTGTGTGGAAGGGATGTCTGGAGAGAGCAGATACACCCTTTGCAGAACTTATAATTTGTTATTTAATAAAGCTAGATGATTATATAACCTGAAACAGTATAAAATCTCCATAGAAGAAATAGGGCTTGTCCAACTTAAAAAACAATGAAAAAGTATTTGACGGAGTTTTCATGTTCCAGTCAACCACAGCCAGGCAGGAAAGAAATTTAGACCCACTGCAGGTTGTGTGGCATGCACTTCTGGGCAAAAGCATGAAAAATTAAAGCAGGTAGCTCTAGTAAAGGCATGTTGTTTCATGAATTATTTGAATACTTATAATCTGTTGTGATTTCTGTGATTTCTGTTTCTGACATGAAATGAGCAAAAGCAGATATACAAATTCAGAGAGTCTGGAAAAAGAGCAATAAAAGAATTGAAATATTTTCATTTGAGAGTATTTTGAAATAGAAGGACCTCTCTTTGTTTAAGGATAAAACTGAATGAGGGTGTGGAAATAATGAGCAACATATGAGAAAGGTTTAGGTGTTTCTATTTTAATCTTATGGTGTACTTTAGTAGAAAGACACAAAAGCCAGGAGAGTTGAAACTAATAAGTGGATGTTGTTGCTGACAAATCACAGAATTAGGCTACATCACTCAGTATTTAAAAGGATTAAAAAAAATAGTGAATGATACGCTTAATAACAACTTTCACGCTTCTATATATAATACTGTATAAATTTTCATGCTTCAAGCAGGAAAATACAAGTATACATTATATTTGACTTGGAAAAGTGTCAGTTTAAGGACGAAGTATGCCTGCTTTCTGTGCACGTTGTCAATAAGCTGAATGAAATTTTTTAAATTGTTTTAGTAGTGAGAAAGTAGATGGTATTTTCACCGTTCCACTAGGGTTAGAAGAAGTTCAGCATAACATGCATGGTCTTGGAAGGAAGAGGTGGAGCCGGCAAACCAAAGGGAAGCTAAAGGCTGGGTTTATGCCATGTTGCTCACCTCTCCCTCCTTTTTGGCCCTGGACGTATTCCCTATGGCAATTATGGAGTTGAATCAAAGAGATTCTCAAACCAGAGGATTTGGAAGTAAAAGTCTACTCTGAATAATGCCAGTGTTCCATATTTTCTTTGCTACTCCAAGAACAATACTGTATAGATAGCCTCCACGTAGGGCAGCAAGTGTTACTGTAGAGATAGTTACAAACAGGATATCCAGTCAAAGTAAAAGGAGGTAACTTAATGGCAGTGGTCTCTTGCTGTTTAACCTATATTTTAGCTTGCACCACTGTAACTGTTGGTATCTCAGAGTGCTTAGCATTGTCTCTTGCAAGCCTTCAAGAGGTCTCAGAAAGTTTGGGAAAAGAAAAAGGCAGCAGACTTCAGAAGATGGACAAGTAATGCCATCTCACTGTAACTGCTTTTGAAGATGTGTGCCTACACAAATGCAGCTCACAGTCTTCTTCATCTAATGGTGATACAGTGCTTCTCTGAGGTGAGCTATCCTTAGAGTATAAACCTGTTTGCAGCTTGGGCATTTCAGAGTGTGGAGGTGTTTCCTAAATATAATTTGCATTTGTCTTTGCCAAAATGTATTTGTAAGTTATGAAAACTTCAGTTATTTTGCTGACAGAAGTTTCACTGACACTGTTCAGAGTAAAAATGCTTTTTATGTTTGCAAATCCATTGTGTTTGAGTAAGTGGGGTTGTCCATTAAGAAACCCTTGGAGCTACTACAAACAGTATGTTTGCTTGTTGTTCCTTCAGATCCATATTCCTCTGCACAGATTAATTCCTGCTGCTAGAATAACAATGAAGATAGAACAGACTAGCAAAGAAAGAGCATAGTCATTGTCCTAATTCAAAAAAGCACCTAGGGCTTGAACACTGTGTTCTGAAAGAGCTGTGCCATGCAAACAGAGTAACAAGATGCTTGTACATGTTTACAGAAAACAAAACAGTAACATATGCTGTGAATATCAAACAAAATATTTTCATTTAGTGTAGAGATGTACAATATCATAGTCAGACAGACAAAAAATAATCCATAAATCTGTGAAAAAAAATTTGAATCACGGAAATAATGCAAATTCAGGGCACTCCGAGCACTGAAATCTGTTTTGCCTCCTCACAGGTGGAAGTGGGTATGTGTCTCACTGAGGAGGGGCAAGGTGTGTGCCATCCTCTCTCTGTGCCATCCTTAAATCAAACTTCGTTTTCACACTCAGATGTGTAAGGTTGTGTAGATAATTTGCAGTGTGGTCACCTGCTTTATTTGATCTTAATCTCCTCAGCAACCATGATCTGTTACATATCATCAAGGCCACAGAGAAGCTCAGAGGTAAATTTAAGAATACAAACCAACACCATCCCAAAATTTATCGACTTAGAAATGAAAAGATGAACTAGCCATTCCTATTCTGACTACCAAAACTCTATGAACATGTTCCTGTTTTTACTGGGAACTTGCCTGGTTCTGGAAGGAGGTTGAGATTGGGACATTAGGACATTAGTTACCCTCCTACCTTTTCCCAGTCTTTAAAGAATCAGTGGTGTGACTGTTTGGGAAATTGAGCCATTTCTGTAAAATGACTTGTCCTGCTGCCTTATATTCTTAGTCCTTTTGTCTCCTTTTATTCATATGTCCATCTCTCTCACTGCACTTCTTGACACTTGGTCAGCTGTAGAAGGCATAATGTGAACTTGCTCTGCTTAAGCAAAATTTTTCATCTCAGTTACTATATGAAAATGGTAAATATTGTGTTAAGCTTAGGTTAACACTCATATCTTAAGGAAATAATACCTGTGCACAAGAAGTTTCTCAGGATCCTTCGTGAACAGATTGTCTTCAGGCTGATTAGAATAATACGGGCGGTGCCAGCTGTGCTGGGCACACAAGGACTCTGTTGTTCATCTTTGAATTAGTCACCCTCACGTGGTTAATGTTCCTAAGCTTGTTGTACAAATACACACCACCGAGATGGAGGCACCAATATTTAGTACTCTAACACAGCCATTTTATAAGATAACTAATGGACAGAAATATGTATTTTCTTTATGAATGTAGCAAAAGTATATAATTGTGATCAGTCTTGAAAAACTCACCTAACCTAGTAACTGAAGCTGGTTTTATTGTATTTAATAGCCTTAGGATACATATAGTAAGTGTATTAGCTATTGTACTTTATATTTTATTGACATAACTCGTTGACAGTGTGATTTATCAGCAAACTAGGTGTTGGTACTCTGCATAATGTCACTGTATCATGGAACCAGTATCTTTTAAAATGTGATTCTCATTTTCTGTTTCTAATACCAAAGTGCTTGAGCTACTGGTCTTTCTGACAACTGAGAATTGCAATAATAAATATAGTAATGTGGTTTGGCTATTAAGGTAAAAAAAATTATGAATATGCAAAGAGATAAAAATGTTTGAGAATACTTTTGCCAGCTCTTATGAAGTGTAATTAAAATTCTGATAGTTTGTGTTGTAGAACTGTGAAGTGACCTCAACATAGTCTTGGAATATATTAAGTTAATAATATAAGGTTATATTGCTTGGTAATAATTTTCTTTTTGCTGGCATGTTGCTCCTATCAATCAAAACTTGTAATTTAATTTTAAATTATAAAGAATAGGAAGGAGTATGTCAGTCCACGTAGTAAGCATCTTTAATGGGAGTGAGGAAAAAGTCCTCTCTTCAATTTAAACACAAAGATCTAAAAAGTGACTTACCTGAACTATAATATCTATGAGTGCAATGCCATCCCTGTAACTGTTGTTAACATTTCCACATACTTTGACTCAAACTCTGCACTTATGAGGAAATAAGGCATTGTTATTCATATTACAGTAACCTACTAACCCTTCACATCTCTGCCAATACTTCTAAGACTTTGCTGTTTAACAAAAACTGAGACAATGCTTAGGGAATTTTTTTCTAGTTTTCCAAAGTGATGGTGTTACACCTTACTTGGTCTGCAGGTTTTAGTCACACAAGGGTGATTTTAATCAAGTTTGAACAAGGCTTCTGTCTGATCTACTTGGAAGCTGCTAGTATAGTATCTATGTGTAGGGTCTCTTTAGAAGAGTAGTTTTAAAAACAAAATATGCTACAGAGGCTACCATTACATCCAAAATAAAGGTACATATAAGTCAGATGTATTTGTTCCTTATTGTCTGTGTTACTCTGTTCCAGGAATAAATCAGGAAGCTCTTATGCTAGGGGCTATATAAGTTCAGAAAAAAAATATCATCAAAGACAAGAAACAACTGATTCCTGTGAGCAAGTAGATCAGGACACTTTTCTTGAGGTGTCAGTGTTCCAACACAGTTTGCTACCAAGGTGTTATAGCAGTAGTGGTGTAGCCATGAGGATCTAAGGACTAAGCAAGGTTTGTGAAGAGTGATTTCCTTTATAGGACTGTGATAGGTGGGAAAATAGTTGAGCCTTCGGGGTCCTCACCAGATCTAAAGCAGAAGTAGCAAACACCAAGAGGCCAAAAACAGTTGCTCTGAGGTTATATAAATTATGTGGCATAGTTGAGGCATGTGAGCCTTTGTGAAGAAGGTTTAAGGAACATTGGAAGAAAGCTAATGTGTTTTTGTGTGGCTGGTGTATCAGGAAGGGTAAGGATTCAGTACTGGTCTGGAACTTTAGGGAGGACACCAAGGAATAGTCTCAGTGGACTAGATGGAGCAGGAGCCTGATTTGAAGATGAGAAAAGCTTAATCATACTTGAACTTAACTGTGATTTAGATCTGTTGGAGTATCTGTGTGGTAAATTACAGAACTGCAGCCAGCATACGAGTACTGGGATTATAAATTAGAGCTTTTCCTTATGGACATCACTGAGTGGATACATGTGTGGTATCGTGTGTGGATATACACCTAACAGAGTGCTGGTAGACCTTACTGTCATTTGATCTCCTATAATAGCAGGAAAGTGCTCTTAAAGTCCAAGTGGGTTTTTCTCATTCTTTGTTAAATACTGTATTTCCTGTGTCCCAGATATGGCACCTGGAAGTGGTATCAGGCAGTTAGCACACATTTTAACTTCTTAAAGCATCCCCTATGTTCTTGTCCAGTTATATTTAATCTAAATCTAGTGCTTCACTGTTGGAAACAACACAGGAATCATCAGAAGTGTAAAGAGGGGCTTGATTTTGTGCCTGAGGCGGAGTGAAATGTGCAAGCAGCACAAGATGTCAGACGCAAGCATCAGGCAGTTTTAAACACGGTTCTAATACCCAACTGAAATGAGGTTGTGTATAAAAATGAAGTAAGCTATTTACCAAAAAACCCTAAGTTTCCTAGTTTTGTAGGTGGCTGAAGGCATCAATATCCTGACATGTGAACAGAGCTGATGCTGCAGTATTTGTCCAAAAGTCCCTATATTTTTTTTGTTGAATTAAATACCTTGGCTGTTTGGATTCATCAGTTGCCCATGTCCCTTACTGCGTCCAATTGAGTAGACATGTCCTGACCAGTGATACTCAGCTCATGTATCTTGGGCATTTTCTTTCATTTGGAGCTGGAGGAAGAGACATTGTCTGGTTTTAAACAGGAGAATACAAGCACAGAAGCAAGGAAGTTTGTTGTTTTATAAGGAGCTGGAAAGCAACTACATTCCACGCTAAGGGAGGCAGAAGACTGTGCATAACCAATCTTGAGAGCAAAGATTAAATCTGAGGGCATGCTAGGTAGAAAGAAAGATCCACCTGGCCTAGGATCATGTTTCCACTGTGGCAAACAGCAAGCTGGAAAGAGTAGAAAGCAGGGGACAGTCAAAGTGACATTCCTTCCAGCCTGCAGTGATTTTCTGCTTATGTTCTCTCTGGGAGGGATTTGCTAATCCTCCATAGGTACCTGCAAGACCCTACCATCCCTACATTGAGCCTTTCCTGAGATGGTTTTTATTGTTCCTGCAGTTCTATGAGTAAAACCTCATTCAGGAATATGAATGTTTGCATCATACAGAGCAGGAGCAGTGTGTTCAGCAAGCCCATGACACTGGAATTTACTCTCTGGAGAAGACAGGACATGAACAAAATGTCCTGCATAAGTATCTCAAGTTGGAAAGGACCATCAGGTCCAACTTATATGTTGTGGATGTATCAGATTTTCACATATAAATCCTTCTTCACATACTTGGGCTGCTTGTGCAGCATGTGCTCAGTGCGAATGATGAATCCAAAAGAAGCAGAAAGAGTCTGTCCCAGAAAATGTCTGTATTTGGGGACAGTTTGATACTCTTGAGTGGCTGTTCGTGCTACTCACATAGTAGAATATTATGCAATCAGGTGTTACATTCTGTCAAAGAGCTACACAGTCTACAATATATTATCAGGTTTGGTTTGTATTTCTGTAACTGGACAATAGGAACATACTGATGCATTTTGTAATTGGATAATAGAACATAGAAGGCGAAGTTGAAAGTTCTTTAAAATGTGGCAAAAATTAAAATCAATTAAATGTTTTGAAATAAATAATTCAGAAATTGAGATTCATCTTGAAAAAGACAAAATAGTGTGACAACAAAACAAATGGCACCTTCAGAGCAAGGGCAGTGGACAGAGGTCTTTTTAGTGCTGAATCACTCCACAAAAAGTGGCAAAGTACAACTTGCAGCTCACATTATGAGACTGCTGAGAATTGTAGGAAAGTCATTACTTAAAAGGTTATTTTGCAAATTTAAAGCACAAAATGTAATGACAAACCAAACATAAGCAGTGGGGAAGAAGCAATTGTGAACCTTTTATTGTCATCTGGAGGGTCACTTTGGCAGGTCAGAGATTTTATTCAGTATTTTTAGAGACTATACTAGAGGCTCATAAACTACACCGTTAGGAAGAAAGAAAATAGTAATTTTGGTATCAAGAAAAATGTGCACATCTAGTCAATTAATAATTCATCCCCACACTGTAAGATCTCTGTGAAAGAAGATGGTGCTGTGAACTTTGTGATCAACCTGTAACCTAAGGAACAGTTAATCAGGCAGGCTGCTCCAGAACAGAGTATTCTGAAAGCTGCTGATGCTCAGGCTGGCAAGAAATTGCTATTGAGGGACCTCAAAGTTAGTGCTGTCTGCCTTTCTAGATGTCAGTTATTCCTGTTTGGTCAGATAAAGAGAACATGTTAACTGTTGGCAGAATCAGAGGGAGGAATGGCAGATTTAGGGATATATGTTTTAATAGTCCATCAGCTTCTCAGTTAAACATGCTGTGATGATGAAGCAGAAACCCAGAAATCTCATTCCATGGCAGTTCCCCATAAACTGAAAGGTCAAGCTGCTGAGACTTTTGTTCTGTTGAGTTCATGCCACACTGATATGCAAAGAAGCTGGGTGTCTTTGAACTTCTGGAGCCTCACATTCCTGGTTGTTGTTATTCTGCTACACAGGCTGAAGCATCTGAAGTCTAGACACTTGCCTTCATGTTGGGTTGCCTAGGAGCCCAGCTGGTAAGCAGGGAAGGAAACAAGCACGTTGTAAAACCTTTCTGCTGTAATGCTGCCTGGTTTCATCAAAATCAAATAATCTCTCTCAGGTAATTCAATATTGAATTGTCAGTCTGGTAGAGAACCATCCTACCTGGGAATTTTCAACTCTTCACAGGTGAACCTGTTTTCAAGACACTGGCTCATAAACTTAGCACAAATATAAATATTTTGTGATAAAGTAAAGGAAACATATCTCCCATTTATAATTGGATGCGAATTTCCTTTCCTACCTAGACATCCTGGAGTATTCTTGTATAGAGCTTTCGAGACCATAACTGATCTGTGGTGTAGATTTGAAGAATTATCAGTATTTTTGTAGATTTATCCTCTGACATATATTTGGATATATATAGGTAGGGTTGATAAGAAGGTACATTAGAGGACAGAAAGGAGCTCTGTAGTAAGTTTTATGTTGTGCATTTCTTTTCCTGATATATTCTATGTCCTATATTATTTACATTACTATGAGCAGGTATGTCAGAATATGTGCTCGATTTCAAATTGGTTAAATAGTTTTGTTTAGCAAACAGCAATGGCACTGGAGTGAAGAAGGACATAAGCCTGAAACTACTATATATTTTATTTCTAGAATAAACAACCTCAGCACAAGATGTCTTTGGTTGTTTTTTTATTGCTTCTTTGAAAAAAAGTCTTCTTTGCTTATTTCATACTTCATCTTCTGTGATCATTAGACTTTATGAACTGACACAGATTTCCTTACTGTGTTATGAAACAGTTGTAATGTGTATATTTTGGGATTTGGGAGGAAAAAACATTGGTCTTCCTCTTATCAAAGACAACATAAAATTTTGTGTCAGTGATAAAACAGTGCACAGAAGAATGTTAAATGTTTTGAACAGCCTACCCTAAGTCTGCTGGGAGTTAGATTTGAAAGGGCTTTAAGTCTTGTATATTGAATTTCTGTGTTTCCTCTGATATAAATTGGTCTTGTCTCTAAAACTTAAAGTCAAAGCCTGATTGTATGAACTCATTGTATAGTTAATGATGACAAATCCTAAAGTAAAGGCTTGTAAATAGTTATTTAACTGTTCAATCTGAAAGACAAGCTTTGGAAAAGCTGTGGAAAATAATAATTTTAAATTATTTAAATTCTTATGAGAAACTGTAACCTCTGACATTTGGCATGACATGAAATCCAGCATCCCTTATGTCGAATGCCGAAAGGAAGACCAGTTAGATTTATGATGTTAAAGGTCCGTTCCAACCTAAATTATTCTATGATATCCAATAAAACTGGAGGATCAGCTGAAGTAACAGCCATATAGACACCGGAATCAATAATCAAATCTCTTCATTTTTTTTCTGGATGGGAGGGAGAAATAAATAAGATATCTTCTGCTTCCTACTTGTCCGATTACTGATGCCTAGTGCCAGATGAGGTTACGCTGCATTATCCATAGAGTGAGCCCAGCAGGACAGAACAGACAGAGCACAGCTCAGCTCTGTGCTTCATCTCTGCATTGATTCTGTTGAGGACGCTGAGGAAAAAATACTGAGGTATCCAGTCCCCATCCTGTCCTCTGCTGGCAGCACCATAAAGATGACAATCATCACTGTGTCTCACTGTCAGTCTCTGCATTCCTGTGTCTTACTGATGTTCTGGCTGGTTTCTGGTATTTGGCTGCTTAATGTAAAACCTAAAAAGAATAAATCTAGAGAAACCTTAAATCCTGAAATATTCTGAAGAGAGTTATTGCTTAAAGGCCACTTTAATCTGTTAAATTCTGCACATGGCATTCACACTGAATATAATTTGCATACAGTTGACTTAAAAATCCACTTCTTCACTTGATAGCATGTAGTATTTGGAAACGACTGCTTTCTATACCAGGACACCATGCTGGATGTGCTGGCACCCTGCTTTTTATAAATTCAGGTTGTTAAGAGGTACTTTGATAACATCATTTGAGTAGATGATATTCTACATTTGAAAATCATATATCAAGATCCTGTTTGAAATCATGAGATTCTTATCACTATGTGAAAATATTATAGTTTTATACATTTTTTTTAGTATTGTTATTGCATGCTTGAATACATTTGTGATTTAAAAAAATGTTTTTATTCACCTGCTGTCTTCTCTTCCTGTCAACTCTTGGTTACTGCCCATTGCTCTACTAATATCGATGTAACAAAAATCTCACTAAGTCTTGCTACTGTAATATGGGTATTGTCCTTCCCTTTGAAAATTGATAATTGCAGAATTACAATTTTCTCATTTATCTTTGCAAGAGAAGAAATGTTTACTACAGTTAGATAATATGATTGACTTTTATCCGAAAGTTTTGTTTCATCTCCATTGTAAAAATATTTTCTACAGTTAGTATCTCAGTTAAGAGCTGATATAATGCAGCTTTCCTAATTAAAAAAAAAAAAAAGCTGTTCAAACCTGAATTTGACTTGTCAATTAAGCAAGAGGAAGGTATATTTAAAGCAGATATATGTTCTAAATGTAGACAACATGGAACTTCTGCTGTAATTTCATAATTTAGAAAGAACACAATAGCAAAGAGCACAAGTTTCTGAAACTTGGAGAAGTAGGAAAATACAAATGAATGCACTTTTTTAACATAGTCCCACCCCTCTCTTTTTGCCACCTACCATACAAATTGAGCTTTTTGTAATTCTTTTAGAAACATCATAGTAAAAAGAATTTGAATGACTAGATTTTAAGCATGTACTTTCAGACTTTTTAAATCCATATAATCTGCTTTACTGTTTTAGTTTCTTGAGACTTTGTTATGCAGTTACTTTTACTTTATCTCATAATGGTATAGTAGATTAGGCAGATTATTTCTTCATTCACAAGTCATTGTTGTGATAAAGATACACACTCCGAAAAGATTATTTCCTTAATTTTGTTATTACAGGAGATATGTTGAAGCTATTTTGGTCACTGTAATTATACATTTCCAGATGTTATATTTAAATTTTAATTTTCAGATTTCTACACTTATTCTATGTTTTACAGTTGCTCATTCTCCTATTTTTTAACTCCTAAAGTTCTGCTTTAGAATATATCAGGGGCTTTACAGATGAAAATGTGTGTCTGAATCTGAGATGGCTTCCAAGGAAGATAAATGCCTGCATAGTTTAATCACAGGAGCAATGAGTGAGTGTTTGCAAGACCTGGTGAAACTTGTGCTAGAAACTTTCAGATAACTTGTACTGCGTGGAGAGCTTTGGAATGCTGTTGTAGCATACACACTTACATCCCACTCAGTTTGATCTCAGGGTCAGGTTTCAGACTGACATCTAAGGGAAATATCTGTAGAGCCCTTGGTGTCCAGGCTCCCAGTAGAGGCAATGGAGATGTGGTCAGTGCAACCAGTGGTATCTAGAGAACAGTTTTACTTCTAGTCACTTGAACAGTTTACAAGACTGCATTGAGGAAACTTTGCCTAAATGTTGGCGTCTCATGCTTTTTGAGACTCCCAAGGAAATCAGAGACATCTGCACAGAGCTGGCGAGTGCAATGCATGGAAATGATCTGCAAGAGCACTGTACACTCTGCAGTGAGAGGTAAAGGGCAGTTGGGATATTTTTGGGCACCAGATGCCTGTGTGTGAATTGGCTCCATTGACATATTGACTCCTTCCACCAAATGTTACGGAAACTCGAGTGCTGAGTTTCCACATGGACGCACATGGTATTGTGATCTCAGACTGACTCTCATATCTGTACATGCCCAAATTCTAGTTTGGTTTTTAGGTATCATGTGTGATAGGACAAGGGGGAATGTCTTCAAATTGAAGCAGCGCAGGTTTAGATTAGACATTAGGAAGACATTCATTACTGTGAGGGTGGTGAGTCCCTGGAGCAGGTTGCCCAGAGAAGTTGTGGATGCCCCACCCCTGGAAGTGTTCGAGACCAGGCTGGATAGGACTCTGAACAACGTGGTCTAGTGGCAGTGGGGTTGGAACTAGATGATCTTTAAGGTCACTTCCAACACATCCATTCTATGATGATTCTTCCTCTGCAACCCCAATCTGTCTTTTTTTAATTAAAGTTCATTCTGTGAGTGAATTATCCTAGACCCTCGTCAGGGACGAGGGACATTTGCGATTGGACCACCAAATGTGTCACAGAAGAAGGTGAAAGCAATATGTGCTGGTTTTTTGAGAAGTTCTGTTGTCTTGTCTTCAACACTGACAACTGAACTACCTGCATTACAAGACTGATTGGGAGATGCTGTTGTTTTTGACATGTGCAAATGAACGAAGTGTTGTTTAAGTATTTATTTCTTTCTCTTTCAGTTATTGTAATGGATGTATGTTAGATCCAGACTGTGGTCTCTGCTACAAATTGAACAAATCAAGTGTTGTTGAGTCCTCATGCATTCCTGTTGATAAAGATTCTACAATGAAAGCAGCTTGGGGCAGGTATGTCACTTTTCAAGATTTTTTGGTCTTGTGCTCTACAGAGAGTGCATTTTATGCTATTGATGACAACTTTGCTTTTACATAAAAAATTACTCTTAGGGTGTTCTGAAAGAAAAAAATAGTTTGGCATTGTCAAAAATGGGTGATTACTTTCTAACTGTTCTAAATAAAAGCCTTGACCCTGATATGTGCAGCCAGTTTGGTATAGTCTGTCACTTAGGAATTATGGCAAAAGTACACTAACAATTAGGTAAATCACCTTTCCTTAATGTTTGCATTCCTTTGAGGTAGCATATTCACTAGTTACATACTGGAAGCCCTCTGAATTAATCTTCTTTTTAAATGCTTTAATTAAACAACACTTTTAATCTTGGCCTACTAAAGAAACCAATCAGCTCAGCTGAATAAACTAAAATGATCAAAATCTGAAAAGTTCAAATTGTCAGAAGCATGGGTTTTGGCCACAGATTTCTGTGTTCCTGTGTTTAAAGGCATTGTCATGCCATATGTTACACTTGGGCTGTGAAAACATGGACATTCATAGGTAAGTCAAAATGCAACTGCAAAATACATCACACCTCTTTCTTAAGCAGCACAAAGATTCCCTTTGAAGTCACAGGAATCTTCAAGTTTTCTGAAGTACTGACTATTCTTAAGGAATGGCTTTATGAGTTGGAACACTGTCTTGTAAAGGCTTTATGAATACTTTAATAATGATTAGGGCTTGGATTAGAGTTTAGAATGGTTCAGAGCCAGAAAGGAATTAGGTAATTACTTCTGATAAAACTACCTCCCCATAATTCATCTCAGCCACCCACACACCATGAACATACTTGGGAAATAGGCAAAGGTTTGTCTGGTGGTTTGGGTTTTGGTTTTTTTATAATTTTTTTAACTTTCATATGTATTTCTCAGGAGTTAAAACCAAGGGCCTTAGTGGCAGTGAGTCATATTGGACAAAGGTTGAAAGGTATGAAAATACCTACTAATTGTAGAATCATTAATTTAAAATTACTCTAAAATTGCCCTCCTTTTAATTTCAGTACTATTAAAATCTTATGCCTATTAATTCATTCCAGATGCAGAAAAGAGAAGCTTACATTTTTTGTCATCCTAATTTAAAAGCACCATGATCATTTTGGGGCTATTACAGTTAATAAATAACAATGAATACTACAAAATCTCATCCAACTTATTTGTTCTGTGACTAATTTCAAGGGTGCATTATGCAACATACCTTGCATACTGCCTGATATCCAGATATACTCTGCAGCACTTAGACTCTCATATTTGTAAGGTAACAGATGTCTCTTTGTATTCCAAGTAAACAGTCATTTCCTATATGCTGTAGTTTGAAGTAACGTGTTTGTAATTGGCCAAGTCATACTAGCACACAGGAAGACATGCATGAAAACAAAAACTTGTTATGAATAGTTGATAGATAAAATCAAACTTTATTTAATTAGGCATTGTTACTGTATTACATAGAAAATGTGTGTATCAGCAGTCCTTTCATATTCATGATTCACTCTCACATAGCACTCTTTGCTAGACAGGCTATTGAGGTAAACTAGGTAAGAAAGAAGAAATATTTCCTTTCCATATTGCAAAATTCAATATTTCCATTTTGTGCAAGAATTCTGTAGCATGAGGACACTGCTTAAAATCTTGCAAGAGAAAATGAAACAATTTTAAATTTGTTATATTGGTTGTCACTGGAGGGAAACTCCTACCTTAAGATAGAAAACCAATAAAATATCCACATTTCTTTTTCAAATATTCATCCCCATTTCTAGTTTTTATTTCATTAATTTCTATCTCAGGTGGCTCCTTCTGTGCCTTCCAAACCCTGTGAAAGAGAGAAGCATTTTGCCTCCTCAACTCCTCCTCCTGCTCGTCCTCACAGACACATGTATTTCTGCATACTAGCCCGGAAGGAATCGCCATAGGTTTTGATTTCCAGGGGTTCACATTCACACACCACCCCCCAGCTGCATTTCCTCAAATCCTGAGTCTGCTTTAAAGAAAAATCAGTCACACAGAGCCATAGGATTTCCCTGCCAAGGAGGGAGATTGCTGCAGGGAAAACAGCATAGTTACATCCCCAGTTGTGTCTCAGAGCAGCTGGAGTCACCTGGATTTCTCTGGCAGCATAGGGAGAACAAGTGCCTGAGACAAACTAAAAGCACTGGTGAAGGAAATGGCAGCCCTTCCTTTCACAAAGTTACTTTGTCACAAACTAGACATACAGGGGCAGTTATTTTAAAAATACATGGCATTTTTACGATCAGAAAGTGGTTCCATAACTTGAAAGATGATTTTGTGACCTGTGGACAGCTGATAACCATAACTATTACATGCAACCTCTTTGTAAGTCCTGTGTGTTCCGATGGCTTCAGGCCATTCAGTATTAGATGGATGAGTTTAAATGGCTTAAAACCTCCAGAGTTATGCTGGTCTCTTATGGCAAATTTATTTTGCCATTAATGATGCTCAGGAGAGAAGAAAGACCTGAGCAGTTTTTTGGACCTCAGATGTCTGGGCATTGTCAGAAGCAGCAGCTCTCACTATGCTGCCTGATGTGGGAGTTCAGAGAAACAGCTTCTCCTGGACTCGGGCTGACAGTGCTGTGCAGGGCATTTCTGCTGCTGGGATCACATTTCATTTATGATTTTCCTGCTGGAAGGCTGGGAGCTGCAGCCATGGAGAGGTGCCTGCAGATGCACCATACGATGTGTGAGCACCCACACAGCTCTGCAGCTGTCTGAACCTTGACTGTCATGACGCTTGCTCAGGGGCTTATCTATTCCTGATATGTAACCTATGAGCAAGGGGAGTGGTGCTCGGAGGCACCAACAAACAGAGAAGACCTTGTCATATATTTTTAAAGCTCTCTGCAGCTATGCAAGCTTACATAGAAAGCTCCCATTTATAAATTTATAGCTTTGCACTGTTTTTCACAGTTGGTCCCAAGGCACTTCAGATATAGCAGGCAATGTTTTGACTGTTATCATAAAATACTGTAATGTACTTTTATTTGCAAGACGTTTCCCTAGTGCCAGACAGGTGTACTCATCACCACCTCTGTGTTTATTGTTAATTGTATTTATTTGATTACGGTAAGTTCTGAACATTGAGAAGTTCATGGGAGGGGAGGGAAGAGAGCAGAGATTTCAGTCTCCTGTGGCTGCCAGCAAGGCTGTTTATGTTGCTGTGGTTGTCATAGAAACCCAGGAAGACAATTAAAGCATCCACATATTTTTCAAGAGGAATATAGGGTTTGGGTGCTTTTGAATATGGGGATCTCAGTGGCTGGCAGAGGCCCTGGGGGAGGGAGACTGCGTAAGAATAAATCTGACCGAGTCCAAGTCAGACCCTAAGCAGTTTGGTAGATGTGCACTTATAAGATCATACATGCAAGACAAGCAATAGAGATTTATTTTTTAAGCAATTACATAAACCTTGCTGCCTCCAGCTCTGCCCAGGGACACATAAAGGATGATTTCAAGACTGTGAGCAAGAATATTCTTAAATTATTCACTTTGTAGTAAAACAAAAAAAGCTATGTCTCCTCTCTCAATGTGGTCTGAGGGTTCTGTGTTGGGACTCTGTTCTCCAAGATTTAGGGAAGTTTTGCACTTAGCAGTAAAACAGAAAGGCTTGCAGTTCTGTTCTCTTCATGAACATTGAATTTTAAAATCCCCATGAACTTAATAAAAAACATTATCTCACTTTTACATATGGGGATGCAATGGGAAGGTTCCAAGAGGAAGCTCAGGTGACACAACAGAGATCATGGGCAGAGTCCCTCTCTCAGCCAGGTTGGAATGTGGAGGTGATTGCTTTCAGTCCTGTGCTTTCAGAGCACAACCCAAAATCTAGGTTTTTTTCTGCACAATTACAATTACTCCCACAGTACTCTCAGAATCCTTGAAGCTTCTGTCCATGTAATTGGAATAACCCTAAAGGTTGGCCAAGAGACTTTAAATTGCATTAGTATCCTTACAGTTGAAAGAATAACTGCTCAAGGAAAGGAGGTACTAACAGTGCCTTGACATGACATTAACCTTGACATGAGTGTGTTGTCAAGACGACAGCAGGCCCACAACTGTGAGCTGAAAGGCTCTCATGAGTAACTCTGAGCAATCTTCCTCTGGAGAGAAGGATGTTGATTTTATACAGTAAACAATTATGAAGAAATAATAACATCATCTAGAGATCAGAGACAAGCCTAGAAGCCATCCTGTCCACAAAATTAGCTGGCAGGTTTCCACAGTCCCTGAAAAAGGACGATTTGAAACAGAAATCTATAAAGGGAGAGAAACTGACTGATTTGCTTTCTTCAGCCATTTTTATTAACTTTGTTAGAGGAACATCTCCTTGCCACAGGAGTTTAATGCCTCATGGAGAATCCTGCTTTTGTCAATATGAAGAATCATTCCCCTCTGTCAGGGCAGTCAGTGCAAAGGCAAGAGTGCAAGAAGAGCTCTGTGTTTGGAAAACTCTTTGTTTTCCTCTGGCCAGAGCTCTTCTGAGCTTCTTCCTTCTGTGTAAAATTAATGGCATGCTTACAGATGTTCAGTAATGCTACTATGTGTCACTGTGTGCCTGTTGCTCATATCTGTCAGTTTGCCAAGGATTTCAGCTGTATCTTGGAAACCTGTTTTGGGGAAAAGTGGGTTTAAATTGCCTGGGCAGGAAGGAGGTCAGGCAGGCAGTCAAACCCTGTTTCCCAGATTCGGAATAGTTTTTCACCTCAGGAATGTGCCTAATGACTTTGGCATTTGAGCCTGGATGTTAACTAGATTCCACTGGTTAAAAAAAATAAAGTCATGGCAGTTCATTAGCTGGATTCTCATACAACAGCCTGGTTTATGTCCAACGGGGGACATGCCAGTATCTGTCACAGCCTCAGGAGTATTCTGGGGAGCTTTACATTCATGCAGTGCTGCCTGTTGTCTAATGTGTAGCAGATGAGATAGATCATGTTAAAATTATTAGAATACTTTTTCTTTGTAAGAATATTAGATTTTTCCGGAAATGTCAGGTTGCTTTTCCTGCTTGTAAATAAAGACAGACATAAATAAGTTTATTACACTTGTTTTGCTAGTCACAGCATTATAAAGATGTTTTTGCAATGTGACAAGTACATTTGTAAAAGTTGCTGTGACTGCTTTACTAATGCCAAAAGAATGTATGTGCATATTCACACATTTAAAGACTGAGAATCTATTGTCAGTACGTAATGGAGAATGGCATTACAGACCTTTACTGTTACCACGGAAAGACTAACGTTAGAGCAACCTTGCAAGAATTAAATACTTCTCTGTCTGTTGGTAGACTTCAGTTGTTTTGTCATGCAGGAAGTATTGGTAGAAGATTTTGTTGCTGAAAAGGTAATTTGTAATCTTTCTACAAGGATCTGTATTGAAAAATGCTGCTTAATTTGTCAGCAATTAGAGGAGAAACTAGTATTTCTCTTACTAAGTCTTCAGATCAATAGATAAAGATTATACATACAATTATAGTGCTCACATTTGCCAAATAAAAAGGTGGTAGAGGGAGTAAATGATTCAGGAAAGTAGCAGGATCGATAGAATATTTACATCTGCGTGTATTTTGGCAGAACTCAGAAGAGTTTTTATTATGACCAGTAGTCTTAGAGAAATCTCTTGATGGACAATATGCTAAATGTTGACTAAATTGAAATATTCATCACTTCAGTAGGAACCAGAACATAGAATGGCCCCTCTTTGCTCCAGTATTGTTTAGGAAAGAAAACCAAAATATATGCAGTTTCAAATAGAATTAAATTCTGATTATCTTCCCCATGGCTAGTAAGTATGGAAACCTGGAGCAGCAGGACACAATCCTATTCATCCTGTTTGATTAGGAGTTTGTTCTTCAGCACAATACTATCTAATATGTATTAGTGAGGTGTGCAAAAACAGAAATGAAAGAAAGATCTGAAACTGATTACAGTCTTTGTCAGCCTAAACTCTAAGGCACAAGGTCTTTTCTGGGAAGAGGCTATTAGACAGGCTAATAGTGGCATATACTGGTAGCATAAAAGCTAGGGAGGTAGAAGAGTAACTTAAAAATGTCTAATGCCATCTCTGCTAACTTGTAAAAGTGAATAGGAAGAATAGAAGGATAAAGTAATGCAGAATATTGTGTCCTTAATCATAGATGGCCCTGTTTTTGGTGATGCAGGAGTAGGTAGCAAAATAAGTGCAATTTTAATATTGTATCTGCATTTTAGGTCTAAAATTATGAGCAGAACAACATGATAATCTGAACTGAAACTGTTTACATTCCTTTTGGATAATTACTTAGGAATTACTATTAATAGCTCTATCTCAGTACATCTACTCAACCAGTGGCAAATTCTGGATGCTTGAAAAGAAGGACAAATATACTCCTCATAAGTCCTGTTATGAAGTGAATGTATTCTGACTGTGAAATGCCTAGTTTACATGCTGAAGACAGAATTTATTTGTTAGGGACACCCAGCACAAAACAGGATTTTAAAGCAGGACTGGTTAGTTTGAAACATCATTTGTACATCTGTTCTCTACCTGTAGTAATTTTTATTGCCATTTGCTGCTAAACACTGCTTCTGGATCTTACTCCAAGTTACTATTCTGGTAGAGGATGGTGAGGAGACAGATGCTGACAGCCATTTGGGTTACTGGTTGCAACAACTACTTCAGATGCTATAACATTGAGGTAACTGGAATACAAAAGCTGAAGTGGACCTTGAGCTAAAACATTTTCAAATGCTGTTTTCTGTCTGTGAAAACTGTGTTATTTAAATGGAAAAATGTTTGAATCAGTGCTTTTCATTTTAAAAGTGGTCCAAAGAAGAAGATAATATGGTGTTTAAAGTTTACCTTTACATCCTGTTGAAGAAGCAAGCTTCTACTCATTTCAGTCATTCTCTGGTCAGCTGAAGGGGAACTAGAAGGAAAATACTCTTGTTTCCTGTTTAAAAAACATGTTTGCTTCAAGCTGACAAAGGAGATAGATAGGAAAGTGAAGGGGAAAAATGCCAATGTGTATGAGAGAATTGTCAGTCTCTTATCAGTGTGCGGATAATTCCTGCAGCTTTTCTCACTCTCTCTGTTATGAAATGTACATTAGAGAGTCTTAATTGCTCAGAGGAGCCTGCTGCTAATTAGCTTCTTCAGCTGCTCATCTTTTTAGGGACAGATTGAAAGATGTCTGTGCCTCACCAAGGGGGTTCTCCTGGGGCAATGTTGCAGCCAGGGCAGAGCCCAGCCCTGGCGCTCTGCTCATCTGAGGGGATGGGAGAGAGGGGCAGAGGAGAGTGTGAGCATGCAGGGAGCTACTGCTGAGGATTTCCCTTCTGCCTTGGAGCCAAACCAAAGAGAACTGACTCATATTTGGGAACATGTGGATTTTTTTTCTGAGGGGAGAACTTCTGATAGTTTTTTTCCCACATTTATTCAGTTATAGACTGTGAAGTTTGGATTTAAATAAAAATCTTTAGTGAAAACTGTTTCAGTAGATTCCTTTAGGCTTTTATGCTATGAAATGGATTCACTAAAATGAAATGTTCTCTGTTTAGAGGGTGGAAAATATTTTTGAAAGATGCATGTGGTTAGGAAGTTTTATTGATAAAGAACCTTCAACAGGGTTGAACTCAGACCTCCATACAGCAGCTTGTATCTTTAACAGCATCCCTAATAACTTTATTCCATAATAAGTAATTCTTCAATAATCACATCATCTGATGCAGTAAAATTATGGTATCTTACCTTCTTAAAGAATTCAATTTTTAGAGTATTTTTTCTCTTTGAGGGAACATAAATCAACACATTTCTGCATTAGGACTGTTCAATTCATTTGATGAGTTTAATTCATAGAAATTATTGTGTGTGCAGTCTGTCTGCATGTGTGGTTCATTTCCTTGAGAATGGAGGCAGTAACGTCAATCTCTCACTGGCACAAAACGAGCTAGAATTATCGATTCATTTGATTTAAAGTCGTGACCTTATTTTAACTCAGCTTGTTGGTTAGTACAGGCCAGGATATGGGCAGTCTATTAGGTGGCAGGTCATACTTCTCAACAGCAGCACTTTGGGCATTTCTTCTTGCTTGTAGGATGTATAGACCTTCTTTTGTCCCGTAGCTTTCCACAGCTGCCACATTAGCTTTGCATAGATAATAATGAGTCGAGTTTGAGGTTTTGCATGATTATTTAGTTTTTGAGACCTGTGATTCAGATGATCTATATTCCCATTTAGCATATTGTCTTGGCAAAATAACTGTTGTTAAAAAGCATTTATCTATGTAAAACAATTTAGATGTCAGAGTCCATAGAAGGTAGATGATTTGTTTGATTTCTGCTGGGTTCTACTGTCAGATCCCAGACTTTGAGTTGCATGTAACAATCACGTCTTTGGTACCCAGTCTTCATAAATTTTATATACTCGAGATAATGTTTCCACTTATCATTTCTATATTTTATGAAATTCATTAGATTTGGCATATGTATTGCACCTGCATGCACAAATCAAAGCAGGGTAACAGTCTGTGCTAAGTGCTCACTCTCACAAATCAGGCATGAAATAATTATCTTGTTATAAGTGGTCTTAGAGCCTTGGGGCTGTATTTTCAGTTACAACATTAATGATTTCCAGTGAATTTTAAGGCTGACAGCAGAGGAGTCATTCTTTGGGTAGCTCTGTTGGATGATTTAATTCAGAGCCTCCCCAGTACAGCAGGGATTGACAGGGATGCAGTGCTTCACTCCCCTTCTGAAACACCAGTTTCCCTGAGATTTTTAGGGCAGAGCTATTGCCACCTACTGGAATCAGGGAAAATTCTTTTTAAAAGGTACTGTTCCATCGTCTATTTGAAACAATGAATGCAAGATCTCAAATATAGTCTGGTTAGATTTCAGTTGTGATGGCAGACAGTTGCTGGCAGTAGTTAAAATGTAATATTTGTATCTAAATTGCTGTTACAGAAGATGAATGTAACAGTTCAGTACTCAGATGGAAGGTTAAATTGGTCAAAATGTTATTGTTAGAACTATTGAAACATAAACTTTATATGTATGTCAATAACTAGAAATTAATTGGAGCAGGCAAGTGCTGAAAATACATGCTAATCCATGTAATATTGATCTGTATTTTAAACTCCTTGTCCTTATGGGGTTTTTTTGTCTCAGATTCAACAAAAAAAGAAACTTCAGAAAATAATTTTTCCCCCCACTCCTTTCCTTTTATTTCAGTAAAAATTTCCAAAGGATTGATACTCTGTTCTCTCTTCACTTCCCATTGAAATATGTGGTTGATTGGGATTTTAAGGTTTTAACAGCTCTGTGGAAAGTTGTTTCTGCACAGTGATGGTTTGGCAGACTCTGTGAGGCACAGGGTCTACTGCCCGGGATAAGCAATAAACTATCTGTAAAACCTCAGCAGTGCCTGCAGGCACAGAGTCTGACCTGGGCTGTGCTGTAATTGTGTCACCATATGTGGTTTGATTTTGGGGTTTGGGTGGGATTTGCTTTGCTTTTCTAAATTGAACTATAAAATCTCGCCATTCTCCCTTAACTTCATATACCAACTTTCAACATGAAAGTGCAGTTTTACAGTACCTTTGTATGTATAAAATTTTGGGGTAATTAAAAGCAAAACTTTTTTTATCTTTCTTTATTGTTTTCTGAAGTATTTGGAAGCATTAAGAAAAAAAAAGATTGTAACACTGAAATAGAGCTTATTTCATTTGGAGGGTGAAGTAGCACTGAAATAGAGCCTATTTCATTTGGAAGGTGAACTTCCGGCGAATATTTCTTCTAAGTTACTTTCATACTAAGTTACAACAACAATCTTGCTTTCTATGTCTTTGGTCTTTTTTTAACATGATCTTAGAAATACTTTTGGCAACTGTAACTCAAGTGATGCTTTTGAGATGCTGATGACATTCCTTTGACACTGCTACTGACACATGGTGAACAGCACAAGCATCAATAAAGGTTACTTGTAAGTGTAAGTAAGAATAGAAAGTCTGGATGGAATTTGTTTAAATCAACTTCAGATGTCTAAAATTTTGACCTTGAGCTGTCTTGTAGTTCCTTGGTTAATGGAGTGAAAGATGCTCCATTTTGTTCCTTTGCAGCTGGTCTTATAGAATAAACTTCCTTATGGCATGCCAGCAATTCTTGCATGCTGTTCTGTTAATAATTCTTTAATTAATATTAAAATATTATACTTATTATAATTGAGCCCTACACTTGGCCCTTTCCACCAGTATTCCTTGAGGTGATCTGTCTTTATATACCACATGAAAGAGGTGTCTCCTGGGACAATGGATACTTCTACGATAACTAGGCAGCTGGTTGATATTCCTGTTATAACAAAAAGAACTTTAGAAATTATAATTATTAAGTAAATGAAATTTAAAACAGGTGAAAAACCAAATGAGATTAAACATCAGGTAGAGATTTATTTTATGGTAAACCTGCATGAAATTCTAAAATGCTGCATTTGACATCATAATCTTCAGACAGCTTATGTCAGTAATTCAATTACTGAGTATTCATGCTGCAAGGAGATACAATCAGAGAGACTAAATGCTTTTAAATCTGGAAAGAGAAGCTAGAAATTCTTCAGTTCGATTGCCCCAGTTCTGTCAGTAATTTGATTGCAGTCTGGTGCTCCATGCATAAGCTCCTAAACATGTCAGAGTAGGGATGACCCAGAACTTCCACCAAAAACCCCAGAAGCAGCAGAACCACTTGCAGTTCAAAGACCAGGAGTGCTGAGATACAGAGAGGGGTTTGAACACAAATGAAATAGTTTGTGTGCTGGTCTGTCATGGATGTTCAATACCAGTCTGTCTTTAAAAAAAATACTTCGATGCATTTTTGTCCTGAAAGAGCTCAAACAGAATGAAGCCTGCCTTGCCTGCAGGCAGTAATAGAGAGTGACCAAATCTGTCTGGTTTTTTGCTGGAGAGCCTTGTGCAGCACAAGTGAGCTCCAGAAGCCCCCAGGGTGACTGATAGCCACTTTCCAGTAAGCACTCATCACTGAGATTCCCTAAAGGTTTGTCTGTCAGAAGAAATGCCCAAATCATTAATAAGCACTCCCTCCTTTCAGAGAAATAAGGGAAGCCAGCAGTGACTGGATGAAGCCAGACTGGATGCACATGCTCACTGCTGCTACTGGTTGTTCCAGATTTTCCAAATGTTCTGTGGTTATTTCTGTATAACCACAGAAAAGCCACTAAACAATCTTTAAGGCACATTCTGGGGTCACAGGAAGTCCACATGTCCTTCTCAACCATGATGACTGCCAGGAGAGAAATAATAACTCATTCTGTTTCCAGATTGCCTCTCGTGTGGAGAGACCTTTGTGTTCATGTTGTTTAAAATTTGTGAAATGGCATCTATTTCTCAAGCAATTAAATATTCCCAGATGTCACTTCTTGCGAGGGATTGCCGTGTGCCTGTGCCCATGCTGCGGCATGAGATGCTTCTTTTCAGTTTGTACTTCATTGCTTTGAACATGATTAAATAGAGGCTTTGTGGCAGCTGCCAAGGCAGTGGGAGCAGTAATTCTCATATATCAGCAGCCACTGTGCGTGCAAGTCACATCACTGAGCCACAGCCCCATCACACACATCATGTCTCCATCCAGAGCTGCATGTGAATACATGATACTGTTGTAGCACCCAAGCTGTGGGTATTGCCCTCTACCACATCATGGCTGTTTTTCCACTCCATCTGGTAGAATGCAGTGGTTTCTTATATTTTTTGATATTACTTTCATACTAAAGTATCTATTGATCAAAAAAACTTCAAAATGCTGGGCAGTATCACCTCCATTATATTTACTCAAATTTCTAATCATTCTTGAGTTCTTCAGGAGTTGATAA
Source organism: Chiroxiphia lanceolata (assembly GCF_009829145.1). Classification (NCBI taxonomy): domain Eukaryota; kingdom Metazoa; phylum Chordata; class Aves; order Passeriformes; family Pipridae; genus Chiroxiphia; species Chiroxiphia lanceolata. The sequence goes on from NC_045641.1 coordinate 15,123,351, forward strand.
TACTTGAAAGAAATAAATAGTGAGAACTGCAGCATTTAACTGAAATTTTTCAATACAAGAATTAGGACTGAACTAACTATTTCTCCATCTCTTACTGGATCTTTTTGCAAGGATTGGCTGAGACTTTTTAAATACAGCACTGAAATCTGGGAGGCTTCCTGACTTGCTGAGGGCAGTCCTCTGGAACCCGCCTCTTTATAAAGCATTTATAAAGCGGTTGGAGTTCTCATGCACATCAGTATTTGGAAGCTGCAAGAAATAGTAAAATTTGTCTTGAAAGAGGAACAAAAAAGGTAAAAGATTTAGGGTTAGTAAAGTTGTTCAAGGACATGAACAAAGTTTTGTGGTGACAGGTGAAGTTTCAGTGCACCACTGGACTCAACCACTTGTAGAGGCACAAACTTTAGCAACAGGATATGCTGAAGGGACAAATCTAAGATTTATATGCTTACTAAGAGTATTTCAATAAGGTCTGTCAGATAGTTTAGCTGTTGTGATACACTCTGTGGTTATTTTTAATTTTTTGAGATCAGGGTTTGTATTCTGCAGATGAAAAAGCAGGAAAAGGTCTTATAAAGTACACAGATCTAACTTGTCTGTAACCACTGGAGTTTGTCCTTGAGAGGGGGGAAAAGTGCAGAAATCTTATATTGCCTGTTGTTGCCTTCTGAGCCTTACCTGAAATGATTCACTGTTTCATTGCTGCTTTTGCATACACTTTTTTAGCTTGTAAATACACAGAATAATCTTTAAAGTTGCAAAAATATATTCTTGTGTCTTCTCATGAAAACATTTAGCAGTTGTGGGCTTTGCTTCTCCTTTAACATTACCTTGCTGTAACTTTAACCTTGTATGATGTCTAGTTTCAGTGATATTTTTGAGAAATATTTTCTGCCACTAAATAACAACATATCAAGCTAATAAGTGAGTCATACTTTATTTGAAAAAAAAATCACTGTCTCTACTAAAAAGTGGTACCTTTAAACTCTTTACTCAGTTTCATGAAGAATCTCTCCAGAAATAATTACCAGATTGTACTCTTGTTTATTTATTGTATACACTGGTATTTGATTCTCCATCTTGTAATTACTGTTCACTGCTGTCAGTGTTGCTGAATTTTATAGTTACAGACAGTTACAAACCTTAAAGTAGTCTTCTGGGTATACATAATAAACACATTTTTTTCATGGCTTCTTAGCTGGAGAATACCTCATTTTTACAGTTACGATTTCAACCTGTCAGCCCCTTAGCTGGTGTTAACCAAATTATCTTCTGCCAGCTGTTTGTTGAGTATAGTCTTAGATTTGGATATAAATGGATACAGATGGGACCTCTATGCACTCAGTTTGTGAAGTAACATATTTAGATATTTGAGGACTTGATTGAATTTATTTTTATAAGGTGCTAATTTTGTTTAAATATATACATAAAAATATTTTGAAATCCTTTCCCAGAAAACAATGCAAAAAGATTTCTTTTTAACAAAACTAAACCACAATATTTATGATCTTTCTGTTCCTTTCTTTTTGTATTCTGTTTCATGTCTGTTGAAAATTGGAGCAGTTTTGATGTATTTCACTAAAAAATGAAAGAAATAAGCCATATTCCTTCATTTGTTTTCCTTCAGCTGAACAGCTAATTTTGTACCTGAAAGTGTCCAATGTTGAAAAGAAACACAAAATACCATGTTTTGAAACTGTGGCCTGTTATCTGGTGATTGAAGTAGTTAAAATGTAGTTAAAATGATCATAGGCAGAAATGCTTGAGGGACAGTGACATTCAGCTAAGATGCTTATGTTAAAACCCAATTAAGATTTTGCATTTTGATCAGGTTTTAATTTGAATTCTGCCCATTAAAATTCTGTACGTATGACTGCTAGGTATTTGTTAAGTGAACAGTTGATTATGTTTCATAGTTGTATGACCTTTCACAAGTTTATGCACTATTAATATAATACTTGAATTATTTATTATTATGAAATCATACAATTTAATTATTGCCAGTTAATCTTAATTTATACTGGGGTAAACCAAGTGTGTCCAGTCAGGATCAGAATTAGGACTAGAAAAGGGCATTCTGTAGAGCACAGAGACATCAGATGTTTCCTGATACTTTTATTAACATCTGATACTTTGGAAGAGTAGGAAGAAGCTTGGAAAGAAAAATAAGTCAATCTCTGTGTAGTGTGATTAAGATAATTGTGTCTCCTATAACAAAAAAACAGGTATATACTTATTTCTGCTCCCAGTTTTTAAATATGCTGTAGCTGGGATTGGTGTGCATGCGTATCTAATGGGTGCTGTCAGCTCTTGTGAAATCTGAGATGGTTGGGCTCTAACACTAGATATAAACATTACTCTGCATTACTAGATATTACTAGATATTACTAGATATAAACATTTTCCTGTTCGAGTACATTTCTCAAGGTAAGGAGTGCATGAAAGATGATGAGAGAAGCGTGTTGGATGGTGTTCCGACAGTAGCAGAGATTTGTCTCTCTCCCCTCTTTGTAGATATGATGAAAAATGAAGCTTGAAACACTTGGGGTGTAACAGCAAAATGGGAAATTGTAGCCCATGGCCTGGAGGTGGCCATTTCCAAGCAGGGCTTGGAAGGCACTAGTATAGGTGACCACCCTTCAGAATCCACTAATATGTGGTTACGAAAGTACTGAAATATCCAGATCAGCAAACAGTTGAGAACCCCTTTGATGTGATTAATTTTGGAGACCTATTTGTCTTGGGGAAAAATTGCTCCTGTTTTCAGTCTGTTGATCAGTTTGTTCAGATTAAATAACAGCTCCAGCAATCTATTTATTGGGCAAATTCAGATGCAGTTGCAAAGATGAAATTTCTCAGCTTGGGAAAATGCAAGTGTTTGAATTCAAACTCTCTAAAGATTTTTAGCTAAATAAATAATATTAAAAAATGATGTTCATCTGTGACCAGATGGCTGGAACAGACATAAACCAGAACAGTGTATTAAGTCTCCTGCAGTTGTGTGTTCTGATGTGACCGAGAGTCATGGAATCGTTTAGGTTGGAAAAGACCCTTTAGATCATCAAGTCTGTAGTTATAACAGATAGATCCTGTAGCAGGGGGGATCAGCGTGATAAAGACTGCTTTTCATCTGCTGAGGTGCAATTTGTGTTCTTGCTGTGAACTAAACTATTTTTCCAAGCTTTCGAAGCATGTGCTAATATTTTAAAAATTCTTTGCCAGCTATAGCAAAAGCTTCAATGAGTGTCCAAAACTCTGCTGGTGTTTTTATGCAATGAGGGTTAAGCAATGTCTAGCTGAATCCTATGAAATTTTATGGGAATGGTTTTTTAAGGCTGCATCTGTTTGTTCTTTTCTTGTTTCTTGTATGTTTTTTTTTTTTAATGCCATCATCTGGTGTAAGAAGCTTCATCTGCATATTTTTAGCAACATCTGATTTAATGGATGAATTATTTCTCTTTGTAAACTACAGAATCAGAGTGATAAATGGAAACTTCTCCAGAGATGCATGGAGCTTCTGAGGCACAGAAGCCAGTATCTAGGGAACTGTGAAAAAGCTTAGGAATTATTGATTCAGACACTAGTCAGGTTTAAATCAATCTGGTTGCCTTAAGGTCAAGAGTTGCAGTTCACTTGATACTTTTGATAGCATGTTACCATGTGTATATATAAAAATTAAGCACTTAAGCAGGGATTTTTCTTTAAATCAGAATATGCTGATTTGTAGTGAATCTATACCTTATGGTTTTACTAGTTTCTATGGGTTGTGCTAATGTAACTATTTTGGGTGTATATGGGTGGATTAGAGAGGCCACTTGATGGACAGGGTAGAGGCGGTTTCCAAAGTTCTCCTTAGTTACATGTCTGACTACCACTAAGTTATTATACAGTTCATCTGGTACCTTGCTAAATTCTGTCCTCTAAGTAAAGATAGATAGAGGTTTGTTCAGACAAGTAAATGTCTTTAACAGAAGAATTGAGGCTTGAAGTTATGAGACATAACCCAAATGTTAAGGTCCAGATTCTTCCACCGGATGAGTAATTGTTTGTGGATTAACCTTAGTTGTTCCCACAACTGAAGGAACAAGTTGTTCCCACTTCTACAGAAACCTTCCTCAGTCCAAACAGCAGCTACTCTAAATTATGTCTCTTTGGTCCTCTGTTCTTTCTATGACAGACTTCAGATGAAAACATGAGTCAATAAACTTGGCATAAATTTATATTGTTCAGTGGATTGGCATAATATAAAGTCAGCAGTGTACACAGGAGACTTTAAAAATCTCCTTAAAGGAGATTTTTTCTAAATCCAATATATTTGTGTTACGCTGGAGAATAAGTTGACAAATTGTAGATTACCATCATCTTGATAACCCAGGCACAAAAGTCTGGCATAAGAGCAGTCCTTGAGTAGTTTTACTCTTGTCAGAACAAAGAGATGAGGGATTAGTGAAACTGTGAATTAGCTCTCAAATCTTTCAGTGCCGTCAGCACCTGATGTCAAAGTTCATTTCAGAGCAGAATGTGTAATTTTGAAATATGTGTGTTTTAACAAGCATTTTAGGGAGATGAATGATCACATTAGTGATTTTCTTCAGAAGTAATTTCCTTAGCCTGACTTGATTTGAATTTTGACCTTTTAAGACTTGATCTAAATCCATTTAAGATGCTTCTGAAGGGCTTAAAAGACAACGAGAAGTCAACAGCTTTCATATTAAAATTATTTGAACTGTTCAGAATGAAACATTTAATTCTCACAGAAGCCATATCTTTAGGGCTACACAGTCCTCACTCTACAGCAAAGCAAAAATTAATGGAAATTGGAGAGAAAAATCAAATTGGTCTCTGTCTTGTGCCTGTGCTCTGTCATGCACAGCCATTTCCTGTGCTGTGGTTCTCAGTGTTGCACTTCAGAATTATTGTACAACCAAATTGGCTCAAGTATGAGGAAAATTTATATTGATTATCAAGGAAATGAGTATTACCCAGCATATTGTATATACAAATTCTTTGCACTGGTACCTGACTGCATCATTACACTTGTAAGCTGTTTACAGGGAATTGGCTGAATGGTTGTACTCAGAGTATTGCAGTCACCAGCTTAATGACCAAGTGAACACCAGTGACAAGTAACATTCTGTAGGGGTCAGCACTGGAACTGATGCTGTTTAAGATCTTTGTTGGCAACATGGAAAGTGGTATGGAGTGCTCCCTCAGCAAGTTTGCTGACAACACCAAGCTGTGTGGTGCTGTCGACACACTGGAGAGAAGGAATGGTATTCAGAGGGACCTTGACAGGCTTGAGGGGTGAGCCCATGTGTTTAACAAAGCCAAGTGCAAGGTCCTGCATGTGGGTCAGGGCAATCCCAAGCACAAATACGGGCAGGGCAAAGAAAAGATCAAGAGCAGCCCTGACGACAAGGACTGGGGGTGTTGATTCACGAGAAGCTCAATGTGACTCAGCAATGTGCAGTCTCAGCCCAGAAAGCCAACCATGTCCTGGGCTGCATCAAAAGAAGTGTGACCAGCAGGTCGAGGGAGGGGATTCTGCCCCTCTGCTCCACTCTCATGAGATCCCACTTGGAGGGCTGTGTCCGGCTCTAGGGCCCCCAGTGCAAGAGGGATGTGGACCTGCTGGAGCAAGTCGAGAGGAGGGCACAAAGGTGATCAGAAGGCTGGAGTACCTCTGCTATGAAAACAGGGTTGAGAGAGCTGGAGTTGTTTAGCCTGGACAAAAAGAGGCTCCAGGGAGATGGTAGACAGATTTCCAATGCCTAAAGAGGACCTACAAGAAAGCTGGAGAGGGACTTTTTACAAGAGCATGTAAGGACGAGAGGGAATGACCTTAAGCTGAAGAAAGGTAGGTTTGGATTCGTTGTTAGAAAGAAGTTCCTTACTATAAGGGTGGTGAGGCACTGGAAGAGATTACCCAGAGAAGTTGTGGCTGCTACATCCTGGGAAGTGTTCAAGGCCAGGTTGGATGGAGCTTTGAGCAACCTAGTGGAAGGTGTCCCTGCCTGTGGCAGGGGGGTTGGAACTAGATTTTTAAGGTCCCTTACAACTCACACCATTCTATGATTCTATTATTTTCTTCTGTGTGTTTAAGCTCATGAAGTGATGGGTAGTTGCTCATCTGCTTCCATCGTATATGCTCCCTTCATGCAGGACAAAATTCATAATTTTATCTGATAGTACTTTATACACTAATTACTAATATATTCTTCAGCAGAATAATAAGTCCTGTAGAAATAGTAGTATAGCAGTAGAATTAGCACAGTAGCAGAGCTTGAACAAATCTCCAACCTTGAAGGAGTGTTATTTTTGAACATATCCAGCACTGCAAGATGCTGGAAAATGCAGATGTCTTTGCTTTTATTCTGTATACCCTGCTGGTTTACTACTGAAGGATTAGCAAAGCACAGTTCATTACTGCAAGGTTTCTATTAAATCTAGTCTCCAGTGCTGTTTTTCCTGTTTCATTGCGCTGAATCTGCTTTCTTGCAAAAAAATTTCCTCTCAGTTATGGGCAGACAGCAGAGAATAGATGAGTGGCTTCAGCCATAGGAGACTTTGGAGACATCTGTTTTTCCCTTGTATCATTTGTGTTCCACTCTGTCAAAAGTAGGACACACCTGGAAGATGGCAGGGGAGGGAAATATGCTGACCTGCCTGCAGTTGTGTCTGTATGAATCAGCAGGTTGGTTTGTGCTCATGGAGATGGATGCAAGATAATAAACCAAGTATGTCTTTGTTTACAGTAGTGTTTTGAGAGAAAGCGTGAGCCCTCTCTGAGGAGCTGCCAATCTGCCTGGGCAGAATGGAGAAGCCCATCTCAGCATCAAGATGTTTTAAAATGCTCATCAGCTTGTATTCAGTACGAACACCTGCAAATGAAATTAGAGTAACAGCAAATGAAGCAGAAGTGATGATGTTAAAACTGTGAAACCGAGCACTCCTTTCATCTTGCAGTGGGGCAGACACAGAGGGAGCAGCTATGCAGGGCTGAGCAGGAGGTCACAACGGGATCACTGGGTGTTCAGTAATTAATCTTTTAAACACCATTTCCTTAACACATAAGGAATTTACAATTTAAACATGGATTTTTCTCCAGCACAGTTCAGTCTTCTGTATGCCATGTATCTGGGACACAGCTCAAACCTGATTTAACCCAAATGCAGTGAGGAGTATGTATAGTGGTAGGGAAACATCAGGGTGGACACTAATAGGGAATGAACCATGTCTCACACTCATAACATAGAAAGAGATGCTGAGCTAAGCCATGAAAGAGCAAAGTGACAGAAGAAGGAAGTTGGAAGGAAGATGAAGAAGTAGCAAGGAGGGAAGCGGTACCTTTGGCTGAGAAAAGGTGAAAAATCTGTCACAGAAACTGCTGGTGTCTTAGGCTGATGGGTGCTCCAGTGGCCAGGTAGCATCTGAGGCCATGAGCTTGCTATATCCAGGCACAAAGGACATATCTTTGAGAGAGATGTTCAGTTGACCTGTTTTCTCTTTGTTTTTCACATCAAGACTGAAAGTGAATCTATGCCCTGGATGAGATGGCCTTTCCAGGAGAGCTCAGCAAGGCAGAGCTGTGGAAAGGTGCACACCAGGACTGGCTGCATTGCTGGCAGCACATCATGGCTCAACATTTCTCCAGTTGTTTAGGTGCTACTCAAGTGCAAGGTGGACCTGCAAGTCTTACATCTTACTGCTACTAAGACAGCATTAGAGTTTGCCCAGTTTTCACATGTGCATTTTTCCAGTATTTGTTGGGTTCGTGGCTGGGCTTCGCGAACGAAGATTTGAGGAGGGCTCTTCCCACGTTTGTTACAAGCGCGCTGGTGGCTAAAAAGGCCAATAAGAGACAGGCACGTCCGATTTGTTGGGTTAACCTCTCTCTTTTAAATGTATTTGATCTTTGGATTTCCAGCTGTCCTGAAATTGGATCTGGGGCTTCACAGTGATATCCTGCTTTAAGTGGTGTCCTTTTGATACATCAATGACGACATAAGGAATATTTCTGCCCCAGGAGTGGTGGTGGGTTGGCCATCAGTCCTTAACACATTCCTGTTCAACCTGGGGCTGGCTAGTTGTTTCCTAACAGAAAAGTTAGAGGAGAAGTATTTTGTTGGAATTTGCTTTTGAAAGTCAACTGCAATGGTAATGGATCCTCTGAAGCATTTCAGGGGGTCTGTTGCTCTACCATCTCACAACCTATTGCCCAACTATCACCCATTTCAGGCGTCTTCATTCTGGTTTCCCTACTGTCAAGAGGGTCATATCCTTCACATAAATGCCCAGCTGATCTGGAAATCATAACCCAGGCAGATGTTCAGCTCTCTGTGATTTCTTCTTTTCAAGTAAATAACATTGTTTGCATATGAAAGAGTAGTGTCTGCTTAAGTCTTCTCTCCCAAAACTACATGGCTTTTCATCTGTAGCAATCGATGTGGTGGCAGCTGAAAAGTTTCTCTAGTTGCATTTATGATTTGTCTCTTTAAAAAAATGCTAATTAAAAAAAAAAAATTGTAACAAAAAATCAAGTCACCAGTATTCCTTTAAAATATATTATATTGTTGGCAGTCAGACGGAAATACCTGATTTTATACCTATTCCTCAAAATGTGTAATTTCCACATGGTCCTTGGAATAGAGACACTTTTTTCTCAGTAGTTAGTTAGAAATGCTGCCTTCTTCTTAAATGTGTAGGAAAGAAAATACATACCTCTTTTCCTTACAGCTTCACTTGACCTTGGTACACTCCATAGGCATTACTTATTACACACAAAGTGTGCAGCAGATAGTTAGTTCATCAAGGCTGTAAGGACTAACTTCCATCTGACCTTAAATCCCTGGATGCAGCATCTTTAGCTCAAAGTCCTGCTGCTGCAGCTCTTTTTGTACTATGTGAATGTGAATGGTCTTGTTGGTTTTGGTATCACCACTTGTGTAGTAAAGAGTGGTTGTTGGACGTAAATCTGTAAATTCAAGGCAAGCGTGTAAATTCAGGAATGTTTTGCTGATTATTCTTCATAAGACCAGGCTTGAGAAAAAAACATGCTTCTGAATTTAAAACTTTCCTCAAAGATCTTGATAAATTAACAGGGATGAAGTTTTTATCTTAATTGTACGTTTGTCAGCTTTTCCTAAGACATTACTTGCTATGTTTATATTGACATGTCACCTATTTCCTTAAAAATTCTTCAATACAAAGTTTTTTGTTCTTTTTCAGGTGTTCAAATGAAACAGTGTTCAAAAAGGAAGATTTGTTTTGGGCATATAATTTCTGCCCCACTCCATACTCTTGGACAGCACTTCTGGGCCTTATTTTGTACTTGATTTTCTTTGCACCTGGTAAGCAAGCATTTGTTTTCACATGTAAGTTATGAAATCGTAAAATATCAAATAGTGAGACTACATGTCAAATTTACTTTTGAGTCCAGCCATTAGACTGGGATTGATCTTTTTTCCCCAATTCTTAGGGATGGGTCCTATGCCCTGGACTGTCAATTCTGAAATTTATCCACTTTGGGCAAGAAGTACAGGAAACGCATGTTCTTCTGGAGTCAACTGGGTTTTCAATGTGCTCGTGTCACTGACATTTCTGCATACAGCTGAATATCTGACATACTATGGTAAGTAACAGTATGTGTTCATATGTGTGGTACTGCCACTGGCACAGAGATTTTCTACAGATTTTGGGTCCCTCAGTTGGTTTTGCTATGAAATGTCAACTGTGAATGCAGTGTTCTCAACCCACTGTGGTTCAGTAAGACTGGAGATCTGATACAACCTGCCTGGATTATAGACTTTGGCCCAGATTTCATAAAAAAACCATTTATTTCTGTCCTTAACCGAGAACCTAGACAGTTTTGCTTAAAACAGAGAAGCTGGAAAAAATCCCACTTCTGACTTAGTGAAATATGCTGATTCCCACAGGATCTGCAGTTTTTCAGTTTGTGGTGGCATCCAAGGCCAATTTCAGATGGTCCTTGCAGAAATATAGGTGTTGATTAAGTCCTGTCTGCAGTAGCCTGTGGAGTGTTTGTCAGGTTACTGCTCAGCCACTCCAGCACAAGTCATTTAAATTACATTAAGCTGCCAGGCAGCTGATGTGACCTTCACATCATTACTAGTACAGAGCCTTTCAGCTCTACTTGTTATTCCTTTGAGCCATCAGTCTAGCAACACATGGCAGGTAAATGTTTGTTGGTCCTTTGGTACCTTCTCTGCCCCTCTAGGTATAATGGATCGTGGGCGGGAATGAGCTCTTTCTCAATATTAATTGTCTCTACAGAGGACTTTTAAATTATAATTAGGTGTAAGAGTTGCAAGCGTTATTTTAATCCTGACTCATTCTTTTGCTAGAGTTTCTCATTTTGAGGAGTTGTCTTAATGTGTCCTTCACTGTCAAGATAAACTAAGAAACCTCTTGCCTTCCACATATGATTTTTTTATTTGGGCATGCGATTGTCTAATTGCTGTTTATTTTAACAGCAGAGTGACTTGCCCAGGAAGGATGTGCATTATTATCTTTGGCATGAATTGAAATTTTCTTTTTTAATTTACTTTGCTGCAGAATGGTGCGATAAAGTGTCCTGCTTCTACACCCACAGCCCTGCAGCTTGTTGTTATAATCCTGTCCCTCCAGCCTTTGCTTTTACACACTCTTTGATTCCCAACCTGCTGCTTCTGTCGCTCCCTCTGCTCAGGTGCAGAGAAGGGATGGGAACCTCTGTAACTGACTGTGCCAATTGTTTTACTTTGCAGGAGCCTTCTTCCTCTACGCAGGGTTTGCTGCCTTGGGACTAATCTTCATCTATGGCTGCCTTCCTGAGACTAAAGGGAAAAAACTAGAGGAAATTGAATCTTTGTTTGAAAACAGGCTATGTACATGTGGTATGTCAGATTCTGATGAAGGGAGGTATATCGAGTATATTCGGGTGAAGGGAAGTAATTACCATCTTTCTGACAATGATGCTTCTGATGTGGAATAATTTTCAGCTGCTGATGTATTTAATCATTTAAAAGCCTTCTGGGGGGGAAAGCAGCTCTCTGATGACCTCACTGCCCTGCTTCTGGTCTGGTTCTCCTTTCTACTGTGCAGTTAAAAATGCCTTCATGTTCAAAAATGCTCCATTTGGAGGAAATTCAATATGCTAGTGTTTTCTTGATAACTAAAAGCAATGGCTTCCAAAAGAGGTTGAATTTCATAGTTATGTGACTTTACCAAGTGTGCACAACGCTGTGCCGTCCCCAGGTATTTAGTAGGGTGCACTGTACCAGATGAATACAGAAGGCTATCCTAGATGGTCAGGGGCTGTCCTTATCTTTAGTCCTGACAAGATAAAGTAATTGAGTAGCTAATCAGAAAGCAGCTGACAGCTGTCAGATCCCCATCCCATTGCAGCCTAGGAAGTAGCTCTGCTGTGCAGTACAACGAAGGATGAATGCATAAGTTGCTGTAACAGTAACCGTTTCAAAAGGTTAACTAATTGGGAAAATACAAATATCTGTTATATGCATCAGAGGCAACATTTCCCAAATTTACCCTAAGTGAATTTCCGTTGTTATTTATTTGAGGTAACAAGCAGACAGCCGTATTCACCTAGATGCAGGTTCAGTAGGCTGGCATGTGTCCGTGCTACACTGGGCTATCGACCCACTGCTGCTCTTGAGTACACACTATGGTCAGGAGTTTGTGTTTGTGAGAGAAACCACCAAAATTAACTACTGACAGCAGGAAAACAGAGCTCAGTATGTGGCCACACATACAAATGAACTGGTATATATTGCTAGGTACAACACAGAGGCGTCAGTTAGAAAAAAAATTATGTTTGTTTTCCTTTTTTGCATTTGAACATACTGGTTTGTGCCTAGTTTTGAACATAAAATATTGTTAGCTAAAGGAAAGAGAAGGAGGGGAGAGGGTTTGTGCTGCTAAATGCACAGTGGTCATCCCTCCCGCGCCTTGTACTTGTGAATAAATATTGCCTTCAGTTTATCTCCATATGTGCAGAGCAGATGACTCCCAGCACACTTTTCCTTCAAATGTCCTTAGTCAGCCGGTGTCTTGCTAGATCTAAAGAGAAATATTAGCAATGGGCAGAAGCCTATATCTCATATTAATTGCCTTACCAAAGCATTGCAAACTTGTCAAGAAAATGTCAGGCACAAAAATCAACTTGGCTGCTTTTAGCATGGTAATGAAAATGTGAATGGTGTTTTATTCGCCTGCCATGATTGCTTGCCTTGGCAAATTGAATTTTATGCAGCTACATAAAAATATTATGTTATTTTTTTCCTTGTCCTGTCCTCCTTGCTTTAAGTTATCAAAGATACGAGTTTGAAAGCATCAACGATTCAAATTCTTATCTTTGAAACATTTGCTTCATGAAAGAATGTGGAAAAAATTCCTCTGCCTGTGGGCTGCCACCCATTTATTTGGTAAAAATACATTTATTTTTCACTGTGTAAAGATTAAAGAAGTTGTTGGGTTAATTAGATTTTATAGATTTGATTTGTGGGGTTTTCTTGGGTTGAAAAATATTTTTAATGTAGGATTACTATCAAGACCAAGCCTGGACATTTGTTACTAAATTATTTTTATTGGATAACATGGGGTTTTGTTGTTGTAAAGAAGTCTGACTTTATGTTATCTAATCTTCTGTGGGGGAGTTCCTATTCTATGGTTATTGACCTTCAGGGATTGGGTGTATTTTGTTTTGTTTTCTTTTTTACTCCATTAATCAAAGAAATATTTTTTGAAAGAAAATATTTTAAAGCATCCTTCTGTGACTTGCCTGGGACTAAAAGAGGAAAACAGTGGACAAAGGGAATTTCAAACAAATCATTGCAAAGAGCAACTCGACCTTGAACGTCTCCTGTGTGGTGAGAGGGCTGGATTCTCACACCTTCCATCTTGCCTCCCTTTTAAGCGCACAATATTTTTATGCTTGAAAGCACCAGCTGTTGAAAATGCTCAGATCTCCAGATCTGTCCATTGAAAATGCTCAGGTCCTCAGACCTATCTACAAATGCCCCTGCAGCGGGATGGCTCTGTTAGGCTGTCACCTCTCTGAAACCTTCAGTGAAGGTGCAGCACCTGAAAGGAGAAAAAGGGATCCTTGGCACAGACAAGAACAAAATCATTTTAAAGACAAATTGATTTCTTTCTGAAACCAAAAAAATATGTGTTTGAAGACCCTTATTCGGGGCAGTTTCGTTACCTAGAACAGTGTGTGAATAGGTGTATAACCTGTGCTTAGGTGGTTGATAGGTTTAAGTGGGTATTTAAGTGGGTATTTATTTATTGGCTTTTGAGGATAGGGACTTACAGTTCTGATCCCCCCACAAGCACAAGGCCATGCTCACTTTACACCTGTGAACATTGCCTTGATGTGTTTTGCTGGAGCAGGTGAGAGGCAGGACCCGGCGTCCCTGTGGTGGCCCCGAGTCAGCGCTGCCCTCGCGCTTGTGCCCACAGGGAGAGGAAACTGCTGCAGCTACTGGGCATAGCTAAAGCAAAGTCACTGGAAAGATTGCAGTCACAAGGTCAGCCTGTTCTGTTTTGCAGGCAGTGCTGCAGCTTTTTAGCAGCAGAAGACCATCTCTCTCTGCCAGCCTTGTTTCATGGACGTTTTCAGAAGTGGCGCTCAGTTGCACACAGCACTGGGCTCACTTTCTCACTCAAGTTTGATCTTACTGAAAACAGTTTTCTGCAGGTTTGTATCCCATGCCCTTTTTCATGAGGCATAACTATTGAAACGTGCAAAATATATTGGCTTCTTCATTGTCCTTCCCCCTTTCGTGCCCACAGAGAGCTGGGTTTAAGTCTTCCTTTTAGGGTTGCTTTACACCAAGACAGCATTCCATACTTCAGAAACACTGAACCTAGTACCAAGCATCCTGTGTAATAAAAATGAAATCAGACACTTCTAATTAGTCTTACACAGTTAGGGTTTTATTTTTAGAATCTGTGAACATTTACAGTTTATTAAGAAAATTAGATAAATGTTTCTATTTTGCAGATTTTTTATATTTATGCATATTTTAAGTTTTAAGAGATTTTTGCTAAAGGTAGACTTAGTAACATTCCAGATAAAAGAATAAAAATACAATGTAACTGAATAATTTCTTATTATAAGATTTTAATTTATGAAGTAGCATAAATAATATGTCTAAGCACAAAATTCTTTCATTGAAAGCTTTCTGCAGAAGATGTGAAAATGTTTCTTCATAAGGACTGCACACAATTCAGGTATTCAGGTGCATCAGGAGTGCTAGAATAATACTGCTGGTAGAGTTGGGCATATTGATTATACACAACGATTTGAGATATTTTAATTCTGATTAATCTACCAACTCTACATGTGAGCTAACAACAAGTACAAAAGAAACAAGTCCTGATGCGTTTTTAATATTTTTAAATTTAATTCACATTAATTCACATAAAGTAGTTAGTTCATCATGTTGAAATTAAAAATTGTGGGGAGGATGAGGTAATTTGCCACTTGTTTCTTCCCCTTGGCACTTCATTGATCAAAATAATCTTTTAACAAGAGAACCAAACCTGTTTTGAAAATAGATGTAGAATCAGAGCAAGGCCCAGGACTTGTTTGGAGGGCTGAAGTTGCATTGCTGTGCAGGCACCTGGGATAGGTCGCTCTCGTAGGCGTTGCTACCTTGTGAGTTGCAGTGACAACCCTGGTGGAAATTGTCCCAGAAATCCTGGGAAAAGAAAGGGTACATCACAAGGACCATTGTTTCAATGCCAACTGGTTTTTGCGTGAATTGATAAATGCAACACTTCACTCATGTAGGAGTTAGGGTTGGGAGGGGAGAAGAAAGAAATGATGCATGAAAAGCCCCACGAAGTCTTGTTTCAGTAGATGGGTGTGACGTAGCCAACAGGAGCAGTCATTTGTCATGGTTTATCCATGTGGGATAAGGATGGTGAGGCCAAGGGACTGTGCTTGGTCCTGTGGATAGGATCGGTCAGGCTGTCAGGCTAAGGGGGAAGAAGCACACAAGTGCTCCTTTCCCATGCCTACATGGAGGTGAGGACGTTGCAGTGGAATTAGCAAAGCTGATACTTTTTTCCTTGGTGAAATCTCCTCTGTCTCTTTAGTCACTCAGGCTGAGCACTGGGGAGAAGTTTTGAACTTAGGGGCTGCTACAGGCCCTGAGCAAGGGTATTCCCTTAGGCCATGAGGGTATTTGCTGCAGTCCCACAGACAGTGAGTGGGCTAATGAAAGATAGACCCTGCACTTCTCAGCTTTATACCCAGCTTTCTACTTCTCAATGTCAGTGCTCTTCTAACATGGTCTTCTTGATATTTTGCTTGTACTTGCAGAAGAGGCTTTGTTAGCTGAACATCACTACTGCAAAGAGGCAGAGTTTTCACAGGATAGAGAGATCTCGGGGTAGAAATCCAGGCAGAAGAGACAGTTTTTCAGAGCACTTTAAAGAGTAACATATGTGTGCACTTTTTTCTGAGAGAGTCAAGCTAACCAAACCCATTCCTTTGCATTGGGAAGAAAATCAAGCTTTGTGTACCAGGCCAGAAGCAGATAATGCCACAATATGTGCTTTATGGCAAAATGTGTTTTTATTGCGGGTAACATTTACAGCTTACATGTAGCTGCTGCCTATAAAGTGACTCAGTTGTTCTCTGGATTTTAACAAGTCATATTTTTGTGCAAAAATCTTAGTGGTTTTCTATCGATCTTCATCACCTTGTGTACAGCACAGTTAAGCATAATCCACAAGTGGTCTAGATTGTGGCAGTGTTGCAAATGTCAGCACAGTAAAACTCTAGGTGAACATTGTTAAAGAAATATTGTTGTTTGTGATACTGGGGTTTAAAACTCCTCAAAGGCAACTATATATAGATTTTAAAAGTCTGAAAAAAAAATGGCAGTTCTTATCTATTTTGTGTATGTTTTCATATAGAGAAGGAGTTTTTTATGTGCCAATAACCATCACTGTAGTGTTTTGTAAATGGGTGTTAATAGTGTTGCAGAGTTCTGTATATGAGAATATACTTTAGCCACAATGACCTGTTAGTGTGAACCAGTGGCATGTTTTTAATCTTACTCACACCTCTCATCAGAGGTGCTCACTCATTGGCTTTAGTAGAGCTCACTCATGCCAGGGGAAGTTTGACGAGCATCAGGCCTCAAGAATACAGACTTCATCTAAATCCCCACTTTTTCACATTGTCCCTAGACAGTATGTTACATGTGAATGATCTGGCGCATGTAATTTTAAAGTTTCAACTCTGGTTCAGTTACATTCCTTGATTTTGTTGAGAAACGTTTTGTCAAAATTTGGTTTGACCTTTCATTGCATTTGTATAAATAAGGAGCGCGCTGATTAAGTATGAATATTATCCACCTATTTCTAAAGGAACCATCTGTTTCTGAAGTGTTAAAATAAAGGCAAATTTCTCTTGCTGCCTTAAACATTGCACAGACTTTTGGGAGGACTGAATGTATGACCATCATCGTGACTTCTGCAGGAGAAACTTCGTGGATCCCCAGCAGGTTTGAAACGAGATGGTTTCATGGTGCTGAGATGCTGCGTTAAACTGCAGGTCCTGCCTAGTGCACTCCTGCCATCTGTTTGATTTAAAGTGTTTGAGTAGTCCCCATGAAATTGATAGGATTATTCACATGCTTGATATTCTCCATGTGCTCAGTGTCCTGCTGGTCCGGGACATTGCTGGGAAGTGGCACGAGTCATGTCCCTGCTTTCCGTTGTGAATCTCACTCCTCTATGAAATGGTTAACCGGATCTTTTTGTGACAAATGCCGTGTAGAATATTTGAGACATTATTGGAGACTAAACTGATAGTAGTAATTCCATGCTGAATAATAACATGCACATGGTGCCATCAGAAACACTGTAATCCCTGGGCACGTGTTACGGTATTCAGTACAAAACAGGTTTTGGCAAAACTAATTGCTGAGTTGTCCAAGTCATTTCTTAACCATGTCAAACATGTGCCATTTCCATTTCCAACCAGTCAAGCCTATAATGTATGAAAGTGTTGTACATTTTCTGAAACTTAAGTGATGTAAAATTATTTAATTGACTTCTGTTCTGATTGCTTTAATGAAAATAAATATCTTCAAAGAATTGTCAGTGCCAGAAGTGTAAATGAACAAAATAAAAGGTGAGATACTTAATTACAGAATCTTTCTCAAGGTTTCCTTTGTTTGGGTATTTGGGTCACCTTTTAGAGTTGCAGCATTGCATTGCTCAACAAAATGAGCTCAAATAGGCTATGGGCTTACCTGGTAAGAATAACTTCGAATATGATCTCAATAGGATGTATTTCAAATCAGAGAGCAGTTCTGTGATAATGGGTACACCAGGTAAGTGTTCCTTCCTTTCTGGAGGATTTGTTTGAAGAGCTGCATGCAGCTTTGCAGAGCTGCTAACTGTCCCAATGTCCCCCTCTGGGTTTTTGATGTTCCCTGCCCAAAAAGACCAGTTTCCTGACAGCAGTTTATGCCGTCAGACTTGATAATTGACTGAGAAAAGAGCAGGAGTTGCTGTTTTCTAATGGGGAAATGTCCTAACTCTGTGTTTTATTCAGAATCAGTTTGATGATTAGTCAAACTGTGCTGGGGGCTGCCCTGGCTGCGCTCCCCAGTGCGGCAGAGGAACAGCACCCACTGGACCAAATGGAAATTGGATCTGTTACCTCCACCTGCCACAGCTACCACGATCGAATCCTTGCGAGATCCAGAGCTGGCTCTGACAGAGCTGTAGCCTTTTGATCTAGGATGCAGAGAGATCACAGCCAAGAGGAGATGCTGGCAGCAGGAGACTGCTCAGTATCTGTGGCGGCGCTTATCTTCAGGAGGTGAGCAAGGAAGCTTGTCATTGTGCACTGACAGCTTCTGGTTTTAGCTTTCTGGCTGATAGTGCTTATAAAGGTGATGATATTACTTGTCACCAAAACCACATGGCAGCTTTGTGGGATAATGAAAATCTGGCGGCTCTGCTGTCAAACACTCCATTTTTTTGCCTTCTCCCATTTCCCTCTGCACTAGTTACTATCACAAAACAACTACTGATGGATTGATTTTTGCCAAATGCATTCTGCCGTCTGTAGAACTGAACTGCAGGCAGTAACATTACTTGCTCCAAACCTTTGTGATCATTTTCAGGATCAGACCCTGCAGATATCAGGGTTGGGTGGTGCTGCATCTGAACTAAAGTCATCCATACAGTGTTGCATAGCTTTTGCTTTATGCGTGGCATGAAGTTCTTGCTTTCAAGGCTGCTACAGTTTGTAGGAAGTAAGTGGGGAACTTAAAGTTAAGTGTCTCAGTTTAATGTAACTCTCCTTTTTTTTCTGATCTTGGTGGTTGCCTGCTGAGTTTTGCTGGGCTGGTCAAAGAGACCTGCCACTGATCATCCCCTGAGCTGGTGTCCCTCCAGTCAGAGCTCCCTGTACGAACACACTCAGGTGCTTCAAGCTGCTGCAGTTTTGCTTCCAGCACATGAATGGCATCTCAACTCTTTTCCTGATAGAGAGACTAACACATTCAACCCACTAGGCAACCAGCTGAAATCTATGGGGAAACAGTCATGCACATTTGCCATAAGCAGTTCCACCAGTCACGTCCTGGGGCTGTTTGGTAACTGGTCTCCATGGCAGGTTTTCACTTGTTTGTTTAATATGTGTGACCTACCCGGTGGTACCCATGTGTGTGTGCATGTGTGTGTGTGTGATTAACTGAGAAGCTCTGCATAGACATGAAGTTTGGAAAGCTTTTGCCTTTTGAGATTTAACTGTAGAAGCGTTTTCTGCATCTTAATTTTGACAGAAAAGTCCCAAGGGAAGTGTGGGCTTAGTTTGGTTAAATACTTTTATAGGAGATTTTGGGGGGTGGATTTCAGGAGGATACAAAGATCCATCTGTTCTGACGTATGAGACCTTTGCCTTAGCTAGCACACTTGGATTTTGGGTACTGTGATATCCTGTGAAAGTTCAAATAGACTCCATAATGCCAAAAAGAAGAGCAGGGTGTCTTATATGGAGCAGTAAAATGTATATTGTATGACAGAAGGAAGAAAGAGGATCAAATATCCAAAATGACCTGCCTGCAGTCTTTTAACACATTAACCCTGTCACCACACAGCGAGGGGCTTAGGTGCATTTTATTGCAGGTAGAAAAGGGGGCAGGGAAATGAAAGGCTTCCAAGCAAGCTGTGTTCTATGGATCATTCTTCAGAAGATGGATTTGAATAAACAGATCCTCATAAGGGTGCAGGAGTTGTGCACGGTGTAAGGAGTGTAGAAGCTGCAGCACAGTGGTGCTGGGGAGCACATCCCTTGGGGGGAGCTCAGGTGTGAGAAGGAAAAATAAAGTCCCTCCACTTTCAGAAAAACATTCCAATGGGGATGTATCCATCCCCATTGGAAAGAGAGTTATTTAAATACCATTAAAGATGGAGAAAGGGGGCTGAAGAGGTGGGGAAGGTCCATGCCTGAAGGAGCAGTGAGGGTTTGGGGACCCATCAGGGAGGTGGAGATACGTGAGCAGTTTTAGGGCAGAGGGGGTTGGATTAGCTAAACTTCATAATCAAGGTGAAATGCGGAACTGAGACTGGATCAGGTTGCCAAGGCAACATGGGCAGAAAGAGCAAGGAGCAAATCCTGAGGAGGGGCTGAAGGAAGGAAACAGGGCATAAGGTATGGAGGATGGTTAGTGAAGTGTGAGTGTTGGGACGTAGTACCTCTGCCACACCACCGTGTGATGACAGGAGTGTCAAGCTGTCCTGGGTGGAGAGAAGCAAAGTCAGAAGATGGCACTGGGCTGAGGATGCAGCAAATTGAATGGTCTAAATCTCTCTCTAAAAGGTGGGGGTTTTTTTCAGGACTCAGATTCACAGGCTTAGTGTTCAATTTTGGGTTTCTTTTTTTACATTTCTTGGGTGCTGCATTGCACTTTGTTTGCTGCTTAATCTATCGAGAAGACAGAGAGAGAGAGAATTAGCCTTCATTCCCATGGCCAGCTCTCTGTTCCTGGCTGCATTTGCCGGTCCGTGCATGGTGACAAGGCACAGGAACAGGGTGAGCCAAGCCCTGCTCTGCTGGCACATCCTGCCCTTTCCTTAAAGGGCATCCTCATGCTTAAGGACATTGCAGTGCATTTTTTTTAAACGGACACAATTGCTGGTTTTTTGTTTGTAGTCTCTGCCAGTGTTGCTCCTCACAATGTCCCTGATTTTGTGCTACTGGCATAGTTCATCATCGCCCCCAGATTCCTAATGAAAGGCTCCCCAGTCTCCTGAGGAAGACATCCCCACCAGGAGCCCCATGCTGCAGTGGCCATGTGTGCCCTGAGGGAGCAGCACAGTGAACCTCCTGGAGCATGAAGCAACATACCAGCAGTCACACAGGCCCCAGCATGGCAAAAAACTCGGGAGAGAGGCGTAGAGTGGGCTGGTTCAGACTCCACCAGGCAAAGCATGAAGGGTGGGTTTTGAACAGGCAGCTGTAGCACAGCTGACCTGCTTTTGGTTTAGTGCCATTCCCCAAAACTAGGGGGAGGGTTTGTATTATGATGCTCAGGGCTGATGCTGCCCCACCTGATCTGTTGTACACGTGTCTCTGGTCCCCTTAGACAGCGCTGTGGCATTTTCAGCCTTCCCATCCCCTCAGTTTTTTCTTCTCAAAGCCATTTCCACAGCTGAGGCTGATGAGACCCTATGTCCCCAGCCAGCTGTCACCAAATCCTATGTACAGTTTTTCTGCCTGAAGCCTTCATTCAGGGTCACTTAGCATAGCTGTCGTTGCAAAGGGAGGTTGTTGGCAGTCAGGTAACGTGCCATCCTGCAAATGCCAAATAATTTCTCTATCCCTAAAGTGGCAGTTGTGGCCTGCAGCAGGTGGCCAGGTCCCCACTGGGAAGTGGTGCCTTGGAGTAAGCATTGCTGTGAAATTGATGCTTATTTTAATATATTCATGGGGAGATGGCATCAAACCCTGTCTGACTGCTCACAAGGAGCTCCTTCATGTCCAAGATGTCTGATGTGAGTGTGCCCTGTAGGACCGTCACAAGATGTGACTGCAGTCAGAGTCAGTCCAGTGTTATGTGGCTTCCCCCATGCCCTCCCTGGTATTTGGGATACCCAAGACCCCCACACTGGCTGGAGTTGCTGAGGGAGAGGCAGCTGCCCCTTGCAGTATTGGAACTAAGTTGAGGCTTGGTGTCCCCACTGCTCTCCTCTCATGGGCTGCTAAAAATGACGGATAAAAAATCAAGAGCAACCAAAAATCTGGTAAGCTGAGTGAAGGCTGACTGCCACTCCCAGCCTGGTACCAGATGAGATAGCTTTCATAGTTCTCTATATGTCAAGTTCCCTTTTGGTGGGTGGGATTCACAGGGAAATGCTGAGGGCATTGGGGCCCCCTTGGTCCCTGGTGGGAGAGCAATCAGTGCCTGTTGTTAATGCAGTCCCAAGGCTGTTGAACGAGGCACTGCAGCTTTGGCAGTCGGGGACGAGCTGTTGTTGGGGTGCAACACTGCTGCTCTTCATTGCTGCAGGGAAATGTGGGTGAGTAGAGGCAGAAGAGGCAGAAGTTGTGGTCCAAGAAGGTGGAGCAGGGCAGGGCAGCAGCACCCAGCCTCACTCCTCACGTGTCTACAGCTCCCCTTCCTCCAGGCCCAGGCTCCTGCCTTGCTCACAGCACAGGGAAGAAAGCACTCAGGCAGTGGCTGCTGCCATCTGCAGCAGCTGCTGTGAGCAGGCACAGCTTCCCTGGGGTCTCCTATCTGGCATGGCTTATTCCCCCAGCCTGGGTGTCTGGTGATAGCAGCTGACCATGGCCCAAAGTATCCCACTCCAGCTGGCTCTGCTCCCAGTGGTGTTTGCACTGGGCAAGGTTGGGGATCCCTGCCAGCTTTGGCTGGTCTGGGGGTCTCCAAAAATTCATCTGTTTGAAGAGCATGCAGCTTCTCTGGAGAGCAGATCTCCTTACAGGCCTCCTGTTTCCCAGTAATGACTCCAGCCAGGGGAACAAAGTAAATCTTCTGCAATATGATGTATTGGTTTGTCCTGTGATCAGCCACAGCTCTGTGTCCTTGGGTCAGGCCAGTGACACTAAATCACAACCTTCTCTCCGCAAATGTGCACAAATGGTTGATTTGGACATGTTTTCTCTCAGCTCTATTAAATAATAAAACGGGCCTCTTTCAGCCTCCTGCCTTACCTTCACTCACTCGCCAACCCTCTATCTCTTGGGCCTATATTCCCCACCACCTCACACAGATCTGATGTATCAGCATCCTCTGCACCACCTGCGTGCTGCACAGTCCCATTGGCTTTCACATCCAGAGGACTGTGGTACCCAGACTAAGCACCATGAGGGTGTGGAGTCACCACAGTGTGGCTGGGCGAGAGGGTGAGCGTTTAGTGCTCAGCTCACAGAATCAGGAGACCTAGCTGGAGTTTGACATCACCAGCCCTGGAGAAGCAAGTCCTGATTTGGGTGACTGGGACTGTCACCTCTAACCCACCAGAAGCTGTCAGTGAGAAGAGGCTGAAGAAGTGTTGCAGAAAGATTTGCTTTAGTGGGGACAGATTAGGCACTTTATGCAGAGAGTTGGTAATATTTTTTCCAGGAAACCTCATTCTTCCTCAATCTACTATCTGCTAAAACCCTTAAAAAGCCAATTCACAATCAGTTTCTATCAGAGAAACAATCACTTGTATGAAGATTAAGCCTCTCATTTCCCGTAATCCTTCATGAAATTCTGCAAAGCCTCTGTGGAGGCTCTTAGCATAACATCCAGCAATAAACTGCCCATTAATGAAACAAACTTCTGTTGGTGCTTGCCCGGAAACCTTACCTTGCAGGTTACTGTAAATAGAGTTGATTTCAGAGGGAAAAAAAAGTTACCAGCTGCATATTAAAACTGATTCTGACTGAAGCTTATGGTAGCACTTTCAGTAAGAGAGTCTTTCTTTCAATCTGTATTTAGAAGCATTTGAGTGCCACTAATAAAAAAGTGCTCCAGGTTTTTGGTTAATTACAGATACCCTTCTGTCCTTCTCCCCAACAAGAATACTCTACTTACAATTGATGCTTACCAAACACAGTTAACAACATGTATATTTCCATGGCCTCCCTGGAGGCTTAGCACACTGCCAGAAAGAATAATGTGGATGAAAAAGGACCATCTCTGCCTATGCTGGTGTCTCAGAGAAGGCTGGTGGTGCCTGAATGTATATAGTGAGATGACAGTCATTACTGTAGGTTGCAAATGTTGGTGGATTAATAGCATCAGATGCTGAATTATTAGCTGAAGAAAGCATGATTTGAGGCTACTACTTCCTATTAAATCAAACTCAGCTCTTCCCAGAAATAACAAAAAAATCAGGGGAAAGAAAGCACCTGAGCAGAGGGGGAGACTGGTGCTGAGCTAAGGAGAAAGGAGTCTCTTTTAATGCAATAATAGTAACATAAATACTTTAAAATAATTCTCTAGTAGCTAAAAAGAGCACACTGCTTTACTTGTCATCATTGCCAGCACACAAACCAGTTACAAAGATAGTTTTCTTCTTCTGATTGCTTTGCAATTACAGGTAAAAATTGTAAAGTAATTGAATTTCGTACAGTCTCATCCAAAGACTTTGAAACATGATTATCTATGGTGATTGAAATATCCCAAGTGGTGAATAATTGCACTAGAGATATGTGTGCAGCTCTTACATACAGCCAGTCAGGAGGTATGTGTCTGGCTCGAGCAGTGGAATTTTAGTCCTTACTGAGAAATGGTGCAGTCTAGGCTGGAACCTGTCTGGAACCAGACAAATTGTGGGAGCTTCTATGCTAGTGGCTGAAGTGAAAATAAGCAATACTCACGAAAAGGCTCTAAGTGATGATAAATATGAGAGGTAACTCAATAAAGAGCATTTGAAACCCCACACACATACATCCATATGGTGCAACCAGCTCTCTTTTCCTGTAGGTTCACAGAAGCAGACTGGGAGTGTGTCTGCTCACAGTTCAGTTCTGCAGATCAGGAGTATCTGCCTGAACTTGGGGAGCTCGCTCCACTGTAAAACAAACCACAATTTAGAAGTCCCAGCAAAAATGCCACTGTCACAAAAATCAAGAGTGTAACTTCCATTGCGGGTTAACGGCAGTTCACTTTCGTTTGGGTCACTTCAGTACCTCACTAACACAAACACCAAAGAACTCTCTGACCATGAGGCAATTTTACATCTGCTAGGATAATAAAAACCCTCAAGTCTAAAGCACACAGTGCTGGAGCTTTTAGCTGTAATGTGCCACCCACTGGCCTCTGCCACAGTGTATTGCAGGAGGCTGACAGGCCAAGGGCGATGGAGCAGCGTCAGCCATGGGGGAGGCTGTGACATCAGACAGGCACCACTGGAAAGGCTGACAGGTACATACCGGGGCTGGGGCACTGCTGGGAAAGCAGAGATGTCCTAATTTGAGTCAGCATGGGCCATTGCTGGTGTGGCATAATCTCAACTGGCTTTGTCACACTGAGTGAACAACTGTGCCTTAGAAACCACTGGTAACAGCTGAGCTTTCAGCAAATCACAGCTGTTACTCAAATAAATTATAGCTCCCGTGGAGATGAATATTGCAGCTTAAAAAATAAATACTAGGGAGTTTGCTTTGACATTAAATTCAGGCAACCTAAAAAGAAAATCTGCTTATGTCAAACCTTAGGAAGTGGGAAGTAAATTGCCTAAACAATAGTTACATGTTTCAGAAGTTGGGCTGTGCAAACCACTTCTCATGGATGCAATTTTTACATATAGAAGACAAAGCTATGTTCTTCTAAGTACAGAAAAATCCACTTAAATTTCTGAGGTGCTATTTTTAAAATAGCATAGCTATAAACCTCAAGCTGTTGAGCAATGTAGACCTTCTTTTAAAAATGGCTCTTAGCTTCAAGAATAAAACCCAGCAGCAAACACAACTGCTAGTTTGATGATGAGAGCAGGGACAAAGGATGGTGACAAGTCTCATCCAGGTGGGGTGAGACACGCCCCTTCTACAAAACATAGAAATAAAAAAAAAATACATTGTGGGAATAAGGGCAGTGAATCTTTTAACTGCAGGTTCCAAGGGGAAAGCACAATATATTAATCTTAGAGAAGCAAATCTCCTGCTATGTTTCGGGAACAGTCTCCAGCACAGCTTTTGGCCAAGCCCAGTTTGTAAGGAAGAGGATCCCTGCACACAGCCAGCTGGATAATGCCAGTGCATACACACACACAGTTTTTTATACATATACATACATACACACATTTTTATGAGATATACAGAGAGAGATATCTCTATAGAAGTAAAGGTGTATGGATCTATAAGTAGATGTCAGTGACAGAATGAGTCACCCTACCACCTTGACTAGGAACTTTTTAGAAGGAAATACTATAACCTAGAAGCAATATTATCAGAAACTTTTATTTTGTTGTGATTTGTGACTTCACATAAATACGGACGTGAAGAGGAAAGTAGTTCAAATTTTTAATTTGCAGACAGAATACAGAAACACATGAAAGATTTGTTAGTATTAACAGCCAGAGAGTGTATCAATAAATCTGCTGTGGAAGGAAAACTCAGCTTTTTTAAAAAATAATAAATTAGTTCTTTTTAAATTACATTCTATTCTATGTGTGCAGATGTACATTTTCTGTTGTTTTCCATTTTTGTATTTAGTATGAACACAGAAAAGGCGAGTTTGTCTGTTAAAATGGATAAGAACCAGAACAATAGCTCTGAACTAAGACCCACATCAAAAATGTTTTGAAGTGAAACAGCATCTTTCTACTACGTTAAAAGAAGCAAAGTCAATCTCAAACTACAGAATCCTATGGATATATGGTGAGAAAGCCAATCTAATTCCTAATGCTTATATTTACTAGGGTATTGTAAAATCATGTATTAACAGTTGGATATTTATAGAAACCCATATTTAGAGATAGCAGTAGTTAGTCAGAAATCCATAGGTATTAATAGTTTGAAGCAAACAAACAGCAAAAATATTTTTTGTCCAACCAGGCTAGAAAAATCAAAACATGCCAAGTGAATGAAACACACTGAGAACAGAACAAAACTTCTCTGTTCCTCCCATGCCATTCTAGTTGGTCACTGCTTATCTCTCTCCTTCATTTTATCAATGTAGTTCAGCACCTCCAGAGTCCTTTTGCCAGCCAAACTCAGGTACTCGGCTTCAGAAGGAAGGGCAGCAGTCCCGACGGCGCTGCCGGCGCCCGCGGGCTGCGGTATCTCCTGCACTGGCAGTTCGTCTTCTCCCGCGGTGCCGGCGGTGCGGGGAGGAGGGACCCCGACTGGGCTGCGGGCAGCGGGCAGGGAGCCCCCACAGTTGCACACCCGCAGGCTGCCACACTGGGTGGCCACATCCGCCTTCTCTACTTCTGTCACAGAGCGCTCAGTCTGCGACCAAACATCACACCTGGTGCTGCGAGTGACGTGCTCTCTCTTAAGGGCTCGGTGTGATGAGCTGCCTTCGGATGGGGCAGCGTGGTTTTTATTTTCGTCCTCTATGGCGCAAAAAATTAAGCCTTTATCCTGAAGAATGTTTGCTTCTGCTCTAGCCAAACTACTGCTGGGCTGGAGAGGCACAGTTCTGGTGTGGAAGCTCTTGGGGGCCTCTCTGCTTGCTGAGAGGTTGGCATCATGTGTCTTCAAGGACTGCTCATTCAGATATTCTGTTTTTTTGGCTGTGTCTTCCTCTTCGCACTGTTTGAATAGAATTGTGTGATTGCAACTGTTTAAATAGTTCAACAACTAAGGACTAAGTTAATGACTAACTAATAACTAAGTTAGTCAAATAAACAGAAAGGCCAGAGCTGTCTGGTTTAGGTTGTTTGTGGTTTTTTTCATTCTTTTCCCAAGGATGTACTCCTGGCTTTCAGTGCCAACGCAGACCTTCACGCTCACATGCAGTTTATACTCACACGCCATGATGTTTTTGTGTTCAAGAATGGCTGAAAACACTGTGTGTCAAATCCTTCTGCTTTACAGGCATGTAATGTAAGGCAGCTATACACAAAGGAAGAGCACAGAAGCTTGCTTAGCATCTTCCCACAGTCATGCTACTGTAATTCCACATGGCCAGACATTATCAACAGAACAGACCACATGTCTGTTAAACTACTTAGGAAAATTTACAGCTAATAATTTCTTGTCCTCCTCACACATGAATTTGCCTTGTACAAGGCAAAACCATAAGTAAGAGTCCAGCTACATCCACCCTTAGATGCCCTCAGGCATAGAGATATGATTTGAATGAAGCCCTGCCAACCCTCAAAGGTTGTGGGGGGTACTCACTGTGTCAGGACTACAGCTCAAATAGCTCTCGGTCTGCCTTGGAGAGTAACTGTAAGACTGGCTGAGTGGTGACTCCATATCTTGAAAAATAGATGAAAAAGAAAGGCTACTCACCAGAAACTCCCCAAAGACCCAATTCTCAAGTACAGCATGTAAAATTAAACATTATTATTTCTGATGCAGTTTTAAGATACTGTTTAAAGAATAAAATGTTAGCAAGTTCAATCTAGGCAATCTAAGGCAGTAGCCAGCTCTTCTCCTCTCAGGAAAACATATCTTAGCAGAAGTTGTGAGACAGGTGCCCCAAAGCTTCAGCTGTGCTGTTAATCAGCAGCTGCACCAGCAGCAGAACTGCGCTACCCAAAGCAAGAAGGACTTGGCAGAGCAAGGGCTGTGAGGGAACACAGCAGACTCCATGTGCACACTGGCTGCCATACAAGTTACATGCTTTTTTCTTGGAGGCCCATGAGAGATCTTCTGCTCTGAAATGCAGCCAGCACAGCTGACCCTACAGCTACAGCTACCGAGGGAGCTGACTCCCCTCCCTCTGTCCACATGTGGAATGACAGCATATAGTCTAATGGAAGAGAATCTCTCTTCAAGGAAAAGCAAATATAGATGGTTCTCAGCTACCTGGTAATGCTACTTGTCTTTTTACAGTGCTGTATGAATCAGAAAAACAAGCCCTCAACAAATGTAACATCCCAAAAAGATCATTCTCCCTGGCTTTAAAAGTAACTGTTTCAATTTCACATGTGGAGAAAAAAAAAAGTAATAATATATAAATGATACTAACTTTTCTCCATCTCATGAAGATTTGAACTTGCTCCAAATTTAGACTCTTTCTCTCGTGCTATTGTAAACTGTAAAAAATAATGAAGTGTTAATAGTGAGGGTTCAGCTGGATCAGCACCTTGGGTTAAGAGGAACATTCAGTTTCTGTATTACATAAAGGAGCCACTGCACTGTACCACAAATTATTTTAAGAGGTATTTGTACCCTGAGCAGAACCATATGTACCTGGGTGACTTCTACAGGCAAAACACCTAACAGACTATGTGCCAGTATATGAATACTGGCACAAAGCTCCTTTAAAATACTGAAGCATCCTGCATATAATGTCTGGGCACTGCCTGCAGAATTTGATCCTAAGGGTTGATGGGTAACTTACACAATGTATTTCAGGCATCAGCTGAGGTGTGAATCAAAGCATGTGAACTGTGGACCTGTAAGGGCTGTCTATCTGAACCACTTCACTAGAAGCAGTTCTTTCTGAATTCCTTTTATAAACCAGGATGGCAAAGAAGCTTCCACAGAAGTTAATTCAGTGAAGCTATATTCAGTTTCTAACTGTTGTGGATATTCCTTCTCCGCCTCAAACGAACGTTGCAAACAGTAGCTTTGACAAAAAATATGTCTCTTTAAAAAGTTACCTCTTCAAATCCAAAAAGCTGGTTCTGTCTCCAGGCTGTTTCTTTCATGGACTCATCATCCCTGAGGAATGCAAACACAAAGTTCTCTGGTGAGTGATTTTTCCCTCCTGTATTTTTATTTTCTTTCTGAATTAAAGTCCTCACTTGTGACTTTTCTGTCTTCAACTTTTATTTTGTCTTCAGTAACCATAAAATGCTTTTCACTATTGAGATGACTGAACTTACTTCTGAACTGAGATTTTACACCAAGAATCTGTTTTTGGTAAACTTCATTTCTGTTGAAATGCAAAATGGAATTGGAGAGATGGCAGAAGATAGTGCTGTTTTGTAAAATGGAAGATATTATGGATTGGAGGCTTTGAAAAATGTCTTTTGTAAAATATGGGGCATTCACATGTGCTTACTTTAGCCCAGGGAAGATACTAATTTCCTCTGCAGCCAGTGGAATGTGGCAGAGCCTTTTAGGGGGCAAGCCAAAGCAAGATCTTAATTTCAGGAACTCAAAACTGTATTTCTCTGTACTTATTATGGGCAGATGAGCAAAGGTATAAGGGGCTTACCTGTGCATAAGTTTACTCACATTATACACTACTATTTTCACTGGGAAAACTTGACTCCTCGGTAATACTGTTTAGAATTTTACCTTCCTGTCCTCTTGGCAGGATTTCTCCAATTCAGCAAGGTCTCTGCAGTTATCAATAGTTAATAGTTTGATAATTTCCATGGCACTTACCTTTCTTTTCTTGAATAATTCTGCACATTCTCCTTTAAGTTAATCTGCTGATCATGGTGATAAGCAAATGTCTCTAAAATAAAAAAAAAGTAAACCTTGATTTTAAAATGTAATACAATAAATGCAATTTGAAAACAAAGCTTTCTGTCAAGTTTTTAAAATAAAAAAAAACTTAAAATTTAAAATTTAGTGATTGCAATCAGAAAATTCATGGCATGTTTTCAGTCAGGCAGATACATTTCTGGTTATAAGAATACATGTCTTTAAAAGGAGAATAAAACCCAAAATACATGTCCTTTAAATCTTGATACGCACCAATTTTTTCAAAGTTTCCATGTTTTTCTTTCTTTTCACAGGGTATGAAGTAGTGCTGTCCCTCATTAAAGTTCTGCAGGTCGGTTTTATGAAGTCCACTGGTTTCCTTGTAGCTTGCACTTGAGTCATTGTTACGTTTAAGGAAAACGAGTTCTGGAGTTGTGAAAATGCCTTCAAGGTGTCTGTCTACAGAACTTTTTTTTTGATTGATTGCAGGATAAGCCTTTCTAGTGTTGTAAGGATAATTTCTGTCAGTCATTTGATTTCTAACATCAGAATGGATGAAAAAAATGTCAGTACTGCTTTGGTTAACAAAAAGATTAAAATGCTTTGTGGAAGGATTATTATGGATTGGTTGGCTCTCATCTTCAAACAGTGCCAGAAAGGAACAACCACTTCCAACTTGGGGAGCTTTCAGTTCTGCAGTTTCTTTCACAAAATCAAATACCGGTGCTTTTATTCCCTCACAGTTTTCTGATTCGTTACTGGTCATTATGACTGGATTTTTCCTGGCAGAATTCATAGGGTCTAGCCTGGGGGTGGGGGATGAAGAGGAGTGGGGGTAGAAAAGAAAAAAACCATTTTGTTTAGTATGCAAAGAAGCAAAATACTGACTGCTAACACAACACTTTATAACTTGATGATAAAAATCTCAAAGACTTCACTACTCATCACACTTGTTTTTGTCCTAAATGAGCATTTTTTTCACCTGAAAAATTATGTATTTTATTGTATTTAGTTTTTACTTTATAGTAAGATTGGTTTAAAAGGGGGTCTGTTTCATAATATCTCCAAATATACCAAGCCATGGAGCACATCCTCCAGGGTGTGATTTATAAAAGCAGCCACAGTATGTCACTGCTGCTCCACTAGCTGACCAAAGGCAGCAACTTTGGGGAGGGGATTAAAAAAAGAAAAAAAGAGGAAGATAGTTTCCTCTATTCATAAAAGTAGTTTGTTCC
This sequence comes from Chiroxiphia lanceolata, assembly GCF_009829145.1. NCBI lineage: Eukaryota > Metazoa > Chordata > Aves > Passeriformes > Pipridae > Chiroxiphia > Chiroxiphia lanceolata. The sequence continues at coordinate 15,154,155 of NC_045641.1, forward strand.
TCAAGATTACAGTTCTCTTGGGTACTAAAAAGCCTAATAAACTCTGTGTACTGCTTTATTCCTGGTCTCTCTAGCAAGTGACTTCCATTTGTACTTGAGATCAGTAATCCTGATTCAGCACAGAACTCCTCTATTGCACTGTCAGGTGGCCAGTCAGACATTTTATTTTGCCCAGACTTCCCTGCTCCACTTCTGAGAGTAGTGATTTTGAAGATGTTATCATGCAAACATCAGGGGCTTGAAAGTTATCATGCTTTCACTTACTTAGCTCTTAATCTAACATTTTCACTGTATTTTTTCCAGGCTGGATCTGCTGATCTGACCTTTCAGAAACTCTGAGCAAAAAGTTAAGAGTCTTCAGAAGCACAGAGAACTGGCAAAGAAGGACATTCAAAAATGACCTTTCTTTAAAATGTTTTGAGCAATGCTGTCAATGGAACTTGAAAACTGAAATGTAGTACAGAAAACTTCTGTGGTGTTCTGTTCAGCAAATACTTGGAACTGGATAAAGATTCTACAGTACTTCAATGAAGTAGTTTCCTCTGCTTACAGAAGCCTCCCCAGAAGAGTTTTAAAAGGCTAACCACACTAGACTTTGTTCCTGGAGAAATTTGGACAGATATATGTGAGGAAGGTAAAACTGTTTTGTGAACCAATTCAGAGGGTTCTTCTTAAGTAAAAGTTAAGATGAGAAAATAAGACATATAGAATTTTCAGTTAATATTTAATGCCACACCTCTCAGAATTACACACATTGATTACATCATCAGTATGCTACATTAAACAATTGTATAAATTTACACTCTACTTTTCACAGTGAAAGAAACTCCCTTCACAAAAGAACTGCCATCTCTTGAGGTATAAGAATTTATGGCTACAATGGATGAAAACAAAACAAGGACAATATAAAGAAATGGATTTGAAGAACAGTTGGAAAGGAGATGTTTTTAATGAGCCATAAATGGGTAGAAGACAACAGGGGGTGCCATAAGCAGATGAGTGCAGGCCTGACGGCCGGGGGAGAAATGAAAGGGGAGGTGTAGGTGCAATAAGGTTATGTAGGGCTTTAATGTAAAGATATTAATGAGGAATTGTCCCAGATATACAGCAAGGTGAATGCTATCCTCATTTGAGGTTTTGCTGGAGAAAACCAAGAGAAGCTACAAGAAGAGTGAAAGATAAGGTGGCTGAGAGGAAGCTAATGTGCCTGGTTATCGCGTGACCAGTGAGATTATCAGTCACTTAAGTCCCCAAGCAAACAGACTGTAGGTACTTCAGGAACAGCAAAATACTATGTGGTCTTTTTATGGCTCTATCCAGCCAAAGCTAGACACTGACGGGAACTTTCAACCAGATGGCAGACTCATAGAATAAAACGAGTAAAGAAAGATTAGCTGTGTACAACCCCTAGATCCAAGGGAAGAGTTCCTGGAAAGAAAATTATATAAAATGTTCAGTACAAATGAGTCTGGCCCTAAACCATCTATGATTAGAAATATTTTTAATCAGCACATACAAACAGAAATATATTCTTGGTTTCTAACCATTCTTTAAAAAACAAAGTGCATATTCCCATAAAAGTATTATTGAAAAAATTATAGGGGAAAAGAGCTATAATAGGATCACATATGAAAGAGCAAGAAAGAAAATGCTTTGTTGGTGGAATCCCAAGTATAAACAAGTAGGTGGAGTTGCTCAACTGATGCTACTGCATCAAGGTCATCAGAAAAGCACTTGTAACAGTGACCAGAACTAATGAGACCTGAGGCAGCTTCACTCTCCTTGTGGCTTCTTAGTAAATCTGAGCTATCATTCAAGGTAAATTCAGTAACACTATCATGTTTGTGACATTGAAAAAAATAGATCATGGTTCCAAATGTCTACCCAAAATTCAGCTTTTGCTGCCTTTCAGCAAATTGAAATAGCTTTGTATGTTTAGTCTTTCCATTTGATTTCAATTTCTATTTGAAAAGCATCAAAAATCAGTGAAAAAGACAAGTAGCAATAAGCTTCAGATAATCTTAGTATTTTTCTTCATTAAACTTGACTGTTATTTCCCTCTGTAGTGTAAAATCACTGCCTACCTATGAAATGGTTCAAACAGTTCCTGAAGCACTGTATCAGACTTCCTGAAAATGCACTGGCTTGGAGGTTTGGTATTCCAAGAGTCTTGATCGAGACTATTTCCTGGCTGAGAAAACAGTAGAAGCTATCAAACTCTGAATACACATAATGGCTATAGTCTTTAAAACTTTAAACTTGGGTTTGCAAATAATATACATGTTTTCCCACCATTTTTACTTCTTTTTATCTTTACAGTGGAAGCCCAAACCTGCTAACAGCCCAACTGAGTTCTGTATAACTTATACTTGTCCACATTCGCATATCAATGTTAATATGCAAAATGTCCTTTTAGCATCCCATCCTCCCACAGTATGAACAAGCTTGATAGACTGCAACAATCTGAAGTTCCACTGAAGTTGACAGAATCAGAAAACCTCGTCTGGAAGGGACCTCAAGAGTCATCTAGTCCAACCTGCTTAAAACAGGGTCAGCTTCAAGCTAAGGCCAGATTGCTCAGTAATGCTCAGGACAACCACCTGCTGCATGGCCTCTTCTTGTCCTTAGCCAGTTTCATGGCTATTTTTTATCCTGTACAAACAGAATTTCCATTGTTGAAACTTGTGCCTTCTACCTCTTGCCATTTTTCTGTGTACCTCTGGCTCTGTCCTGTCTGTAGCTCTGTTTAGACTGTAGAAGATACTGGTTAGTTCACCCCATATCTGGGTCTTTCCCAGGCAATGAAAGCCCTCTTTGCACATTCTCTTGCACATTGAGGTAGACTGTCCTTGTGTTTTGAAAGCATCTTTCTTGGGCTCCTTTTTTCTTCAGGTCAGGTTCCTCTGGCTTTCTGCCTACTCATTTTCTGAACAACCCAACATCTCCCTTTCTGAAGCCTTTGAAGCACTTCTTCCTCACTGACCTCAAGACTTTATAATACCACTGATGATACACATAGAATTTGTTTTATTATTTCTAATTAATAATATATTTTCTAAAAAATAAAGCATATTGTATTTGCTATTACTTTTCTAAGGATGACTGTTTTAAGAATCCTGAAGTTAACAAAAAAAAAAAATAGTAACATGCATCAGAACAAATAACTCAATTGTTACTTAAAGGTAATGAGTTAAAGAGCAAGCTTTTCTCAATCCTTTTAGAGCACTGAGAATACTGTAAGAACTATGTTACTCACACTGTAAGATTAAAAATTAGATCATGGGATCAACTGGGATCATACGACACCCAGTTACACCAACTGTATGTTTAAGAAAGCTGTATCTACAACTATAATACACTTTAGCTTTCTTTAACCAATTTTACAAGCCAGAAACAAAAGAAAGCCAGCAGCATGTGACTAATTCTCTTTCTGCAGATATCAGCAATGCTGAGAGATCAATGTTAAGCTCAAGTTAAGCTTACTTCAGAACAATAAAACAAATATATTTGTATATATGGACTATTCGTTGCCACCAGCCTACAAGAGATGTTGATTGTTTATAATTATCTTCACAATTACACTTTATCTACATACAAAACAAAAGTAAAATAGTTTAAAACAATTCTGTGGAAGTAAAATGTTAACCAAACCTGCTTTTGCAGCTTCTCTTCATAGGTCTGTTCGCAAATGTCGCCCATTAGGTTTGTGTTGAACTTTTCTTCTGGAAGCTGTGTACAGTTAGAGGACTGAAAACCCTAAGAAGACAATGAACAAGCAATAAAAGCTCTTGCTCAGTTGTCTTCTTGTTCCATACTAGTGCCAACATACAGTAATTCAGTTACTTGTGAAAATTAGACAAAACATGGCAAAGAAAATTTTATCAGAAACTATTTTGATTTAAGCATAAAGTGCAAAGTAATCAAGCCTTTCTATATCTTTTACATCTCTGCACATATACCACAAGGAAGAGAAAATTTTTGTGTATTTGAGTGTCATGATACGACTTTTTCACGAAAAACATAATGTTATAAGAGCTTATTTCAGGGAAATACATAAGTACTTATTTAATTTGAAACATGCACACAAATGTTATCCTGCGGAGACATGGATATAAACACATTTTTAGCACTAGGTATATAGGTAAATGATCTGCTGAATTGGTTCTGCAACTTGCACTTAAGTTCCTCTTAAAGACTCACTTTCGTTTATGTTTCTCACATTCCATCATTTCACATTTCTGTTTTTTTTTAATTTACCTGCTGTTGACCTCTGTTCCTTTCCCATAAGCTCTGTTCTTCATGACTAGCTTAGAGCACAGATATTCTGAAATAATTTGCAAAATGCCTAAAACAAGATGAACCTTTCCAGAAAAATGTAAGCAATTGCAGGAATAAATATAAAATGTGACTGCAATATCAAAATAGTCTTAAAGAGGAAGACTTCACATATTTCAGTATCGATGAGATTTGGTCACTCTTTCAAAAATAAATTAAAAATACAGCAATTGCTGAACAATTTTAGTTTTATATCATAGGAAAAATAAACCTACATTATGCTGGTATTTTACTTCCTCTGAGAGATGCTGCCTTCTGCTGTCCAGTACTTGCTTTTGTAACCTTGCAAAATGAACAAAAACAGCCTATGAAATACAAGATACAAGATCTGTAAGATTTAAATTTTCTGAGTATTAATTTCAAAATAATTTAGGAATATTTTTCCACAAATCTTTACAAAGGCCTGATTCTTAAGCAGTTGTGAGCAGCCTGTGTGTGATTTGGTCAGGTCAGGGTCTGAAGCTGGATGGGAAAGCAGTGTAAGTGGATAATGCTGTTTGAATAGCCTGCTTCTCAAGATAAAACTAGTGTATGTACCTGACATGAGTAAAAACACACCACCTTTTTTTTTAAAAATCTCTCAGCTTCATGTGCAGTGTTTTATTCAGAATCTATTTATTTACTCTCTCACAGTAAGAGTATCACTGGAATGCCAGGAGTGATTGTGAAACTCCCTGTTTACTACGGTACGTATATGGTTTCTTAATACTCCAAATATAAAACCATCATGAAATACCTTTTCCAGAACTTCATTTTAGCATAACTATTTTATACAAGTACCTGTTCTGGAGATCATCTAGGTTTGACTTATGTTGTGTATGTAGTGGTGACGTGGGAAGCTCTAAGTTGTGTCTCCCAGGAAGTTTTTTTGCATCTTCAATGATATCCACGTGGACTGGCTTCCTCACATTCTCTGCAATGAAATTATTTGGTATATCAGAGCTGGGCTTGGAGAAACTTTTGAGGTTCCTGAATTTTCACTTGAGTACAATAGCTGTTGTTTTAGTCTTCTTAATCCATTTAAAGCCATAGTTTTTCTTTCTTTTTTACTAACAATGCAAAAACTCTATTCTAAATGGCATGATAGTATAAAATTATTCACAGTCAGCTGTTGTGTGTGGACAGGCTCTGTTGCCCTCCTCAGTCATCTTCTACTTTTCCTCAGCATAGGACAACAAATTTTCCACAATCTGGTTTATGAATATGTCACAGAAAATAAGAGTCATAGAGTCATAGAATTGTTTAGGTTTGAGAAGACCTTAAGATCATTGAGTCCAGCCATTAACCCTGCACTGCCAAGTCCACCACTAAACAATGTTTCTCAGTACCCCATCTGCAGGTAAAGAGTAGGACTGAAGTTGCAGTGACGTTTCTTTAGAAGTTTAATAATGGATTTTAGGAAAGATAATTTGGGTAGAACTGACAAGATTATTCCAAATGCCCAAATGAAAAAGGAAGTGGATTACAAATGGACCCGTTCAACGGCAAAGGGAAAAAGAAATGAATATAAGATAAAATTAATGAATAGAAAATGAGGAAGGTGCATAAGTGTATGTTGCAAACATTAACCCTTTCCTGGCCAGAACCAGGACAGTGTACAAGACTTTAAAGGTCACACAGGCTGTAGCCAAGGTTATTTGATTCGTCTTATGCCCTGACTTTTTATTCAGTCATAATTTTTGTATATAGTTATAATTTTTTATTTTAAAAATAAAACAACACTGAGCATGAAGTTACACGTGGAAGAACAAGAACGAAAATAACAGCAGTAATAGTTAAGAATAACTGATTCTGAGAAGTCAGAACACTGTTACTCAAAACTCACCGGTGTTGTCTTTTTTGGTTGATATCTGGTTAACCACATAGAGATTAAGAAGATCTAAACTGACTGCTGAACTTTTAGGAGATGATACTTCCAGAAGCTTCATTTTTGATTTAAGTTTCTTTTTTTCAAAGTATTCCTTAAATTTTTAAAGGAGATAATAAGTTTTTGACAAAAGCTTCAACAACAGACTAGGAGTATAGATAGATATTTCTTTTGAGATTAGCAAGCAAGACTTAGTGAACAATTCCTAATAATAAAAGCACATGATTAAGTACCTCTGAATTCTCACACCCTGTTAGCAGTTAATTTATTTTTTATGGCCTTATACTGCAAGTATAATTCAGTCATATTTAGAATAAGTCACCATTATCTTGATGCCAAAAATTTAGTCCTTAAACACTCATTTCTCAAACTTCGTGTACAATCACTAAAAAATATTTCTTTCAAATAAAAGATAACAAATGTGGCAAGAAAGAAGTCTTTAAAAATTTAAACTTGGGCTTTTTAGGCAACTTATAGGATAGTAGGCAAATAAACTAGCAAGATTACATACACCAGATGAGCCATCCATAATGACACAAAGAGTTTACTGTTCTCCAAATTTGTCTTTCTTGACAAAGAAAATAGTCTTGTGACAAAAAAAAAAAAAAAAAAAAAATCTCTATGATTGGGACTTCAGAAAGACTTTTTGTTGCAAGGAATAAAAAGAGATACAACTGACACTTTTAATATATCAAGCAGATAATTCTGGAAAATTTAGGAAATAAAACCCATCATTTTGTAGAGACTTAATAACGATCCTAAAATCATTAGCAGCAAGTACAGTAGATTAATAAAATAAAACAAGTAAGATTTATTTTTTCTAACTGAAAGACAGATATTGAAAATTGAAGGCTATGCCAAAAAGAAAAAAAAAATAGCACTGGCTTTTCTTCTGAGATGTAATTCCTCTCCTGAATGCAGGTTACATGTAAACAATATACCAAACATGTTCATTGGTAACTAATTTTCAGTATAATTTATTATTATCTTTAGCTTTCTAGGCTGATTTCATCTGTGGAAAATATCTATTTTTCAATTAAGAAGTAAAATCAACCTGTGTACAAATCAATACTTCAAAATTTATATTACTTTGGGGTCCACACCCCTAAGATGTATCCACTTTCCTTCAGTGTCCCAGATGTTTTCTTCCCATCACCTCTAAATTACCAAATTACTAATAATTGTGTAATAGCAATTACAAAATTACCACTCTGTTTAGTAATTTAGTGCTACATTATTAAAAACAATCCTTACTTGGATCCTTTCCTTATTTCCCTCTTCCACTGAAGCAAATTACACAGTTTTAACATTAATTATGTGGTTTAGACCAGTAATCCCTGAGAAAACAGATATTTTGAGAACTCACAGGCCTCCAGGAGACTGGGAAAGTGATGAAGACAACAAGCTGCTGATTGGTCCTGTATTCCCTTATGTAAACATTTTTATTTCAGTGATTGTCTCCATACAGTCAGCCTGTTTCTCCTACTTCTCTGTGTGCCTATGCACCTGCTCTGGGCACTGGGGATACCAGCTTCAGTGGTGGAGCTTCCCTGTGCTGCCTCTTTCTTCCCTGCTTAGGACACTGACTTCACTTACTGCAGTTATAGCCATTTTCTCTTACTGTTTTCTTCCTTTTTCCTGTTTGAAACATCTTCTGCCAGGGGTAAGTTTGATTCTCTTATTTCACTTTCGGATTCAAAATACAAATAAGTTGGCCTACTTTTGCAAATGCCAAATAAAGTACTTCAATGAGCCTAACATCCTTTAATACAGCCCAGAAGAATAGCTGTGTATGCATGTGTTAGGCCAGCTGACCATGTGGTTGTCACTGTGAGGCTTCAAGCAATCCCATGTGTCAGCACATACCAATGTAATATGGTAACAGAAGTAATTCAGTAAAACTTAAATTGGGCACATTCATTCATTCATTCATGCCCTTCTCTGGCTGCCTCCTCTTCCTGCTGGAATTCAGTGTAGTAAACCTAGCACAAGACTTTTGCCCTAAAAGTCAGGTAAAAATATTTCAACTGTTAAGTTACTGTTTTGAATCTCATCCTAAATGCTTTGAAAGTATTATCTAAGTGAATCCACTAAAGCATTTACATAACAACATAAAATCCAAGGTAGCTAAAACTGTTTACCTTTTGTTTTCTCCTTTCCTGCTTTAATATGATTCTGCTCCTAAAAATGCAAATAATTATTATTTTAATTGCAAAAGTATAATCTTGAGTCACGGCTTTAATGTTATTGAGAATTTAGGATACAAATATGTTATGTTGTGTTATGCTATGCTATGTTGTGTTGTGCTGTGTTCTGTTATGCTATGCTAATGTTATGTTATGTTATGTTACATGTTATGTTATAATGGATATTCAGGTAGTTAAGTCAATATATCTCTGTTGAAGTCACCTTGACTGATCTTGGTTTACTCAGGTAAGGACAGGACCACATTGTATATTAGGCTACTACATTGAACATGAAAAAGGAAAACAGAAGAAGCTTTTAGTCATTTGACCTATAATGCAACATTTCATCAATTTGTAATTTCTTAAAACTTAAGAAATCTTTGTCAATATATTATTTTCTCCTAATTTTCTTTGTCATGCTGCAACATAGTTCCAAAATATATCAGCAAAAAAACCCAAAGGAGCACTATACAAGCTTTTATCTTCTCGGTACAGTATATTGTGAACCTTCCACAAAAAAAGGTAAGAACAACAGTTTGTCACTCACTACAAGGTGCTGTTGTTTGTGCACCCTAGGAGACGGTTATACCTTTAACTATGTATCTCACTTTTAAAACATAGCCTTAAATGAATTGAAATGGATTGCCTACAGGACATAGTGCACAAAATTCGATGTCATGGTCCTGCTGTGAGCAGGGTGAGCACGGCTGCATTCCTTGGGTCAGTAAGATTAGGACATTTTTGAGGGTTAGAAATATCGAATATCCCCTCGGAATGACTTTTTTTTTTCTTTTCCTGTTCTTAAGGTTAGAACAAACTTTCTAAACATGCGTACATAACATTTGCCCTTGCAGTGGGGAGAAGCCTCAGTAACAGGTAGATTTTCTGGCACCTCAAATGCAAATCCCAGACTCACTTAAGGAACCCTGACAGATACCACCAGCAGCAGCAAGTAGCAGGTTGATTTGTATTTGCTAAGTGCGTGCAATACTCCTACACACTGTTTTCTTATAGAAGGTATGACAGACAGACATTTCAGACAACGTTGGGTTTGGGGTTTTGGGTTTTTTTTTTCGAATTGAAGCTCTCCCTTCCCCCTGCTTCACAGAGGCAACATTCAGAAATCCCATTTTGCCGGGAAGACTTCTAGATGAGTAAGCTATTCTTTTAGTTTGATTCTGCATAGAGTCAGGAAGATTACAAAGCTGTGTTTAGCAACACTGCTTCCCAGTGGCTGGCAAAATCTGTGGGGTTTACATTTCTAGTAGATGGGCAGATGGCACAGCACCTAAAGAAACTGAATGTTATCTTATTTTTTTTTTAACATTACAACTCAGTTTGTGGTATTTTACTATTTCAGTGCATCTCAATACCTGTACATCTTTTTCTCCAAATGGCAACCACTGCTGTTTGTTGAGGTTGTGAGGAAAGGCCTCACCCAGCCCCTGTCTGTGGAGAAACACTGGGCCTAAACATGACAGCCCTGTCTGGGGCGGGATGGCTGTGTCACCACACAAACCACAGCGCTGCCCAGCCTCTGAGGGGACACCGACACAGCATGGAGCTGTTTCTGTCAGCCTTTGAAGAGTTTCACTCACCGACTGCCACCAACCCAGTTCATTTTCTGCTGCTGAGGAGGGAGGGAGGGCTGGAGGTGGGGGCGATGGCCACGACGGAGATGGTTTGCAGCCCCCCAGCAGGGCCACAGGGCCCTCCTGCAGGGCCTCCTCCTCCCCGGGAGCACCAGGGCAGCTGCTCTCCGTGTCCTCAGGCTAGCAGAGAAGAAGGAAAGGGTGGTGCAGGGACAGACAGACAAAGGGGAAGGATGGAGAAAACCAAGCAAGGCAGCTGATGGGGAGGAAGTGATACTCTGGTTGCTGCCGCTCCTCCTCTACCCACCATGTTTCCATACAGGCTGCCGCCAGAAGCCATTGCCCTTTTGCAAGGGGGTCATGAACCTCTTGCTGTCTCAAGTGAATTGATTTGTCTTTCAGGGCCAGCTTGTCTTTGCTACAACCACCATACTTTTAAGGTAGGAGAGAAGCACCTTCCTCCCCATCCCGCTCTTCCTCAGGTAACTTAGGGGCAACAGGGGAATCAATGAGCATTTTCTACTAGCAAGTGTTGTTGCCCTTGGGTCTGTCTGATGACCTTTTGTGTGCAAATGTGACAAACCCTCCAGGAGAGATGCAGAGCTGGGGGTGCTCCCTGTGCTCCCAGGGCATCTTAGCAGCAACACAGCTCCACTCGCTCCCTTCCCTGAGACTCCCTGCCATTGTTTCAGCAAGTGAAGGCACCCATTTACAAAACAATAATCAAATTTTACATGAATCTTTTCCTATGGCATTTCTTTACTGAGCTATCTTTAGCCTAATGTTTCTCAGGATACTAAAGTTTGCTTAGCATTAGTACATCAGTGGGAAGGATGCTCAGAGTAGATATTAGGAGCCTAATATTAAAAATGACCCAAGATTTTTTTCTTTGTAATAATTCTAATTTGATTAGGGTGTTTATAGAATCTGAATGGTATGCATAATTGTTTATTGTAACAACACTAAATTAAAATCATCACAATAAGTAATATCTATATTTTAAGTCTATGTGCCTCTACAGCTCATATGATAGATGACAGAACGAAAGTTCATTTAACCAATTTCTCACTTCAAACATTAATTTTTATTTTCAATTCCATCTAATGTAAATGTTTCACATGTTAATACTATGTCTAAGATGAAGTTTCATGCCTAACATATTCAAATACCTTTTGTTTTTCTAATATATCATGTTTTCTGTATCACCATTACCCTTACTTTTCTATAGTATTGTCTAGATTTAAAGAAAAAAGTGCACTTTTCTTCATGTTTGATTTATTTAGTCTGGTAGTTAGCAGTTATTTGTAGAATCCTGGAAAGGTGACACGGCAGCTTCAATTAATTATTTTTCAACATAAGAAATCTTCTCCTCAAATTATTTTCTGCAGATAAAGCAACACTATCTGTGGTGTTTTACACTAACCTGGATGATTGTTCTGCCCTAAAAAGTTCTTTTTAAAAGATGGCTGTGATATTGCAAAGCCATGATAAGAGTCTGAGGAGGTTTAAAACAGAGGACAAAACTTGATTTAAAAACAAAGTTTCTCCTTTTAAAAGTAACTCCTCTTGAAAGACAGATCTCTCTTTCAATTATTTAATGAAAGGCCCTTCCTCTATTCACCTTAAAAGAGTATAGAGACAGTAGATAGTAGAGAGGCTAAACAGTTTCCAAACATAGCAAACTGGTCAGCTCAGAGAGAAGCACTTAATCTGCCTGGGTCAAAATCCAATGCCCATCTGGGAAGAACATGGGATTCGATCTACATGGCAAACCACCAGCCAGGACAGTACCACTGACAACAGTAGGTTGACACATTGCTATATGAAGCAGATGCCATTCTTAGCTGGTATTATTTAGATGGAATAATTTTTCACTGAATGAACCCTCAAGACTAGGTGCAGTCCTTGGCTTGATGGACAACAATGCATGACATCTGTTTCAGAATCTTGAGCTGAAAACCCCATTTTATGAAAACAGTATTTCTATAAAGATTAAAAAAGACCAAAGAATCCTCTGCAGATGTGCTAAACTCCAGTAAGGGAACAATGTCAGTCTTGTTAAGAACAAATTAGGAGAGGGAGCTAAAAGAATTAAATCTTTACATGTGCTAGGAAAAAGCTGAAGGATACCAGACTTGAAAAAAAAGAAACAGTCTGAACCACAGCAAATAGTTATACTGCATTCAAAAGAAGATAATAGTAAGAAACATGAACTCTGAGAAACACAAAAATACAATTAGATAGGCCAAAGAGAATTTGGGAAACAACTAGGCAAAGGAACTAAACTACTAAATCACTCTTCTTTACAACAACTAGGAGCAAAAGCTTGCTAGAGGGCCAGTTGAGGGCCAAGGTAAAACATAAGTGCTCAGAAGACACATGGATGTTACAGAAAAGGTAAGTTAGTCCTCTTGCATCGGTATTCATTGATGAGGAAACTGGGGAGAACTTTATGCAGGAATCCCTTCTGGAGAACTCAGTGAGGATCAGTCCAAAGTGAAAATAACAACAGACAGTCAAAATCATCTTAATCAAGACAGAACAAAGACTAGCAAAGCACCAGGACTAAATGGTATTCACTGAAGAGTTCTATAATGAAGCACTATGACCATGTATAACTTGATTTTGGAGTCGTTTTAGAGACTAGAGGGTAGCAAACGTGACAATTTTGAGAAATAATAATTCTGTGGCAATCCAGAAAGCTTACTTCTGCATAAAAAAATTGCAGGAACTATAATATAGGTCATCATGTGAAAAGCTGACCTATAGTGTAGCTTCTGCAGACGGAATTTGCTGCCTCATAAACATGTAGAAAAGAGCGATCCCTGTAGTCTTAAAGGATTTAATTAAGGCTGCTGACAACATCTGTTACTTAAGGTTTTAAGAAAACTAAGAAGCAATGAAATAAAAGGGAAGGTCCTGCCATTTATTAAAATGCAAAAGAAAGGGAGGAGAATATTTAGTTCTGGTATCACTGTACTCAGTGGCTGGGGGCTGATATGGAATAGAGGTTGACGAACTCCTGAGATGGAAAAGTTGCTGGGCGAGAGAAGAGTGGGAGAGAGTGAGGAAGAGTGAGCTCCACTGTTGAATGCCTCTTCCAGAACAGGCATAGGTGGCCACAAAGTGGAGCCTGTGGGAGTCAGGGTCAAATCAAGATGAAAGGAGGGATTCTTCATATATGATATGGTAGATCTGAGGAATTGCTTGCCATAGATTTTATTATTTATATAAGAGTTTACATTATTTCAAGAGAGACAGGACAAGTACTTTTAAGAGTAGAATATTTAACAGAAAAACCTCTCACTCACAAAATTCTCACAGTTAAAAACGGTCAGAGGTTGGGAGAGTATGAAGCTGTAGCAGGGGAGGCAGCATCACATGTAGTTGCAATTCTTTTTCTTCCTTCAGTATCTGCTTAGAGCTATTGTTAGAGGCAGATTCCCATGCTCAGTGAAGCACTGGTCTGAACCAGTTTGCTTCTTCTTAATATTTAGAAGTCTCTCAAATAAGAGTTAATAAATAAACTACAGTAGATGATCTTTGTGTTGTCATACTAGCTGCAAACCCTCAAAAATTCTTGAGGCATGACAAAAGGATGGCAGCAGATCCCATGTTTGGGGTGTATGAGTAGAAGAGATGATTTTCCTGGATTTATTCCTGCCTGCACTTTTGCAAAGTAGAACACTGGCTCTGCTGAGGGCTGAGCCAGTAGCACTATTGCTAACTGATAACAGCTACATGATTTTACCACTTTTACCCGTACTATTGCACTTGGTATATAGCTTATTTAAAGTGTTCACAATGCACTTGAGAAAAGGTTTAATAAGGTAAAATTAGCATTTTCTTCAGATGATCTGAGAATAGAAACCTTAAACAGAAAGAAACTCAAAGCAAAACCTGAAAAACATATGTAACATATTCAAGACTTCTGAAAGCATAAAAAAGACACGCTGATTCAGCTGAATTACCTGTATGGAATAAGAAATAAGCTTAACAAGAAAGAGAAATATGTCTAAAAATACAGATATTTAAGTTTTTAAGTATTTAAGTGTAAATACTGAAATGGTAATTCTTTGTCTGAGATCCTAACTTGGCAGTTTACTGTGGTTGGAACAGCTGACATTGATCTTCTCCATCTCTGGTCTTTTCCTTGTCCCTCTCTCTTTGTAAAGGGAAAACAACTTGTTTACACTTCTTTCTAGAGTCGTATTCTGTCTAGAATCCCACCATTCTCAGAAGTCAGAATTGTTTGTGATTGGTCTGCTGTTGACTGTCCCATCAGTCAGATTACTCAAATTCCTTATGGATAAACTATCAGAACCCACAAGTCATACAGGGTTCAAATTTACAGCAGCAAGTATGCATCTCCCTAAAGACAGAGTAAGGGAAAGAGGACTCCTGGTGTGGGAATGCCCCCCATTTACACCATCTCTGTGATGTCTACACTCAGGAGCCAAACAACAGAGTAGGATCTTCCTATTTCCTCTCTCCCCTCTTGCCGTAACACATCTCTGGCTATTCTGGGTACCCTACAGCCCCATTAGGACCAAAAGAGTTGGAATCAACTGCTTGGTAGGATCAGGCCAGTCTCACCACAGTGACACTTTTTCAACAAGCTTCTACATGTGTGATTTTAAACCTGAAGCTCCTTGCTTGGCTTAGACCTCCAGATCCTAAAGGAATTACAGTGTCTGGATATTCTATTGAGGTATACGAATATAGTCAACAGCTTCTCTAAACTAGGCTGAATAAGCAGATAATTTCTGCTGATACAAACTTGAAATCAAAGGTCAGGATATCTTATCACCCTTTTCTGATAAAAACATCAAATTTGTCATTGGTGTGCCTTGACATTGCAAACTCATTCTGTGAGCGTATTTCTGTACTTATGTAAGTGATGACATTAAAATAAATAGAAACTTTGGAAGTACTTCAGAGTAAGGTATTTACTTGATTAATGGCTTGTATGTTCATCCTCTCTTGAACCTGGCTCAAGCTGAGTCCTACTATTCCCACACCCCTATGATAAAATATACAGCTCAAAATTAAAGAAAATAACAGACGTTCCCAGCTCACCATATTACAATACATCATATTTTAGACATTATTTACAGTTCAGTGTTAGCATTTGAAAACAACAAGCAATGTGTGGATTCATGACATGTTTTACACATACTCATCCACATAGAAGCTGCTATGTACTGTATACATGACCTATGCATATCTAAATGTTAAAGATCATAAATAGTAATGATTCAAAATGCATAATTTATATCTATTTTTCAGTATCTTTATTTTTTATTTTGTATGTCTTTATGGCACAGTGGATAACTCCATAAGCAGTGAGGAAATTCCAGTTTACTGTACACTGACATAACAGCTATGGGATCTTCTGTTAGGTTCATATAAAACATCAGGTAAATGGCCTTTTGCTTAAAATATTGCAAGCTTTGTTTTTTCAAACACTGAATCAAAAGATACAAAAAATGATTATGGAGTAGGACTGATTGATATCTCTAGCATAATAGCCTTCACATTCCAATTCCACTACCTCCATTGCAACCACAGAGTTGTGCAAGGACCAAGTGCTGGTGTGGGAGCCAGTGGGCATAAAACAGAAGAGAAAAAAAGAGACATCAGTTGCCATGATTACACTCTAGTTCCTACATATTCAAACAGTCATGGACGTTAGTCACTCATTATTGCCATTTCTTTTTCCTCCTCAGTTATTGGTTCCTGCACACAAGTTATTTTAATGCATTTGGTGAAAACTAACCCTATGACTAAAAAACAATCATTTGACACTAACAAATGTGTTTTTCCTTAAGAGAGGATAAATCCCCAAACATTCTGGTTCTAATATCAACATCCCTCCAATCTCACAGCTTCAATTACTCAAACTTCACTGAACACTGCACCAATATTACTGCAGCTTTATTATTTTTTGAGTAATATTGTGAACTTTTATTATGACTAAATGTAGTAAAATTGCTGCCTTCAGCATTAAAAAGATATAAAAATCTAACACCTAAGGCCATGCTTCACAAAGAGGAGTTTGTGCACGGACTACTGAGCAGGACTGTGGCAGAGCAAAACTCTCGAGGCAGCAAGAACAGAAAAAAGAGAATATTTAAAACAACAGCTTAGGCTTTTCTTCATCCTTTCAAAAGGAGGAAATACATTCCTTTTATTGACTGAAACACCGCACGGTCAGATTTGCTTCACTTAAATGTTCCCACAGATCTGACTGTGGGGTGTATGTCTGCACTAACCACCAAGCCACCAGAAATTTCAGTCGTCCAGGATCTTGCAAAACGAAAGGTCAGCAGACATGCAGAACCAAAAGAGATCTGTGAACTTTCCCCTTTGTAAGAAAACACTAGAGTAATGGAATATTGCAAATAGCTGTGGTTTGGCAAAATCTTAGAGTATGCTGTGGTACACACAAGCCAGAAAGGGAAGTATGCAGTTGGAGATCATGATTAAAAAAATAACAAAGCCTAAGTAAAGCAATTTCTTAGCCAGTGTATCTTGTGTCTTTGTGCACTGAAAAACCTTCCTATTTTACTGACAAAACAACCTGCAGTGAAATCAGGCCTACCTACTAACTGAAAGTTAGCTGAACTGCACTAGGTCAGATTTTGACATTTTTCTAGCTTTATTTGAGTTATTAAAAAAAAAAAAAAGGCTAGAAAGGTCTCTAGCCTTTCTAGATCTCTAGCCTGTCCTCACTGGTAAAAATACAATAAACTCCAAAATTACCCCATATCTTCTCTAAGTAACTGTCCAGCCTATTGTGGACAAAATTTGTGCAACCTCCTAGGAAGAAATGAGAAATAGACGTTTCTCGGTCTTTTCCTGGTGGTCTTAGCTTATTGGACTTTTTGGAAAGCACCTGGATGTTTTGATAAATGATGTCTGATTTTTAAAAGAAAAGCTTGCTCGTTCTCAAATCAAAGATATCATTCCTTCATCCTGAAGCTTCTGTTGCTCTCTAAGCATCATCACTACACTCTGCTCCCACTAAAGGGGGCTGCTTTATAACAGTAAAGTGACTTAGCATTTGCTGAGTTACCGAGAGACAGGTGGCCTTACTCTTCATTTCTAGGGAAAGGCTGGGCTGCTCAGCACTCCTATATGCTCCGCACATTCTTAAATTCTGCTTTTATATACACACCCTAAACTAATGCTTTATCATATACTATCTTATACAGCTACCTTACTGCTACATTTTCAAGGTGTAAAAGAACCTGAAGTATTTTTTAAGTACTCTGATCCTCCCCCTGCAGTTTCAAATACAGTACCTTTTCCAAACAAGGTAAGAAGTAGAAATAACAAATTAGGAAAAGAGAAAAAATAAAGCATCAAGACAACTGCCTTTACGGTTGATTCCTTTGTGCGAAATTAGCCGGGTTTTGCTGCAGGGGCCGTGCGCCTCGGTCGGGGTTGTTTTGGGCTGCCAGAACACAATACCGGTTTCCTTTCGGCGAACGGACAGGAAACAAATTACGCGAATTGTGCAGGCGCTGCCCCGGAGACGCCGAGCCGCCCGAGTCCTTCCCGCGGCCGCCCGACCAATTTCCGACCCGGGGCCGCCCGAGGCCACCGGCCCGAGCTGCGCCCGCCCTCGCCCGCGTCAGTCCCGCACCGGGCGCCCCCCCCGCGGCGGCGCTTCAGCTCTCCCGCCCCGGGGAGGCTCGGGGTCGCCGGGGGTGACGCGCTGTCCGCCGGGGCTGCCGCGGCGACCGCGCTCTCCCCGGTGCCGCCGTCCCCTCCTCCCCCCGTGCCGCTGGCGAGGCCGCGGCCGGGGCCGGGGGCGGAGGCGGCGCCTGCTCTGCAGGGCAGGCGGAAGGAAAGGGCGGACGCAGCCGGGGGCGAACCGGAGCGCTGCAGGGCCGAGCGCCGGGGGACCAGAGGTGCGGCTGGAGCCAAGCGCCGGGGGACCCGCCGCGAACGCGGGGCAGGGCGGAGCTCCGAGGCACTCAAGCTGCTGCCGCTACCGGCGCTGGTGCGGCCGCGCTCCGAGCTATAGCGGTGCGGCCGCGGCGGCCGTGCGGGGCAGCCGGGCCGCTGCCGGTGCCGCCCCGCGCGGCGCAGCCAATGGTGGTCGGCGGGGCGGGCTGCGCCGCGCAGGGCTGCGTTGTGCAACGCGCCGCGCTTTGAAGGCACCATCGCCCCTGGGAGGCAGCGCTCGCTCGGCATCTGTCACGGCAGGGCGACCGGCGGCGGGCCGGGCCCAGCGCCCCAATGAAGACCCGGCGGGACCGGCCTTCGCGTTGGGCATGATCCGCCCGCGGTAGGAGCGGCGCGTAGCGGTGCCCCGGCGGGCAGGATGGCCCACATGCTGCATGCGGCGGCCCGGCGGGTGCAGTGGAGCAGGACGGGCGCCGCGAAGAGGGCGGCGTGCCTGCTGGCCGCGGCGTACGGGCTCAAGATCCTCTACCCCATCATCCGCGGGCGCGTGAAGCGAGCGGGCGGCAGAGGCGGCTCCCAGGATGAGGGGGGCCGGGCGGCGCCGCACCGCGCCAGCGGCCGGGGCAGAGCCTCCCCGGCCGTGGACGCGGAATTCTTCAGGCAGCTACTGGAACTCCGCAAGCTGTTCTTCCCGAAGCTGGTGAGTGCCGAGCTGGGTTTGCTTTGCCTCCACTCGTTCGCTCTGGTGTCCAGGACTTTCCTCTCTATCTATGTGGCCGCCCTCGATGGGAAAATTGTGAAGAGCATCGTGGAAAAACAGCCCAGGAGCTTTATCTTCAAGTTAATCAAATGGCTGATGATTGCGATCCCAGCCACTTTCGTGAACAGCACCATACGGTACCTGGAGTGCAAGCTGGCCCTCGCCTTCCGCACGCGCCTGGTGGATCACGCCTATGAGACCTACTTTGCCAACCAGACTTACTACAAAGTGATCAGCATGGACGGGCGGCTGGCCAACCCCGACCAGTCTCTCACCGAGGACATCATGATGTTCTCACAGTCTGTGGCACACCTCTACTCCAACCTCACCAAGCCCATCCTGGATGTTGTGCTCACCTCCTACACCCTCATCCGCACAGCGCGGTCCCGGGGGGCCAACCCCATTGGGCCCACAGTCCTGGCTGGGCTCGTCGTCTACGCTACGGCCCGTGTGCTCAAAGCCTGCTCGCCCAAGTTTGGCAAGCTGGTGGCCGAGGAGGCTCACAGGAAGGGCTACCTGCGCTTCATACATTCACGCATCATTGCCAACGTGGAAGAGATCGCTTTTTACCGAGGGCACAAGGTAAGTAGGAGAGAAATTGGAGGGTGCTGTGGTCACTTCCACAGTGCCGGAACAGACCCACGCTTTCCCTGCTGCCCTCCCTGAGCACTTTGGGTCCCTCTGACATTTAAACCTGTTTACAGCTTAGCACTTCCCATTTCTTAGGAAAATGCCATCACAAGCAGTATCTGGGGGGAGCAGATCACAGTTCCCTTGAGCTCTGACAATCTTCCGGTTTTGCAGCTGGATCTTATGCTTTTCTAGAAAATTTATCTCCATTATTGTTTTTCCCCCACCCAGTCCATTCTGAGTAACTTTCCCAGGCTTTTTTTTCTTCCCACCCATTTGTATGAACTGCCAGATTTAATACTGCAGAAATAGCAAACAGTGTACACCAGAAAGTCTAGGGGAAAACTCTGTGATAGCTCAGAGCACACTACAACCTTTGACACTCTTCTACATAGCTAAGCAAAGATGTAGTCATCAGGGTCTTAAAATAGCTTAAGTACAGTACTTCTGCAATCATAGTTACATAAACTAGTAGCTTGTTTTAAAGCCACTTGATTAAGAAACTCTTCATATTTTTATTAGAAGTGGATTTTGGCAGTAATACCTTTCAAACACAATTGGAAAAAAAACTTGTTTCATGTAAGGTGAAAATGAAAGCTGGAAACTCTCTGAGTCCAAGCAATGATTATATAAGCTAAATGGTTTATTTTTGTAGACACAGTTATTCTCAAAAGCTGCCTATAATAATGTTTTAAGTGTAGCTAAATTAAACATTTTCTCAATTCCCACATATTTGGGCTTGAGCTGAATACATACTGTATTGACTTGCAACTCTCTTTGACTTGTTAAACCTCTTGGGATAGTTCTCTCTTCTCCCAGACTTCTTGCAAAAACAAGCAGCTTTGCATTTCAGGGATCAGCTCTGCAACTTTAAGTCACTGGAGATAATTGATCCCCAAACGCTGCCCAATATGAGTTTCAGTTGCTGTGAAACTCTACAGCTGCAGCTTTATTAGAAGGATGTGGCATCAGTCTTATTATGGTTGTTAGAATTAGCTGCTGTTGTGACTGCCTTCTATGTTGTTCTTGTATATATCAGAGATCTTAAAAGAGTTGAAAACCTGCCAATGTTCTATCAAGGGACGATAGATAGTGTAATAAGATGGTGTAAATAAGAAGCAGGTGCACTGACTTCTGTAAAGCTGTGAGCTTTTGCTGTGAGACTGCAGTAGAGTGAAAATAAAGTACCATGTAGCAGATGTGATTCAGAAGTCACAGCTCTGGGTGCCGGATTATTTCAGGTGCATATGTGAATGTATCTTGTATGACATGTGCATCTTTGTTGCATTGTATAAATGTTTTATTTTTTTAACTGTAGGTAGAATTGAAACAGCTGCAAAAAAGCTACAAAGCTTTGACAGATCAAATGAATCTCATTTTGTCCAAACGTTTATGGTACATCATGATAGAGCAGTTCCTGATGAAGTATGTCTGGAGTAGCTGTGGTATGATTATGGTCGCTGTGCCCATCATTACTGCAACGGGATTTGCAGATGGCGGTAATACATTTTTTTCTTAATTTCTAAATGTTTCTTTAAAGTTATGTCCTCAAAAGACTGTACTTCCCCTGAATGCCACTCATATTGATTTTTCACAGACTTTATTACAACATCCCTATCTTGTGTGTAACTTTCAAGCATAGCAAATCAGCTGAGGAAAGAGCAACACAAATGATTCAACTTTGAGCATAAGCCTGATAAACAGTATGAAGTCAGGACTTAGAGGATCCTTGTGTCACACAAGATTACAATGTTAATTGCCACCCTTTTTCACTGGCTATTCTCGGGATGGTAGGCTGATATTTGCAGCATCTCCATTTACAAAATGAAACTATGAACTTTCCTAGAGTGTTTATCTCCTCCTTCCATAAACCACAGTGTAATCAAAGGTAATTATAGGTCATTTTTCTCTTACTGTTGACCTATTAGGAACCGCTGGTTTTCCCTTACTCCATGGGCAAAGAGAAGGTGAAATTCAAATTCCAGACTAGGATGGTATAATTTTTGATGTCCTGTCACAACTTTCCTGGAAGTGAAACAAGACTCAAGTAGTGTTTTTATTGCAGATGCTTTTAAAAGATAAATAAATTTAAAAAAGAGAGAGAGAACAGAAAGAAAGGTAATTAAGGAAGAGTAGTGAAAGACAAGTGGGTAATTTGGTTCAACAGGCTTTCTTGTGCACAGTTAGTACCACAGAATGTATTAGAATTCCACAGGATTCCTTAAACACAAATCCTACGATGTCTGTGGAAGGATCAGTTCCAAGTTGGATACATTTAATCAGAAAGGAGTGAATTCTTTTCTGTGCAGTAGTTATATTTTTTTCTTGGTAGTTATATTCCAAATCACGACTGTCCAACTGGACAGGCTTGATGTGACCTGTGGGATGACTTTACGTGGTGCCCACATGGTTTAGCTCACTTGCAGTTGTGTTGATACACGGCTGGGTGTTCGGCTGTCTGGGCTGCTGCCCATTACATGGCTCAGGAGGGCACTATATCAGGACCCTGGCTGGCATCCTGGGAACAGCTTCAAAAATATCAGGATGTCTTGTTCCAAACAGAAGAGGTTGTACAAAGGCATTTCACCTCACAGTAAAGGTTATCAGCAAAACAGAAAAAGTGATAAGAGTCTTTCTGCTAGAATGGGAATGAGTACAATCGAGAAAAAGAACGTTTAACCACACATTGTAAATATCTCCTTGGTATTAGAGCATGAATAAAAAAGGACTTGTATTCATGCTAAACTAAATAACATTCCTGTTACCCATGACTGTTCTTTTGATAAATACATTTCAAATGTGGGAGAAAAGAAAGACGCAGAAGTGGCTCGTGTTGTAAAGCAGAATATTTGCCACCAGCAACCTAAACTGATAAAACATGGGTTTTATTGTGGAGTCCTGAGGCATAACATAATGGTGGGTGGCAGACATAATACTGACAACACTGTCAAGACCAGTTTGAGGTATTGCAGGTATTCAAAGAATCAGGCATACCTGAAATTACCACTGACCTGCTTGGGAAAACAGTGCTTTGTGCCTCAGCAGATCAGATACAAGTTTGTTCACATCTGAAGGAAGAAATAGTGGACTTACTACTTTGGGATGTATCAACAGAGTCAGGGATATGCACAAACTGGTACCATGGCCAGACTTGAGACTACAGTTGTAAAGCAATAGATTTTGTCCACTTCTTCAAGGGGGGAAAAAAGTAAAAAAAAATATTCTTCAATAATAAGAAAAAAGAATCTTTTTTAACAGTAATATTTCTGACTGAAATTTTTAATTTTGCTACATATTTCAGGGAAGAAATCAGCTGGTAAAGCCAAGATTCCCACTTCATAACACTTCTCATTCTTCTTGCGTTAAATCATTGGTGTTCCAAATGTTGAGTCTCTCGTCAGTTTTTGCAGAGTAACTGTTTTTGGAAGCAAGACTTTGATTTCTCTAGGCACAGTAAACATTTATCTTTGTTTATAAAATAAGTATATATATAGCAGTTACATAAATTAAGAAGAAAATGGAAATGTTAGTTTCTGTATGAAACAGAGGCAGTCTGTCTGCTTTGTTAAAACACAGTTCTTTCAAATGCAGAGGCCAGCCATATGGAAAATATTTTGGACAAAAAGTTCACGTAACATCATATATAATATAGAAGCTTGTGTTTTGGCACTGTGAAATGTTCACAAATTCTATATAATTTTAGTTTTTCAAATACCCCTAAATTAGCTGTCGCAGTGGTTTGTAGAGGTCTCTCAACTCCTGCTTGATGAGCTGGCCTGGGTGCTGGAATCAACCGTTAGTAAATTCTGCATTTACCTTAAGGAGGAATGCTGCATCAGTGTAGTTAAACCATGCCTGGTGGATAGTATAAAAGAATAGGATGTTTTGCATAACAAGATGAATTCCCTATGCTCCCACTTATTCTTTGTTACCAAGTTATCTATGGTAGTTACATTCACCAGTTCTTTTTGAAAGATTGTCTTTATAGAGCTAAGGTTTTCTTAATTTAAAAGCTGTTCTATAATAGCTCACATTCTAATCGTAATTTAATTTGTAGAGATAATTTTAAGCAGAATATTTTAACAGAAAACTTTTTTCTTTTTTAACTTTTAGAGTTGGAAGATGGCCAGAAACAAGCAATGGTTAGTGAAAGAACAGAAGCTTTTACTACGTCACGAAACTTGCTGATCTCTGGAGCAGATGCTATTGAAAGGATTATGTCTTCATACAAAGAGGTGCTGAACATCTGTCATACGTGAAACAGTAGAGAAAAAAGTAAAACAGAATTTACATTTAATTTAAAATATTAAAAAAGTTGTAAAGTTTTTTATTAAAAAATATTAAAAAAAAATTTAAAGGCAGGTTCTGTTGCAACTAAATCCATGGAGATCTTTGAACTGGTAGTTTGATCTTTAGAGTTAAGTCAGCGAAGAGTCTAAAGTGCACAGCTACCTGTATGGTGCAACACGTGGTTGTAAGTTTTAATACTTGTGTTCAGGTGCCGTTAGAGAGTGATAGAAGTTCCTGGAATGTGAGTGATAAAGGTTCAAATTCCTCTTCTGTTTGGGGCACAGACCTGAGTTCAGGCTGTCTGCCTCCTCTTGGAAGTGTCATAAAATCATAGAATAGTTTGATTGGAAGAGTCTTTAAAGGTCTTCTAGTCCAACTCCCCCACCATGAGCAGGGACATCTTCAATTATATCGGGTTGCTCAGAGCCCTGTCCAACCTGACTTTGAGTACTTCCAGGGATGGGGCATTTCCACCTCTAGGCCGCCTATTCCAGCCATGTTTTGTATGAAACACAGGGAGAATTGAATAGTTATTTCCTGTCTACATAAATGGCCAGGCTGTTTTCAGTATCTTGTGAACCTGTTAAGTTGTAAGTAATTTTGCAAAGTAGAGAAATTTTAGCAGGAAAAAATCCACTTTGGGACAGCAAATATTTTAGAAGTACAGGATGTTCATCTGAAAGATTAGAGATATTGTTTCAGATCCTTACCCAAGTTCCAGTAAAGTTGAGCTTTCATCTGTGGTCTCTTGGGGATTTCTCTAGGTGCCAACTGTTAAGCCAAAGAAAAGTGAGATGGTGCTGTTATTCTCCTCAACATTTCCTTCTGAATGCTGGTTCTGCATTCGTTAATTGGTGTTTGCTTGGCCCTTTGGTGGGAACCCCTTTTCCCAGTGCAGTGTGAGGAGACATGCATTAACTAGGCAGCTAATCAAAGACCATGGTTGGAATCCAGCCATAATAGCTACAGCTTTGTAAATTGTTGGAGGTGGGGTAGTTTGGTGCCATCAGATACAGACTTTGACAAAGCCAGAGTCTGTGCTGTTTTCAGAAGGAATCCTTCTAATGGGCTATGATTTTTGACCTGTGTTCCTTTAGCTGTTTCCCTACTTGGCCTCTGCTCTAAAGATACTGCCAGATAACCTATTATACACTGATGTATTTTCAACATTTAAGTGATTTATGTAATGTACATGAGGACTTAGAAACTCTGGAGGTTTATGTTTTGGAAACAAAAATATCCACCATGTAGTAGAAGAACTGAACAAACTCACTTTTTTTATAACAAGACCAATTCTATGAATTTCCATCTTAATTTTACATTTACACTTCTCTTCAAGAGATGCGGCAGTGCTTTAACCACATTGTCATTCCCGTTTCATGACTCGGGCAGTTTCCAAAGGACAGTGTGCTTCAACCCACTTCAAGTGGTAGTGCAGTTCCAGTTCTTGCCCACCTGATCCACCAGGGCAGCCTTCTTCAAGACAGTGTAATTCAGCGTGCAGAGGAGGAGGGCTCGACTTTTCTTTGCAGTCAACTGTTCAGGTGGGAGTATTTAGAGTTTTGACAAAGTGAGTTTGTGGGGTCGTTGTTTAGAAACTTACTACAAGTTATGTTTCTTGTGGAGCACAGGTGGTACAAGTTTCATTTGTAACATGCAGGATTCTTTCCATCACCCTCCAATGGAGTGATGGCCATGTGGCCAGAACTAGCACTCACTTCTGAGTCTGGCACAAATAGTGAAGCTTACAGTTGGAATTATGTATGCTGTAACAGGTGATCTCAGTCATGGAGTGTATGTATTTAACCACAGCAAGCTAAAGATTTTATAATCTTTATCTAGTTTTGTTGCTATTCTTCTTTTTCTCTGTGCATTTAGTATAAAAATTAATCCTTTTAAATCCATCTAATTTATAATAAGAGGCCTGGGTTTAATTCTTCGCTGCCAGCAGATGGAGGCAGTTCTTTATGAGCTCTTGGTGGTGTTGCTGCTCATGAATAGTAAGTTACTAGGTCCAGGGATCTGTTGTTTCTGTCTTCACCAGGTGGAAGTTGTGACAAAAGGACCAAAAAAAATTGAGAAAGCCTTTTAAGAGACCTCACCATCTTAGAAACTCACAGTTCTAATCCAAGGTCTCAGATTTAGTTCTGGTGCTGCAGCATGCAGTTGCCAGAAGAATAATTTCTGTTTTGTACTGTATTTTAAATTAGGATGCCCTGGTGCTGTCTCTTGTACACAGAAAAGCACACTTTTCCCACAGGAGGTTTCAGGAAAAAAGGGAAATAAACATAAGTAATTATAGATGCCATTTTTCTCACTTCTGTGAACCTTTATTTTTTCTGGAAAATGCAGAAATTTTGTTTATCTCTTGTATGACAGGCTGTCTGTTTTCAGATATGTTAGTAGCTATTCTCTGCTGCTTGAAGACTCTACTGATCCACAGAAAAGATCAGTCCCTGCATCCTCTTCATTTATTGGAGCTATCATAGCTTACATTGGCTGAAATCAAACTGTCCTTTCTGCTAGCTGGTAGCAGCTATGAGTGGCATATGGATTAGCACAGAATCTTGAGGAATGAAAATGGACTGGTGTTGAAGGACGCTTTGTTGATCCTGTTGGTCTTTGGCCAAACATTTGGTTAGTAGAATTTGTGGAGTATCACTGAAATGAGGCATTTATTGTTTCTCAGGTCACTGAGCTAGCAGGATACACTGCCCGTGTCTACAACATGTTTTCAGTCTTTGATGAGGTGAAGAGAGGCATCTACAAAAGAACTGCTGTTACTCAAGGGTCTGTAAACAACAGCAAGAATGAAGATAAAGCAGAGTTACACATTGATGGGCCCTTAGAAATCAAAGGTAATTAATTCATATTTGTGTCTGTTTCCCAGGGGATGGGAGGGAGGCATGGTGCAGTGGGACAGGAGTGAACAGAGGGGTTTTTTCTACAACTAATCTATCTCTCAGCCTAAATGCTGCAGAGGCTGTGTTACCTTTCATTTTAACCTCCTGCTGTCTTGTAATTCTGTCCTTAAGATATACTTTTCTCATACACAAAATGGCTCAATTTTTTTCTGTGAAAACTTCAAATGAAAAAGGCATTTCAACTATACTATTATTGATGGTGGTGATATTATTATTCTTACACTGACGGTGCCTGTTTCCCTTGGACACTTCATTTTTTTCAGAAAGCTGGAACTAACATTTTCATCTTCAAACATCACATTATTTTGTTTGAGGCAGAAGGGAAGAACAGATTGGTTCAGTAGTTTTTGACAAAAATACTATGTTTTCAATGATTAAAGTTCAGCCCGTGCTCATTTTTTTGTAATTTAGTGGGAATCTTCAACTGAAAAAACAACTTCACCCTTATCCTCACCTCCCAAATGATCAGCATAAACCTTTTGCCTCCTGTCCCTATCCTGTATTTTTCTGGTGCCACTATCTTTCTGTCTCCACTGTCCCTGGAGCATTTACTGTGTACATCCGTTTCTTGCTGTGCTCCATTATGTGATGCCTCTCTCTGCCTCTTGCATCCAGCTTCTGTCTGATGTACTTAAAGGCAGCTTTTGCAATGGCTTTATCCTCATTTTCCCAACAGACCATTTCTGCTACTCCCCTCTGTGATGTTGAAAAGCCTCATTCCCTCCCTTTGGTTTTTGGAAACTTAAGCCTCAGTAGAGTTAAGGACCCCAAAGGGCTCTTTATGAAATAACTTCTTGCAGTAATTTCAACAGTGCTGCCCTTCAGCTCAGATTTCTCAAAGATCCTCTGACAAGGTCCTTCACAACAAACAATCTGATGCAGCATGGTGGGTAGGTGTGGAAATAGCTGATGTCTTAATTTCGTAGATCTTGGTAATATTTGGCTGACATTAAAAGAAATAGCATTTTATAACTGTTGCATTTTGTCATGTACATGAGAAAAGGTTTGTAGTTCCTGGAGCAACAAAGTAATTTGGGGACTCTTTTTAGATAGATAAAACAAATCTCAAATACAATTCAGATATGCAGGCATGTTGTTCATGTTTCCTTTTGGTCTAGTATACATAAACTCCCCTCCTTTTTTTTCTGCAACCTTTTCCCAAGATTTCATTCCACTACATTTCATCCAGTCTGAATTCCTCCTAAGCCATGGTGACTAGCATTTGTTCTTGAGTGGTTGTAGCTCTCAGAGGCAGCTAGCCAAGACCAAGCATTGTGCACAAGGATTTAAAAAGAATTTAGGCCAGATGAATCTAGGCCACAGGCTCCACACTTTTTATGACAAGTCCTGTTGTAATAGTGTTTTTCCTCCTTTGTTTTGGTCTTGATACTTCAGAAATCCCTGAATAGTGGATTTGTGTGTAGCTAAAAGTACACGTGTCTGCACTGTTAGAAAAGAAAAATCTTAATATTCAGCTTCCCCAGTGACTCTTTGAACATATAATACTTATTTCCTTTTGACTCATATAGTTACATATAAGTCTATGTAACTAACCGATGTCTGGTTTGTGCCTTGTATTTACTGTTGTCAGTAAGAATGTGAAAATATGAACATGATAATAATTCTGCTTTATAGTGTATCTAATAATTCATAATTTAAAAAATTAAATAAGATTTTGTACATCTTGTACAAATACTATCAAATTGTGTTTCTGATTACACATAAATATACTTTAAAAGCATACTAAAGTTGCAATCAAATGCTGTGAAGTTGGGATTAGGAAATGAGAATTAAGTGTACTTAGTGCTTACTAGCTTACTGTATTTTATCCTAGATTTATTTTAACTACAGTGTCTCCACTGTATCCAAGTAATTTCTTTTAACAGCAAAACACTTTTTTTCCCCATAATCTCATACTGGACACCACAGAACTGTTTTAAATGGGAGAAAAAGAATTTTGGGACTGCTGCATGGCACAGAAATTTTTGC
This sequence comes from Chiroxiphia lanceolata, assembly GCF_009829145.1. Lineage (NCBI taxonomy): Eukaryota > Metazoa > Chordata > Aves > Passeriformes > Pipridae > Chiroxiphia > Chiroxiphia lanceolata. The sequence goes on from NC_045641.1 coordinate 15,182,645, forward strand.
CCAGGTTGTTACAGTTTGACAAAGTTGCAAGCAATTGAAAAAAGAGCCTCTGTATGGAAAATGTAAAACTAACCTTAACTGAAGGAAACACTACCAGAGCCTTTTATAATGAACTCAGCTTTGCATTACTTACATTTTCTTTGTTCAGAGTAGTCTAAGTTGTAAATAAACAGCTTTCTAATACAAAGAGAAATCTCTTTCCTTTGCATCTTTTCTGTGAAGGTAATTTCTAATATTTGTCTAGGAACCCAAGGGGTCAGGTTCTGTTAGAGAAGTCTGTTAACAGGTGACTGAGAAGTTAGAATTAGTTTCATTTTTTTACTGTTTCCAGGAGAATTTATTTTGAAGTCCTTGTGTTACAGTGTATCCAAATGTCTGATAGAGACTGCATATTTAAATTTGCCAGAAATCGAAATACTAAGTGTATGTACCTGACGGAAATGTTACATGATCTTCACGTTTGCAGTGTCTGTGGCATCAAAAAGAGATGGAAGCAAGCCATTAAACCTTTTTTTCTTTTGCTTTTGTTGCTGGAGGAGACTGAAATGTGCTCCAACTTTCAGGGCTGGTAGTGATTTCTAATTAAATCCTCAAAAGAAGGTTCACTGGTCTGCCCGTGGCTAAGGCTGTCCTTGAACTTTTTTGTTGATTGGTATTAAACAGCTATTTCAAATAAAATATAGTAAATACAGGTAGAATTTAAATGAACACGTCTTTATAGTGCATCATGTATTTGTGATACATACTGTGCATTATGTTTATGATCAAATTTAGGATTCATTGCACATTCTTGCCTACTACTGCCAGTGTCTTTCTGACTAGCTAAGATTTCTTATTCAGATTTTCCACTGGAGCACATAAGAGAGCTGTTTCAAACACCAGTCTGTACTTCTCAGCTGTGCACAGAGACTATCACAAATCATTGCTTAGTGGAAGGCTTTGCAAACTGTTAATTTTTGTGTTTTTTCTTTCTAGGGGAAGTAATTGATGTTGATCAAGGAATTATTTGTGAAAATGTTCCTATTATTACTCCGAATGGCGATGTGGTGGTTTCCAGACTAAACTTCAAAGTAAGATGATATGCAAGAATCTTCTGATTGTTGCCATCACATTAACATAAACAGCACAGAATTCATATACCTTATGTTAAGTACTTGGAGGAGCATATGGATAAAAGGGAAAGTCCAGAAAGGTAGGCATAGTAGCTTGATAGAGGCAGACATATGTAGTTTATCCTGCTCAAAGAAAGAGAAGGGAGGATTTCTGGTGCTGTTGCCAGGTGAAAAACCAAACTGAGATTTTCAAAGGTGAATATGACAGTATGCATCCATCTTTAGTTAACTTCAGTGAAATTGGGATGCTTTACTCACACAGGCTCCTTTAAAAGTCTGAGTTCACAGCAACAGTGAAAAAGTCAAGTCTGTAGTTTCACTTGATCACCACAAAGAGCAGTGCTGGCTAACAGCTGACAGCATTGTTCACAAGCCCAGCTGGGGAGTATTTACTCAGCACAAACGTTATTGCTTTTAAAAACCTATTCCAGATACTTCTTGCTACCTGCTCACAATTTTAATGAATGACCTTTGCTGAATTACTCCCATATGTATCCTGATCTGATGTTCCATTGCAGGTGTTACTACTTTTAAAAAGAACTGAAGTTATCAGAACACTAACATGAACAATTCCAACAGGTCTTCTAATTTAGCTAAAGCAGTGTTCCTTTTGCCACCTCTGTGGTGTAGGAATTAGGAACTAGGTGAAAAGGGTCCTAGCTATAGCAAAACTTGCAATAACTTCAGTGTAGGAATTTCAGATTTGTAAAATCATGACTCGATGGTCAAGCAGACATTTATATTTATTCATTTGGCTCAAGTGACAGAAACAAAGAAAATATAACAGTCAATATATTTCTGTAAAGCACAGACAATAGCATTGTGATTATGCATAAATATACACTCATATATACTCAGGGTAATATTCAAATGAGTAAAAAAAAGTGGATCATAGCCAAACTAACACAGGTAATTAAGTGGGAAAAGGCAATATGAAGTAAATTTTCTGAATAACTTGATAGGCCTCCCATTGCTGCAGTTAATATCAGAGGTAGGCACAGTGCTGCTCAGTGCTCTGTTAACACCCTTGGACCTAATCTGCATTAGAATAATTGATTCTGATTGTGGTGTATTGACACTGTAATATTAATAATAATTGACACTGTAATAATCAGTGTAGTTTTTAGAGACACTCAGACATAATAGAAATTATTTTTATCTCAGCCCACACATTATATCTAAAGCCACTGTTTCCAGTATAGTTGCATGAATATGTGCAGGTAATCAATGAAATGGATTGATAATTTGTTATAAATGCTCACGTAACTCCCTCTTAGGGCTCTTAGACTGTCTTGTGCCATATATATTGCATAGTAACATCTTTGTGTTTTCCTCCCCTTTACAGGTCGAGGAGGGGATGAATCTTTTAATCACTGGACCCAATGGCTGCGGAAAGAGTTCACTCTTCAGAATTTTAAGTGGTTTGTGGCCTGTGTATGAAGGAGTTCTCTACAAACCCCCTCCGCAGCACATGTTTTATATACCACAAAGGTATGTGTCTTGCTCAGGGTGATGCCTTTTATCTAGTTACATGAATTTTGACCCTGCTTCTCTTACTTTTAATCTATGATCTGTACAGCCAAGTTAAAAGGTTGTAAGCACAACCTCAGCTCTGTGGAGTGTGCTTAAAAGAAAAGAGATCCCTTCTTGTTGGTGATGCAGTATTGTTAGTCACTGCAAAGAGCTCACATACATTTGTGTTGGAGTCTATGCTCCGCTGATGGCTAATGTTCTGGATGTTTGGAATCATGGGAGCAGACTAGAGTCTGAAAGAAATTTGAAATAGACCTCACATATCTCAATTCTGATTTCACTTTAAAACCAAAGATCAAAACAAATGAGTATTTTGGTTCCTAAGTGTTGAAATAATATTCAGAACTTTCACACCACAAGACCAGAATCCAATCCAACAGTAACTGCAGATTGCCTTTTTAATAATATGTGCTCATTTCACTAAGGTGTGCCTTTTTTGTGCTTCTTTGGTGTTCTGATATGCTGATTGACTCTCAGTGCATATTTTAATGCAATTGATTCTAGAATATCTCCTTAGAGACTTCTAACTGCATTGTTTTGCAAAAGCAAAATCAAACACAGAATCTCTTACTTTTGTAGTTCATTTCTTCCCGTGGGCAAAAGAAGTATTCATGGTACAGTTAGTAGTCTTGTTTAAAAAGTACAAGCTACTAAGCTGAATGGAAAATATTAACTGATTAGTAGATTTTCCTTGCTGCAGGTGAAGGTAGCAAAGAACACCGCTCTATAATTTTTTCAAATATCTCTATAATTTATCACTAGTCATTGTCATTTTTCTGATCCACTCAAGGGTTTTAATCAGGAACTTGGAGCAAAATACTTTATTAAATGTTTTTCAAAACAATATTTCAGAATAGTCATTGTGCAGGACATTCTTAAAACCAGTTTTATTCTCATACAGAAGAAAAGCTATTCTGAATTTTTTTCTTGCAGAAAATTTTGAGTTTCAACCACTTCCATCCTCTGTGTGATCCCAGCCCCTACTCATATCAACACCTATGGCTGGCTTGCTTACAGCCCTTCCTCTTTACTTATGTTCCCTTTATTCTGTGAACGCAAACAAACTCACCTTGCGTTCAGGCAGATTTGGCAAAGTGCTGATTGAGGGGATTGAATCACATCTGCTGGGTTTTCATTTCCATGAGCATGTTCCTTTGTTAGCTGCTTCCCTAACTTTGCAGTGCTGGGGGAATTCATCCAGCAGACCTCTTCTTTGAAACATTTCCAAAGTTTTGGCCAGAATTCACCCAACATCTTTGCAGCCCCTGTTACCTAAGCTATGTAGGGATTGGCATAAGTATCACTCACATACAGTCCATCCTAATGGATCCTCCAGGAGGAAAGGTGCTGCTGTGGTGTGTTTGGGACATCTAAGGGATATTGCCATAGCTCAGCTCTGTCGCTCTTTGTGAGCTCTGTGCTTCTGGGGGTATTTTTAGGCAGTACAGAGATATTCCCTTCCCTAGGGAACAGAGCAGTGTCTGGGAAATGGGGCAACAATGAGTGACAGAGAAGGCTCTTCTGCAGAAGTGCTATGCCTTGACTGTTACTGCAGATTCTGAAGTCTACTTTGGGGGAGTTCAGCTGTGTTGCTGTGGGTTCTGGTGGCTCAGAAGTGTGGCCTGTCACTCATCAGTGTCTTGTATTTGGAAAGGGACTGAAACTGAGTCTTGTAGGGGTTTGTGGGTGAATGTGGCTGAAGCGATTGATAGATGACAGCAGTTTGTTGGATGTCCTTGAGGATTCCAAGTTGCTTTTTTGCCCATTGTATTTGTTCTTTGGGCATACAGAGTCTTCGATGAATATCTGAGACACTTAAGAATTACTTGGAGCATATTTTTTTCTGCCTTTAATCTACTTCTGAGTGTTTTAACAGTTCATTTAGTTATGGCCTAAATAAATTACACATTCAGTTGGAGTTTTCTGTCTGTCCCTGGCTCTAGTATACACTTAGAATTTCTGTAGTGGTTTGTGAACTGTTCTGAAGTCCACAAATTAAAGAGGCTTGTTTTGTAAGGTCCTGCTGGTGCAACCATTTTGCTTATTAACCCTGTGCAAATTGCTGCTTGATCAGGATTCTCTTGTTTATTTTTTTCTCGACATAATCCTATGAGTTCTAGATTAAAAATATAGTGCCCTGCCTACATTTCATGATGTATATATTTCAGCATAACTTCAGGGAAAATTGTTCCTATCAGTCTGGCAGATGTTCTGGACTGACAGGATCTGGGACTTGGTAGGTTGGTGTCAACCTGGCTTCAGCACACCTCACTCTTTTGTTTGGGGAGTAGGTGAAAACTGTGGTGTAGCAGAAAGCTCTTGAATTGGTGGATGTCCATCAGAGCATCAAGTTAGGATGACATCACTGTGTTTAAGTGTATACATTATGTCTCTGGTCTGAGAGCATGGCAGGTGGCTTTCCATGAGTGGACAGTTAGCACTGAGCCTGGTAAGAGCTCACTTCTGCATGCCTGTGGCTGAGTTTAATTCTGCATCAGCCCTTTTTGAGTCAAGCGTGGGAAGCCTCATCTGCTCATGTGAATGGTGTAGAATACAGTGACTACTGAGTAACAAAATACTCCATAGTAAATAGGAGCTCACTGAAAAGATTATTTTTTCATCTCTGTTTGTAATGTTCCAGCATAGTATTCCAGAAGTATGTGGGAAATCACGTGTCTTTGCTGAGATCAAAAGCTACACACAAAAGTATGATTTATTAAAAAGTGAATTAGCTCATTGTATACTTGAAATTTCATCAGCGCTTCAAGGACTTTGTAGTTAGCATTACTTAGTGGTATGTACACTTTAAAACAGAACCTTAAGAGCTCCTATCTTTTTGGATTGTTTTAGATTGCTTAGCATCATTACACTGCTTTTTTTACATTTTACTGTGAATCACTGTGAGGGGTTTTTTTCCTCCCCTTATATAGGCCTTGCAGAATTTGTCTTTAATCAGTCACAGTTCTGGAGGAGGCTGATGGCACAAACTGCCCTTTTTGGGGGGCAGGGTGAGAGAAGCCCAGGGATTTCAGCAGTTCTACCACTGTCTGTGACAGGCCTGTACAAGAGGAGGATGGGCAGAAGAGAGGGAGACCAGAGGGGAGCGAGGTTTGATGGGGCTTTAAGCAGTCCAGCATCATTTGGTGCCAGAATAAGCTTGTTGGATCAGTGCTAGGAACTGGTCAGAGCTCAACAAGTTGTCAGATCTCATTGGAGCCTCAGTAACTGGCAGTGTGTGTGTTCTTATCCCTTCTTTTACTTGTGTCTCCCTTTTTTTGCAAAGTAAAATTTGTTTGTGTTAACTGCCTCTTTGCATTTCTCTTTTAATGAACTGGCCAAGAAGGTAGCATGAATCAAAAAAGAAACGCTTGTGGCACTCTAGCTGGTAAGGAATCATGATTCAAATCAGAATTCAGAAACATAATTTTAAATAATGCATAATTAGCAAAAGTATGTACTGGTTAACATGGGTGCTGATGCTAAAGATATAACCATAAGATGTATCTGTAGCACTTGGGGAATTAATGAAGCAGTCAAGCCTTTCACAGCATATCAGCGGTGTATCTGAAAGTAGCTTATTTCTCCAGACTGTGCCATGTTTCTACTCTTGGTCTTAAACATGGGAGGAGATTCCATCTCCATGGAATTAGTGTGCTCTAGCACACAATTCCTCCTGGCATTTACTCCACTGTTACTTGCTCTCCAACTTAAAGTCTCAGCTTTTTCAGTTTAAGGAAATGCAGATTCTGCACATGTTGGCTCTCATTTCCTTAGTTCTCCATCATTTGATATAAACACCAGCAGAATTGCACACCTACATACTTGCAGGTTACCTTGGCAACACCACAGGAATATTCCTCACTATCTCTGCACTGTAAAGCTGCAGTAAAGCTCTAATTACCACTGGGTTATTGATATAAATTATTAATAATTTTCTGCCCGCTGTGTCTTATTGTCTTATTTGCACGGAGGAATGTCTCATGCAGTCTCTCTTTGTTCCATAACCTTCGATCACAACTCTCGTCTTCCTAGCACAGCACATATCTAAAATGTCCATCAGCATTTTTTTCTGTCTTTCTTGAGGACTGTTTCACATTTGTAGAGCCTGGACTAATTCTTAATCCATACTTCTTTCTCCTCATCTATTATCACTGTTTTTTCTCTCCACTTTGCTTCTGCTGTAATTTGGGTATTTTTGTGAGAGATGTGTTTCTTCAGTAGTATGTATAGTTTATTATTCTGTGTGCCATTCTAGTAGAAGACCAACCCACTTTGTCAGTGGTCACAGTGATGGTCCAGTTCTGTATTCTCTCTCTTCTTTTATTGCTCATTCAAGTAGGTCTCTTAACATTTCTTTCTTTCAACACCAGGCTTATCAGATGTTAAAATGGAGGCAACCAAAGACGAAGTAGTATCAAATGTAGTTTGTTCTTGTCATTTAAAATTTATATACCAGTATCTTTCTGCCTTCTCATTAATGCTAGGACACTATGGAAGGTAACAGTTTAAAGATTTATCTGACCCTCGGAAGCTGTTTGGTTTTGCATACATCTATCTGATCTATTTCTGGTGTGTTTGTCTGGGGTTCCTTTACAAGTCTTTTCCTGTCTGGCGTTTTTCCTTCTGTATTCTAAAAATATCCTTGGCTACTAAACAAAATTGCATCAGCTACAGAGATATATTTCCTCTCCTTAGCTCTCATGAGTAATCCAAATGTCTGATGTGATTTGCCTGAGGTAGTCCAAGGATATTCATCACGTGGATTAAATCAAGCAAGAATGTTTCAGTTCTAAGTGATGTAAATAGCAAAGTGATAAAATAAAAGTAATTTTGACATTATAAGCACGTGAAAATGTGAAGATTATAGTATGATTCAAATGTTATCTTATCATGGAGGTAGGTAGTAGTGGCACTGTCATCCTAAGACAGTTCTTGATTATGTAAACAATTTAATCTTGCAAAATTGTTGTGTTTCACTTTCAGATACCCTATATGAGAAAGCTTGTGCATATGGAATACATGTATATATGGTTCTTCTGTATCAAACTGCTTTCTCGTTAGCATGTTACAGAAGTGGCCTGAGTGAAGTGCTGTGCAAATATGCCTATGGGAGTTCTGTTGCCTCATCTCATTTAGATTGGCTCAGATTTCTCTATGCTATGTTGTATTTTGCACATTCTAATTTCTTGTCAACTCATACTGCTCTGCATTTAGCTATGATCCTTTTAATTGAGTCAGCTGGAGTTAAACTGTACTTTGGCTGCACATGCCAGCATTGCACTAGAGATTGTCATTGTCCTTCAGCATTTTGCTGACAGTACACCACCACATTGACTCGGTCTTTTGATACTTTTCCATCAGTTCATGTTATGCTGTATAGATACCCATTCCCTGGCACACTGGATCTATCTGTAATACTTGCTATTATCAAGTTCATGGTGCTCCTTTTCAATGTGTTTATTTCCAAAGTTCACCACTTATCTGACAGATGAGAAAAAGGTCTGTGGTAGAGAAGCGTTAACACAAAACATAACACAGCACACTTCAGTTTGCATACTATTGACAGATTTGCTTTAACAAATTGCTTGCTACTTTTTATCTTCTTTTTTCTTTTTTGAGATAAATCATTTCAGGACAGCTTGTGGCCTTGCATCTCAGAGGGCTGTTAGGCTCTCTGCTCAGCCAGGGCACAGCTTTTCCCATTTCATCTTTCTGGCATTCATATAGAAATGCTTGCACTTCTTCCTGATTGAAGGAAGTCCTGTCTTGCCTCCTCTAGATCAGCAAAGTTCTTGCCTTGCTGCCCTGTAGGTTGGCTGAAGCTTTGCCAGCCAGGATCACTGCGAAACCTCTCCATTTCCACTGAAGACTCACTCACAGCTGTGAAGTTTGAACATTTATTGTTAGGTCTGTGCGCTGACTGTCACAAGTAATGACAGTACTTCTTGGTAGGACATTGCAAGCAAAATTCACCAGCGCTAACAGTCAGAGGTGGGAAAAGATTTTATGGATTAGCTGCTACTCCCTCTTGAGCAATGCCAAGTGTCTTCTTTACTGGCCAGACACAAGAGTTAGCTAATTAAAGAGCAGTTTACAAGTCTTTTCTTTTATTAAGGAAAGTCTTGCAAAAATCCCAGACTGAAGTCAACTTGCTGCAAGTTTAGATTTAAAATGTATTTACATAAATTCAACACTGATCTTAAGGGCTACTGCTAAACTCGTGTTTGTGAAGGACTTCAGCATGCTCTGGGGTTTTGGTCCCTCAGTCCCTTCAGGCTGCGGGCATGTCTGGAGCAAGCTGTGGCTATGGGAAGTACCAAGGGGACTAAACACGGGTGAGAAATTGAGATGTGTTGATACATCCTCAACTTTTACTCCATATGGAGACTATTGCATTTCTGAGTGGGCAGTTGTCTGAAGCACGGAAGCCAGTACCATTGTTTGCTACAAATGAAGACTCTTGTGACAAGTTTGACTCACCATGAAAGTCCAGGCTTGATGTGATGCAGAGATTTCAGTATTATCTCTTATATACTGGTGGTTTTTTTAGTTAAAGCAGGGGCTATTATTACTACCTTCTGTATGGATGGATAGATTTCATATGCCAGACTCATGGAGATGTCTCACTTAATGCACAATATGATCATTTAACTTGGTGCAAGCCAAATCCCTTTTATTTGTGATCCATACAGCCTGATAATTCAGAAGATTAAGATCCACTCAGAAACTCATTGTATTCCTTCCAAGTGACACATACACAGAGGTGTGATGTAAAATGTTGTCAGCTGCAAGTCTGACTAAATACCATAATGTGCATGCAACTAAAAGGTGAAATCCATTTTTGTAATTAAGGTGCTATCCCTCCCATTTTGAGTATTGCTTCAGTACTAAGCACATATATCTTGTTTTGGCTCCTGCACAAGAGTAGATGTCACTACTATGTAGACCTTCCTCCATTTATGTTCTTTTGAAATGTTTTCCTCAATGTTACAGAAGAGCTAAATTTTTGTCTGTGAGGATGCAAATTGCAGGAATTTTTCTACTATCAGTTGCTTTGTGTTTCATAATGTATTTTGGACACCATGTTCTTGCCAGCATGAGCTAGCAATGCCTCCACCCCCACTTGGTCCTTTTGATAGAATATTGAGTATGAAAAGTCCTCATTCAGCACCAATAATTACATGTTACCTGTACAACCTTTCGAGGCATCCATGTATGTGCCAGACTGTTTATGGAAGTTCATTTAAAAGCTGGGAAAAATAAACTTTGAACTTTTTGTAAAGTACATTGTCAGATTAGTCTTGACAAGCATTTTATAAATACAAAGGCATCAGTAGATTATAGGAGCTGACTGCAAGGTTGGTATTTATAGGACGTATCCCGCAAAACAATTGCAATCTATTTAATCTGTGTTAGGATAATTTTGCTGATGCAAACAGCTCAGAGAATCATAGCATGCCTTGAGTTGGAAGGGACTTTAAAGGTCATGTAGTTCCACCTCGCTGCCATGGGCAGGGACACTTTCCATTAAACCAGGTTGCTCAAAGATCCATCCAACCTGGCCCTGGACATTTACAGGGATGGGGCATCCACAGCTTCCCTTGCCTTTAAAATTTAGTTTTGATAGCAGTGCCAGGGAAACGAATTCACCTACACGTTTACTGAGAACACTGTGTAACTTAGCAGTGTTAGGGAGTAATCTGGGGGTCGCATTTACATGACGTGGTTTTTGCAGAGAAATGGCATTACTGTGTCTGGCTTGAGCAGTTACCTCCACCTTAACTGCCCTACGTGGCAACTGTATAACAGAGGATCTTTGACAGATGTACAGAATGGCAAGTGTTCACTATTTCAATAATACTTTACCCAGGAATGTCAGAAAACAAGCTTCAAATGCCTTATGCATATCAAATTATGAGAAGCAATTTAGTTACATAATACTAGGAAACACTGGGGAACACAAACTACAAAATCTACCTGACATAAAAAGCTTGATATGAAAAGACTGAAAGGATGTTGGTTTTTGTGAGAGAAGGACAGCTGAAAGCTCTAATAACAAGTGTATCGAGTTCCCTGGGAAGAAGTATTTTCTCCTCTTTTGTACTATAGTTTTCAACCCGAAACTCAGTTACAGTGCCCTATGCTTTTAAAAATCCAGATAGCAGACGTAGCCAACACCTTCCTCTTGAAGAGAAGATGGTAGTTCTTCCCGTGCTCTACAGGCTTTGCCTTTTGCCTGCCCCTGTGTCCTGGGCTCCAGAACTGTGTCCCAGCTCCAAGGTAATTCAGCCTTCTCCCAGACTCTCCATGGTCTGCTCACTCAGACACATTCTTAGATTCTAGTTCTGTGTTTGCCTGCCTTCAGGCTGACGATTTCACCCTCTGTTCCTCCTCCAACTCACTGTGGTTTCCAAGGTAAATATGAGTTCAATTCAGCACAGTGATTCTGTTCTGCATTTCTTGGAGACAAATCCATTTTCACTAGTAGCTTCCCACCCTCCAGAGAAAAGGCCATTAGTAATTTCTTTTATAGAGGTGTTCAACCCCTATCCCCAGCAAGTTAAAGCAATAAACTATGAACTCATACACCAAAGGTAGAATTTGTCTTTGTTCATTTAGGCAGCTAAAAGTTAGACATTCTTGTGTGAGCTTTATCATGAGTGAACTGTCTACCTCTGGAAGGTGATTTGCTGTTGCAGTGCACCAATGAAAGCGTCCATTGTTCATGCCAGTGAGAAAGGTATACATACTCTAAGGCATTAATTAAAATAGCTTTTATTAGAGATAAGGAATAAGTTGATAGCATAGATAATCACAAAATTACAGAATGTTGAGGTTGGGAGGGACCACTGAAGGTCATCTGATCTACCCCTGTACTCAAACAGAGCCACCTAAAGCTGTTTGCCCAAGACCATGTCAGAGGGCTTTTGAATATCTCCAAGGATAGAGACCCTCCAGCCTCTCTGGGAAACTTGCTCTAGTGCTTGATTGTCGCTGATAATGTCGGAACGGCCAAAGCGACACACTCACAGTGAAGAATTGTCTCCAGATGCTCATATGGTATCTCCTATTTCAGTTTGTGCCATTAGCTCTGATCCTGTCATGGGGCACCACTGAGAAGAGCCCAGTTCTGTCCTCTTTGCACCCTCCCTTCAGGTATTTATATACGTGCTAAGATCCCCTTGAGCCTTCTCTTCTCCAGGCTGAACAGTCCTAGATCTCCCAGTCTTTCCTCATAGGAGGGATGCTCCAGTCCTTTCATCAGCCTCTGTGGTACTTGCATCCCATCAGATGCTAAGAACTCAGCATTTTGCAGCACCAGACAGACCTCTAGTCACAGCATAGCATGCTACACTTGGTCCCATTCATGCTAAGGTTCCTTAGCATTATGGTCTTTAGCACTCTGGTAGGATTTTCTTAGAGGTAAACAAAGCCATTTGTCACTTCTATTGTCAAACCAAAGGATGTCACCATGAGAACATGGCTGCTTTGCTTCGAGATAAAGACAAGGATGCACGGGTGTGTAATTGCTCGTGCCAAGTGGGAGCTGCTTGCCTGCTCCTCCATGGTGATTAGCTGACAAAGTTTCTCCTGCACCCAGGAGATAAGTGCAGCATAGCACAGGCACGAAGGCCAAGCTGTATGTGCAGCACAACCCAACATAGTGCAGCTAAGTATAGCACAAGCCTACGGCCACTCAGGTCAACTGTTCTGTAGATCACTGACTCCTTAATACACCACAGCCTTCCCGTTCGGATCACTGCAGCTGTTCGTCCTGTGTTCTAGGACCAGTTCACTAGAGGACACCATTGACTACCAAGAGATCCTGGGACTAACTCAGACTTGTATGAGTAACTTCTAGGTGAGATGAGTCTCTTCTGCAAACAATGCTTGAGTAGTCCCCAGAACTCTGGGTTTTGAGTTCATTGTTCTTGAGTCATTAATTATGTCATGGTCTCATGGGAACAGATAGCAGGTGGGTTTTTTTCTGCAGTTCAGCATGTGCGCACCTGCCTAGCTTAGATGGAAGTGTGTCTTTCCCAAGAGGGAAGACTTTTTTCAGGCTTGTTTATCTGCCTAACATTTTGCATTAATTATATTCTATCAATTTTAGTTTCAGCTAGAGATTACTACGGCTCCCTTGTGGAGCAATATCTGGTACCAATAATGCTTATAACCATGTATCCATATACATAGTGTGTCTCTGTCACGTTCTGTCCTGTGTGATGCAGTGTTTCACAGCAGCTAAGAGAAGAAAGTCAGTGCAGTGTGTGACTTCTCATTTGTTGGCAGGGTGTTTCACTGCAGACATACTATTGCTCTAGTACGACTTGTGTATTCATATTGCAGGGCATGGAAAAATTATGCCATGGGAAACTAAGCATTGTAGAAACCAAGAGCAAAAGCACCCTCTGCTCTAGAGGTTTCACTGTCTGCACTTCCTCTTCTCTGTGAAATAAGGTGTCACTTCTCATCTACAAAACTATGAATAATTTGGGATCTTCCCAAAAGAGGGAAACTGCCTTGGTCATTGTGTTACATTGCTGTGATAAAAATCAGAAGCACCTCTTAGGCTGGGGTGTGCCTGGTGGGACTGGCAGGCTAGAATCTTGTCCAGAACAGCTCACTGTTCTTTCTTCAGATCATTGGTCTTTATGATCATTAATCCATATAATCCTTTTATCATCAGTACTGCCAGAGGTATGAAGAGACTGGGCTTAAACATACATAAACACTGTATGTTTAAGAAAAGGAGCATATTTTTCCTTGGTCACAGCACCAAGGCTGACACAGCTCAAGGAGCATTTGGCACATGGTGTGTGACTCTTGCAGATGGTCCTGTGCAGGGCTAAGGGTTGGACTCAATGGTCCTTGTGGGTGTGGGTCCCTTCCAGCTTAGCACGTTCTGTGATTCTGTGATTTGAATGATTCATTGCAAGAGGTATAATTATTTCAGAATGCATTGGCTGCTTGTATTTTGTAGAATTTGTTTGGGGTTTGATTTTAATTATACGTGTGTTTTGTCACAGGATACAAACAGACTGAACTGGATAATTATGTGAATTGTTCACCTTAAACACATTTTGACATCTGATCAGTTCTAGTAATATTGTATGTGATTTTAGTAATGGTGAATAATCATGAGATGAGATGATACCTGAGCATGAATAGCACTTTAATTTAAAGGCTTATTTTACCTCTTTGCTTATTATTTCCTCCTGGATTGTTTTCTTGCAGAGATGTGCACAGCTTCTTTGCAAAAAAAGCCACAGTGTGATTAGTGTGATTTTTTCAGTCTTTGATATCAGATTCTAAATATATGCATTGAGAATTCAGCCTTTCATACTGTGCATTTAATTTCCTGTTAACTGTGTTAGTGGCCATAAGCTGATTACATTCCACTCAGGTGACTATCTATCTGAAATATTTAGCGGATGTTCATGGCTAGTTCTGTATGAGTGGAGAGCAAAGTTCAATGTAGGCTATTTTAAAGAAAGATCAATTATTTATATATTTAGAAGGGTTGCTGAAAATTTAGCTGGCTCTAAAATCCCTTGAACTAGACACAGTACAATAAACTCACCCTGTTGTGGTTTTTTAAATTTTGATAAATATTGTTTATTATTTTTTAACTTTTTGGTGATACCACCTTCTGTTTGAGAGTAGTGGATACTTAAAAAGAACTTAATTCACATTCATTCAAGACATTTTATTTTCTCTAAGTTGTAGTGGTGGTGCCATCAATTATATTTTTTTGCTGTTTATTTTATTAATGTCATCCAAGAACTATTAAGAATTCAGTCCATTTTAATTAGTGGAGGCTATTTGTTCTTGAGCATCACTGTTGATCAAGCTTTGCTGCTGTTGAAAATTGGAGTTTTTACCATTGATCTAAGTCAGGAGCATTGCAAGAACTGGAGTTTTGCTGAGGTGATTGCAGACAAAGTATAACAGCTCCTAAAAATTAGGATCTTGGCAAGCAAGGTGATAGAGTGTTCAAAATGTGTGGATTCCCAAGATGATCAGGGAGAGATTTTGAGCTTTTGGAAAATGATTCAAAATATGTATGTAGTAGGTAAAGGGAGCCACCTAGAGTTAACCTATAGGAATCTCTAGTATAAATGTATGTCTGATCTTCTACCTCTTACTGCAGTTTAGGTGCCAAACTGAGAGCTAAACATTAAACTCATTTATCTCTAACAAGTCCTCTCCTGAGAGCAGGCACCAAAATAAGATTAGAATCCCCTTTAATATGTTTTTACAATGCTACTGAAGGATTAGCATAGTTGCTGCATGTTACATTAAAGAACATTGGGAGAAAGAAATTGGTACTAAAATCTCCTTCCTTTCAGTTGAGGACTCTGACCAGTATAGTATATAATTAGGCTCTTTCCAATAACTCTCTCTTTGGACATGTGGTTCCTGCCTCTTAACAGTAGTTTCCTTGCTTCAATGGGAAGATTAGAAGGTGCCTTCCCTTTGACTCCTCTTTAGCCAGGATGGTAGCCTAGAAAAATAGCAATCCTGCAAGCTGAGAAGAACTTAGCCTGAAACCAGTTCTTTGAAGAGATTTGCTAACAGTAAACTTGTCATATAGCCCCTTCTCTTGCATCTCTAGTAGCTGTAGTGTTTTGTGCTGGACTTAAAACTGTTGCTCTCATATTCCATGCTGTGCTGGACCTTCGGGGGATTAGACAACATTTGGCTTTCTGGACTGGCAATTCTTCAGTGCAAGGCCTGACTTCTAAAGATCTTCCAAGTTTCCGAGGAAGATACTTCCCTGGTTGGGGCTTGGGCTCCAGTATCATCTTCTTAAATAGAGGTGCCTAAATTTGGAATACATTTTATTTTAGTTGTCAAAGCAAGCACTCTGAATTGCACTCTGAAGCCATCCCAATCTCCTTTGAAAATCTGAGCTGCAATTTATCTGAAAAGGAGAATCCCAGGTGTAGTGTTCCACTTTTTCTCTCCCACTTGGATGCATCAGACAGGCACCTTGTCAGCCAGAAACAGAAGCTTATAAAATGGGTCAGTCAAGTGTTTATAGTTGCATTGCACATAATTTTCCCACATAAATTTGCATATCTATGAGAATAATAGTGCAATCATTACTGCAAACACACTTGGATAGTGAATGGCAGATCGGGTATGAATTGCACAGTTGGGGCCATGCAAATGGGTCTCAGAATCACAAGCCACATGTTTTTAGACTTCACCTTCCATGGAGGAAGTGTTAATTACAGCCTGTGCCAAGGAAGGTGAGATGAGCTTTAGACTGTACCTGGAAGCAGTTCCTTGGGCAGTTACACTGGACTAAGATCCTTTAACTTCTGATGCCAGACACTTAATTAAGGTTTATTTTTGGTCCTTTTCGTATTCCAGGATGCTTGGAGTTAAGACTCTGACCATTCAGATTGCTTCAGAGACTCTTAAAATCCATATTGATTAGTTGCTGTAATTCTTTAAAATAAGATTGTGGATGTCAGAACAGATTATAATTTCTGTCAGCGCAGTTTATTTTGCATGGAAGATGAAAACACCTTTAAATACATTCAGGAAGTATTTGTAAATATTTCAAGTGGATATGGCTTGTTCTGATTTTGGAGCAGAAATTTCTTGGCATCTAAGCAAGTCATCTTCCTTAACTTGCTACCCAAAAGTGTGAAGTCCTCTGCTCTTCAAGACATCAGAGCATTACTAGATGTTAGTAGAGCCTGGCTGCAGTGTGCCTGTGTATCTACAGGTCCTTTGAATTTGCATTATACCTTTTTCTCTGTGCCTAACAGCTCCAGCATGCAAGTCCTCTGTTTGGAAAGACAAGTGACTGGTATGTACTGTACTAGGTTTTGTAGCACCTGCCCCCTTCTTCCTTCCCAAAGCAATTGCAACAAAGAGAGACCATATCATTGGCAACACTTGCTCTTCCTCCCATATGATTTCTCTATTATTTTGCCAGCATTGTACACAATGTCATGTGTCAGTAGGGCCCTGGGGAATTGTCCATACCACAGGCTTCAGATTGCAGCATGTCTTGATATCATCTTTCTTCCCCTCGTGCACTGCAAGGGGGAAGCTGTAAACCCTAGGGATGATTCCTTGTTTCTAGGAGAACTACAAGAAGTTCTAGCAGTATTACAAGTTACAATGCTACAAGGTGAAGTGCTAAGTGCACCAAACTAAAATTAGTGATGTAATAAAGCCATCAAACTGACTGAAAAGGCATCAGTTTATGAGAACTGAAAGTGTGTCTTCCAATAAATACTGATATTCCAGAAAACTGGGCAAGAACGAGTAAGTTTTCTTAACTTTCTGGAGGTTTGATACCAAAGCTTTAAAAAAGGATTACTGGTCTTAAATCCTGTATCTCAAAAGCAGCGTAGAAATCTTTTTTCAGAAAGCAGAGAAAGAAAGAAAACCATTGCAGAGCTGTTACCATCAAAGACATGACCTCAGCATGGCAGAGGAGTTGCTTTTGGAGTCTGTAAGAGTGCTTTCTTTGAAACTGGAACCCAGACATTGTGGCTGAAAGGAAAAACTCCATCAGAAATCAATTCAGTTCAGTTAAACTCGAGTATTACTTTAGGACAAAAAGACTGTTTTTGTTGCTTGAACTGCTAAAAAATTAATGAAAACAGGATTTTAACAAGGAGCTTACTGGCAAAGCCAAAATTTCACTGTTGCTGTATCCAGTTACCCGTACTTCTTACTGTTTAATGTCTATCATACACGTGTAACCTCAATTACAATAACATCTGATGTTTAACAGGTTTTAGTGCATTTAACTTTGTGGCACCCATGGTACGTAAGGAGGTTATTGTCTTCAAGCTATAGCTAGAGAATTCTGGATTTAGTCTGAGATTATGAAAGTATGAGTTAGTTGAGATCTCATCTAACTTTAGCAGTTTAGAAGTTAATTATCTAAGTTGTCTGGGCTGTGACCCTCATTGAGAGAGAAGACCCCCCAGGTAGCAATCCATCCCCACCCTTAAATGAATGACATAAACCAACTACAGAGGTGCTTCTCTTTGTTGTCAAAAGTTGGAGCACAAAATGAGAAATCTCATGCCAAGAAAGATGAAGTGTCCCCTCAGGGACACGAGTGGCTTCCTATGGGATGGGGGAAGCAGAACATGCTCTCCCACCTCCCAGGGCAGACCTGTAACCATAAGCCATTCTTTTCTCAGCTAGTTAGTAATTGATGGGATTGGTTACTCCACTGCAGGCTGGGCTTTTCTTTAATTTTCACAAACTAGGTGGGGAGAGGCATGCTTAATAGTACTGGTGTGTTTAGATGGGAGGCCACAAGGAAAATCCAGCTGTACCAGGAAGCAGTGCTGGTGACTCAGTAAACAACATGGCACCAAGTGTCCTGGCACAGTGCTTTTGAGCATTGTCTTTCTGATTGTGCTGTAGGTTAATCTCAGAGCTGCTAGTTATTACAGGATCATACTTCACAAGAGTAAGGTATTAAAACCCCAGACAAATTACATGATAACTCTGTCCTCCTTGCCCTTACCTGCAGCTTCACCTAAATTACACGGTCTTACCCACAACCTTGATTTAAACCTTTCTGAGTACAGGTGGAGCTGCTGTCTTCTGTCCCAGAGGTGGCAGCAGTCTGGAGCAAGTGAAATGATTTCTACATATGCAACAAGTAAAGCCCTTTGGGATAATAGATGGAGAGCACTATAGAAATGTAATATATTGTTACTTCATGAAGTTACTTAATATTTAGAGTTGAAATTTTGCAATATCCCAATAAATGTAAGTGGTTCACTGCACTTGGTGCTAGTATTCATGCAGCAGCCCAGAGCAACAGTCTTCCCACAATAAGCAGGGGGCAGAACAGTGAGCAAAGAGGAGCAGCAGTGCTTGTGTTTGACTTGTGGTTCTGGTTTTGCTCCATGTGGGTGCTTGCCACAACAGGGAGATGACCAAATATTTACTAGCAGTTCAGAACCCCTGCCCTTCCCACTCTCACCCAGCTAGTCGCTGAAAGTAGTTGAACTATGGGCAGGTACAGACAATTCACCATGGATGTTTGCAGCACTAAAACCACTGCAGCTGATACCAGCTTGCATTTGACTTTTAGTTCATATTGCAGCTTTAGTTCCGTAATTCTTCGTTTATGTATTGTGAATTCCTTCACATTACTCTGTGAAGAGACTTCAGAATAACAACAGGTAAATCTGCCCCTTCTGCAGACCCCTCCAAGGGAAGGGAATAAATCTGTCCTGGTATTACACATCTCTGCCAGGCAAAGCCTCTGCATGGCTGAGACCTTCCCACCACACAGGTCCAGAGCACTTTAGGGAAGAAAACTGACCTCTTGTCAGTCCACTGTGAAGTTGTTGGAAGCAGTTCTTGGTGGCAAGAGCAAGCTGCCTTAAAGCCTCCTCATTGCTGGCCCAGTTTTGTTTGCTCTTCTCTATCATCCCCTGACACCACAGCTTTCATAAGACCAGCATTGTTTTAGCAGATGAACCCAGAGGGAGTTAGTGGAACTCTTGGCAGAGAAAGCAAGACAGAGTCTGGAGGCTGACTGTTCTTTGGCTCTGGCCTTCCCTTCCAAACTCAGAATCTCACAGACTGTCCCTGGAGTGTTTCTAGCTTCCAAGAGCTATCAGCAGTATCTGTGGGACAGGATGGAGATCTGTCCTTCACAAGAAATCCTTAGAAAAGGAGCAAAAAAAGAAATGGTCAAATAGATGTATCTTGCTATCCTAGCCTGAATGGCCTGGTATCTTTTAGAAAGCTGTGAAGCTGTTCTTTCAGCTTACTTTATTTGAGACTAGGAGGATTTTTGGGGCCTGGGCTGAGCACAGCTCATGTCACTGTGGAAACTGTCCATAGCCATTCCAGAGACACAACCATGACTGAGAACTCTGGCTTCAAATTGGAGACAGCTTGTTTTAGTAAGACAGATGGTATTACCTGGTCTGGACACATGGTGATTCAGAAGCTGCTTCACATACAGCACAGCCTTGTGCTTGGCAAAGGGAGGCTGGTGCTCGGAGGTTTAATGTGACCAGCCTCTCTAATGTATGCTATTTTGCAATTCAGAAGTGTTACACAGCCTTCTAGAGCCAGCTAAGTTATGCCTGGTCACAATTCTGCACTTTGGAATAGTAATGTGCAAAGGAAGCTTTCAGTGCCTGACTCGGGTGTCTTCTGCACCATGGAATTCTTTCCCAGTTTGAGCTGCAATGTTTTTGTTACAACTTGTTTTTAACACGTGAGTGTTTAAATCAATTTCTAAATCTCTTGGAGTATCAAACCTTGAATACAGCATAATTTCACTGATTCCAAGTGAAGGCATTCAGAATGGAGTATAAAGTGGATATTTATTCTGCTTGATCTGTCATTGTGTTTCCATGCTAGCACTACTCCTGTTGCTACCCAGTAATCAACTATTGTGGAAACAATACATTGTCCCTAGGGTAAGGTTAGAAAAGTGTTCAACCACAATGCATCCACTGGATAAATCCAGTTTTAGCAACGTGGTGTTTAAAGCATTATACTCTGCTCGTAGAGCATCAGCAAGATGTGCTCCCTGGAAGCCAGCCTCACATTACCAGTTTCTCTGTATTTTTTCTCAGGCCCTACATGTCCATTGGAACGCTACGTGATCAAGTCATCTATCCAGACTCAGTGGATGACATGCATGAGAAAGGCTACCAAGACCAAGATTTGGAGTCTATTCTGCAGATGGTTCATCTATACCACATAGTTCAAAGAGAAGGAGGTAAATTGCATATATTTGTAAAAAGCTTTACAAAATCCTTTCCTTGCATGTGTATCTTAGTGTGACTGACCTTTACTAACTGAACTGGCAAAACTGGATCCAGGTCTTTTGTGGTTTGGGGAGCTGCACAGCCACATGGTTGTTGCTAACTTATGCTAAGGGAGGTAGAAGAGCTCTCCTCCCCTCTCCAGTAAATCCATGCCCAAGCTGAACATCACATCCTTGTTCTCTTGTAATGGCCAGTCTTTTCCTGGTATTGTGAGATCACTGACCTTCCATCATTTTCTTAGAAAATGTAACCTGTCTTAATATCTTGTCACTGACTACATAGATTTGAAAGCCTGTGAATGAAGAGAGATTCAGATCCGCTTTCACCTCCCTGGTTTGTGAGATCAGCAGGAGTATGTGCCATGAGGAGGGAGTGTCAGATACACCCCACCAGAGTGAGCAAGTTAAAAATAACCAAGCAACACCGGCTGGCAGTAGAGTGTTGCCATCTACTGCTTGCTATTTAAGTTGCCATGTGTTCTCAGCATTGTTTGTTCTCAGAGTAGGGGACAGTGTAAATACAATGGCACTATAAATATCAAGATGTTAAAGTTTTCTTTTGTGTCTAAGTAACTGGAGCATTTCGTGGCTTTTTTTCCCCAAGCATAGCAATAATTTTTGTCCTTCTGTTCCTACCAGCCACTAATCTCTAGTTTCAATTTCCTCCCCTTCATTATGCTTTTAAAACAGACACAGGACAAAGTTGGTAACATTTAGAGAAAAGAAAAAAGATCTTTAAACCACTCTAAGGGGCTGATTTGTGAGTACTGAATGTACCCTGCTTCTCTCTGCCAGCTGTCGAGACTCCTTTTTGAGCAGGTACTTTGGGTGCATTGCCTTGTAATGTGTGTGCTTGATTACTCTCAGGATCATTCTGACAATAGAGAGTAGTGCTTCAGCCACTGGGAATCCCAAGGCAATGTCTAAATTCCCACTTCTGGATTGCAGCCTGTTGCTCTGTTCAAAGGGCAGAAGGTGTCTTTTATTTTTGAAGTATGCAATGGACACTGCAGTGTCTTTTCTGCACATTTTAGAGTGGGCGGTTGTAATTGTTTATAGCAGCAATTGTATACTTCACCTTGCAATCCTTTTGTTAGACTCTCATCTTTCTATAGGTTAATGCTTTTTTATTAAGAATGTGATAATGACTGTTTGCCCTTGAGTTGCAATAGAAAATAAGAATCTGCCATCATTCTGATTCATATTTTTATTCAGATCTGATCCTATGACACAAGAATTAAAAAAGTGGGCAGAGAGCTAAACTCAGTGATCGGAATAATTGCAGATAAGGCCTCTACTCCCTGCACTGACATTATAACTATTCCTGTTAGTATTCCTGAGCCATTTGCTTCAGTCGGTGAAGTGCCCAGATTGCAGAAGAACAAGAGGAAGTGTTAGGGAGCTGGAAAAGGAGGAGCAGTTAAACTGCCAGTGGCAAGAAGTTACTGTGGAGTGTGCATTCATTGTGTTTTGGTACTTGTAGATGCACTGAACAACACATAACCCTCAGCAGCCAAAACCATCCCCCCAGCAGTCTCTGAATGTTCATCATTGTGGTTTCTGACCCTGCAGCTGGAGCATGTAACTGATGGTGGGGCAGTTACTGTGCTACGTACAAGAGCCTTGGCCAGAGTCACTGTTCTGTATTGCCAAGCTGAAACCCCAAGTTTGGATCAGTCTCGCTCTGCTTTCTCTGCCAAAGAAAGTACTTATTGCTGACCCCATTTTTGCTCTTCTGCCTGTCTGACTGCACATGCACAACACACACAATCTATTAAAAAGTCTGGAGGACGCTGTTAATGTTCACTGGTGCTCTACTGAAGCTCAGGGTAGGGGCACACTGTGCAAAAGTTCGCACAAACAGACATTGGAAAAAAAACGTGTCTTAGATACTTTGTGATCTAAAGTGACAGAAAGGGGCAAAGCCGGAAAACAGGAAGGGAGATTACCACATACCAGAAGTTTTTAGGGCCATAATATACTTACTTGTTCCCTTTTCTCCTTGAGCATTTGCAGGAGACAAGTGCCAAGGTAGGAGCAGAGAGGAAAGCCTTGACATATGATTTGACACATTACTCAGGTTTCATATGCTCACATATTTTTTAAAGCTGCCCTGGTCTGGAACAAGGACTCATATTCTGGTTTTTTTGAACTAGCAGAAGAGAGAAATACTTGTTGAAAGTGAACAATTGAAATTTTTTGTTTATACACAGATTAATATTTCTAATGCCAGTTTTTATTTTATTCTTTTACTTAAAATATTACTTTTAAACTAAAATTATTTTTATTTAAAATGGAGCTTTGTTCTTTGTGAAATAGTGAAAAATCCCATATAAAGCTTGTAGAACAAAGGATTTTCCCCAAACCACCTTTGTCCTTTCTGCAAACTGCTTTGATGCTTGACAGACACTGGCATTTTACAATAGAAAAACTTTTTGCTGAAAAATTCCCAGCAAATTTCTATTTATATATTATATACACTTTTGGAAAATGTACTACATCTAAAAAAAAAAAAAAAGAAATCATTCTTAGTTACTCAGATCTATGTGGATATATGGGATATGTCGATGCTATTTTGAACCATTTCCTTAACTGTTCTAAGAATGGAGTGAACTATCTGTCAATCATTAAGTTATAGAAATCTAATATAATTCTTCAATATTTATTTCTCTTCTCCTTCAGAGCCTTAACTCTGTCTCTTCCCTTTTCTCCTATCCCCTGCAGCATTAAGCCTCAACCAGGCAACAGGCTCCTTAGGGCATGACTCTCTTGTACTTTAATTGACCACGAAAGTCATGTGCAGTTTTGTGTTCTCCTCTTTGTGGGCAGTTATGAAAAAGCCAGATGGAGCCAGAAGTACACAACTCTGACTCAAATTATTTGTTCTGGCGTGACTTTATTGTCTTTAGCTGAATTACTTCCACATTGCACAGTACAAGGGTCACCACATTCCAAGTATAAAGTAGCCAACAAGAGCCTGACGTTGTCTTTGTTGCAGCCAAGGACAGAAATTCTGCTTTTTCTACCAGTACTGTTTGACCCAGTTAGAAATAAATAGGATGGTTACAAGAATTAATAGCCCAGTTTTTGGCATTTAGCTTCTGTGTTACCCTCATGAAACTTTTTTCAGTTAGTATCAACAGAATACATCAAATCCACCAAAACAACAGTCTCCTTCTCTACCACCACTGTTGTGGATGTCACTGAGCCCAAGCCCTCGAAGAACGCAGTGCAGTGGCTGTTGATAGTACCCCCCCTTGCTGCTGGAGGCAGAGTTCCTTTCCTCCTGAGGCCCACACTAATGTTTTTCTCACCTGCTGGATATTAGAGGAATGCTGTTTTGTTACTTACCTTTATATTGTCAGTAAGGTGCCCCCTCAACACTTGCAAAGTTGCTAGCTCTACCAGAACCATAATTTCATACAAAATGTGGGTAGCAAAGAAGGTTGTATTCAGCGTGGGTGGTGAAAAAGCATGTCCAGAAATCGGGGGTAATATCATGGGAGATGTGCTATAGATATATCTAAGGTGGTTCCTTTTGGCCTGCTTTGAAAATCCGTGTACATTTAGCAAGTGTCAGTTGTGATGCAGCCTTAGGCTGCCAACAGCCTGTGACACAAGTGGAGCCATGAGTACGTGTAGCAGCACAGTGAATGCATGACCGGGCCTGTCTGGCTAGGGCTGATGACATTACTGAGCAAGTTCAACCTGTTTATGGTTTCTCAGCACCCCAGATTATAATTATTCCTCATTATTTTGCACATTTGTCATATCTTTGGGTCTTGTCCAGGGAACCTTTGTGCTAGGCCACATATAAACACACAGACAAGACCATTTCCTCTCTTTGACATTTTTTCATCTGATTGTTTTAGCCCTGGATTTACTTTTGTTACTGGTACCAACAGGAACTCTGGAAGAGCTCTGCCAGCTTTTCCAGTGGCTCTGCAATTCAGAGACACAAATCCTTGCAGTGTCATGCTGAGCTGGGGTTCATACAATTGATGGTCTCTTTGTTCCTTCCTCAGCTCTGGGTTGTCCTTGCATATTCATCCTGCACAGCACCCAGACTCTCTTCCATTTGGGCAAGTGCTCAGAACATACACTGTGCAAGAGGCTTCCATGCCCAAAAATTCACCAGGGGTGGATTCTCTGGCTGTGTTAGCCTTTCTTCTGTCAGATAATGCTCCAGTCCATGTCTGATAAGGCACATTGGATTGGAAATCTGGAAAAAGGAAACTTTAAGCATATCTTTTCATGGCAGCTGAATGCTCTGTCTTGCATGAAATCCTTGTATTCAGAAGGATGAAAGATACAGAGGGCTACAGATCCCAGGTGTAACCATTTTTTTGTTGCCAAATATAGCTTGTGTTTTCCTTCAGAAAACTGAGATTAAAGGAATTATAAAAGAAGCCATGCAAGAAAATGAGATGCTGCTATCGTGAGGCTATCAGTGGTTTCTGCAGACAGCTGTATGTATTTCTCTTGCTGTTAGTGTACCCCAGCACATTTATATGTGATCTTTGTCTTACTGGCTGCAAAAGACATTTCTGTGACATCCAGTGTTCATCACATCTACATCAAGGCTGTGTGTAACAAGAAGCTGGGCAAGGAATTTGGACTCTGAAAGCTGGGATTGTGTTTGCACCTACTGAGAGGTTTGTGCTGGGTTCATGGGCGAGCCATTTCATTTCTTCATTTGGGAAGTGGATTTAGCCGTGGGTGACCTAAGCTGCTGACTTGGCTGATATTTCCAGAATGCTAATGACCTTCACTGACCTATGCCATGTCAGCAGGAAGAAACGGGAGACAAGTAGGTGCACTATTGTTCGTGCACAGTGGGGAGTCTGTTTAGTGTGAGTTACAATGCCTAAGTGTTCAGAGGAAATTGTTCAGACATTAGAAAATAATTTTCAAAAGGGGTAATATAAAAATGCACGCTTCCTTATCTGTTGTTTGAGGCATTCCAAGTGGGAAATGGAAAAGTTCAGGGAGGGAGCTAGGCAGGAAGAGACAAGATGCACCTCTCATGTTCAGTTAGAATGTAAGTTGAAGTGACCACAGAGATGACCATTGTATCCTGGTAAAAAGAGGGTAAATCTTACACCTTTAGAGAAAATAACAGAATGATTTCACTGACAAGAGAATGCTTCTTCATGCTGCACCATGTACTCTAAGGCACGTGGTGTGACTCTTGGGAATTGTCGTGTGCAGGGCTGAGAGATGGACTCGATGATCCTTATGCATCCCTTCCAACTCAGCATATTCTGTGATTCTTCTTGAACTTCATTCCCTCTTTGTCTTTTAATAAGCCTTTATAAACCAGCTGATCAGGAAGAAACTGTATGAACACAGGCACTGCTTCCCCAGGCACATGTGCACACATGCACACCCACCCACACCCTAGCTCAGATCCTGGTCCCTGGAGCTCGTCTGTATTCTCAGCTTAAAAATAACAGAACATAAGCAGCAGATTGAATGTTGTATTTAGAAGCATAGTTGTTTTTATGGCTTTCACGAAGGACTGTTCCCATCCCTTCTTAGAACCCTTTGCCAAAAGGTGTTTTACAGTGTTTTTTGGAAGCTCAAAGTGTCCCAGTACCGGGACTGCTCAGCAATAGCAGCCTCTGTGTATCTGTTCCCTTTACCAGAGTATATCCAAATGGTGATTCAGTTATTCACTACACAACTCCATCTTTACTTGGAGCCTGCTGATAGAAAGCACTGGATGTGCCCCTGGGAGGATATCCACTGGGATCCTGAAACAAGAATGGGAGGAAAATAGGGAAAAACTATAGGATCACTACAGGTGATGTCTTTCTTCTGTGTGCATGCCTGGCTTTAAAGTCTAACTATATACATATTTATTTAAAAATCATTGCATTATATTTTCCAATTTGATATAGAGAAAATTCTTGAAATTCAGGCTGAAGTTATCAATCCCTGGTTTTGGTCACACAGGCCCCCTGCTTTACTGAGGGTTTTTTCAGTCCTGTCAAGCCCAAGCACAGGCAGAACAATCCCCAGCCTGTTGCACCTTCACAAGCCCCTTTTGTCTCACCTTTATTCAATTACCAGAAATGACACAGCCCATCCTCCTTGCTTTATCTTATTTATAGTCTTTTCTGGCAAATGTTTATTTTCAGTTTGGCAGTGGCAGAAAAGGGGTTTTAACTTTTTAGTTACAGTGTTTCTGGACTGATTTGGAAAATGTTCTCTTTCTTGGCCCTGCTCCAGCTGCTTGTCTCATGAGTAGATGAGCTGTTGAGAGAAATGTCTTATCAGATTTTCGCTACATCCACACTCTCCCTTTTCAAAACTCATTTATTTTGCTACTCTATACATCTGGATTGTTTGACTGAAGACTTATTTTCGGTAGGGTAGTTTGTTATTTGAAGTTTTTCATTAGTGGAAATGAATCATGCCAGAGTACTCACAGAACACCAGTCTGCCCTAGAATTGCAGATAAAATGCCTCATGCTCCCATTGCATGTATCTGAAAGTGATAAAGAAATACATCAGTTAGAGGCCATGCAGAATATTAAATAAGGATACCCCCTGTTATAGCAGTTGTGGGTTATTTCTAAATACAAGGTAGTGGGAAATTTGTATAGATCCTCCTGTCTCTGTGCAGTTTTGCTGCTTGTCCGTGTCTGCAGCTGTGTTTCTGTTGAGTTTGCTGACAGTTTTCTTTGCCTACTGTGGTGAATGCAGTCCAGCACTGCTCTTTGGGGTTTTTTTTAATTTATTTTAATTTGTTTTTAAATTTCCACTGATAACTTTAAAGAAAAAATAGCAAATTGTTTCATGAAACAAACATGACAGAATAAAATTATTAGTTACAGGTCAAAGAGTTTTTTTCAAAGAGACGGTAAGTAAAGTTTTTTGACAATATCTACATGACCAAAAAGGTTAAACTCCACTTTTGAAATTTACATGATATGAGGGACATTTTTCCAGTTGATGACCAGTGGAAAAGCATTGAGGTATCTCAGAAGATGTGATCCAGAACCCTGAGCTATCTCTTCTGCAGTGGAATTGTTCTTTATGAGATGTTGCAAGTGAAGCTGCATTTCCTTCATAAACTTACATTGTCCTGCCTCATTTTATTTGCATTTCTTTTAAAAGGCTGGGATGCCATCATGGATTGGAAGGATGTCTTATCAGGAGGAGAAAAACAAAGGATGGGCATGGCTCGGATGTTTTACCACAGGTAAGTGTTAAGATTCATTCCTTAAGTAGTGTTTGAAAATGAGAAAGGGTTTTGCAGGTTTCCTGTTACAATTTGAGCTGTAGTAGGCTATAATCTGCAGTATGCAACACTGCCAGACAGCTGCATAGGACCTGCATAAACCTTGTTGTTTATTCATACAAGCTTTGCCTTTAGTTTGAACAATGTTTCTTAAGCTTCGCTTTTGGCAACATAACATCACCTGTTTGAGATATTAATTTCTTTAACATCTCAGGCACAAACACCTTCCCTCCTACAATTGTGGCAGAAATCTGGTGGACTGTTGCATAAGCTCTTGGAGTTTGATAGCCAAGCTCCAAAACCTTTTGTTTTTAGAGACTGCGAGCACACAAAGACAGCCCAGTCCACACATGGCAGTCCACGGAAAGCTGCTGAGTCAGCTGTATCTACTGCCCAACTTGCTGATAGGACAAAATAACCCTAGGTCAAACTAGGACATAATATTTAGATCACTGTGTACTCAGATGGACCAGGAAATAAACCCCATTTTTCCTGGAAGTTGTATCTGCACCTGAATAATGCATGGAAAGTTTATGTTGTTGCTAGCCAGCTTCCAGCTGTAAATGAGAGACAGCTGTCTGGCAAAAATAGCTCTCTCCTTTCTGTTGTTGTTGCAATGAAACATCATACATGGGAATACTGTCCAAAACCTAGAAGAGTAATGTTCTTCATCTGCTTTTGAAAGGCCGAAATATGCATTGCTGGATGAATGTACGAGTGCTGTAAGCATTGACGTCGAAGGAAAGATATTCCAAGCTGCAAAAGCTGCTGGGATATCCCTACTTTCCATAACACACAGACCTTCTCTTTGGTAAGTATGTTTGGGGCTTTATCATGGTCCTTGCTTTCAGCTTTCTGACAGGCAGTGGATTGACCTTTACTCTTTCTACTAGGGCAGTTGTTTAATCAGTATCTACTGCACTTTCTAAAATAACTTGTCTACAGCTATAGTGATTTAAATTAATTTAGCATTGATTTTTTTAATTCTTTGAAACTTGTTTATTCGTCCCTCTTATTTTTTTTAATGTGTTTCAGTTATTAGCATGCAGGTGTCTGAGATGCAATTAATAAGTCTACACCACAGCCACAACAGATATCACCAGGTTGTTCTGTAAAGGTGACAAGATACATGAGGTGTCCTGGGGAAGTTTACCAGTGCGGGGAGAAGATGGGAAACTTGCTAAGTGGTTAAACTATTCCTTGTTCTTCCATAGGAAGAACATCTGGCTTTTTAACTTAAATTGTATGTTCTCTATCTGCAGCATTTGTGAGCTTTCAAATATGATTATCTGTTAAAATAAGAAATATTGGAATTCTGAGAAGCATCATTCTAGGAGGGAGTACTAAGTATAGAAGAGTCCCTGCAAGGAAATAAATGTAGTTAATGTATAAATGAGACCAAGGGCAAAATGAGACCAAGGAGGCGTAAGATAACTTTAGCAGAGACTATTTGTTCTGAACTCCTAGATCCTGCTGTCAAACTGTTTGCTTTTTTTAAACTGATGACAAAAAAATCCGTTATTAGTATGTTGCCTCAAAGGAAAGAAATTGTATCAGTGTCTGCTTCTCTGAAAAGGAACGGTTTCCCTAGCATTCCTCCTTCCTCTGTGTAGGTGATGACAGTGGAAATGGTTTTTGTTGAATCAAGACCTAAATGTTAAGAAAAAATGAGTATTCTGATAGGAAAAAAATGTTCACATAGACTTTTGGTTTTAAAATAATTTAAATTACGCTGATGAAGAAAAGAAATATTTCATTTTGTTTAGGTTTGGCGGTTTTTTAAAACCACTGCTCAAGAAAACAGGTATTTGAGAGCATCTCACCCATAAATGATTATAAGAGGGAAGTTATTCAAAAGACCTTTTAAGAAAGATCTTTTGAGTTCAGTTTCTTACCAATATTTCGTGTTTCCTAGTATTAGTGCTATTCAGGAAGGCTTGGGATTGCTCTTGTAATCTCCACAGTAGTACTGAAATGATCAGAAATCTGGTGATTTTTGTGGTTCTGGAGAAGTAAACAGAAATGCTGAGTATTTAGAAACAAGCGTACCTTTAACTTATGTATGCTTTCACAGGGACTGCACTGCAGAGTAAAAAAAAGCATGTTCACATGCTATTTTCTCCTCTTCAAGATTATACCAGGAAATATTTGCTCTTTTAATCAAAATGTTTATTAAAACTTTCCTAGAACACAGACACTGGACATCTCAGTCAGCTCTTAGCTTCTTGATTTTTTGGGTTTTGGTGGGGCAAAAATAGAGGGATAGATGGGGTCACAAAGAATAATATGCAGGAAGTGCTCAATGTAAGTCTGGAGATGAATGTTTTTTGAGTCCCGTGTCATAAACCATTGAGTTTATTAAACTGTCACATTCCCTGGATGGGATTTATAATCAGTGTTTTATGATGCATCTCATCTTCTGTAATTTATAGTGATAAATTACACAGTCATACCAGCAGCTCTGAGGGAACTCTCTGCTCTTGCTCTTGTACCTCCTGAAAAATGTCTTGTCAGGTCTTGACAAACTCCACATATACACCTTTGAATATTTTCAGTGCACACACCCTGATACTCACTGAAAGATCTGTGACTCCTACACAGACTTTTTTATTTTGGCCCCTTGCAAATCAACCATATTTTAGGACTGAAGGTGCCTTTAGCCAGCCTTGTAAGATGCAGGGAACAAACTGAGGTAAACTCAAGTTTTATCAGTAGCAGCAGGTGCACTGGTCCTGCCTCACTGTATTTTCCACTAAGGAGGTAAGACATCTCTCAGGAAGCAGGGTAAACAAAATAAACTGAGACTAGCATTCCTGAGGAGAAGCAAACCGTGTCTGTCGCTGCTGTTCAAGGCTCTGGAGAAAAAGGCATCTGATGGAGTTGAAGTGAAGGCAACTGTAGCCACAGTGTTTCCAGGAGGGAGGCCACCACCTAGGCCAGAGACAGCAGATGATGAGGGAACCACCACTGCAGGTGAAGGCCTCGCTGAGCCCGGCCATGTGGGCAGTGACTGCCCCACTGGGAGCCCACAGCGGTGCCGAGAGCTTACAGCTGGCACCCACTGCTGAAGTTCACTGGATGGCCTAGGGGGGCCCTGGTGACAGACTTTGAAATACCCAAATCCCTCAAGCAAGACTGTCCCGGGATGATGAGCCATTGAGGAAAAGGTCTTGTCCAGTGATCCAGGACTGAACACCTCTCAGATTCCTGAGAGGCACCATTGAGAAGAGACAGACATCCAAATTTGTTTGCAAAAATGGACCATCTGTTCCCTGAGCCATTACTAATGTTTTAATTTCTACTGCAGGAAGTACCACACTCACTTGCTGCAGTTTGATGGACAAGGCGGCTGGCGTTTCGAGCAGTTGGACACCGCTATCCGTTTATCACTGAGTGAGGAAAAACAGAGACTGGAATCCCAGCTTGCAGGAATTCCTAAAATGCAGCAGAGACTGAATGAACTGTGTAAAATCCTGGGAGAAGACTCAGTGCTTAAAACAATGGACAAAGAGGAATAAATAATTTATGTTTTATGTTTTTAAAAGTATTTTTTTAGTTAAAAGCATTACAAATTCAGCCATTGTCCTTTGCATGCATTGTGATAGAGGCTTAGAGCATAGCGAAACACAGCCAGCAGAAAATAATGCTCTGAATGCTATGTAAGACTTTAGCATTTTAGTATTAAGGAAGAAAGAGGTTGAACTGTGAAAAGAAAATAAGCAAGTGCACAGAGTATAAGATTAGTCATTGCAGCTTATGTTAATTCCTAGTGAAAGCCCGATTCACTGCAAGAAATGGCCAATACACTTAGGTTTTGTGGGTGAATTTTTGCCTGAGACTTGGCCTGCAGAATGTGCTCTTGTACCAGGTTACTGTGCATATGATATGCCTGCTACGCAGAGCAACTGGACATGAAACTCAGGCATGGAGCACGGCAGAGGCAGTATCTGGGTGAGTATGCAGATGCATGCAAAAATCTCATCTGGGTATAAGAAACATTCAGCCCATGTGAAACAAGACTTCTGTCCTACTACTGAATTGTATACACACCTTTACTTGCATTTTTATAGGAAATAACATAATAGGCTGATCAGAAGAAAACTGTCCGAGCAACCCACTGCCCCCGTGATGGAGAAGCAGGGATAGAGCTAAATATGTAATGTGCTTGTGCTGTACTCTATGCCACTGTGCATAGCTTCAGAGGCTCCTTGCCCTTCATGATACATCAGTTCCTTTGGGGGATTATTTATATCCCTTATTCAGTAACCTCTGGTGGTGTGGATGGAGCACTGGGCCTGGCATCAAGTGACTTAGTTTTTGCTTGACTAAATCATTTATTTGCTCCATGTGTGTGATCCAGCCAGCATCCATCTCTGTTCCTCCATTGGTATAATCACAGCATAGACACTTGTTTGTTCCATGAGACACTTTGTGACAGGAAGGACTGTAGGAGAAAAAAAGGTCAGTTTCTAACAGTAGACTGAATTCTCAGGCAAGGCTGTCCTGCCTGTTAAAATGCTCAGCATTTATAAAGGTCTGTGAAAAGTCAGAGCATTTTGTAACCACTAATTAATATGTCTGCCATATTTTGGTGAAGTGGCTGAACACTGCCCTCACCGTGAGCAAATGCACTGGTTAACAGCTTTGCTTTCAAATGCACTCACTGATTGTCCCGTCTGCTTTTCAGTCAGTAGGAACATGGTCCCCACTCAGTCAAAAGGTGCTTTAACAGAACGGCCTGAGACAGTACTGGCCTGCATGCCTTGCTGGAGGCAAAACCTGGAGAATTAGAAATAAAGATGTGAATGTATTTAAGAGCTCCTGCTCTCTCTGGCTGCAAGTGCATGGCAGAAGGGCAGCTTGGGAGTGAAGATCAGATGTGGTAAGAGGCTTTACAGATGGGTAAATGAGCCTTAGCCGAGATGTAGCGATCCTGAAGTTTGTTGGTTCTTTTTTTCCCAGAAGTGTGATTCCTTAGAAGATTTATGTCTGTTGTTCTCAGTCTGAGAAAGGCAGTGCTTAAGCTGTTAAGCACTGCTGAAGAGAGGAGAAATATTTTAGGGGCATTTGCTGAGATGGAAATGCTTGAGCATCCTGAAGTTAATAGAAACTGTTTCCTTTTTCTGATTACTTCACGAAAACGGGGAAGGTGAATTAACTCCATCTGCCAAATCCTAGTCCAGTGCACTAATAATTAGCCCATATTCCTTCTCACTGTGTGCTCAGCTTCATGTTTGGTATGGCACTTGCACCAGAACGTGGAATAAGTCTGCTCCCTCCAGAATCTGTGGCTTGAATGTAACCCTGTAACTTATCCTGGTGACAGCAGTTTGTTCCTTTCTTTAGTTTTCACTGTAATTTTCACCCACTGAGACATCCCACTGACATAGAAAGGAATGCTCCTGGGAACTTTTGAAAGGGCTGAAAAATTAAGGTTCAAGAAGTTGTATAAAAAAAACTAAAGAACAGACTGGAGGTCACTGCTGTGGTGGCTGACATGTGCAGGCATTTTAATTTGCAAGTGTCTCTGCTTGTCCCTTTCCCTGAAGGCGAGCTTTCCCCCCTCTCATCTTCAAAGCAAAATTTGGAGCTGCAAAGGAAAAAAAGAAGTCAGCCAAGAATCTGTTCTCAGTGAGCATGAATGAGATGACTGATGAGTGTAAAAAGCTTGCACGTTTTTGAGTTATGTTTCTCTAAGATGTGGTGAATCAGGCGCACACCATACACATGCCCTTGTCCCCGCTGCTGCGTATCCTGCTAGCTCAAAACAGCCACCTTTCCACAGGAGGACCTGAGATGGAGGAAGGGGCATTATTGTTCCCCACCCCCCCACTAAGCACTTTAATATGTGGCTGGGAGCTGAACCAGGGTTGTCCACTCCCTGAATGAGTAGGATACTGAAAAGTGATGAAGAAGTGGCCCAGTTTGGTACAGCTCCAGGTATCCCACCAAAGCTCTGCTCTGGCCCTTGACTTGCTGGGAGCCATTATGGACAATGCAACATCTGAAATCTGCTGTACACCTCGCAGAGATCAAAGCTGGCCATCCCTCATGGCATAAAGCAGACATCTTCTGAGGAAACCATGTTGAGTAGAAGAAAGTTTGTTTGCTGGGTTTTTTTAATGAGATTATGCATAAAACATACAAAAGATATATATGTTACTGATGAAATTTTGATGAAAACTGAAATAACACCAGGATCGATGTAACAGTATTTTCTTTGAAGTTTGACATATATTTCTTGAATCTAGAGACAGACTTAACCATTCCCATCTAGTAATATAATGTAAAATATTCTAGACTCTCGCTCAGCTATTCACGTTCTTGTAGGCATGGCAAAAACATTAGAGGCTGGTATGAGAAGAAACACTTCTCTAAGTAGGAACTTTCTGAGTGATACTGAGCCAGTTTTAGAAGGATTTTCTTTACTGGTGGCTCGTTATTTTTAAAGCTAGTTTTGTGGCAGGAAGAGAAGCTGCCCTGGAGATATTTTCTGCTAACTTTCTCTGTTGTTCCAAGGGCTAATTGAGACTGGAGTGTCCGTTTCTGTTTCTTCAGTGTTTTACAGGGCATAGGCCAGCTCATTTTGTGCTGCTTCTGATCCAGCCGAGCAGAGGTGCATGCTCCCTGCTCAGGAATAACTCAGGGAGACAGTTCTGGAGCCGAGGCATGGGGAACACGTGGCCCTTGCAGTGCGAGAGGGTCAGAGCGGGACAGGATGCCATGGTGGAATGAGAGCTGCTTATCAGTGTTCATTCCCTTTCAGTCGTTCAGGAGCTGTGACTCCCTGGGAGGCTGAGGAAGTGACTTTTTGGTCTTCTTTCTGCCTGTCGTATCTAGCTGGAGCTAGCCAGATCCCGCTCAATCTGTGCATTCAGGGCGGGATACTGCACAGTGCTGAGCACACCTGGCCCCCATAAGCACCCTCTCACCCCCCAGGGCTCAGGGCAGACTGGACTTGCCTGGGTCTGCATCCTAGAGGAGTACAGGTGCTGAGCAAAATTCATACCAGCCTCAGGCAAGGAGTAACTGTACAATAAAAATATGAATTTTCCACATCAGTTCATTCAGGTAATGCAGGAATTTTTTGGAAGAATCTTCAGAATGGGAGGGCACGTTTTTTGTGCTTGGGATTTCAGTATGTTAGAGTGGGAGGAGTTTGTTTTTCACTTAGTTTTGGGACCAGAGTCATTCCTACTTTGGACTTGGAAGCCCTCCTTCTGCAAGGACAGAAGACCCCATATATCTTTTAAAGGACTTTTTGAAAGCAGCGGGATTTGTATTTGAGTAGGGAATGAAGGACTGGGTAATCACTGGGATATTTTAAATAAAATTGCATTAAAAAATTATCTCCTAAAGCAAATGAACACATCTACAGTCCCCTCAATATGTCTGAATGGTGACAGTGCATGTCAAAGTCAAATTTATGGGCCAGTCGTATAAAAAATCCCCTTACTGAGCTGTTTGTGAAGCTTAAGAGAACTGAACTGCTAATCGAATGTCTTTGTTTTGTTTATGTTTGATATTAATGCCTTTTAAAAGCAGACGATTTATAAAGCAATAAAATATGCTTTACAGTTGTAATTTATTCCAACCTCAAATAAAACACGTTGCATTTACTTTGAGTTTGCAGTGTTCCTTATGAGTCACTCACAAAGCAGTCAGGACCTGCCTGCATGTGCTCTGGGAGTCCTTTCGCATCCCTGGTTTCTGTGATGGAGCAGGAAAGCTTGGGGTGGATGTTGTGTGTTTTCAAGTTAAAACAGGTGTTCCTAGATCAGGCTGGCGTCAAAGGCTGCTATGAGGTTTCTCATGTCTCATGCCCATCCACTTCAGTGTGTACCTGATTTGTGACAGGAAGGTGGCAAGAGCTGCCACCCCTTGCTGGCGTGTTCGCAGGGGGACTGGGCACCCAGCAGTGAGCCAGAGGACCGTGTCAGTAGCGCGACTTCAGGTGTCCTCAGCAGCATCCCAAGGGTTGTTATTGTTGTCTTTGTAAGATACAGTTATGCATAAAGCACCAATGTCACAAATATTAACAAGCAAGTGCCCACGATGGCCTAGCAAAGGAGACTTTTTTTTCTTGGGGAGCATGAGGATGTCAGTTGACTCCTTAGCTGCTTTGACAGAGCTGGCTGGTGTCTGGCCCCTTCCCAGCTGTGTGGCAGGTGTTGGTGAGATACTGCATGGTGGCACAGGACCTGGATTATGCAGCTGGAGAGCCAATGGTGATGCTGGTCACTTGAGAACTAGATTCTTAAGGGTAACTGAAGGCCAGTCCCCTGTGCCTCCCTTCCAGCTACTGCACCCACTCAGAGACTGGCAGAGAGCAATGTCCAGGGCATAAGCCATCAGAAATTCACTTTTGAGGGTCTGTGGGTGGGCTGTAGACCACACTGGGGCACATACATTAGACCAAGAGGAGACAGGCTTTATTGTAGTGGGGGAGGTGAGCTGAAAGCTCAGGTTGCACTTGAGTTTCAGGTTTTTTGACAAGAAATGTTTTGGTGTCCACTCCTTGTAGAGCATTCCTGCTTTCTGATCAGGCTATCAGAGGACTGGTGCCATGTGTTTTAAGTGCCATAGTCCTGAGCCATGGGCCCTGTGTGCTCAAGGGTTAAGTATTCTGAGAAGAGAGGGAACAGCAGGACTAGTATTATGGGAGCAAAAAGGACTTAGGAAATATTCAGAGCAAAAATGTTCAAAGACTTCGCACACGCGAAATTTTCTAGTAAGTGGGGAATATCTGGAAGAACATCTTACATGTGTCTCTGTGGCTTATTTCTGATTGTAGTTCACTCTGCAGCACCTGCTTTGTATTTTTTAAATTAGTGTCTTTAACCTCATGAAAGTGAGACCATCTATGAGAGGATAACAGTGGCATTTCAAAAATGCTTCACCCACTCAATGCAAGTTTTATGTGTCTAAACAATCTGACTTTAAACAGGTAATTAAGAAAGGGAGAAAGAGATTGTGATGGTGGCTGATGCAGGGCTGAGAAGCCAGTTGGGTCCTGGGGCTGGGCCCCCAGTGAGAAACTAGGCTGGGATGAAGTCTGGGAAAAACCAGTCCAAGAGAGCCCATGGGAGAAGCCAGATGTTGGAATAAGAGAATAATGAAACATGTCTTGGACATAATGTAATTGTGCAATAGCACATTACTTCTTTTGTTGTCAAACATACAGAGACAAGCTGTCTCTGACACAGCATTTGTAGGATAACACAAACAACAAAAGAAAAATGTTCATTTATTGATCAATTTTAGCATTAAAAATTGTCAAAAAAGTTATTTAGGTTGAAATGTCTTTGAAAAAGTTCATATTTGTTGGTTTTTAGTGCTGAATTTCAAATAGATCAGATTCATAATGCTTTTCATAAAGATTTGGGTCTTTGGGAATTAGAAATTATTCTTGCCTTAAATGATAAGCAAGATATTGAAGGAAACTCAACCTATTTAATATTTAAAGCAACCAAAAAAATTGCATTCAATAATTCCAGTATTCTTGTTCTCAGTTAAAATGTTCTTCTCCTCAATTACAGCCACACTGTGCTATA
Organism: Chiroxiphia lanceolata; assembly: GCF_009829145.1. NCBI lineage: Eukaryota > Metazoa > Chordata > Aves > Passeriformes > Pipridae > Chiroxiphia > Chiroxiphia lanceolata. The sequence continues at coordinate 15,219,887 of NC_045641.1, forward strand.
AATGCATCAAGTTTATGAGGTATTTCTCTATCAGTTGGTGTTTCCTGTGCTGGTGTGTTTGAAGATCTCTGTCTTTATTAGATGGATTGTGCTGGGTCTTCCTTCCCATCCACATGGTGGTGCCTTTGATGGCAAGTGGTGGAAGAGAGGGAGTGGGGTGGTGGATGCTGTCAAATACATCCGGGTTTTTTTATAGATAGTCTGCAAACACTTTTAGGAAAAGCCTTAAGAAATAATATCTGCACAACCAGAGTAGTAGCTGACAAGGTACTAATCCAGGGTACTAAGGTGCCACAACTGGTAGTGGTAAAGCTGGGCTCTGCTTAAATGTCTGCTCACAATAATAAGGCATTCTTGCACTGAGTGAACACTTCCCAGCATCACTTTATACCTGCAAAGCTAGGGTGGTTTAAAAGTTACACAGCTCATACTTGTGAAAAACAAATACGCTTAATCCTAGCCCACAATTTTAATCAGAGGCCTTTCATAAGGTTCTTTGGAGTTTTTCTAGGTAACACATAAGTATAATCCATTCTTAAATAATAACATTCCTTGTCTGAGCTCTGCTATTCAACCAAAATCCCTTTATAGCCAGTATGAAATGGCAGTCACAGAAGCAAAATTCTGAAAATCCCCATTTTCTTCAAAGTGCAAAGGAGGTGCTGTTGCAGTTTTTTATACCGTAATCATGTTACAGAGAATTCAACTACTTGCTCATTTTCCATTATGTATGTGCCATATGGCTCATTGCTGAGCATCAGAGGATGAGGACTGTTTATTGGACTCTTGCTTGCATTATTATGGGTGAAAAAAAGTGATTGATGTATTTCATGCCAAGATGAAAGTGGAGGCAAGGCAATCCGGTCTGGAAGAACGACTGCACTTCCTTTCCAGGGACTTCTGAAGGAAGGTTCAATTCCTCTTTCAAGTCATGGGCTTCTGTCTGACAGAGGGTTTAATTAACAACCAGGAAAAAAACTCCAGTGGCAACATTAGTTTTAAAGATATTAAAAAATGAGCCTGCTGGATGTTCCCTTACTCAGTCTGATCTGGTTTTGTCGATTTCCTGTGACCCACTCGCCCTGCTCTGACACTGGGCAAGGACAGAGCTGTGCCACTGAGGGCTGGGCCCCTCATCTCCGTGTGGGACACCACCAAGGTGCCTGCTTCTCTGCCCCTCTGAGTGCCCCTGGGAAACCTGAGGTTATTGCATTGGCATGGGCTCCAACCATTCCAAGCTCCTCCCCTCCAACCAAGAATTATTTCCTCAAAAACAATCTTCTCACTCTCTTGACTTTAACTCCTATTCTGCCTGTCAAAGATTCCAAGGGAGTCAGGAGTTCTCAGCAGCACCTTAAAGACAAACCAGACCAGATGTGCTGAAGCATGTTCTTACATAGGATATGGTGTAGAGCTGTATCACCAAATACCTGCCTAGCCTGCCGTGAGTGTAAGGCCATGTTCCAAGCTTTTTGGTTGAGTTTGTTTAAAGCTGTGCAAGAAGATGTGTCTTTACTTTGCTAATTCACAGCCTTATAATGCTGCAAGAGGCATAAATGAGATACAGAAGCTGGAAGTAGAAAAATTCAGACTAATGAAGCCAGGACAGGTTTTACTTCTGATGGGCACTGGAGTACTGCAGCAGAAAGTGCCTGTTTGGCACAGGGCGTTGTTTGATGGCATCTATGGCTTGTGTTAAGCAGTGCCAAACCAGTCCCTCCTGGCCAGCAGGAAAGTGGGTACTTCAGTGCTGTTGGAGTCAACAGAAGTGCACACCCTGTGCTTTCATGGACAATGCAGCCAGCCTGCTGAGCTCTGCTGCACAGAAAAGCTACTGTGAGCTTGGGAGGAAAGGACTGAAGACGTGGAGCCATGAAGGATGAGTCTCTCCAGCTCTTTTCCTGCATTTGTAGGAAGCAAGTCCAGACAGACCTGAGCTGCCCTGCCCTGGCACCCATGAAGGCACATTTAATCAGCATTGCCCACTCTGAAAGGCATTTACTTCTTCCCACAGGAGCTGTCCTGCATTACCCAGTGCCAGGCAAAACATGATGCATGAAATGCAGTGCTGAGCTGCCTCTGGATCAGAGCAGGCTCCTGCCGTGTCAGCCCAGAGCATGGGCAGAAGTCCTCTGCTGTCTGCACCCAGCTGCCAAACAGATCTTAGACTGGCCACAATCTATACAGGGTTTTGCTTTAATCCTACCTGACTGTCACAATCTTTTCAAGTTTTTTTGGATTTCTTGTGGGTGGAGGCAGAAGAGGCATGGCTGCATGCTCTCCTGAAGAATGAGGCGTGTGTGAGCAGAAACTATTTGCTTTGTCGCCCTTGAAGATGAGTCCTCACCCACAATGGCTTGCGTGAGAACAGAGCTCTGTCGCCTGCCATGGAGAGCTTTAGGGGTGAGAGTTTCACTAGAAATCCACTCCCATAAGCATTCAGGAATACTCCAGACCTGGGAGAGCTCTTCATCACTGATGTCTTGCTTCATTTACCTCTATCAGTTTCTCCTGCAGTTGGCTGAGCACCAGATTCAGACACAAATACAGAAGCTTTTGTGTGCAGGCTTACAGGCTCAAATTTCCTGTCCCACGTGTAATACTAAGCCTCAGGAATCCTGTTTGAAAGTGCTGCTGGAACTCCAGTCTCATGGGCTTCTAGCAGGAAAGAAACATGATGCTGACTTGAACACCATGTTGAGCAGCGGAGCCTAAATTGTTGCTGGTGAAACAGAGGGCATGTAAGGGAAACCAAATGTTTGGACCATGAAGCTTAGAGTCCCCAGGCATCCTGAGCTGTTCTTGAAAGGTTTCCTGACTTAATGATGCTGATTAGATTACTAGAGAGGAACTTGGAAGAACCCACATTACTGCTGAGTTTGCAGTCTCCTATCAGCATAGCATTGCCAAAGTTTGCTCCTGAGCCAGGCTTGCTCCCTTCACAGTAATTTCCTGTAAAGATTATTGATAGTAAGTTCCTCTGATAACATGTGCAACTCCTTTTGCTATTTACGGGCTGAGAAATCACCATTACTTTTGGGTATAACACATAAAATAGTGACTACACTGATGACCCCCTTAACAGTATGAAGGCACCTAAGTCTGTTTTATATGAATATGATTTTAAGGTTCTCAGCTGTCCTTGGGAGTGACTGACTATGCAATACACTGTGGAATATTTAATTCCGTCCCAAATTCTTCTGCCCATCGTTTGCATGCTGCATTACTTAATTGGAGCAGATCTGCATTCTGAGAAGCACTGCTATGGGCAGGGCTCAGCAACCACAGCATTTCCCAAGAGTTTCATGACTTTGTCTCTGCCAGGCTGATGTTTTCCTAGCTGAATACTCATCTGCCACACTTAGGAAGCCTTCAGTGAAGATGATGTAAGCTTTGCAGGTGCAAATCAAAGATTAATTGAATTTGGCCGTTTTATTCCTTGTTGTTTAGGACTGACATGACTGATAAGCTGAGGGGCAAAAAAATATTGGAGAAAAAAAATTAAACACATCTAAGCTTTCTTCCAGTCAGTCGAAGCACTCAAACTGGTGCTGTCTGCCTTTACAGAAACCAGCTGTAGTAGGCTGGGAAGTGCTCTCATGTTGCCTAGGGCATAGCTTTGATCAAACAACCTCAGCTTGCCTTTCACAAAGCTTTTTTAATGCACCTGATATGGGATCCTGCCTGAGATAATGAATCATGGTGCATTTAAAAGAAATTAAAGGATTAATGTCAAACTCTGCCTCTAATCCAAACCAGCACCTTAATCATTCCTCCAACATGCAGAGTGGTGGGACAGCAACAGTCCTGGGCATCAGCTTATGGGCTGAGCACCCATAAATGTAGGTCACTGCCATCTGAGAGACAGAATCAATATTTCAGGGTGCATTGCTCCCTCTAGCTTGCGAGTTTAATGGAAGGGGTAGGAGAACTAAAGTAAATTTTTAAACAACCTGACTGGAGGGCAAAATCATCTTAATTAAATCTCATTCACTCTTCCTCTGATCCTGCCTGCAGATGGTGTGTCCCTCCTGCACTTTGAAGAGGTTAGCCCAGAAAGACTTGCAGAGAGAGCAGATCTGAGACTCTCAGAGTTTACTTTCAGACAGGTTTCGACAGCAGAGATCACTGACGCTGTCTGTAGACAGACACAGAATTTGAAGACAGCAGGGAGAAGGACATGTTCCCAACTCTCTCCTTCCATGGTGAAAATAAAGGGGGGTGTCATGTATTTTTAGGTTGTTTTCCTCTTGTGTTTGTGCTTCTGTTTATTCACTGAGTTTTCAGCATAACTGTTTACACCCTGGGCTGGCTTTCTCAAGAGAAGGTGCTGGTGAAAGTCCCCAGGACAGGGAGCTGCCACAAAGCACTGGCAGTACCCATCCAGCACGTACACCCATGGCACCACTTTGGATTTGGCTTTGTCTGTGGTTCATATTTTCAGTCTTTATTCTCTGAAGCTAGAAATAGGTTGCTTTTTTTTTATTCTATTAAAAAAAAAATCTATGTGTTTTTCTCCTTTAGTTACCCGCATGGAACTGGAATTCCCAGGGCAGGGGGAAATCCAACTGTTAGGAGATTTGTAATAAAAAAGGTTGAGAAAACAGCTTAGTTCTCCCATCTGTTAAGTGTTCGTTCTGTATTGCAAACAGAGCTGTCAGCGTGGCTTCCCCAAACACCGTGTCCTCCTGGCCCCAGTGAAGGAGTGGGGCAGAAGTCAGCAGCAATACCAGAGTGTCCTGTAGGGCTTCTGGGCAAAGATACCTTGCCAAAGCACCCTGCCTCTCTGCCAGAGGCCCCTGACGTGGTGGAAAGGAGTGGGGAAGGAGGAATACATTAGTCCTAACTCATGCTGAGAGGTTAAAGGCTGGAGGCTGAAAGGGCAGCTGCATTTCAGAAGAGAGAAAAGCAAGCAGTTTGGTGGAAGAAAGGGAAAGCCAGGGAGGAGGGAAGCCAGGGAATGCTTCCCCTCTGGGGGCAGTAGCAACTTTCTTTTGAAGACTAGAAGCAGTGCATCTTTGAAGTCTGTTTCAAGCTGAGTACATAAGAGCTCTGGGGGTGTTCACAAAACAGAGATGCCTGACAGAGATTGTGCAAGGGCTGCCATGAAGTCAACCAAGAATGACACGAAGGAGCAGCTCTGCAGTTAGAGCAGTGGGATGGGACTGCCAGCCAGGGACCCATCCCTCACCATCTGACAGGGTGATGTGGAGCAGCTGGAAAACCACCCTTCCCACTGCAGAGAGCCCTCATTCCCACTCCAGAAGAGCCTGCCCACAGCCAGGGGAGTGGCTGCCCACCTTTAGCAAATCATTAGAGTCAGGCTCCCTTCAACCCCTGGACCGCAGGATGTTAGCCAGCATTGTATGGCCCCAAGAAAATCTAAATGCTGCTTTTTTTAACCCATTTGTAGAACATCTTTAAGCCCCTGGTCCTTATGGGACACCAGATGCCTTCAGGAACCTCTGGCCACATCCAACCATGACCACGGGAAGGCCTTTATGGCATGCTATAGTTTCTCTATCTGAACACCAGCACTTCCAGCCTCCTCCTGTCATGCTGGAAGACACATCCCAGGGCACTCACTGGGGCCAGTGATATGCATGATGAGAATGTGGGGCCCAGGGACAGACTGCAAGGGCCACCTAGTGCTTTGTGTGTGGCATATGCTGGCATGAGTGCCCAGAGCAGCCAGCTCCTCCATCACCCTGAGGAGGGGACTCTGGCCCCAGAGTAGGAAAATAGCTGAACTGGGTGACTGTTCTGTGGGCAGGACACAAAGCAGTGCATGAAGGCTGTTGGTGGATCGCCTGCCGGCTTGCATGGATGTGAAATTACTCTTTATTTCTACTATAATCAAGATTTATAAAAGCTATTGATATGCCTCATGCAGATGCAGCACCACTCACTGACTTACACTCATGCACATTGTAAGGTATGTTTGCTGATGCTTATCAAATGTGTCCTGAACATGATGGCAATATTGAAATGTTCCTAACCTGCTGATTGCTGCAGCCTGGGAAATATGTGGGCAAAATATTATGGTGTTTCTGCCTTTTCTGTATAGTTTTTACCTATATCCAGTAGATGCTGCTTTAATATGGCTGTCAAGGCATGCCACATGTATTGTGTAAATGAATGTGGAAAATAGGTTTTCTGAGGAGTGCTGCCACACGTGCCACAAACAGCTGGACCTGCGAGTTACGGAATGTGGTGAAATGTTTCCACGCCTGTTCTTACCTAGAGGTATTTCAGTACCATTTCCTTGGTGATTCAAAACCTGTTTCTTCATGCTTCAAAATTAGGTTCTACATGCTAGGGATGGCTTGCACAATCTGTTTCCAACTGCAGAGTTCAAACATTTCTAATGCTTACATGAAGAAGAATGGAGAAGGCTTTCATGTTTGCCAATGCCACACCTCAAGTAACTTTGTTTAAAAATAGTGATAATTTTACAGAACCACAGATACTGGATTGTTGTTATCTTAGTAATTCTGATTTCTGAGCCTTCAGCATATGGCTGATCTAAATTTTCCTATTTGCTTTGTGAATATGAGTGCTGGATACCTTCCTATTAATCTGAAAGGATTTTACTCTTGCATAACTATGGGTGTGCAGTGGTTTAGGCTTTATGGAAAACGTAACAGCTTTGAAATTCTTGATAAAAGGACAAGATATAGAACAACTCTAAAATTAAAAAAAATCTTTATATCGTCTAACAAAACAAAACAAAAAGATTATTTTATTTTTCTTTCATGTGTATATCTTTGAACCGAGGCAAGCCAGGAACATTTCAGTCTTCCCAGAAAAGAATTTCATAAGATTTTACATGTAACTAAAAAGGGGGTTTTATCATAGTACATAAATGACAGTATTTGCTGCCCAAAAACTTGTTGGATAATAGTAGATAGCTCAGTATGTGGTTGATGACAGTGACAGAGGTTAAGGTTCAGATTCATTTCAAAGAACATGACCCACAGGTTAAAAGAAATACTGCAAGTAGTAGTTCAGTTAGAAAATATACAGAAAAGTCTATATAATTAAGGATGCTTGATTGAGCATTCTACAGAAATACAGGCAGTTATACTAAAGTCTAAATGGTGAATTAGATAGTGATGACTATTGAGTTTATTAGTACATAGATGGATTCCATGCTTATGGGCTTTAGGCACAGCTCATTGATTATTCTTGTTGCCTTCTAACTTAGGGGCTGGAGGGAAAAGGCAGCACAAAGGCTTTAATAACAAATCTTGTCTTTCTAATGGCATGGCTGCACACATCACTGCCTGGCCAAGGGGAGGTAGGAATTGTCTCTTGAAAGTAGTATTACATGTGTTCCTTTGACTTTTATTTAACTTCAGACCAAACTTTCTGTGGGTCTCTAGTGGGTTTGTGAGGTGAATGAGCCGCCACATTCAACTTGATCCATGTTTGAGTGGTTTAGCTTAATTTGAAAGACAGTTCAGGAGCTGTATGGACACATACCTGTAGTGGACATTTATATAAAAATTTGCCCATAGGGGTAGTTTGCTGTAACCCCAGTTATTCACAACGTGCCTTGGACTTTGGTATGGGAAGGATTTATTTATCACTGGTAATTATCACTGTGCACAGCAAAGTACAGACCACCAGCACCACTCATCTGCTGTACAATCAAGGAGTACCTTGCCAAGGACAGAAAGATCTTGGTCTCTTCTGAGTATCAGCTGGGTATCTTGTGGCAGGGATGTCTTGTGGCAGGGATGTCACAGATCAGTTGGACATGTTTCCTGGACTGCATGTACATCACGTACTTCATGCTTGAGCAAAAAGAGAAGCAAGGTAGGACTTTGTCCCACAGCAGTAAAATGTGGTCACTGTTTCACCAGGTAAATAGAGTAATTCAGAGCACTAGAAATACCCTGTATATAGCCCCGGGACTTCTTTGTGTCCTGCTGCCACCATCTACCACTTGAGCTAACCACTGCTTAGGTAGCAGGTTGGATTTACTGCATTTTGCTTTGTCAGTGAGGAGCACAAATAGTACCCATAACAAATTCTCAGAAAAATTTCTGAATCACTGCTCGATCAACCTACTGGGGAATTAGAATGAGCAGGTCTATGTAGAAATAAGTAAATAGGAAGGATAAATATCAACATATATTCCCTATAGATTTTAGTCCTGTGCCTATAACGATAGTTACCTCTTCTTTTCGCTTGAGCAGCAGCACTGATTTCCAGGCAGGTGAGCTCCATCTATCCATGTGTATGTAGGGCAATGATTTGCTCTTCACTTCAGTTTTTAATAGTGTCATCATTTTAAAACCACCTCCACAATGCCTTCATCAAAGGCTTCTGTAACAGAATGTATATCAAGTTACTACTATAACAGGAGTATTGAGAAGGATTACAGAGTCCTGGAAGAGGCAGTAAGGGACTCAGGAGTAGTTATTTTTTATCAGTTCCCCTGGTCAAAGGGAAGGGCCAGTCGAAACTGGTGACTCTACAAATGGTTACAGGACTGGTGCCACAGCCAGGGATTTGGCTGCTTAGACCATGGTCCCACTTTGAGAAACCTGGGAGCTGATGGGGTCGATCTGTCAGAGAAGGGAAAGAGCATCTTTGCTCAAGGGCTTGCCCAGCTGGTGAAGAAGGCTTTAAAGTAAAGGTGCCAGGGGAGGGCAACCTCAGTCCTTTCCAGTCATACCAGTTTGATGTCCCCTACCCGGAACAGCAGGAGATGCCCAGAGCCTGGAAAGCAGTCACAGGTCAGCAGGAGAGCACATGGAGAGCAGCACAAAGAAATTCCAGACACTCCAGCCAGTGAGGCAGCTTCATGGGGACCCAACTTCACTGCCTCTCTACGCAAGTGCACAGAGCACCAGGGATAAACAAGAAGGAGTTAGAGACAAGCACATGCCTGCAGGGTTGTGATCTTACATCCTGGGATGGCTCCTGTGGCTAAAGGGTTGGAATGGGAGGATACAGATTCTTTAGGAAAAACAACCAGGGAAACAAGGAGGGTATGTCATCCTCTGTGTCAAGGACCAACTGGAGTGACTGGAGCTCTGTCTGGGGGTGAAAGAGGAACCAACCAAGAGCTCATGGGTCAGAATTAAAGGGAGGACAGGGACAGGTAACATAGTGGGGGTCTGTGACAGCTGCCTGGCCAGGAAGGCTGAGCACATGAGGTCCTCCATGGGCAGATAGAGATGTTCTCACATTCAGAAGCCCTGATCTTCATGGGGACTTCAACCTGCCTGATCTTGGAGAGACAACACAGCAGAGCGTAAGTAATCCAGGAGATCCCTGGAATGCTTTCATGTTAACTCCTCCAAATGATAGAGAAGACAACAAAGACAGGTTCTATGCTGGACCTTGTTCTTACCAACAAGTAGGGGCCGGTGGAGCATGTGAAGCTCAGGGTCAGCCTGGGCTGTAGTGACCGTGAAATGGAGAGTTCAAGATCCTTGGAGTAGTGAAGAGGGTGCACAGCAAGCTCAATACCCTGGACTTCAGCAGAGCAGACTGGTCTATTCAGGGATCTGCTTGGTAGAGTGTCAGAGGATAAAGCCCTGAAGGGAAGAGGGGTCCAAGAAAGATGGTTAATATTCAACGGTCACTTCCTCCAAGCTCAGGAGTGATGCATCCTAACAAAGAGGAAGTCAGAGGAACTGGGAGAATGAAGAACTACAGAAGATCAGGTTTGACACCATCTAAGGTCATCTGAAGCTGTGCAAGTCCATGGGACCTGATCAGATGCATCTGTGGGTCCTGAGGGAACTGGTGGAGGAAGTGGGTAAGCCAATATCCACTATATTTGAGAAACTGTAACAGTCCAGTCAAGTTATCACTGATTGGAAAAGGAGAAACATAATAATAATTTTTAAAAAGGGAAAAAAGGAAGTGCCAAGGAAGTACAGATTAGTCAGTCTCAACTTGGTGCCCCAGTAGTGTTCAAGACCAGGTAAGGGGCCCTGAGCAACCTGATCTAGTGCAAGGTGTCCCTATCCATGGCAGGAGGGTTGGACATAATCTTTAAGGTCCCTTCCAACCCAAACTATTCTATGATTCTGTAAATAATCTTAGGACTAAACTGAAATATAGTGATGGCTCTCAATTTGCAAGATGTGTACTTTGCCCTGCTCAAATATGAAAAGAAGGATTTATTAGACATCTGCTAAAAATGATTGACAGTTAATATCTGTATCTGCATGAATATAATTCTAATCCGTGATCTTTAATGTTTCCATGTTTGCTATAAGGAGGGACTATGTTTAGTTAATCCAAGAGCTACGAAGTGCCCTGTCAATGCAGGAGGTACAATATGTCACTTTTTAAAGTTCTAAAACAAAACAGTTTTCTGCAGAGGCCTCCCCGACCGTGGGTTTGGAAGCTGTGCTTGGGAAACAGCACCTCTCAAGTCATTGCTCAAGCCAATGAGAACCTGCTTGCTCAAGGTGTGTCTTATACACACCCTGTTCTGCTATATAATTCATGGTAATTATATGCTCGCTGAAAACACAGAACAAAACCATAACTAGGAACAAACAGACAGTCTGGGAAAAAAACCCTTTGGTCTGTAACATTTTTAAATAGATGCCATTTGTTTGCTTCTGCAAAAGCTATCATCATAGCACAGCTGGACTCTGGCTTTCTGCCTGCAACTAGCCTCACCTTTGCTGAATTTTCCTGGACATGTGGCCATGCTGTCAGGGTATGGGAAAAGACAGAGGTTCCCAGAGGAAAACTTACCCTCCCAAATTGCATTAACACAGGTATATTTTCTTAAGAGGTGGGAGCTTGCTTCCCTAGACCCTGACAAGATGTCTGGCTTGTGTGTGAAGCAAGCAGGGGGAAGGAGGCTTGAACATCTGCCAGGCACAGCACAGCAGGGCTTGCCCTCTCCTTGCATGGCTCTAAGGGAGTCCAGCACCACTCAGTTTGAAGGGTAGGATTGGTGACCTTGGCTTCCTTCTAAAACAAAAAGCCAAGGTGCCAGACTGGGGAGGGCAAAGCAGCAGGCCCTTGGTGACAGCAAGATCTTACCTACCTCTGGGTATCATTAACATATGGCTATACACTCTTCTCCTCCCATGAGGCCATAAACCTTTATGCAGTTGCCAGAGTCTCTTATTGCTCTTGGTTTACTCATAGTGAAGTATAAATTTGCTTTGAATTGGTGGGTTTGGTTTAATTTCTCAGGAGGTTGTTTCCTGAGGAGAAAAAGCATGAACTTATAACTCTGCTAGTTAGAAGTACACAGGCTATTTAATTTACTGCAGCTGCAATACCATATTTTTAACAATTAGCCCCCACTAATTAGTTAATTACCCCATCACTACTGTGGCTATGAATAGATGTTAAGTTCTATTGCTGAGTATGATGACAGAATTAAACACACGTGCAATGAGATAACACTCCCTACAGACTCTCCCATGCTCCCCACAGTTGTTACTACAGAAAAGATGCAAATCCAATGCCAGCCCTTTCCAAAGTATTTTACATCATAACTTCATTTTAAAATTATGCCCCTTAAAGAGCCTCGATGACACCCACTGTTGACCCACAGCAAGCAGTGCAGACATGGACATTGGTGTTGCTTGGACACATTAGGACAGAAGGGTGTCTTCAGCAACCCCCCAGCCCAGCTGTGGATGTTCATCTCTGCACAGCTCTTGTATCATTGCAGGATCAGCTCTTGGAAGTCCCTTTGCATATCTTGGGTGTGTGCTTGTGGAGGGAGCACTGCATCCTTGGAATACGACACAACATACCAGGCTGGTGGTTCCCATGAATCAGAAACTGATGCAAACAGCTACAGGTGTAAGTCCTATGTATCCGTAATCAGATGAACATGTATCCGTGCACTATCATGTTTTTACTTCAGAGCCATGGGATGTTGATATAAAAAGTGTGCCTTTCATACGATAGTATACAAGTGTGCTGGTTTAAAGGTAAAGCAGCTACAATGGTAATGGTCTGCAACCCTTTGTAGCTTTAGGGGAACTAGAGCCCTGCAGACACGTGGTGTTTGAAACATTAATGCACACCAGCCACATACCACACACAGGCACTGTGGCTGTTTCATGAGTACTCACACTTTGTACCACCTTTATTTAATGGCCTGTGCATATGTGTACTAGAAGGACTATAAAGGGCAGAAATATAAAGCTCTGTGGACTAAACCATGTTTTGCAAATCAGAGGACGTGGAAAGAATTTGAATAGCTCAGTTTCACCATCTTCCTGTTGAAATGGTGGTGAATGCTGAATCATTTCAAGCGGAGAAGAAATAATTCCATTATTACAGAAATTTAATCTGGCTATGGTATCGTGGTGTCACTGAATATCACAAATTTAGATGGAGTAACACATTTAAATGGCATTTTACTATAGACATCCATATGTAAATTAACCCACATAACCGATACTACATGTATCTTCAAGTCTGGAGCTATTTAAATAATACATAACGATAGCTGATGCAGAATCATTCTAAGTTGATTTACCTGTTTCTTATCTTCTTTTGAAATTCTAATTACATTATGACAGAAAACCCAGTGCTGTGATACACAATAGAAGGCCTTGAAGACCAAAAATAATAACACTAACATAATGTAGATTGATAATCAGAAGAAAACAAAGCCAACAGTACCGGATTTTAACCATAAATGCTGAAAAAATAATTAAGGTTACATATGATCTATCATCATGATAATGAAGGCAACAGTTATGTAAAGCAATGTGTTTTTTTCAGACCTCCCTCCTGGATATTTCAACTCAACCAACCAACCAACCAAACCCCAATACAACAAAACAAACAAACAAAACCACAACAGGAAAACAAACAAAAAGTGTACAGCTTTCACATTTCTAAGAAAATCTTGAAAGTTTTATGTGAATGCAGGATCAGAGAGTAAATGCAATGAATCCCCTCTTTTTATAAGTGCAAGCATTAGAAGTTTTGTCTTCTGGTTTCTTAAGCCTTTCCTATATTGATTAATTTTCACTCGAGTGAAAGCAGGGAAACTTATCTATGGAGCACATAACTCCACTGTGTGAGTAAGGGTAGTAGAATTTGGCCTGAATTAATCAGACAAATAACCATAATTATGTTAACTAGGTGCCTAAGGCATTACCTTAGTGTGCACAAAACTCTGAGGGATGTCGAGCTCTTGATGAACCAGCTACTCTTATTGAGCCAGGATGCTCACTGATGCTAAGGATTAATTCCTCTCTTGGTGGATAAACTGCAGGAAAACACTGAAATCAAACATCCAGAAGATTAGAATATATGGAGACACCTCAGCATTAACAAATAGCATTTAGCACTAGGTGGTGCTCTTTTCTCTACTAAATCACTATTCAGTGGCTGTGAGGGAAATGTGGAGTTTTTTCATGACACTGCCCCATTTTTTGCAGTAGGACTTCACTCAAAGAACACAAAACTCAAAAGCAAAAGCATAAAGCAAATAAGAATCCTTTCTGGTGTTGATTAGTCATCATCCATAAGCCCAGAGACATAAATAAGGTCATTCAGTACATTTCTGTGAGTGTTCACTGCTGTTGCTCCTGGTCCTTTTTTTGCCAGTACTATTTGCACTGCCCCAGCAGTAAGAGATTTCTTGCTTCCCGAAAAAGATTTTCTTGGATATGTATATAGATCACTTTAATGAAATTTATTCATGACATCCTCTATGTTCCCTTTACTTTTGTATTCTCAGTCACAACCTGTGTCCCATAAGTCATCCTTCATTCATTCCCTCCATATATTTCTGTTCTTTAGCTATGTGCTCTGTGGCTATTAGTTAGCCAGGGATACACACACATACATAGGAATTTACTTTAAGTCTTTTCCCTGGTCTCAGTCTATCACATATTATATGTCTTTCTCATTCCTGTTATTTTTCTATAAACGTCCTCAGATTAATCAAGGTTTTGATTAGCAGAGCCTCATAAGAATATCTGCTAAGATCTACATTTTCCATGAAAAGCCAGACAATGGGAAAATAACTTCAATAGTTATAAAAAGGTCTAGAAGAATCTTCTAATACAGAATGACTCAGTGATAACAAGTGGTAAATTAAATTAGGGCACAAAAACAGAGGAGAAAATGGTCTTTTATTTTACAGGGTAAACAAAACCAAAAAAATGTCATTATTACCATATAGGAAGAAGATGTTAGAGGGTGGATAACAAATGTCAGCTCAGAGCCAGTCAAACAGACAAACATAATCTCAAGACTTGCAAAAGAACTAGGAAAAACTGAACACATCCTTGTGCTAGGGGAAGAATGCATGGGGCAGCATAATCTTAGTGTAGCTCCAGTCCAGTCTTCTGATTTTAGGCTGGAGGTATCAGAGCTGGAAGAGTCCAGAGAAAGGCAGTAGAAGTACTCAGGAGGATTAATCAAATGGAGTTAGAGCCTTCAGCTGGAAAAACAGACAGCTGCAAAGTCATGGCTAGTTTGACATCCACTCTTCCTTCCAGTGTCACCACTGAATATATGTTTTCATGTGCTTTTTGGAGAGTGAGCCCCTTTGATGCTATCCCAAACAACTATCAAACTCATACTCTATTAACACAATTTTTTTTCTTCCCCCATCTGTACTTTCCTGAGCCTCAGTGAATGGTTTGTTAAAGGCAGTTCTTTATAACTCCTTTTCAACTCCACCATGCTGTTTGCCGGCCTCTTTGGTGAGAGCAGCACCACCTAGGGCTTAACTCATCAGAGCATTAAGAAATGTTCTGCACGTGCTATTGCTGCCCATGATGGCACTGGGGTAGCTGCATGGGTGCTGGCCATGTGCCCTGGTTGAGCCACAGGTTTTGAAGACCCTAGCAGAGCCTTCAAGGTCCCCCATATTCCCAGCACAACATTGACTGAGACAGGGCAGGCAGATCCAGAGAGCAAAGCCTGGGGAGTGACAACAGGAGATGCTGTTTAGGAAGAGCACGTGTACGTGGCCTCTTCCTCCGGTCCAGTCTCCTAAGTTCACAGACATTGGTACTGCCTGTTCCTTTTATTATCTGTTAATAGAGGCATTGTTCACAAATCTTGTCTAATCCCTTTTTATGCCTGCTAATAGCCTGCTTTCCCAACCTCCTGTGGCAATGAATTCCGGAAGTTCATTACCCACTGTGCAAAGAAGTGCTCTTTCATTTCAGGAGCAACTGTATGCTTCCTGTCCATATATATAAATTTAAATAAGATTCAGCCTGTCACTGTGGTATCATCTCTTAGCCTAAGTATTTCCAAGTGATATGAACAGAGTAAGTGGTACAAAAATGAATTCAAATAAATATTAAAGAAAACAAGGCTCAGTTTGTTGCATTTTTCCAGGGGAAGGTGAGAAATGGTTGCTTAACTATGGCTACTACCTGGATAAGTGAACGCTTCTTCTCCACCTTCATGTAGATAAGCCCAGAGATGGAAGCACTAGTTTTCTTGTGGGAAGGGGAGGTGACGTTGCAGCCTGCTGCAGAGCTTGGGACTGCGGCCCTGGCTGCTGCTGCCATGGTACAGCACGTGATCCTTCTGCAAACCTTGTTTGGGAACTTCTGCTTCTCAGTTCTCCCAGCTTGTTATATCACCATTTCAACTAACCATCTTTTTTCATGAGTCTGTGTGACAGTGCCAAGCCGGGCTGCACACACAGAGTGTAAAGCAACCTGTGCCATGTTTAATCTACAGCTGTCATCCCTCAATTTATAAATTCCATGATGCTATCAAAATACAGACTCTCAGTTTTGTCTTGCAAGACCTATTCTTTACCCGCCCAGCCCTCTGTTGTTCAGATGACTCTCCACCCACTTGCTCTTCCCCAAGCTCCCTTGCTGCCTGTGGCTTATGGTCCAAGTATTGTCTAGATAATTAGTCATGTCTTCACCCACCTTCCATCCTTGTTTTTTTGTTATTACTATTTATTGTTTTAATTGCTGTAATGCCTAAGGATGCCAGTTAGGAAATCGGACTTCATTGTAAAAAATTGTACAACAAGCTCTAAGCCAAAGAACTCATACCTGGGTCTTAGGCACACCATGTCTAGTGAATATGTAGAGAAGTGGGAGGAAGCCTGGGAGAACAGCACAGGAAAATAAGGTGTTTACACAGAATAATCAAAGAAACGGTCAGCAACTAACCTCTGCTAGTAGTCATTAGCGGGCTCTGTAAGGAAACAGAAAATTTCCTGGCCTCATTGGAATTAATTTCATCTGGGTATCTTACCAGAGATGGGGAACTTAATATTGATTTAATCTGAAATGTGCTAGGGTTTTGATGCTTGTCATACAAATATGTAAAGTATTTTTTTTCTCTCTTATGTAGGGCAGATTGGCAAGGCTGCCCAGAGGAGGCTGCCTTGCAACTGTTAATGCTGTCTGTGCTCACCACACACATACAGAACTCCTATCATTCAGTACCTTACACGAGGCTGAACCAAAAACTGAAATCATGGTGGTGATGGGGGAAGTGGTAAGGACAGGGGAAGGATGAGGATACTATTGGGAGGGACATTATGAAAAATCCATCGTGTTGGGTAATTGTATCCTTAAGGCAAAATTTGTGTTGTGTAACTGTGACACGTTCAAGTCTGAACAGCTGGTTTGGGTGAGAGGCAGCAGAAATTAATTTCCCGTGCAGCTTTTGTATTAATAATTCATCTCATTAAGGTGTGGTCTAATAGTGTTTGCACAGGCACAAGAGTCAGCCCTTATACAGTTTTTGACAATCATTTCTTCTACAGGTATCTGTGACTCACGTGTCCCTCTTGCCTCAATTTCTCCATACAAGCTTCAGTTAAGATCTGTAAAACAGGTGGCTACTACTCAGTTACTTTGGAGATATTTTGTAGTCCTTTGCAATAACATGAAGAAAGCATAAAACTCAGCCATCCTGATCATGTTGGATTTATTTCAAGGCATTAGCGAATCAGGGCCAAGAATCAGGTTGAAGGACAAGACTGACCCACAGGATTAAGTTCCTTGCAAAAAACTACAGGACCTGGTTAATCTCAGGAGATATTTAACAACCCAAAGACCCAGTAAGGTCTTGTCCTGCTAAGACTTATTTTCTTCTTCATACTCTACTGAATAGTGTTATCATAAATTATTAAACTAAATTACATTATTGTAAAGGCTACTTTCTTTTGCTTTTTTCTCCTCATCTCCATTATTCAGATTCTTCCTTTAATACCTGAAGAGACTTCCAGTTGCCAGGGTGCATTTGGAAGATTTTACTGCAAAGCAGCTGATCTCAACTTTCAGTTGACCAACAAATTCCTAAAACACAGTGACATAAAAGGGATGTTAATCCTTGGTGAAATCCACTGATTTGAGTCATGAGTCTGATTAAGATCACATAGGGGAAATTTTCTCCAGGGACGTGGTTTAGCCCTGTTCTTTTTCATGTTTTCTTCTAGTCTAGCAGTGTTTATTCAGTGGGGATCTAATGTATATGTGTGTTACATGGCATATAATACAATGCATATATTCATATCAGAATATTTACCCTGATATGACCATATTAATGCAGATAGCTGTTACAGTAGTACAAACTACAGCCGTCCTTGGGCCCAGAAGAAAGATAAATAAATCTATGGGTATAAGCACATTTTTGTCCTATAACACAACCACTCTGGGGTGCCAGGAGCAGAAGAAAATGGTACTGCTTTGTTAACAATGATATAGTAAACACAGTAAAATTTTCAGCAGTAAAAAGCATTGGTACAAAATGAAATTTTTTCTTTGTTCATCAAGTGTAATAGTGTAGCTAGCAGCTGTATTCACATTGAATCCTCTTCTCAGCTCCAGATATGACCCCTTTATTGTGTGTTTCTTCTCATTATATTTTCTCCTCTACAGTTCATTCGTTTCCTGGAAGATGCTGGAAAAAACCACCTCCTTTCTTCTCACTTCAGAGGTGTCTGATGCTACTTTTCCTTTTGTGCTGATCAGCTTCAGAAACAACCCTGCAGAGCCATTGCTTGGCTTTGACTCCAGAGATCCCTCTTCCTTTTCCACCCTGTCCTTTCTGGTTTCTCTGCCTTCTTCTCTCCACACACATCTGTACTAAACCAGTCTGTTTCCTTTCCCTATCTAGTGTTATTCTGATTACATAAACATCACCTTACACTCCTTTTTTCCTTCTCAACTTTGAGGTTACTCCCCCCCATATTGTCATGAGCCAAGCGATGATTTCCTTCAGCAACTTGCTTTCTTTTCCACAGTTATTGGAAGCAGAGGCTCCCCTGTTGCACATTTCAGCCTGCTGGTTTAGAGTAGCTTAACACTTCTCTTCCCTCATTGTTATTTAATCAAAAGTCTCAGTGAGTGATGGGAAGAAAATGGAAAGCATTTGAAATGTCTTTTTAGGCTTGACTGCTTTTCAAGACCTGCAGTTTGAAATGAGAAGCCAGAGAAGAAAAAAACTGCTTCTAGAAAGTTGCTTAAAAATCAAGATGTAACAGCTTTTAGTTTTGTTTGTAGTGAAGATCTTTTAAAAGATTTTGGAAACTCCTAAGTTTCTTGTAAGCTCAAGGCATCATACAGAAAATGCAAACATAAGTTTCACTGCCAAGTAGAAACCTAGAAGCACTGTATATATTAATGTTTATTAGATAAAATGAAGTGATTATTGCTGAAGCATGAATGTTGCTGACTTAATTTCCATAGGCAACAGCTCATGAAACCCAGTTGCATAGGAGTCTGGTTACCTTTTCTGTGTCAGAAGATACTGGAATACAAGGAATTATCAAGTCACAGCGTTCATAGACAGACATGGACAAGCAAAAAGCTATAGAGAAAATCTGTGGTCACTTATGTGAGCCAAAATATCTAAATTTTTCAAACTATCATGTGAATGAATATGATATAATTTTTTCCTCATTTTAATGTATATATTATATCATATTTGCATATACATTTAGGCTTCACAGTGTGTCATTCCAGAAATCACTGAATAAATTGTGGCTTGGCTAAAAAGTGTTTATTTAATATATACATTCAAGAAAACAATGGTCACTAATGAGACGGTATGCTAGCTGATTATGTTGTGTGTGTGATTTCGATAAAACAGCACGAACTATGCAGACAATGAGATTTAATGACATTCAGAACAAGACATCAATATTGTTCTTTCATAGCATTTGAATATTTCATGTTCCACTGTCTGTATCTGAAAGAATATCTGCCTCCCATAATGGTGGGCAGGTGCCCAGGTCAGGTGCTTAACTTGTCAAAACCTCATAATTTTCCTTGAAGCCTTCTAGAAGTCATGGAACAATTAGTTTATTTGATACAGATTAATCAAAAATTAGTGATTAATATATTATTGCCATCTTAATGAAACAATGTCACCTCCATTACTCAAAAGAATCTCTTCTCCCAACTAAATTATATATTTAACAGGTCAAAGAAATAAGCAACTAACAAGTAAAATCTTTGACTAAATTGGCTTATTTAGCACTGGTAAATTATCACAGTTAAAAAAATTGAAGTAAGGTGTCTTTTATTTTAAGTGGTCTATTTTAATTAGATATTTCAAAACCGACTGGTACAGCATAGCCACAGCCAACACAACTTGTCTGCAAACATACACAGGTCAAAGCACAGGGCTCTGACACTGGAGTGGAGTCCACTTGGCTCTCTCAGGTTGTGTACAGCTCAGTGATTTTAGGCAGCTTCTGATGCTTAAAGGAACTCCATGGGCAGCTTCACCATCTGTGCAGTGTGTGCGTGTGTGTGTCAGTCAGAGCACTCACCCTTCCAAACACAGGTTTTTGTTTGGTTGCCCAGTGAATGAAGCTCATGGTGCTGAGTCATATGGTAGGGGAATGGAGGCGGTGAAAGTGTAACAGCAGTCATCAGGGACAGCTGCCAGGGAGGGATGTTCTTAGCAGTCCTCTTCTAAGCACAGAGCAGGGATCAGAGCTGTGAACTCCCTCCCTGCTTCTCTGCCTTGCTGTTTGTCCCCTCTCTGTGAACATCTGCAGTTGATCAGGAGGTGACCAGAGGTGGTTGTTACCTTGTGGTGTTGGAGCCACAGGAGAAACAGGGTGCTCTACCACAGGCTCTACCTGTAGATGTGCTGACTGAGGAGTATGAGGAGAGGGGACCTTTTGAAAAACGTCATTCATTAGCTGGGAGATTGCACAAACCTGCAACTGTTACCATTTAGCTTATACAGCTTTATATATAAAGATAAACAAGACACTGGCAGTTTAGTTACATACTTGGACAATTTTTTAAAAGAGCTATTGTGCCCTTATTTATTCAAGTTAATCAAACAAGGAGATGAATAGGATGTTGGAAGGCAGAGGCCACTCACGTTACAAGAAAGGAAAAGCAGGAGATTTAAGTTTCTTGGTGCAGCCAAGTTAACAGTATAGCACACTGTTTGTTTATATTGGACAAGTTTGGAAAAACCAAAATAAAAGCTCATTTTGGCGGAGGGGTTGAATGCTTTCTGGAAATGGAGAATACAGAGAAAAATTTGCTATTAAAGGAACTTTGTCTTTTATCTGCTTTACATCTAAAGAGATGCAAATGAGGCAATTTGCATAAAACATGGCAAGAAATTAAATGTCACTTGCTATATCAATTTCAGAGGACTCTGGAATTGGAGTGAAACATTTAAGACAGAAAATACGTAATACTGTAGGACTGAACCATAACTTAGAATAGAATAGTTTTACTATAGCACCAAAATTTATTACTTCCTGTTTAAGCCCAATGTAGATAACAAATCTTTGTCATTAAGGTCTGAAATCTGTGAATACCAACCCATCTATGTACCTAACATTAAACTCAGGAGGACTTCTGCCAGACTTTTTAATTTGCTAACTTCATTTTCAATGCGGAAGAGAGAGGTCTGGATGTAGTCAGGCAAAAGCAAATGTCTAAGGGCACACAGAGGCCAGAAAAGAAATGGCCCTGGAAAGATCTAGGGTATGATCCTGGGTTTGAGCGTCCTTTGGCTGTTACTCCCCACTGAGTTTTCAACACAGCTTATGGCAAACTGGAGACACTGACTTAGCAGGATTTTATGGGCATGGGCAGCGTGATGTGGATAAGCTTTGCTGTACTGGGGCCCATCCAGAAAAAGATGCTGTGAGAAACAAATGCAGGAGGATGCAACCAAGGTATAAATTCGGCTTGAGTATGCTTATTACATTAACCTTGTAACTAACTGTGTCAGCTGAAAAAAATGCATTGGATACTTTCAGATAAGAAATAGCGACCTTTTCCATAGTTGTTGAAGTTTTATTGTTAG
The DNA here is from genome assembly GCF_009829145.1 of Chiroxiphia lanceolata. Lineage (NCBI taxonomy): Eukaryota > Metazoa > Chordata > Aves > Passeriformes > Pipridae > Chiroxiphia > Chiroxiphia lanceolata. The sequence continues at coordinate 15,241,139 of NC_045641.1, forward strand.
CTTGATTTGTAAATCTGGTACAACTAAATTGTGAGAACCTAATTATGCCATAGGATTCCACTCACTGTGAGTGGGTTGCAGGGTATTTTCAATACAAGACCCACAGATGCATAAGGCAGTCATGAGTGTTCAGTCCCTTCTAGCTGGAAATGCCCTTGAACTATGAGACTTCTGCCACTTTCATTTCAAGGCTATTTTGTATGAATGCCAACACAATTCACCTGCAGGAGCTTTTTCTTTATTTACCTTGCCCATTCCATAATACATTGAGGCAAAAGGTGGAACAAAGCATCTGGCCTATGGCATTAAATTAGAGAATAATGAGCTGAGAAGCCCAAGGAAATGTAGTCTTTGCTCTCCTTGTATCAGATTCCCTCAGTGATTTCATACTGAGCTATCTGGATCTCCATGTTTCTGCTTTCAGATGTACCTCAGCAATATGGTATGTGGCTTAAGTTCCCCATATTTGCAAATGTTGTTGGAGATTTGTGTGCTGATGCTGTGTAATTCAGAAGAAAGCAGAAAATCATCACTTTGTATAGCAACTTCCAGGCAGGCCATTTTCTAGAAACAATCCAATTTCTAAATAGAGAAAAATAGAAAAGAAAGAGAGAATAACTATGAGAAACACGCAGAGTAACTATAATACAGTGGGTTTCTGCTGAGAAAGAGAGACTTTTGAAAGATTCAGGGGCATGGCTAGAGGCCCCATCGTGTCGGGAGACCTCACCTGCCCATCTGTGACCGAGGCTGGGGCTTGGGCGTGAACAACCTTTACTAACAGAAGCAAAACAACTTGAACTGCAAGGCTTTTAGCATATCATTACAAATTCAAATCCGGGCCTATTCTGATGGAAAAATCTTCCCTAGGAATGTGAATTGTTTTGGGCAAAATAGTCGGGCTTGTTTCCTGGCAGGGATACTATTTGCATCAAAAATTAGTGTCATCCGCCCACTCAGTTTCCAGCTAAAACCCAGGCATTTCATTAGCGAAGTGAGAACAGCGATGCCTGGCTCGAGCAGCCAGGGCAAACAAACCTACCGGCACAGCCGGGAAGGTGGGAGAGCTCTGTGCTCCTGCAGGCAGGGCCAGCACAGGGCCAGGGGAGCAATGAGGAGGTCTCATTCCTGCCCGGGAGAGGGAAATATGTGGAAGGGCAAACGGCCCAGCCCTGGCAAGGGCTCTCTCCCAGGAAGGAGGCCTCGAAAGCCCTGTGCAGTGCTGTGCGAGAGCCGCGCATGTTGACCGTGCGAGTGGAGAGTTGCGTGTGGGCGAGCTGTGCAGTTGTGTGGGAGCGCTGAGTGCGGGTGCGTAAGTGCCACGCGTGTGTCCGTGTGGGCGAACAGGCTCGTGTAAGCCGGGCACCACGATCGGCCCCATGTGCGCCCACAGCCGCCAGCGACGGTGTGCGGGCCAGGGGCGCGTGAGCCCACACGCGAGGGCAGGAGTGAGAAGGGCTGCGTGCGCACGGTGGGCAAGCACTACCCGTGCGTGTGTGCAGGAAAATGCCAGGAGTGCGTGTGCAAATAACAGGTGCCTGCGGGGACCGGGCACGCCGGGCTCTGTGTGTATGTGGGTGTATGTGTGTGTGGTTGGGAGGGGGGAGGCCCGGGCGGGGCGGTGGTTGTGCGTGTGCGCAGGGCCGTGTGCCCGCGTGTCGCCGGGCCCCCCGCGCCCGCCGCGGCGGTTGCCCGGGGTGGGGCCCGCTGACGCACTGCGGCTGCAGCGGGCGGAGGAGCCGGAGCCGCCGGCCCGGGCGGCCACTGACCGGGGCCACAGCTCGGCCCGCCGGCGGCTGACTGACAGCGCTCCCCGCCCAGCGACTGGGAGGGGAGGGCCGGGCCGGGAGGGAGGAGGAGGAGCGGCGCGAACCGCTCTGCACTGCCGCGGCTCGCACCTATTCATTCAGTCACCTAAAATGGCTGGAGAGAGGAGGTGGCGGAGCAGGAGGAGGAGGTGAGGGGGCAGCTGCAGCGGTGCCCCCACCTCCTCCGCGGCCCGGCAGCGCTCCCGGCAAGGCTCGCGGCCACCCCTCGCCCCCACCCCTCGCCCGCGGCACCATGTCGGGCGGCCCGGACGAGAGCTCGGTGCGGGTGGCGGTCAGGTGAGGGCCGGGGTGCGGGTGGCGGTCAGGTGAGGGCCGGGGTGCGGGTGGCGGTCAGGTGAGGGCCGGGGTGCGGGTGGCGATCAGGTGAGGGCCGGGGTGCGGGTGGCGATCAGGTGAGGGCCGGGGTGCGGGTGGCGGTCAGGTGAGGGCCGGGGTGCGGGTGGCGGTCAGGTGAGGGCCGGGGTGCGGGTGGCGATCAGGTGAGGGCCGGGGTGCGGGTGGCGATCAGGTGAGGGCCGGGGTGCGGGTGGCGGTCAGGTGAGGGCCGGGGTGCGGGTGGTGGGGGGTGACTGTGCCCGTGCCCCCGCGGCTGTGCGGGCTCACCACCCGCTCAGCGACACCGTCGAGGCACATCTTCCCTGCAGAGAGGGGTCGCCTCGCCTTGGCTGCTCCTGCTGAGGCTCTTTTTTTCCTCGCAGCAGTGGGAAACAGCCAGAGGAGCGGGGGGAAGGACTGCCACCATTCTGAGGTCTTTCTCACTCATTTCTCTCTAATTTTGAGCAGTGACCCTAAAAATATTCCGAGTAATTATAGCTCGGTGTTGCTAGTGCTTACTCATGGAAGCTGGGCAGCCCTTGGACTGTAGCGATGCCGTTTGCATCACGGAGCTTTGCGAGAGTGGATCCTGGCAGACTGATATTTTTAGCAGGATAAAGGCTTTTATCCCGCGGAGGCTGTGTCTAACCTCACACGCTAGAGGGATGAACTCCCATAGGGCTGCTCACAATGCATAGGAATAGGTATATGTAGAAGTCTTAGTGGGAGGGGAGCTTAAATAATTTTAAAACATCAGTTAATTCAAATTGCTCTTCAATCAGAGATAAAAATCTACTGTTCCTCGGAGAACTCTTGTCTCTTGTCGGTTTTCCATGTGAAAATACTGTTTTATTGTTTGAAGAACTTCCAGATTAGCCCACAAATGCCTTAATTTTCAAGATGTCTTTACATGATTCAAACATGAGGAGAAACATATATGTGTGTGTGTATATATCTGTGTCTATTTATGTATATGTATGTCAATATTTGGGGCTTAATTGTGATACTGAGTGTTGATTTATGTCTTTACTTTTAAAAAGTTTCTTTATGTTATATGCTGGCACACTTGGAATATTATACCACAAGAAATCAGACTTTAGGGGAAGGTCTGTTTCTTCCAATGGGTCTTTGGAACCATTTCATACATCTTACCTTAGAGACTTCAAGGGTTGTTCAGGAAGACCAAAGAGTGGTGGTTTTGTTTTCTTTCTTTTTTTTTTTTTTTCCCCGAAGGATGTAGAAATAAGTGATGTTACTGTGTGCTATGGTTGGTACTCGTGTGTAGGGGGAACGGTGCAATAACACTTTCAGTAAACAGAGAAACACCGCCCCTGCATGATAACATGGGGAGTATGCTGCAGTTGGTCATTAAAGTCTGATTGCAGTAGCATTTTTCTATGGAGAGAGATGCTTTTGTGAGTAGTATCTGTTGAAGCATTTTTCACATGATGTACAGGGAAGTATTATTCCAAAGCATAATTAAGTTGTATTTTTAAAAAGGAAAATATGAGATAGGTGTGATCCTAAAAACAGGGTGTGTTACAGGTTTACAGACTGCTCTGTTGTTTGAAGAAAATATTAAATATGTTCTGAGCCAAGAGAAATAGTGATGTAGAAGTTAATTTACAAATACAGAAGGTTGTTGCAGCCTGGAATTAAAAACCTACTGATAGAAGTATTTTTATAGTTGTGTGTGATGATTAGAAATAATATATATGCCAAACAATTTGTAGAAGTGAATTAAAATCACCCAGCTGTAACTCTTGATAACAAATCTCTAATGTTACAAGGTGTATTTCTGCACTATAATTGTCTAACTAACATCTTGTATCTGAGTGCAGTTTGCTAGTAATAAAGAATTGCATCTTTCCTCCTGTCTGCTTTCTTCCTTTTGGCAGTTTAACTATTCATGCACAAGATTTCTCCCTCTCTGTTTAGCAGTCATGAACAAAAGCATGCGCAAGTATTTTTTTTTCCCACCAGTAGCTCTTTATAGATGGTTTTATTTTTTTTCTGATTGTGTATTTTGTACAGTCCTGTAATTCAACTGATTTTGCAGCTCACTATGTATCGGTGCCATGCTGTATCATGCATTATGAATATTACATTATGTTTCCTTGTTGGTTTTGTTCTTCAGTTCTTTCTGGCAACTTGAGCTTAGTTCAGTGATGATCTCCACTGTTGTGATGAATTAGTCGTTGTGTTTTGTATGTATGTTTCCTGAACAAGGCTTGCTCTACAGCTGGACCAGCTTTTAGTTTGCAACCCTCGTGTTTGCAAGATACTGCAAAGGCAGATTGCACTGAGTTTAGTATGAAGATGAATTTGCTTAAAATTTAAGCATGGGTTATAGAATAGACATCTGAAATTAGCAAATTGTTTTTCCAGAACCTGATTATCTCACCTAATTGTATACAACAGGGTTCAAAAATACTTCATTCTTTCCAATTAGCACCACCTTTTAAGCTATCATCTTGTATGCTAATTGCTCCCCATTTTCTTCAGTGTAATAATGGGTTTGTGACTGATGAGCTAAATACTCCGGTTTAGTGAAGCATGAAAGCTGAAAATAGTTTGGCAGATAATCCAGTAACTAATGTTAAATTCCCCAATTAAGAAAACATTTCTTTCTCTATTGTCACCCACCACTGAAAGACATGTGGGCTTAGTTTTGATGATGGTGTGCAACTTCAACAAAGAACTTTGCTCTCTGTGTGACTGTGTAATGTCTGCTTTCAGATATAGAGAGCCCCCACGATAGTTATCTAATCAAATTACTGTTTTCTTTCTTTTAAATGTGAAAAATATCCTTTTTGTAAATCTAAAATAGCTGTCTTTTGCAAGTGTCTTTTCATATGAAAAGTAACTTTTGACAAGGCTATGAAATAGTATCAACATCATAGGAAACTGTTTCAAGTTCACAAAAGGATGTAGATCATAGTTTCTAATTCTTGCCTGTCTTGCCACTTCAGTGATGTCCACAGTGAAAATGCAGCATGTAGGCTGCTGGTATGTTGGGTAGACGAAGTTCTCGCCTAAGATTTAGATCCCCACCAGCCAGTGGTCGGTGTCTGTTACTGAGTTTGAGTCCTTGTACTACCTGAGGAAGGGAGTGGATGGGGTCACTGCAGTCAAAGGTGCACTTGCTTTTACCCTTTGACCAACTAGACCTGAGCTGGGTTTCAGGAACTGAAATGGCTCCAACAGTTAGTGCCTATCCTTGCCCCATGTGGCTTGGAGCCATAGGATTAGGATGTCTTAGGGGTGATGATCTAAGAAGACAAGAAAGTTGGATATCAGTCCTTTGGATACATGCTGAAAAAGGGAACTTTTGGAGAACAATAGTGTTTGGATAGAGCTAACCAGAAGCCTTGCATGGAGCACTACTATCTGATAAAGCATGGAAGTATGTCTGTTATGGTCTTCTCCATAACAGGATCCAGATAATAATGTAGAACATTGAAGGAAACTGCCTTCTAGTCCTCCAAAGGCAAAGGATGGCCTTGATCCACTTTGAGGCAGTGGAGGTGCCAGATGTATAGATGATAAGCTTCAGTGTTGATTTGTTTGAGATGCTGTATTAAAACAGAAGAAGAAATAATGAAGTACAATGTAAAAAGATGAATAGCTGTGAAAGCTGACCAGTAGTCAAGAGGAGATGATTGCTTCAACATGCTTGTGTGACACCTCAGATGGAGTGGACATTAAAGGACACAAAATACTAGCTGATGAAATGAAGAGCTTTGGCACTGATTGTGTTCTTGTGAAAGATGGAGCCCAGCTGAAACTCTGTTGATGGGCAGAACACAAAGAACCAGGGGAGAGAGAAGTTTTAGGGGATGATGTTTTATAATCAAGTATGTTTAATTAACATCAGTGAAGAACAGTTGTGAAAGTTCCCTCTTTTTATCGTCCTTGGTATGTCTCTCTATGTGCCGCCTTCCCTACTTTAGCAAGAGTACTTCACTGCTACTGCTTCGCGTGCTTTGTGTTTCATCCCTCAAGCAAGGAAGGGGAGTGTTGCTACTGTCCTCACTTGTGTAGAGAGGCTCTGAGATCCAGCCACCCACTGCCTTGAATTGTCTAAAAAGTTCCCTTTTCATACCCACCCTGGGTGTCTGCCACATGTTGTGACACTGCTTCACAAAGGTGAAATTATGTTTGCCAAGTGTGGAAATTATGTGTGCAAAATGTAATGGAACTACTGCTAAATTTTTTTAATAACAGGTGCAGCTGATGAATTGAAACCACCCAGCCTCTGTTTCTGGTGTTCCAAAAGGGAGATAAAGTATGCTAGAAAAACATATTGATTACTAGTGCAATTTAGGAATGGAGGTTTTTTGCAACTAATCAAGCTGATTGTGGGAGGACATAAGGATATAGTGTTGACTTTTGATTAGGCAAATGGGATATGTTCATCACTTGTAACCTTAGCTTTCCACTGCAAAGCTTTGTTATGGGAATGCAGGATTTCTTTTCATACCCCCAGTTCTTGAACTGTGTGATCAGTTGGACATCTATAGTGTTTTTTTTTCCTCCTTTGTTAGTTTCTGTGTGTTTTTTTTCTCCCCATATGGAATCTGCTGTTTGTTGTTGTCTTGCCTCCCTCTGCCTTTTCAGATTTGTGTTCTTCTTTTTAAGGATTTTCTTCTAATAGCTTTTATACTGAAGTTTTCCTGTGTCTTAGATCCAGCTACTGTTAAATACACCAGGAAGGAAGCAGCTGAGTGGAAGGAACCTGTCTTTGACAGGTGTGTTTTAAGGCACTTTGATGGCAGCTGAGATTGATTTTCTTTCTTGGGCTGGTCTTTTGCAAACAGTTACAGCTGTGTTTAAGCTTCCCTCCATGAATGACTCCTCAAATGTCAGATGAATGAACATGTATGCTGTGGTATATGTTATAAGCTCTGGAGGGCAGATACTCATTTCATGCTTCCGATACAGTGCTAAGCATTCTCATAAATCATTCTGTAACTAGATAAGCAACAACAGTAGGCTACTGTACTGTCCACTGGCTCCTTAAAATGAACCAAAGTTTTCCTTTTAATAGACAGTAATTAGTACCTATCTGTAGTCATGTGAAGCTGGGACTGTTTTTTGGGGAAAATATCTCAAAGTAACTGTGTTAATGAAGTTCAGCAGTCTATAAGTATGCAAGCATGCCCCGTCAAAGAAAAGAAAATTATCAACAGTATTGAATAGTAAGGTGTTGGAAAATAAGTCTTTTGCACGGAGTCTGTTAAGGGAAAACTACAAACGAGATCTTGTTTTTGGAAAGCTCGAGTTGCATATCTTTTTGTTAGTTTTGGTGTTTTTCTTTACTCCCTGACTTAAACAAACATTCCCTTGTCCTTCACCGAAACTTTACTCCATCCGTATGTTTTGCATTTTAGCTGAAAAAAAGACACGGCACCATCTGCTGCTGAGTTAATTCTGGTTTCATAATATCTAGCTTGATCATCCGTTACTGATATTGCTTGGGGCAGGCTGAAATCTGTGATCTTGCTTTCTAGGAAATAAACTTTCCACCACTCCTGTTTGTAAACACAAATTCATTCTTTGATGGAGGGGAAAGAAATCCTACTTGGGCCTTGTGTCTTGAATTTAGGAAGAAGAAAAAGCAGTGAGTGGTGTACATGGGTGGTCTGTTCATGCTTGCGGGTGAATTATATTTTTAACTTGCCACTTCCCAAAGTTTGTAGAAGACTTGGGAGTTTACTTTGCTTTGAAAATCCATTGAGTTACTCACCAATTTCCATTTAATAGTGTTGTCTTTGCTACTTACGATCTGTGACAAGTTAGGATTTATATTGTTGGTCTAGACATGCCTTTATTACTGAACTCAAGGCTTCATATTTTCAGGTTTACTTTGTGACTTCTGTAAATTCTTCTATAGTAGTTGAATGACCCTTGTGCTTGGGATCAAGGGAGGCTTGCTCCCTCCCTCTGCTTTCCCTTGATTTGCTTTAAGTGTTTTATAGATTGCCCTTGCTGCCCACTCAGAGATGGCTGCTGCAATTCTTGCTTTTATGTTCTGTTGCCTGATTAGTGCTGGGGAAATAAAGCCATTTTAGGTTTTTAGGTGCCTTTTTTTTTTCCTAAAGAAAATATTCAGTATTCTGCTGTATCTGTGGCTGCCAGAGCAGAGAATTTTTTGTTATGGTAATATTATTTCCATGTAAAATACTTGTGCAAAGTTAAGTGTCATTTGACCTGGTGAACAAGGAAGTTTAATTAGAAATCAAACCTGATCTGAACAAGTCTAGCAAGAGTAACTGCATGAGCTGTGCCTTTTTCTTTGCTTGTGCTCTTTCTCTTCTCTTAAATTGTTTTAAATTTTGTTCATTTTTTTCCTACCCTTCCTTGTTTTTTTTGTAGTTTTCAATGTTTATTTCCACTTTTCCTTGGTGAAATATATCTGCTCCTGTGTAACTATGGGGAGAAATGCTACCTTATTTTTCAAAAATGGTCTTGTTTGATGTGTTCACTATAGCAACAAGATACAAATGCAGAATAGTAAAAAGATTTTAAGGTCAGTGTCACACTGAGTTTGATGCATAGAGAAGCAAAATGTTCAACAGGTATTTTAATATGTGAAAAACTAATTATTCAGAGCTTATGATTGATTAGCATAAAATATTTCCTGAATAGACTCTGAATGGAAATAAGGAGTGAATACCATCTGGCCCTTTATTCTAGTTAGTGTCCTCAACAGATTTGGCAAAGTTGGCCACTGCTGGAATAATTAATTTTTGTGTAAAGAACTTTTTTCTTTTTAAATCAGCTGACAAATGCTTGGCTTGCTGTTTGGGACAATGCACCCTTTAAGCATCTTTACATCTTTAAGTCTGCTTAACAAAAATGAATGACTTATCCCTTCAGCTTGTTTACTCTGGAGCTTCAACACAGAAAACTGAGAGCAACAAGACCTTAGTAAAAGGTTATTATATGATTGTTCTATTATACACAACGATTTATATGCATTCAAGTGGAATAGTGCACTTCCATTGTTGGCTTTAAAGATGGATTAAAGGATTTGTTGTTTAGGTAAATCTTTGTGTCTAACTGGTGGTTCTTGCATTTGTGCTGCTGTAGGAACTCTGCATAGTTCTGTTGGTTCGCAAGTATCTCTTTGCAGGACATTTTAGATATAATTTTTCCATACTAGCGCCTAAATACTCCAGGTTTCTTGAAATCTTTTCCCTTGTACACTGTAACTTTGAAGGATACTTATTTATTTTTGCTTTTGTCTACATTCAGCATAATTGATCCTTTAAAAACATGAATAAAACAGTATTTTCAAGGTGAATAAAAGTTAAGACTGTAGCATGCTATAGCAGCATGGTTCAACTACCAGAGCTGAACACAGGGAACATTATCAGTAATAAGACTAGACAGAAAATGTTTCCCTTTTGTGAGACATCTCAAAGTCTGACACTTATCTTTTCTTCTGTGCTCCCTTTTGATAATGGAAGAATTTGATCAAAGAGGCTTCTCTGTTTACTGGGTCTAATCTCGTCTGGAGCCTTGGAAAAAGGTATTCCACATCTTGAGTCAATTGTCCAACCCCTCAGTTACTGTGTTTAAGCTGTGTATTTTTTCATGGACTGTTTTTTTCCTTCCATTTATAATCATGTTAGTTGTCTTTTGCTTAATACTGCTAAGACAAATTTAAGGAGACATATTAAGCTGAAAAGCTACATAGCCATGGAGCATTAATGTCAGTCAAGAGATTGTGTTAAATATGGGACTTGTTAGTAGTGTTGCTTAAGAAGTTGTGCAAATCATCAGGAATAGGTTAAAACACAAAAGAAAAGAACATCCTCTAGAAATATATTGCAAAAAATGAAATACAGTCTTGCATAATTGTGGGGTCACTGGCAGGATTGCTAAGAAATGTCCCATGTACAATATAGCCCTTAGGATTGCGAAGAATGGAGAAAGTGGCTTATCTGCGTTCCTTTGAAGCATTTGGTGAGAGGTTACATGTGAGACTTCTTGGAATAAAGTGATTGGAAGGTAGGCTGACTTAAGTAAGATATGTGTTTATATAACTTATTCAAAATATTGAAAATTGAGAAGTTACTTTTCTAATTAACTTTGCTTTTCCAAGTCAGTAATCCTTAGCATTCATTTTGTTGGACATTTCTTTTCCTTGGCATGGGACTAATTGAGAGATGAGTCCCGAGACCTTTTGTGTCATTCCAAGTAGCTCATTATCCCAAGGTCTTAGAGTTGTTAATCTCTCTCTCAGTAGTATTGATTTGCCAGCTGCAGCTGTGCCTCTTAGTTTGTGCTTGATTCTGCCATAGGACACAATCTCTGTGCGTCCCCATCTCTGCCCTTATGAGAATATGAGAGGGGTATGAGTGTGAGTAGTGAGTTGGTTTTTTTTAATGTTCTTTTCCTGCTTTTACCTCCCCATGGTCCACTGGCACTTTGTTTATTGTCATCTTAGAATTATGTCATAAGGTCCTCAGACCAAAGATATAGCATCGAAGTAAAGACTTATGATATAAATAATACACAGAATAATATCATGAGAAAAGCAACTGCTACTAAAACATCTGAGTTAGTCACTGAAAAGTCTTACAATTAAAAATTCTATATGTTTCTCCCTCTCCCCATCATTTGTTTCTGTGAAGGGGAAAAGGAATTATGCCTCTACCAAACACTTTGATCTCCAGGAAATAGCTGACTGCTCTTTTTTTTTACCTGCTAAGCAAACATTGCTTTAGGTTGTCACTCTGCATAAGTTGTCCAGGTAAAGTTTATTTTACTCCCTAGTCTCAAATACATTCTTTTTGAAGTCTGATTTTTAACTTTAAGTACATGTGAAATAATTATTTTTAGGCTCTGTCTCTGTAATCTGATGCCTTTTGAATTTTTCTTTAAGAAGTATTATCTATACACATTACTTTGCAGGCTAGGGATGTTGATACCATCTAAACTTCTGTATTCTCCTAGTTAAAATTATATTGTGCGTGTGAATTACTGGTATATTTGGGAAAGGTTGTGAGCAAACTGTTTGAAATACATTGAAAACCAGAAAAATATTTTCATATTGGGTTAAGGGTGATTAAATATCTGAATGTATATTTTCTAGATGTGATCAAAAAGAGAAGGATTTTACTTGTGTTTGAAGAGGCAGTAGATCAGAGAGGAGGCCACCTGTTCAATCTATATCACTTAGAGCACAGCTTATGCTTCTGTCTAATCTGATCAGTCAGTTCATCACTCAGGAACAATAAAATTGCCAATCTGAGTTCAGCAAAAGTGGATTGGTGTTCAGTAAACTCTAAAAATGAGATGTGAGATAGGGCTGAATTGGTATTTGCAAGTAAACTATTTGGGATTTAAACATCTGTATAATTAAATGTACTTTTTTCTTTTTTTTGTACTCCTAAAAGCTTCAGACTTTCAGGCTTTAGGGTTTTGTTGGGATTGTTGTTATGGTGTGGTGGGGTTTTTTGGTTTGGTTTTTTTTTGTTTGTTTGTTTGGGTGGTTGGTTCACTGGTTTTATTTTTTGTTGATGTCTTTTTTGTTTGTTTGTTTTGTTTTCTTTATTTCTTCTTCCCCACACAATCCTCAAAGTGATCTGCATTGGCTGGTCAACCCACTGCCTTGGCTCTGCATTTTAAAATACAGCTGTAGATCTGTTTCATTATCATCATTAGCAAAGCTTTTAGGAACAGATGGACTTTTCTGTGTTCTCTAAATGTCAACAAATAAAGCTTTGGTAGGCCCCAAAAAGGAATCATAGAATTGTCAAGGCTGGAAAAGACCTCCAAGAAACATTGTACAGCTGAGAGCTTCAGATGAAAGTGCTTTGTTCTGTGCTTGCAGCCCTAAAAGCAGTGCTTCTGTTAATTTTTGAACTGTGACTGCTGAGTGCAGAGATGCCTCTTTGGGAAGAGGAAAATGGTGTTATATAAAATGGTGTTGACCTACATCTTGGTTGCTACTTGACTGAACACAAAGGGCTGGTGCACTCTCTGCTGCTGTTGTAGGCAAGTGTTCAAGTGATCATGAATAATGTGTAAATATTAAGTATGAAACAGCAGTGTTGTAGCAAAAGAGGAAAATTAGTGTAATAGAAATTGGAGACCTTATGGAAAGTGCGAAGAAATCCATACCCTTTGTTCAGTACTGCTGATGTCTAGTGTTAGGTTTTGGGTCCTCCTGTTGAAGAAAAATGTGGACTAACTGAGGGGAATTGAAAAGAGAAGGGAAATGACTGTTTGTCTAGAAAACACAACCACTTCCATAGTGAGATATGAGGAGGGAACATTGGTAAGAGACTCTTATTGAAATACATAGAGTCAAATATGGAGTGGAAGGGAATAAAATGTTCTTCATGCTCAAGGTGAGATCTATAAAAAGTAGTAGATTTCAATTCCAGTAAGAAAAGTAAAAGGAAGAAAATATTTTTCTATTGTAAGAATGTATGTCCTGGAATGATTAGCCTGTGGAGATACGGAATTGCCCATATGGGAGACTTCTAAAAGCAGTTCTAACTGATAACTGCCAGGAACGTTTTGGATCCAGTTAATGGCACCTTGGTCCAGAAAGGTAGAGTGGGTAAATAAAACTCTGACCCTCTCAGTGTTTTTTCTGCCCCAGTTGTCTGTGAAGCTGCATGTTGAGTGCCAGGACCTGAATTCAGCACAATCGAGTGATCTCATTCAAATGTCAGAGTGTGTTCACAGAGGTGTGATGATGTCCTCATGAACAGTAAAGCCTTACGGCTTTGGAAGGGTAAGCTTAGATTAATCCAAGTTTGAAGTGACCTCAAGAGGTCATCTGATCCAACCTCCCACTCAAAGCATGGCTAAAACTAAATTCAGGTGAGATTTTACAGGGCTCTATCAAGTTAGATCTTGGAAAAACCTCTGAGGATGGAAATTCCCCAGTGTCTCTGGGCAACCAGTACTTGACTGTCCTAGTTTTTGATGGTCAAATTCTTTTCTTTATGCCAGGCTGGGAAATTTTGTGCTTTGTTTTATGATCAGTGCCTCTTCTCCCAGTGTGAACCTCAGATAGGAACTTGGACCTGTTATCTTTGTAACCTTCTGTTCTATATTGGGAGAGAGCAGACAAGGCCTAAAAGCCTGGAACATATTGAAGAACTCTGTGCCTAGGATCTGTTGGAAAAGTGAGATACAGGGGACACCTTCAGCAAAGGAGGTGCAGCCTCTTCTCCATGTAAGTTCAAAGATGATAAATGGGATTCTTGAGGGACTGACAGTCATCCAGTAGTGCTGGTGATATGGCTGCTACTAGGAGGTAATGTGTTGTAAGCATACACAGCGTGAAGTACTGGTGGCTTTAGTTTGTTTTTGTGGTATCTATAATTCTGTTCTAAAGTCTGTACATTCACCTCATATGATCCTCCCCTACTTGTTTTGAAGACTCTTTCATTGTAAATGTGATGTTGCTGCTGTGAAGGCATTTGGAGTGTGATTCAGTTATTGATAAGTCTGCTTTCCTCTTCTCCCACCAGGAATATGTGGTGCTCACCTTCTGCCTGCGTTTTCTTTGCCACCGTTCAAGCTTACTTATTATTTTGACCAAGCTGACTAATAAGAATAATTAATCTCCATCGCTGTTTAATGTTTCTTTGCTTTTTAGATGTGCTCTCTTTAGCCATCTTGTGAATAATCGTGACTCTTTCCCTGTCTCCCGCTGTTCATGTTTCATTCTTTCAGTTCTTCTGGCTTGTTCAGACAGTATCTTCTGTATGGCAGAAAGAAATGTGTACAATAGTCAGTGGTTCATCACATGAAGCATGTGATAATCTTGTGAATACAACCCAAAAGCATCAGTTACTTACCTTGGAGTGGTTTCTTAAGACTCTTTGGAAATTAATTGTAATTTGTGCATTATCTGTTTTTGTCTTGTTTATGACAAATAGTTTTTTTTAACTTGTTTTATTTCTTTAGATTCGTGTATTCATAAAATGGATGTGGAGCACTGGGCAAAGTTAACATTTAGCTTGGTTTGCGTTTTTTGTATTGTTGGATGTCTGCCTAGTATCTCTAAGAGTTGTCTGGTTGAAGTTCAATCTTTTTAAAAGAGAGAAATGTATTGGTAGACTGAATGAAATGCTTCAAAGCTCGTATGTGTCTCTCTTGAATTTATATACTTTTGTTTTCTCAGATTGTAGCTAGGAAATATTACTAGATGTGTCAAGGAAATACGACTAATTGTGGTCTAGCTGGACAACTGAATGCTCTTTCTATGTATGTATTCTGTAATTTATACATGCAGTTTTCACCATAAGATTAAACTTTTGTGCTAGGCTATATGTCTATCCAAGGAATATCCAGTGGGGCAGAATGCTTGTCATCTGCTGCACTGTTGTAGTGATAATTGCTCTCCTGTTTTGCCACCTCCTTGGTAAAGAGGTGGACGGTCACTCCAGCACAGCAAATGTGTGTGAGGTCCTCTCCTTTGCTCACAAGTTACTTGGATTGGCATCATGGTTTTTTTTGCATCGTGGTAATAAAAAAACAAAATGTAGGAGATACTTTCATGTTCAAGGGGTCTCTCTCTGCTGCAGCTGTTACCAGTACTGGGAATCCTCTGGATATGCTTTACATGTAAGGGTGGGTGTTGCCATACACCTTATGTTTGTGTCCTTGCTTCTGTGTGCCAGTGTGAGCAAATGCCTAGTTAGGGGACCCTGGCCCCCTCACTTCCAAGACTGGAAATAATTAAATAATCTGTGTGACTTGTTTTAGGTATTGGCCTTCAGTACAGGGTTAAGCTACAAAGACATAGACATCTGCTGCTGTTTATAGGGTCAGCCCTGGTGTTGGAGTAACAATGACCCCATGGGGAGGCTCCTATTGCTTATTGATCTGGGTACAATTGGAGCACAAAGGTATGGTATATCTTCAATTACTTTGGACGTAGCTGAAAAGTTTTGTTTCCAAAAGAAATGGACATTCAGAGTTCTACCTTTCTTCCTTCACAGCTAGGTAGGGATGATGAGAGGGTGTAGAGCCATGGACTTTTCAGTTTTATTGTGAAGTCTGAAAGGTTCAAAGACAGCCGGGATTTTTTTCTTTTCTTCTAATCTGTAAGTCTTTCTGGATATTCTTATTGTGTGCATTGCATATTGGACTTTCTCAGTTCAGTGTGCTTGTGAAAACAAACAAAAATCAGAAGAGCTACACAACGACCTCTCTTATGTGGGGTGTAGAGTTTTGTCTTTTTAAAAGGAAAAGCTATTTTTGGCCATTTTTTTCTCACTTGAGTCCTGGTGTAGTTTGTTTAAATTGTTAGCTAGGATAGGTAAGAAAGGACTACACTTATCAGATTTCATTGTGGTGTTTTTGGTGTTTTCTGTCTTTTGTTTGTTTTGTTTTGCCTTTTTTTTTTTAAAGGAAAAAAAGCCACAGTACCAGCAAGAATTGCTTAGAGGTACTAAAGCTAGCAGTTTCTTCTGTCAGCAAGTTTTAGGTGGAGTGTCACTGCTGAGCTATTTTTCAGCTGCTGGGTCTTTGTGTTACTCCATTTTTGCTGTTGTTGCAAGGCCCCTCTGCCAACAGTGCTGCTGCAGATTAAACAACTTAATGCGTTGCAATGGCTGCCTGGGAACAGAGGGCTTAAGTCTTGTTACTCTGAGCTGAAAACTGTATGTGGTAGCTCCAGATCAGGATGGTGATGGGTAATATAGGAAAAACACAAGAGATTGTGTACAGTTTTTTTTATTTGTTCTGACACTGATCTGACGTATTGTGTAACACCAGTCAGCTGGATTTGATTGAGAATCCATTTATGTGTTTAGTTATAAACATGATTGTGTTTGAAGTGAAACCAGTCCTGATCTCCTTTAATTTGTGCTAGGCAATCCTACTGCCTGTCCTGAGTCTTTCTCACTTCACTGGTTTCAATTTGCCTTGATTCCGTTCTTCAGCCATTGGTTCTTTGTTCAGTGGTCTAGAAATGGTTAACTCTAGGAAGCAGAGTTGGGAAATAAGCTATTTGTAGTTTCCTATGGGCCTTGCTAATTATTCATGTGATAGGGCTTATGCAAGGGCAAGGGCTGCATTGCAGTTGCAGTTCATTTGATGACAAAGTTCTGTATTTCTGTGTAAACAAAAGTCTTTTGATAAGGCATGGGCAAGCAAAGTCTATAGTTGAAACCAGGGAGAAACCAAACTTTTCTGAGAGGATCTTAAGGTGCTACTACCTGCTTATCTGTCATATTTCTTAAAAAAAACTCAACAAAACAAACAAGAACCCCCCCTCATAAAACCCCAACCCTGACAGGATTTTATTTAAAAAAAATTTTTTTTAAGACCTTCATTGCTGTCTTCCTTGCATTAGCCTTTCTTCAGGTTTGGTGTTGATATCACTTAAATCATAAAATTAACATTTTCTGTAGCATGACTTAGCAAGATATTAACATTTAAAACAGTGCAGACTGTTTTCTCTCTTTACCTTTGACACTGAAACTGTAAAAGCAGACTCTATTAGAAAAAATTAGAAGTACCTGTTTTGGAGAAATCTGGAAATTCTAGGGAAAAAAGTATTGATCTACTAACACCCTTTTAAGCCCTCGTTTAATACTTGCCAGCATTTTCTTTAGAACACCAGTTAGCTTGAGAAGTTTTGTCTACATGTTCAACCTTTTTCTTTCTAAATATATTACCGTAGCATATGCTGGAATAAACAGGCCTGTACCTCTTCTCTCCATCCCCCAGATGTCTGTAGTGCTGAAGAAAATTCTTTAAATGGAAACAAGGTTGGCCAAAACACTAGAGCTTTGTTGTTGATGAATTATGGGGTTTTTTTGTTGTGCCTTTTTTTTTTTCTTCTTAAGTTTACTGTAAGAGTAGAGGTAGTATGTGGTTGAAGCTGCGTGCAGCCATGGAGTGGAAGTCAGTACAGGTGTGAGAGACAGCTGTCTGATTCATAGCACTTGGTGATGCAGAGTATGTGGCTTGTGTTAACATCCCGTCTTCTGGCTTCATGGTGCTAGTGAGGAAAACGGTAGGAACCAACCTTAAAGTTATGGACTAATGTATAGATATATCTGTCTCTATATAGCTTTTAATAATGTGTGACCCATTATGAAAACTTAGTGTAATACCCTCCCTGGCCTTGAGGCATTACCAGTATGCCATTAACACAGTATTTTGTGTGAACTCATAGCTTTCTGTTT
This sequence comes from Chiroxiphia lanceolata, assembly GCF_009829145.1. Lineage (NCBI taxonomy): Eukaryota > Metazoa > Chordata > Aves > Passeriformes > Pipridae > Chiroxiphia > Chiroxiphia lanceolata. The sequence goes on from NC_045641.1 coordinate 15,258,459, forward strand.
CCCGGTGATGTTCCTTCTTAGCTTCTGGAAAACCTTGTATGCACCTCCCTTCATGCACTGTCCTGTTAGGTCTCATCTCATTTAAGCTAAAGGAGCTCTTCTCTTATTGGATACTAAGTGCTCCGAGGAAAGAGATAAGTTTAATAAATTTTGTGGCATGGACTGTAGCCATCTCAAATGGTTTTACTGTAGTCCTTATCTGTAAACAGTTACCATGAGCTTAAATTTCTAAGGCAATTTGAAACAGTTTATATATGAATACTTGTTTCGAAAGCATCTGTGCTACCTCCAGTACATGAGGGACTATGAACTCTGATGCAGACAAACCACAGGTAATTTGCATTGATGATTTCTGAGAGCAGCTGGGAAGTGCCCGATTTACAAGTATTAGGTGCCAAGAAGAGCTGATTTAATTGAGTCAAGACAAAGAAATGGGTTTTGACCCTGAAGAAGCTTGTCAGCACAGACTTTTCTCTATGTCCCCAAGGAGCTGCAGCCGAGTGTTCAGCAGACAGAAATGATCCCAGGATCAGGTGTTGCTGCTTTGTGTGCACTGGCACTGAGGGAGACTGGCAGGGCAGTGCCCAGGCCAGCAGCTGTGCACAGCAGAGGAGGACTGTTCCAGAAATGGAGCCTCCCCTGCCTGTGATGTAAAATGGAGACAGTTGCTTTTAATTTGTGTGCACTACCCTGCTTCATGATTTATCTTTTTTTTTTTTTTTAAAGTGACTTTCCATTAGTAGTTTTGGAGTTCTGTTTGGATTTGTAATCAGAGAACCTGAGACCTAATGAGAAATTAAGCCTACAGCTAGGACACGAAATAGAAGGTGCTTAGCCTTGCTGTTAGGCCAGCATAAATAATGGTTGTTTAAAGCAGGTATAAGTAGTAAGGAAGTAACTAGTTCTTTCTAGATTTTATTCAGAATGTATGCTGTGAGTCCTGTGCACCTGTCAGTTTACATTGTGGTGCGTTACCAGGGTACACTTGTTTCATGGACCTGCTCTGTCCTGGAGCTAAAGTTTTGGTGAAATATACTGGTATTAATATTAGTGGTAATTCCAAACTATAAGCTTGCTAATGCGGTGAGGTTTGCATGCCAGTACCTATTAACCAGGAGAATGACTATTTTCACACTCAATTTGTTTAGCCTAGCCAACAAGGAGTTCCTACCTGCCCTTGGAGTTGGAAGCTAAACTGTTAGAAAATAAACCAGCCTTTTCTGTTTTGTATATTATCAAAAGTCATGGTATTTGTTCTCAGACAACTGCAAGAGAAGTGTAGGGAACAGAACAAAGGTCTTTATGTAACCTTTGTCGACCTCACCAAGGCTTTTGATACTGTGAGCAGAAAAGGTCTCTGGCAGATTTTGCAACGTTTAGGTTGTCCCCCCAAGTTCCTTAAAATGATCATCTCACTCCATGAGGATCAGCACGGCCAAGTCAGATATGGCAACACACTTTCTGAGCCCTTTCTAATAAAGAATGGCGTGAAACAAGGCTGTGTTCTCGCTCCTACCCTATTCACAGTCTTTTTCAGCGTGATGCTCCAAAGGGCCACAGCAGACCTCGGTGATCAGGACAGTATCTACATTTGATATCGTACTGATGGAAGCCTTTTCAACCTAAGGCGACTGAAGGCCCACACCAAGACCTTAAACCATCTTGTCCGGGAGCTGCTTTATGCTGATGATGCCGCCCTTGTTGCCCACACAGAAGCAGCTCTGCAGCGTTTAACATCCTGCTTTGCAGATGCTGCTGAGCACTTTGGGCTGGAAGTCAGCTTAAAGAAGACAGAAGTTCTCCATCAACCTGCACCTCAGGAAGTCTTCCATCATCCCCATATCACCATTGGCCAATCAGAGCTCAAATCAGTCCAGCAGTTTAATTACCTAGGTAGCCTCATCTCCTCGGATGGTAAGATTGACGGAGAGATAGACAAAAGGTTAGCAAAGGCATATAGTGCTTTCGGGAAACTCCATAAGAGAGTTTGGCGTAATAAACACTTGAAGAAAAGTACAAAGATCAGTGTTTACAGAGCCATAGTGCTGTCTACTCTCTTGTATGGATCTGAATCATGGGTCATCTACCATCAGCACCTGTGACTCCTAGAATGCTTCCATCAACGCTGCCTCCATACAAACCTAAACATCCACTGGTCAGATTATGTGACCAATACATCTGTTCTAGAACAAGCAGCAATCACAAGTATTGAGGCCATGTTGCAGAGAATTCAGCTGTGCTGGCAGGACACGTCTCAAGGATGAAGGACCACCGCCTCCCTAAGATCTTGCTCTATGCTGAACTTGCCACCGGCTGCTGCAAGAGAGGAGCCCCGAAGAGAAGATACAAGGACTCCCTGAAACATCTCAGCCTTGGCCATATTGATCATCATAACTGGTCTACTCTGGCCTCCAATCGGGAGGTCTGGAGACACACCATCTATAACACTACTATTTCCTTTGAAAACGCCCACAGGATCACTCTTGAGGAGAAAAGACAACGCAGAAAGAGTCGTGTCTTGCAGAATATACCATCTAAGGAGTCTTTCTGCTGTGCCTTTTGCAATCAGATATGTCTATCTCGTATTGGCCTCATAAGCCACCAGCGTGCTTGTAACAAATGTGGATAGAGCCTTCCCAAATCTTCGTTCGCAAAGCCCAGCCATGATGATGATATCAAAAGTGAAGAATGTGAAATTAGCCCATACTTTCCTGATGAGGTAGCAGAGCATGCATTTTCACTTTGTTAGGTTTAAGTCTCCAATGATATATTGTTGGGTGTTGTAGTCAGTAAGTTACTTGAATAGTTTTAATGAAGAACTAGTAGAAGTGATATTGAAGCATCATATCTTTAACTGCAGTCAGGTTAAGCATCAGTCAATGTTGAAGAATGTTTTCTTCAACAGGCATTCTCTAGTGTATTTCTCCCTCTTTACATAGAGGATGTTCTTCTGTACTGGCAGTGAGAAAATTTAATACCCTAGGCTATGTGTAAGAAGCCAAAGTACCTGCAGCTTTTTTGAGATGAAAAATTCCAGTTATTAATATACTGTTGTGGGTTGACCCTGGCTGGATGCCAGGTACTCACTAAAGCTGCTCTCACTCCCCTCTGCAAATGGACAGAGGGAAAAAAAAAACAGCAAAGGATTCATGAGTTGAGGTAACAGCTGGGAGAGGTCACTTAGTGATCACTATCATGGGCAAAACAGACTCAAAGTGGGGATATTAATTGAATTTCATGACTAACAGAGTCAGAGCAAAAGAGTGAGAAGTAAAATAATTGTAAAAACACCTTCCCCCCACCCCTCCTTCCTTCCATGTTCTCCCTCCCCCACCCCCCCCAGCGGTGCAGAGAGGTTATGGTCAGTTGTTGTTTCTGCTGCTGCTCAGAGAGAGGAGTCCTTACCATGCTCCCGGGGGGTCCTTCCCATGGGATACAGTCCTTGATGGACCTCTCCAGTGTGAGTCCATCCCTAGGGCAGCAGCTCTTCCCAAACTGCTGTCCCATGGGTCACTCCTCCATGGGGTGCAGTCCTTCCCAAATGAGCTGTACCGATGTGGGTCCCCTACAGGGACTAGAAGTCCTATCTGGAAAAAACCTCCTCCAGCATGGGCTCCTCTCTCCACAGGCCACAGGTCTCCAGCAGAACCCTGTTCCATCCTGGGCCTCCCACAGGGTCACAGCTTCTTTCATGCATCCACCTGCTCCAGCATGGGCTCCTCCATGGGATGCAGGTGGGTCTCTGCACCCCAGTGGTCCCCCATGGGCTGCAGGGGCACAGCTGCTCCACCGTGGTCTGCACCACAGGCCACAGGGGCCGCAGCTCCGGCACCTGGTGCACCTCCTGCCCCTCCTTCTGCACTGACCTTGGTGTCTACTTTGTTGTTCTCATGTTCTCACTCTACTCTCCCCTGGCTAGAATTTTTCACTGCGTAACAACCTTCTGTTCTTAAATATCTTACCACAGAGGCTTTACTATTGCTTCTAATTGGCTCGGCCTTTACCAACGGCAGGAAGCCCATCCTAAAGCTGGCTGGCATTGGCTCCACCAGATGGGGGAAGCTTCTAGCAGCTTCTAACAGAAGCCACCCCTGTAGCCCATCCCCCGCTACCAAACCCTAGCCACAGAAACCCACAACATATATTTAGTAGAATATGAAAATGTTTAGAGAATACTTCAGCCAGAAAATTCTTTTCCATGCAGGATTCACATTCAGGCACGTTTTAGGTCTTCATTTTAAATCCAATTCCCAATTTTCTGCCAGAATTGTTTTATTAAAAAAGCTTTTGATTGTACTGGTTTCTTGTCTTTCTTCAGGTTAATATGTCTATGTATGCTACAGACGTAGAACTGGAGGTGTCTAATTGAAGAGATTTGAAGATGAGAAGTTACTGCCCTGCACTTACACAGTCCCCTGTGTAGTGTCATGTAAGGCCGTCTGGACTGGATGAAAGGCTGAGCAAGTGAAATGGCGACAGCTCAGCCCCTGCTGCAAGTGTTGTTGCAGTGGAGAGCTCTCTGTCTGCTGCTAGCTTTGGGATGTGAATCTGTGTGTGGAAACTGGCTTTCCTGTGAGGTTCCAGATTCCACTGGATTTCTTGCACAGACGATGCCAAATGAGGCTCAGATATAGCAGTACCAACTCCAAACTTATTCACCAGTCAACTGTGATAAGTTCCATTCTTTTGACTTCTTGTTACTTAAGCTCCATTTCTTGCAGCTTTCCACTGGTATTCCATATAAATGCTAAATATTGTCTTGCTCACTAACTTCCAGTTCCTTCTCCACCACATCTGAAAGTCAACCTGAGTTAGCTGAGCAAAAGATTATGGCTTGTAGATAACTTGAGTTTTGCACCTGGTTGAAACTTCAGGGATTGTTTTTAGAATCGATACCGAGAGACTTGCAGACTTCTCAGCTTCGTCGAGGATTGAAGAAGGGAGGAAGGGTGGGAGAGAGTTTGGGGACTGTCAATTTATATTTGCTTGAAATGATCACTTCCAGCAAAAGAGCATCCAGCATCGTACTGAGCAATCAGTTTGGAGCATGGCTCAGTGTGGGAAAATGCTACCTACTGACTTCTTAGCATAGTTTCCTGAATGGTCCTGACTTTAGCTAACTTTTTGAGGTTTTCTTTTGAAGCCAATAAAGAGCAGCATGGTGGTCAGGTCTTCAGCCTGCAGCTGAATACAGTGTCACTGCATAGGAACAGAAAGATGGAAAAATTATCATTGAAGTTTGATGCTGCTGATGATATAGAGCCTTGCAAATAGAATGAATAGACAGGAAGAAAAGAATTAAAATTCTTTTTTAAGACATGTAACCTTGTGTAGCCAAACCAGAAGGACTGAAGAAGGTGGATAATACTGTTTCTTTCTGGTTTGCAAGTTTAAAAACAGACAGTACTAAATAAAGTACTATTTCTATTTTTCCTTATTCCAGAGCTGGGATTTGCCAGCTCAAAGCTTTCAGTCACTGCTTGAACAGTCTACCTTCTGTTTTGAAACAGAGCAACTTCTGTTCATTAGAAACAGTCAACAATAAATATGAAGAAATTTTCTGCAGTTTGCTTTGGAAGTTGGTGTATCGGGTGTTATGGATACAGTGTGGTTTTTTGTGTTGTTTTTGTTTTTTAACAAGGAGTGGCAGAAAAGTCATACAGTATTTTTTGTTCTAAGAATGTTGCACTGAAATTTAACAGAGTGAAGGCACTATACAGAGCAGATTATTGAAACACTGTTTTTAATTGTATTGTCCTATTGTGAAGTCTCTGGTTATTTTAGAAGTGTTAGATAAGCAGTCATTTCAGTAATGATTAATGACAACTTGTGATTTTTTTAACTGATCTGACCCTCCTGTCTTTTTGTTGTATTATTTAACTGTAATTACTTGGGAAGTGGCTTGTAGCTTTACCTATAATAAGTATGTTGGTAACTGTGTTTGTTTTGAGTTGGCGAAATGTAATTGTTGGACCTGTGGCTCAGAAGTATAAAGCAACCTACTGCCCTAAACTTGAGAATATATAACTGGGAAGATCAAGTTTGTGTATGGAGAGGAAAGAAACGAAAACAATTTTCAAAGCTACAGTAGTCTTGACATGAACATGTAGTGATTTCTGGACTATATCTCTAAGAGCTGTGAGTGTAAGTGAATATGTGTGGGTGTTTAAAAAGAAAAGGGAAATCTGGGTTACAGAGGCAATAATTAAGAGTTCTTTGCTGCAGACATAGGAAACCCTTTTAACTTTGTCTAAAAATAATAGAGTACCTATTTTTAAAAATCAGGCTATTTGGAAGACGTAGTGAACTTCTAGAACAGACATATGTTTAACCGAAGAAGATTTAACTGAAGAAGACATTGAATTAAGCCTAATGTTGGCATGACTGACAGTTTTTTGGTCATCCGGATAATCTTGCATTACATCTGTTTTTCCCTCCTATTCAAAAAATGTTTTTCTGTAGTGAATAAACATTGTTTTGTTTGCTTATTTCTGAATATATTTGTGGTACTTATCCTTGATTTCTTAAAGGTCTTGATAAGCTATAACGTGAGGAAGTTCCCGAAAGTATGTACTTATTCATAAAATATGTCACTTAATTGCATAATAAATAAATAATTAAAACTGTTTTACACACTCACAAAATAATGTCATTGCTCTACAAGTAGGAATATTCACCTTTTAAAACAAAACCACTGTCATTTCTGTGCCTTCAATTAAAAATACTACATGGGCATTATTAGATCATTTGTTGATCTAATGATGCTGCTGGCAATATTTTTTTAAACCAGCTGTCTCACAGAATTGTGTTTTTAGTAAAGTTTGACTCTGGTAATTAATTACAACAGTAGTTACAAGTGTGCTTTATAAAAAGATTTGACATCAACCACATTTTTGTTGAGTGATGTACTTTTCACAGGCTTGGTGCATTTGGATGTGTTGGGCTTATTGGTCCCTGGTTTACAAGAAGTGCCTGAATTACCTTAAAATCTCTGAACTCTAAATGTGACTGAATTTGTGTTTGGAGGTACTCAGACTGTGGTTTTGTGGTTTGTTGTTGTTGTTCCTTCCTCTTTTTCCCATTGCACCTAAATGAATGTTATTCTATAGCTGCAGTGTTTTGGGTGGTAGGATAGCCTATATTCACCACATTATTTTTGACAATGCATTACATTGTCAGCTGAATTCTGACACTAAAATTTCTGGAAGCAAAGTGTCTGTCTCTAAGATACTGGCAGCACTTGTTATCATGACTCATTACTAGGCTGCTGGGCTGTGCACTCTTCAACAAGCCTTCCTTAAAGTTTAACTTTTTTTTTTCGTCTTAGGGTACTTATAATGCTATTTGTGTAGCACATTTAAACTCTGTTAAGCATTCAGTCAAAGAGCAGAAAGATGCTACAGAAAGTGTATTTCTTTTCCTGGTACTGCCCTTGTTACATAATTAATACCAGGCTCTCTTAAGCAATGTGACTCAGCCGCTCCTTACAGCTATGCTTCCCAGAGCATTCTTTCCTGCTTCCCAGAGCAGGAATGATGACAGCTGCTAACTTTTGCGCTCAAGCTACATTTTGGAGGAAAAAAACCCCATAATTTTCAAAAGAAATATAGGTTGCCATGCTCTTTCTTTCGTATACAGAGTTGCTTTCTTTATGAATCCTTACCCACGGAAAGATATACTTGCTGGCTTAATTGGCCTCTTAGTATCCATGAGCACAGTAGTTGTAGACACTGATCTGGGACCACACCAGAAGACCTTTCTTTCCCCTTTTCTTTTTGATTTGTGACCTTTACATTCTATAAGTTGTGTTACTATCAGGTACTAGTGCCATAAATTTTTCATAATAGTAATCTATACTGGTCTTTGTTATTGTCAGTGCTAGTGCTTGATGTGAAACACTACCAGTGAATTGAAGATGGTATTTCATATTTCTATGCATTAGTCATAAAAGCTAAAACATATTTTTCAATAGAAACCTTTAACTTAGAAAAAGCAAGTGCACTCCTGTAAGAGAGACAGATTTAATGCACAGTTTAAGGCAGTCCTCCTGTCCTTCATTTGCTTTTTGGATATTGGACTAGGTATATAAATATACCTGGAGCACAGCCATCAAATTGCAGACTGGTTGAATCCCCTGGCAACCTACAGCTTTAGTGACTTGGAACACTCATCCAAACCCAGAGCCACAGGTGGCTCCGCTTCCTTGTTGTAAATTTTTTGGTTGCAGTTTCCCTTGGTTGTGTATGTCCTGTGTTGGCTCAGAAGACATTTCTTTGATTTCTGATGAGCCTTTGGAGATGTTAGGTTTCCCAGACCACCTGGGGAAGAAACCTGTTGTTTGTGTCTGAATCAGGTGTTTGGGATGTCTCTGCTGTTCTGTCAGCTGTGGGGCGATTTCCAGAAGTATAAGCAGATGAAAAGTTGGAAGTGTACGTAGGGTTTTCTAAGACTAGATGCTACCTCTTAAAATAAAAACTGAAATGAGCTAGCACATTCTGGAGTTTCTTTTTGTTCTCTTATTTTAAAGGTGATAAATATTCCAAGGAATTATATTTTCAGAGTTAGTCCTTAAAGGAGAAGTAGCCAGTGAATGACTACTTTTTCAGCGTATGTTCATGTAAACTGTACAATGTGGTGTCCAGACCTTGAGCTAAGGCTGACCACATTAGTAGTATAGCTGAGCACTGTGTTCCACTGTGCACCAGCAATGCTTATTTATGCTTCTTACTCCCTGATGGGGAGAGGCTGTTGCTTCAGGCTAATTAGCTACATGGAGATCCGATGTCTGTAGTCCCTTTCAGCCCCAGAGTATGTTTGACCCTTCCAGCACTGAAGCATGTTTGACCCCTGATTGCTGTGACTCAGGTCTCTATTCTGCCACTTCATGGCACAATGGAGGTGTGCCTGCATTCCTATATGGTATGAAATTAATTTAGAACTTTACTTTTACTTAACTCCTTGTTTCATTTCTTGCTCATAAATAATAAATACTTTGTTTTAGTTCATAAATTATACTTTGCTGCATTTGCTTATATCTCATTTTATCTAAGATATTGGATTATTATTCTAGCTTTCTGAGAGTGGTGAGGCATATAACAATAGATGTTGATAAGAAAACTAAGGCAAGTAGCATAGTAGGACAATTTAAAAAAATCTGTTTGCCTTTGGCATTGAAAACAACATTTCTGTTTAGTTCTACTCAAACTGCACTTGGATTTGGAGGTGTGCCCATTCTGTGCTTGGCAGGCACGTGGAAGCTTATGGTAATACTGCTTTTCCATCACAGATGACCTTGTCTTGAACTAGAAATAAACAAGGCCAGTACAAATCCTGAAACACAGTTCTCCCTTCTCTCTTTCTCTCAAAAGTCAAATTGTTCTCAAAAGCTGTGGATTTCTTTGCTCACTAGAGAGTAAACTACTCCATGAGAAACCACATGAAGGAGCTTTGGATAAAAGCATTCATTCATGTTATGAAGAAAAATGTTGGAGGTCATCTAGATCTGCTGGAAGTTCTGTTAGCCCTCCTGTGGGAGGTGGTGTGAGGAAGGGAGCATGTGGGGCAGTAGGAATTCTTGAGAGAGCAGGCCTGGGTGTTTTCCCTTTGCGTTTTCTTTTCTTGGCAAAAGCACAGGACTGTCCCTGTCAGTGTGAGGATGCCATCTGTGTTGCACAGCCTGCTAGGCTGTTACAGAATTGCACAAGAATTAATTTGAAATCATACTGCTAAACTGTGTCCTGGCTGGCTGTAGTGGCTGCCCGGAGATGCAGCTATTGTACGGCACTTCAGGAACCAAGGGAGAGCAGCAGCCTGTGGAACTGCCTCATCCTGGCACTGCAAATGTCATCTCCAGCATGAACAGCTAATGGGGAGATGAGCTGACCAGACACAAGCTACTGAAAAGGGTAATTGTTTTATGAAATTAAATTTGCCTGTAAAAATAAAAAAAAATAGCTGAAGAAGTAGAGTTTGAGCGTAGAGGAGGGGAACTGGACAAATCTAATTATGACAGTGGTATATTTCCTCAATTTAATTTAATTCCAGTTTTCCATTTGCTGTCTTCTCATTAAGTGCAAACTGGAAGTGACAGTCTGCAGCACTGAAACAAAATATTCTGTGCATATATTTTTGAATAGGAAAATTTTTTTTTGTTTGCAGTAAAATAAGTTAGCTATTGAAAATGTAATATCAGAGCCCATTTGGTCATTTAGTGCCTGATTTTGCTGGATGTTTATATTAAGGGTTTAGTGGTCATGTTTCATGGCTACGCATAGTTTGAAGGAATGCTATACCTTTTTGTAAGTAACTTAATAGGACTTTGGAATAAAATCTGGACCATGTAGGTCCTGCTTAAGCTTTTGCCACAGTCCTTACTGCATTTTTTTATGTCCAAGACCTATCCAGGAGGTTTTATCCTCTGGTGTTGCCAAACTTGTATCAAGATACCTACTTTACGTACCTGAAAGTTTCTTGGTATCTAAAGGCAAGCATTAGTGGATGTGCAAAACATCTGCCTCACTTGTGCTTGCCAGGAGGTGTAAGTTTAGGCCGAGTAATGCCTGGACTCTGCCTATCTTCTGTGGGCTCTGGGCACACATACCTGCTGGCAGGACTGAGCTCAGTCCTAGAGCATGGCAGCTTTAGAGAAACACTGATGGGAGCCGTGCCCAAATCTTATGTAAGAGTGATTGAGTTACAGTTGCAGCAAGGTAGTGTCGTTGCCCTGGCTGGGTGACTGGTGTGTGCCTGTGCCTCTTGCAGGGGAAGCAGCAGGTTCAAGGGTGGGAGCTGACCCATGGAAGGGGGAAAAGACTTGGCGATGTGCTGGGTGGCCAATTGCTGCAGCTCGGTTGCTGAGCTGTGTCTTGTGTGATCACTGCAACTTTTACATCTGTAGTTGCATGTCCTTTTTACTTCTTGATACCAGTAAGTGTAATCAGTGATCGATACCAGAACTGTACTGTTAAGTGATACTACTGCACAGAAACTCTGTGGGTGATAGTTGCTCGTGGGAGCCTAGAGGTTTGTTCCTGCACCCTTTTTGATGTGTTAACAAGAGGTAAACCAGGGATTTGTCATATGCCAGACCTTCTTATATCCTTAAAACTCATTGCATTCAGATGCTATCACTGTGTCTTTTGGAGGTGCTGCTATTTATAGAGCAAGATTCCACTGTGTGCTAGCAAAAATACTGAAAAGTTTATGCATATCAGATGTCTTGGAGATGAAATCTGTTCAGTTTCTTTACTCCTTGCTTGCTGTGAAGTGAGATTAATGGGAGTGATTTGATGAGCATAAATGGAATAGAAGGATGAAGGAATTCTGATGCTGAAGTAAGGGCAGGAAAGTGTTTTCTTTTCTTTTGGACAGCATTTTTTTGTTTGTTTCCCAGTTTATATTGCCTGCTATGCTTCAGTAAATATTTTATTAGGTGCTTCTGGATTTAATATTTCATATACCCACATGTGAAACTTAATTGTGTGAAATTTAATAGGCTTAGTGTAGTAAGAGAAGCATTGAAGAGCCCTGGGTTTACAGGTTAACTGTTTCTTGCTCAGCACAACACGTGGTTTGAATTCATGCTTTTCTGAGCAGGGGGAAACCAGCCCTTTCCCCATGGAGTTTTTTAATGAAAAAGAACTTTACATGGGACTTCAGAGTAATCTTTCCTTTCCAATGCACAGCTTCTGGATAGTCACTGCTATCTGAAAGATTAACCTGTGATTAGTTTTTTTCCAGTTTTCTTTCTGTAAAACAATAATTTGATGCTTTGCCTTTTGAGATCACTCTTAAAAGTTCTCGTGTTCTTATTGCTATTCTGTAGAGGTGCCGAGAAGGCATGTGGTAAACATTTTGATTATTAGCTTTTGTTAGAGTAATATTTGCAGTTCTTCACATGGAGATGCAAAATTAAAATATTGCTGGTCTCATTTAGTGTACTAAACGAGATTAAGGGGTGACTTAATCATAGATGGACCGAGATTGCTGGGTTAGAATTAGGTATTGGAGAGGTTCTTAAATGAAGAGGCACAGAGGTAAAATTGTTTAGTAGTTGAAAAGGGATATGTGTGTATGTATATCTATCTATATCCTTATATATCCAGATAGTTTATTTCTAGGGATGAAAAATTGTCCCAGTGATTTAAATATATATTATTTATATAAATAACTAAGAGAAGATGCTTTTCAAAGAGATATTATGATATTATCTAGTTTAAACAGGAATCAATTCTGTAAGGTCTGATGTCTGGCGTAACACAGGGTATTGACCTGATGATGGCTGTAGTCCCTGAACTATATTATCTGAGTCTGTTGTAGCTGACAATACTTTTAGCAGAGACATTATGCCCCTGTTCTGCTGAGGGATTAGTTCCAGTACAATACAGTGCATTACTGTGCAACTGCTGGCTGGTTTAGCACTCTCTAATTTGACAACTTGTCTCAGTGTGCTGAGGCAGGAGAGATTTAGGGGATTAAGTTTCATGTGTGTGGCCTGGAGGTGCTGCAAACTACACATAAACAAGTATTGGGTGTGTTCATGCTTTGGAGAGGAGAGGGAAGGATGTAAAGCACAATGTTGTTTGGGAAGTTGCCACATCTAAGGAGATGTGATTGGAAATAGGTAGAAAACACCTGATAGTATACAATTAAGCGAGTAGCCTGAAAAACAGGTGAGGTGGGGCCATGTAGAAGACAAAATGGTGAAGTCAAATAGGTCTTGGAGAAAAATCTCTGTGGCAGACTGCCAGACTGCAAGCTGGGCAAGGAGAGATGACCAAAATGAACTCTTTAACATTTTTAAAGCTTGGGTGCTGCCTACTTTGCTGACAGAAGTGACCACATTAAGGCATGAGAGTGCAAAAGGTTTGGCTGTAAGCAGAAGGAAAAACTCACTTTCCCAATTGATCTGTGGGGTGGAGGGGGAGGAAATGTTCCTATAGCCAGTGCTGGAGCAGAATCTGACTTGCATGAGGACTGTTATTTGCCGGGCCACACCTTCGGTACAAACAGTAAGACTTTGAGAGCCCTGAGGTTCAGGTAATCCACTCACACTGCTCGTAAATGGCCAGAAATCAGATTGAAGGGGAGGCATCTGTTGCTTTCTCATTTAAGGTCATCATATTAGCTTGGTGCTAAACTTATCAAGAGAGCTGTGTAGACTTCAGAGCATGAAGTATCCCTTGAGCAGACCTCAGGTTAGGTGATTAAAATCTCTTGTCTGTACATCCTTTCTTGGGGAAGGTGTCTTTCAAACCTGATGCAGCCATGATTTTTCTCTGGTTGCTCTCTCCCAGGTACCTGGCAGAGTGGGACATTGTGTAAGAGTAATCACAAAAGGAGAAGGGCTATCTCTGGGCTGAAGCTTCCCTGATGTGTCGAGTCTTGCTTTGTTTTTCCTTTGTGCTAAGTGCGCTTGCTGTTGTGCAGGGTTTTGTAGCAGCAGAGCTCTGGGAGGTGCTGCCTGGCTGCAAGGCAGGGACCTAGCTGGGACGATTCTCATGGGAAGTCTCTGCAGGGCGACATCGAAACTGCTCACTTTACAGTGCTGTCATCACTGTAATAATTACCATGCAAATCATTGATATTTTAGGCATGCTGTTCCTCTTTGTGGTCACTCTGAACCTTTACTTAGCAGGAGAAAGGAGAAATTTATTCGGCACCTGTCATAATTGAATCTGTTCCTCAGTGTAGAAACTTAATTCATTTTTGTAAGCGTAGAATAAAAACATATGAAGAAAAACTTATTTTTTTTTTAAAGTTGTCAACTTCATTCTGCAAGTTAGTGGTAAAAGCCCTTTCTTAAGTCGAGGGAAGTTGGATTTCTGGAATGCTTGATTTTTGGAAATGTGTTTTCCATCTAGACTTTTGGAAAAGGTCTTCCTTGGCTTTCTTGCACTGTAAAACAATGACATACCTCTGGAGTTCTAAAAGCCCTCAGAATTTATTCTTGTAAGGACAATTGATGGCCTTTGTACTGTCTGCACTGGATGATTAGTGAAAGAATAAGAGTGCTTAGTCTGAAAAAGAAGCTTGCCCTCTGACTGATTTCACGGCATTAAAAGAAAACAGTAGAATAACCTACCGAGTTGGCATTTTCCAAATATTGTTTTAGGCAGCATGCTACAGTGTTTTATTTGCTCAACTTTCCAGTTGTGTAGAATGCTTTTAGAAAAGATATATGATTGATTTCTCTTTAAAGACTTTCTACCTAGAAATAAAAGCTATTTTATTACCAAAAGTTCCTTAATTTAGAAGGAAGTTAATGTATTACGAGCTTCTGTACATATTAATCAGATTTTGTGTTTAGTATTCACAGGTGCTAGTGGATCAAGTTTGTTGTTATTGGAGGAGTCATGTAAATCCTGAATTACTTTTAGCATTCTTATTTCATTTAAAGAAAAAACTCTTATGATAATGGTGTAATTAGAGAGAATGTCTGTGACTATATTACACACTTTGTGTCCTTAAATGCAAATTTCATTTTACACATAATATGATCTTTCCTTTAATGAAATTTTTCAAAGGTTTACTTGATTTCTGCTCCACTCTAGACGGTATGCTGACAAGGGTGGTACCTCCTGATCATAAATGAACTTTCCATAATGGAATTAATGTGTGGAAAACCTTATAAATAAATTATGGTTAATCTCTAGTGTCACACATTGGAATATAATGAAACCCTTAGAATAAAAAAATATGAAAAATACTCCTGACAGCAATGCACATCCCTGGATGAATGAAAAATTCAGAATCTGCAATAAAAAGAGGATATATAATGTTTTGTGATTTTTTTCTTTGAAGTAGGATATTTCTAACTTGATCTAAAGTGTACGTGTGCTGATGTAATTTCAGTTAGTCTGCAGCAGTCCACTTTAGAGCCGTTGGAGACTTGGTCTCTCTGCATCAGCAGGTGTTGGCACGGTCACAGTAGATCAGCAGGTAGCTTTGGGCCCTTATGCTCCCATTAGATTTTGGAACAAGTTTTGTGTGTTTGGAGTCAAGCATTTTGGCTTAGTTTCCTCTGAACGGGGTGTAAATTGTGCACACTGGAACTGCTGTGTGATCCAAACCAACTCGTGATAAGTGAAGATGTTGGGGAATTTGCTTCAAGACAGCACAGCTACTCTAAAATGTGGAATATGAGATAAATATGTACCTTTAAAGTATACTCTGCATAGATCTTTGATACTGTGTAACTAAAAGTAGCCACATTGAAGTAAACATAGGTACTTGAAGCTTTATATAATTGGATAATCTATATAAAATATTTCATGATTTTGTTTGTATGTAGCTGTACTGCTGATGTTTTATCACCCTTACTATAGCCTTCTTTGTCCTGTCTTTTAATCTGCACACATCTGCACACATTTGGTGTGGGGTGGGGTTTTTTTGTGTGTTTGGTTCTTTTTTTTGTGTGGTTTTTTTTTTTTTTTGTTTGGGTGATTTTTTTGGGGTTTTTTTTTGGGGATTTTGGGGCGTTTTTTTGTGCTGCTTTGGGAACTTGGAAATACTTTAAAAAAAAAGGTAGTTTTGTAAACAAATTGTTAGTTAATTACAGCTAGAATAATGTGTTATGTAAGCCAGAGTTTTCCTGTTGATAGTTAATCATTAAACCAATTGAATCACAAACTTCCACAGTCATTATTAGTCATGAGACAGACATGAATTCAATTTTGATGAGACTGCAAGAGTGTGAAGAATGCAGAGGAATTAATAAAATGATATACAAAGTCCAAGGTAGCTATATTCTACAAAGTATTTTGTCAGAAACAAAACAAACTGAAATAAAAGCTGAAATTTGTCTCAGTCTTACCTTTAGAACTTGTTAGATATTGTTCTTCTTTTTTTTTTTTTTGTCTGAAGATATGCTTCTTCACTGAAACCAAACATTTCACAGAAGTATTCTGGCTGTGACAAAGCTCCTTTCCTGTCAAAGGGAAAGAAGAAATGTGAGCCTTCTCCTTGCTGTCATAGTTCTCATAGCAGGGAGGTTTTCATTTAACATGACATGTAGGCTTTGGGGGGTCCCTGCTCTCAAACCGCTATTTAAAATATCCTATATTTTTTCACATTTATCTTGCTTATAAAAAAACTCCCATAACATTAAAATTTCTGGTTTTATGGTGAAAGCATGAAGAAGAAAGATAAAACTAAAAAGCTTGATTTGAAACCAGTTATGAAAGTTACTCTTCAGTAATGTATAGTATACATACAGAAATATTAAGAATTTGAGGCAACTTGAAGTAGGTGAACCTTCAGAAAAAATGTTATTTGCATGGGCAGTTTTGTGGCTGGGGTTCTGATACAGTCAGTTCTGTGGCTCAGACAACTGGAAACCTCCTGGCTTGGTGAAAAATTCTGATTTTTCAGCCAGTAAGGACTTCTTCTCCTCTCTTATTTTTATTGTTTGTGTATTCCTTTTTTGATGATGAGAATCTCTAATAGTTCTTTTTATCTCCTCCAAAACAGAATTAGACCACAGCTAGCCAAAGAGAAGATTGAAGGATGCCATATTTGTACATCTGTCACACCTGGTGAACCTCAAGTGTTCTTGGGAAAAGATAAGGCCTTCACTTTTGATTATGTCTTTAACATTGACTCGCAGCAAGAAGAGATCTATATACAGTGTATAGAAAAGCTGATTGAAGGCTGCTTTGAAGGCTATAATGCCACTGTCTTTGCTTACGGCCAGGTAAGCTTTATAATTTTATTTCGAAGTGTTAATTTTGGAATAAATAGTTTCTTGCAACTGATTTTCTCTTAAATTTTGAAGTACATGAATCTGTTTTTTAACATCTTGGATTTATTTTCAGTGAGTTATCCTGTAGGAGACTCGTTAGGATTTTATATAGATTCTATGTAAACTGGCAGTGAAAACACAGAATGTATATAGGCAGTAGATCTGAAATTAATAGTAATGGTGAAAATAGTATCAGTCCATATAATTCCTACATTCACCTCAATGCAGCAATACAAATTATTGACTTAATCAGTTGACATTTAGAGATATGTTGTAATGAGATTCTTTTCTGAACAACTGTCCAACCCTCTGCATTTCCACACATTTTTGGGAATAGGAGCTTTTTAAAAATAGATCCTGTGGAACTTTGGGTTACATTGTTTGTTTGTTTGTGGGCAAAACAAACAGATTCAGATTCCAAAGTCAGAAAACTTTTCATAGAGAACACACCCTCTTAGTACACTTAGCACACATTTGACTTCTCAAAGCTGAGCACAGTGTAGAGAATGTGTTACTGTCTTCTGAATATTCCTTTAGGAATCAATTGCATAAAATTAGGTCTTGCATGCTGAATTTTCACCACTGTTGAATGTCACATCTAAAGTTAGCTAAGTGAAGTCTAATCCTAGTGAAACAAAGCAGTTTGCAGATCCAGTTTAGCAGATTATGTTCAGCTGTGTGATCCTATCTTTGTCTTAGACTTGACCCACTAATTAAGTGAAAACATAACACTACCTTGTCTTCTATAGGACTTCACATTTAATTAAATTAATTTCCCAGTGAAGATTCTTTCAGTATAAAGTGAGAACAATGGGAATATAATACCTGAGATATTCCGATGTGGTAATTAAGTGAGTAATTTGATCTGTTTCAGTAAAAAATTGCAAATACCACTTCTGCCTCCAAAATGCATTTAATTAACAGCCTTGGTTGAAAACATTAACTCATCTTTTGACCTCAGAGATGATAGCTCAAGGCTGATAAAAGCTGCTTAGGGGAAGTTTACAGGGGAAAGGTTATGAAAGATTGAACTGGTCTCTCCCTTCTTGTATGTGATCTGTGGATAAACAGTAGAGTTGGTCCAAATTCTGCTGTTCATCCATTTTTCAAAATGACCCATTGTTGTGTGTGTCAATATTGTAAAGATGAGAGACTGATCTAGCATTAGTGTTCACAAACTGCATTTCTGTGATGATTTGGTGCTATTTGTGCATTCTAGTGACTACTCCTTTTTCAAATTAGACAGGTGCTGGCAAAACATACACCATGGGCACTGGATTTGATGTCAACATAACAGAAGAGGAACAAGGCATTATATCACGTGCTGTTAAGCACCTTTTCAGATGTATTGAAGAAAAGAAACAAGGTGCTATTAAACAAGGACTTCCACCTCCAGATTTTAAAGTGAACGCACAGTTCTTAGAGGTAAATATGATCTGTGTTTGTGGGTGTAACTTTGTGGGTTTTTTAGAATACCAGTTAAATATTTTCTGGTTTCTTCTTTTACATTTTTTTCTTACAAGATGTTTTGAATTAATCTTCAAGTTTTCAAAAAGAAATTTTATAGGGTTTGCTTCAGCTCTTCAGTTTATGAAAAAGAGCCTTTTCATCTTTTTCCAGTTATTTTCATACTTCCCTTTATAGCATTATTTTGAAGCACAGAAATAGTTATGTTAGTCATAACTTATCCTTTTCTGTAGCATGCCTTTGTTTGTATGGCCTGTTGTCCAAGCTTGTTTGTAATTCTTTGCAAAACCTTAAAGCAAGAAACTATAAAAAAAACCCCTCAATTATACTTTGTGGCTTTGAATAGTGACCATGCTTTGCCTGCTTTTGCCACTTTGCCATAGATTTCTTTAGCTTACAAAATCTGTTCAGGAGGCTTATATTTCTTTCACCAAAGAAGAAATCTAGCATGAAAATACTTCCTTCTGCAGTTCCCGTTAGTTTAGGATTGGGTCACTATTCTAGTAGTGACACTTTTGTGTCACTATGCTCTTTTTCCTTAGGCCCAGAGAAAACCCTGTTCAGTGCTGTGACAAAACTGTTCCCCTTGTGTTTGGTTATAGACACAGTTACTGGTAAAGAGGCTGTAACATCTGTGATCTTTCCAGCTGCTGTGATCTGCAGCAGCTGTTGGTTTAAGTCTTGTAGTGTCTTTATGCTACGTCTCCTGACTGTGGAACTACATTTTAAATTGATTGATTTGGGTGTAACACATTTACATTCACTACCAAGCTGCAAAATCTGATACTTTAGGCACATGGACAGGAAGAATCAATTTAAGGAAGAGCAGGTGTAAATATGTATTGCTTAGTTCAGTATTTATGATTTTATCTACTTTAGGGGTGGAAAAACTCCATTTTTATTTTACCAAAGAGAAAATCTGTTGGTTTTATTACTTTTGAAGTAAATTAAGTCCTTTAGTCATGTGTTCCTATGACTGTTCTAAAGATTAACAAGCTGGCAGTAGTTTTGCACTGGTATAGGTTTGTCACTGCTAACCTTAAGCAGAACTCTGTTGGTCTGGCTAATGTTTGCCTAGAGAGAGTTGGGTTGAGAACGTGCTATGGGAATGCTCTGCTCTTCTGTTTTTACATCAGGGAGCTGCAGCTTTGCTTCTGCTTAGGCAGCTGCAACATGAGTAGCATAAGGAATAGTAACCAATGTGGTTTCTGAATTTATTATGAGTTTTGACATAACATTACAAATGTGGCTGACTCCCAAAATACAGAGCAGTAATTAAATGCTACAGTGGGAATGGTATGAAAAATTGTGGTCATTACCACGTATTTCAGATGAAATGTGCATACTGAAACCTGTCTTATCTAATTTAGAGAAAGGTTAAATGATGTATATAATATTTTTCTCCCTTAACAAAATGTCATTTTTGTTGGTAGATTTTTTTTATTCTACTGAGGTTAAATTAGAACTTTCCCAGAAAGAGCTTTTTCTGATTAGTTAGGTATTACACACTACTCTTGTATCAGAAAGTGTCCTCTTCCTCCCATCCTATCTACCATTAGAGCTGAATTGCATAAACTATAATTTACTGATTGAACAAGTTGAAGCAAGATTGTATTTTTGAATAACTTTGAAGTCTTACAGCTGGATAACTCTAGGGAACAGTGGCTTTTGTTTGCTACTTTCTTGCCTTTCTTTAGTTTGCTACAGTCTGCCTCCCTTAATTCCTTGCTTTCCTGCTTTTTCAAAAGATAGGCATATGCAGTCCCATGCAATTGCAGGTGCATTATCAGGATCTCTAAACTGTGGCATAAGTTTGTTTGCACTTATCAAGATAAAACATTGGTAAGAAGGTTCCTGCTTTGAATTCCATGCTTAATAATTAAATACAATTCCTTTTTCAATATGTAAAGGATTAAAAGCATCACATTCACAAATGCCGAGCCTTTTCTTCTCAGGTAAGACTTCTTGCTTGTGAGAGGAGAAAGTGACTGTCAGTGTATGAGAAAGTACCCTGGGTGAATACAGATCTATTGTGATGGTTCTCTAACTTTTACCTAATGATTTTCATCAGGAATTGAATTAGTCTGACCTGAGCTCTGCTGAAGTGAGTTGGTATAACTAAATTAAAGACTGGAAATGTTTCAGTGTACATCAGCAGAGACCTGAACCATGAGATTCCCAGTGGGATAGTGCTTTGTTTTTCCCCCGATATCTTCAATTGGATCTAAACACCTTTTGTAAAACTAAGAACATTCTTATGTAGTACAAAAGCCCTGCTCAAGAAGCTATGCCATAGTATTTTTGGACTGCTGCTTGATTGTTTTTTAAGAAGCAGGTTGCACAAAAACAATTATACATCAAATTCCTTTGAGAGCAGGAAGAGTTTAGCTAAGAGAGACGTAGAATTATTAAGGTGTGAGAGAGGATATGAGGAAAGGTGTGATGGCAGGGAGAGCAAGTGCAGTGAGTTGGAAATGTTTGGAGGAGGGTGCGGTCAACTGAATCAAAAGAAAAGCCCAAGGTCAAATCTACCACAGAAACCACTACCAGTCTAGTTCTGCTGGCATCGAGTATCTTCCCTTCCCTGGTCCCACAGAAGAATTACCTCTCAGATTTGGCAACATGGAGGAATTTACTGCTTTTTTGGGTGGCATAATAGAAAGTTGTGTGGATCACTTAATTTGCAGCTGCTCTTGTTAATGTGTTGTTCTTGTAAGTTTGGATGTTTCACAGCATCCTTTTTTTGGGAGCTGAGACATTTGGATTTTTATGTCTTTTGGTATGTGCCATGCACAGATTTGTTAGTGTTTGGAAGAATTCCTTCCTAAAGTGATATTTTTTTTTTCCTTCTCCTCAGCTTTACAATGAAGAAATTCTTGATCTGTTTGATACTACACGTGATATTGATGCAAAGAATAAAAAATCAAATATTAAAATACATGAAGATTCAGCAGGAGGAATTTATACAGTGGGTGTTACAACCCGAACTGTGAATGGAGAATCGGAGGTGATAATTGAAAATAAATTACTCTGTAGCATACCAAATACATTCTAAAAATGTTGTCTTTATGTTTTGATGGGCATTTAAAAATAGAGGTTATGCTTGCTAGTATCTGCCTCTTGGACAATTTAAATGTGAAACCTAGCTAAATTTTTTATTTTCTTAATTTCTGTAGTCTTAAATCTGGTAAGTGTCTGATATTAAGTGCATGCTACATTCATTTAAAGCTAGGAATAGGCTTTCGTTAATAATATAGTTCTGCTGGGAGAGAAAATTTTGGCCATGTAGTAAATCTGATCTTCCAGATCTTATATATGTTACTTTTCCTTACTGATATGAAATAAACTGCTGTTCATATGCATTGCAAATCTTAATACAAATGTTACTGTATCCATGTTTTTTATATAAAAGGTACAAAAACCATACATCTGTTGCTACAGGTCAATGAAGATAGCTGTGTTACTACCAGGGGACAGTAAAAAGAGACGTACAAAGATATAAGGATTTTCTTTCAGGAATCCCAGAAAATACTTCTAGTTTGCTTATTTAAGAATCTTTGTGCTTTTTTGGCCTGAAGGAACTGAATTAATAGTAAAGAGAAAAGGTTTAATTGTATATCTGAAACAATAAGTGTTATAGGAACACGTTTTCTTTAACCAGCAAGCAATGCAATGTACTTCTTGTCTGTTTTCTAGATGATGCAGTGCTTGAAGCTGGGAGCTTTGTCTCGAACCACCGCCAGCACTCAGATGAATGTTCAGAGCTCACGGTCACATGCTATCTTTACTATACACTTATGTCAAACCAGAGTCTGTCCTGCATTTAATGCTGTATGTATTTTTTTCTGTTATTTAACTTATCTTTAGTAGCCATTTTTCAAAATGGGGAAAATTTTGGCAGCCACTGCTATTTGAATTGCGCTTAATAAGGATGCTACAGTCATCATAATGCTTGATGAATTTGCTAAGCATTATAATAATTTGATTTAATCTGTGCATATGTAACCATCCTCTAGCCAGAGGCAACCATAAACTGCAGCCTCTTACATGAACCTGCCTATTTTCCTCTAGCATTTTCTACAGTCTTTTGTTGCGACATACACAAGCGAGAAAGTTAAAATGTAATTTGTCTTTAATTGGGAAAGCACTTTTAAGTGTCTTAGCAGTTAGTGGGTTTAAACGTGCAGTCAGCTAACTGAACTGCTTGGATATTTCAGAGTAAGTTTTTTGTTGATATCCAATAAGGCACAAGTTGAAAAGCTTTAAATTCCAAGCCTTAGTGTATTTATTTTAGATAGATATATATTTGGGGTGCAGGTGTTCTGTTAAGTCTATGTGCTTAGCTTGAAATTTAAATTATGAATGAACATGGTGCTGTTCTGTAGAAGTTGTTAGTTGCTCTTTGTGTATCTTGTAAAGAGGAAAGTTCTGAATAAATCCACATTACTGAAAACTATGGTATCTTCAGGGGGACTTGATTATTCTTAAGGTAACAAAATATTAAAATATTAAATAATGTCTAGCTTGCATTTTACCCATAGGCATGTGGAACAGTGAACTGGATTTTCAGTTCTTCTTGGTGGGGTTGCCTTTTTTTTTAATACTACAAATAATCATTTGCGGGCAAAATGAGGGTCCCTTCCTGGTCCTTTGTGGTATGTAGACCTGCTTTATACACGTGCTAAAAACACTTCTTCCTGCTTTCCATGCTGAAACTGTGGATCTGGTGGTGTGGTCAGCTGTCTTCACTCGGGAGGAACTGACATCACACTCAGAGCCCAGACAGGGCACCTCAGTCACTGTGTGGTGACACTGTCTGCTTGGAGGTTTTTGCTGAAAACTGTCTATGGAGAGTGAGATAAGTCATCTTGGAGCCTCATTTCTCGGAGGCTGTTGGCACAGCAGTCCCTTGTGCTGATGCACTCGCAGCCTTCCACATCAACTGAGCCACTTGCAGCACTGTTGCCTCGCTCTGCCTTTTTTCTTACAGAGGCTTGTGTTAGAGGAATAGGTAGCCACCTTCTGCCTTATGTCAAACTGTTTTGTTTCTCCTTTACTTGGAAGATATGCACAAGATAATTTGACTCCCCGGAGCTATGCCTTTCTATATCCTTAATCTGTGAAGACGGCACCCTCTTCTTTCCCTGTGGAGTTTAGGAGAGTAGATGATAGACCTGATGTTGACCTCTGAACACTCCTAGAATCTAAATTAATACAAGCTATTATTGGGTGGTCAGGGTAGATGTAGCTCAAGTTTCTGTAGACAAGAGTTTTGGGAGACCTTTGTTACCAGGGCAACGCAGTTTCTCGTTCTCGGATGACAGCGCTGGCTGTGTCCCTTCTGTGCGTAGTGGCTGGTGCCCAGTGCTGGCAGGCAGCCAGGGCTGCAGTGCACAGTCACGCTGCTCCTTGAGCTCTGTTCACGTAATCCATGCTTCTTAGAAGTTTCTAGATGTACATTTCACTTGCTAAATAAACGAGAGTGACAGGGTGCATTAATCATTACTTTGAGGGCTGGGAGTGAGAGTCAGGGTAAACGTCAGAATAACAGAAATAATGATTTCTGGTCTTGTGGAAGTAGCACAATTCCTGTTCTCTTCTGTAACTGGCTAAAGGAGGCCACTTTAGAAGCATGAAATATTTCACTACCATGAGAATGGTTTGGTCTGCAGAGACCTGCATTATCCCTTGCAGTAGTGAAGGGAGCCATGGGCTAGCTGAGCAAGACCATTGCCACAGAATGAATACCTGAGGGTTTGTGGTTTTGTTTTGATTTTTTTTTTTTAAACAAAACCCAGAAAAATCTGCCTTACTGTGATAGAAATTCCTAATAAAGCTTGTTATTTGGGCTGTGAGAGTATGTTATAAATCTGTACACTCATTACATGCTTATTACGTGACACCATGACAAGTTAGTAGAAGTTGCCCTGCATTGGATATCTTACCAGAAAGGCCAAGAAGTGAGTGATTTAAAGATTTTTCTTATTGTCGCTTTCCTGACAACAAATCTAACTACACTTAGAGTAAAATAAAACTCCACAGTATATGGTACAGCTACACTAATCGGCAGGAAAAAAGTTTGGGATTATCTAATGAAAAAGGATAATTTTGTTGCTGTGCTTTGGGACATGAAGTGGAAAGAGGCTGAGGCTATGGTACCTGCCCCTAGTGCAGTGTGTTCCTGGGGAGACTCCCTGGAGCCTCTCCTGGAGTGCCAGTCATTACAGCTTACCTGGGGGAGGAAGGTGGAAGAGAGAAAGGAACCTTTTCTTCCTCCTGTGTTCCTCCTGCTGTCCTTATTTTCTGGTCAAATCAGAAGTGCTAGTGGAATACTGACTGCTAGGAAAAAATGCCATTAAAAATGGCTTCAAACAATAATTCCTAAAGTAAGTTGAAGAATCACGCCCCAGGAAAGCTGATGATGGGGTTTAGAGTGGTATAAAATCAAAATATCTTTCAGTTATTTGGCAGGTTTATGAACTAAGTGGCTCTGGTAATTTTTTGGGGTAATAATGTAATTAAGGTTTTGGTTTTTTTAAATCAGTTTCCTTTGACAATTGATGCAAGACTTGCATTTCTAAGGGGAACAAAGTTTGTTGCCCACCTTGCTGCAGACTTGTATACTTCAATGTATGTATCCCCCCATTTCTACATCAAGTATGAGCTACCACTGTTTCTTGAAGTAATTTGTATTCACATGCATCTAGAGCTGGGTCTTCAAGAATGTTAGTATATAGATTAAAATGGAGATAGTATTTTGAAACATACTGTTGTTAGAATGAATTAGGAGATGGTCATGACAAAGAGGTAGTCTTGTAATTAATTGTTGACTGAACTTTGCAAATGTTAATACGAAAGATCTTACCAAGCCTTATGGGTTCTCCTTTACTTCAGGATAATGCCACTGATAACAGGATAATATCTGAATCTTCTGAGATGAATGAATATGAAACTCTTACTGCCAAGTTTCATTTTGTCGATCTGGCGGGATCTGAAAGGTTAAAGCGAACAGGAGCTACAGGAGAAAGGGCAAAAGAAGGCATTTCCATCAACTGTGGACTAGTAAGACTATACAAATATACAACATAGTGTAAAACAACCCTAGGCAAAACACTTTGAAGTAGGAATAAAATTTATAATTTATAGCATCACTATTTTTTTCTTGTCTATGTACTGGCTCTCTATAGTTTTTTATTAACTGTAATAAATGTTTTACTTAACATTTACTGAACTGCACTGAAAAGTAGAGCTGGTTAATTATCAGTGATTATAGATATCAGTGATATCAGAGATTATAGTTTCATTCCTTTCTTTTGAGCTGTTTGGCTGTGTGGAGGCTCTGTGCAATTCTCTTTTTAAGACACAAAATACATGTCTATTTTATATGTGAAAACATATCTTTTGTTCTGGGCTAGTGTGCAGTACCAGTGAGGTATTCTGTAATTAGAACTTGCATAGTGATTCTCTTGCCATCATGACAGTTGTTATTTTCTGTAGTTATTCTGCTTATATTATATGGAAGAGAAAGAGAATTCAGTTCAATTTCATTATTAACATAAGCACAAAGCCAACAGGAATTCAGTGATTTAGATGACATAGATGTATCCTTAACAAATAGGATACAAAATGCATGAAGGTGAAAATCAGTGTGATAAAAATATTATATGGTCGCAAAACTTTAATTTACAGTGAAGTCCAGCCCTCAGTTTTGTGAAACAGACTGAGAGTGCTTTAAACCCTTAAAAACAAGCAGCCACAGCATGGGGTGTGCCTGCAGTTCTCCAGCTGCTGGGCACAGCCAGACCATTCCCAGTCCAAGAACTGGCAGGACAGGGCGCCACCTGGAGCCATGTTTTTCAGTTTGGCAAATGAGTGAAGTGTGTGCAGTTGCACATTAAAAATAATTCCACAGCCAAATGCTAGCTTGTTTATAAACATGAATTAGACCCTCTTAGCAATGAAACAGGATGGTCACGGACTACATAATTTCAAGCCTCAAATGCTTACATCTTCAGACATTTTTTATTTAATATCTGTAGAGGTAGTATATTCTGAGTTTTTTCATATAAATGCCCCATATTTTATTCTAAATGTAGCATAAAACAGATGGATAAAATTAATTTGTAGCCCCTGCTAGAAATAGAGATCAACTTTTATCATCATAAAAAGTAAATGTTTGTTAGATATGAAGTATTTCTAACTTCAGTTTGTGACTGAGATATCAATAGACAGTGCATAAAATTGTGCTAAACACTTAACATTTGCAGGTACTAGCCTGCAAGTCATCTGATGCACTGTTGATAACACAGAAGTTTCTACATGTCTACTGTAAAATGTAAAAATCTTCAGAAACATTTTTATCTTAACTTCCATGAGTATATTCATTTTCTCACAATATGCTGACCCTGGTTTATACTGTTTTTGAAATAAAACTACTCAGGAACTGATTCTGACTTCTGCATTACATGATTTGGTGTCTTATAGCTGGCACTTGGCAATGTAATAAGTGCATTGGGAGATAAAAGTAAGAAGGCAACTCATGTACCATACAGAGATTCAAAGCTTACAAGGCTGCTTCAAGACTCTCTTGGGGGAAACAGGTATGAAAACTGGAACACTTTATGTATTTTATTGTGAATGAGCATGAATGAGTTTATAATCTTCAGAAAGTAAAATAAACATTAAATAACAACAAAAATAGCCACTGGAGGAAGGTTCTGAAGATAAATTGCTGTCGTGACAGAAATGTTGTCAATGCAGGGGAAGAGATTTTCAAAGAGGATTTTTGCTTTGTTCTTTTCAGTGCTGTTATAATTTTACTAGATATGAGGCTTTGAGGCACTTAGAACTTACCGTTTCCAGACATGTTCTTTCCATGAAGACATCTTTAGATTGTAGATAGTATAAATGGTAAATTTTGTTTACAGCATATTTTAAAGCTGTGATGAGTTTCTGATTTAGAGTTGTGGGTGATTTTGGTCTTTGGTTTTGTTTTGTTTTTTTTGTAAGTGTATTGTTTGCTCTGACTGCCATGCACAGGAACTTGGAGTCAGCTTGCCACTGGCACTGCCATCTCTTCAAAGGTTATATATTTCAAGCCATGGTGTATCTGTCCAGTTATTTGATGTTGGTTTGTAGCCTAATAAAAACAAACTAGCGTATCACCAGGGTTGTTGGTATGAACCTGTCTTTATATATTCTCCATATATACAATGAAGAGAAGTTATGGCTTATGAAGGGTTTATCTAAGAAAGCATGGACAAATTTATAAATAATAATACAAATTTTGTATCTGTAATGTTAACATGTCCAAATACAAGAACGACCATAGCTGAGTATATTTTGGTAGGGTAAGTATTCTTATTGCTCTATGTGATTCAATATGCCTCATATTTAGGAGGGTAGGCAGTTTTCTGGGCATTTCACAAAGGAATACGGAGAAGTGGAAGGAAATTCTTAAATCGTTGCTCTGGTCTTCAGAGAGAGAACTTTAATAACACCTTGAAGCACTGCAGTGTGAGGAAAAGCAGAGCCACACAAAATAAGTAAAATAAAGGCTAGAATTTTCAGAAGTATATAAGGGCAAAAGAAACTCAAGAATTATGAAAAAAATCAGCAGAAAGCAAGAGCATAGCTCTTCTGCTTCACTAAATTTTATGTCAAATACACCAGCTAGTGAGCATTTTTTCAAACCACTTCTAAAATCTCACTTTGTGGAAGCATTATTTGACTCCAAAATATTTTCTTATTTTACAGCTCAGCTGCTCCCCCTCCTGTTCTTCAGGAGAAATTGCAGAGTTTAGTGTACCGTGGTGTCGGGTTTAACCCCGACCACCAGCCAAACCCCACACAGCTGCTTGCTCACTACCCCTGGTGGGATGGAGGAGAAAATTGGGAGGGTAAAAGTTGAGGGTTTGAGATAGTTTACTAGATAAAGCAAAGGTCATGTATGCAAGCAAAGCAAAACAAGAGAATCACTCACCACTTCCCATGGGCAGGCAGGTATTCAGCCATCCCCAGGAAATTAGGGCTTCAGCCTGTGTAGTGGTGGCTTGGGAAGACAAACATCATCACTCTGAATGTCCCCCTCTTCCTCCTTCTTCCTCCACCTTTATAAGCTGAGAATGATGCCGTATGGTCTGGAATATCCCTTGGGTCAGTTGGGGTCAGCTGTCCTGGCTGTGTCCCTTCCAACTCCTTGTGCATCCCCAGCCTCCTTGCTGGTGAAAAGTGTGCAAGCACTGCTCAGCAGTAACTGAAACATATCTGCATTAAGGACGCGTAGTAGGTGATTTCAACACAAGTCCAAAACAGCACATACCAGCTACTATGAAGAATATCAGGTCTTTCCCAGACCAAACCAGCACAAATGTACAGATAGCAAATGCTACCCCAGAACATTTTTGATGATAGTTGTGTATTTTCTTTCTGTTTCTTTGTGACTGATGTTAAATGTGTGGATGCTCCCCTCCCCTTATTTTTTATGTACGTGAGACTTTTCAAATCAGCACATTGCTGTTGAGGAAGAGGGTTTATGTATATATATACACACATAAACACATTTTGCGTGGTTTCTTATCCCTGCTTTGGCAACCAAAATGTGTGACAAACTAAATTTTAACAAATATGCAGTTTTTCTTCTGGGGAATCATATTTAGATTTCTTTTAGCCTGTTCTGCAGCCTTCCAAATTCCACCCTAGGTATTACAGTCCAGATTACTGTTTCTCTCTTTAAAAATATGTATCAAAAATGCACTAGTAGTGATTTGGGTTAGACTGTAGTAAGTCCTGAGTTAACAATGATAAAAGCATTGTATCACTGTACTAGTCTCACCATAATCCTCATTTTAAGTATAATGCTGTAACAGTTCTGAAGCAGCATTTAAATATTAATGTTTCTTGAATTATTCAATAAAGAATATAGAGCATTGGTGTTTTAAAAGGAATTTTATAGTGTATAATATGAAAAATAAGAACTTTCATAACTTCAGGAGCTGGGAGAGCAGTTTAAAGAAGTGATAAAATAAAGGGAGTAGAACAGCTTTAAGAAATCCTGATCCATTACACAATTCAGATAGGAAAGTGGAGTTCAAGTTGTTCAGTTTTCAAGATGGAGACATAGCAGAACCAGTCCTCTGAGGTGTAGAAATGTGAACTCATTCTCAACTGAAGACAGAAGTATTCCTCATGTCAGAATTAAAAAATTGTTCTTAATCCTGCATACTCTTGTCTTGAGGACTAAACTCAGTTTGGAGAACTGACAAAAGATACCAGCAAGGGCTGAGGAAGAATTGCTGAAACTGAATGTTTTTTTTAGTCTCAGGCTACTTACTCTTTCTAGTTTAGTTTCCCAGTGGGTGTGGTGAGGGGAACTGTTTGCCTCACAGAGGGTTGCAGGGATTCATTTGTTTATCACAGTCTAAAATTATAGAAAGTGAAGATCAGAATCTTGTCTGCCTGATGTAGATATTGCTCATTTGCCCTGGAGACAGTGCACTTTTCCTAATGCTTAACCTAAGCTGTGATATACAATGGAGAAGCAAGCTCCTTTAAAGCCTGGAGGGACATACTCAGTCCATCAAATGCAGATGTTTAACCCTGTCTCTTGAGAATTTAGGCCATGTATGCACCTTCAGAGTGATCTGCAACTAGAATTCTGGTTCTGACCCCTCTAGGCTGTTTTCATCTAATGTGAAGTGAGTATGTTTCAGAGAGTGTGAGAAGGGACCTATTAGATGATGAAACCACGTGGTTGGAATGAAAAATTGTTCTGCTTTTTTTCTGCTTTTGTCCCACCTGAAGTAGACAATAGGTACATCAGGCATATATGGACACCCAAGAGGAGCATTTGGGCAACCTGCAGATGAAGTAGGTAGGCACCTCAGGAATTACAACAGGCAGTCCTGATGGTGGCATGGTCCAAATCACTGTATAGGAATTTATGTGAAAACA
This sequence comes from Chiroxiphia lanceolata, assembly GCF_009829145.1. NCBI lineage: Eukaryota > Metazoa > Chordata > Aves > Passeriformes > Pipridae > Chiroxiphia > Chiroxiphia lanceolata. The sequence continues at coordinate 15,288,619 of NC_045641.1, forward strand.
CATATTGGGTGTTTTCAGCACAAATCCAAAACATAGCCTGCACTAGCTACTGTGAAGAAAATACCCCAACCCAAACCAGCACAAATGTACAGATAGCAAATGCTACCCCAGAACATTTTCAGTGATACTTGTATATATTCTTTGTGCCTCCTTCTGACTGATGTTAAATGTGTGGAACACTTCATGACCTAGTATCTCCTACGCTATGCTAGGGTGATGCAAGATGTAATAGTGGTGACCTTTGTGGTTCACAGTCTGCTGTGAGTTAGATCAAGAAATATTTTCACAAATGTTACGAAGTTGCTATTCTTGTTTCACCTTCTACCTCAAGACCTGTTGGCTTCTCTCTGTTGTGTAATGCTGACTTGTGTTTTTTAACTTCCAGTCAAACCCTCATGATAGCATGTGTAAGCCCTTCAGATCGAGACTTCATGGAAACTTTGAACACATTGAAGTATGCCAATCGGGCACGGAACATCAAGAACAAGGTGATGGTTAATCAGGATAGGGCTAGTCAGCAAATAAATGCTTTGCGCAGTGAGATTGCACGGCTACAGATGGAACTCATGGAGTACAAAACAGTAAGTTTGCCCTCTTAGGATTTCTTCTGCTTTAAAATGCTTATAATTTCACAGCTTGTTTTTCTGTTGACTACTTCCACTTCATACACGTTTGAATACCAACCTTGACGTAAACAACACTTCTAATTCCAGTGATTACCAGATATTTTTAGAAAACTTAGATTATGTCCCCAAAGAAAAGATACATCAGCAAATGCCAATGGTGTTAACAGATGCTGCATGCTGTTTGCATTTTGAGAGGCAAAAATTGACCTTGCCATGTTCAACAATGAGAAACAATCACCTCCAAAGCAAAAATGACCACAACTTAGACTGATGTGTTAAGTGAATGTGTACAGTTCCTCTGTATTGCTTTTGAAAACTTACTAGATAGCTAAAACAATGTGTTTTAAAAATAAAGTTTTATATAAGGAAAATACTCATGCTACACAATGTTTTATTTCTTCCTGAAAGTTTAAACAAATAATGGTTTCTGCAATAAATGTTACCAAAGAGTGTTGTACTCCTTTGTTATTCTTGAGATAGTGTCCTGATTTGATAGAGTTGTCTTCTCATTTCTTAACCTCTTCAAGAACTTGTATTTCAGACTAAGATGGAGTTACACAGGACCCAAATGCTAAGGTGTTGTCCAACCACCAATGTTTTGAAAACTATCCATTTATCAATGTTCTGAACTTTATGAGAGAAGATTATCTTTTGCTCTGAGCATCTATTTAGAATTTCAAATAATCTGTGGATTGCCTTTACTAAGTTAAAATTTTGTCACATGTAGGTCAGCCCGTTACTGGTAATAAAATACTTTTACTTTCTTAAAGGGTAAAAGGATTATAGATGAAGAAGGTGTTGAAAGCATCAATGACATGTTTCATGAAAATGCGATGCTGCAAACAGAAAACAACAATCTGCGTGTTAGAATTAAAGCAATGCAAGAGACTATTGACGCACTTAGAGCCAGAATAACGCAGCTTATGAGTGATCAGGCCAACCAAGTGCTAGCCAGAACAGGTATGCTGTGGGTGTGATGTGTGTAAACTGCTTCATAAGTTCATGAACTTTAATCCAGTATATGCACTTGCTTCATGGATCCCTTGGAATGAAGTGATGCCTTTGTATCAGTAATGTAGGTCCTGCTTTGGCAGGAATAGGCCCTCATGTGATTATTTCTTCTGTTTCTGGAGATTTCTGTTAGTAGTTTGGTACCCTGATTTGACCATTCATTTAGAACTACGAGCAACATGAGATATGACATAATACCTTTGGATAGGAATTATTTATATGCTTAACCCCATATGAACTTACATATTTTGCTTTGGATGAGGACCTAAACAAAGATGGGTGAATGTTGGCTTGCTTGTCACCTCATAGAATAATCAACCAATTGTTCTTTTTGTGCATGGTTTGTCAGGTTACTTTTGATTTATACATTGTTAAAATGTGCTAATGTGGCAAACAAATGAAATAGAAAAGGTTAATGGGTAATCACATGATGATCATATGACAGAGGAACCAAAGACTTAATTCAGTTTAAGCAGGAAAGATATTATACAAATCAGATAAGATCTTAATGTGTAACCCATGTGACTGTTTATCTTTGCTGGTACCTTGTGCCTAGTGGCTGTATTCAGATATTTATATTGTTACCATCCTTCCTTAATCTTTCTCTTCTCCTCATTACCTGTTTCTCTCTGTCCTTCAAAGGAGAAGGAAATGAAGAAATTAGCAACATGATTCATAATTATATCAAGGAAATTGAAGATCTCAGGTATTTGCCTAAATATTTGAATAACTTTTATTAAAAATAAACCCAAAACACTTGAAGTGCTAGCAAGTAAATGCTTCACCTGTTTTGCTCTGTGGGGATTACTTTAGTAAAGTGGTCCTTCAGCTTCTAAGACCATCTTGTTCTTGGCTACAAAAATGTAAAATGTTAAAGATGAAACAGACAATAGAAATGAGACTAAGATGTTGCCTAAATAATGATGATGACTTGATATTGTTGCACAAAGGACAGCAAAACTTGGAACAATTATTTAATAACTTTATAACCTTGTGTATAAATGATAGTACTGAGAAATTATGTGTAATTTAATGTTAAAAAAGGCCCCTGCTTTCATTTTAAATTTAAAAAACCCCTCTAAATATTTTAGATATTTTTATTTATCTATTTCTTGGACACGTATCACGCAAAAAAAAATTATCTGGCCTATACCCACTTAGTGCTAGAGCTTTTGTGTGGCATTCATGTAACATGTATATACATATAGCATATACAGATATGTATGTGTACATATATGTGTGTATGTTCATACAGACGTTTGTATTTTCATGTATTCCGAAGGAAATGTGTTGAAGGTACAGATGCTAAAAAGGGTACATTTCAGGTATAGACAATACTTGTAATTCATTGTCTAAATTTTTTTTTTTTTTATTAAGAGCAAAATTATTAGAAAGTGAAGCAGTGAATGAAAATCTTCGACGCAACTTGTCAAGAGCTTCATCAAGAGCCGCATATTTTGGTGGACCATCAGCATTTTCTGCTTCTATGCTTTCTTCAGAGAAAGAGACAATGGAAATTCTAGATATAGCCAAGAAAGATCTAGAAAAGCTGAAAAAAAAAGAAAGGAAAAAGAAAAAGAGGTGGTGTACAAATTACAATGCTATTTCTTTTCTCTTTATTAGTAAAGAGGTGTATTTTTTAACGATTGAGACTTAAATATTAATTTATTGTTATTGTCTGGGTTTGGACTCTAAACTGCTGTTCCTTCAAACCCTTTTACACATTGAAGTTATAGATGTTTTTCTTTTGCATCTTTTCTTTCAGTGAAATATGCAGTATTTGTAGAATGAATGTCTCTGTTATAATGAATTTTTATATATAATTATGCACAATGGTAAAAGCACAGGTGCTCTCCATAAATTTTGATATTTTACAATTTTTTTAAATGCATTTGAAATTCAACAGAAGTTTTAAAAAAAATTATAAACTTTTTTTCAACTCTGTCAAAATTGAAACCGCTTTCTGAAGAAAAGATATTCTGAATAGCTGGGAATTCTTTGGTGATTCTTGGAATGGCTTCTTTTGCTTTATCTTCTGCTTCTATGAATGTTTTTAATTTGAGGTTTCCTAATTCTCTGCAACATCATGCTTTGCTCTGTTTTGCTGTCCAACTTCTCATCTACTAAAATCCTCATAGACAATGACATAAATGCCTGTTCAGACAGCAGTTAATACAAGGTTTTGTTTGTGTACTCAGAGACTTTGATTTCATTAAAAATTTCACCCTTTTATCTGAATTTTCCCCATGCTTCTAATCTATTACTCTTTCTTATAATGGTCCTTCAGACTTCTACAAGTTCAGAGTAAAACTAAAACAGTATAAGCTGGAAATACAGTCCAAGTATAAAGTAGGTTCTATATCTATAAATCCATTCACCACACAAATGTCTGATACTTGTAGAGAACACTCATTTTAATAACAATTCGATTCTTCATTTGCATATTATTTTTCAGGAAGCTCTTATACTTTTTTGGGATTTTGATGGATTTTGTCTCATGTTTGTAGGAACTTGAGGGCAAGATGGAAGTATTAAATAAAATCAACAGAACGTTCTGGCCTCTCATAGGCCAAGCACTTCAGTATGACCTGTAACTATAAATGCAGGAACAAAGAGTTTTGATTTTGTATGTTTTAACACATTTTAAAATCAAGCATGCATTTAACTACATGCTTAGATAGAACCTCAGGTTTTAGGTTGGGGCCTGAATATTAGACAGAAGACAGGACTGTGTCTGTATAAAGGTTACTAGATACATTGAGTAATATCTCTTATTGTAGGAGATTATGATTTAAAAAAAAATTTTTTTTGACAGTTATACTATACCTACAGTAGTAAGTAAAACAAATGGTTGTTCATTTTGTCTTTCTTTTGGTTTTTTTTTTCTGAAAGAAATTTCTGCATCTAGTCATACTTGCTCATACCAGGACAATCATCTTGTGATGGGATAGCCAAGTAGTCTGATCCAGAAGTATTGACTACTTACCATAAACTATTTTTGCTATCAATTTTCTGTCCTAGCAGTATAGAATTAGAGAACCATAGAAAAATTTAAGTTGGAAGAGATCTCTTGATGGTCCAGCCTCTGTCTTAAAGTGGGTCTTGTGTTTTGTAGAATAGGATCATAATCTTCAAAGTGCTGGTGAGGTTTGAATCTGTATACTGGCCTATCTGCAGACTGCTTTGTAATAAATAATTATAAATTTCTGAGGTGCATATGTTGAGAGAAAAATTCCTTAGATGCTAAGAAATATTAGAATTTGAGGCATTATATGTTGTCACACTTGTTACTTGCTGAGTGCCTCTATCTAATTAGTGAAATACAGTGTCTGTGTTCAGGTTTTATAACTGTGAATTTTTATTCCATTGAAATTTCAGGAATCGGCATTGAGTTTGTTAATGTATTGCACAGACACAATTTACCCTGAAGTTTGGTAGGGATTCTTTGCTCTACTTCTGTCTTCTACAGGCATTTAGTTGCTTTTACTGTACTATTTCTTTTTAGGGTTGCTGTTCTTTGGCAGTTGTCTAACTAGCATTTTTCTATTAAAATGGGATTGGTAAGCCTAGCTACTAGTTCTGCCCCATCTGCTGCCTTTCTTGATCTTTTGTTTCCTGGTTATGGATCAGTACAATAAAAGGTGCATAATTTTAAATACATGCAACTTATCTAAATTGTTGTAAGGTAGACTGAAGATCTAAGAACCAGTTTCTGAATGAGCAGCAGGCTTGTACTGCTCTATATCTGTAGCCTTTAATAAGCATCTGTCATAAAGTTTAACAGAAACAGTTTACATGGCAGTAATGTTTTGGCTACTGAAAAATTGACATGCTTGACTGGAGTGTCCCACACTGTGACTTACTCACCAGAAGACCCAGAGCAAACCTTCCACATTCCTTTCAGTTGTTAGTCAGCCATCTTTGACTGTTGTCTTTTGACTTCCCCAACCTTTATTAAACTAAATGAGTGATAAAATTACATGGGGTTCAGAGTGTTAACTCCAAGCTGATACTGAAGGAAGATGAGGCATTATAAGGTGGAAAGGAAGCAAAAGCTCTTGCTCAAAACTTTCTCGTAATGGGAACATGAGGAATTTCAGTAGTTGATGAATTTTAAGCCAGCTCTGTGCTTACATAAGTCATTCAGACATTTCTTTACTGATGCATCCACATTCGTTCAAGAGAAATAAGTACAGGGAGAAATACTAACATTTTGTCCATCTCATTGCTTCTGGTGCATGTTTTTTGTTAATTTATTAAAAAATAACAAGCAATGATTGGCATGTATTTTTTGAATCCCAGAAAAACAAACTGCAGTTTTCTACTTTGTATTTAAAAACAAACAACAAAACCCCAAGCAAAAAAACATGAATGCAGTTTGAAGATTTTTTTATGAGTTATATTCAGAATATATTATTTAGAATATTAATACAAAATTTTTCTTATTTCTACTTTATTTACAATATGTTATCAACATATATAAAATCAGTGTGTATTTTTTTTTCCTTATATATTCCTGGGGATTTATAACTTCAGGTCAATGGCAGTATTTCCAATTCTCAGTATTTTAACTGCCAGTTTTAAGTGGCAAAAGAGGAGAAAGCTTTTTCTAGAATTGGGAGATCTTTAAAATTCATGATTGGAAATAATTCTCAAAGTGAAATATATTGTCTAAAACTTCTTCCTTAGTGTAACTTGAATTTACAATTGTTGACAGTGGCAGATTAGTTAATCTACAAATGCTTCTTCTTTGTTTTCTGTTTACTTTCCAACTGTGCAAGATATATTGCCTTTTTACTACTTGTTGTCTCTTGATGGTATCTTTTAAAATTTCATTTTAAACTCCACAAGCTCATATATATCATTTTTTTACCTTCTTATCACTTTTGCTTTTCACTGTCTGGTTTGTCCTTCATTGGCTTGGCCTTCCAATACTGTACCTCGTGCTTTTGAAGGCTACAGAAACTTGAGGAAAGCAGTCAAGAAGAAAGAAGGTTGGAATATTTCCCAGGTTTTTAATTACCTGTCATTTCAATTAACTGGTTGTCATACATGAAAAGGAGTTGGGTGGATTCATAGGTACTTCAGGAGTAGTTAATTTGGGTTTTCAAAATTCTTTCTTGTGTTTTGACTTTCAACAAATGTTCTGACTGGAAGAAACCTCTGTTGTGGAATTGAGGTTGACTCTGGGATTGCAGCATTGAGCAAGCTTTTGTGGGGAGGTGGTGCTTTTGGGAATTCCTGTAGAATTAAGTAAATTTCTTTTCTTGCACGACCTGTATGGAATAAAAGGCAAGAGGAAGGTGCAGTAGTGCATACAGTATGAAATGTCTAGCAGGCAGTATATGACAATAATAATAATTTTGGCATGTGAGATCAAGAATGTCTTGGACCTTCACAACTCAGTTGTCTGCTTCTTTTGTTTCTGAAAGCACGTGACTGAAGCCTCGATCATTCCTTTCATTCGGTTTGAGCCAAACCAGTAGATAAAGTAGTAAATCATAGAAAGCAGTAAAACGGAGGACTCTAAAAAGAGAAATATACTGTGTTTAGAAGTGAAAGTAAGGGAGTTTTTATTTTTCTGCTGTCTTCTTTGATCCAAAATTTATGCAGACAATGTGAATCCACAGATTAGTATCACACATATTAAGCAGTACAGTTCTGCCTGGGAGAGCTTCTGGCTCTCCTTCCTTTTGTCTCTTCCCTTTCTTAGGCAGAACACATTCTCTGCAGTGATGAGCTCTGTGCTATCTGCAGGTGGAAGGGAAACTGTGAATTTGCCTCAATCTGCATGAGGATTGCAGCTAAGATCCATCATTACTTAGTCTTAAAAACCAACATAAAACATAACATGTTCTTTGCTGAGGGAGATGAGAATCTATGGAAATGAGATTATCTGGCTCAGTGTTCCCTGTTTGGCATTTTTTTTGTGTACAGATCTTGTTAGGCTTTTTAATTCCAGCATCCCCAGCTTTCTGGGGTCCAAGCAAAAATTTTCTGCCTTGTGCAGCTCATCACTGTAATAAGTGGGGCTGAAGGAACCAGTTAACACCGAACAGGTTAAAAAGTATTATAACAAAAAAATCCTATGTACACAAAAGAACTGTGTTACTCAACTGGCACTTTTGAAATTTGAATTGTTTTAAGGGTGGTTTTAAAGGTGTCACTTGACAAATTGTAGTATCTCAAATCTACTGAATATTTCTTCTCAGTGCACTGAGTATTGGATTTGTCCAAGAGTTAGATCTCGAGTCTGAGCTCCTTTTGGTGTCAGTGGAGGAAGATGTGCATTTCTAGTTACGGTGCCTGATCAGTGACAGCACGTGACTTGCCAAAATTTTATGCAACTGAAGTTAGTTGAGGTGGATTCCACATTATGCAATCCTAACCACATTTTTTCATTATTACCCCCTATGCATCTAGCCTTATTCTGTCATGATTTCCCATCCATTGGAGATTTGGGTTGTGCACAAGTATCTCTAGAGTGACTGACACCTGGTCTGTGATAATTTGCAAAGTGACATTGGTTTTTTTGTTTTGTATTTGCATGTGATGTCTTATATGTGCACTTAAAAATGTTAAAACTTGCCGTAATGGCTAATACACCAAACCTTTAAAATGAAACAAAAAAAAAAACCCCGCTGTAAACCCTTTTTGTTGCATCGATGCCTATTTTGAGCATTCCCTTGATGTCCAAGTAGATAACTTTGATCAAAAGAGTAGTTAGTTTTAGTATGATAAATTAGGATATTATTTAAGGTTTATGTATACATTTTCAGACTATTCTAAGCACAGTAGGCTCTGTTATAGCTTGAGAGTGTCCTAATACCTGTAATGTATGTTGTACTTGCACACAATGTTCTTTCTTTGTTTTGTAAAAACTACTCTGGGTACACTGCAACTTCCATGCAAAATGAGTGCTACTGTAGTATGTGGAGATGGGTATTACAATTGTCCCAGTTGTGTAGTATGCTGAACAATGTGCAAATCATTGCTATTACTTTGCAAGCCAAGATTAAGAGTAATTAGGCATTATTTTATTATCTGCAGAAGTTTGGAAGTTGTATTTTACCCATGCCCAACACCTGTAACTTTTTCTAACTACACTTTTGTTTTCATCTTTATTTGGAATTAAAACATTGGTTGGGGGATGGGAAGCACATGTCATTTCAGTCTGTGAATATTTTCTGTCTGCCTCTTCTACTAGTGTTAAAGAGGATAACACAGATAATGAGCAGGAGAAGAGAGATGAAAAAGGCACTTCGGAGAGAGAGAATAATGAATTGGAGGCAGTAAGTATTTAGAAGTGTTTGGTTTATTTGTTTATTGTCTGTTTAAAGATTTACAAGATTATAGAAAGGAAATTCGGAATGGGTCAGGTGAATACTGCGGCTTCACAGTGATAGTCACAAGGGATTGGGAGATGGAAAAGCTTGGGTGTGCTTCAACATCTTTGTATGTTTTTTAGGAGGAAATTCAGGAAGTAAGTGATCACGAGGATGAAGAAGAGGAAGATGATGAGGATGAAGATGACATGGAAGTTGTTGAAAGTTCAGATGAATCAGATACTGACTCTGATGAAAAAGGTGATGTCAGTGCAATATTCTGTAGAATTTTACAAATAATATCTGTCATACCTCAGGTTTTAGTAGGCAAGATAGCCTGTTGTCAACCAACTGCCCATAATTCTCTGTGAATTTTATGTCCAGTGAGTAATTTTTTTGGTTATGTGATAAAACATGTAATAGATAGCTGATGAAGTGTCCCTGTTACTGGCTTTAAAACTGACCAGAGACCATCAGGTGTTTGATAACATATTTCTTCCTTGGTTAAAATATCCAAAGTGTAAGGTTTAAGTACTGGATTATTTTTATGACTCTGGACTAATCACCAAGGGGATAGCTCCTACCAGCTACTTTGGAAATGGCAGAATTTTATTTGAAAGGCTAAAAGTCCATCAGCCTTCCTCATTTTTGTGTAGCAAGAGTCAGAAACAGAATCATCAGCAATTCTCTCATGTGAATCAGGGCAAGTGGGCAAACCAATGTTGGTTTCTTCTTGTCACACAAACCATTATCGGGAACCTGAAAAAGAATGATCCTTAACTGATATCTTTATTCTAGAGCACATAATGTTAAGACAAAAAGGGACCTAATTGGCTAAAGAAATTAATTCAACTTTTATGAATTTGTCATATTGGTTAGTCCTTTTTCCTTGCTTTTTCCTCCTGCTTTTCTCATTCCCTTCACCATTCCACTTCTATGACTGAGATGGTTCCTGTCTTCTTAGAATCCTGGCTGTATCTTTCTAAGATCTAGAGAAGGGAAAGTCTCCCTTTGGAGTCTGCCAGAAGTCAGTTTTTCCTTTTATAACCTGCTGGGTTTATGAATGACAGTTATTCACCAGCCCTCATGTATGGCTGAAATCTTGCAACTTTTTGTATGGGGAAGGACAGGTTGCTGGTATTCTGATTTAAATGTGAGTAATTACAACATAATTACTGTGATCCAATGTGAGATATCTTTCCCTATCTGTTTCTCAGTTCTAGGATTGAGAGTGTATAAGAAAGAGACTTTAACAAGAATTGCAAATAAGAGTTTTGCTTGCTGCATTGTAATTTGTGTAGAATTCTTCTATGCGCAGTTTACATGGCAGCAAATGACTGAGATTGCAAGGAGTATCTATATTCATGTGATTCTTGCTGTTACCTTAACAGAACTCTTTTTATTTCAGAAAATTATCAAGCTGACTTGGCAAATATCACCTGTGAAATAGCCATTAAGCAGAAACTGATAGATGAGCTAGAAAACAGCCAGCGAAGATTGCAGACACTGAAAAAACAGTATGAAGAGAAACTAATGATGCTACAACATAAAATTCGAGACACTCAGCTTGAAAGAGATCAGGTTCTTCAAAACCTTGGTAAGAAGTACAAAATCATTGATCTTGTGTAAGCTATTCAAGTTGAACTGTTTGCTACTTCCTTCGTTTTCTTTTTCAAATGTGATGAGAAATTGCAGAAAATAGAAATAGGTTTATATCCATAATACCAGTGTATCATTCTTTATTCTAGTTTCTACCAAAATTAGAGAAAAAATTTTTAGAAATATACTGCTACTGACGGGTATTTGATTTGGTTGAATAAGTATTTTTAGTTTTCTAGGAGGTCTCATTTTAATGTCATCCTTGAGATAGTTCCTGAATGAAAGGTGTTTTCCTGCTTTCTACTCCCCACTCTCTTTTTATATGCATAAAAATAAAAACAAGGAAGAGTGATCTTTCAGAGATGTTCTACTGCCCAAACTTTTTGAATATATAATAGTATTGAGATGAAAAACCATCTGTGACTCAGGAGTCCTAAGACACAAAAAACCTGAACTTTTTGGTAGAGTACTGAGGAAAGTATTTTGTTTTTGTTTTTTAAAAATATACTATATGTGCTTTATAGTTATATACTTTATAAGCTTTTGCTGTTCCCTTACTCCTTCAACTTTCCCTTTTGATCAGTATCAGAAAAGGAATACTTGGCTTGATGGCGTTTAGGACTGTAGTTATACTCTTGTACACACATGTGAACAAGGATGTGTATTTGTGTCTTCAGGTGCTCAGATTTGTTGTCTAATGCAAAGAAATCAGAGGAAAGTGTTAATACTTGATCTCTTATCCCAGAATGCATACAAGGTGGAAAGTTCAATGCAATGCAGGAGAAAGGAATTAGAGGCAAATTAGGGCTTTTTTTAAGGTATTGCAGATAATGCTAAAGCAGAGGAAGCAGTCATCTGCTGTGGCTGGCAAAGTGAAGATATCCTGAACAAAAGCAGATTAAGAATTCCATTTTGTTCTAGGTTCTGTAGAGACCTATTCAGAAGAAAAGGCAAAAAAAATCAAGTCAGAATATGAAAAGAAACTCCAAGCCATGAATAAAGAACTGCAGAGGCTTCAAACAGCACAAAAGGAACATGCACGATTGCTTAAAAATCAGTCTCAATATGAAAAGCAACTCAAGAAACTGCAGCAGGAGGTGACAGAGATGAAGAAAACAAAGGTATATATTGGTTAATTGAAGTGTACAATGAGTGTTTACTGAAAATTGGGTTGAAATCTCCTGTGTACCCATCTCCCAGATAACTGTTAGCTGCTCGAAAGTCTGAAAATAGAAAAGTTATGAGGACTGTGCTATTCCTGGAGGAGAGGGGTAGCTTTTAGGTTTAATGAACAGAAATTACAGTATCAAAAATGCAGAAGCTTGCACAGCTTATTAGCTGTCATTCAGCACTGAGTGAAAAAGGCACATTAGATGGAGGAGGTAAATTGCTAAAAGCATGTAATATACCGGAAAATGACAATTTGAAGAAGAAACTCTGTATGAGTGGCGGCAGGAAGCAGCACTTCGTGTGAACAGCTTTTCTAAGTGATGACCTCTTTACAGGTTCGCTTGATGAAACAAATGAAAGAAGAGCAGGAAAAAGCAAGAATGACTGAATCTAGAAGAAATAGAGAGATTGCACAGCTTAAGAAGGAGCAACGCAAACGAGAGGTGATTTGACAGATAAAGAACTTTAGTTTCGAATAAGCATCTGTCATTATGATGTGCATCTGTTTGCAGGCACACGCCCTGTGTACACACACTGAGGCAGGCATATACCTGTATATTTTCACCAGCCAAAATGCACAAAATTTACTCTGACTTCTATGATAACTCAGTTTCTAGCTTCAGGTGATAAGCCTTCTATTTTCTGTTGTGCTTATTGAATATGTATATCAATGTTATTTTATTAGTGAGTCTTCACAAAATTCTTTCTGCCACCTTGCTTGCATGTAAGTATTCTTCTAATAGAGAACTGATACAGTGAAGCACTAACTTTCATTCTCCCTAGAAAGAGCAAGAAGCAATTGTGACTTGACCGCTTCATGTCACAACAATTTAGTAGATTTGCATTAGTGTGTAAATGTCTGTTTTTAATACAATACAATCCTTGTGGCAGATAATGGAAAAATATCATGTGCTGCTTGTATTTTTTCACAGCATCAACTCAAGCTTCTGGAAGCTCAGAAAAGAAATCAAGAGGTGATCTTACGTCGCAAAACTGAAGAGGTATTGTGGTAAAACAGCAATTAATCTTTGAAAACAGAATGATATTGTATTGCTGTAACTTAGAACACAGTTCTGGAAAGAGTTAATCATGCCTTTGCACTCTGTTTCAGGTCACGGCCCTTCGTCGGCAAGTAAGGCCTCTGTCTGATAAAGTGGCAGGGAAAGTAAGTCGAAAGCTGAGTCTGCCCGAGCATTCTATGCAGGAAGCAAGTTCCAGCTTAGCAGCCGAGCACGATGGCTCCAGAACAGCAGCACAGCAGAAGATGAGGATTCCTGTTGCTAGGGTTCAAGCATTATCTGTAACTGCAACAAATGGAACAGGGTAAGGATTCAAACTCTTTAGTACTCTCTTAGGAGAACTGAAAATTGCATGGATTTTCTGGCAGATAATGTTTAGATGATACATGTTGCAGCAGTTGTTATTTGTCAGACTGTTGTCATGTAGTGCTCATAAAATGGGCACTTTACCTTTATCAAAACCAATGTTACTTTTCTGGGTTTAAGACAATGTAGAATAATATAAAATGGCATTAAAGGACAAGTCTCATAAACTATATTTTGAAATTTTGAGGTTTTTTAATCTACTCCTCAAGAAAAATACCCTTGGTGGTCCAATGCCAGCAGCATTCTTAAGTACAAAAAAAACTTGTTGGAAATGCAGTTTAATGTATTAGGTTTATTTGTGCTCTTCCACTATGGTTTAAAGCAGATCTTCTTTTTAAGTAGGGAATAACTCCTAGGTGGCATTTGAATTCAATAGTGTGTCATAAAAGATGCTGTAGTGTATGATACCTGTTTTTCAAGTGCAACATATTAAGGTGCAGTGCAGTTCAGGGCTGGATGGAGGTAGCTCTGTGGTGCAATGAAAAACTGCAGGAAATTCTCTGTGAAATTTTAAAGTTGTCTGTGAAAAATACTCTGACCTGATCATTTCCATATTCAAATTTATAACTGGACTACTTTAGACTTAGCTGTATGTTTCTCTTGAATTTATCACAGAAAGAAATATCAGCGGAAAGCAGTGACAAGCAGAGTTTACTCCTCAAAGGCAGCCAGGATGAAGTGGCAGTTACTTGAACGCAGAGTGACTGATATTATTATGCAGAGGATGACTATTTCCAATATGGAGGCAGATATGAACAGGTTACTTACGGTGGGTAATCTACTGTGCACTGTTGGCTGTACCACTATATTAAATAGAGAGCAGTGCAAGCATGTCTGCTGTGAATGAATTGTTGTTGTGGTGACATTGGCAAAGTGGCTTGGAATCCATTGCAGTCAGTGAAGACACTCTTGACTCCAGTAAGCATTTGAACCATGGGATTGCTGTGCCTAGTAAGAAATTAATGTGATCATCTGCAAATATATTACTATATTCACCTGTGTAACTTCTTCCCATAGAATTCATGATATGTGATAAAGAAAACAAAACAAAAAGGCACTTAAATACCCTAAGGTCTTACTAATTCCTTTTTATGTTACATTATGTCTTTGGGAAAAATAGCAACGTGAAGAACTTACAAAAAGAAGAGAAAAGCTCTCAAAGAAAAGGGAGAAACTCATCAAAGATGGTGGCAGTGAAGCAGATAGAAATGTCCAAAACATAAATGAAGAGATGGAATCAGTAACTGCGAATATAGACTACATTAATGACAGCATTTCTGACTGCCAAGCAAATATTATGCAAATGGAGGAAGCAAAAGTAAGCCAAGTATTAATGCAAAAATGGTAAAATGGGGACAAGAAACACAACTGTGTTAGCCTTGAAAATGTTCTCACTTAAAAATTATTTTTGGTTTGTCTGTGTAATTACTGAACCTGGCAGTGAAAATTGGTGAAAGCTTTTGTGTGAAGTTTGAAATAAAACTGTTTATACAATTGAATTTTCATATCTGAGTTCTAGTGTCAATAGTGTAATGCAAGTTAAGATTGCAAAGCATTTAAATGTCAAAAACTGATGCTTTCTAGTCTGCTGGCATTAATATAATTCTTGGGACTTTTTCACAATCTGACTGTTTTTATTGTTGCACCCACAGGAAGAAGGAGAGACCTTGGATGTAACAGCAGTGATTAATGCTTGTACTTTGACAGAAGCTCGATATTTGCTTGATCACTTCCTCACAATGGGTATCAATAAGGTAACATGTTAAGTGAAGTACCCGTGTGCCAGGACTGTGGACTGTGCCATTAGCAGAGTTGTGCCAACATAAAGACTGACCAATATGCATTAGATAAAACAAAGCTGGTAAACACTACTGAGTCATGCTGGTTCTAAGTGTGAAGGCCCTTGAGATCTATCGTCCCCTTCAACTTGTTGCCTGATTTTTCAATCTGCAGTAGAGCCAACTTCACTGTACTCGTTACCACGTATTGTTCCTATAAGAGCACTAGCTTTTTGTAATCAAATAAATCACTTTCTGTGTTTTTAAACAACCTTCTAAAGAATGCTCAGGATCTCTTTTTAAAAGACTGGCTCAGCCGCTTTTGTAAAAATATGAAGCTTTAAAAAGTTATATATTGATGCATGGCATACTTTACTCATACTTTTGAGTAGAGCAATAGGGACTTTTTCTGAAAGCCTTGGGGAGTAATATTTTCAAAATGAGTGTTTGGCAGCTTATAGCCCTGTGCACACATGTATCATATTCTCTTGCTGCTGCTTTTGTTTCTGTCTGGAGAACAGTACTCAGTGTCATTAAATCAAATGAAATATTTCAAGGGTATTGAAATGATCTTTGATCAGTCCCAATGACCAATTCTCTGTTCTTTTTTTGCATTCTTGATTCATCACTATGCAGTAATCACAAAAGTTTGTGGAGAAAAAAGATAAAAAAACTGCCACAATCACATTGACTTTGGGAAATTTCAGTCTTTTGATATTTTTTCAGCCCTTGGGTGGGTTTGAATGGATCTTGCAACAGAGTTAATATGGGAAAAGTGCCTCTGACTTACTCTGTTAACAATTTTTGCTTATTATGATAGAAGGATCCACGATATGAAGGTTTCCATCATCTTTTTGATAAGTATCATGTAGAAATACTGAAGATATTTTTTTTTTTTTTTGCAAAATTGGTCATACTTGCTGTCTATTCTGTTGTTTGTTTTCATATGCAAAATGTGTCTATTGATCTGCAATTTTAGTTGAATCAGAATGTAATATGTAAGCTGATAGGGCTACACTTGTTTCTCAAGTGCTAGCACTCAGAGGCCTCTGTTGCCCTACAAATCTTTGAGAAGATGTGTTGTACCTTCATTTTTCTCTACTGTTTCTTTTGGAATTTGAAATTTGGAAATCTATTTGGAAAACATTCTCTGTAAATTTCTTTGGCTGTGTTTTCTACAGCTGAAAAATTCCCACTAATCCACGGGTCTAGGGAAATTCCCTTAGAATGAATTCTGTTGTAAGTTAGGCCATGAGATCTTTCATCAGAAGCTGAAAGTTCACCATGTGATTGTGTAGGAAAGATTATGTTTCTGGGTCCCACCCCATCCCACCTCCAACTCCCCTCTCATTCTTTATCATAGAGTATCATGGTAATAATTTTTTCAAAGAAACTTATTTGAGAAAAGTGAAAGTATGGATTTTTCAGATGCTTGGTACTCTTAAATAAATGCCAAGACTCTGAATTGCCCTTGGGAGTCATATCCAACTTAGCCACTAGATGCATATTTGCAAGGCAGTCTGAGGAATACAAGTTAACTGAATGATTAATGAGTCTCTTTAAAAGAAGAAAGAAAGAAAAAGACCTTTAGTTGATGCCTGATCTTTAGGATATGAAAAGAAGGTTGCAATATACACATTGTTTGTGCTTGTAGTTTTTAAAAAGTTTTGACAGTTCTCATTTTGTAAAAAAAGAGTTGTGACAAAACATTTGCCATCTTTCTTTCTTTCCTTCTTTCTCTCTCTCCTAGGGTCTCCAAGCAGCTCAAAAAGAAGCTCAGATCAAAGTTCTTGAGGGACGCCTTAAGCAGACAGAAATTACTAGTGCTACTCAAAACCAACTGCTGTTTCATATGCTAAAAGAAAAAGCTGAGTTAAATCCTGAACTTGATGCTTTTCTGGGTCATGCTTTGCAAGGTAGTTTTGTCGTCTTGTTTTTTTGAATAGTCAGCTGCATGTCACGTTTGCCTTTCATGCATGCTGTACTGGGCGTTCTAGACTATTTCCTCTCTGAATAGATGCTGTATTATAACACCATATACTTCACAATTGATGAGCATGTATGACATTTTTAAGTATACCCTCTCAGCAATGAAATGTAGGAAATTAAGTTTTTTTACTATTGAGATTTTTTAAAATTCAAATAATCTGCTTGTTATTTTTACAGAAGACAATGCATTTACAACATGGAATTGTTTTAACATGTGGATGTGAAATTCTAAATATTCAATGCTATTCAATCATCATATGCTAGTGATTTTGAACATAGCATTTTATACCTGTTACGGCATCTATTCTACTTCTCATGAGATGATACTAAGAAAAGTTTAGAATACATTTGGGTACTTTTGTTTTATTTCTTTTTATAAATGGATATGTTTTGATTGGAATGTTGCTTTTTTTTCCTTGTTGCTGTATTTACACAGACCTAGATAGCATACCACTAGGTAAGTATCTTTAGCTTTCTGTGTACTGTACAGCTGCATGAGTTACTAATGCATTCACGTTCACTAACTGGTGCATCTTAGAATTTGTGAGTGTGTGTGAAGTTTGCATGAACTATTTTGTAAATGTACTCATTATCAGGAGCTTACAGAGCATTTCTTCCTTTCTGAAAATGTCCCTAGCACTTGTGGTAGTAGCCCTCGTGGTAGTTAGATTTGCCACATAAGAAGTGAAGACAGTAAGCAGAACTGTATTTCAAATTTATAACTTGCTACTTATGAACCTAAAGTATGTTCAGCCTACAAAAAGCTATTCCATGATATACTACTGCTGTAGTTGTGACAAATTCTGCTCATCTTTTTAGGTCAAAAAAAAGGCAATTCTTAATGTGCAGGTCATTATTAACCTTTTGCAGATAGCTCATTCTGTAATGTAAATATTATGCAGAATGCAGGATTATATCTCACTTTTTCAATTGGGATTAAGTTACTGACTTCACTGATTTTGAGATGTCTTTTGTTGTTGTTGCTTTAAAATTATTCCCAAAAGAATTATGCTTATTTTTCTCCCCTTGACAAAATTGGCTGTGTTTGAAACTTGAAAAAAATATTCCTGGTATCAGTCTCAATTCCTTTTGTATTGTCTTATGCTGCTTTTAATCACATTATGCTGTCCTGTGCTAGTTTGCATAGGCATCTGAAACATTTCAAAAGCTCAAAACTACCTGAAAGTATATAGCTTATCATCTAGAGATGGTGAGAACTTTGCTAACTTCCTGTCAGGTGACACCACAAGATCTGTGTCAGGGAATCTTGCTGCATGCAGCCAGTTATTTATTCAGGAACCTCAGTGGTTTGTAATCTCATAGTGCATCTAGAATAGACCTTCAGTGTGTCTGCATGTTCACTCCTGTTGGAGCAACGTTTCTTCAGACAGCATTGTATTTTCTTTAGCTCTGGACAGTAGCTCTATTATCAAAGTTTGTGTAGAGTATATCTCATTAAAGAAACTTTTTAACACTTTGCACGCATGAACTAAGACTTTTCAAATATCTAAGCCACTCAGGATTGTTCTAACACTATAGGAAGGAAACTTCACTATGGGTGTATCTTGGCTGAATGTGCCATACTAACCTTGGTCCAAGTTGAAATTCCAACTGTTGATAGTTCTGTAGATCATTAGTGACCCAACCTTTTGAGCTGCAGGGAGTTCATGCCATTGTAGTGAGGCTTTGACGCTGGGATTTCCTGCTGATTAGCTGGCACTCTGTTGCAGGGGCTTCCTGTTAACCTGACACAGTTCCTGCAGGTAGAAGTGTGGGTGGCAGCAGATCCCGAGACCAATTTCACCAGGATGCCTGACTGACATCTCAGTGGTGGTATGCAGCCAGCCCCATCCCTAGAGAGGGGTTGCACTTCCAGGGGTTTTGTGAATCGCTCTTTTCTTGCTTACTTTCAGATCTGATACTTCAAAAGTTCTTAGCCATTTGAATACATTTGGCTTGAAAAAGTTTGAACATTCCCCAGTGTAGTTGTGCACTTTCACTCAAGTGTAAACTAAGAAAGGGTTTAGTCTGCAGGAAAGTACATCACAGACTCAGATTTTGACCTGAGTGGGTTTTCAGTGCACATCTGCCTTGTTTGTGGTTGAACTAGCTGCCATTCGCTGTCCCATCGACTCTTGTGAAGAGTTAAAATGACCATGAAATTGATTTTTGAGTGTTGCTGAAGTGACTCCTTCCTGAAGAGTTGTGGGAGCTGCTTTTCCTTCCCACCTATGACATATGGACATTCGTGGATGTGACTCATAACCATCTATGTGCAGATCTTAAGAGGGCTGGTCAAATGTCATTTCCTTTGGATGAACTGTGCTGATGTATGGCATTGTACTGGTAGTGTCCAGTTGCCACTGCATGAGGATGAAGACAAATCATCAGAAAAGTTCTCCACTGTTCTGCAATTACTGGTTTACTAGCAGTCATCCCTGCTGCTCCTTGCAAGCAGTACTGCCTTTACTAACTTTATTGCTCCTTTCATCTCTTCTCACTCAGGACTTCTTGCAGAATCTTGCTCTTACCTTGTGTTGATTCTGTGGACTTGTTTCTTTCTTGGGGCTTTGGCAGTCTTCCTGTGCTGAATTGCAGACAAACTGAAGAAACGTCAGGTCGCATGAGTGAGAGCCTACAAATAAAATCCCATCTTTTGTGGTCATTCCACACTTTCTCCTTAGTTACCTGTAAAAAGAGATTGCAAGTTCTTTATGAGAAGGAGATGAAGTAACATCATTCTAACAAGAAACCTATATTTCTTTAAAGTGCCTTTATTTTATGGATGCTGCTTCTGTCTTCCTAGAAGGAGCAGTACTCTAGATCCCCTCTTCTGCAGAAGACTACTACTACTACTACTACTAATGTGTATTGAAAATGTTTAATCTGGGCTCAAACCCAGGATGAAACAAAAAAAAAAAAGAAAATCCAGAGTGCTATTCCTGTGTCCCTGCTTTCTTTATAATATTGTCGTATTTCTGATAATTCAGGTTACATTACTAAGATTAATACAGCAGTTGAGTACCTCTGAAGTGCATTCTTGGTGTTGGGTCTAGATTGATTTATGGTTTTGACTTTTTCAGAAAACATGTTTAGATGCAGCATACACAAACAGGCAGTATTTTCCTTCTCTTTTCTTCATTCCTTCTCAGAATTCAGCTGAAAAAAGTATCTTCCCTCCCTTTCTCCACAGCATGAACTTGCACTTAAAACATATACATGGACAAACATGTTTTAATATGGGTTACACATATATTGGTTCTGTGCATTGTAAATGGTATCTGCTTTCTGGCAGAAATGAAGTAAAAAGACTTAAAGTGTCTCTAATAGTAAAGAGGAGATGTAATGGAAGGTTATTTAATCCTTCAGATTTCTGGAGTATGTTCAAAAATAAGGGACATACGTAACACACTTCTGCAAGCAATGTCCTTAAATTGTGCTTAAAATGTATTATTAGAATAATATGCAGGTTAAGGGATTCGCTTTGCCAGCAGTCCGGAATTGATTGTACATGTGCCTTTGACTCATCATCTCAGCCTAATGTTTAGCACTGTTTGCATGCAGACATGGTAATCATATGTTTGACAGCATTAGTGTATGACATGCATGCTGGTTTTGTCTTTTGTGGCAGGTGTGCATACCCATTTTTACTTCAGGAATATTTCTACTGAACAGCTTCCATTTACATTTAATCTCTTTTAAGGAAGCAGTTCTATAGTAGTAAGTGGTAGCATCATCCTCTTTTGAAACATAAATGCTTATATACTAATAAAATGTTTGCTTCTTGTCAGCTCAAATGGTGGCACTCTGTATAAGCTCAGGCTGAGCCTCAGCTCATTAGCTAGTTAAAAATACAATTTTCTTTTTTATTATAACCAGACTGATTCTGTCTTGCAGCAAGAAGATTTAAAAAAAAAAAAAAAAAAAAGAGGAGAAACAGACATCCTTACTGTCCACTGATTTACATCCCATCTCTTCCATGTTTTGTAGTTTGTTTTATTTGCTTTATCTGCTTTCTTACAGATTTTCTTCTAGAATTTCTGTTTTTCTATCATCTCTGTTGTCTGCTACAATAGATAGAGGACCACATTTGGCACAGTGTGCCTAGATGTATGATTTATTGAGATTGTGTGAAAAAAATTAGTTTAGATGCCAGGAAAATTCAATGGGGACTGAATAGAAAATAGTCAAGATATTTTGAAAATCTTTGTCTCTTGTACTCCATTCATCTACATTCAACATAGTCTGAGCTGTTTTGTATAACACTTACAACCTTCACCTCCTGATGTAGATGGACACATTAACGTTATTATTTTGGAAATTTTCCAGAAAATTTGGAAGATAGTACTGATGAGGATGCCCCATTGCATAGTCCTGGGACAGAAGGAAGGTGAGCAAATCTTTGTTATCAGGTAACTGGCTCTTATTCTAGAAAAATTACTGTAATTTATTCTTTTGTAATGCATTGTGCATCTGCTAGAAAATACCTCTGACATTTTTTCATTGTACTTTGCCCACAATTTCAGTAGAAAGAAAGAAGAATAAGAATACACATTCTGCAAAAATATGGCTCCTTTCTAAATGTGATGCAATTTTTTTCTTTTAGTTCATTATCTTCAGATCTTTTGAAGCTTTGTGGTGAAGTCAAACCCAAAAGCAAGGTAGGATGTACAATGATGATAATAATTCATCTAAATGACTTCTAAGTGATTCTATGATTCTATAATAATTCATAATTACCTTCTGGACAGTGTTCCTTAATGTCTTTAGGGCAAAGCAAGAGCGAAGACATGCAAAAGGTGAACTGATGTATTCTTCATTTGATTTGTGTGCAATATGATTTTTTGTGACACTCTTCTCTGAGAAGCAATGTTAAAAATAACTTTTTCAATATTTTTGGCCTAAATTTTTAGAATTTCAGAAAGAGATGTAGTCTTCCAGTTATGTGCACTCCAAACTTGTGTAGTTTTGCAGATTAGTATTACTTAAGGCCACAGTTCCATGTCGATGCCAGTGGGAACTGTGAACATGCTTATTGTTTGCAATTTATGAAACAAATAAAAGTTTGACCTCCAGGCTCTTAATTACAGTTGACATTGGAGGAATATCTCTAGGCTGGCTGCAGTTTAATATTAATGGTAGTGGGAACTGGAAATGGGCACTGACTGCAGTTTTGCTTCTGTGCTCACAGGAGCATAAGCCAAGTTTGCAAAGTAAATAGAAGCTTAGCCTCCACTTTTCTAACTGCAGTTGGCTTTGGAGGAAAATATCTATGTTGGCTGTTGCATTATTGGTAGCATTCATGGGTGTGCAGCTATTTGGGCAGTTAAACTGAGTGAGTTTTGTCTGAAAATGTCACAAAATAAACATGTCATTTTTGTAATGGCTCTGTTCAGAGTGGATCTTTGTCTTCTCCACTGGCCTTTCTTTCCCTGAGGAGTAGATATTAATTTCACAGTATAATCACACCTAACATGTACAGTCAAATCAGTGTTTTATGCCGTTGAATTTGACTTGCCTCCTCTGAAATCACTGCCCAGGAGTAGAGGTGAGCTTCTAAATTTAGTTTCCAAAGGCAGTTGCCAAGTGATTGAGGGGGATGCTAATTGCTAGCTAATGATAAGCTTAAACGTAGCACTCTTGACGCATGTTTAAGTGGCAGTTTGGTTTTTATTTGTCTCCAGGCCCGCCGGAGGACCACTACCCAGATGGAATTGCTGTATGCAGCCAACAGTGATTTAGTCTCTGACAGCAGTGCTGCAGACTCTCCTTCGGCTGGCTCTCTTGCATCAGTTGCAGAAACCCAAGAAAGCGGGATGACTGCTGACACAAATGATATTTCTGCTAGGGACAGAGAGTTTATACCCCCACCATCTGGCTTACCTTCTAAGATAGGCAGCATGTAAGTTTGGCCATGCTGTACTAATTATCCTTTGCTTTTAAAAAATGCATGTTGCCAATTTCTTGTAATCTATTATTTTAACTTTACAAGTGAGGTTGATATACTTGAAGCCTACTAAATAATACTGACTAAGCTGCTTCTTTTCTACCATCATCACTCTAGAAGGTATAAATACAGTGTTGTAAGTACTATGGTTGTTACTGAAGATGTAAGTTTTGTTAAGTTGCTTTGTAAAATTACTGTAACCTTGTTCTACATAGGGGGAAAAACCCATCTAATATCTTGAATACTTTGCTGTATTAGTGCTATAGGAAATGCACATTCTAGAGAGGTAGTGATAATCTGCTTAAAACAGCATAGAGATAAAAAAAAACCAAAACCATACACCCCAAAACCCAACCCAAACACTTATATAACACAGTATTTCTATATGGTCCTAACTATTAGGAAAAACCTTTCTGTGAATTGTCTTGTGTGGACTATGCTTAAAATGAAGAAGTCCATGCAGCAATAGTGTATGCAGGTGAAAAGTTGAAAGAAACATGGTAGATATTATGAATCCTCAAAAATCCTTTCTGTTTGCAGGTTGCACTTACCTGCAGAACAGTCTTTCTAATTGCAAGTATCACTTGATTCGTAATAGAACTAAAAATATTATTTTTGTCTTTTTACTTTGGGGCCAGCAGGTGTCTCTCACATGCACTCTTTTTTTCTCACTTGCTGTTCTTTTTATATCTATCAATATCACTGCTGATTATTAGCCATTCACTGCTATAGAGACCTTTTCTTGGCTTTTTAAGGTACTAGCTCCTATATTGCACAAACTCATATAGGTTGAATGTGCTTGCCACATTCAGTGATATGGAAATCTGTGTCCCATAGCTATCTTCATGTTACAGGTTCTGAAATTAGGCATCTTTCAATATTCATCTGTCCTATTTGCATAATATTTTTACAGCAATCTCCATCTAATGTACACTTGCAATTTGTATTATTTTTACTATGTGTTTCTGGCATGTGCTTGAGGTGGCAATCATGAACAGTAAAACACTGCTGACAGCAATTATTAACCCTTGCTGATGGCTTCAGTGCACTTTACAAGTAGAATGTGCTTGGGAAGAATGCTCTTGAGGGTGAGGTTAGGTGGAAAAAACCCACTTGTTTCAGCAGTTAGTGTGAGATGCGTAGAGACTTTTGAAGCTTCAACATCTATAACGTCAAGTGTTATGACCTGGCATCCAAAACTCAGGTAATACAAACTTTTGCCTCACTCCATTTTCTAGAATGTATCCATGTATAAGAGTGAGCCAGCAATGAGGCAAAAAAGGATTTTCCCAAAACTGTGTTCTGCAAGCATTTGAGTTAGATGCTGTCAATAAATCAATTCAATCAGCAGTAGGTCTCAACTTTTTTCATTTTTTATTGATCATGTTTTAGTATATAAGTGCTCCAAAATTCCCACAATCAGTTTGCAGTGACTTTGTCACTGCAATGTAGATGGTTTTTCAAAAATAGAAGTCTGTGTACTTTATACAGTATTGCTGGTTTTGCTTGGTCACTGCTCATAGTTGAAGAAAGCTTGTCTTTGTGAGCCATCTGGCCTTCCCGTATGGACCTGTGGTGCCATCATCTCTCTTGTAATAAAATATATTACAATATATTGTCCAAACACTTCTTGAACTCTGTCAGGCTTGGTGCTGTGAGCACTTCCCTGGGGAGCCTGTTCCAGTGCCCAACCACCCTCTGGGTAAAGAGCCTCTTTCTAATATCCAACATAAACCTCCCCTGACACAACTTCCAGCCGTTCCCTTGGGTCCTGTTCCCTCGGGTCACCACAGAGAAGAGATCATGAGGAAGCTGTAATTGCAGTGAGGTCTCACCTCAGTCTCCTCTAGGCTGAACAGATCAAGTGACCTCAGCTGTTCTTCATGCAGCTTCTCCTCAAGGACCTTCACCATCTTCATTGCCCTCTTTTGGACACTTTCTAGTAGCTTAATATTTTCCTTATATTGAGGTCCCCGAAACTACACACAATATTCAAAGTGAGGCTGCACCAGTGCAGAGCAGAGCACCTGTTATTTACAACTATGCTTAGGAATTCCATTCCAGCAAGACAGCTGAATAATTTTTATTTTTATAATTTTTAATTATAATTGTTATAATTTTTAGAAAATATTTATATTTTAGAAAATATTTATATTTTATAATAATTTTTATAATACCTGCCTATCCAGGCTTTCAAAAAGAATTCATAAAAGGATCATGCTCTTTATACCCTCTTCTGAGGATGTTCCACTGTGGAGTCAAAGATGGAAGACTCAAGGGGCAGGTAGTGAGCAAGTGAAAGCTGGTTGCATGTCGGAATATGCAGAATTCCAGTGTGAGGAAGAGGAGCTTGGGTTCTAGTTTCTGGTTTGGTAGCTGCACAGTGGACACATAGGCAACCCTGGCAGTAGACACTATAACCCATTTGTCATCCTTGTTGAAAGACTTAGGATCATCTTGATTCAGAGGATTTGCCTTGTTACCTCAGGATTTTTGCATTCCCAAATGCATTCTGGTCCAGCATAAAGAGAGGAAGGGAGTGTGTCCTGTTCCACCTTTTTTTATGTCCTTTGCAGAGTATGCCTAGAGGTAAGGGAGCCCTACACAGAAATGGATACTCCAGCCGTGAGAAGGGTTAAACCCACCTTCTCCCCTTTTTAGTAACTTAACTGCTAGGCTTTTGTGCAAAACCAGACAAGTTATCACTTATCCTCCTTTTTCTGTCACTTGAAGACCCCTGGGAAGCTCTAGGGTTGGCATGCAGTTCTTGGCACTAGGTCCTACAGGTCCTTCACATTCCAGTTAGGGTTTGTGATCACTGGAGACAGTTTCATCTACTTAAGTCAAGTAGCTGTTCTTTGTTGTGCTGTCCTTGTTAAAGCATGTTATTCTGTATTCCAGTCCCCAGGTGGATTTTATATGGCACAGACTTCCTCTCAAGGGAAACTGATACAGCTTTTCTCATGCAGAGAAGTTGCAGCTGTACATATCCAGAACCCGTAGAGCTCTGAGACAGGATGGTAGTAGCTATGTCAGGCATGTGGCCTGCCAGCTGAACTTTATCTGCTTAATGAAGTTCTGTGGAACAAAAGCACTTCCAGAATCTGCATTGTTTCTTTTAGTGAGTGTTTCTGGTCCTCATAGTCATAGAAAAAACTCTAAACACACAAAACTAGGATAAACCAAGGCAAATACTGCTTTTGTGATTGTTCAGCTAGTGAGAAATAGGAGTTCAGAAGAATGGAAACCATTCAGGTGTCTTTTTTTTTTTTTGTCTTACTGTGGTGAAATGATGACATTTGAGTGTCAGCTTTAATATTGCCCTCTTGATATTTTTGCTAATTTTAATGGGGAATAAAAGGTTGGGAAAAAGACCACAGAGACTGTGAACTGGAATTATTTCAGAGTAAGAACTAGAGAGACAAAGGAGGGATGGAAAGCAAGGGAGAAGGAAAATGGGGGGCAAAGAAAAGCAGCGTTATTATAGTCAGGTTGCCAATGGGAAGTACATTTTCTTCATAATTTTGAATCTTATATTGAAACATGAACATATTAATGGGAAGTTTCATTCATGTATAAGAATGAACCTGATTTCTCTGTTCTTCCTGTCTGTAAATGGTCTATTGTAGACGAAAATGTGGAATCTGAAATTTCAGAATTTCCATGACCATAATTTGAGATGCATACTCCACTGTATTTCCTTTAGTCCTTCTCTTTTATTATTGAATTAGTAAATCGCCTTTGCATATTCAGTATCTGACTCTGTATGTTGATCAACTGTGAAAGTTAATAAACTTGTATATTTTTATATTGAAGTGTGAGAACAAGTTTATAATCCGTAAATTCAAGAAAGGCAATAATAGATTAAGCATGGTCAAAAATTTGAAATCTTACTGGGAGAATGACAGTTAATGTAAGAAAAGCAAGTTTTGTGAAAGGGCCTCAGAGTAAGATAACAATTGCTCTTGCTTTAGTTCCAGACAGGCATCTCTACCAGAGAAGAAAATACCTGAGCCTTCACCTTTAGCAAAGAGAAAAGCCTATGAGAAAACAATGGAAAAGCCAAAGACAAAAGAACAAAAACTGTAAGATTCTTTCAAATTTATTTACTCCGATGTATTTTAAACCTTGAATTTTCTTGAAAAATAATCTGTATTTTTCTATTTCTTTAAATCTAGGACAGCTTTTATTGTTGGCAGTGTTGGCACTCATTGCTCACCTTGTGTGTGGTGTGGTTGTTTGTTTTATTCCCAGATTGCTTTTCTGTACAAAATAACTCAGGAGCAGAGCCCTGAGAAAATGTCCTTTGGAGCATTTGCAAATGATTTATTATTTTTTCTTAATTGAAGTCATCAATTTCTCTAAGACTCTGCAGCTTTATAAGAATTTCTTCGGTTTACATATTGTATGTTTTCTGCCTGGAGCTTTCACTTTTAGCACTTAAACTTTGAACATTGTGCCACCTTGCACTCTGCAGTCTCAAGCTTATTGCCTTCTCGGGGAAATATCTGTAGCTAGTATTATAATTTTATTTATTTGCTTAAGAAAAGAGCATCTAACGTTTGAGGCATGTTGCATTTAACTTCTCTAACCATTCATAACCTCTTAAAGAAGATGTTCTTTTTTTTTGTAGCTCAGATTCTGGAGCCCCAGAGGCTAGTCTGTCACCTCCTACTTCCCCACCAAGCCGGCCCCGTAATGAAATGAATGTTTTTAGTCGTCTTACTGTTTCTCAGGGAAACACATCAGTTCAGCAGGATAAGTAAGTTACAAAGGGAAGCCTCAGCCCCCAACCAGGGAAATGCAAAGTGTGCTCAAGTTATCAGTGTAGTGTCTGGTAGAAATTTTGCCCTTCTGCAAGACAGGAGGAGATACTTCTCATGTTTTTGAGTAGTTTTCAAAGAAAATATTTTAAACTGCCATGGAATCACTGTAAAAATTCAAGAAAAGAAATTTCCTGCTGAACCTTGTTTCCTGTTTTCTAGGCCATGTCTGGTATTTGTAGTTTTAAACCCAAAATAGAAAAGAATGGTAGAATTCTTAGATGCATGTGTATTTGTGTGTGTTTACATTTGAAAGTAGGTTTTAGGTGATAATTTAGAAAATAGTGCTTTTGGCAGTTATTCAGTTACTCCAGCGTTGCTTGGAGTGCTGTCCTAACAGCACCCTGGAGGATGGGATGTTGAAATGCCTAGAACACAGTTGTTTAGAGGTTATGCAAATTATCAAACAGACTGACTTCAGGAGGTGATCTGCAGGAGTAGATGATATTCATATCTGGTTTCGAAGATATTCGTATCTTGTTTAGAAGAAGTAGAACTCATTTTCCTCGTATTAGGCATCTGTTAGGAGCCCTTCTCCAAATGGCAGTGGACTTTACTTGACTAGAATCTTTATTGCAGGTTTCATTACTGGTCCAAGTGTCATGCAGTGCTTATGAACTACAACTCAAATTTGAAAGAAACCTTTAGTTCTAACTGTAGCAAAATAAGAAATTGCTCGTCTGTTTACACTGTTGGGTTTTATTATAAAACTTGGGTTTTTTCAGTGGTCTATAGCCACCACATACCAAGCAGTGGCTTGCAAGACTTTCAGTAACTGTGCTTGTAATTTCTTTATCTTAGCTATGTTACCTTTATCTTATTGCTAACTCCCACCTAACCCTTTTTGTTTTCTCTGAACTGATCTTGAAGTTAAATCAAAACTGCTGAATCTGTTTGATTTGAGTTGAAAATGAAGGACATCTTAGAACATACTGCAAATGTTCATATCTTGGGGAAGTGTTGTCTTGTATGTTTTCTTGGTTTTTTATTCTTAAACGTTTTTGAAAATGAGAGGTGAAGGATTTTGAACTTAGGATTGTTCGCAAATTTCTGTTTTTATTTGAGTGGGCTATCATATTTAATATTTATATCTCTATGACTAACATTTTACACATTTCTTCTACACTTAACAGGCATTGATGTTCTGAATTTCTTTTCCTTTTGATAATTTCAACAAGCACTATCTTACAGAGGTTAAATTATGCATCCATCTTCTCCTTTTACGTTTTTACCTTCTGTAAGAAAATATTGGGGAAATAAGAAATGGCTCAGCTGGTGTTACTCAGCTTCTGGAGCTTAAACAGTCTACCAGTGTAACTTACTGCTGAGAGTGATATTTTAAGATAATTAGTCTGTCCCCCTACCCTGCTATATACCCTGAGCAATGCTGCGTACTGTATGTGGATTTGCATTGCTTTTCTGAGTTGGCCATGCTGTTGTTTGTTCTTATATGGAGGCGTTACTTTGCTGATACCTATATTCTTTCTCCTCACAATTCCACCACTGTTGATTGTAGGTCTGATGAAAGTGATTCCTCTCTGTCGGAGGTACACAGGTACTCTCTCTTTCTCTTTTCTGTTTTCTTGGCATCTCTCACTGAAGTTATTCCAGTTCTTGAGAAATTTCATTTTGCTGCATGATTTTTCCTGTTACTTGTGCATTGTTTCTCTTTGCTTTTGCCAGGACATTAAGAATCTGAGATTTTGGTCAAGCATGTCTCCCTCTCTCCTTTTTAGGGTGTTTGTTTTTGTTTTTTTTTTAATCACTGCTGAGCATGTCAGGTTTTTTAATTTTAAGAGAAGTATCATGTAAACGTTTCCTTAGACATATTCTTTCTCTCTTCATTTTCCTCAAAAAAAGAGAAGCAGACATTTTCTTATGTTTTATCTGCTTCTCTCTTTCTTTTTGTTTTTCTTTTTCCATTGTGTTCTTTGATCACTAAAAATTAAATCCCAGTGCAAATAAAAACGAGTAGTTTTTTTTATTATGCCTTTCTGACAGAATGCACAGTGGTTTAAGAGATAAAAGGAACGTCCCCCACTCATGTTCTTGTGGCTTAGGTACTCAGTGAAAAATAAGTTTATCAAGAGGAGGGCAGTCAGAGGACTGCTAATAATGTGGCTTTGTCTGGTCATTGTAGCAGTTGTAGCTTTTTTTTGTCTTTTGATTTTAGAACACTGCACACAGGTAGATAAATAGCTCCAGGACATGTATTTTACATGGCTTGTCACAGAAGTGACTGAGTGAGAACAGCAATAGCAGTAACTCAGTTTAGATGATCCACTAGGGAATACTATAGAGAAAACCATGTTAGTTTTGTGTGGTGCTAGAAAACAAAAGCATAGAGACCTAAATTATTAAATAGGAAATTTTTCCTGTTTTCTTGAAAACATAAAAAGGTGCATATTGAAGGGTGAATGAATGCCTTTCCAAAATGAGGAGGTTAATGTCTCACAATTTAAGGCACTATTAATATTAGCAAAATCTATGGAAGGATTGTTAAAGAGTAATTAATTATATGAAGATATCCTGAGCAGTAAAAATGTATAAAATAATAATTTCTAAGACTGTACTAGATAAACTAGTGAGTTGTCACAAAGTTAGCTTTTATCATGAAGGATTTTTTCCTTTCTATAGGAAACTTCTAGGCAATATTGTGGAATTTTTACATTTTCCTAAAGCATCTGACACTTCTTTTTGGTGAGATAGGGCTATGTTCCCTTAGTTCCCTTTCCTCACAGGTATGTGTGTAATCCCAGAAGAGCGTGACAGAGAGTCTTAACTGCAAGCTGGCCAGGTCACAGCATTATGTTGCATGTTTTGGGCATCTCCTTGAGGCTTTTCTACACTTCACAGAAATTAATGGGATCCCTGTGTGTGTGTGCAGTTGTGTGCATGGGATTTTAGACTGCTAATAATTTTGTTTGGTGATGAACTGTGAGGGTTTCTTTTCAGGCTGAGTTACTCTTTTGGCATCACCATAGAACTAGTTACAAATCCCCAGGAAGATTGCTCTGGGGTGCCAGCACTCCAACATTTCTTTTTGGCCATTTGAGCATGAGTGTGTTGTCATGTATGGGGTGCAGTTGGAATCTTCCTCAGATGCAGAAGTTTACGGCAGTTCTCCAGGTCTGCACATAGAAGGCAGGTTATGTGAAATGCATGCTGAGCTTGGATTTGACAGTGTACATTACATTTGCTCCATTTTTCAGATGCACTGTCTAGACTTAGATGTCTTATGGTTGATCTTAGGCATCCTAAAGCTTTAAGTGTCTTGTTATTTTCAGCATTATGCAGAATTTCCCATGTACCTAACATTCAGTATCTTGTCTTTTCATTTGTTTGTTTTTGTATGTGATTTCCTTTAAGTGGTAGTCCAGAGTTGACAGGTGGTGAAGCTAAATAGTAAAAATCCTTGCGTAGTTTATGAAAGGCATTCAGCTGTTCTGCCCTCACATGTAAGAAAACTAGATTAATTTCTTTTCCCTACATGCAAGTAAATTAGTTTTATCTGTGTCTGTTACTATGCCCAACTCACATTCTTTGTTTTTATTTTAGGGGGATAATTAACCCATTCCCTGCTTCAAAATGCATCCGATCATCCCCGCTTCAGTGTATCTATACAGCTGAAGGACATACCAAGGCTGTGCTTTGTGTTGATGCAACTGATGATCTTCTCTTCACTGGATCTAAAGGTTGGGCAAACTCTGTGCACCTCTGCTGCCTACAGAGGCTGCTTGGACAAACTTTAGGTGTTGTGAAATTTTCAGTTTGTGCTTAGTGCTGTAAACACTGGAAAATTGTAAGGGTCCATTTCTGAAGAAGGATTTACAGTAGTTATCTACAGGTTTTTAATTCCAGTGTGTAGTATTTCCCTGCTTATTTGTAGTGGAAAACTACAAAAAGAAGTAACATTAACATTTGTTGAATGATACGATGGAACCAATCATGTTAACGTGTGCACACATGATGTGCAGTGCAAGGTAATAGCTTCAGGTAATAGCTGTTAAAAATACTAAGACACACACTTTGAGTGAACCTTTGGTCTTGTGAGTTTTAAGCCAACATTTCAGCATTTGTGCAAGTGTATACAAGTGCAGAAAGACATTTATTTAGATTTTGTAAATGTTGCTTAGTTAATTTCTATTGAGATTTTTGAATTTGGTGTCTATGTGAGGAGAAGAAAAAAGCACTTTTAAAGATTTTATTTTACATCTTGATTTTTATTCTAAAATTTTGGATTTGGGATTTTTTTTTTTTTTAATATATGGATGCTTGCAGATGTTGCAAATATTTGCTTTTTTCAAGTCATATTCTAGCTTCCCATACTTATGGAAGAATTTTTCCTATATGTATTTTTGGAGGGCAGTTTGCAAAGTACACTTCTACTGAAGAGTGTAGACAGCTGTTAAATTAAATAAGGTTAAATATTTTGAAATAGTTGTTGAAGCAGAAAGTCTCAGCTCACTGACATCAGATAATACTTGCAGCCCAGTGCCAAATTCAGAAATTCCAATAAGCTCTTGTGTGCATTTTAGATATTTGGCTTGGTCTTGATAGTTGGTATTTTTAAAGGGACTGACAGGTCTTGGTATACTTCCCTTCTTCATGGTCTTATAACTGTTGTCTATACATGAAGCTTTCTCTTCATCTTTCCAGTACTTATTTCAGTATAAATGTATATCTAAAATGTATGGAGTGATACAGACGTGCAACAAGGAGAGTTTTCTGTGCTCATGGTCAGTGTTGTAAATTTCTTGAAGACTTCTATTCATTTAGGAGTTTAGTACATAAAAGGTTGCAGCACTTAAATTCCTTTGCTCCTGAATGAAAACAGTGACTGAAGCACTTATGGTGGAATTTTCAGAGGTCCCTAAAATACTGCAGAGTTTGGATCACTTCTCACCTCTGTAGTTTTGTTGTGCCAGTCAGAACTCTGTCATACTAAGCCGCAAAACTCTTCCTGAACTACATTTTTGATGATGAATTCTTGAATTAAAAGCTTCATCTATCATCATCCACACCTTACAGCCTGTAAACTGTCTGTATTTTCACTTCCCTTGGGATTTTTATCCTTTTAAAATTCTATGGGAGCTCATATGCAGATCTTGAATGCACATTTAATGATTAACCTTGCTTAGTTTTGACAGTGATAGATGATGCCTATATGTATTCTTTATGACCTGTTTAATTTAACTGTTTTTTGCAATGTCTACATAAATGGAGAAAAATGTATGAACGCATGTACTTTGTTTTTTTAAATAACTGAGTTTAGGAAAACCATGGGATTTTTCTGTTTTGTTTTTTTTTTTTTTTTTAATTATTAGTATTTTCCCCATTTTTGTTTGTCTTTATTTAGATCGTACCTGTAAAGTCTGGAATCTGGTAACTGGACAAGAGATTATGTCTCTAGGGAGTCATCCAAATAATGTTGTTTCTATTAAATATTGCAACTACACTAGCCTGGTCTTCACAGTCTCAACCTCCTATATCAAGGTGTGGGACATCAGAGATTCTGCGAAGTGTATTCGGACATTGACGTAAGTATGCTAAACCTCAGATGCCAAGAGTTCAAACGAGTCTTCATTTTAGGTACATTTTATTATATTTATTCAATAGTGCAGTACAGTGTAATTTAAGTGCACTGCCTGTTGGGAATGGAAGCTTTCTTTATGTGTTCAGGCTAAGTTGGTAATGGGGCACCAGTAATATATGGAAACAAAAAGCAATTTGCATTCATGCCTATAGTGTTTTATCAAATGTTTAGTATTTGTAGTTGGCTTATAGCCTTTTTGCCCAGTGAAATAGGTTTGTTTTTAAACTGTATACAAAGCGTGGAGAACAAAATGTAGCATTTAGGGGTTTTTCCTTTTTTTTTTTTTCTTCTTCTCGGTACTCAGGTCTTCAGGCCAAGCAATGCCTGCTGATGTGTGTTCAGGAAGTACTAACAGAACAGTTGCTATCCCAGCTGGAGAGAACCAGATAAACCAAATTGCACTAAATCCAACTGGCACATTCCTCTATGCAGCTGCTGGAAACTCAGTGAGGATGTGGGACCTGAAAAGGTACTGAACACCAGCCGAAGAGAATGTTCTTTAGGTTGTTACATGTGCATAGGAAGCAAAGTCATGCATACAAAATGGTCAATGAAGTGTTTCTCCTTTATGGTAGTGTCCATAACCTGGCAAAACGTGGTCAAAATATGGATCAACTAATCCATGCTGTGATGGTCACTGAGATAATGATTTTCTCATGTGTTAAGGTTGTGGTGAATTGTTTCAGTAAAAATGACTGGAAAAACAAAAGGTTTTGTTTGATAGGCACTATAAAACACACTCTTTTAAGGTGACTGTGTGAATCCTGACCAGTAATTGTTGATGAGATGATGAAAGCCAATAGATGTAATGTAATATGGGACTATGCTGCAATGTAAGAGCACTTTTCCAAACAGAACCTGCACCCAAAGAGTGCATTCAAAATACAGAAAATACTTAGGAGGGGACTGATTTGTCTTTACTTTCAAATTTTTTAATTCTCATTTTACATAAATAGAAGTTTTTGTTGCATTTAGCATAGATTTAACATTTACCTATGGATATGAACAATAGAGTATATGTAAAATGTAGGATGAGTAGTGAAGATGTAGGGAAAAATAAAAAGATCTGTTCTGTCAGAAACTGTGTGGTAGACTGTATTGAGTATATAAAAAATTAACAAATCCTTATTTCTTCCCTTATCCTTGAAGATTTCAGTCTACAGGAAAGCTAACTGGTCACCAGGGTCCTGTTATGTGCCTTACTGTTGATCGAATTTCCAATGGACAAGACCTTATTGTCACTGGTTCAAAGGATCATTATATAAAGGTAAACCATTAGTATTTGCTTATTTATTTTAACTCTTCATGTTAGCATGGGATGGGGGCTTCAGCAAAAGTGACTTACATCTCCATATTTGAAATGTAATAGCCAAGATGGAGATTATTTCACCAGTCATGGATCATGAATAATGTTCAGTCTTGGGACTTTATGATCTTTAAGGTCCCTTCCAACCCCTTAACATGGTATGATTCTATGATTTGCTGCTTGGGTAGGTCTGCTGGGAATAGTAGGTCTGGCCACAGATACTGCCATCCCCTGCCACTGAAAACTACTGTCATGTCTTCTGAGTCAGTCATATTAGTCACCTCTGTCTAAATGCCTGATTTTTCTGGTTTATTGTTGAATTTTTTGTTACAATTGAAATGATGCATGTTAATTAAATGCAGTAACTTTTAAAATACCTTTAACTCACAAGGTATTATTTTACACTACCAGCTCTCCCTTTTTTACTATCAAGCTTGTTCATTCTAAAAGGCCAATAAAGAACAAATAATAGGGGATGAAGTCTGACATTTGCTTGTGAAACAGAGGTAGTGGTTTAAAAAGTTACGGCTCATCTGTTCCTTTTCAGCTCAGTCCCACTGGGTGAGTTCCAGCTCCCTACAGTGCAAAATGAAACAGCATTGCTTGCACTACTGCTCTTGGGACAAAGACCTGATGGGATTGATTATGCCTTAAATTGTTAAAACAACCTGACTTAAAGAATCTAAGACCCTATTCTTGGAGCACAAGCCAGGAGAGGGGTGTGTCTAGTCCATGAAAAGCATCAGCATGTAGTGGAATGTAACCCTTACCAAAACAACTTATCCAGAAAAATATATTAATGCTTCTTCCTGAAGCTGCCTGTGCAATTCTCCCAGCATGAATCATGTTTCCCAAACTCACTCATGAACTTTGTTTCTCTAGTCCATCACACAGTGTACGTAGAGGCCCTTTGTATGAAGCTACTGTGTGTATCATATTCAAGTAGTAGTATTTCTTCCCAGAACAGTCTTCTCTGAAGTCAGTGAAGCATTCCTGATTTAGACAAGAGGCGGAAAAAGGGAAAGGAGTGGTTCTGGTAGATAAATTCTGTGAAATATACATCGTGATACAGTGGTCTGTAATAAGACTTCCTAAGTTTTTTCCCTGAAGTTATTTGCTCCATGACTTTTGAGCACGTTAGATGGCAGAAAATTTCACATAACATACTATGTTATTTATTTTAGATGTTTGATGTGACTGAAGGGGCTCTCGGAAGTGTAAGTCCTACACACAATTTTGAACCTCCTCATTATGATGGCATTGAAGCACTTGCTATTATGGGTGACAACCTTTTTAGTGGATCCAGAGATAATGGAATTAAGAAATGGGATTTGTCTCAAAAAGACCTTCTTCAGGTAATGGAAAAAATCATGCAGCTAGTGCAACAGTCATACTGTAGAACTGTTTTCGGACTGTGTAAGTGTTCAGGCTCATACAATAACTATTCACGTAGACACTGATGTTTTTAACGGGGAAGGCATAAAGCACTGACTAGGAAAGAAATCAATAATGTACTTGATCTTTACACTAGGAACACAGTTGCTTTTCTCTTCTGTGTATGTAGTGTCAGGAAATTCTGGTGAAGTGATTATTCTTGTATTTTAGCTCTGAATGTGTGGGGTTTGTTTTTCTGCTTCAGAATGAAGGCAGCACTTGCCTCATCAGTGGCTGGAACCATTGGATATCATCCTTGTCATTGACAAGTTAGTAAATTTTGGACTGGGATGAGAACCAATGCTTTAGATCAGACTAGAGAATATTTTCTTGTGAAGAGGGTTTATAGCCTACCTCACTCCACCCAGTCCTACCCCTTAGATCTCCATTCATCTGGCATACAATGCATATGTTATGTAATGTATACAACACATTCATAATAATGTTTGCTGATAGAACACATTTGCTGTATGTTTTTCTTATGTAAACAAAAAAAAATAAGGGAAAGGGGTGCAAAAGGACCTCAAATCCAGGGGATTTGCAGTTTGTTTGGCATGAAGAACTTCGATTTTTGGCTACTTGATATAAGCTGGTCTGTTCTTTTAGGTCCTATGAGAGGTTCTTGAGGTACAGATACGATTGTTTAACTTGAGACTATGAGAACTGGAAGG
Source organism: Chiroxiphia lanceolata (assembly GCF_009829145.1). NCBI lineage: Eukaryota > Metazoa > Chordata > Aves > Passeriformes > Pipridae > Chiroxiphia > Chiroxiphia lanceolata. The sequence goes on from NC_045641.1 coordinate 15,325,279, forward strand.
CAGAAAAACAAATACCAGAAAAGAGTGCTGTTTTTGTAAAATCTGTTTAGATACCAATCATCTAATGATTTTGGGGGTGAGGAGGAACATGTCTTTTATCTACATTTAATGTGCAGACTGATAGCAAGGAAACAAATAGAATTTTAAAGTTTTGGAACATGAAAAAATAATGGACTGGTCATCTTAAGAAGAAAATTTCAATATGGGCCTACTTAGTATTCCATAAATACACAAACTTGCTTGACCTTCTTTCAAAATTGTCCAATTGGGTGCCAATTCCTTTTCAGAATAATACGAAGACTTCACAGTTAAAATAAGAATTCACAAATGCAGCTTTTTACAGACAATTTTCACTTGGCCATATTGGGACATCTACCCTCGTATCTTTCTGTCCAGAGAAATGTACTAAGCAGCTTATACCAAAACCACAGGAATAGGAAAGAGCTTGTGTTCTCAGAATGACTTCATTAAAGTTGTAAGAAGTGTTTTTGCTCTTGCATTTTAGGCTCATTAAAATATTACGAATATGCATTTTTGCTGTTGCAATTAATTTAACATCAGACAGAATATGGAACCAGGGGTGAAGTACTATGTAAATTGGACTAATTATATTCCTTTTCTTATTCTCCTTGTGGTCTATGTGCATTTCATAATTTATATACTTGGTGTCCCCCTGTTTGTTCTGTTGGTTTTAAAAGTAGAACTTGATAAAAATTATCTCACACTTCCTTCTTTCTTTTTATTTCTATAAAATGCTGTATATGTTTCAAGGAGGTAAGACCAGAGCATTTGACAAACTATAAATAATTTTTATTCACTGTTGTTTTTAGAAAATGTAGGGAAGTGCTGTTACTTTTGCTAATCATGTGGTAATTCAGGGTGGAAGGACACACTGGAGGTGTGACAAAACTAAGATTTATAAGAACCTCTCCCCCTCCCAGTTTCATGAAGTGCTGCAGAACAAGACTTATCAGTGTTGTGGTAACAGTCTATATTATAGATGAAACACCAAGATGATCCTAGAAGGCTGAGAGTACTCCATAATATGAGAAATGCAGCAAAGTAAAGCAGTTCCTACCAAACTGAACTGCAGAAGAGCTCCTCTTGGTCCCCCTAAAAGACAGAAGACTCGGGCTATTATTTCCCTACTAATGGTACCAAAAGGATGCTGTTCTCAGTCGATCTGTGAAGCATTTTGCTTTCTGAATTGGAAGTAAAATGTTAGTGCCCTTCCTCAATAAAGAATTAATGCGTTTTGTTAAGTGCAACATCACAAAATCAATTTATAATGTGTAATGGGAGAAGAAGAAAGGAAGAAGGCAAATACAGAAACAGTTTCTGTCTTCCTGGTAAATTTTTAAGCAGTATTTTGGATTTTATTTTTACGTGTTTTATAGCAGTTTTACAGACAGACTTGAAACATATACAGAGGCCATATGTTTGAAAATGCATTCAAATATGTATTTTAAAATATGCAGGTTTATCATTATCCTGAACTGATTTCTGTTCCACATTAAGTCAGTTGTATTTTGGATTTTCTTCTTGTTTTGCAGTACTATTTCACAAAAAAGAAACAAACTCATGGTATAGAAGTAGCCTTATGGAAGTTATCACCCTCCTTGCTCTAAAGATGGAGGATCCACAGGGCTGGGATACACCCAGAGTCATGTAGCAAAACTGCTGCAGGACAGGAGTCGGGCTTACTTTTCTGTTTGTTCCTCCAGAAGTTTTTGAGACTTGCCTGCCTTCTCTTTTTCAGCAAGTTCCTAATGCTCATAAGGACTGGGTATGTGCTCTTGGTCTCATACCTAGCGCTCCAGTTCTGCTCAGCGGCTGCAGAGGAGGCATCCTCAAGCTCTGGAATGTGGATACCTTTGCACCCATTGGGGAGATGAAGGGACACGACAGCCCCATAAATGCCATCTGCACCAACTCCAGCCAGATTTTCACAGCAGCAGAGTGAGTTATTCTCCAAGAATCTTTCTTTTCCATCACTCCTACTAGAATTCTGTACATGCAAATGCATTAGAACATTTTCAGTTGTGTAAGTCACTTCATAGCAAGGATCAGCAGAACTGTCCAGTCCATGCCCCTCAAAGCTAATAATCTATCACAGCCATCTCCAGAGTGGTGTGCATGCACCCAGGGGATGCACAACATGATCTAGTGGGGTGCTGGGAGAAATTCAGTATTCAGTAGTACATGTATATAATTTATAAATTAATAAACACACATGGCAACATGGGCTCAAAAAGTTTTTAGTGGTAGGGGTGCATGATCAAAAAGGTTTGGAGACCACTAATCTTACAGGATGGCAGGGAGAATTTGGCAATAGTTGGGAACTTGTCTCTCAGTTGGGCTGTGTCCTGTTGGGACTCATTCCTGACCTGTGCGGATTTTTCTAGAAGCCATGGTAAGTGGTTGTTTTTTGGTTGGTTGGTTGGTTGGTTTTTTTAAGTGCTGACATATTAGCAGAAGCTTTGCAAGCCATCCTGTCCTTTAAACACCTTGATTTGAATATTTGTTTCCTCAGTAAAAGTGAGCAAATTGAGGACTCAAAACCTCAGGGGACTTGACCAAGAAAGAGCAAATTGTGGAAGCTTCTGGCCTTCTGAATTAAAAGCAGATCTTTCAGAATCATAACAGGATTTTAAAGTTGCCAAGTTGACCTTTTTGGTGGTCCATTTTTACGTTTAAGCACTAATAGGGGTAGACATGTCAAAGCTTATGTCTCTGTTTGCTTAAAGATTATTAATAAGTTTAGAACATACATGCATCTGAAATTTATTCTATTTTTACCATAAAAAAAAAATTACAGCCTTTTGGCACTTCTAATAGTGTGCCTAAGGTCTATAAAACTTAGACTATTTCTGGCAATTTACAGTGAAATGAAGGCACAAGTCAGAAAACACTTAAAACTGTCACAAAGTCTGCCCTGCCTGCTGGCTTCTTTTGTGGGGGTTGCTAGTCACTCAGTTTTTATGAGATTCATAACTTACCTTTCATGGAATAAATTGCTATTTGTTTTACTTTTAAATTATGATAGTAGAGCTCTGTAACACACTCAGTGTGATATTTCACTTACACATACTTTAAAATTGTGTAAATAGTGATTGTTTTCAAAAGTACAGAATTACAGATTGCCTCTCCTGGGCTTCTAAACACCAGCTCACGGGTTTATGCTTTCCAGCCCCTCACGAAGGTGTTTGGGTTTGTTGGGGTTTTTTTGTGGAGGGACTTAGGACTTCATGTTGTCTTGTGGTTCTGAGCTTTTTTTACTTTTTCCTATAATGGACTGACACCTCTTGTGTAAATGGAGCCTGTTTCAGGTTTGATATTACCTGTTGTAACATTTCACACTCTTTTAATGACAGGAATTAGTTCTGTCCTATTGAGTCTGTCTCCCTAATTCTGCAGTACACTGGCTGTTTGCCTGTGGTCTGCTGAGTTGCAAATAACTACGTGATGGAAGCTCTTCTCTGATGTCTACCTGAACCTATTACCATTGCTTGTATTTTAGAAAAGTAGGTAGTAGGAGAGTAGGATTTTACTTTCCTTAGACATAAATCTTTCTACTTTCCTAGATGGTTAAAAGTAATAGCCAATGCTGTGATAAGGTTAGGGAATCTTAAATGTTGGACATCTTAGATTATGAAGTCTCCTGGAGGTGGAGTAACTCTTGCATACCCATTAAAGAAATGTTATTTTGCCAGCAATACCTTTCTCATTAAGTCACACAAGCTTTTAAGGAAGCTTCCCCCTGCCCCCCTCTCCAGTATCTCTCCTTCCCCAGTTTGATTAATTAGCACTAATATTGCTTTGTTTCGGTTTTCAGTGACCGGACTGTGAGGATCTGGAAAGCTCGAAATATAATAGATGGACAGATCTCAGATACAGGAGATGCAAGTGAAGATCTCGCCAGTAATTGAAATTATGGGTATAAATGAATATATTGATCAATTTGAGGTGCACTCTATGCAGTTTGCTGCATGTTTATTAGGTAAACACTGATGATTGGAACAAACTGACAATGTGTGAACTCTTCTACTAGACCTGCTGTCCTTAAAATATGTACTGTATTTAATAACCTCTTGGTAACACACTCGTGTCTCAACAGTCACATATGTATCTCTATATATTATGGCTGAATTTGTGTGCATATGTAATACTTGCAGTTTAAATTAACTGGAATTCAGTCTTCTCTAATGACCATCTCAAAATTATAACCTGGAATATATAACAAAAGCGTTCTGCTGTATTTCACTCACAAGTATGATCAGCTGTTTTGCATTTTAGGGTAGCAGGGGAAGGATGGCGTCCCAGGAATCAGCCTGTGATTATGAGAGGCAGTTTCAAGATTCTAAAGGTCACTTACACTGTTGTTAGGAAAGTGGAGTGAATAATAGATGGGAAGAAGCTGTTAATGATACATCTATCTGACATGGCTGTATCCTGCTAACAGCAAATGCCATATGATTTGTGTAATGTTAGCGTATAATCTGTGTTGACCAAAGTTGTGCAGCTGTGTATCTCTATGCTCAGGACTAGAACTCAAATACTCACAAATTGGTATGTTTTATTTGTGTTTTGCCTATGTTCTGCAATGACTAGCTGTTCTTAAGGTCATGACAAATATATCTTAATCTATTTTTCTTATGGATTTGTTTCTATCATCTCACATTTTCTTTTTTTAAAGCAGATTGTCTTTCCTTTTTATCTAATTTTATATGCTGCTAAATGTATTTTAAATACACTGTTTTGCAAACCTTGGCAGTTACTTTGAGAACTGAACCACGTGTATTGGAAAAAGCTATGTAAATAGATGGTTGTATAAAGAAAATATCCTATCTTGTGCCTGTATGACTTTTAAAGCTCTTGGAGCATGGATATTGAGGGAGGATGTATAATTTACCCAACTGCTCTGAATATTAATTTGTAAATTCTGCAAATTTTGAAGTTTTATGTAGATTCAGATACAGTGTTTGGATATTGAGGTTTTTTGGTTGTTTTGTTTTTATTTTTCAGAAATACCAGTCTGTAAATTATAGCTTGTGTAGGTAACACTTAAATAAAGATGTGAATGTGAACTACTTTTTTGCCTTTTTCATCATACTTCCTTATAAAATATTCACTTCCCCTGCAGAAGTCTTCAACGTAAAAAGCACAATTTTACACAATGCAATAGAGTAGCTTGCTGAGTAATACAGCCCATAGGTTGTTCTGGTATCCCACACCTGTGTTCTTGTTGGCCATTATTTGTATTTTGATAGTACTGAGAAACCTATTGGGATTCCTCCACACTAAGTACTGTACAGACTTAAAATGAAGCAGCTGGTTCCTGTTCCTATGAGATGACACTTCTTATCTTACTATGTATGGTCTGTCAAACAAAGAAGTTTTGATGACTCTTACTGATCTTGGAGGAATTATTTCTTTCTCTGCTCAGCTTGAAAGGAGATGAAAGTACTGCTTGTGATTTGCTTGTGAATTTATTCCAAGTTTTGGCAGAAATGGGTAATGAATGATATATATTGTTAAGAAACAATGTATAAGTTAGTTAAACAGCAGCAATACCAGTTAGTGTTTGTCTATCATGCTTTTTGGGCACTCAGAGGGCGTACACACAAATGATTTGGGTCTATATCACAACTCTGAGCAGAAGTCCCAGCGGAGAGTGGATTTACACACAAGACTCACCTGGCAGTCATTTTTGTGCCTGGTGGAGGGTCCCTGTTCCCCTTGGCCCAGTAGGTAAAACCAACCCATTGTGTTGTGCCAAGCTACACAAATGATGGCAACAGCGTGGTGATCCCTGGTTTTGGGGCTGTCATCTGGAAACTCTGAGTAGTTGTGGGATTTTTTAGTGTGTGTATAAGATTGATATGAATATTGTATTTTCCAGCTAAACCAGGTCTTACCATAGAAAACGGCTTTACTCTGAAAGCTCTTGCCATCAAGTAATTGGAAGAAAAATGTCATTTTGTAAAGGTCACAGTATCAAGTGTCTTGTTTTAATGGAGAATTCTTTGACTGTTTGTTTTTCTCCAAACATAATTTTTGCTGTAAAATCACATAAGAGACAAAAAATAATATGAAATCAGAAAAAGGTAAGCACTGGACTCTCATTGTCTGAAGATGCTTGTTTCAAAAAAAAAAAAATGAAGGTGGTCTCTGAAAAATTAATTATCTAAGAAGTCATGGGAAAATCATGTTCTCTCTGGAAGTTGGAATTCAAAAGTTGAGCAAACTTTGTGGACAAATTACTGACTACATCTTATCTGCTTAGACACGTTCTTAAATACAGGCAAGGTCGTGTGTTACAATTAATCTCATGAAAGTTACCAATGTTAAGAAAATATTTGCAATGTTTCTGATTGTGTATGGGAAACAGTGCTTATAGTGCCCCTGCCTTGTATAAAAGGCTCCAGGCTGCCTGCAGAAGTCCTTTGACCATGGTAAGGATGAGGAGTCTGTGTTTCTTGGCCATTGTACTCGCAGGTAAATATACAGCATTTGTATTTTGTCATAGGCTTCAAAAGCAAAATATACATGTGGTAGCAACGAAAGAGCCATTAGAGGAGATGATCATGTTTCATGTAAAAGGAGAGAACAGGCATGGCACTGACTCCACCTGAGGTGACTGTGGGAGGACAATAGAGCTGGCTTGTTTAGAAACATACCCCAGTCCTACAGTGTATTCAGCTCTTGGGCACCAGCACAGGCACACAGGACTCAGTGGGATCATTTGGCTCCTGAAAGTGACCCATTGCTTTGCTAGTGCGTCTTCTCTGATTTTACCCCAGCATACCAGAGGTTAATTTGGTCCAGAGTCTAATAAAGGGAGAATACATATTACTGTGTTGCTAGAGGAGGGAACCTGAAGCAAATGCCTTTGAAAAACATATGGATGAACCCAAAATATAAAGACTAATGCTGTTAAATTAAAAACCATGTGGTAATACTTTAATTCCTTCCTTATACCTTAATTTTAATCTTAATTTTGCAAAATTGAAGTCAAGGTTTTTAAAAATCAGTGAGGATAGTTTTCCATGTATATCTTTTCAACTACCTTGCTTTAGCTTCTGTTCCCATGGAAATTATCGTGGAAAAGCAGCAAGTCGCCATAGCTGTTTCTATATATTCAACTGCTTGTTTGGATTTCATCTCCTATGTACGTTTACAGACATGGGCCATAAATATGGTGAAAATGATGCAGAGATTTTTTTAATTATTTTAAAAAGTAGGGAAAGAAAATTACATCTTCCCAGTTGCTACTATCACATTTGTACTACAATAGAAGTAAATCCAGGAACAAGAGATGAATGAGATTGCAGCCTTATTCAGCTGCTTACACCTGCAAGTGTTTGTTTTTAAAATTTCCTGGAAAATGTAAACTTTGCATTAATGGGAGAAAAAAAAAATAAACTTTCTGGCTTCTGCTGGGGCAATATTTTTTCCCTTGAACTAGTTTTGCATTCACAATATCCTTCATAAGAAGTATTTTGAAAGTATTTTACAATACAAATGAGTTCATAAAAGTCTCCCACAAACCTATGCTATGTAAAATGAATGCCACATTAATAATCTGCTGTACTATGTTCAGTCATACTCTTTGATTTCAGCAATGAAAACGCCAATGCTGCATTTGACTCCCATTGAAAAACACACCCCAAAGTAAAATGAAATGTCATGGGTTTAGTTTATTTTGTGCTCCAAGAAGAAATAATTTAGGGATTGCAGAAGGATGCTCATAGTCCTATTATGCTTTAGGTGAAAAAGAGGATCAGAATTGAGAGCTTTCCTATGTGACAGATCACGAGGGGTGAATACTGGACAGAGGGCAGTCAGCCTGTGGGACATCACTCTCTGCCCCAGAAAACAGAAGTGGAAGCCAGTCCTGCCTGCCAAGCAGCTGGCAAAGGTTTTCAGCCACATAATTCCTGTTAATTCCTGCCTTTAGAGGATGATATGAGGTGCTGTGGCAGTGAGTAGCGAGCTCTGCTGAGGATCCTGGGAGCATCAGACCTGCGTGTCAGATGTTCCCATATAGAAGGGAGGATGAGAGTTTTCTCAAAAGAAAAATGTAGATGGCACTCAGCTCCTGCTTTTCAGCATTCTCATCCCCCACTTGGAAATCAGCTCTGGCATTGCAGCATAATGGCATTCTCTAGTGAATCTACTAGATTTATTCTGTAAATTTTTCCAGTATGTATAATTATTGCTTGTGCACATCTGCTTGTAAAGTTCATTCTGTGGAGAAGCCCAGACTGCATCAGCAATCACGTTTTAGGCTTTCAAGCACACAACAGTCCACATAAAAGAAAAATTAAAGCAAAGGTATTAGTCATTTTATATCAAAGAGCAATTATTGTTCAAGTAGATTTAATCTTTAAATATTGCCATAATGACTAAAATGACATAAATTAGCATCAAAATAAGTATGCTGCCTGAAGTATGCCTGCTCACTCTCAGAATATTTGGTAACAACAGTTTGTCAGTATGGAGAGAGCTGGTCTTGTGGTCCCCCTGCTCTTGAGAGGCTCACAATGTGCAGAGAAACTACAGGACTTGACCTTCAGCTGTAAAAAAGAAAATATTTAGCATCTTACTAAGGGTTTTTTCAGGATGATTCTGCGAGTGACTAATATGTGCCTTTTCTTTTACTGGTGGCATCTCCCCTTTACTTGTAATCCTACTGTATCAAAGCAAACTACTAATACTACATGTATATCATACTACATGTATGATATAGAAAAGAAACCCAATACAAACGTATATATAATCAGTATTTTTCTATTTATATCATACAAGTACATGTTGATATCACATATTTGTATCTCTAAAAATAGATAACCTCTGTGTATAACAGGAGAATAAATAAACAGAAAATACAACATTTTAATATCAATAGCAGTCCTTGCCGAAGCATCCCTCCTGTTCAGCCAGCCTGCAGAGTTGCTCTCACGCCTCACCAGGAGCTTCATTACCCTGCTATTTAACTTTCCATGAGTATTTCAAGCAAGTCGTGCTTTAGTTGAGCACAAGCAGCTTTGAGAGCTGAATAATACAGACCCACTGCCTCAGCTTGTAAAAGAAAGTGGCTGTTGCTCTTGCTCTGTCACGAGCAGGCTGCTCTACTGTCATCTTAGTCCAAGGGACCATGGGTGTTGGCCCTAAAACAGGGAAAAAAGCACATAAAAACCCCCCAAACTGAAGAAGTTTGTATTGTTGCGGTTTTTTTTTTTAACGTGGTTCTCTGCTGCTCTGACTGTTTTTCCCTGTGCCCAGCCCTAGGCGGGTGCCTTGGCTCCAGCCAGGATGCGCAGTGCCCTGGGGTCGTTGCAGTGAAGAAGGGCATCGACTGCCACCCCCAGCCGGGCGCGTCCCAGGAGGCCTGCGAGGCGCGGGGCTGCACCTGGTGCAGCACCGATGTGCCCAACGCTCCCCGGTGCTTCTTCCCTGAGGACAGTCCCTACGGCTACTCCCAGGCTGGGAACATTGAGAAGACAGACAAAGGCTAGAGGTGAGTGTGTGTGGCTCCTCGGGTGCTGCCGGCTGGCACTGCCCCACAACCACTGTTGCCGCCCTGGGGGCTCTCGCTGAAGACCTCCCCCAAGCTGCTCCGATACTCACGCTCGGCTTGTGACAAGGAGGGTAATGGCCACGTTTCCCTGTGCATATGCCATGGAACTGGGGCTCTGTGCTTTCACCACACCACTGGTGAGGAAGTCAGGCAGGGGCACAGGCTGGTCCCTCCCACCCTGGTAGCTGTGTCCCAGGAGACTCTGCGGTCTCCTTGCTTTGGTGGCACCTATTTTATCCATTAACATCAAGGACAGCGTAGGCTGACCTCAGGGATAATTTCTCTTGACAATGAAATAATGATTTATTTTGAAAGAGCTGACAGAATAGCTGGGTTGTTCCCCCAGCTCTCCCCAGGGTGGTCTCAGCCAGTGATCAGTGTTTCCACTCCAGGGTCACACTGAACAAATGCCAGTCCTTGTCCCTCTTTGGAAATGATATTTCCCTGATTGTCTTGGAAGTGGAGTTCCAGACAAAGGACAGACTTCGGTTCAGGGTGAGCATTTGAGGGGTTGGAATAATTTAACCAAAGCAATGCACATGAGTAGTGAGTTAACCTGCTCCCTCCTCACCTTGCTTTAGCTCTATGACCCCAACAAGCAGAGGTTTGAAGTCCCACTCAAGATCGATGGTCCCGGGGTTACCGCTGAGGAAGCCAACTATGAGGTGGGATTCTCGAAGGACTCCACGCACTTCACAGTCAAGAGGAAAAGCTCTGGCACCGTGCTGTGAGTACTAGAGGTGATTCATGTTGCTTTTTGTAGAAATTAGGTGTCATGGGGCAAGTACTGTTTCCTCACACCCTAGTGCTTGGGTCTGTGAGACAAGGGGGTCAAAAGCAAGCTGGATGTGGTATAAATGCAGATTATGCCTTGTCCCTGAAGGACATTCATTATTAATAGGAGTATGTGCCTGTATAACAATCATCTACATATATGTATAAAAGGATATTCAGCAAGTCAAATAACTTTTAAGGCTACAATATCATGGCTTGGGAAGCTGGTAGACTCAACTCATCAAAGCACTGAACTATGATTTCTGAAATTTGAGGTGTCAGGAGTTGAGCTTTAAATCTCCTGATTCTCTCCAATAGGCAAGTCTAGGTAACTAAACCTCAAAGCCACAGAGGCCATAAGCCTCTAACTTCCACTGATGTCAGTGAATGACATTGTCCCTCTGCAAAAATACCATTTGTATTCTCAAGTTGGTACTGCAAGTTTAACTTCAGCAAAAGCCCCCCTCGCTAACAAATGTCAACAGGTGTCACAATATCCCCTTCCATCAACATATCTATAGTGTAGTAATGCTACTTAGGAAGAGAGTCCCAGTCAAGGTGCACTCCTGCCAGCTGCTTTCAGGAATGGTACGACGAGCCGTGTAAGGATGGCTTAACATGAGTGATGTAAATAAGACAATACAGCCTCTAGAATGGTCTGCAGATGGAACTGCCATGCTGGGTTTTTAATGAGCTGACCATCCTTTTAAGTTACAGTCTCATGGCATCTCCTTATACATGACATAGTCAATTCTGTAAAGTTTTCTTTTTGCAAGCTATTGTAAATGAATGTATTATGCATTACTCCAATAACAAAAATAATTTAATTTCTCATTAGACTTAACAGTTCTGTGTAAACAGTGGACTAATGTTAAAGGCCCAGTTTTCTTCTCCTCATAATAAGAGGTTTCTGTAAAGGCTTATTAATTGGAATGCTGATGAAAGAGGTGAATGCATAACGAGGCATGTGAGTGGCCTCATTCCCATTCAGCCCTCCTCATCCCCAGTCAAACCCCACTGGTTTAGCCTCAGTTAGTCAGTTCATCCTCAAACTTGAGACATCCCAGCTAAGGGAAGAGGCCTGCCATGGAGTAGATGGCAGGGTCTGATCCACTGAGCCACAAAGGTGCAACTCCAGCAAGAGGCAGAGGAGCACAAGTTGGTCCCCACTGAGCAGGTTTCCAGGGGGGCACATTCACTGGCCTGCCATGGGCTCGGGGAAGCCTCTTCCATAGCCCTGGCAGTGGGGCACCCCTTTTCCCCCAAAGCCAGTGCCCAGCAGTGGCACGGGTGTGGGGTGCAGCGGTGCTGTGCTGCAGAGCCCAGGGAGGCAGAGGGCAGCCTTGGTTAGCAGCATCTGTGCAGCACTTGGCAGCAATGCTCCGCTCTCAAACATCCCCATGGGAAATCATACATTGCCTTCAGGCAGCTGAAAGAGTGCTCCTGAAAGCCAGATGACCCCCAAAAGAGGAAATTGCGGGTGAATATAATGCACAGTTAATGGGCTTTATCCTGCAAACAATGGCAGGGCTGCTACCAAAAGATTCTCTTCAGGAGAGACACAGGATTTTGCATATATATGTTGCTGGGAATTTTTGTTTCATGTGAAATGGCACAGCAAATACTATAGACTGAAGGATCCTGTCAGGGAACCATTCCCCTCGCAGCTGAATCATATTTAGAGTTATATTCCCTGTCTGAGTAGCAAAAATGCTTTCCTTTCATTTGCTTGCCTGTCCATCCTGTCAGAGTGAGGGAATGCAAGTGCTCAGGGATAGCTCCACAGACTATCTTAGAGGAATTTGCAACTTCCTTAGCCACCAGAAGTGCTGTGCAGATGGAAACCTTTCAAAACAGGAAAGCAGGTTATATATTCTGGCCTAAAAGCCGTGGCTGGCTGCATTTGCTTCACTGTGGAGGATGAACCCTCAGCAAGCGGCATTATAGGAGCATCGCCATCAGTGGCTGCACTTGGCTGGCTGGGTCCAGAGGAGCACTGGTGGCATATGGCATGTTAAGTACATTTTCATGTTAGTTCAACCTGCCCAAAGGCAGATTTGTATGCTAAAACCCAAATCTTTTCCTCTGGGCTCCCTCCAGAGTTGGTGCTGCAGGGCACCCAGCCTGCCTGGGCCAGGCACCAAGATGCACAGCTGGTGGTCTCTGTGGCCACACCAGGTTAAGGCAAGTGCCCCTGAGAAACAGGCAATTGCCTAACACCTGGAGAGACTTCAGCCTCCTATTTTAAGATGTGAATGGCCATGGCCTTGCTGTCTGAATGAACAGCTGAATCAATCATATGCACACAAATACTTCTTTGAACAGTTGATGTGGGCAAATAAAGCCTCTTCAACAGGTGCTGCAGTTGCACTCCCCAGGTGTGAGTGGATAATAATTTGTGTCTGCTTTTAAGAGCCCTGAGGAACTCTTTCTCATCCTAAAGCAATCCCAAATACTCAGATATCTGTTTTACGTGATGCTTCTTATCCCTTGCTAGCAGCTCCACACTGCTGGATGGTGAACCCTCCAGAAAAGTCTAAATTCCCTCATGATCCCCAGTGTGCTCTGGCCCAGATGACAGTCCCCCTGGGGATGGAGCAGTCTGTCCCAGGTAGAAACATGGTATGGGTTTGGGCTATGCTTTCAAAGTCCATGTCTGTATTTCCCTACTCCCCTTTCCATGGTGCAGTCTGTCCTGCCATCCCTGTCTTTTTGCCGAAGGATTCGAAGCGCTGGAGTAGCTGATGGCAGGCTCCTGTCTGTCAGCTTGATAGAAAACCCTATCTCTGCTCTACCACTCATGTACACAAAACCTCCTCCTCGTGAGGAATGATTTAATTCCACATTGGAAATGCTAAAGGGGAGAGGCAGAGAAGGTTTTTAGTATTCCTGAATGTGCTTTACTTGCTGCAGACGAGGAGACTTTGCTGTAGCTGAGCTACCCAAGGAGGGCAGGATAAACTTAGAGCTCCTTGTAATCACAATAACAGGAGAGAGGAATAAATTATGTGAGGGGAGAGACATTAACAGCTGATTGCAAACCTCATGCAGAGCCAGGAGCAAGAATAAAAGGCCAAGTCCTGCTATATTTTCAGCTTGCTCCAAGATAATCAAGTGACAGCCACTGCTTCACCTGCATGGGGTGAGAATAGGACAGGGTCAGGTAGGGAGATGATCCAGGTGCTGCTGGGGGCTTCCAGGACCAGGACCTCTTGGGCTGTCTCCCTTTCTGCTCCCAGTAATGCCTCCTTCTTACCTTTTTCCTTCTCTCCCACTGCTGTCGTGTTCTCTGTCCAACCCCACCCTCCCTGCTCCTGCTCCTCTTCTTTACCCTCTCCAATGCTCCTACTGTTTCACTGGTAGCGAGGGGACATCCTTTTCTGTGCCAGTAGCTCTCCAAAGCCATGAGGGTGAAGAGGTGTCATGTCCATGCATTTACTGGCGAGGTGCCAAGGGGCTCAGATGAGACTCAGGGGCAGGCGAAGCTCCCACTCCCATCCAGTGTCAGGTATTTTCTGTTTTTTTTTCTGGGGAAAACCAGAAACCTGAATCTAAGGTTGCAAGTCACAGTTCTGAACCATGAGAGACAGGAACTGGGGACCGAGTCTCCTGTCCCAGAGGTGAGGCTCCCAAACTAACATCTTTGTGGGACAGCAGAGGCTGCAGGGAGCCCCTCCCCACTCTCATCATACTTGGAAAATAACTGTTTTGGCAAATTGGTGTGATCAATGGCAAAACACTTTGTCAAGAGATTGCTTTAGTTTAGTAAATCCTTGCTCACAATATCCTAGTTGATCTTGCAGCTCTAACAGGAAACTCTCCTATTGTCAGCCAGGTTTATTGTTTACAGTAGTAAAAACAGGAGAGAAAATACTGTGTTGCAGTAAGGCAGAGAGAGAACTAAACAGCCTCTGTGTTGTTTTGTAGCACATGCACTCAGGTTAAGTGCTATTCTCCTTCCTGCTCCTGTCACACCAACAACAGCAACCACTGGGGGAGGTAGTATCAAGAGTGAGCATGAAGGCTTCAAGAAAGCATACACTTCCTCAAGAACAGAGAGTAAAAGACTGGGAACTGTTTACCCTAAGACAGTGATAAATAACAAATCGTTTTGCAGTGTGTGATTACTCTGTGGGACTCGTTGCCCCAGGGCAGCACTGACATGGGAGGCTTAGCAGGATACACATTCATGCACAATAAAACATCATCTGTAGGGAAAAAAAGCAAAACAACCCAAACTATTTTTGACTCCATGTTTCACAGCATCATTTAATCCTATGAAAACAGCCAGAAACTTCCTCCATAAGCAGATTATTGCAAGACTGGCTCTGAGTGACATCTTTTGCCTTCCTTTGTGATATCAGGCCTGGGCCATTGTTGGAGACAGGCTGCAGAGAGACGAACTACTGATTTGATTCTCCACTTTAATATCCTGACTTTTCCTTCATGATGTCATACAAATAATGGAAGGCAGAACATTTTTTTCCAAACCAGATATGGGCTACTTTCTCTCTATTAAGAGTTTGGAATACCTTGTTTGCTATCACTTGGGAAAATATGGCACAAATAACCAAAATCTAATCAAGATTTTCCCTAATTTCCAAAAAGGCTGCTGCAGAGTTCAGCTGCCTTTTTTATTGATTGTGATAGTAAGCACAGACGCCACTTACCACGAAGACATTTTTACATAGGCAAGGCTATTAGAATGATTTATAAAGCTATTGTCTTAAACTGCAGTTTTGCTGAAGTCCACAGGAGCAAATTGTATGCATCATGGGTAGCTTGGGTTTGTTCCTAGTTTGTAAGAGCTATTATTTTAGTCATCTAATCATTAAGATTTATGTTACATAGGCAAGAAGTATTGTAGGGCTATCACCTATCCAAGTGTTTTTCAGAAGAGAAATAAAGCATTATATATCCAGCCACTTATAGGACATCCTGATATCACAACAATGAATACAGTAGAAGTAGAGCAGAACTGTGTCAATAGCTGTAAATATACCTTGGTGTTCTTTTTTTAAAAAATGTCATATTTATGGAAAATCTGTTGGTTACTCATGCTGATTTTCTCCACCTATTTGATAAATCACCTTCAAAGTAAGATATGCAAGTAAAAATTCATTCTTGGTGTGCCTTCTGCAGTCCAGTGGTGTCCCAAGAATCACAGCTAATAAGGAATACAACTGTTGTGAAACAGTGTGTTACGGTTTAACCCCAGCCGGCAACTGAGCAGCTGCTGGCTCACTGCCTCTCCAAAAGATGGAGAGAATTGGAAGAGTATAAGTGAGAAAACTCATGGATTGAGATAAGAACAGTTTAATAATGGAAAGAAAATATAATAATGATAATAATTATAATGATAATTATGATTGTAATAACAGCAAACACAACAACAACAACAACAACAATAATAATGAATTAAAGGGAAAATAACAGAGAGAAAAATAAAAACCAAGAAAGAAAAGTGATGCAAATGAAAACAATTGCTTACCACCAGCAGATTGATGCCCAGGCAGTCCCTCAGCAGCAGTCTGGCAGCCAACCTGGTTTTTATTGCTCAGCATGAAGCCATATGGTATGGAGTATCCCTGGAGTCAGTTGAGGTCAGCTGTCCCAATTGTGTTCCCTCCCAGCTACTTGCACTCCCCCAGCCTACGAACTGGTGGGGCAATGTGAGGGGCAGCAAAGGCCTTGACTCTGTTAAGCACTGCTCAGGAATATCTAAAACATCCCTGAATTATCAACAGTTTCCAGCACAAATCCAAAACACAACCCCACACCAGCTACTATGAAGAAAATTAACTCCAGCCAAAACCAGAATTCAGTGTCTCAAGTCTCCTAATTCTGGAGGTTTTGTAAGACCACTTTTAGAAATGCCACCAGCTGCTTGCTCACAGCAGGTGAGTCAGTGGTTTGAGCCATTGTACACATTGCTTTTATTGGTCTAAACAAACCTCAACGGAGCAAGGTTGTTCAACCAGGTAAATCCTCATGTCTGGTTCATATTACAAAGGACTGATGATTGCACTCCTGAAAACCATTTTGTACTGCCTGACTAAAAGTCATGCCCCTCTAACATTGTGACAATGTCAGTCATAAACTACAACATGAACAGGACATTTTATCTATCTGTCTACCCACCTTCCTTTAATACTACTTCCTTGGTCTGCTGCAGTTATGTTTCATCCTGGTGGCCAGTGGGTTGACTGCTGGGTATGAGACTAGTTCCCTTGCTGGCTAAAAATGTTAATTTTTACACAATCTTTTCCACCTGAATCATTCTTTTTTCCTCGATAAGAGGTTAAAAATTAGAGAGATTTACTCTTGAGTATAGTCCACAGTGTTTGGAAGAAAATGTTAACTTTTATCATTCAGACTCCCTGGACAGGCCTCAGCTGACTGTTTGCAGGCAACAGACCAGACAGATGTTAAAGAGACCGGTTTGTATTTTCATGGGCAGGAGTGTCCCCACTAACAGACACACTAACACGTTAAGACTTTCAGCAGTGAACATGTGTGCAGCTATTACTTCTTGTGCAAAGCGAAGAATTCTTGTCCTCTCGGGCTTTGCCATGTCTAACTGCTGGTAGGGGTTGAATTTTTGACAGTGAATGACTGTTCAGTTGTATTTTTAGACTTTTTTTAGATCCCTTCTGTTGTCCATTAGAGCAGTGTTATGGTTCATAGGACTCTTGGAGGAGAATCACACAAATTCCTGCACACAGGATGTCATTTTATGCTCTCTCCTGTTTTGTTCCTTCTGTCTGGTTTAAACCAGCAGGAGGTGAGGTGGGAGAAATAGAATATTTTTATTTATTGTATCCAAGTGTTTAAGGAATGACAGACACAGTTCTTTCATTTAAATGATCACTCTTTGCCAACACCACACCAGCAAACCCATAAAGTAACACAACAGCACTACCACAGTGCACTGCAGAGCAAAAGGACTCTGGAAGCTGCTTGGGAGTGGAGGCAGAGAGAGGTGCCAGGGGAAAACCTGACCATGCTGTCCTCTGGATGGAGATAACATAATGATGCCCAGAAAAAAAGAGAGAGTCATTACCAGCCTTTTTATGGCCTGGTTAATGCTCTATTTAGTGCATAGCCGTGCTGGCACGTGGAGGTCTAAGGAAAGAGGAGGCTGCTGGGGAGCAATGGCTGGTGACACCGCATGGGGAGCTGCGCTGGTGGGGGTGGCAGCCCTTGGAGAGCTGAGTGATGGAGGGGTGCAGAGCAGGGCACTGTTTTGGCAATGTCATGCAGAAGTTGGGTACGTGACAGTTGCCTGAAGCAACGCGTGAGTCATAAAAGAGTGTCTCCGTGACATATAAAGATATGGTGGGGCAGAGAGTTTGTTCTTAGGACTGTGGTTTGCACCACCCCAGTGATTCTACTGGTTAGGGAGGGGAGCTGCTGAGCTGAAGGAGTACTTTAATGCCATGGTAACACTAATTGCTCTCATGATGAGAAATGTCAGTCCTGTAATGTGGATACTACAATTGTACAAAGCCACATGTCCTCTGAACAGACATCATGGAGAGTGCTCAATGAGTTAGGACAGATATTTAAGCTCTTCCCAAAGCATTTCCCCTCTGGCAGCCTTTGCTTTTTGCATAACCCTGTGGTCTGCTCAGAGCAGTGACCATTCCTGCCTTGGCACAGGGCAGAGCTGTGTGACAGCTCTCCTTTGGACAGGAATATTGCTCCAGAGCCCACCCCTGTTCCAACACAGCAGCAGCCTCTTGCAGAAAAGCCTCTGTTTGCCAAGGGCTGGATCTAATTTTCAGGGATATTTTGTGTCCATAGCCCTCCTAAAAAGAAAATAATCTTATTTGGTGCTGTGTGTAGGTGGAGAAGCTGATGGAAGGAAGGGAAGAAGGGAGGGGTTCCTGCAGAAAAAAAAAATCAAGAGCTAAATAAAATTCTTATTTTTCCTGCTTGTAAGAAAGGCCAAATAGACTTTTTAAAACATACCTGGACCCTTCAGTATGTGTATTTGACTTTGGATTTGTGTGCTTGACTTTGGATTTGTCTGGGACAATCTAGGGATAGATTGTGCCTGCTTTTTGCTTGGAGAGGCAAAAGAGTGTCTTGAGCGTCCCAGTGAGTGGCTGTCCTTGCTTCCTCATTGGGAGAGTAGGCCAGTGTAGTGGGAGCAGTTGTGGGTTCCCAGTCTTCCCAGCAGCAGGAACTTGTCCCCAAGCAGGGGTACTGGTGGTATGGGTGGCAAGCCACTCACCAGGGAGTGCTCCCCTTGTGGGGGTAGCGCTGCTCCCCACCGACACAGCCCACCTTCCTCTTCTCTGATTTACTGGTCAGTTTGATCAACCATTTAATTTTGTCAAAATCATTGACAGAAGACCATTAAAAGGAGAGTTATGCCACTTCTATGCTCCATGGTTTGGGCTCATTTATTTTAATTAGCTGTAACAAATTCACAGTTAAACAAGGCTTGAGAGGGTACTATTTAAATGTGGTGCTCGTGGCATACACAGGACCATTAATAAAACACTTCTCCACAGCTTGACTATTTTCTCCCCCATCTAGCTCACAGTTTATCATATCACTAGAGATAGGAAACAGAATGTAACACCTAATTAAAATGTGAGCCTGTGTCCACAGATGAGTCAATAGAAATAAAGGCATTAAGCTAGTGAGAGAAGCAGGAGAGAGTCATCACAATAAAAACATCTTGTTCAAGCAGACCCTGGAGGAAGCTATGCTCCTACCTTAGGCACCTGCATGAAGTTGGGGATAACATGAGGTATTCAGGTCCTGATACAGAAAAACATTAAAAACTAAAAGCTGATAAAAAGTAAATGTCTGTTTTTCTCATTAAGAATTCTGAACTCCACTGTGTAATAACAATTTTTAGCCGTTACCGTTGGTTGTCATAGAAATATCACAAGCAACTACTTATTTTGGTAATAGATTTATAGATAGTGTCTTCTGTTATTTTAGTTGTTCTTTTCCAAAATTATATTGATGCATTTTTTGAATAAGTAGATGAGATATCTGAGCCATCGGAAGATGATTTTAATGTATGTTAGGTTAAGCATTTCAGAGGCATGCATAGAATTTAATGTTTTTTTAATATTGTTATTCTCCAAAAGAAATAAAAAGTAAAAATAACCAGACATGAATTTAAAATTGTACATACCAAAGATAAGCAAACTAATCATGTCTCCCTCTGTTTGTCACAGGTGGGACAGTCCCCTGGTCGACCTGTTTTTCTCCAACCAGTTCCTTCAGATCACCACTACTGTGCCATCCACTTCTGTGTATGGATTTGGTGAACATGAGCACCCGACCTTCAAACACAACATGGACTTCAGTACCTATGGCATGTATGCCAGGGATCAGGCACCAACGGTAATTCAGTTTACGCAGCGCTTTGTCCGAGCTTGTATCACCAAAAGGAGGTGGCAAGCATGGAACCTCACAAGTTTTGCAGATATCATCAGTTTTAATTAAATTACAAAGCCATGAGTCATTTTGAGGGTCCTTCGAAACCTTTAATCAGAAACTTTCTCACAGTGCAGTTTTCAGAAAAACTATTTTGTGTGCCAAAATTCTGGTTCAGAAAAGCATTGAATTTCATGCTCAGATCAATCCCTGTTCATCCAAACAAGCTGGACTTCAGCAGGACTCATTAGATATTTGGCTAAACTGGAATCAGTGGTTGATGAGTCTGTTTTAACTAGCAAGTGATTCTTACCCATGCCATTTTGGAGGGTTTGGCAGAATATGAAAGGTTTAACTCAGAAAAACTAAAAAGTGCCATTGTGACGAGGCATTAAAAATAACTCTTTTCTATCAATTTAACTTCATGCCAGTTTAGATGAAAAAATCCACCACCTTTCAGAACAAGTCTATGAATGAATTTCCTTGTCTATGGATATGTAGCTACCTGACAAAAACTATGAAAAATAGCAAAGTCAAGCCATACATCATCTGCTGTTTATGTTTCAGTCATTTGCCAATCTCTGTGGAGTTCACCCTTTCTACATGTGTGTAGAACCTGACTCCAATGCCCATGGTGTTCTCCTTCTGAACTCCAATGCACAAGGTAAAAAGATATATGGTTTTCCTATATGGACTGCATATAGAAAGATCAATAAGTATATAAAACTGCTTTAGCAATTGCTTTTTCAATGTGATACAAATATGAGTGACTGTTCCCTAACTAAGCTTCCAGGAATTACTATAGAGTTTTGAAAAGGATTTCATTAGAATGACTGTTTAACAAGGTAAGGTATTTTCAGAGAAAATATATGCTAAACTTTTTTTTGAATATAGATATACATAGAGGGAAAGAAGAAGGTGTAGGAAATTTCCTCTGAGATTGGCATAACTAAATCAAATCAATTTAAGTTAGCCCTATATTCTATATGTGCAGAATAGTTTTGTAAGTTAACCATAGTCACCTTACTTTATTAATCTAGTGGTATAATTTCAGAAAAGGGGAATCTTCACGCAGTTTATAAAATCAGTTTCCCCTGGCAAGCAGTGGCTTCCAATAAGAAGATTAAAATAGCATAGAGGAACCCTAAACACAAGTTTGTTGATCCTTTTTATATAAATGAAATTTAGACAAACGGATCTATGCAATCTCCTCTCTGTGGGATTCTGTGATTTATTGCTGCACAATGCCAGTCTGAATGCCTCTTAAACACTGACAGTGTTGGAGCATCAACCACATCTTAGGAAACCTGGTCCAGTGTTTGACCACCCTCTTGGTAAAGAAATGCTTCCTAATGTCAAGTCTCAACCTCCCCTGATCCGTTCTTGACCCATTCCCATGTATAGTCCAGAGCTGGTTTGAACTGAGAACCTATTTTTTTCCCTTTTAGATGTTACTCTGTCTCCAAACCCATCTTTGACTTTCCGCACTACTGGAGGGATCTTCGACTTCTGTCTCTTCCTGGGACCGACCCCCGAAAATGTCATTCAGCAATACACTGAGGTTAGTAGAAAAGTGCACAGGGCACATGGGGCAGTGCCTTGTAACAACAAGTCCCGTCAGGATCTGGTAGTATTAGGTAGTGCAGCCAGAGCATTGTCATGATCTGTTTGTACAAAGCTGTAACTTCAGATCCGTGAGAAAACTGGCATATGCTCAAGCATCTGTGAGCAGTCTGAGTGTTGCAGGCTGGCTGGGTGTTCAGTGCACATCTCCAGCCTTTCCTGCAGTATTTCAGAATGGGGTTCAGGAGTGCATTAAAGGGATGCAATGATTAGAAAAAAATCTGTTTAAGCTTACTCTTCTCTTGGCTGTCATAATTTTAGTCTTTGACGTATGACCATGACTGTATTTTGACACTGTGGATGGAGAAAAACTAGGCAGAACACAGATGGGAATGTTTGGGAACTTTACATCTGCTGGATTTCAGAGGTGTTGGATGAACTTTAAAGGCTTTAAGCCTTTATTTGCCAGTGGAATTGCCTGTTGATTTTGGAGCCATCAGCGTATTTTTTAGTAATGAAAACCCATGTAATTGCATTGGAGAGTATAGATGTGAAACAATACATTTACTGCTGTCTCACAGAGTGTAACTACTTTCTTTCCAATGCCCAATGTTTTCCAGAGAACCGAGGCTACACATGCAGATAGCTGTTTTGGAAATGTACATGCAATTTTTACCTAGTGAGGACTGCACAGAAAAAAAAGTAGCAGATAGCATGTTTTCTCTCATCACCAAATGCCATGTGATGCGTTAACTGGGCCTTTGCACAGAAAATTGCCCTCAGACCCAGGCTCTGTACATAAGAAATCAGTGTCAAATTTAAAGCAGGTGGAGCAAAGCTGAGAAGGGGCATGCTACTGTGAGAAGGAGGGGTCATGATGCTAGAGCATCCCAGAGCTGGGCACTCAGAGCTCACAGTGAGATGTGCATGTGCTTTGCCTTCCCCTGCAACACTCCTCAAAGGGACCTGAGCTCTGATTTTTAGCAAATCTTTTGTCTTTCCTGGCTTTTTAAAGCCTCCATATCCTCTGATTGCCTTCTTTTAAAGTGCCTGAAATGGGAACAGAAATACTGTGGTTCAGACTAAGGGAAAAAGAGTATTCAGCAGAGAAGGAAAGTATTGCTGGTTTCTGGTTTGGTGATGTAAGGGATAAGACTTGCTCATGCTGCTGTTTTGGGAAGGCTGGAACCTCTCCAGGGTGGTGGGTTCTGTTAGACCTTCCTTTTCCAGGCCTGTTCAGGTTGTGCCTCCCAGAGAGGTGGGAGGCTGATGGTGCCCCCTCCATGTCCCAGAGCAGGAGTGACTGTTCTGTTGCTTGTAAGTTTTCAGCTCCCTCTGCACATTGTCCCCACCAGTCACCTGTCATGGTTTAACCCTGGCCAGCAACTCAGCTGCTCACTCCCACCCCCTCAGTGGGATGGGGGAGAGAATTGGAAGGGTAAAAGTGAGAAAATTCGTGGGTTGAGATGAAGGCAGTTTAATGGGTAAAGCAAAAGCCATGCACGCAAGCAAGGCAGAGCAAGGAATTCATTCACCACTTCCCATGGGCAGGCAGGTGTTCAGCCATCCCCAAGAAATGGGGAAAGACAAACACCATCACTCCAAATGTTCTCACTCTCTCTTCTTCCCCCAACTTTATACACTGAATATGATGCCGTATGGTCTGCAATATCCCTTGGATCAGTTGGGGTCAGCTGTTCCCACTGTGTCCCCTCCCAGCAACTTGTGCACCCCCAGCCTCCTCACCTGGTGAGGTGGAAAAAAAAATCCTTGAATTATCATCACTATTTTCAGCACAAATCCAAAACACAGCCCCATACCAGCTACTATGAAGAAAATTAACTTTATCCCAACAAAACCAGCACACACCACCTCTGATCCCATTGCCACAGACCACCAAGTAAACAGGTTTTTAACTTACACATGAGTAATAAAACCAGGAAAAAAAAAAGGAAAAATAAGTAAAGCAACTCTCCCCCAGGCTGCAGCTTTGATCCCTATTTCAGGGGAGTTAGTGCAGCAGTGCAATGGAGATTAGAGCCATCCCTGTTTCTTTTCAAAGTCTTTTGCTGGTGTTTCAAAGCAGCATTTCTGTGGCTTAGCAGGTGGTCAGCAGCTGAAAATAAAATGAGAGAGTTCTCACTCCCCAACTGATGGGTAGTGGCAGCTCACTTTCCACCCCTGTGTCTGGAAATGGAGCTGGAGAAAGAAAACAAGGTAAAGGAGAGCAGTGGGCGTCTCCTAATGAGACATGTCACATGCAGGACCAAAAAATCTCCTGTTCTGTATTCTTTGAGCTTGTGCTGAGCTCTCTAGGGAATCTTAAGGAATGCATGTTAGTAATTTCACAGTGAAATAATAACTTCTTCAGTAAACATCCTGACATTCCAAGGTCGCAAATGTTACAATTACCATAGTATTAGTCTCTAGGGTAATGATTTGGCTTTTATGTACAAGATCTGTGGGAAGGTGAAGGACAGAGAAAAGACTTTATTTTTCAATTGTATTTTCCGTCACACTGAGAGGACTTTCCTGTGCAGTCATTGTCATGCTGCAGGGAAGGAGAAGGGGTGGAAAGGAGGAGTGTGACTGATGTCTGCAAGGCACAGCTCAGCTCTCCGGTCTCTCAGCTGTCTGCATGGATCTCCTCTGGGAATTGTTGTTTTGGGAACTGGCTGCCAGGGACCCTGGTGGGACCAGGCTGCCCTGCTGCAATTAGCTTCCTGGGTGAATGACACCCACTTCCCACCTGTACAAGCATCTGCCCCAAATCACTGCTTTTTGCAGGGACCACCCATTGTATCTCTCCAGGATGTCCCCAGGATGGCAGGGAGGCCAGGTGGTGCATGGCTGTTGAGAGCAAGAGTTGTGTCCAGAGCAAAGTGCTCCACATCTTTCTCAGAAGTTTTGGGCTGTTGCTTTCAGTGACACTTCAATATCTGAGCAACCCTTCTGGCCTCCACCCTACTTGTTTCTGTGAGAGATTTAGGAGCTTAGCTCTGCTCTGTGCTTTCATGTGGCTACCTCCAAACCAGTGAGTTAGGACAGCTTTGTAACAAAGCTCTTTATTTGGTCTCTGGAGTACACAAGGTTTCCCTGTGCACCTCTCCAGGTTGCCCCCAGCACCCAGAGGTGGACCATGGACTCTTGCCCAGAGCTACTGGGCCCAGAGCTCCCTGTGTGCCGATCGCGGTTGATTGCAGCTGCCCTGTCAGGGCCAACAGCGTCTCTGTGCATCCTTGGAGTGAGGACAGGATAATGTGCTTTAAATGCACTCCAAGAGCAAGGCAAGATGTGGGAAGGGAGCAGAGGGCTAAATACTGGTGGCTCTCTCCCTCTGCTGTGTCTTGTGTGGAGCAGAGGTGAGCTGTAGGATGCATCCTGCCAGTGGCACTGCAGTGACAGAGCAGTGACAGCAGCTGTAGGGTGAGTGCTGGACATAGTGCCATGGGAAGGAGAAATCTCCAGCCTGATTCTTCTGCTCCCTCTTGTCCCTGAGCCTGGTTGTGAGGAGCATTGGTTCTGGCACATCCAAGATGGTCCTGCACATATATATATATGACAGTGATCACATTTTTCTCCTTCTGCAGAAGAGGTCTGCTATACAGGACAGGTATATAACACAAATCTCACTTTTAATGACAAACATCTCAGTTTGCAGGAGGGAGGGGAAAGCAGTAACAAGTTAAAGAGCTCAGTCACTGAGCTGAACCTGGCTAAGGTTCTCTAGTCACACCTGATACCAGATTGCCACTGCCAAGATCACTGGTGGCCTTTCAGAACAGACCAACAGTGTGTAGCAGTAGTGTATGAGCTCCATAACAAGACACTCAGGAAAGTTAGGATTCAACAAATGGCCATCTAATAGCTCTTGGTGGAGTGAAGGCCTTAAATTTGTTATTTTATCACAAATTATCTAATAACAAGCTTTAAGTGAGCATACTGCATGTCTCCTAATACTGTTTTCAGAGATAATTCCTGGTTTGCTCCCTCCTTACAGAAGTGTAGGGTAGTTACGGGTGTAAGGGACCTCAGAAGGTCTCTAGTCCAGTCTCTGAGAGGTAACATGAGAAATCTGCTTGTACCTAGAGTTTATCACAGATGATTCAGTGGGAATCTCACAGCTGAATTCATGGGTCTCCCGAGAAAGAATAAGCAGCTGATAAGTGTTTTGTGCAGCAAAGAACAAGGTTTGAAGGCCATGGCATTGAAAGTCCTTAAAATTTTTAGATTCCTGAGGTTGTGACCATCTTCTGAATTGTTCAGCAGCTGCAGGGCCTTTCTTCTTGCTCTCCTAAAAGAAAGCTCAGCTTTTGTGCATAGACTTTGAGTGAGGGTTGCCTTCTGCCTGACTAGTGACCACAGCACTCACCTGCTTGCCTTAGCCATGGGGGATGAGGTGGATACAGATACCTGGGCCGTAGGAGCACTTGTGAAATTTAGCCATTGTGTGACTATCCAAACACACTGTTTCTGTGTCTAAATGCAGAGCATTAGTCTGCTTGGGGTTTTATAGTTTCCTCCTACAACTCCTCTGTGAAGAAAGGGAGTTTAAGCAAATATTAAGCTTCGAGAGACATTTTGTATGGCTAGCTAGGGGGCAAGATTAGCAGTCTTTCATGTTAAGTCCCTGTACCTGGATTGCTGGACATCTCAGCTCTTTTGTTAGCATGGAAAAGAATCTCTCTCTCTCTCCAACCTCTATGATATATAGAGCATAACTCTGCAGCTTTGTCTCTCTCATCAAAGTCTTTGGTCATAATGTTAACAGAATAGGATCCTGATTTACTCTATATGTTTTATAACCTAGTTTATATCATTGATGCTCATATTAATAATTTGATTTGTCCAATAAACCAACACAGGGAAAGTGAATACATGTCACCTGCTCCCTAGACACAGATACACATGTTTCCACTGAAATTTGTTCGTACTGTAAAACACTTCCAGGATACCTCCTAGATACATCAGCTCTCAGGTGCATCTGAAAAAAGTGATAAAAATACACATAATGCCAAGTTACGTAAACATGGAAAGACTAACAGTGAATTTATTAAACAAAATCAGGAGTTATTTAAGAAACAAGTGCAGGAGGAATTCTGGAACAGAAAATAGAATCTTTCTTTTTTTTTTACTGCTTCTGCACTACCCTATCTTTGCTGGGTTTTTTCTCAGTTTGGATAACCCATATGTTTGCTGTTTCTGCATTTTCCTCCCTCAGTTCCCTTGCCATACCCCATTTACCTTTTCTGATTCTATGGGAGTCAGTTTTGCCAAGCAGGCTTTCTCTGCCTGCTGCACTTTATGATCATTTGTATGCAGAATGCAATCTATATGAATTAACTAGATCCTAAATATATATCAAATCCAAACTTGAGTTTTCAGGTTTGCAAAATTGCATTCCTGCCTCTGCTGATCCATCTGTGAGTAGGTACCATATGTCAGTTACTTTATCAGGAAGCTTCAGGGGGATCCATTAGAGAGAGTCCGCAGCATAATTAGAGAAAAGAACATTTGTTTTCCCAGCTGCCCTGTTTTCATCCTTCCTCTTCAAATGTTCTGCTGGTTTCAATTAAGCTCACCATGGATGCACCAGCCTGGTGAACCCAGAGAGTGAATTGCTTTAAAGACTTAGTATTTTATTTGCAAGGTGGATACTTTTCTGTTGGTTCAGCTGTAACCCCAAACTCCTAAAGCAATGCTATCACAAAATACCATTCCGCTCTGTGGTCCCAAGTGACACAGCACCATCCCACAAGGGTGAGCAGCTGAACCTCAGCAAGCCCCTGTGCTGGGGCTATGCCCTTTGGGAAGGGCTCTGTCACACGCCAGTGGCCACAGCTCCACCTCTGGCCCTGCTGGTGTCCACCTGGGTGCTTGATAGGACATGGGGGAAGAAGCAAATCACCATCCAACTCCTGAACTACATTGTATTGTTGATGTCTCTGACTCCCTAGCCAGGAGTGATTCAGTGTCACAGGACTCAGAGCAGGGCTGCCCAGCAATTCCCACTTCCTCTGCCTGGGCTGGTTATCCCTTTCCCATTTCCCAGCCTACCTGGGGAGAGGCAGCAGAATCCATGCAGACATCCTGCCAGGGCACAGGGCACTGCATTTAGCCACAGGATTAATATTTATCAGCTGCTTTTCCCTCTTCCTCTTGTCCAAGGCGAGAAGCCTGTGCACAAAGCATTTTGTTTCATTAAGGAGTTCTTTCGTTTTGATCTCTCTTTTTAACCTTGTTTGTAGAGGTCACTCTCTGGTTACAGGAGAGAAAGCAAGGGCAAAATATGCATATGCTTTAGGATCACAAATGTGATCACACAAATGGGGTGGGGTTCACAGAGCTCATCTTGCAACCTTTGCTGATCTAAAACAAACTGCTGCCTCCCCAGCTAAATTTATCCTTAAGATGGTGAGTGTGGATGTGACAGAGAAGCAGACTTCTTGCCCTGAGGCTTGCCATGATGGGTTGGACACCTTGGTGCTGGCTCACAGGGTGTCTGGGAGATTATCCTGAACCATCATGGCCCATTCAGCTCTCCACAGAAGACCCCAGCAGAGCTTGAAAGATGGCCTGGGTGATCAAATGTGCCCACACAAAACTAACCGAAAAATGGAGCTAATGGAAAAAACTAATGACACGTGCAACCAGATGAGAGAGCACCAGAGTAACAATAGTGTGTGTCTGCCCATCAGCCTCCCCCTATGTGGTAGGGACCATCTTTCTCTGTCTACAACCTCTCCTGCAAGGGCACAGCAGTGTTCAGCAAAGGCTGGGTGCCACTGCAGCAGGAACGTGCTGCTGATGGCTGGTCTTGCTTCCTCTGCAGAACCCAGCCTCCAGCGGAATTGAAGGAGAAGCAGGTGTTCAGGAAGGTGAAGAGAGTTAAGTCTGGTGGAATGGGACAAGTAGGAGGTGTAGGGGGCAGTTGTGCTGATCAGCCTGAGCATCCCTCCTGGGGAGACTCAAAGCACTAACCTCACCAGTTGTTCTGGCCTCCTCCTGTTTTTTCTTAGGTGAGATAGCAGCATCCCAACTAGACAAAGCCCACTGTAGCCAAAGCTGTAATGTTTAGTGCTCAAGTCTGACTGTGCATTCACAAGCCTTTCTTGTTTGGAAGCATTTTGCCCTGTGTGTTCCCCAGCTTAACTGCGTTAGGACATCCTTGGCTATTCTCTGCCTCTCTCCCACAGCTGTTTTTGTGTCTGGTGCACTTTGTACATCCCACCAGCTCTAGCATCCGTGATGTATTTTAGAGCAATTTCAAGTTCAGCTTTGCTTTCCCAGGTCAGGCTTCCTGGAGAAAATCCCATAGGAAGGTGTGACTTCATGCAATATGTCTCCAGAGAGCTTAGCAATGCAATAGATAGAGAGTGCCAGAAGTGCCTTGTTTTATTTATTTAAAGTAGATGAGATTTAGCTGCCAATACACACATTTTTTTGGTTTTCAATTCTTAGTATAATTACCTAACTGTGGAGATCCATGAGGAAATAAGGGAGGAATGGTTATTTAGCCAAAGGAGGACAATATCTGCAACTGATTAATAAGTCATGGATGCTTACTAGCTACTTATTTTTCACTTATTGCCTGAGAAGGTGTTAGAAATACAAAACAAAGGTTAGTTTCATGGGATTGAACTGAAGTAAGGATTTCAAGAAATGTCTCCCAGAAAACACTAGTGTGTACTAATGATGCAATGCCAGATTTCAGTTTATTTGTAGAACAGACACATCATGGTTGCCCGCTGCTCGTCCCAGGTTACCACAGCAGCTCTCACCGGGGAAGCAGAGCAGGATACCTTGCTTCTCTGTGCTCTCAATTGAGTTTCCTCATGTCATTTACAGATGGATTACATTCAGACAGTGGAAATCAAATATTTATAAAAACATATTTAACTCATTACCTTGTGTTTCAGTTGAGAGTTTCAGGACCAAACAGTAACTCTGACCTTGAAGAGGGTTTTCAATGCCTGGCAACTCAAGGCTGTGGTCCAGCAGTAAGAGCAGTCAGCCATAAGTAACTGAACTTCATCAGGTTGGTATGTAAATATAATTAAAACTTCAGAGAACTCAAATAAACATCAGACTCTTGATGAGTTAGTTCAGCTGTATGTGGCAAGAGAAATTTGCAAAGCTTATGTTGCTGTATATTGTTGGAGATTTGTCTGCTGTTGACCAAGGGGTTTGTGGATTTGGCAGGGGTCAGGTGGCATGAGGATCCATGCTGGATTTCTGCTGGCATGCGCCCTGTAAGTGGAGGCACCTGCTACTGTGCAGAGGCTGAGACCTCAGCAAAACTCTCATTTAACGTTAGCCTGGGTTTTATAGACTGTGTCTTCCACTGTTTTTAGAAGTGATGCTCAGTGTGGGTATTGCTTGGAGCCTCTGTGAAGGGCAAGGATCCACCAGGAGAAGCACTTTTTTGGAGCCAAGCATACTGTACTGAGGGTTACTCGAAGACAGGAAAGGGTATTTAATGGGTGTGTAAAGCCTGTGCCATGATCTCTGTGGCTTAAATGATCTGGAAGCCTCTCCTGGTGTTTCAGAATAACTTCTCATCTCACCTCTTGCATTTTTGTATTCCTCATTCCTGCTGTAGGCCATTGGACGCCCTCACATGCCAGCCTACTGGTCTCTGGGATTTCAGCTCTCCCGCTGGGGCTATGGCAGCCTTGATGTTTTAAAGCAAACTGTCGATCGCATGCACCGCTATGATATCCCATATGTAAGTATGACTTTTTCACTACGTATGCTAATTTTACAATCTGAAGTGAGGTGAATAAAATTATAATAGAGGAAAAATAATTATCCTACAAGAAGAATTGTAGAATAAAAAGATGTTCACAGTCATACGTAGTCCTTTTCCCTGTAATATCTTCATAATGCTTAAAAGAACATTTAAAGTGGGCTTTTAACATGAGGTTTAAGTGCTGCTCTTGGCTGCATAGCAGGTGATTCTGCTGTGGATTTGCTATTATGTGCTATGAGATGCTAGCATTTTAAAAATATATAATGGAACTTCTGATGCAGATCACTGCAAAATAGTTGCTAAACTAGGACTTCTACATTTTCATTTTGTCCATTTCTACCATGTAAGTTTGTAGGACTATAATTGTTACAGCCAATCTCTTAGGTTTCATTTCATACATTAGTTACCTTTTAGAAATAGAGTTGCATATGCTCCAATTTCTGTATCAAATACTTCCATTGAAGGCCGTCTAGTCCAACTGCCCTGCAATGAGCAGGAACATCTTGACCTAAACCAGGTTGCCCATCCAATTTAACCTTGAATGTTTCCAGGATCAGGACATCTACCATCTCTCTGGGCAATTTGATCCAGTGTTTTACCACCCTCATTGTAAAGAATTCCTTCCTTATATTTAGTCTGAATCTACTCTCTTTTGGTTTAAAACCATCACCCCTTCTCCTATCAGGAGAACAGGCCCTACATAAAAATCTGACCCTGTCTTTCTTGTAAGCCCCCTTTAAGTATTAAAAAGTTTCCATAAGGTCTCCTTGGAGCCTTCTCCAGGATGAACAACCCCAGCTCTCTCAGCCTGTCCTCATAAGAGAAGTGCTCCGGCCGTCTGATCATTTTTGTGGTCCTCCTCTGGATTGCTCCAACAGATCCATGTCTTCCATGTGCTGAGAACTCCAGAGATGGATGAAGTATTCATGTAATATTTCCTCTAAAAATGTTTAGGATGTCCAACATCTTGATATTGACTACATGGAACGTCGCCTGGACTTTACCTATGATAAAGTGAATTTTACCAGTCTGCCAGAGTTCATCCAGGAGCTGAAGAAGAAAGGAATGCACAATATTGTGATTCTGGTAAATTAACAATTTTACTAATTTTTTCTCCATTTGTAAGAACTATTCACAGCGTAGTCTTCACAGCAGTACCTAGATGCTAACACACATATACTATTGTAGCAGATTTTCCATTTTTGTCACTTGTTGACAAATTTGTTGCTCAAGAACAATTTCTCACAGATTTCATGTTTCAAAAGGTTGCATTTATTGGATATTTGTGTAGCAGCACCATCTCTATACCAACACATTAATTCTCTGTCACTTTTTCCCACTCAGTTATGAGAAATTTTGCCTCTGTTCAGGTCTGAGTTGACATAGGATTGCTTTCATACAACTCTTTCCCTGAAAACGAATAAATGGATTTAAGACACATACGAAAACAGCTGAATAGGGGAAAAAGTCTACTCCTAATCACTCTGGAAGCTAGTAACTACAATTCATGTTGTCTTGTGCTTACATTTTATCTAAATTAATGCAAGAGATGTTTATTTGGGTGAAAAATTGTGGAAAATGTATGTTGAACCTCTAACCAAAATTGACATATGGCCAAATGAATTAACTTGGACAGAAGTGAAAATTGGAGCTTTCCATCTTCTCCGGTTAATTTATCCAACAAAATTTGCTATTGGCTCCATCACATGTCCTTGTGCCAAAATGACTCTCTGTCACAATAGCTAAGTGAGCGCCAATGGTGGCAAGGGAACTGGAGACCAATTAAATTGAAATTTATACACAGATTTAAACAAAATAGGAAATTAAATAAAATGCCTTGATAGATTCACAAGATCTTGCTCTCCAGGGTCCCCCAGTAGTGCAGCACTGGGAGGGCTGCACTCCCCAGCACAGGATGCAATTTGTTCTCCGTAACCACTGGGGACAGGATAAGAACAAAAGCACTTTAAACTGCAGCAGGACATATTTAAGGTAGACATTAGGGTAAGGCTGCCTGTCTGCAAAGTGAGCTGAGCAGGAAGCTGGCTGCCATGGCCAAGGTCCCTCCCCAAGCATGTGCTCTGAACAGGTCTGACAGATGCATCAGGGATGGCTCACGCTGAGCTGACCCACAGCCACAGTGTGAGGAGGAGACAATCCCACAGAGTCCCTCTCAGGACTTTTTGCTGTAATTGTAGTCATCTGTTTTCTGCCTAAATGGTCAGTTCACACCTTTCATTTGGGCACTATTTATCTCAAACTACCAGTCTCTCACCCTTCTATTTTCTTTCTTGGTACACTGATTCGAGTATATTCTGCCTCAGCCTTTTTTTTCCTAGGCTAAACAAACTGAAGTATCTTATGCTCTTTCTATTGGGTGAGGTCTTCAGATCTCCTTATAGTAGCTCTCCCTCACATGTTCCCACTTTGAATGCATTTGCTTGTATAGCAGATAACTCGATTTCTCCAGTGTTCCTGATGATGCCCCACAGTGTTAGGAGAACACTATGGAAACAGAACACTATTTCCTTCTTTCTCCTAAAAGTTGTCTCCTATACCAGAGCCCTGCATCACATTTACCTACATTGTATTGGTGGCTCATGCCTGTAAGGAGCCCAGTTAATCCAACTGAATCATAACGGACAGGCCACTGATGTTTGGCCCTAAGTTGCTCCAGTCCTTTTAAAATAAGGGTCACATTCCTCATCTTGTCCAGGGTGTCCTGTCAAAGGCTTGTGGGTAGAGAGACTGAACAGCAGAGTCCTAAATTGTAGTACAGTTCCTTTTTCATTTGTGCTGGTGTACTGGAGTCAAGATAAGCAAGAGCCACTGCAGTTTCCTCATCTAAAAATCACATTATCTTGTCAAGTAGATAGATTCAGGCAGAAATGCCTCCTTGTCCTTATTTTTCCCTCCACAATTTGTTGTAAAGTTTAGCATATGACTGGGGATGGGCTAGTCAGCACCACAGATGAGTGTTTTCTTTTTAACTGGGAGTTTTTTGATAGTTTACTTAAAAGTACCTTCTCTGTATTTATTATTTGCTAATCTTCACTTTGTTGTACTATAATTCCGTTTGCTGCTATGAATCTCAAACAAAACCATGCAGCCCAACTGATCAATTAGATGTTGATAAAGGAAATAGCAGCCTGAAGGTTCCATTTCTTCTGCAATTGCAAATCATGAGAAGCTCCAGGATGCAGCAGTGAAATCAGTTTCCATCAGTGGAGAGCCAAGGCACAGAGTTCATACAGTAAGAGATTAGTAAGTCACTCTGATGGAGAGCAACTTTAAGACAAAAATAGTCCCACATTAACTGGATACATCGTTGGAAATAACCAAGCAGTAAGTGAGCACATGTGCTGTCAGGATTAAGTGCTCTTTCTGTTAGGCAGTTTAGGCTCCTTGTATCCTCAACACTGCTCTAAAAATTATCTCATCTCTTAGAGATGTGACATTAATTACCACCTGCCTCTTTATTGGTTTATCTCAAAAAAGTTTGCAAAACATTAATATAAGAGCAAAATACCAGGAGTTTGGGGTAGCTCTTCCCATGCAGTCTTGCCCTTCAATAAATACATGGCAGTCACCTCTTCTTCATCAATGTCAGGATGTTTCCAGTTGTTTTGCACTTGCTACTGGGTAAGAAGCTACAGGCAAGCAGTTGTGATTTAGTGGGTGAGCTATATTATCTTCTTACTTGTGAATTTAATGTCAACAACATTTCTAAAGTCCTTTCAGTTTCTCAGGTGGCACATTCTACATCAGTGCAGGAAATATTACTATATAAATTCAGCTGTTAGACAGATGCAAGGAATATAACAACTATTCTTAAGTCATGCAATGAGCTAATGGGAATCCAGATAGGAAACCCTTCTTTCCTCCTTCCACTAACCTATAACTAAGGACTATCTTTTGTTCTAGTTCTTTAGCTAAGCTTGTGAAGAAAGAACAAAAGCTGAGCCAGTTTATTCTTACCATTATTTAAAAGCTAATGTGAAGTATAGGTTACACCAGTACTGAAGTTTTCTATTTTCACTTTAGTACAGTTGCTGACATCCCGTCAAACTCTGTCTGTTAGCATTCTCTAGTGATGCAGAGCATTCCCCTAAGTTGAGTCAGGAGCTGGAACAGTATGAAGGGTTTCATTTCCAAGTGTTAGCAAAGCCAAGCTAGTTGCAATCAAGGTAAGCGTAATCCAGTTTGATACCGAAAGAACAATATTCTTTTAGATTCCCTTTAGGTAGTGACAGTAATGGGTGAGTTTCCAAAGTATAGCAGATTGTTGCCTTCCTCAAGATGATTTCAGGAAATGGGCTCTGACTGCAGCCACTTAGGGTCATGTAAAACCTTTGTTAAATGGATTTGGGAGTGCAGATCCTGACAGCCAGCAGTATTAACACAGGTAACCGATCTGAGGATGGGACCCTGAACTCAGTTGTGCCACCATCACTGGGTGGCTGGTGCCTCACAATCAGGAGGTCCAGTCCCCAGTGCTGGGAGCCCTCAGTGACTGTGGTCACCTTGACAGTAGCATGGCTCCATCACTGCAGCCTCTAAGTGCAGCCCTTCAGCGCTTCTCTCTCCTGACCTCCTTCAGAGGCTATCTCAATTTAAGGGAAATTTTGACTAAGAGTGTCAGTGCTTGGCCATCATTATTGAGCTAAATAATGTACATGCTTTGCTGTGTCAGAGCAAATATATTCTTTAGAAACAACAACAAAAAAGTTCTAAAAGTAACAATGACTACAATGAAAAATTATAAACATTATTACTGAAGAGGAGCCTTAATGAAAGACCTTGTATACCTTCTATTAAATCACACTAAAAATAGAAAGAGCTAGGAATGATATGAGTGACAAAATACTAGTCAATAGCAACATGCTTATGATTCAAAATAACACTTTAATAGCTTTAACGTTTTAAAGTCAAGCTCTGTGAGCTGTAGAGGCTAAGATTTCCAGAGGTGAGTATTTATGAATGTGCATCAAAGTCTATGATTGGGGCCATAGGTGGAAGTGCATCAGACTGGATAGGCGCTGTGTGCTCCCAGGTCTTTAATCAGTCAGTTGGAGTTAAGGATGCTCAGCACCTCCTTCCCAAGAGCTGCTAAAAAGATGAATTATGGAAGATTTAGCAGGCATGAACCTCCTCCCTCACAAACAACCCTTGAATGCATGGAGGGGTTTTTCTCCCTTTAGGACAATACTAAACCTGCATAATATATTAGATGTGTGCCCTAGAATAACCTTTCAGTTGAAGGAAACCAGAAGTTTGGATTAGGAGTAACTAATTAAGCTCGCTTCTTCTAGCCTTAAGTCCCTTGAGAGACATCTTTTCTACATTTACAACATAAGTATTGCAGATGGACAGTTTTCTCTTTTCCAAAGTTGAACTATTAAATAAGTTAAAAATGTAATGGACACTTATACTCCTTATGAAGGTGACACTGGAGCTAGATAGTTAAACAGAATTTTACACTTTAACTAGGGATTTAGCTGTAGCTTTTGTTTTTGAGGCACGGAAGAATATAATTCCCTCACCAGGGCTACAGTTATCAGAGGACTTATAAGTAAATCAGGCAATTAATTCAGGTATTTAAATGAGCTTTAAAACATACCTTTAAAGATACTTAGCATTTGGGATCTGATATTTTTTGTTTTCTAAGAAGTTTATTAGTTAGACTTTTATCACATCTTAATTAAAGTTCACTTAAATTATTGCACAAGCTATAAGTGAATGGAAGAATTGTTTCAGTGGTGTTTTTCTCTATGGTGTTTCATAACTGAAAGGTTTTGTCTAAAGCAGAACCTAAGGGAATAACATTTTCCAAGAAAAAAGTAAAGAATTCCCTTCTTCTAAAATGGCTGCAATCTTCATCTGTTCTAAATTACAAAAAGGAAATAGCTGCTCACAATTAGTGACATGTTGCAAAGTGCACTTATCTCCTTTTAGTTGGAGATGACTGCTGAGCAGAGTTGAATAATATCTCTTCATTCACTGGCATCTCAAAGCGTTGATAACTTTATTACTTACCGACATGGTGGGCCTGCCTCATCCCCAGAAGCCAATCAGTCTCCCTTTCGATGAGCTTTGTGGCTACTGGTGGCCATCCTGAGGCAGAGAAGTTGTTGGTGTCAATGCCACTGACAGCAATAGGAGGTGGTGATCCCCCCAAGCAGTGAGAGGGGCAGCAAGGACGAGCTATGGAGTCTAAAATGCTATGGTCGTGATGCCTGGGGAGAACAGAGGTGTAATGCCCCACATGTGAATTGGGTTACTTTGCATCAGACCGGCATAAAATACCCTTGTCCAACATTGGTTCTGAATGGAGAGCTAAAGGGGTCCTTTTGAGGTTTCAAGCCCCTTGAAAAGTTTTAGTTATTCCAGCATTGAGCTGTTGATGCTGAAGCAGCTGGAATAAGGATTGCCTTGGAGGAAACTCAGAGGTGTCCAGGTGTGGGAATGCCCAGCATAGGATTCACCCATAGCAGAGACCTTGGTGTGGGGGCTGTAAAATCTAGTGCCTCTCTAAACTAATTTGAACATCGAATGCCTCATAAAAAATAAACATGAGGGTATTTAATAATTTTACATTGCTTTTGCCTTATACAAGAAATACTCATGACATATCTTTAATGACTTTTTCTAAATTAGTATGTGCTCTCAACTCTTACTAAATTTTAATCCTATTTTCTTCCAATATTTTTGCAATCTGCACTAAGAACATAATCCAAATTTTTCTAAAATATACATATAGAAGAGTAATTGTTACCTCTGGGACTTCAATAATGGAAGTGTAATTGCTGTTTTCAGGACCCTTTCATAACCAAGGATGAGGAACCAGGCACTTAAAAACCTTATGATCTTGGCCAGGAAATGGGAGTCTGGGTGAACAACTCTGATGGTGTAACTCCTGCTGTTGGGAAGGTGAGCTTTTTAATTTTCTGATGCATTTGGTCTAGTGCTGCTTCAAAATGATACAGCAGCTCTGCAACAGAAATGGGAAAATAACCAGGATTTACACCTGTGACCCCTAGGCCTGGCCTCCCGGAGATTCCGTGTTTCCTGACTACACCAACCCCAGGACAGTGGAGTGGTGGACCCAGCTGTGTCTGGAGTTTAAGGTTGTCCTTGACTACAATGGGATCTGGATTGTATGTCTCATTATATCTGCCCTCCCTTCTTTAAAAAAAGAAAACAAGGCTTTTAATATGTGTCTTGCTCTCGTTATTAAAGGATATGAATGAACCATCCAATTTCTTAAGGGGCCAGTATCCTGGATGTGCTGAAAATGAAATCAATAACCCTCCTTACATTCCTAGTAAGTAAAATTTCCTTGTTATTTTTTTTTGGAAAAAAAAAGTCCATCCTCTCATTTTACATCTTTCCCTGTCTGTTCCATGTGTTCAGTTACACATCTGTTCAAGACTCTAGTGGCTCAGCTTAGATGGAGTATCAAAAATCAACCACTTTTATCTGTCCCTGGGTCTGCCTTGTAACAGGACTAGAAAAATGACCTTTCCTGCCATTCTCTGAGCAACTGGTCAGCATCAAAAAAAAAAAGAGCAAGATACCTATATACTATAGCTCAGCCACAGATTTATGGAAGGAGTAACCCTTCTGCTTTACCATCACCACTGCTAAGCTCAGAGATGGGCAGTCTCTGCCTTCTTCACAAACCATGACAAGGAAGAGGAGATCTCCTTGATGCCTTAATTCAATACATTGCCTTTCTCTTAGGAAAGAAATTTTCACTGTGTTATTAGAAATGGGCTAAAAATAAGTTTAAAACTGTCCAAGCCTACAGGAGACTTATAGAAATGGGAAAACCTGTTCCAAGAGCTGAGTTAATGATATGCTCATTGTTCCCCAGGAAGCCATGAGTACTTACAATTAGTACCAGTGGTCCTGGCAGTTAATCCAGCCAACATTTCCCCAGGAAAGCCCAGCTGCCTAAGCAATGTTAATATGCAGCAGGAAGTTGATACATAAATGAGTTATTGACAGTGAAATGTTGGAAATGTTCCCTTTTTCCCTTCGGGCTTTTGTACCGTCATGGTTGAGTAGTGGAACAGGCTCCCCAGGGAAGTGGTCACAGCACCAAGCCTGACAGAGTTCAAGAAGTGTTTGGATGATACTCTCAGGCACATGGTGTGACTCTTGGGGATGGTTCTGTGCAGGGCTAAAAGCTGGACTTGATGATCCTTGTGGGTTCCTTCCAACTCATCATATTCTGTGATTCTTAATTTTCTTTATTAAATCTCAATTCTTTTTACTCTGAATATAAGAGAAGCATAAACATAACAAAAGCATGACAAAATACTATAAAGAGATTGTAAATTTTTGAAAGCAGAAGCGGAGCTTTTAATTATGGTTTTGGTGTTTGCTCTCTCTGTATGGAAACCACTGCATACTGGCCCTGTGGGTCTTGACCAAAGCCGAGGAACTGATGAGACATTTCCATCTTTGCCTTAAGTTACCTTCATTTTTTGTCAGCCTTCAGAGCTGTGAAAAAAGATGTGAGACTTTGGGGAAAATGGCCAAAATATCAGAGATCCCTTTATCCTTTATTTTTATCCCTTTTTATCCCTTTGTTTTGAACCAGTGTTTAAGGGCTTTCTTTTATATTTCACTTAATGCCAACTCTGTCCATGCTCTTATCTGTTCAAGCCCTCAACTGGTGTAGATATGAGATGGGACCCAAGTGGCTTAGTCCAACAAGACATTAGGACCTTCCTGGGGCTAGCAGAGTTTTGGGGGCTCACCATTGTCTAGGTGATTTCATCTATGCAAGTCCCTGTCTCAGTGCCTCTGGCTTTTTGTCAGTGTAGCCTTCAACCTCCTTATCTAAATTTTATAACCATGATTACATGTAACTGTGGTTTGAACTTCTAAAAACAGATGTCCTTCAAATCAATTTTCTATAAAATACTTTATACTGAAGATTAATATGCAATTGTAAAATAATCAGTATTACTGAGGTGGAATACAAAATACTCAGAATAGGAATGAAGAATGAAACTATGATCCATGTGGCAGCATTTTCTTTTCTATCCCACCTTAATTTTATGGGGCTAATAATCAAGTGCCACTGGGACATTGTGTGACTTTCCTCAGAACCTTAGTGTCCTCTTCAAATACATATCAGTCAAAGTTACTTGAAAATTGCCTATAAATTAAGTTATGTCTGATGTAGATCAGCCACACTGGAGTCTTTTGTCTAAAGATCCAAACACAAGGATTCTAGCTGTGGTGGCACAGCAGAGCAGAGAGGCTAAGGTGGTTTCATGTACAGGGAAATGCACAGTAGTAATGAACTGCAAACATACAGGAAGTGCAATTAAGCAGGGAAATTGCTTGTTCATGGAGAAATATTTACAATAGTGCATGCACCCAATTAAGCATGCAAAAGAAGAATATTTTAGAATCTACCTTTTTTTTTTTTGAGAGAGAGAATTTTATAACAGTTTCAACTCCATCTTTGAAAATAAATACATTGTATAAACCAAACACCTGACCTGCCCGATTCCTGCTGAGCTTCATGTGGCATTTTCATGGCAATTACCTGCAGAGGATAAAAATTTTTTTGCATCAAATGGGCTTTGCCACCATCTCCTTAATATGGGATCAAAGACCAGGTAGCATCTGTGCAGCCAATTTATGCCTCATTTTGCTTACCTTTGAGTCAGCTGCAGCTGTGCCAGTGACATCAGGCCTACCCCTGACTATTACTGAAGGCAAAAAGTTTCTGCAACCTCTGTCTCCTGCTGATAGACAGAGTTACCGGATAGTCCATCCACATGTGAATATACCTGCTATAATGAGAACCTGTCCTGGTTCTCTTCTGTGCAGTCTATCGGGCCATAGCCACCAGCAGCCTGCAGACTGCTGCACCTCGTGCTTTTTCCTCCTCTGCCCACCTCCAACCCTCCCTGCTCTTGGGGCAGTGCCACTAGTCCTGCTGCCTTCCAGTCCTAAGTGCCTCAGGGCAAGGGAGGGGCCAGAGCTGAGTTTAGGTGTGAACTTTGCTGCAATGGGGCAGAACTGTGCTGCCTACCTGCAGCTGCAGCTGAGCGATACAGACACTGAGGTTTTAGGATTTCACACAACCATACAGGTGCCCTGGACATCTGAATTTCTGTTTGGTTTTCAGTGATTTTATTTTTTTTCCCTAGCAACGTTTTTGCTATTAAGTAAAATTTCTCACTGTGTAAAATAATATGTAGGCGTATTCTTAATTAGGCAATGCAAAATTTTTCTTTCTGACTATTGCTTAGTAAACACATGATACCTGTACAGATGTTTTGAATTATTTAACATAGAACTTGAAAGGAATTATCAGTCCTCTCCTCCCCTCTGAGGACAGATGTGTCTGTCTGCATCAGGTATTCATGGCTACATGCTAACCTCATGTCAGTGCAGGTCAAGCAATTGAGCTTTTCCTCTTCCCAAATCCTTTCATGTTTTCACCTCTAAATGTGTAGAAATGTGAAGAGATTTGAATTATGATGTATGTGATTTTACAGTGGTTTGTATCATTCTCAGGCATTTCGGATCGTTCTCTGGCGCAAAAGACATTGTGTCCTGACTCCAAGACTTACCTTGGAGAGCATTATAACACACACTCTCTTTGGCTGGTCACAGACAGAACCAACTTTCAAGTGAGTTTTCTAAGTATTTCTAGTCAGATTCAAGTGATTGAAACACGTTTTAAAAACTGCTGATGTTACCTGGAAAAGCTGTAATAGTATCTAATAAGAAACATTGTTTCGTTTTACTGTTCATCATTTTGTAAGAGGTTTCAAGAAAAGAGAATCTTGGAAGAAGGAACAGAATATATTCCAGTTTTACTTTTCTTAGCTAAATCAGGATATATGTGTAGGGCCTAACTTTTCAGCTGCTGCTTTAGTGTATCTACAGCAAGATGTTCTTATCCTCTGTTAGAGCGTCTCATGAGCAGCTGCAGACGCAGCCTTGTGTGATCCCAGGGGAATTTTTCTGTCCCTTCGTTGTTGTGGCAGAGGAGTTTCTATCAGTGTCATTGAAGAATCTGAACTGTTCAGCTCTCCCAGCTGCTTCTGGGGCTGCCTCTGGTTCCTGGCAGGCAGTGTTTTGCAGTTTGGCTTGGGACTCAGTTCAGGAGGGCAGAGCTGCATTGCAGCACAGTTGCTGTTAGCTACTGTAAAACTCATTTTGCAGCTGGGAAGCACTCAAAACCAGCTTACACAGGCAGACTGTTGCTGTGAAGCTGGAATGACAGTGAAAAGCTACTTGTTGGATTAAATCAAATGGGCAAATCATGCCTTTTCCAGCAGACATTGAGCTAAAACACGGAGAAACTTAATACCACAATGGAAGTGCAAAGCAGGGGTCCATATGCTGGCCAGTTTCAGAATTTAGCACTCATTTTCAGCAGTTGGATTGTGATAGCGTCCAGAGGACATGGCTAAGTGAGCCTAATTACGGTGTTGATGCATTTGTATTTTATATGCCAAGCCCAGGGGAAAGGAAGCAGCGGGTAAAAGCCAGAAGTAGTTTGCCAGCTCCTGTGGGCTTGGCTGAAGCACAGTCCAGCTTTTGAGAGAAGGAGCAGAAAGCCCTCAAACCCTGGACCTCTTAGCATCGTTTTTGGCCTCCTATGCCCTGGAGTCAGAAGAGGTCCTCCCAGCACTGGTCTCTCCACCCGGGTTTGCTCTCCGCACGCTGGAGTTCACATAACCATACACTGTCTTGGTAGTACTGTGAATAGGACCTTCAGATTTCCTATCTTCTTGAGCTGTTTTTTAGCTTTATTCAGTCTCTGTGCCAGCAAAGGCAGTTGTCTGAGACAAACCCTGTGAATTCAGCATCTCCATGTGCAGGCACACTTGTCCCAGCCCCTTCAGTGCACACACTATCCCAGCTGCGCTATTCCAGACTAATGCCATTGGGACAGTTACTGCTGCACAGCTCCTCACAGCCTCCCCTGTGACTGTGAACCTTCCCCTTTCCTGCAGGACTTGCTTCCGGGGCTCCTGACAAAAGAAACATATTTTGCTCAAATGTAGAGAGTCCTTCAAGGCTGGAGAATACCACCAAAAGCATATGCAGAGGTTGGATTTGCTGCAAAGCTGGGAAACTTTGGTGAAGTATTTTTCATACATATTCATTTGGTTTTCTCAAACACATTTCTTTTCAAGGCTGGTTTTATGCTCTTTCTGCATTTGCTCTTCACAAATAATATACTAAATTAAATTACTGACAGGAATATTTAGCAACCAGCATCAACTGCAGGATATTCGCTGAAAATGAATGACAACTTCATAATCGTATAAAAAACCAATTCTAAGAATTATTCTAAGGCAGACAGAGAATAGGAAATGTGTCATCTGACCCATGTCAAATGATTTGAATTTGAATACATAAACTAGCAGCAATCAGTTTGTGCATAGCTTAATGCCAAGAGTTATTTGCACATGATATTCTGTAAATAATTTAAATCAACAAATACATTTGACAACATTAGGACATGTTCAGCAATGGTTTGCAAAAGACTGAAATTATTCAATAAATTACTTGTTGCAAATTGTTTGTGGAGCTCTGAATCATAGTTGAGTTGATCTAGCATTGTCCTCATTAGCACCTGTATTTGCAAATGGAGCTAAAAACAGCCAGAGGAAGAGCACTCTTACTCAAGACATCCATGAAATAGCTCTAAAATGCCATTTGTACAAAGCACGTGGAGTCTTGTGCAGTTGTTGGGCCCAGCAGTGCACCTGCAAACCAGAACCAGCAGGTCCAGTGAGGTTCAAGAATTGTACCTCTTGCTGCATGTGGCCCCTAAGGTTAATATGTTTAGTCTTCCATGAGAGCTGTTTGGTTTTTTGCTTCAGAAACAAGTGTTGAAGCACTTCGAAGTCTCCCTGCCATTACAGACCCAATAGCAAATACTGGGCCATTACAATTACGGATGAAAGAGCTCTTGAACAAATCTCATTAAGAAAAGGGAGAGGGAAGTGGATGGTGAACAACATGATTAATATTTCATGCTAGGATTTCCCAGGGAATCTAAATTTTGTTGTGCAAATTGTATTAATGCAGAGTTGAATTTGAGTTCCTGCAATATATAATATTGCAATATGTAATTACATACAGAGATGACCCTATGTTGAGGAATTTTTTAATAGATCTGCTAATAAGAATTGTTGCACTTCATTGATTTTCTGGTGATGCAGTAAAATTATTTTCAAAAAGCAAGGAAAAATTCATTGTACCACTAATTCTGTAATGAAACCTCATATATCAAACCACGACAGGAAAGCAGAGGATGGGGGTGACATTTTGAATGATTACATGTTTGTTTTCTGTATTGATTATTTCTTTTTTATAAGATGTTTGGATATAATTTTGATATTTTTTGTGCTTTTTTTGTTGCTTTTAATTCCAGAATCTTAAAACTTTATTTGCCTATAAAAATCTCTAAATAAATCCTACATTGAGAAAAATACATATTGTACTGTTTTTTAGGAACCCACAGGACACTAAATTAAATGTACTAATACAGAAAGGAAATTATGTTTCAATTTTTCAGTTTGAGACACTGCTGAGAATAAATTAAACACACATTATTATTTAGGAAGACTAAAAATACCTGAGACAAATTGTTTTGTGAATCAGATAGGCAATAGTTTTTTTACTTTGACCACTG
Organism: Chiroxiphia lanceolata; assembly: GCF_009829145.1. Lineage (NCBI taxonomy): Eukaryota > Metazoa > Chordata > Aves > Passeriformes > Pipridae > Chiroxiphia > Chiroxiphia lanceolata. The sequence continues at coordinate 15,369,046 of NC_045641.1, forward strand.
AGGAAAACTTTCCTTTATTTGCAGTTTTGCAGCCACCTTTTCATGTGACTTGGGATCACAGTAATAATTGTTTCTTGAATAACATCCCTTGGGATAAAATTGTGCCTGAATGCTTGGGTTGATCATATGATTTTTTTGGTTGCCAGTCTTATTTTTAATGACCTTGTTGCATTTCTTTGCAGTGTTGTCCAGTAGGCAACTGGAAAGCGAGCATTTGTCTTGAGTCGGTCTACCTTTGTTGGCAGTGGGAAGCATGGGGCTCACTGGCTGGGTGACAACTTCTCTCAGTGGAAGGACCTGTCAGTCATTGGAGTCCTGGAATTCAACCTCTTTGGCATTCCCTGTGTAAGTCTGGCGTCCTTCAGGCAGTTGCTGGCTCATACATGATATCACTTCAAATTAACTCAAATGTTTTCTGAAATAAGCCGCTTGAGGTGGCCAGCGGTAACGGCCTCCACTGCGTCAGGAGCTGCAGATTAGAAAAGGCTAAATGTCATCAGTCTTGGCTGCTGAAGGGAAACAGAAATAGCTCTGCAAGACTCAGACTGAGTCACTACATGCCATCCAAAAGCGATCCCTTTGTATTATGTTGTTATCATATTCTGTGTTTCAGGTCCCTTCATACATTTCTGCTTTTGCAAGCTGGGATGGAGAATCTGTAGAGTTATTGAAATATGGTCAGATCTTCCACAGTGATCTTAGTGCTCTAGGAGCGACTACAATCTCAGTCACAGAAATATTGTTATCGTTACGGAGCACTTTTATCAAGTACTTAGAAATAGGTTTTACTTTCCATAAATTATCTTTTTCAGCAAATTTCTGTAGTTCCGCATTTTTGGGCCTCAGTCACAATAATAAACACGATTTTATTTTTCTTTAGATTGGTGCTGATATCTGTAGGTTTAACTATAACACTACCTATGAACTCTGCCTGCGCTGGATGCAGCTTGGCTCTTTCTACCCATTTTCCAGAAGTCACAATGCAGAGGGAAACAGTGTAAGTAAGTGAAGTTACATAAAGCTGTAGTCTTATGATTACAGTTATGTTGGCAGTGATTTGTGTTACTTTCTCAGAAATTAACCTGCCATTCTTGGGTAAACTGGAGCAGTGGGTGAAAAGGAGTGCTGCACTGAGAGGGGGAATTACACAGGGAAGTGTAAATTTTTCCCATTCATAATGTAAAGATAATATAGAAATGCTGTTCTTCTCATGCTGTTGGTAAAATTCATCTGCTCTATTTTCTACCTACTGAAGCCCAAGTTTTATTTAAAAGCCAGTGAGAGCCAGCATATCTTCCTACTCCCTCAATTGCTTCAATTTTTGTTTCTGTACTTCTGTAATTATAACAAGTATTGCAGGAAGGGGAAAGAGATCATTATACGCTATCCTTGCTGTTTAAAAGCAGGTTACAAACATGTGAGAGCTCCAAGGAGAGGCACCAATAGTGACAGCATTATCAGCCACGAGGCAACCAAGACCAAAAAGGCCAAAGAGCCTATGAGATGGATGAAAAAGTGCAGTCTCAATCCAGACCCATGCCCTGGCTTCAACATCATAAAGTCCTTTAAAGACTTGTTGCAGACAGAAAGAAGTATCAGGTTGTTTCTAGCTATGGACTTTGAAGGTCTTGCAGCCTTTGTAGATATGCTGTGTTTATCTGCAACTGTGATGAAATGGTTCTGCTGGTTCAGTAAATGTTTGGGGCTTTTTTCCTTCTGTAAACTGATCTGTGCAATGCTGGAACTCAGTTTATTTGCTAACCTTCAGTTTCTTTGAAGTTGCATCATCAAAATTTTGCAACATTTACAACCCCAGACAGACTTTTGTCTCTACATGAAAGTATGATGGATACTCAGCAATTGGGCAAATGCAGGAATAATAAGCTATAGTACTATCGGTAAGAGAGTCAGGAATTAGCCTGTAGATCTCTGAGATATGCTGAGGTATTTCTTTGTAGGAGAACAAATGTCTGGGGGGTGTTAGCTGTTGATAAATATTTTCTATTTACCTCTTCACTAAAGTTAGAGGTACTTATATATTATTTATATGGTTGCTTGGCTCCTTGAGTGTCCAAAGGGGGTCTGACCTGGGTGAGTGGGTATTAATCACATATGTACAATTTAATAAACAGTAAGAGAGCAATGGGTCTATATGACGGGAGCTGAAATTCAGAGATACATTTGGTTTTATTGGATTACTTAAATCCATTTAAAGCATTGTGTTCACTGAAAGACATAAACAAGTATTTTGGTTCACTGAGCATCACCTAGGAAGTCCGACTGTTTTTTGTGAAATTAGGCAATATTCATACAGCGTCAGAACACTGGTAAAAATATAGTGCAATTTTTGAAATAACAGATAGATGCTCTGGAGCTCAGAGCCAGCAGGGCTCTGAGTGACTAATTCTGATGCAAACATAATAATGGTGAAATTCTACTTAAATATTGAGTTTAATTAACATAAAATTATTGTTAAAATAAAATCTTAAATATCCCCTTTGCCTAATTCACTGGGGATTTCAAACAGTTTAATTAATACTTTTCTTGTCTGAAAAGCACTAGATAATATAAAAAGCTTTGTTACTTCTGTTCCTTTTATGTTTCATTATCCTTGGAATTCGTCATATAGTCTTCAATTTTAATGAGAAAACTGAGTACTATGGGAAAAATTTTGTGAAGGAGGAAGGTAGCTGTGTGACTCATTAGCTGGCTGTTTAGCACTGGAGAATGTTGGACAGGGGGACTTAAAGGAGATGTAACTACTTCCTGTATCAGCACTGCCCTGGGCTGCACACTCTGCATCCCTTTCCGGAGGGGGAGAGTCAAGGTTGCCTTGGAGTAAGATCAAAACCAGCCGATGAATACAGACAGAATGTTTAAACCTGCCCTCTTGACGGTGGGACCCAGTGCATGCCCTTTCTCATAGGAGTGCATCACTGGCAGGGAGGAGGCAAGGGCCACTGCTGATGTGTCCTGTCATCCTAAAATGGTGGGCACAGGAGGAGAAATCAAGTTTCTTTGAATGGATGAAATGTTTTCCCCACTGCACACAGTGTGATCACTCTTGCTGTCTTCAGCAGGGCCATGAGTTTACTTTTTAAAATAGATTTGCCTTTATGTATCTGGCCAACATAATTAGGCTTTTGACTTTGATTTGCAGATTATCAGTCTTCCCTTTTTCCTGTGTTTCACCTTCATTGTCCCAGAGGGCTTGCATCTTCAGGATAAACTAATTTCTAGAGACAGGGTGTCTGTTCCCGAGCACAGACATGAAACCCCAGCTCCCCTCCCCACCACAAGGTTCAGTGTGGTTGCAGAGGGCTCACATACACTGTGGTGGGGCCTGATCTCTTTGAACTCACTGGAGTTTTTCAAGTTGAAAATTTTATACAAGCATAATGGATATATGGTAATAATGGATGTTGTCCTTAATACATCTTCCAGTTTGCAAATCAGTGCTTTTTCTTATTTAAACACTCACTTTCATAGCATCATGTCAGCCACAGCTCTCCTCATGTTGCACACAAGTTCTCTTTTGAATTTGCAGACCATACTTTCAATGCTCAGTACCAACCAAAGCTTGTACTTAACAGGAACAAGACCCAGCCGTGTTCGGAGACGAGTTTGCCAAGATATCTCGTGCTACCCTTCGGATCAGATACTCACTGCTGCCATACTTGTACACCTTGTTCTACGAGTCTCACGTGCACGGAAACACAGTGGTGAGGTCACTGATGCACGAGTGAGTTTGGAGTCTCTCTTTTTTATCATAATTTTTTCACAAAATTAGTTGAGCTTTTACATATATGTATGTATAAAATAGTTGACATCTGTACGAGAATCATCACAGTATTGTTATTGCATGCTCTCTCTTAAAAGAACAGTTGAGCAATTAATCAAATTATATGCACAAAGGTAACTCTTAATATATGCAATGAATTTCCATTAAAATATAACCTATATTTGTTTCCAGTGGGGGGAAAAAAGAAAATCTAAGAAAGAAGAATTCTGAAAATTTCTAGTCTTAGGCAAATATGTAGTTCTTTTTTATTTCAAAAATAGGAATCACATACCTGTATTTTCTGTGTTTGAATGAAATAGATGAAATCTGTATTCTCATCCAGAATGCCAAAAGGCCTCATACAGAGTCCAATCATCCACAGCATTTTATTTTTCTAATTTAGCACTTGCATCTGCAAGCTATCTATGAAACCCACATCTGTGTCCACAAATTGCACAGAGAAAACAGAGATGTTTGAGTGTAGAAGCAGGTGCAAAACTGAGATTAATAAATACAGACTAAAAACCCTCTCAGAAAATTAGACTCAGATTTTTGGAACAACTCATTTTTTCTATTTGGAAGATGCAGGAATCCAACTGAGGTTTAGTTTCCCTTTCCTCATCTTTTAATTAGTTTTTTACCTGCTTTTGGTAAATTTTCTACTTCAGAATGCTTTATGCAAAGACTTGAGCAAAAGGAGTGCAAATAATACATATGAAAGGCTACTGCCCAAAGCTCTGCACCATTTAGTTTCATTGGTGTAGGCTACGCTGTGGACTGTTTAATGTTCTTTTTCCCTTTAGGTTAAAAACATTCTGGTTAAAGGGTAAGGCATTTTTTGCAAATTAAACTGAGATTACACTAAAGTGCAGACCATTCAACCATGGAAAGGATATGCTTACTCAGCATATTGGTTAACTGATAAATTTTAAAAGCAGTATCCTTTCCCTTTCTACTCTGCAGTGTTATTTTACTAGGTAATGTTAAGGAGAATTTTATAGGTACTCATATCTTACAAGGGGCTGTATGTTATTTATTTTAGCTCTATTTTTTGCTTAATGAGATTTGTGTTAATATTGGAAATGCCCAAGTTAATTTTGGCATTAATATTAGATAATGTCTGCTAATTATTTTGGTGTCATTAAAGCTGCCTATCTGACCATTACCAGCATACCTATACTCTATTTGGGCCACATCTACATTAGCAAATTTCCAAATTTGCTTTGATTTGAACTGTAGAGCAGTCTCAGATGCCCTAGTAGAGGCTTATGTTGAATGAAACTGAGCCAAGGGGTGCACTCCAGCCACTGATGGTAGTTTAGTCAGTGGGACCAGAATGGGATTACTAGGAAATAAAACCTCTAAAATGCATGTAAGTGTGGGCATCAGGAGACCAACACAAACTGTTTCACTCCCCAGGTCCCATCCCAGTGACATTTTAGTAGCCCCATCACTTGCTAATGTTGCCATAGCTAGATCCCAAAATGGCTTAAAAGTGTTTCTTACTATTACTAAAGTCTAGTTACTATTATTACTTAATGAGTATTTCTTATTATTTCTAATTAATATTAATTCTTTTAGTAGTGGGTCTACTCAAGTAGAGAAAGTGACCCAGATGCTAACAGGAGGAGAAATGTTGGGCATTGAGAAAGAGAGAGGTGAAATAGAATTTTCAGTGTATGGAGGATGGAAGTTTACAACAAACCTTTCTCTTACTTGTAAAAAATAGAAAGGAGGGCTAAAAAACCTCCTGTTTTTCGGGTGGAGCTCTTATGAGTTCACAACCCTCACCATGAAAACAAATGTGCCTGGGCAGAGAGACTCCAAGCAAGAGGTGTGGTCATTTCGGATTTTTCATTCCATTTCAAACATTGAGGGACTCATTTCAAATAACAAACAAGAACATCCCTGTAGATTCTTACAAGCATATTAGGTACCTCTGAGGCTTTCAGTCTGTGAAACAGAGGCGTCAGCATCTCAGCTGTCCAAAAAGAACATCAGGTGGTAATCCATTAGTGGAAGGGAAAGTTCTGTTTAATGGCTAAGCAGGGGAAAAATACAACAGGAGAGAGGCCAGCATCTAACCAGAGGAAGCATGTAGAGGGAATTAAGGGCCTTTCATAGATCAGAGACATGGTTTAATGGCTTATCTTTTCAAAATAGGAAAGTTCATTTGTTTGTGAATTTCTGCTTGTGGTTGCTATAATTGCAAGAGAAACTAGTTTTGTTAGATGCTGAGACACTTGTTTCCACACACAAATACAATAAACTTCTCTTTTGTCATAATTTCTTGATCAGCTTTTTTTCCTGAAATCTCCCACAACAAAGCATATTGAATTAGTATTACAATTTTATTACAGCGGAATTGAAAATACAGAGAAGCTATTAATATGACAACAAAAACTAATGTTTTATATTTCAAAATCTTTACAACAAGATAATTAATCAAAAGCCATAACCTACTTTAAATATTTACAAAGTATTATGTGAAAATGCAATAGCGACCGGGATGGAAGTGTCTGAAAGAGCTACTGTTCTGGACAGAAAAAGAACCTCTGAATAAGTTGAGGTTCCTTTCAGACAGAGCCCAAGGCTTGCCTTCAAGAACAACTTTTCCTAAGTTCCACATACTCCCCTAAACTTGAAACATTTTAGAAATCTGAACACTCAGTAGGTGTCTTTTTATTGCCAAGTTATCTTTGCTCGTTTTGGGGAAATTTCTGTAAGTCTGGGCTGGGTGCAGTGTGTGCCTATGCCCTGAGGAGGGAGGGTGTCAGAGCAGGGCACTGACACTGAGTGACTCTGCTCTGGCCAGCTTAAACAGAAATCTGGCTTTAGACAGGGGCGGCTGCAAAGTCAGTTAAACAGATGCAGTAAATACATTTTTAAACAAAGAATTTATATGTCCTTAGAGAATAATATGCAATAGCCAGTGTGAATTTGTCAAAAATGAATGAAAACCAGACCAATTGCCATCTCTGACAGGGCAGCAGGGCTGTTGGATGGGAAAGGGGGCAGAGGAGAGGCAGAAGTCAGGAGGTACAAGGTAACTTGATTTTAGGAGGATTGCAGACACACTTCATTCAATATTCTTATAAGATAACTAGAATCTATTATTAATTTCCTCAGGGATGGATTTACAAATTATTGAAATCCATTTTAAATTCTCAAGGATTTTATGCCAGATGAGTGGAAGTTCCTGAGATGAGGAAGATCTCTCCTCTTTGCCAGATGCTATTCAATATTTTCATTAGCTGATATATGGTGGAATAGCAATTTCTTCCCAAGAGAAGGCAGATGATGCCAGATGAACAGGACTCTGAGCACTGTGGAGGACACGATCAGGATCCAAAACAACCTTAGTGCATTGAATAAAATGGACTGAATTCCATAGGTTTCTAAAACATTCTGGAGAGGCAGCTAAAAAGAACACTATGTATAAATGTTGCTTTGTGTTTGTCCTGCGAAAGATTTCAAATGTAAATCTGTGAAAGGTGTGGGAAGCCAGATCCAAGGATTTTCACAAATGCTTTAGATCATAGAGCAGAGTGTTTTCCATCTGTGTTCCATCTCCTGGTCCTGGCCCCTATCCTGGTCATTGGCTCCTGCAATGAAGGCTCAGCTCACTGGACAGAAATTAAGTTAGTTGTTTACTCACTATTGCTGCTGTAAAAAGAAGTCAGCTTCATCATTTTGTGAGAGTTCTGGTCTGCTCTTGGATGATAGGTGCTACTGTAATTTCTGAATCTCTGCCCAGCTTTTGGCGTTCCCTCAATCAGCAAAAATATTTGGCGGTGTTGAAGGATACCTTGAGGAAGCAGAATTCTTGTCACAGTGAGTAATATTAAAATATTCGACAAGTTCTATCAAAATGTGAATTAATATTGTTTATTTCACTTTCAACACAGATTTACCTCTGATCAGCAGACTCATGGAATAGATACTGCCTTCCTTTGGGGACCTGCCTTTATGATTGCTCCTGTTCTTGATGAGGCAAGTACTTTAATTAAAAAATGCCATCATACTGGAATAAAAGAAATGAACTGCGCTTAGGGCATTGGGTGACATTCAGAGCATGTTTGCTCATATCTATTCCTTTCTTCCCTCCACTGTCAAAGCTTACAGAACACAGTTCTCAGCAGCACAGACAGTAAATACAGAGCTTCCCAGTACTTGAAGAGGGAGGATGAAAGTGAGGGCACAGCCTTTCTGTGCTACTCCAAGCGACAAACGGATATAAAAAGCCTGCATTCTGCCCCTCACGTGCTCCTGTTATTGTGCTGGCAGCAGCCTCCAAGGACACACACAGAGCAGTAATTGTTGAGCTAGGAAGAAACACATAGATATTCAAGCAAACCGGTTTCCATATTACTGCTCACCCACAGTGTTTTGGAACTCAAGGGCTGTGGTAGGAGTTTCCCAGTATCACAGGCAAATGCAGTCATTACAGAAATGGTAATGATAATGTTAGCTGCTAACAGGACAGGTTTTAAAAAGCAGCATTTCCCTCTGCTGTGCAGGGCACAGTGCTGCGGTCAAGGCTCACGTTGCTTGGCGAGGGTGGGTTTCTCTCCTTGCCCACTGCTGATTGCTGACAGCACAAGAAAGGTATGTCTGAGCACATCTAAGTATTTGCAGGTGATGCATCCTAGCACTGTTAGCAATCAGCGTGCTGCCAGAATATCTGATGTATTTCTAGATGTTGCTGATGATTAAACAAATAAACCAGCCACTGTTAGTCACCCTTTTTTAACCAATCCTTTTGCCTCTGTGAGTTTAAAATGAAATTCTTATTCCTGCATCTAAAACCATTCTGACTCCACTAAGGCACTTCATTTGTCAGTCTTTCATCTTCAGACTCCCACAGGTTTCTAATAGCTGATGAGTAATGAGATTTCACAGGGTCTCAGACCAGTAAGATGATGAAGACTATGAGAGAAACCTTCCGATGAAGAGCAAGTGACGAGCCAGGGGAGGCTTCCTGCAAAAAAGTGAATGAAAGGGAAAATTATAAGGACATATAAAATGATAGGGGGCTAGGATGAGATCCTAATGTTTTTTGGAGGACTGCAGCACAAAAGGAAGGCCAGGTGCCTGTGGCGTGATGAGGGAAGCAGAACTCTGAAGGCAACACATTGCTGGGTCTTGCAGTGTGAGAGGTGGCAGCCAGGGCTGTGCTAGATAGCAGGGCAGAGTCAGAGGTGAGCTGTAAGCCCTTCACTGTGGCATTGCAGGCCAGTAGTGACTGCATCAAACTGCAGCATGGCATTTGCTTGTGTGGAGAAGATGGGTCGGAGACGGTTTGCCCTTTGTTCCTTGAGTCCTAGGGTGACAGCAAGTGAGACATCCATGAAAATTAAAATGAGGAACTGCCTTACACACTGTTTTGTTATTTAGGGAGTCAGAAAGGCAAGGCTCATGGGATCATAGGGTCATAGAATGGTTTGGGTTGGAAGGGACCTTAAAGATCATTTAGTCCCAACCCGCCTGCCACGGGCGGGGACACCTCGCCCTGTATCAGGTTGCTCAATGCACCATCCAACCTGGCCTCGAAATCATCATGATTCAGATGGTGGTTACACACTTTTCCACAGATCACAATGCCCAGGGTTGTCATAATAATGCAAAGAAAAGATTGAGAGGGAGGCATCTTGATTTTATGGGCATTTTCATATATATAAATACCCTGAAATATAAAATGATAACTATACCTTGACTCTTCTCCACCTTTACGTTTCTTACTCCACTTGCTCCCTTGGGTAATCCTTGGGGCTAAATCATAATCCTGCAAAGAGTCAGACATCTACACTGAGAATCAAAATTAATCTGTTTGTGAGAATAAGCAACTTGTGACAAAAATGGAAGTATGTTTTGATTCCAACTGTTCCTGGAGTTATTGATTCAAAGTGCCTTTAGCGTGATTTCATCCCTGCAGTGATATGATACAACACATGCTGTAAAACAAAGTACAGCAATTGTGCAATTAGCAGCACATTTATTATTTATTATTACTTATCTGCAACTTTAAATGGTTTACAAGAATGGAAATATCCGTGTATCCTCCTTGCTAGACCTTACTCTCTGCCTGTTTCTGCAATAGGAATAGTGCAAGAGGCACTGACCAGTAGTGTCCTCCCACTTCACGTGTGAAGTCCTGTCTTGCAAAGGCTACCATAGACCTCACTGGGGTTGCCAGTGCACTGGTTAGAGTGCATCTCGGCCAGTTACATTTGTAAGACACAGAGCTATGTACTGGAATGAAATAATCATGTAACAGTGACTCATCCCATGGAATGGCAGTAAAACCCCCCAAATAGCATAAGCTTTTCTCTTTGGTGTTATAGATTAGCCAGCACTAGTCCACTGCTATGACAATAACTCAGCCCTAATATCCAAGATTTGATGTTATTAGAATATTCAGCATACATCTCTCCATGGAGAAATGCAATAAAGCTAATGTAATATCAGAAATGCAAAAAGAAAAAAGACTTTAATCTTTTAATCTCTTTATAACAATTACAGGGAGCAAGATCTGTGGATGTATACTTCCCTGATGCAGAATGGTTTGACTACTATACCGTATGTATTTTTAAGATTAATTTTCTTACATTTAAAAAAAAATTTAAAATGGTACAATTCTAGTAAAATAACTTCTATCAATGTTCACCAGTGTTTTTACCTCAGCATCTGTGTTAAAGAAAACTAGAGAACAAAAAGTCTACACCAGGCTAGCTGGGAGAGTAAATTACACAGCTTTCAGTAACATTTTATTTTCTATTTTTGGTCTGTAAAGGTCTAAGACACATAGAACTGAATTTTCAAGAGCAGCCTAGAAACGCATGAAAGTGCCAAGACTTCTTTCTTCCCCCTCCCCCAGTTTTAATTCTTGTACCGATACACTTTCCTACATAGAAACAGAGGCAGAAACCTGAGCCACACTCCTGAGAACTCACCACAAAGCCTTCTGTGCATGCACTTTTGCACATGCATCACTTTTGACAGAAGGCATATTTTGAGAGCAAGGTGAGGCTTCCCTCCAGAAGATGCTTCCAAGAGATGCAGAACAATCTGCTCTGTGGAAAATTCCAGTATCTTCTACTTTCAGGGACTACGAGCCTTGACCTTTTGAACACCATCACTTCCAAAAGTGCTCAGTTCAACCTAACTACTCTCTGCTGTAATCTGCAGGCTAAGACCAGCACTGGCTTCAACAGGGGCAGTTAGGCTGATGCTAAGAGCTTTCAGAATTGTGAGCCCAGGATCATCAGTCTGTTGTTAACTACCCTGAGAGATCCTGGCAGAGGAGCAGGAAGTACAGAAATGCTCTCAGAGGAAATGCAGACTTATTTTTAAGGGTGTTTGGTCATTTTCAGCATTTGGCTGGTGTCCTCAGAGGGATGTTCATCCAACCCTTTCCCTTTTTCTCTTTTCATAAGACTGTGACACTGCAAAGTTGAGCATTTAATTCAACCCTCCTTGTTGTGGTTCCCTCTGAAGCCTCTTGCTGGGCTGGGCACAGGGACAGCAGCCCCGGTGTCCCTTGCCCTGCCTATCAGCATTAGCATTGCTCATCTCCCAGCAATTTGTACTTGCCATACAACATGGTGCTTATCCAAAACCAAGGTTGGGTACTTGCCATAAATTATAATTATCATTTACAGAGGGCAAGAGCAAAGCCTTCCTGTTATTTACTCTGTACATTAGTCTTGCCTGCACCTGCTTTTGAGGCATTAAACCAGAAAGGGATGATGCAGGTTGTCGACACACACAAGTTTCACGCACTGAATGCTGTAATTACTTTTTGAAAGGGGAAGAATTGTCCTTACAAGAGAAGAAAATCCACAGTTTACATTCCCAAATGATTATGAATCACTTACCTTAAATTGAAGTGTGACAGACTCCACATGTATAAAAAGAGGAAGCAAAAGTTTCTTTTTCTTTTCGCTCAGTCTCTTGATGAGGGGTTTTTATTCTACAGTATATGGAATAATAATACCATTTTTAAAGACCATTTGCTGTCTTTCATTCATGATGCTTCTATCTCATGCATATGCATAACTGCAAGGGCTAGATCCTCTTTCATGTTAAAAAAGAAACTGGAATAATACTCCTGAAATCCACATTTTGGTATGGTTTTTCACAGATATGATCGAGATGAAAATGTACCCCTTGTTCTCTTTTTTTAGTGGTATATATGTATAGGGCCTGGATTGCCTTCTTTTTAACTGCATTAATTTTTGTGGTAGGGTCTTAAAGTGCCAAGTACCTGGAAGAAGAACTATACTACTATGTCTGCCCCACTGAGCAAGATCCCTCTGTTCATCCGTGGAGGGTACATTCTGCCAGAACAGGCACCAGCCACAACCACCACAAAGAGGTAAACTCATCTGTGGTCATCACCAAGCAACCACAGTGTGGGTCAGACCCACAGACAGTCAAAAAAGCAATTAAAAGAAAGTGCAGAAGAGAAACTATCTGCAGCTCCCAGCTGCTTTCCCAGATGATAAGTACAGTATTTTTCTACCACTATTCACTCCATTTCATTAGGAGAAATCATGCTAGAGATGACCCGTTTGCACAGCTGAAGTCTACTCCTGGCTCTGTGGTTATGCTCAGAAAAGTTTTTGCATCTCTTACTTCCACACTGACCTGCTGTCAGTCATTCAAAGTAAATGTATGCAAGGGAAAATGCAGAACTCTTCTCCGGGTGAATTTATCAAATGCCATAAACAAGGCGGAAAAAATCAAATCTCTTTTGAGGAAAATTATTTCCCCATGCCAATGGATGATATACTGGTCTCAAGTCTGAACTGTGCTCAGAAGCTAATCTAAGTAGGAAAGGGAGGGAACAGCACTTTGCAGCAACCAATCCAAGCTGCAGTAAGGTAGCACTGGGGACCAGTTGTCTCCCAGACTGCCCAGTTGTCATATATTAAGGCCACAAAAAAAGGGAAAACTTGTCCACTTGAGCACTCAAAAGGTAGGAATTTTACACTTCAGTGGGACAAGGCAAGACAAAGTTTTTGTCATCACTTCAGGAGTCCTGTTGGTGAACAAGTATCATTCTTCTGTCATGGCCTTTTTTGTATACTTAAAATGGGAGTTAACTGTGTTCAGAACTTCTTGTTAAGTTACTTGGAAGGGACAGAGCCCACAGGTTTGTACTGACACTTCTCAATGTGTTTGTCAACAGCCGTCTGAACCCATTTGGACTCATTATTGCCCTGGATGAACAAGGAGAAGCTTCTGGGTCTCTTTTCTGGGATGATGGTGATTCCATCGGTAAGCCTGGTGCCCCGGTATGAAACAGTGTCTGTATACAGGGCTGTCCTCAGGCTGCCTTTTCAGCAGTATAATGGCACTGGCTCCTGCTAGAAAAAGCTGGAGAACTGACCCCAAGTTGAACATTACAAAGGCGAAAAGCAGATTGCTCTTGAAGTTAGCATTTTGATATGAGAAAGGCATGACACTGGGAACAACTGGTCTGCTAGAGAGGGCAGTCTCTCATGTTGTGTTCCTCTGAGATCAACCTAAGACTAGAGAAAGAGATTAAATAGCCCACAAATCATCTTAGTCTGACTTCAGCCACTTGCTATGATTAATGTGAACTGCTTATGGATTTTGCTACATGTTTTGATACCTATCCTCCTTGCTTTGTGTTTTAACAGATACCATTGAAAACGAGAACTACTTCTTGGCTAAATATACATTCAGCAAAGTAAGTAGCTGTATTTTAGTGTAGCCATTGTAAGGTGCTGATGTCTAACTTTTCTCTTGAAAGCTTTTTTCTTCTAGCTCAGCCTTTAAACCTGGTAAACTACCTAATGCTTTCATTTACAGCTAGATAAAATAGTCCAACTAGGATGCTGCAGTTTTGTGTTTGCTTCACTGAGTATCACAGTGAGACACATCATTAATGTCCCTCCTGTGACGCGAATCTCAAAATCCACTTTTTCAGCGCTTTTTTTTCCCTTAGTTGCAGCTTCTGGGTATGAGGGACCTTTTCCTTGCCTTCCTCCTGCTGAATACTTTCAGTTGGATGGGTGGGAGAGGGCTACATTCCTCTCTTCAGGATATCCCAGCAACTTTTTATCTTTGATCACTTGAAATTTTTGTTTTGTGGTGCAGAGAATTATGTAGTCTCAATTCTTTAGCTTGCATTTGCTTGTCTGACAGCACAGAGACAGCTCCCATGGTTGGTCTCCTGTGGAGTGACTCAGCATGTTACTGGCAACCCAGTGTGCTGATCAGATGCTCCGTGCAGTGCAGCATGGGAACAGATTAGCTCAGGGTCAGTGCGCTGATGCCTTTCACACAGCGCTCACTTCTGCGTAGACATGTCCTGAGAAAGCCTGATAGAAGAACCCAACAGGTTTCAATGCAGAAAAATACTATAAAATAAATCTACCATAAGCTCATTAGGTATATGATAGTAAGTTGTTGGAGTTATTGTAAAAAACCCTTAACCTACTTCAATAATCTATACAGATCATATTTCACTGCAATTCTAGCATTTGGTAAGAAATAGAATGTGGTATGTAGACTATGGCATGGTTTGGTCCCCAGCTGTCTAAACATGAGCCAGTAATTTGCTCAGGAGGCCAAGAAGGTCAATGGCATCCTGATTTCTATCAGAAACAGGACCAGGGCAGTGATGGTTCCCCTGTACTCAGCACACCTCAAATCCTGTGTCCAGAGAAGGGCAATGGAGCTGGTGAAGGATCTAGAGCACAGGTCTTATGAAGAGCAGCTGAGGGAGCTGAGGATGCTTGGCCTGGATAAAAGATGGCTCAGGGGAGACCTTATCACCTTCTACAACTACCTGAAAGGAGGCTGTAGAGAGATGGGTGTTGGTTTCTTCTCCCAAGTAACAAATGATAGGACCAGAGGCGTCAAGTTGCATCAGGGGAGGTTTAGATTGGATATTAGGAAAAATTTCTTCATTGAAAGGGTTATCAAGCCCTGGAACAGGCTACCCAGGGATGTGGTGGAGTCACCATTCCTGGAGGTGGATTTTAAGAGATGTGTAGATTTGCCCTTAAGGATATGATTTAGTGGTGAATTTGGCAGGGCTGGGTTAATAGTTGGACTTGATAACCTTAAAAGTATTTTCCACCTAAATGATTTTGTGATTTTCATGCCATATATTCCTAAAAGCCCCAAAGTAGTCTACAGAAAACTATTCAAAAGAATAAAATCTTGTTAACCCTATTGTGATATTGGTCTTAGAAGGTTTGTCTTCCAGAAGCAAGAGCAAGCTAGGGCAAGCCAATGGGTTTTATTATGTAGCCTGGTATATTTGTGAGATATTTTCCTGGAACTAATACCACACATGTAGACTTTAAATTTAATTTTTAACTTATTTCCTTCTTGATTTACTGAGGAAAAAAATCCTTTTTCTTAGAAAAAAAGGATATTTCAACAGCAAAAGGAAGAAAAATCACTTTGGTTTTCTGTAGTTGTATATAGTAATTTATTGCAGGAAGGCTACAGAAAACCAATATCCAGTTTTATATTAAATTCTGAACTGTGCAAATTAGACTGTTGATTCTCTGGCACTTCCATTTCTCATTGTTCATATTTGACTTCTGCCTGTAAATCCATGACTGAATTCCCTATCTGCATTCCAATAATCTTTAATGTCGATTTTTTGTTATGTGTTTATAAAGAAAACAGTCCATCTCAAATAGCAAATTGTAGAAGCATGAAAAATGTATGAAAGTCTTGGTATTTGTTGCACATTTCTATATTCTTAAAAGAAATGTGGATGAATAATTTAATCACACCTAGCTTTAAGAGAACACAAAAGTTTTGTTCCCTGAGAGATTTGCTAATAAGGTCTGACGTCGCAACATTTATTCTGAACCCAGCACAGAGTGTTGTACAAGTAACAGCTACAGGATTAGACCCTCTAATTTATATTTTCATTTAAACAACCCAGAAGTATAAAGAATTCAAGGCTTGCACAAAGCACTTAAGTCTCGGGGAATGATTCAAGCTTCTGCTCTTTGGTGCTGTCTCTCTGCGGTTGGCATTTTAATTCACTTGACAACTCCCTTTTGACATGCATAGTGACTAAGTGACCTAAGCCAAAGTACCCCTTTATATGAAGCCCACCAGAGCTAGACAGTAAGAAAGAAAAATCATGACCCTGCTGCTCAGAGTACAGAAGTCCTGGCTTCTGGCCTCAGTTCCAGGACTTCATTTTGCTTTCCATTTATGGGGCTTTGAGTGATATCCATATGTTTCCTCCCTCAGCGAAGAACTTAGGACCTTTCTGGGAAATTGCTTTAACCACTAGATGCTTGGGGAGGAGAGGATCACTCATTCCCCTGGACCATCACCTCCCTGTCTCTCCAAGACCTCCAGTTCTAGACCTTGGTCAGAGAAGAGTGTCTGTTGAAGAGTCGTATCTCGGGGCCTCAGAGCTTGAGGGTAGCCTTGTTAATACAGTTGTGATTGCTGAGTTCAACATCACACTGTGCGTACTGGGTCTGTGCTAGCTCTCCTCCTTAGCCACACCTGAGACAGCAATAAACCACTGTAGGGAGGTGGTCTCTCTATACTGAACCTCCCTCTGTGCTGGAGCTCTGCCAGTGGGGAGAAGACAGCACATATAGGTATTCTAACAAATTCTCCAGAGGCTTTTAAAGGCCTCTCCCCATTTGCTGAAAAATAGCCAATGTTCCTTGTTTAGGCAGTTTAAATCAGTGTGCTGGGGATTTGCACTTATTTTTAGTGTGGATGCCTGAAATAAGCAATCTAAGCACAGGCCTAACTTACAAATACCGTGATCTAGCTTCTGCTCCCCTCCTACCACGCACCACTGCAATAACATAGGCTAATTTATGCAAAAGGTTCCATCATGGGTTTCTCCTTGGCATATTTTTAAAAAGTCATGATTGCATAGCAATCCATCATTTCCTGAGCAGTGTAATTCATCTTTATTTCCTTAACAACTTTGATCACATAACAAATGTGATGATTCCTCTTCATTGCATGTATGGGAAATTACTGTCACTGGTGATCCAAATGAATTAGTTTAATGACGTTGTACGTCCTTTTGGTACACCCCTAAATATGGAATGTGTAGTACAACAAACAAAACTCTGTGGACATACAGTCTTCCTTCAGTCTCTTTAAAGCTGGGACATATATAACATGCTCCCTTAAAATAGGGGCAAAATATCTAGCAACTGATGTTTGTGGAAGATGCTAATGTTTTAAAGCAGTTAGTTTTGGATGTTAATTAAATCTGCCTTAAGGTCACTAATTGAATCTCTGTATCTGGATTTTGGCTTTGCATATGCTACTGTACTCTGTAATGGGTACAAGAACAAAATTTACATTGATTACAAGTAGAAAAACATGTCCAAGAAGATTCCAAATGAATGCTGTAAACACTATTTTTTTTCTTATTTTCTTAATTTATAATCATATATGAAACCTTTCTTATGTGCAAATTAATACGACTCTTGTTTCTTCCTTTGCAATCTTGGACTTCAATGTCTACATTGGAAGACATTCTGTATGTTCATTGACAAGGATGAGATCTTGTAACAGTGTGCAGTAAGTCACCTCTAAAGAGTTGTCGTGGTCCTAAAGTGTTCTCTGTGTCTTTTTCCAGGGAAACCTGAAGACAGAAATACTGAAAAATGGCTACCGAGGAGCTGACACTCTGAAGTACAACAAAATTACAATTCTTGGCCTGAAACTGAGACCTCAAACTGTTACTCTGAATGGCAGATCTATCCATGGAGATGCTTTCTCTTTTGAGATGAATGGGGTAAGTGCTGAACTGAGTAGTTAAGAAAAAACTTAAGGAAAGGAGGGTGAAGAATGTTGAAGGGGATGAAGGCACTGAAGAACAGGAACAGTTTCTCATCCAACACCCCTTCATATTTCCAGTATAATCAGACATAATTCTTGATACAACAGCCTGAGATTTAGAGGAGGAAAAAAAAGCAAAAGCAAGAGCTCTTTTAGGAAACTTTAATCTTTGCTGTTACACATATGCTCTCTTTTACTTAATATCTGCCACTTATACAAATTTTTAAACTAATGAAATACTGAAACGAAGATACAGCTCCATAAGCTGGGAGCAATGTTAGTTTTATGGGCATTCTTACAATTTTGATAAAATGAGAACACTTGTCAAAGTTTTTTGTCCACTGCTGAAGTGGTGTAGATCTTTTTCACAATTACTTAGTGTCCAAAAATTATTCCTGTGTAATTGGCTCTAAGGATTATCTCCCTATCTTCCAAGGAGGTATAGTTTCAGCATCTTAAAGTGCCCAGCCTCAGTGTTCCAGACCAAAATGCATGACTTACTTGTGCAGTGCCCCTTTGGCACCAACAAGGAGACATTCCAGAGGGGATGGACGGAACATCCTTAATAAACCCCTAAGTTGCAACAGTTTCTGTGGTCCCAATTTTCTTTTTCACAGGAGTATGGACAAAAGGAACAACACTGAGTAAACTGCCTTTCCTCTGGTCACTTGTCCCATATCTGTCACCAGCTGAAGTGGTTCGTGCACACTTTGTATGAGATGTGGTACTTACATCTCAGCACTGGTCTGCATCTAGGGAGCTCCTGGTATTAACACTGTAAGGTGCCACTAACTCGTTGTTAATGAAAGATAATTGAGGCAACAAGTAGTGGATGTCACATCTTAGGTTACCCTACCCACTTGGCTCAATGATTTAAGTTTAATTTGTAACCAGAGTGATCCCTATTATACACACCTGGTACTAACATTTATTTTATTGAAGGAATCTGTAAAGGAAGAAAATTGCTGAGAATAAATTTCTGCCTTGGAGAATTGTAAAAATCTCACTTTCAGAGACGATGTCATAAATAAGTGTAATCAGTATTGCCTCAAGGGAAGAAATTGTTTAACAGCCAAACTGCCTCTAAGAAGGCTGAAAGCAACATAAATGTGGCAGGGTAAAGAAAACATTCCATTGAGATATGCTTGAAGGCACCAATCATGGAAATCCAGAAGATAACTGCACACTAACAGCATCATATAGAAAGCTGATTTAAGAAAAACTAAAAAGCTTGTCACAAAAGTATGATTTAAAATTTGATTTAAGAGAAAAATATGATCTTAGTGACTTAAGATGTACTTCAAATGCCAGAAGAAAATAAACTCTACTCAGCTGCTGTAGTGGGGGTCTAAAACTGCACAAAAATTACAATTTTTATACCTGCTAAATGTATTTTTCTCACAATTCTACAAGATTCAGTCAAACCTCTCCCACCACCCCTATACAGATGTTATAATGCCACTACCTATAATCCTCTCATGTTTGACCCTCTAATAAAAAATAGAAAAGCACTAGCAGCTTGAGTTTAGATCTTGAAAACTTACAACTCATGTAATTAATAAAATAAAATGTAAAGGGCAAATCTGCTACTTTCTTACAGGCTTAATGAGATTACATACTGTATAATAACTTAACAAGCAGAGACCATACTATTTGAAGGGATATAGTAGAAAGTAACTTCTACCATATTGTTTTTGCTTTACAGAAAGTAAATTTACCTAATAGCAGTGCATAAGTGCTTATCAAGCCATGTTTATTTGTATATAAATAGAAACAGGTTGCTTAGTAATATTCCACTTCTTTCTCTCAGATTCATGCAGCACTACCCTGATCTGACATTTGCAATATCACAGAATCGTCCTATTATTAGGAGTCTGTTATCTTTTCTTCCCCCTGGAGAATCATGCCCTAAGGAACTGTACAGTAACTGCAGCAGGGATGTTGGAAGGGCATGTCTGTTGACCAGGCTTGTGCTGACAACAAAATGACCTGGGCATAGGAAGGTTCTTTTTATTACATTTGCATCCTCTGCTAGGAAGTGCAGAGAGGTTCCCAACATCCATCGCTCCCAATGTCCATGTAGAATCACAGTATGGAGTAGCCTCTCTGGCTGTCTGGCACTTTTGGGTTAGTTTTGGATGGGGTTGGAATACTTTGTTCTGGATTTTTAGCTGTATTTGAATAAAAGGCAAATTATTCAAGAAGTGGACTTCCAGCTTACTAAGTAGTGGTAGAGAACTGTTTATGATGAAAGATGAAAATATTAGATATTTTGAAGAAGTGATCTAAGTAAACACAGACTGTTAATGTTAACATGAATTTGTGGGTTGGCAAAGAAATAGCTAAGAGGTGTGAATGGATATCATACATTTTAAGACATTATTAATTCTGAAACCTAAAGGTAAAATTAGTTAAGTACTGAAAATGGAAATTATATGAGTAGCACAAAATACATTAAATTTAACATTGAACACAGAAAGAGTGGGACAGGTATTGTATTTATAATTTCATATTTAATTTGTGTTATTAATTAATTTTAAACTGTTCCTGAATTTCTAAAAGGGATGTTGAATTGGATACAGCAGTAGAAAGATGCATACTGCCATCAAGTCAGACTCACCTACCAGATATGCTAAGAGAATCATGAAGGTCTAAACTCAAGTTTCACTTCTTAGTCTCTGTTTTGAGCTGGTCTTTTTTTACATTAACATAAAGTTGTTAATTATTTTCTATCTCCTTTTTTCCACAGAAACTGACTCTGTGGATTTCTGCTCCACTTACTCAGGAACTGAACATTAAGTTTTACTAGAATGGTCAGAACACACAGACTCAAGTTGTGTTGAGCATCCTTGCCCCTCAGATATTGGTCTCACTTTGATTTTAATGTAAAAAGTCCATTTAGTCATTAAAACATTGCTTATGCACCTGATAACTGGTCTTTTCTTATGTAGTATTTGTAACTCAGTATTCTTCAAATGAAATTTTCAATGGTTGTTAATGAGTATTACCATAAACTGATGTGTTCAACATAGCATAGAAGAAATCATCCTGAACGTTCTGTCTCATCATGGGTGGAGATATTTGGAAACGTTCTCAATGGGACCATATTCTGCACAGCATACACTGTTTGGGGTTTTTTCAAAGCTGTGGTAGCAAAAAAAAACCCGAAACAACCAGAAGTCAGCTTAATTCCCATAGCCCTGTTCTAGGGGAGGCAGTGTGCATTTGCAGGAGAATACATGGGAAACACAGCTAATCAAAGGCTGGACATACCTAGGTCTTCAGCTGTTCCTGGCTGCAGAATGATCTCCCAAGACCATAAGAAGCTCCAGCTTGTGGAAACAGCTCTAAGGAGTCACTATAATTTTAACTGTTTTATATATTTTTTTTAATATTTATATATTATTTATATTATATTATTTTAATAATACAAGACATAACCAGCCATTAATACAAAATGCAATACATATAATATATAATAAATATTAATATCATCATCATCATGGCCAGGCTTCACAAACAAAGATTTGGGAAGGGCTCTACCCACATTTGCTACGAGCTCGTTGGTGGCTAAAAAGGCCAATACGAGATAGACAAGTCCGGTTGCAAAAGGCACAGCAGAAAGACTCCTTAGATGGTATCGACAAGACACGGTTCTTTCTGCGTTGTCTTTCCTCCTCGAGAGTGACCCTGCGTGCGTTCTCAAAGGAAGCAGCAGCATTATAGATGGTGTGTCTCCAGACCTCCTGGTTTGAGGCCAGAGTAGACCAGTTATGATGATCAATATGGCCAAGGCTGAGATGTTGTTTCAGGGAGTCCTTATATCTTCTCTTCAGGGCTCCTCTCTTGCGGTAGCTGGTGACAAGTTCACCATAAAGCAAGATCTTAGGGAGGGGGTGGTCCTTCATCCTTGAGATGTGCCCTGCCCAGCTCAGCTGTGTTCTCAGCAACATGGCCTCAATGCTTGTGACTACTGCTTGTTCTAGAAAGATGTATTGGTCACATAATCTGACCAGTGGATGTTTAGGATTGTACAGAGGCAGCGTTGATGGAAGTGTTCTAGGAGACGCAGGTGGTGGTGATAGATGACCCACGATTTGGAACCATATAAGAGAGTAGGCAGCACTATGCACAACAGAGCAGCGTAAACTTCTCCAGTTTGTGTCACATGCAGGAAGACAAACACAGATCTGACTGACTGCTAAAGGCTGCTTCTTCAAAGTGAGCTGCATCTTGTGGAGAAATCCTGAGACTTTGGTCTCTCCAGAGCCTTTGCTGGCTGCAGTAAGATGGTGAGAAAGGGCTGAGGAAGAGCAGAATATGGGCAGTGGGGTGAAAGCTGATTCAAGGTGATGGATGAAATGACCATCTTCATTGCTGCAGAATACAGCTAATAACTAGAGTCCTTGATGAAATAAACACTTCAAAAGTATGTCCCTCTGAGTCTGTGGACTGTGCAAACTAAGGGCCTTGTGCAAAGGAAAGATATTTTGTTAGATGGATGGTTTGTTAGAGCTGTGTATTGGGAACAGAGGAAAGCAGGAGAACCTCTGTCAGAGCAGACACCATCAGCAGGCAGCCAGACAGTGCATGCTTGCTGCACAAACCTGATGAACATCAGAGACCCAGAGGGTGTGTCTGTACTGCATGTCATGGTTCTGCACCAGAGATCTCAGAGCAGGGCCAACCAGCGGAGGCTCCAGCTGGCACAGGAGGTGTCAGTCCAGTGACCACTGGCCACAGACATGTTGTCTCGGGATCAGCCACACTGCCGGTCATCCTCTCGTGCTGCCTGCGTGAGCCTTGTGCAGAATCCAACCTCTTCCATGTGGTCTTTGCAAGAATGGCGTCAAAGAGGTACCTTATCCCAGGTAACTCCAAGGTTCCTCCAAAAGTGAGGATGTTAGTTCCTCACCATGGCAAAAGAGCAAAGAGAGAGCAAGAGAGCACTGGGTTAGAGAAAACGAATTTGTAAACACCTCAGACAGGAGTGGGGAAATGGGATTTGTTTTTTCTGGGGAAGCTTTTTTTTGGGTAAAGAGAGTTTGCCTCTAATCTGCCTCCCAGGGTGGGTAAAAGCAGGAGTGGGAGAGGGGAGGTGGTGAATTTGCTAACAAATGGTGAAAAAGGAGACTGGTATGGAAGCTGGAGCACAGATGTGGCTGTAGAACAGAGGAGATGTCACCTCTATAAAGAGCCCTTGGCTGTATAACCATGTGGAGTTAGCCAGTGCTCACAGGTTTTCTGCAAAATCAGTGACTCACCTAGCACTTTCATATATATCTTAATAATATAAGAGCATAAAAATACACTCCTACTGGCATCAATACACTGTTCAGGCTTGTATTACAACCTGGATTTTATTCCTTTCTTGTTATCTTGTGGCTTGTAGCTTCAGTGAACACAACAGGAAATCGCTAGTCAGTAAATACATCTGCCTTGGGCTCTGATTTCACATATTTATTTCATAAATAAGCAAGACAGCCCTTGGTCAGCATTTGTATTAGGGACATCAAAGAAAAATGGAGTTTGTGTGTGCATGTGTGTGTCTCTGGCTATTTATCCTCTCTGAGCATTGAGCTGCTGGTGTAATTTTGGACCATTTACACTTTTTTGAAATTCTGGTTACAGTGCTTGTTCCTTCCCATCCCAATAATTTCTTTTTTTTTTTTTTTTGGTTTTCTGTTTGGTTTGTTGGGTTTTTTTTTTGTTTGTTGTTTTTTTTTGTTTTCTTTTGAGAAAAGGATAACAACTTCAACAAAAAATACTGATCATGTGTTGCAAGTGATATGAGGTGAATCCAAGAATTTACAGCCAAATATTTTACTGTCTTTTAAGGTTAGAATAGATTTAACATGAACTTCCTCAAGTGTTGGTGTGGATTAAATTTATTACAGATACAGATTTTCAGTGGAGAGAGAACTTCTCAGGCTGGGATTTAAAAGCATCAGTAGTCAGCTTTCTCCATCCTGCCTTTGTTAGCCATAAAACTCTCCAGCTGAGTCCTTCAGAACCTGAAGGAGTTGAAATGTAAAGGGAAAAATCTTACTTTGCATTTCAAAACCCTGTTGATTCTAGGCTCCTGCCTTACAAAGCCATAAAGAGAACACAGAAATTCACCAGTCAAGCTGCACTGACCCCTAAGCATATGCCATTAGGCTTCACTTCTGCAGAGAAGGGAAAAGTAAATATTCTCCATGCTAGTCCACGTACACTTCAATTTTTTTCATCTAAAATCGGTGATTTTAGGTTTAAGCTCCAGTGATCTCACTGTCCATTCTTGTGAAAGGTTCATGTTGATTTTGTATAACATGAAAAGATTATGCCCAAATCAGCTGCACTGGTAGAAGTAGCACAATTAAATGAAGGGGACATGCACAGAGGGCTCTTCTATGCTCAGTAAGCTGGACATGAAAAATCCATTCTGATATGGCCCAATGTAGTATCGCATGTCTTGGAGCAAAGAAGAGACAAAAGATGTGACTCTGCTACAGCAAAGGAGACACTGGAGGAGATTTGGGACCTTGTTGGACCTCAGCAAGAGTTTCCAATGAAAGGTTTAATCAAAGAGGAGGTAGAGCAATCTCAGATATACAGACAAGTAAAGGCAAAGATGCTATAATTTATCTGTTTGCTGTACTGGTACCATCCTGCTAGAACACTGTCCCATTCTGGTGTCAGAAATCTCTGGAATATACTTAAAAAAAAGCAGCTTGCTACAAAGAAAAGCCACAAAAATGTCTGAAGGACTAGAAAAAATGCATTTTCTAGGACATACACCAATGAGCTCAGCCTGTCTCTAATGGCCAAGAGAAGGTTCAGTCATATGAGAATCTCAGTGTACCTGTGGGGGCAGAAATAAGGTGGTAGAAGCTCTTTAAACTAGCAAAGGTAAGATTTGGTGTCTGTTAATGAAATAAGACAAATTCAAAAACTGACATTTTAACTGTAAGAACAGCTTGTCAAGGACTCTGGTGAATTCTCCTGCAGTAGGAATTTTTAAATGAGTAGTTGCTTTTCTAAAAGAAATACTCTTGCTCACTAATTCGGGAAGCTTTTGGAACTGTATCCCTAGTCTTTGTATGCCAACTGATCACAGCAGTCCCTCTTGGGTCACAATTATGAATAATGAAAGGATGTTTTGTAGGTTTTTTTGCAAAACATATGTAGATTTCTGTGATAAGTCAGTGCTTTTGAGGTCTCCACATATTTAAAATGTCGTTGATATTGGATTTTTGGTATATGTTGATAAGTAATATATTTTGAATGTTTAAATTCTAGTGAAGGTTCTGATAATTACTTTTTCTTGTCACCAGGTGGAACTGGAATCTCTTTGAAAGTGAAAGCAATTACTGCCATTCTCATGCTTGCAAAAACCAAGCAGCTCCTCGTATGACAAGGAAAGGTGATGTGACATCCAGTGAATGCCAGTTGCCCCTGAGGTCTGGGGTAATGTGACTGGGGGTGCAGTCAGGTGTCAATGCTCAGCACTGCAAGCCAGAATGCAACCTACCCTGGGATACCCCCTAATACAGGGACCCACCAGGATCCATGATCTGGGCTGTGAAGTGGCTCTTGACTTCCCTGCTCCTGGATCTGTGGGGCAGGTGGCTGGAACCCCAATAGTGACTTGTAGAGACCTTGACTGGGAGACTTGTCAATGTGCTCACTGCAAATGCATAAAACGCAAATGCTCCTGTGGAAGATTATGAAATGAAGGTGAGATGGGCACACTGGGCTCAGAGGGAAGGACACTGCCAGGGCTTTCCCTTGTGGGGCACATTTCCATCACAAGGGGGAAATGGAGCTGCCAGAGGATGTGCTGACAAAATTGGGCTCTCTCTTTAGGGGTTAACAAACTATAGGGATTAAAACTAGCACGGATGTAGAATGCTGCATATATAAGCTCTAGCAATGCTCTCCTGACTGCTACACTGAGGGCATGGTGAAAGCCACGAAGGAGGGCAGGAAAGTGCCCACCCCTGGGAGCAATGCAGTCAACTGGAGAAGCTCTGAAAGTGCAGAGGCAGGGAGAGGTGCCTGGATAGCAGGAGCAGAGCCTGGGAGCTATTCTGAGCAGTTCCATGCCTGAGACAGATGGTGAGGCTTTTCCTAGTGACCCAGAAGGGATTGTGTAGACCTTGTAGCAACTACACACTGTCTAAAGGTTGTTGTAGAGTTGCACCACATGGAAAGACCCAAGTGTAAAAAAGAATCTTAAAGGAATGAGAGTTGTGTGTCCTTTCTGTTCACTGAACTTTGCTCTGGAGATTGTTGCAGTTGTAGTTTGTGGTCAAATATAATGGAGCTTCAGGGATTTGCCAAAAACATTTTGGGATGTTGTTTGCAAAGAAAAGAAATGATAGATTCATTGGCACAGAGCAACCCAGTTTCCCGCTGAGTAAATTTGCTGCTCTATCCACTCCTCCTTGGCTCATGCTGCTTCACCTGTGCTTCACGAGCACTTGATAGCAGCCCTACCTCAGTTTTTGGTGTGACCAGAGTCCAGCACATGCAGGATACAATAAAAACTTTTTGTGCTCTTGCTTATAGTTCAGAAGGACTACTCTGCTTCCTCCCACCTTTTCCTTCCCTCTCCCCCATATAAACACACGTATGTATGGGAGAGTGGGGGTGTTCAGAAACTAAATGTGCTGCTGACCTTGTACAAACTCCTGTGGACACAGGGATTATTTGAGGCACAAAGGACCTCCCTCTTATCCAGAAAAGTACTGTGAAATACCATCTACTTCTCACTTATGATACCTCATGATCAAACAAGGATTGCAAAGCACTGCAGAGCTCACTGTTTCAGGATACTGCTGAAATCTGGAAGGTTGCTCTCATCAGGAAAGCTGCTCAGTATTCTACCCTTTCTCTTCTTTGGCCCTTTACTCCATGCTGTCCCCCCAGATATCACTCCTAGCTGACCATTCATTTTCATGAGTGATTAGACTACATTGTACCTGCCAAGTGAGATGTTTACTTAACAGGACATCTGTGGTTTTTGAATAACCATTACCAAAACTGTTATGAGAAATACCCTCTCCCTTGCTAACTGCCTTCTCCAGATCCTCTCTTTATCCATACATGATGATGAATGATGAAGTACTTCTCAATCCTGCCATGGTTTCCCATTCTAGGTCTGTCTGAGGACTGTCTGTCCTTTAAATGTTGGTCCCAGTGTTTTCTCTGAGCAGTAATAACACCATTTTGGGGCATTTTCCCTCTATATCAAGAGCCAGATCATAGATTTGTAACAGTTCTTTGGTAGACCATCATGCCACAATAGTTTTTCAATCATCCATAAAAGTCTATAAAGTGCTAGTATATTAAAAAAAATTAAACCCAGATAAAATATAGAAATTTCAATAGAAATTCAGAGGAAGCAAAAAGGAAAGCAACACTCTTCTCTGCTCTTTGAAAGGGTGTTGATCAGTTTTTTCACCACCCGATTATGCTTTCTGGGGAATAAATGTGAAAAAGCTGAGATAAAAAGCATGGCAATTACAGAATCTATATATATGCATATGTACATATATATAAAACTTTACACAATAATTTTGAAGATACAAGCAATGTTCTTCTCTTTTTCCTTCCATGGGCAAAGTCTGAAGGGGAAGCTGTTCTGAGCCCTTGCCAAGTTGATAAAGACAAAAGAACAGTTTCAAACACTGATGTGTTTTTAGATCAAACAGCTGGAAGTACTGTACTTTATGGCAGAAAAGAAACAATTCTCTTAGTAACACATAAAAGAAAATAATATAGTGCACAAACTACTCAGCATTTCATTATTTCTTAATTTGTTTCATGTGATTATAGAGGTCTAGAGGCTAAAAAAGAGAAAGCATTTGAGAAACTCTACCTTAAAATGTCTGAAATTTATAGGCAGCTGGAAAGCAATGGAAGTTAAAACAGTGTTTCCAGTGAGATGCCAAGAGTCTGTTTGCCTATCTGAAAAGCATGCTTCCTGCCTTTCAGCATCTAAGAGGAGTTTCAAACCATGAAGCAACAGTTTAAAAATGACTCTGATATCTTCAAAAGTTCTTTTGTGTGTGGATGAACCTTCTTTCGTGTACATTTACCAGATAATTGTATTTTTGCATTTATTATAAGTCTTTCTTTCTTTCTCTCTCTCTTTCTCTCTCTCCCTTTCTATCCCCCTCTCTTTCTTTCTTTCTTTCTTTATTTGTTTGGCTCTGTGTTCTTAATAGAGCCATTATTAAGCATAATAAGCATATCTTCTCCTCAACCTTAAAAAGCAATAATTATCTTATTATAAGTAGATCTCAAAATCCACCCCTAAAATGTAAATGCTTTCTTCATGGTTTCTTCGTTTTCCACCTCTAGAAAACAGAAGATGCTAATTTAGAGACAGTATAGTTGTTATTATCACTGACACAATTACAACGAGTTTTATATGTTTGTTCCTATGCAACCAATGCTTGAATATGTTTAACAAGTCAAACCTATTACAGTTCCTTTTCTTAATGCTATTTGTTTTGTACCCTTTGTGGCTAGATTTTGCTACAGGATTATTGGTACGTGCTCTATTTTCTTTGGTCTTACTGAACACAGGAAATAAAAAAGATAGAGTGAGATTCCTCCTGTTTAAATGTAGGTATTTGCAGCCCAGCTTTGGAGATGAGTGGAGGTGCTCCTTGCCACTGGTGCAGACAATGGCACCTCCACAGTGTCTCACCCACTGTCAAGCTCCTTCTTCTGGCTGGGTCTATCCCACCCTGGATCCCACTGCTAGCATTTGCTAGGTCTCACTGATCATAACAGGACCACAGACACCTATCCCCATACGCACACCTACTCTGTAGACTTTAATACAAGATGAGATGATTTTCATCCATGGAGTTTCAACTGCTTCTAAATTGCAGCTATTCAGGTCCTCAGGCACCAGGTTGGAACTGGATAGCAAATCTCACTGGGATATTTTTTTTCCCCAAGATGAATGCCCATGAAAGTATAGAAGGGAGTGCTCCTTCTTGAGATGGTCCTTTGCTTCCCAGGAACTGATGCCCAGAAGTTCCCAGGCAAGTTCCCAGCTTTGTACACCAGGTAAGAGGCCCACATCTTCCATATGCTGTCCTTCAGCATGAAATGTATTGTGCTGCAGAAAAATGGTAACTAAAACACTGCAAAAACAATCACAAGGATGAAATAGTTTATGCTACTCACACTATAACCTATAAAGGTTTTGTCTACAGATAGGAAGGGACACAATAACTGTGGGTAAGGACGGACTTATGAGCCAGGAAAATGGGCTATGGTTTTCCTACTAGCACTGCTGAGAATAGGCCAGCTAGTCACTCAGCATTGGTTTTAGAGCTTTTCCTCTTCACCATTCAAACTGTGATTCTTCTTCCAGCCTTGTCTGGATTGGGGAACCCAGCATATAATCCCTTACACTAGTTTTAGTGTCATCTCTGTTTTTTTAAATTCCTTTGAAATGGAGTTTTTAAATAAAATTGTTCTGAAAGAGTGAAGACCAAGGCTAACAGTTTAAGCATGAAATTTGGGAAATATTTGCATCTTGTATGTATGACAGCAGTGACCATCTAATTGGTTTGGCTCAGCTAAGTGATCTGTAAGAGCACTGTAGGGTACTGATTATTAAAGGTTTGTGTAATGGTTTGTGGGATAACTGGTTCCTTAATCTTGCTTTGACAACCAGACAAAAATAGGCAAGTGATCGGTCTTACTGATGTTGCCTAACAAGTTTGCTCTTTCCCTGCTGCTTCAGTACTGCAGCAAATGCTACAGACAGGAAAAGCTGGATGTTTGAACTGTGTAGTTGAAGCTGTAAGAAAACCAAGGAACCAGGACTATTTCTTGCAGAGATATAGTCCACCCCAAAAAACCCTCTCAAAACCCCACCACAATCTGAAGCATTATTTTACAAGGCTGTTTATTGTGTTACATGCAAGTACAGGGACACATTACCTTCTAGGCCTTTTTCTGCTCAGGTAAGCCTAAGCTGTTCAGGGACCAGTGGACTTCCCTTGGGAGCAGCAGGCTGTGGTGTAGGGTGTACCCACTCTGAGCACTTGTAGGACAATGGGAACTGCTGACTTCAACAGACAACATGTAAGGCCTTAACATATCTAAATTTCATAGGTATTTTGTAATATTGACAGCATTTCTGTTAAAATCAGCTAAGGTATAGGGATGGGAAAAGCCTGGACAAATTTACAGTAAATTGCTGAAGCAGGAAGAGTTAACAAAGAAATCTCAAGGAGAGAGTGACTGAAGCAATCTTTGAGAGACAGTATTAAGGGACTTTCCTTTCTGTGCCAATGACTTTACTGCATTTCTGCGCATCACTGAACCCTCCCTAAGAGCTGAAACACCTCAGGCACTGCTATGTGAAATAATCCAGCAAAACATCCGAGCAGCCTGCAGCTGAGAGAGCCGAGCAGCCGCTCTGCCTGCTAGAGACACCGCAGAGCAGCTTGCAGGCAGCAAACACAGCTGATGGGGACAACTGGCAGAGACCACAGCTGACAGAGGCAGCTGCAAGCCAGTCCAGCAGGCAGGGGGGTGGTGAGCAGCCAAGTGCAGTTGCAAACTTCAGCCTAAAGCACAGGGTCCTTTCTGGCTTCTCCATACCAACACAGAGTGGTGACACAGTAAGCTGATACAGCACCAGCCAAGCTCTCTCTTTTGGGACAAAGGCTTGATTCCCGATTAGGTGGATTATATGATGATGTGTGGGGGATGACTAAAGGAGGATGGTTCTGCAGCTAGTATGCTCCAAGGTAGGGTAGTTTTACCTGCTGTAAATTGTTTTGCACCCAATCCCTTAAAAGTTTCTATTATTTAAACTCATGTGTGCAAAATATTTTTCGTCAATGGGGAAAAATTTTCCTTGTTTAGGTGCATTGATTTAATTCCCCTGAGTTTCAGGCTGACACTCAGACTCCTGTTCTGTATTTCCAAAGGCCCCTTGGAAACAATATCTGCTGCTTGTGGCCCATCTGTGCTTGGGGTAAGACTACAACTCATCTCCTATTCTACAGCACTATAAACTGTTTACAGCTGCTATCCATCTTGTCTCCACTTCCATGTTCAACATACTGCTCTCTGAAATAAGAGCTTTGTATATTAGGTGAATTATCTATATGTGTTTGCATTGAACTACACTGCACCATTATTGCAGAGAATCCAGTTTACCGTGAAATTCCAATCACTTGATAGAACTACTTTTTTTCATTATTAATGGTCTCCATCATGCTTCATCTCTGAAGTTTCCCAGTAAAAGAATGGCTTAGAACTGATCCTGCAACACATCATTATAGATACTCTCTAGAAATACTTTCTGAGTCATAATCTTTTTAGTATGTGCTGCATTCATTTTGTATAGTGCTAATTTTTAATCAACACATCATTTGGTGAGAAATTATATCAAATCCTTTAGTAAAAGCTAGATGTATTACATTACATTGTCTCCATTCACAGATTTTATCAATAGAAGTAATTATCTGCCATTATTTGTTTTCTATGTGCTCTCTGTTGCCCGTCTTCTGCAGTTATCTTTAAAATTCACATGTTGAACCTTAGCCTAATTTAATCTCTTTGAGGCAGGAACAATTCCAGTGTTAAGACAGTGCAGAGCACAAAGGGAATTCAGAGAACTACTAATAATAACTCTATGCCAACTATTCTTCAGCTCTCTGTTGTGATCTAGTTGTTTCACATTTATTGCATTACTTTAGCCAGGGCAGAATTTGAAGTACCAAGTCCAGAAAAGGACTTTGGTACCTACCAGTTACATCCTGAAATGTCTATATTATAGGATTCTTCCTCTAAGAATTTTAAAGCCTATGTTAGAGGTTCACACTTCTTAAATGGAACATATACATGGAGACACCTGGAAATGACAGATAATTAGAATTTTTCTACAGATAGTAGTAGCAAGTAGTTATTCTGCATATAATGAGGTATTTGTGACCCTCACAGAATGGTGTAGTGCAGAGGAGCATCACCATGGTGTGACAGCAAAGGTCTTGCAAATGAGGAGATGTGATGCCAGGCGTGGGAGCAGAAGGTGAAAAGAGGGGCTTGGGATGCCCCCCTGCTGGGGACCCCAGTGTTGTAACAAGGTCACCAGTAGCTGGTAAAGAAGTGAAGACTGAGAGCCAGGCAAATCCAAGAGAGCTGAAAAAGCAAATCTCACCATATACAGTAAATTTGAATGTAAAATGGAGTTGCAGACCAATAAAGTGAGAGCTCACAAGAGCAGGTTTGAAAAACAGCCCCAGGTGAGGGTTCTTATAGTAGGGAGGAAGAAACCATCAATATCATACACCTCCTTCCAGAAAGGAAGTAGAAGAAACTCCATCAATAACATCACACTTCTCCTGAAAAGGGGCGTGAGATGCTGATGGAATGCTGAAACCCTCTTCTTCTCAAGCAATACTGATGCCATCAAATACAGGACCAAACACAAAATCCTAAAGCAGAGCCCAATGACAGAGCCAGATAGTAGGAAGGCTTTGTACAACAGTTTTGACTCCATTGCTAATGTCATTCTGCATTAATCAGATAATTTGTACTGTGGCATGTAGAACTCTTCTGACTAGACTAAACTTAATAACTGTCTGTTGTATGGTAGTCTTAAGATTTTCATTAGACTAACAATAAATTCTTGGCTTCCCATATAAGGTGTGTTTTCTTTCCTGCCTGTAACAGGATTTTGAGTGCAACATTGGTCTGAAAATTCACTTTCATGTAATAACCATGGTATGGAGCAGTGGCAATGTAAACAATCACCACATCACAGTTTAATTCTATTAATTTTAACTTTATTTTCTTCTAAGCAAATAATTTTTAAAAGATATAATTATTTTCTGTAGTCATAATTTCACTTATTTAGCTATATAACTTCTGGAATTCTAAAGTGCAGTAAAAATTATGTCTATAAAATAGAAGCTGTCCCTTCTTATTGCAACACCTTTTTTACATATCTAGTCTATTCCTCAATATGACAAACAGATCATGAAAGTATTTCTTTCTCTGTGATTGTAAGCAAAGCATATGAGTTCCATTGACATAAAGAAAGAAAAAGGATTAAAGAAATAGGGCACAATTAATTAAAATCTGAATAATTCTGCATCCCTAAAATGAGATATTTATTTTTCAAAGGTCTCTCTCTGCAAAGGGGAAAGGATATTTAGAAATGTTTTAAACATCAAAAAAAAAGAGAATTAAAGAAACATGTGTATCTCCTGTTTGTTTAGTAGAACTACTTCTACTATTTTTCATTTGCATTGCAGATACAATTTCTCAGAAAGCACACTGGGAAAAAAAGCCTTTGATGGAGAAGTGATATGTGTTAGTATTTGCATTTTCTCACCCTATCTCTCTTCCTTTACTACAAAAGAAGATTCAATTTAATTAATTCGATTTAGATAGCAAATGTCTGTACGAAGCTTATTTTGGAAAGCAACTATAAAAGGCACAGTATATTTTGAGAGAGCTTTTCAAAGGGTACTAAAAAGGTAATATTAGAAATTCAGTTTCAGACAATATAAAGAATAGGGCAGATGTAAAGTGCAAAGATTCACTACGTAGTGAAATATATATCTACGTTTTGGAGAGTAATTCAAACAGACCCTTATGCTGTATTTACTTTTTAGGAAAACCAAGGACCATGGTGCAGACATAAGGCTATGGTGTAGAAGGTGGTTATGGCTTGGTTTCTACAACCTCAGAGACTCTTTTAGTATATTAAGTTCATGGAGTGCTTGGAAAGTTGCTCCAAGGCTGATATTAAGACCATTACATTCTGCCTATGGTTTGGACTTCTGAATGAATGAGGTAAAAAATAATTATTTAGTTAAAAAGAACAAATTGAGCTAATTTTTATGCTGTGACTAATTTTTATTTCTTTATGTTGTGCTGTGAAAAGCTATCACCAGACATAAAAAACCTCAACAAAACAACTTATCAGGTTTGAGAGAATAAGCAATAAAGACTTTTATCACATTGCTTTGCTGCGTTGAGAGAGGCTCCCATGCCAGGCCAACAGGAGCCTCGGGGGTTTCAATGCAGACCAGTGCACAGCCCTGTGCTTTGGGTGGATGTGCCCAGACACGGGTGAAGGAGGGGGTCTGAGGAGCTGGACAGCAGCTCTGCAGCAAAGATCTTGGCAGACAACAAGCTGAAAATGAATAAGCAGAGAGGTCACCCTGGGCACCGCAAAGGTTAACAACACCCGGAGTTGCAATAGCAAAGCCACACACGATTTTTTTCCCCCAGATCACATCTGTGAATAGCATTGAGATCCTTGCTATTAAGACAGTCAAGTGCAGAGACACAGCAGTGCAAGATCATTAAGATGATTAGGAAGCTGATGATTAGAATATAATAAGCAAGAAGAGCAGAGAGAGCTCTCCTTGTGTAGCCTGGAGATGAGAGGGATGAGTCTGACTGCTGCCTTCTATTACCTGAGTGGAGCTATCTTATGATATCCGTGAGAGTTGCTTCTGAGGTGCACTACAGAAGGGACAACAGGCAACAGTCACAAGCTGCAGCAAGGGAAATCTGAACTGGATATAGGGCAAAATTTTACAGATGGTTAGATGCTGGAGAGGGCCACCTGGTGAAGCTGCACCATTCCTGCCTTGGAGAGTTTTAAACCCCAGCTGAACAAGACTCGGAGCAACTTCACTTTGCTTTGAAGTTGGCCACACTCAGAGCAGGAGGACTGGATGAAACATGAAGGTCACTTTCAATCTCAGCAGTCCCACCATTCTTTAATAAAATCCAGTAGGTTTCCACATTTTGGATACTGTGAAACAGTATCCTGCTAAGTTAGATGCCATGCTGATATGGCCTCGTGATGCAAAGCTGTAATTAAAGTTCATGTTAGATTTATAGTTTGACAAACATCTACAGCAATAAATAAAATGAAAGCTAGTGAGTTTAAAAAGCTGGATAAAACTAAGCTTTCGATAATAATGAAGAATAACTAATTTGCATCATTAAGGTGCAACTACCTGGAAGGACTATTAAGACAAGACTGAACAGAGATGTTAGAGCCATAGAATAACTATGTAAAACGTTTTTAATTTGAAAAGGGATGATAAAGTAGGTTTTGATGCATGACTTCTAAAATTTCCTTGCCATATCAAACTTTCATGGTGTGAGTGGCTTCTCAGCCAATACTAAGCCAAGGCAAAAGACAGTCTTGCAGAAGGTAAACTCAAGATTACTGAAGCTGCAAAAAGAATGCTGAGTTCTGAGCTATAGCTGAGAGTCACTCTTTCTGACACATAGTACATGATCCAGTTGTTGATATCTAAGTGGCACCAAGGAGAACACTTGAGTTGGGAGTCTGCTTCTACAAGGTGCCAGGTAGCAGAGGTTTTTGGAATTAAGGATGCTGCAAGACTAAAACTGGACTGCGTGTTAGGATTAGTATTATGTGTAGCAATTATGTAGAATTAGCAATTATGTGTAAGGAATTTATCCTTGTGTTAGGAGCCCAAGCTTGTTCTCTCTATAGATTAATATTGAAGCACGTATAATATTTTTCGAAAGGCTTTTAAAAAGGGGAAACTTTTTTAAGTACACAATTTTTTAGTGCCTTGGCCTTTTAAAGGGTTATTTATGTTTCTTGGGAAACACACAAACTGGACTAAAAATATATTTTACAATCAAACTTCTCCTAAAATTACTATATAACTCAGCACAGCTATGATAATTATATCACTATGAAAAGATACACCAAAACTGTAAATGATTGAGGATCTGAAGTTAATATTTAAAGTGTAATATTAATTTGTACTGAATTATCTGTTAAATTCAGGAGGGTTAATTAGTTCATTGTTCATTTCAGTTCTGTTGAGTTCCTATATGGATGAATTTGGCCTAGGCTGTTTAAAATCCAATATGTTCAAGAATAATTTTTTTTCTAATTTTTCTCTTAGTCATGCAAAGTAAGATTAATTTACCATTTTTAAAGCTACTGAACTAGCAAATTTAATTTTTTGTCTGTTTATATTTAAAATCAAATATATAAATATGAAATGAGGAAACACTATTCAATTAATTATTTTATTTTACTTTTTTATTTCAAGGAGGTTTGTGTTTACCTCTGAGAAAAATCCAGAATGCAGTCCATGTGACAATTTGCAAATCTGCCACTTACTTTTTCTTTACATTTGTTTTAGTGTTCTTTGGTGATTTGTTTTCTTTTTACTTTTCTTTTTTACACACACACAAAAAAGTATTTATGAAGTTACTTTCTCAGCTGTGAAAAATGTTGGTTGTGCTGGCAGCTAGGCAGCATCTTTTTTTGCAGAAGAAACCTTTAACACAACTGTTCTGTGGTTACCTAAATAGTTGAATCATTTTCACAGAATTCTTGCTACTGTGACTTGGGAATGTATGCTGCTGGTGTCTGGCAATTGCCCCAGACTAATTAGTTCTTTATTTCTGAAGATGAATGTTTATTCCATAGTTGGATAAATAATGTGTATGAAGTCACTTTAGGAAAAAAACTACTATTTTTATCAGGATGTAAAACCTTTCTGAAAAGAAGAGAAAATAAAGGTTCTCATTTACCACAGATACAGAATTATAGGTCCTGACAGCCATCAGCACAGCTAAGTCTGCGGTGCTGATACAGTTTAATATTCTGTTAATAACAGAATCTAATTTACCTCCACTTTGAGAAACACTGTGCAATTCCAAGTGGTATTTTAAAACTGAAAATAAGTAATGGATCAGATTTCATTTGAGTAATTTGTGGATATGAGTTAGTACACTGAGACAGCAGATTGTGACACGTGAGCAAATGGCAATATTGTACTTGTACTTCTCACACAGGCAAAGCAATAGTGCAATAAATCCACTAAACTCAACAAATGTTCAGTGTGAGCTTTACACCTCACTTAAGAGGGAGACAGCTGCTGCCCAACAACACAGTTATGAATTTAAGCATATGGTTAAAGGCGTTCCTGCATTAGTGCCACAGTCGTTCTGGAAGACAGTCAAATTCATTACATTATTTGGGCTACAAATTTTCAGCCTCATTAAAACCTTAATTGCTTGAATGTTGCCATGAAATGAAGAAAATCCAATGGACAGTGTTCCCAAAAGACAATCCACATGCTGTCAACTGTTTGTTTAACATATTTTAATGTCATGGAAATAAAACTAAGATTCATGAATGAGGGAATAAATGAGGATGGAAAAAGAAGTAATATTCTTAAGAATTCACTTTCCCATCTGAGGTTCTTCTCTGTTTCCATGAAAAGAAAAGAAACAACTCTCTGAAATTCTCATTTCTTCTCTAGATATTTTAGTGACTTGCTAAATGTCATTCCTATAAGTCACGCTGCCTTTTTGGTAGTTCATTAATAAGGCAAAATCAAACTATATCAAAAAATAGTGTTTGGTAGCTGGAATGGTAACTGTCATTATAAAATGCAATCAAAATAAATGATGTAAAGTTGGAAAATTTAATTCATATATATAAATGAGTCATGAGTGATTAAAATCAGCTTCTCAGAGAGTTGGTGTATTCACTTTGGAGCTTGCTTCTGATAAATGGGCAGAAGAAGAAGACCATGCCCTGCAGTAATTGTATTTCTTCAAAATATCTTGTGTACAAGGACCTCCCTTTTGCTGCAGAGATCTCCCAGCCATCTAGACGATAGTCAGGCTTCCACCCCACACACTGAGAGGCAGAGCAACCCAGACCACTCCACAGCTCCTTCCCTGCCCAAAAACCTGGTGTCTGCACAATGGGAGGAAACTATGGGCTCTGTAGAACCCAACCATACTGAGTAGGTCAGAAAATTGCCTTTATGCTAAGATTATAAACTTTCTTTGAGTATCAGAACAAAAGGCCCCTATTGCTAGAGGCCTTTGCTAGAGGTGAAAGCCAAAGTGATTTAACAGATTAAAGTCTGCTTCGCCAGACTGAGCATCCGACCTTGAAGCTCCTATCAAGGAATAATGATTGATAATTGTGAGAGTGGAGGTGTTTAATGATATTCCTAGTATTTCAGCTATCGTTACTTGAGTCCTTCTAGGTGGAGACATAAAATCAATTGTGGAAGCCAAATCAACATCACAAATAGTACTGGTAGGATCTGTTACCCTCTCGAGAAAGTCTTTCAGCTGGGAAACAGAATATTTTATATCCTCTCAGTGTTGTGAAATCTTTCCAGACACAATTCCTTCACTTTCTATAACCCAGACAATAGGACCCCAGTTTGTGGGAGAGGTTGCACTTTCTGGTTCTGTGTCTAACAGTGGATTATCAAATATGACAGAGTCTTAAGGAGTCATGAAGTTTTTCCTCTATAAAAATAGAAATAGTTTTTCCTCTATAAAAATAAAAATAAAAATGTTCTCTTTTTGCCCAAAGAGCATTTGTTGGTTTCTTCCACAAAACAAGTATAATCTTGGGTAAAAAATAATCAAGAAGCAAATAAAGTAAATCAAACACAGCTTTCAAAATTAATTTGGGACAGAGCTTCTCTGTAAGCCTGACTGCGTGATAAATAGTACATGAAGGGACCTGGTAACATGCTTACATTTCATTGATCTTTGAAGGAATACACAAACACCCACCCTCATTTTTTCAGAATTAGGAAGCCATAGACATGGTATAGGCACATATAGTGACAGTTTTTTTGAAATTCTACTATCTTGGCTTACAGTGAGAGATTCATGAAAGAAATTGCTTAAAAGCAATAGACAGAAAAGTTTGTTTGCTTCTTGCTGGCTATTTAGAACATATAGTGTTACCCTGACTCCACTGGGATCCTTCTGGGAAGCTGAAATGATAAGTGAACCTGATATATCATATAGATTATATATTTATGCGAGTTCAAGTTTGTGACTATTGACAGGCAGTAGATCCAACATTTACCCAGACTAGTCCACGTCATCACCCTCACCATGTACACATTTGTCTGAATATTTACAGGTAGGTAATAGATCAGCAATTGGTGCTCCCTCACAAAATCTGTGTTGGAGTCTACTCTTAAAGATTAAATCTGTGCCTATTTTGGCAGAGTTACTGATTTCTTCCATGCCTGAAACAGTGTGACCCGATGTCTCCTCAATGTTATCAGGAAATACATGAAGTCATATGCATGAGTAATGAAAGGCACAACCTCAGGGATGGAGAAGGACGATTCAAATGTAGCACTTTGAGTGTTGCTGCTGTTGGGTTCAGAATTGCTGTAATGATTTTTTTCCTAAAAGAACTGAGTTTGACTTCAGTTGCCATGAAGAAAACAACTGCATAATATACCTATTAGCTGTAGAGGCTAAGTGTGCCAATTTCTTCTGCACTGGCCAATTCAGAAAGCAACTTTTACATATGAAGACTTGGCCTCCAAAAATGTGTTGCTAATGGTGGCAGTGATTTTATGAATATTCTGGAAGCATACTGAGGGAAAATATATGGGTAGAGATTAAGTAGAGAGACTGTGAAGTATATTATTCCTAAAAAATTAGTAGCAGTCAAATATTTTCTGCAAATCAGCTGGTGTTTCTTAGAAATATGAAAAGCCTAGAGGAGAGTGGGCATGGTAGGGAAGGAAAAAATAATTTCAATTATCAAGAATAGTCCAAAGAATGGGAATCGACTGAAGAGGAAGAAGTAGATTCTCCTCTTCCTCTTCTGAGAATAAAATACTTTCCTTAAGTGTTCAGCTAACCTTGTGACGAACATGCTGAGGTTTCATTTTGGGGCTATCTGATCTTATGTTCATTTAAAAGAACATTGTTTTTAGAATTTCTGAGATAAATCGTATGCAGACAATCTTCTTGTTACCATCCCTTCTGCCATACTAAGCACCCTTTAGCAGCAC
Organism: Chiroxiphia lanceolata; assembly: GCF_009829145.1. Lineage (NCBI taxonomy): Eukaryota > Metazoa > Chordata > Aves > Passeriformes > Pipridae > Chiroxiphia > Chiroxiphia lanceolata. The sequence continues at coordinate 15,408,508 of NC_045641.1, forward strand.
CTGAAATTTGCTGCCATGAGCTCATCATGAATTGTCTTTCTAGAAAAATTGCTTTAAATGCATCCTTACATTTTTCTGGCAGCCTGTCCATAAATGAAATACCTCTGTTCATAGTTGTAGAGACCTTACTGTGCAGTGCTATGTTTAAGATGTGAAATGGATTCCATGACACCTCCTGGATGACTCTTAAGGGTGTTTCAGGGGTCTTTGCCATTTTGAAGAGCTCTTGAACAAACTGACAACTGTATCAGGAACTGATGCTACTTAACCTGGAATGGCTATGCTGATCCTATGGAAGGACACTTTCCTTAGGATATGGTTGTGTTGCTGATCTCTCTCCTCTGGCCTGGATCTAACTGGAAGAAAATTTGAAATAATCCAGAAAACTTACCTAGTGCTAAAGATGCTTTGATACATAGCACAGCCAAATCTGGTGTAGATAACTATAATATAGTGAGACGAGAATATTTTTTGGATAGCTGTCCTTTGTGTCTTTGAAGAGGGGAAGTGGTATAAATAATTTGTAATTTTATTCTGCATGGAATCAGTAGAGAGGTATACAAACAAATGCATTACTAATTTTTCATGGTACAGAAATGGTGAAATTATTAGCTGTCTCTGCACTGATGACTCACTAACCTTCCTCATGCTTATGCCATGGTGACAAGGCACTCTTTTCTCATGCAGACAGCAAGGATAGGTTTCAAAGGCATTTAAACATAGAAGGCCAAGACACTTTTTACTGACACCTGTGAGGCTGCAGACATAAGCCCTTGAAAAACTAGTATTTAAAGTGAAAACCTTGAAGGAGTGGAGATGTTTTCTTTATGTCTAACCTCTGAGTTTGACACTTCCTTTACACTTTACTGTCACAAAAATAGAAGTTCATCGGTATTTATGTGTTTTGAAAGCAGATTACAAAATCATGGAGCTACAGGAGATAATTCACACTAGAAGAATAAAGGGACTAAACATATCCATCTGCATGTTGTAGCACACATGGCTTTTAAAGCCTGTGGTCAGTATTAGATACAGTGCTCGCTGATGATTCCAGCAATGATGGTTCCACTTGTCCTAGCAAATACTAAATTCCTTGTCTTTGTTCAATGAATTGAAACAATCAGCAGTAGTAAAGAAGAAGGAAGTTAAGTATAGTAATCAAAGGCAGCAATGAATGATATAACAATTTTCAAACTGTAGTGTGCATTAGGATTGTTTCAGTACTATGTTCAGCTATCAGAAAGGACCAAGCTATGGCTGAGTTCATTCCATTCTTCAGGCTCTTGGAAGAAACTGTTTGGTAGCAGCCAGGATAAAAATATGATGTTTAGTGGATGTTACTTAAGGGAATTATTGAACAAATATTTGAAGAAGAACCAGAGAATATGATATGTTCATTACAAATTCAGACTTAGTAAGTGTGTCATTATCATGAAAATGCTGTTGTGTCGTAGTCACAGTTGTTTTATTCCAATAATGCTGAAGCTCATTTCTAAGCTCACTCCTATACTCATCCACGTAATCTATCACATCTACAAAAGAAAAGATGTCATTTCCAGTTCCTTGACTTCCTACAGATTAGTTGGTGTTGGTTTTCTGTGTGCAGGTTTTTTATTTTATTTTTTTTTTAGGAGTGCAAAGATTTAATCATAAAACTTCTTTTCTTGAGATGTCTAATAATAATCTGCAAGGCAGAGAGCTGAGGGGGTGGAGGGGAGTAATCAATGTTTGCATCCTGTGGCATTTGTCTTCAATTATACTCCTGAAACCTGGAAGCAGTGATGTTTTAAAGTAAGCATTCGGTGTTACGCATTACAGCTATTCTGAATTCTCTACTTTGTTCTTAGTTTATGCTATAATTACTGCAAGTCTATCCCTCATTCCTTAAGTTAGGTTGCAGATATTGAAACAAGTTATGTAGGTATCTGATAATTAGCAACAGCTAACAATAATAAAGTAACAATCACAAAAGAAAGCAAAGAAAATATGTCCTGCTTTCCACTGCAAAATTTTCACAGATTCACTGATGTCATTCAAATGTCAGCTTAGCATATATCACACACAGTCCTGGTGTTTCTTTTGCACTGTAGTCTGATAGGTATTTTATACATAAATTCCAGATACTAAAACTGCCTCTGTCCTAATAACTGGGCATTATTCCAGTCCCTGCACCTCAGTGCCATTTAAGAATGAGAAAATACAAGGTGCCTCTGTGGAATTATAATATTGCATATTTAGCCCCATTGGTGCACATCTTTTGTCTACTGCTTAGTTTTTAGTTTCTTTCTTTCCCATATAAATCACTCAGTGCATGAGAACTATGTACTTAAAGGCAAAACAATAGAAGACAAAATAGCTGTGCCTTTATAACCATGATGACAGAAGATAGATATCTCCCCAGCAACACTGAAGATTTGAATTTCCTTAACTCCTCCATTATTTTCATAGGATGCTTTATTTATGGAATCATCCATAACCAATTATTTCCATTTTTCTAAGTAGAATAAGATACTAAGATCAGATAATATAAAAAATGATCAAAACACACCCCCACCAAATCAAAAGTAAAGTGGATTAGTAGGGCATAATACAACATCATATCACACTTACATGATATACTTTTAAGTTACTCATACCTATAGTATTATAACAGTTATATATAGTGATGTACTATACTTAGTATAGTAACTCTTCATGCCTTTCAGTTTATTCATGCCATGCCCTTTGGGATCCACTGATCATGTTTAGATTCTCATAGCAGATTATAAAAGTGGGAGGAAATGTATTATAATGCTGAAAAAAAGAGTTTAAATTTTTTCTTAATAATTGCTCTTTAGGTTTCTTGTAGCTTATTTGTACTCGGCATTAGCCTCTCAAGTCACCAGTGGTCCTTCACCCATTCCTTCACACTGCTGTATAGACAAAGATAATAGTGAACGAAATTTGTCTTTGGGGTTTTTTTGTGTTTCTTTTTTTTTGTGTGTGGGGGGTTTTTTTTATTTGGTTTTTTTTTTAGCAATTTCAGCTGTAGCCTTACTGGTTTGGCTCCCTGAAGACACACCTAGAATATTTGTGAAGGTATGTTGTTTCTTGGCTGTACTGAAAACTTCAGACAGACTGGTTTAAGAGGAAATACCTGATGAGAAATTGCTCTGTGTTTAGCAACTGGACAAGAGAAGGAAAATAAAGAAAAGAGATTCAGGTGATAAATTCCTGACAACAAAGAGCCAGAAGATTAGAAGTGGGGTGTGGTCAGAAGTTTCTGAATAAAAATATCAGTGATCTCTTCCTTGAGTGTCTGCCACTGGAGCATTGTTTCAGATGCGTGCTGCACACAGCGAGTATCTATCCTGTACTGAAGAACAAATTACTGTCTTCTGAATTCCCACTGCTGCTCCTTCCAGATTCTCTCACCATCATTATTTTGTTGTACTACCTGGGATCATGCATTGAACTTGAATTATAGCAACAAAAATCTAGAAATGAAATTCAAAATGAATGTATTCAGATAATGTTTGTGCCTTTGGAGTCACATTTGTCTTTTACAAGTAAACACATTAAACTTCTTTATTTCTACATGTAAAACAGACAGAGGAGTAGAGGACTTCAGTACATGATTTGGGGTTATACTGTATGATCTTTGACCTGTCCTACATATTGTGTGACTACAGATATGGCATTTAATTTGCCTGTGCCTTACCTTCCCACCTGTGGCATAGGGATGGCAGAGCTTCCATATCTCTCCAAATTGCTGTGATGAAAAATGAATATTGGGGGCTACTGAGGTTTGGGCATTGGAATGGGCTGCCAGGGACGTGGTGGAGCCACCATCCCTGGAGGTGTTTAAGAAGAGACTGGAAGTGGCACTTAGTGCCATGGTCTAGTAGACGAGGTGGTGTTGGGTCAAAGGTTGGACTCGATCTCAGAGGTCTTTTCCAACTTCGTTGATTCTATGATGCCATTCTAATGGATGCAAATTAAATACATGACATATAAGATAGTGGAGCTGTTGCGATTATTGTGAATCATTATGAACAGATTCAGGGCAACTGAACTGGTGGTCTTGAAAAAAAAAAGGAAAGGGCCTACACACGTGCAATAGAGTGAAATTCCCGTTTCTCATGTGTCAATGCACAAGGTAACCAAAGCAAAGCCACCTCTTTTCCCTCCAGTCTTTGCAACTGTAGCTTCCGTTGGCTTTCCCAGGGCCATCAGCACGGAGGTGTTTCCCTTTCCCGCTGACTCCCGGCGGAGCATCGCCCCGCCCCGCGGGGCCGCTCGGTCGCGCCCCCTGGGGGCGGAGGGCTCGCCCCGCAGCCCCGTCCGTGTCGCGCCGTCGGTTTCCGCAAACTCCCCGCGCGTTCCTGCCTGGGCGCGGTTGCTGTCCCGGCCTCGGGAGAATTAACCCGCCTCGCCGCAGGGCGCTGAAGTTCGGGACGTCACCGGCCGGGGCGCGGCCCGCCCGCACTGTTGGCAGCCGCTGCATCCCGCGTGCGGAGCCGCTCACTCACAAACGCAGGAGGAGGGGATTCCCCGGACAGCCGGCGGGACGGGACTGGACGGCAGTTTCCGTACAGGGGCCAAAGAGGAAGAAACGGGGGAGGCGTAGAAGCGAAATCGCTCGGCACACCTCCCCTGGCTCTGCCTCCACCGGGGTCCTTCCCCGCCCCGCACCCTTTGGTGCCGGTTTTCCCCCCGGGGGGCTCCGCTCCGTGCCCCAGCTTCGGCCGTCGGGCTCCCCGCGCCCGGCGCGGTCACGCGCGGCTCCCGCTCGCGGTGACGTCACCGCCCCGCTCCCGCTCCGCCGCTCCCGCCGGCGGCCGCAGCCCGCGGGCGCGGGGCGGTGCGGGGCGCTGCGGGCCGGGGCTCCGCGCTCACGGGGCTCCGCGACGCGGGCGGCGGCGCCGCGCTGTGGAGGCCGCTTGGCGCCGCCTCTTCCCTCCGTCCCTCCTTCCCGCCCGCGCCGCGCTGCCCCATGTTCGGGCTGGAGAAGCCGGCGGGGCAGCAGAAGCCGGGCAGGAGCGGTGGGCTGCCGAAGATGGCGTCCGTGGGGGATTTTAACGTGCTCAGCTCCAGCATCCCGGCCACCAAGGTGGAGCTCTCCGTGTCCTGCAGGTACGGCGGCGGCTCGTTCGCCCCGCGGCGTCGGAGGGGGCGGACGGGCGGGCGGGCAGGTGCCCGCGGTGGGTCGGGCAGGGCTCCCCTCGCCCTGGCGGTGTTAGCGGAGCGGAGAGGAGAAGGGGCAGCGCGGGACGCCCTCCGCACGCCCGGCGCTGTGCGAGGCGCTTTCCCTCTTGCCCTGCCGAGCTGTCAGCGCAGCCTCGGGCAGAACCTGGGAGCAGCCCGGGGCCGGCTGCCAGCCCGCTGCAGACCGCTGTCCCTCACCGGGCGTGCCCGCTGCAGGGAGCTGCCGGCGGACCCCGGGGCGAAGCGCCCGCTCCCGCAACGGTTTCGGGCTTCTGCCGAGACGGGCAGCAGCTGCTGCCGCCCCGCATCCCGCCCGCGCCGCTGCCGGCACGGGGGAGCGGGAGTGGCGGCGAGGAGCGCGCAGAGCGCGTTCTCCGGCAGGTATTTTAACTTCTGGAGCTGTCCCAAGTGCCGCGGTGGGGACGGAGAACTCCCGTCCGGAGAAATCCTGTCGTAAGTTCTTCGAGGCGCTCTTGCAAAACTGTTACGGAAGCGGGCGTGTTCTGTTGCTTCGTCACATTTTATCGTAACGCTGGTGCCGAGAAATTACGAAAATGCCACCCCGTAACGCCAAATCTAGTATATGCGGGTTTGTTCCTCGACATTTGTGCTTTCTCCCACATAGCGCAGAGAATTTCCTATTAGAGGTCTAAAAATAATTTTATCTCTGGGCTTTTATATTTGTACCTTCGTTCACATTCGCAACTTCTTAAGTATTCCCTAGTAATTGCAGAGCAGCGGTTCCTTTCACCAGCAGAATTGGCAGCTTCTAGCGGAAAATTTGAACTGTTAGTGTTGTTTGCTGCTGGGAAATGAGACAAAGTTTCCGCTACAGTCCGTTGCATCATTTTCTAATGTAGCTGTCCGGGAGTTGCTGCTGTTAGCAGTACTTCTACTAGGACAGAACAGCAGCGCTCTAAACTTGAATTGTCAGACCACTCCCTCTCTTTCCTTAGTAAATAAAGTATGATTTGATGTTTAATCAAGGGTGCGTTTCAAAAGAAGGCTGAAGCAATGAGAAATAGAGTAAGATTGAATTTCTAATACTGAAACAGTCACTAGGCTGTCATATGAACAGCCTGATGTACTTACTGCTTGTCTCTGCAAAGTTCACGGGCGCCAACCCTGGTCCAGTGAAAGGTGTGCCGCTATGTGTAAAAGCAATCCAGGACCTCTAGTGTTACTTTTAGCTTCTTCAAATAACCTGTCACACTTACAGATGTCAGAACTCTTATGCTGGCTTTGATCTAGTTCCCTTATTCTGGATGTACCTTTCATTCCAGGTATTCTTTTTATATACCTGCAGTGCTTTACAGTGATTTGAGAATCCATCAGGTAGTTACAAAGAAATATAGTTATAGGACATAGTCAATCAATTCTGACTTTACTTGTAACTAATTTCAGTGTATAGTTTACACTGTTAATTTCTCTGTAGATAGCATCAAAATACATGTCTGTTTTGTTAAAACTGACTTTTTTTTTTTCTCGTTTAAGAAATAGAGTCTCCCTGATATGTCTTGATGTCAGGGGTAGGAGGATGGGAATTTCCATGGTGATTCCTTCCTTCTCTATGTGCTGGATGACAGCTTTTGATTACAAAATTGTACTTAAAAACGGAGTGTAAAAAGAATGACACTGGGGCAGAGATTACTGATTAGCACATGTTTGTGATTCATCTGTAAAGACATTCACTGGCTAAAGCTTGTGAAATGTAGTGTTAAATTAAATTGTGAAAGACTGCAAGAGCAAACTGCAAAGTTCAGAGAATGCTGAAAATTCTTTAATAATTAGCAGTTGTGTATTCCTAAATACCTGGAGAGAAATGCTTTTATAACAGTTTGGGTCATGACATCTCTTTTCCTTGATAACCAAAGAGTTGTAGAACCAATTTGGTTACAAATTAACATCAACAATTATTAGCTGATAACTACTACTTCTTAGATTTTTCTTCTTCTTTTTTTTTTTCTTGTTTTCATTATAGGAGATGAGGGAAGTTCTTCTAGTTTGTGTAGGTGGTGTAACTTGGTGGTCGATGAAGCACTGCAGGCTGTTTGTGCCACAAAATAAACTTGGGACTCTGGGCAATGTTCTTTCATGTCTTCTTCTTTCTGTATGTCTTATTCATAAGGGTAGAGCTTCTATTCACTTAGCTTTTAATTCTGTGTAGTCTATCAGCGCTTCCTGAGTTAATCTGCCCTGCATGCTCATGCTGCCAATGTTATCAAAGTAGCCAGGTTCAGTACTATGCAGATGGAATTGCACTACTTCTTATTCTGCAAGCCAGCCTGGTTTAGCTTCAGGGGAACATCAGGTAGCCTTTAGGAAATGTGCATCTCATGGGATGAAAAATTGTCTATCAAAATTGTAAAATCCAGGAAATTTTTGAATATCAGGTGATATTCTTTCTGGGATTTTGTTATGACTAAAAGCTTTTGATATCATTCCCATAGCTTATTGAACACCAGCATTGGCTATAATTTTACAAATGCTAGAAAAAGCAAGAAATTAATTTAATTCTAGCTATTACTACTCAGTGCCTAGCAAATAAAAAGTGCACAATTCTTTTCTGACTCTGTAAGATGTAGTTTATCAGAAATTTGTAGTCTTTGGCTCAAGAGCCAGATCTAATATGGCAGAAAAACTTCCATGTATCATCCCAGAGGATCATCTAATGTTGGAAGTAGTCCACTATTGTCTGGATCAATTTTTCTAGTAGCCATCTCCTTCTGTGCCCTGTTGCTCCCTTTGTTGCATGCCCTGGAGGACATCCGTGGTCTGATGAAAATCTTACTGTCACCTGCCATGTGATCTTTATTAGTTTCAACCTGGCATAATTTTGCACAATTATCATGTGGTGAAGGACCAAGACCTTTTCCCTCCAGTCAGTATGGAAAAGAGGATATAGGCTGCTCTTTTTCTTCATTATTGTTTTCCAGCCCAAAGATTCCTCTTCCTCTAGAGGGGTGTTTGCACTGGATACTGATTTTGGGCCTGTGCCTAGACTTGAATCTTCTCTTACCGGCTGTGTGTGTAAGTTTGTGCTCCTATGTGAGTTTCAGGTAAGCTTCAGGCCATGTACCTGTCATCCTGTTTTCCCTCTGGTGATATTCTTCACCGATTCCAATCTAGTTAAATCTTGGAAAAACTTCATATTCCGTTCCTGTCTTCCCTAGTATGAGTGCAGTTACTGTGTGTTGACTGAACTAGTGCATTTAGTGCTGAGAACACAAGTAGATGGTGGATACACATATCATGATGTTTGTGCTGTGTGTGAACTTAAAGTTCAGTGTAGTTCAGTGGGCTCAAGTTTTTTAATTTTTTGTTATGATTTATATAATGATGATTTCTTCTCATCATGGTTACTGTGTGGACCAACCTAGTTTTTTTCTTATGGTACCTGATTAAGCCACAGCCGTTCTGAAACCTTATGTTTGAAAAAAGGCCAAGAGTTTTAATTTACATATTAATGTTTATTTACTTAATGAGAAGTTATGAATCAGAATTATTTTCTTGAGAGCAATTTTATTAATATCTATAGGAAAGTGAAACTGGATAGGGTCTACACTGTATTCCCACACTAGGCATAATGTGCATAAAGGCACCATAAACTTCTTATCATGGTTAATTCAACAGGAATACAATTGGTTGTCTATGCCTGTTTTGGATCAATTCTATGCTGCTTCACAATTTGTACAGAAATCTAACATGAATGAATGAGCTGAATGGAATTAAGCAACCCTTATTCTCAGTAATTAAGATAATTTAATTTCAGGTTTCTTGCACAGAGGAATAAAGCATACTACTTCAGAATTTTTGCTTTTCCTTTTCTTTGGTGGTCTGAAAGTTTTAACCAACCACTTCCTAGTGGTTGCAGTACCTAAAAGTATGTTTAATTATATCTTTGTTTGTCCTGGACATTGATTTCTGGCAAGATCATATCTCTCCAGCCAGGATACTTACCTTCTGCTTTTTTTTCTGAAATATTAATAGTTCATTGAAAGTCCCTGTCACAGAAAGACACAATGATTAAAAAAAAGATAAAATCATAACAATCATAACAAATTATTGGGCTTGTAGCTCTGTATGGTAGAAAATAAAATTAATCCTGATTATAAGCCTGGTTTTGATTTTCCTGCTTTCTTTGTGTATGTGCTTCCAGATTGGATTAAAAGTCCGTGGAGTGGTTATGTGTGACTGGCAACAGAAGGTTGATCTTACATGTTTTTTCTTTGAAATGGAACTGCCTAGACAACCAGCTTGCTTCAGCTGAGAAAAATTACTGTATTGTGAGAAAAAAATATAAATGGGTGACATTGTCCTTCAAAATAGTCATGGAGATACACTTCTGATAGACTCCGTAATTTGGTTTTCACCTGTGTGTCTATATTGTTTGAAATTTAAGCATGAAGCTATGTGACTTCTAGAATTTAAGGCAGATCTTTTACACTGTAAATTCAGTCTTGGGATTGTTGGGGCAGGCTGTTACAACCTGACCCTGAGATGGGGTAACTGAGGTTCTTGTTAGTAGGTCCCTTGGGGCAGATTAGAGTGAAAAGACACTGAATGACCAGTGGCAGGTAATTCATATATGGCAGGTTTATTTTAGAACAAATTGGTTGCAATGGAAAGGAGGTATGTAGTCATTTTGGTTATTATCTAGAGAAATATAACAATATAAAAGTATAAAAATATCGCTTAAGAAAATATATAAGGAAAAGAAAAAAAGGTGGATGAAAAAAGAAAAAAGAATAGATAGTGGAGAAGAAAGGTATCACCACCTGTGGAACCAGCGATGATTGCAGTTTTGATGTCCCCCGGTTAAGATGATGGGCACAATCTTGATCTGTTGGGAGTGGAGAAGCCCTTGAAACCAAAAGTTCAATGGGGTAATATGTGTTCAGGTTCAGGTGTGAAAGTCCAGGTACCTCTCCTGGGGAGAGAGTTTTACAAAGTCTGACGCAAGGCTGTGAATCGTGCACAGTCCTCTGGTGGAAGGCCCCAGAAATGAGTCTGGGGGTGATTCGGGGTCTTCGATGGTTTGTGACACCATCTAAGACATGACGACTGTTTTTCATGCCTACATAGTTGAGCCAGTCGTGCTTTATCAGAAGGGATGAATACCTTCAGACTTATATGTGAATGTCCCAATACCTCCCCTGGCGGGAATTTTACAGCTGAGCCTTATCAGGAGGGAGGACATTGGCTTGATTAAAAGCATTATCCCACCTCGCAGAATCTGCTACTTACCGGCCCTTTGGCCTTTTCCCTTATCTGGCTCAAAAACCATCTTGTCACTAAACCAAGGTGTGTTTGTGTGGTTGTCCTCTGGTGGTGGGAATACACCCCCTCTGCACCTGGGCTGTTATGCAAACCAGAGGTTGCACCACCACACACACAAAAGCTCTCCTTCTCCCCTTTGACAGGGGGTGCAAACCTGGCCTCAGCAAAGCACCCTGCTGCTTTTGCAAATCTAATTGTTAGAGTCATTAACCTTTAACATTCCAATCTTTCACACAGGCCCCAGGTTTCACACTAACTGTGCAAGTCTCAGGACTTGTCAGGTTTTGTCTAAACTTGTCTTTGTCTACAAGGAGCTTTGTTTGGTTTTGCTTAGCTGCAAACCCAAACCCAGTGGATTTTTTCTAGCAACTGGGTGGCTACTCTTTAGTTTCACTTGGCTTGTCCTTGTGTAATTGTGTGGTATAACCATGTTTCTTTATACAGATAGTAGTAGCAAGTAATTATTCTGTGTGTAATGATGTATTTGTGACTCTCATAGAATGGTATAATACAGAGGTGTGATAGCAGAGGCCTTGCAAGTGGGGACACATTATGCTGGGTGTGGGAGCAGAGGGTGAAAAGAGGGGGATGCCCCCCCTACTGGGGACCCCAGTGCGGTAAAGAGGTCACCAGTGGTTATTAAGGAAGTGAAGACTGGGAACTGGACAAATCCAAAAGAGCTGAAAGAGCAAGTCTCAAGCAGATGTTATACACACTGCATAGAGTGTACAGTAAATGTGGATGTGAAATGGAGTTGCAGGTGGATGAAGTAAGAACATGTTAGCTCATATGGGAGTCCTCAGAGCAGGGAGGAAGAATCCATGAACATCATTCTCCTTCTGAGACCATCTGCTCTGCCCCTGCCACCACTGTAAACTTCATGCTTCTCCCTGGACAGGACGTGGGACACTGATGGGTGGCTTACTGTAACACCCTCCCACAGCTGAAGCCAACAGTCTTAGGCTTCAGAAGGGATAAAGGGAAGCCTGGCAGCAGGAAATGGACCAGATACGAGCAAGTGTGCAGTGACTTCAAGTGTATTTTTATGACGATTTTCCGTGGTAGCATTATTTTCATCATTTTCCTTCCTTCTCTGTCCATCTGAGCAGTGGCTCACCTCCAACAGTCCTGCAATAACAGAGAAAGGATGAATATTACATTGATGGTATATATTTTGATTCAAAGAAACCTTTGAACAATCTGAAAAGCACTTTTATTACGGCCGGGGAATGCAAAGGGGCAGGTGTTTTCCCCAGTGCCCTCCACTGAGCAAAGAAATACCATAACTTTTTATACATTTTGAAAGTAGCAAGTTTAAAATTATCTATACACACACTCTTTTTGCAGTCTGCCTTATCTAAATAGACACTTAGTTTTACCTCCTATTCTCACTATTATAGAGTAGTTACATAAAGTTTTATAATTTCAAACAGTTTCAGGTTCCCCACCTCTCTCTACGTGCTAAAAAGCCTTCCCTATTCTCTAAGCTATTTTATCTTAATTGCCCACAGTTTGGGCAGAAACTTTTAAACAGTTTTACATTTTGCAAAGTCACACTTACATAGCTAAATTAACATAGCTAAATTTTATTTCATTTTCTATTTCATTTGCTTTGTAAGTTATTTCTTTGATGTATACCTTTTAAAGAATTGTTTCAGAAAAACTGTGCAAAACCAATCTGTATGTATAAAAACATATAAATAATTAATGCAACACTGTAATAACAATACAGTCCTAAAAAAAATCTGAACTCAAATGAAGCAGCATATCTATGGATTTGGATGGTCTGGATGAAAGTAACTGGAAAGGACTGGTGAGTTGACACTAGATTGAATAGCTGTTTTGACACTGGGAGTCCTTAGGGCTATCCTCCAGGATACATCACCAGTAGCTCAGAGCCAGAGACTGTTTACCTGCCAAGGCTTAGCAACATAAATATGGATGGTTCATCCTGTTGGTTTCAAATAATAATTTGGTTGGTACTGAAGCAGAGTTCTACCAGTTTGTGATATTCCTAAACGGACTTTTATTATTTAAACAGGAATAGTTCACGATTGTGTTCAGGTCTGCTTCATCTGCAAAAGTGTATTTTCATAATCCACTACTTCCTGTCTGTTTCAACAGAATTCCTGCAAAACTGTTGCTATGTTAAGGTAAATAAACTTGGCAATTCTTTTGGTTTTGTTTTGTTTGTTGTTTTTTTTTAAACACCAGGAGTAGTCATCAGTTGAGGTTTCATCCTAAAATTGTTTGCATACGTCTAGCCAGAGAAAGCTTTCTGTGGGTTGTCATAAAACTCATGGAGGAACTGCTAGTCTAACCCTCTTATTGCTTCTCCCTTTTTTTTTCCCTTAAGGCTTCTGAATCAATATATGTTTAACTTGACAATGAAAGTTTGTGGGAGGCTGAAAATCATTTCTTTGTCTTCTTTGAACAAGAAGAGTGAATTACTTCTCCAAGGGTTATGAAGAGGTATTGTGGATGTTTTCTTAAGGTTGTATATCAGAGATATGTTTGTTTTCTTTCTGGTACTTCTAGTGCCCCAAAGAATGGAGACAATCTGAACAGAAAGACAGAGGTCATCCTAATTGCCTCTTATTAAGTAGGGCCACTGTTTTCTCACCTGTGAGCCTATTCTAAGAGAACTGGTTATTTTGATGAGAAGGTAAAATTCCGAGAAGTTGTCTGATCTACTTTTAAGTCCAGGGTGTTTTGAATCTAGAGATCTGGAGGCTAATAGCTCGCTTTATGCTCTGACAGAATACAAAAGCAGAGAATAAATAGCTGGGGAAAGGTGACTACTTAAACTGGCAGACTGCTGAAAAGTTGTTTGTGAAATTACTCTGCAGGAAGTCAAGTGGGCTCTTCACTCAAGTGGCCTCTTTGGATTATGTGTCATCTTACCTAGGACTGACCCTGGCAAGTTCAGTAATATCAGTTAGAACTAAGGGGCAGTGACTACTAGGTTAATGTTACAATTAGTAGTATAGTGGCTACTATTCTGCACAGTAAAAAGTGAGGAGACACTTCTTTTTTTTTTTTTTTTTTTTTTTTTTTCAGGATCTTCCTTAAAAAAGGGCCATGGGCCCTTTATTGAGTAAGGGAAACAGAAATGCATTTATTTAATGAGCTAAGCACTATTTCTTTTCCCACGGATTGACACAAGTGTGAGAGAAGTACTATATACTCATATGAGAATAAAACACATTGAAAATATATATTTTCTAAAAATTAAAAATAACTTTTCACAGGTAACTAACTTCTGTGTTTGCAGACTGCTGAGTGCTTTATTTCACAACCTAAGAATCTTTGCATGCACTTAGATGTAATCTAAAGATGAAGAGAAACATAAGACTGTAACGTGCAGAGAGATTCTGACAAATTAATTTGAACTAAACCACGTATTTATCATTAAGGATTTCAGAGCTGTTGAAAGCAATGTATAAATAAGTATTTTTCCAGTCAACACAGATTTTTTTTTTTTATTTTTTTTTTAACTAGAGAAGCAGATTTTAAGCTACTTAGTTCTATATTACTGTGCGAGATTTCTGTCATTTCTGAAGGGGGAATTGGATTTACTTTTGCTTAGCAGTTGGGTTTAAGAAAGGGTTAAATTAAAACAAAAAACTTACAGAGAGGGAAGTTCAGATATTGATCATTAAAATGAAGTAAAATTTGAAGTAAAGTATATGTGAACAAGATGAGTAAATGCTACTTTCTAGTGTACATCTAACAACATACGTATAACATAGAGTACATGAGATCATGTGAAGCAACATAGACCATGATGATGTCTGGTTAGCTACCACTGCTAACTGGATCAGTGAATCTTGAAGTACATGATTTATATGTATAGTTGTTTAGATTAACATAGTACAGGACACTTGGCATTTGGAAACATTTATTTACTGGGAGGGTGGTCAAACACTGGAACAGACTTCCTAGAGATGTGATCGATGTCTGTGTTGAAGAGGCATTTGGACAGTGCCATTAACAACACTTTTCAGCTTTTGGTCAGCCCTGAGTTGGTCAGGCAGTTGGACTGGATGATCATTATAGTTTCCTTCCAAGTGAAACACTCTGTTCTAAAAAACTTTCTGAAGCACTGGACAGAAACTGTTATTTTGATAGATTTTTATTACATTCATGAAACTGTGTGAACAATATGAATCTGTGAAGCAAAGCTAAATATCTTACCTTATTTACTGATTACCTTTTTTCTTTTTTCTTTTCCCTCTGCGGGGATATTGCTCTCATTATACAGAAAAAAAATTATCGCAGGATTTCTAATCTGTCTTGTGCTTTCCACTTTAGACCAAGTAGGTGTTATTTCCATGGCTCCTATTAATTTTTCCCCCCTTAGTCATCTATGCTGTTGCAACTATTTTGGTTGCACTCCAGAATGGGCAGGTGCGGAATGAATTCCTTCAGGATCTGTGCTGATATAATAATGCTTTCTGCACAGATATTCCTATACATTTCTTTGCTGTGGGTGTTTGATGTGCATGTTTCTCCAGATAAAAACATGTGTCTTTCCCCCCCCTTGTAATTGATAGCAATTCCTTTTCTTTTTGCATTCTTTATCTTAAAGGTTGAATGGATGTAGGGAAAAAAAGTACTCACCATGTTCAGTCAAAATGCAAGTCTGTTTCTCTTGATACTTTGATTAGGAAAAAGAAGAAGAAGTTTCAGATATTTCTGGTTTCTGAGTCTATGAGCTTTCCTGAAATAAAACAGTGTACTTCTAAAGAGAATGCTTTTCTCAGGGAAAATGGAAAAAATACACTCTATTGCTCAGCCTATGCAGAAAGTGCCATTGAAAATTGAGAGTATGAAGACTACTAAAGCTCTGGAAGTATATCTGATCTTCTTTCTTATTTTGCTGTTACCATTTCTTGTGAGTTTAGATTGTCCTGTGCTTATGTACCATGCAGTTTTTGCATATTTAAAGGAGCACTTGACTGTTATCCCCTTAAAATGAAAATGCACAAATGAAATTGAGCAGCCTCTTGAGTTGTCAGGTGATTTAGTGGACACATCAGACTTTTTCTTGGTTTTTTTTTTTGTTTGTTTGTTTGGGGTTTGTTTGTTTGTTTTGTTTTTTTTTTTTTGTGGTTTGGGGTTTTTTTTTGTGTTGGTGTTTGTGGTTTTGGTTTTTTTTTTTTGGTTGATTGATTAGAGTTTTTTCCCGTTGGCACTGATCTTCTAAGTTCCTTTTGAAATTGACTGCACTTCTTCAACAGCTTGTTAAGTTCTTATGTTACTATTTTGGTTGGCTGTTAATGTTTTGGATGATCAGGCATGTCTGCAAACTTTGCTGAAGACATTGTTTATTTATGGGAAAATGTGTGAAGGGTTGAATTGAGGATACTGCAAGCTGTATTAGTTCAAACCTGTCAACTGATGACACTGACCTGAATTACAACATTAAACTTTGGTATCTCTACCCTTGCAATCCTTTCAAGGATACTGTTTATGTAGAAATGTTCTTAATTCAAGAAGTACTTAATAGCAGCTAATGGTTGAAGACCAGGAATATTCTCAGAAGTATTACAGATTCTTACCTTGTTTTTCTGCTGTTCCCATGGTGGCTGCTTTTTGCAGCTGCTGGAATAAAAGCATCAGGATAGACTGAGCTTTACAATACCAGGCCAGTCTTTATGTTAGTATGTGCATTGGAAAACAGAGGGAAAAAACTTAAAAAGGAACACAGTAAGAGTAGGAAATATCTAAAGAACTCAAAGCACCTTATCTTCTTATAAGAATGATTAAGATGACTTAATTTTAATTTGCGGTGGCAAACACTTAACATACCAATTATTAAGTCACTGTATAGTCATTATGCAGAGGAATTAAAATTGTTTGGAATTCCAGTGGTGAATATGAGAGGCCTATCCCAAAACCTAATGTACTATTTCTTTCATATAACTCTAATTTTGATGTTTTATAGCAATTCATTTTTGGATAAACCAATTCTATTTACCATTTATTAATGGCATATCTAGGTAGATACATAGAGGCATAGGAGGCAATTTTCATTTTGGATTGGTAATTCTGATATTGCAGAACTTCCTGTACTGTCCTTTAAAGCAGTTTGTAGTGATTTTTGTCAAATACTGATTTGAATTTGCTGATTTTCCTGGGTTTGTTAATATTTTAATTTATATTTGCACATTTTTTGTTAAGGTAGAATACAGTTTCTCTTAGTATAATTGTTTGCATATATGAAAATCACACTTCTAAATAGATTAGAGAAGTTCTGAAGAATGAGTGCATGCAGAATTCAGGTTCATTCACAAGTAATAGTTTTAATGCTAGTGCTACTTTGGCTAAATTAAATAAAACAGATCCATCCAATGTTCATTTAAAGCTATCTTTTGTTCATACTGCTTGTTCTGAAATGTGAACTTGGCAATATCTAACTTTGTAATACAGTATCTTTTCCTTGTTGAAGTCTGAGTGGACCACTTAGAACACCTATATTGAACAAAATATTAATACACTTTTCAGCGCTGTTCAGTAGCACAAAAATAATGTGATTTAGGTCTGAATGAGAGTAATAAATGGTGACCTTTGAAGAGGCTCTACTAATTATTAAAGATAATAAGCTGTAAACAATATAAACTGGTTATTTAATTCTTCCTCTTGCTCTGGGGTACAAACAAAGAACTTAGTAGAAATTGTAGCTACCTTACATGTTCTTGAAGACAGTGGAGATTTCCCATCATATCTGGCCACCTTTAACAATGAAAGGCGGTAAAACAATGGAATAAAGTTCAACTTCTGTGTCTGCGGTACAGAAGATTCAATTTAGGATTAAACGTGTTCCTATGAGGTCTGTCTACATCAAGGTCAGTTTCAATTTGCAACAGTGTTTTTCTCATAGATATAGTCTAAATACTTCTGATTATTTCTGCTTTTGCTGAACTCCAGAAGCTCCATGTCTGTCTTAGATTGCAAGAAATTGGAGTGTCCAAAACACTATTGTTTACCAATATTATGAAAACCAGACAGTTAGTCTAAAGTAGCGTTTTTGTTTGTATATTCCAGTTTGCCTTTTTCCTTACTTGCATTCAGTTTGTGGTCAACTGTGATGTCTAGAACCATTTTTGACAGAACTGCTATGTATCCACTACATGTAGCTATGCTGCACTTTGCTGTTAAGTTTAATACCTAACTACCTTACTAAGTTTAATAGCTCTTTCTTATCCCTGTTCAATAGCATCCTGGTTTCAGAACATTTTTCTAGTCTGTCAGGATATTTTTTTAAGTTTAATTATTCTAAATTTTTATTTTTTGAATGATGAAATGTTGGTAACTATTCTAAGACTGGTTTTCTGTTCAGTCCTGATTCTTTAGACTTACTGTTAATTTGAGTCTGCTTATCTGTGTATGATTCTCAGTTGGCTGAAGTGTGGCTACAATATTGAGACTGCATTGCATAACAAAGAAATTAATTCTTACTACTTATTCCTAGCTATTCTGCAGGTAATTAGAAAATTCCTAGTTTTGTTGTGTCCCATGTCTGCTTTAGTTCTCATCCGTGACAGATTCTTACAGATATTTCCTGATGGCTCTGAAATCTCATAGCCATTAAGTATAGTCTAAAGTTTTTGGGTTCAACTAGCAAGTTAATCTCTGATAGATATTTGTAATTTAAAGGTGTTTTTGTTCTTGATGTTCATCTTATATATAACTGTGCTTGTGGTTGCTTTTCACTTCATGGTATTGGAGTACATGGTATTGGAGTAAATGAGCCACATTTTGCTCAAGTTCAAAATGCATAATAAAATGAAATGTAAGAAGACTCAAGTGTTAGTGCTGACTGACTTGGAGTAAGTCTTGCATATTAGGAGAGCAGAAAACTAAGTTGACTCGATTAAAACTGTTAAAAATATATATTCATTGGTATCTGATTTACATATTTCACAATTTTTAATACATAAGATTATTTTTGTCTTTTTTTTTTTTTTGTAGAAATCTTTTGGACAGAGATACGTTTTCTAAATCTGATCCAAGTAAGTATATAGCATTTTATCATTTCTTCTCATTATGTGTTGCAAATGTGAAAAAAACTGGATTAAAAATTAGATGGGTGATTTTCTTCAGCATCAGTTAGGTGCACATTGTCTTTGTGACAATTACTTAGAGTAATGAAGTTACACTTAAATAAGTTACACATCATTTATGTGAACTGGAATTTTAAAGATTGCATTTAATATTGCTTTCCTGAGCTAAACAGTCCCTTATTTAGCAGTCAACCTAAAGTTTCATAAAATTAATAAATGCAGGAAAGTTGAGTTGTTCTTTCTTTTTTTAGTATCTGTTGTTCCAGATCTTTTTCAAAGCTATTAAGCAAAATTCTAAGTAAACAAGAAGTGCTTGTTGCTGCTAGTACACAGTGTCCACTAACCTTAGAATCAAATGCTGAAAAATGAAATTAATTAATTCATCTGTGGGAAACACAACCTTTCCTGATCAAGAATGGTATGATGATTTATGAATTAATGTTTTCAGATTTTTAAGATAGGGACACATGCTTTCCCCATAAGTTGTGTTGAAATGTGACCAAAAGGTTTCCTGCCTATGAAAAAGTCTGTGACTGTCTTCCTGTACTGGACACTTTCTAAAACTTCTATCAAGGAAATGAGACCACAAAAAATTTCCTTTTTTTTTCCGATAGTGTTTAATCAAAGAACTTCTGTAGTGTTAATAGGCTGGTCCTTGAATTATGGTGTCTAGTGTCATGTTGTCTCCCCTACGACTCTCCATTTGCTATTATCTGTAAGTTAATTTTCTTTTTTTAAGCCTGAGCTTTTCTTTGTTAGGTTACCATGTATTGTGCTTACTGGCATTGGAAATAACCCAGGACACATATACTTCTATCAAGTGTCTGGACATGCAACCATGTCCTGATGGGATATACTTGAATATTGAGTCATGTGACAGTGTGACTCCATTTGAGTACTTCTGTGAGAGTATGTATTTACATTCTTTAACAAAAATTTATTGAGAGATACTCCACAATACCCTTTTGATGGGAAAAGCTTCTACTTCCTGGGGAAAAGCTTCAGGAAGTTAGGACTACCTTTGACATTTCTAATCTATAAAACTTTCTTTTTTTTAAGAGGAGACATAGGCACTACCATGCCTCTGGTGCAGGGAGATCATGCAGAAGCACAATTGAGTGTTTTACATATTACTAAAAATTTTTAATTGGCTAAAAAAGACCCTGTTGTGTAGGTTAAGTTGTTTGAAGAGTGCTCAGTGACCTGTTGCCCTGACTTATTTCAGAGGTCTCTTATGTTGAATCAAGATGCCTTTGAACAGGAGTGATAAGGTGTCTAGTTTTTAAGCTCAAACATTATTAAGGGCAAGTGCTTCAAGTTCTTATCAGACAGGGAACTGTATTAGGCATAAGCTGCAGGGTTTGAGTAGCAGGGGACTGCAATGTGACCTATGTTGAGAAGGCCATGAACCACCCTGTGACTGTCACAGCTGGCTTCAGTCAGCTCTGAAAACCATGTGAGTAGATGCTGCCTGCCAGAACTTCTGCCAGCCAGGGGAGCACACAGTGCCCCCTGCTCAAACACATTTTAGTAAAAAAGGGTCAGCAGTTAGAGACACAGCTGTTGAAGATATTGCCAGAGCTGCACTTATGAAGATACACTGCTGGAGATGCATTCTTGGAAAGAGACGCTCCATGCAAAAGGCAGTACATCTCTGTAGCCTGTACACAGCCCAGGCCAGAGCAGGTGAGCAAACCCAGGTGATTGTGGCTAGTGGGTGACCCATGCTGGGGAAGGGACACAAGGAAACAAAGTGGCAGGAAAACCTAGAGAAATCTTAATATCTATCTTTAAAATATTTCTGAGAAGTAAACTAGCGGTATTTTTTTTAATGAATTCAGAGTATATGGAAATATTTTTGAAGTATCGTAACATTGCTTATCCATGCTGTTCTTGTCTAGAGTTGGAAGTAAGGCAGGATAATTTTCCTCAATGTCTCTTGCTCGAACAAAGGCCATTCTTAGGCTGCTCTGTATATACAGTAACTTCATCCTGTAGCTAAAAAGGTGTCAAACCCAGCCACTTTCACAAGATCCACTTCTAGAGCCACTGAGTGTGCAACTGTTAGATCTCATATGAGATAGAACCATGTAGAGTCACTTTGCATGTTGAGGTCTCATTGGATTTGCTTAGGCCAATTCTAGTATGGTTTTCATACTCTCACACAGTTATCTAAGGATCATACTGATAGTGAAAATCCCATTTTATCTTCTTGGTCTTTTTCTCAGCAGGACACACATGCTAGAACTGCACAGTCCTACATGTTAAAGTACTTCTAGACAGCACAGCAGTGGTTACTATAGAAATACATGGGTTTTCCTACAAGAATCATAATCTTTGGGCTGGATATCATGGCTATCACATATGCTGGCACAGCCAGTAGCATACAAGATATGAGTTTCCTTCTTTTGACAGGTCTTTGTTTTGTCCTTCACCATGATTTGGTTCTCACAAATATTGGCATTGGATGCTCCAAGTCATAAAAGCTTTTTAGAAAAAGTGTTCAACTTCCATAGAATCCTTTTCCCTTGTATATAGCTGACTTCCATATCAACATAAACAGCCTTCTCCTGAAATCAGAAAGGGAAGTCTGATTTCTGCGGTTTTCTTCGGAGCTTTACTTGGCCTTTTTTTGATACTGTAATTGCTGCTCAGTATTTATTCCAGTTCTGACCACTTCCCTGCAATCTAGAATATTCATGCCAAGAGGAATCTGTCACTTTGCCTCCCTAGAGGCAAGTTACAGAAATAACTGTAGAGTAGAGTTGTTAGATATAGATGGGACAGACTTGGATAGCCCTTGTCCAGGAAGTATTTTAAACAATACTGAAGCCTCTTACTGACAGTTCTTTCTGCTCAGTGAAGTCAAAACAAGTCATATATACTGATTTATTGTAGCATTTGGACCATTCGGCTCTCCAGTTTGGAGAGTGTTTTTTCTAGGAATATTTTTGAAAAAAACCTGGGGGGGTGGGTTTTTTTTATTACTTTCTTGTAGAGAATTGAGGTAAAGTAGTGCTTCCCTGATGAGGCAGGGATAAGACCTGCAAAGGAGATACAGATTAATGATTTTGGTATAATTTTTCTGTCTAATGACAGTTAGGCAGAATTGTTTTCTTCCCATGCTCTGGTTAACCAAGCTGAGCCCCTGTGTAGCTGTGGTGGCAACGCTGTAGTCAGGATGGAATGTCCTCTTCAGGAACCCTATGATGCCTGAGTCTGATCATAAGAAGGATCTGATATGAAAGACTGTGAAGACATAAAAACTCTTCCTCCAGGGGACCTCCCCATGGAAGATAGTGACAATGAGAAGAATCTTGTGGCAGCTGGGACAAAAACACCTTAGGGAAACTCTGCCTAGAAGGTGTAGAAGCTGGTCAGTGAAGAGTAATGGTGAACCCTGCTAAAACTAGTACCATAAAAAGATTGTGGCAGCATGGGAAAAAGGTCAACTTTATTGTAGCTAAGTCTTCCTTGAAATGGGATAGATGTTTTGTTATGTTTGCGAAAACTGAGATGGGCGGTGTGGATGTAACAGTTGTTGCTCACAGCTGTTCTTTTA
Source organism: Chiroxiphia lanceolata (assembly GCF_009829145.1). Taxonomy (NCBI): domain Eukaryota; kingdom Metazoa; phylum Chordata; class Aves; order Passeriformes; family Pipridae; genus Chiroxiphia; species Chiroxiphia lanceolata. The sequence continues at coordinate 15,430,606 of NC_045641.1, forward strand.
TTTGGCTTCACAAACTAGGGAGATAAAGTAATGCCAGAATATTTCTTTTTTTTTTATTTCGTGGTAGTGGATATTTTACAGTTGTGTTGTTTCTTTCTTCTCCTCAATATTAAATCTCTAATTTTTTAATATTCTTTTTGTTATTGCTGCAATGCACAGGTTTTACTTAGTTTACTGTATTAACACTGATACACAGGGCAGGATGCAGTACAAAAAATAAAGCAGCTAATCAGTAGTGAAAAATACTTATGTTTAAGAAAGATCTGGACCATACAAGTATCTGAATAATGAAAGTGCATATTATTTGTAAATAGTGGCCTTTCCTCTTCTGTTTTATTCTCAACTGGGATTATAGGTATGAGAAATTTCTAACTGAAAATTTAGATGTAAGCCCTTGGCAAAATGGATAAAATTCACAATTCTGTCTGCTTCTGCAGTTGGTAAGACATTTGCATTCTTGGAAACCACTGCTGAAAATTGGAAAATATTCATTATTGCAGAACTGGTAACATTAGTTTAAAAAAATTTTTCCACTGGGGAAAGTGAAAGGAATGTTTGTGAGAACCTACATGTTAGCAGTAGGGGTGTGTCCAGAGAATATTTTTTTCTTTTTTATTTTCTTCTTCTCCCAGTGTTGCCTTGACACAGGTCTTACTAGATTGGGTTGTGAAGATGGTGAAGGGTCTAGAGGAGAAGCCATATGAAGAGTGACTGAGGTCACTTGGTCTGTTCAGCCTGAAGGAGACTGAGGGGAGACCTCACTGCATTCTGCAACATCCTCAGGAGGGGAAGATGAGGTGCAGACACTGATCTCTTCTCTGTGATGACCAGTGACAGGACCAAAGGGAACAGCCTGAGATTGTGTTAGGGGAGGTTTAGGTTGAATATTAGGAAAAGGTTCTTCACCCAGAGAGTGGGCACTGGAACAGGCTCCCCAGGGAAGTGGTCACAGCACCAAGCCTGACAGAGTTCAAAAAGCATTTGGACAACACTCTCAGGCACATGGTGTGACTCTTGGGACTGTCCTATGCAGGGCCAGGAGTTGAACTTTGATCTTTGTGGGTCCCTTCCAGCTCAGGATATTCTATGATTCTACAATTCTAGATGTAAAGGTTAGTCAGAATTTCAGTAACCTTCAGAACTTCCTGTAGCTGATTTCACAGCTTCCATTTCATCGTTTTCTCACATTTTCCCATTTCACTTCATTTGTCATGTAATACACTTTAGCAGTCTACTCCAGAGTGTGCTGTAAAAATAGTCTTTTTGGTTTGGGTTCAGTCTACCATAAGCAGTAACCAAAGCTGAGCACATGATTGTCAAGGGTTTATTTAGAGTAAATGGAGAAAGGCATCTCCAGAGAATATTTTTTTTTTTATGTAAAAGTTTTTTTCATCTACAAGACATCTTATTTAAAAAAAAAAGTGTTAACTTTTAACTTCTATGTGAGCTAAAATATTGAAATTGCATTTTTCTGTTCCTCCTCTTATTTGCTACTGCCTAAGGGGATTTCTTTTTTGGTGCAGACCATATACTTTTCAAGTAAGAAGAAAATGTAGTTTGAAGCTTGACTTCATTTCTGCCTTGGTCTGTTGATGACTCTCACTTCATTGAGAACAAAACCAGACCTCTGCCTTTGTTGTTCAAGGCTACAACCTAAACCAGTATTATTTTTAACTTTCTTTTAAAAAAATAATGATTGGCACAGGAAAATAATTTGTCAAGGAAAAAAAGCGTTCAAATATCTGTATTTCCATTGTTTAGAAAGGGGTTGTAGAAGAGTTTCAGGTAAAAATTTGGTTATGGTAGTTAGTTGCAACTAGATCAAGACTGTAGAAATTAAAGTTTATAGTGCTCATTTAGTGCAAATGATCTGTACTTATAATAGTGTTTAAAAGACCTGTACCTGTCACCAGTCCCCTGTGATGAAAACTGCAGATAAATTTGTAGTGGGTGCTGTACTGGAAATACAGTGACACCTGTGGGATTGTTCTGCTTGGTCTTTCAAAAACAGCTTAGGTCAAAAGCTCAATTGATTCAATTTTTTATTAGGTTTTAGTTTAAAAAAATAAAGTATGTATATGCAAGATACTTTTATATAAATAATTTGAAGCAGAATTAAGGAAGAAAACCCGAGAAGTAATTTATTTTCCTTTTTCAACTTCTATTTCCCCTGTCTCTTTTTTCAATTGAGTCCTCATTTGTTTTTAATTTAATGCTCTTCTTTCTTGAAGGAAGCATATTTTAGGGTAATTATGCATTAGATTACCTAGAATTGCCTGACCATCCACACTTAAAGAAGACCTGCTTTTATCCAGTTTTACTGCTGAAGATTGTCAAGTGCTTTGCTGGGGGTCAACCGTAAGTGCTGCCTCCCATTTTAGAACCACTCCCATTTATTAGCTCATTTCTTCAACAGCTAGACCATATTGTCTCCAGTCTGGTTAGACATACTTAAAACTGAGGGAAAACATATTTGATTGTCCTAGTTACTAATTTCAACAGCACAAGAGACTACAGAATTAGTTCACTTAATTTAAGGATATGTTAAAATCTGAAAACGACCAAACTTCTTTTTTTTCTTTTCACAGTCTGTGTTTTGTACACACAAGCAATTGGAAACAAAGAATGGAGAGAGGTAAGATGCGTATTCACAGATGTATAAACTTTTTGAGTATACTTAAGGCTGTTGTTTTGTCCTAGCAGAAGAGGGCATGTCATAGCCTCTTGAATTCCATGCTAAGCAATGTGAGTCCTATGGGAGTCCTGTGTACCAGCAAACACTTAAAATATAGTTCTGGTAATCTCAATTTCCATATCTGTGTCACATATTTCCATCAAAAGGGAAAACAAAATTAGAGAAAATACATGAGTTTCCCATTTCGCAGTCTTCTTGAGATAAATTAAATCAGACTTAGCTATCAATCTGGATAAAGTTTGTGGATATCGAAAGAGGAAGACACTCAAACAGTACAAAATCTATGGAAGGACTCAATTGTGGTGGTGGTCAGTGTCAGTAAAACTAACCAGTAGTTGTGGTAAAGATCTACTTTTCCTGTGTAGTGTTTCAGAGAAGTTACATGCTGCTGAGTAGAGTAAACATCAGGCAACAAAGAAGAGAGAATGTTATGCATTGCTTGGACTATATCTTCTTAACCTGTCAGTGTAAACACTGGAGAGACAGGTCTTAAGATACTTAATCAAGTACTTCTGAATTGGATATCTGCAGCAAATCAACATTCATAGCCTGGAACTCTCTCCCGGTACTTAGTCATCTAATTTTTCTCCTTTAATGTTATTCTTTGAAAGAGTTGACAGCATTGGGAGAAGGGTAGTCATCTTTCTACTGATAAAATGCACTATTTACCTGCTTTACAGAGAGGATTGGTGGAACCATTCTTCATTACAGGTGGATTGCTGTGTGGCTCTGTTTTTAGAGCCAAGAGTGGAATATACTATCTTACTGTTTTTTCCTGTAAAAGAGGGTAGGTCTGATATTGTTGTTTTCAGAACTGATATTTTATGCGATTATATTGTAAAAATTCCAGTGAGAGGTGGCCAGGGACACAGAAAACAGACCTCTTCTTTTATATTTGGTGTCCTTACCAGTTGACCAGAGAAATATATTTTCTGCTTTGCTGAAACATGGTGGATGTTTTGTCAAGAAGAGGGAATTGAAATTGTCTTGTGCTTGGGGGAAGAGCTCATTCAGCTGTTTAATACGTGAAACATTCTACCTATTTTACTTGTAGTTTTAAGTTAAATTGCTGCTCTCTGTTGTTCTTAACTTGGGACTAGGCATCCTCTCAGTATATGTATTGGATTGCACTCCTCTGATGATTTGTGTGAAGAAATGTCAGTTTAGGGATTCTACATGGGAATTCACTGATCTTAATTAAATTGGCAAATGTAGTGGACATACACAGAGTTCTAAATGTTTGGATAGCAAACTCTGAAAACAGAGGAATTTTGACTTTTATTATTGTCTAGGGTGCATCTGTAACTCTGAGGAATTTTCTTACTTGTCTTGTGTAACCGTTAAAATAAGTACTTACCATTTTTAATATTATAATTGTCTTGATGGTAAAATTGTCACCTTACCTAGAAAATGTTTCATGTGCTTGTTTTGAGGTGATTGAAAAGATTCTGTCTGCTTTTGATTTTAACAGATGCAAGTTTGTAATGTGTGTCTGTTGTCTGTTGCAGTTTTATCTCCTTGACCAATGCAAACCCACCTGAACAGAGCAGCATCCAGTGCTATTTGTTGTATTGCATCTTTGAACTTTTAGATAGTATCTTGACTGCAGGATGCATTTTGGCATGTGGTTATGGTATATCATATGCCAGTTTAGGAACTACAGGCATTGAAGCAGACTTTTGACATTGCAGTTGCTAGAAAATCTTACTTTTTTTTTTCTTTTAAACCATAGTTATCTCTGTCTAGTCTATCAGGAAGGTCCAGGTATAAGTATTTACAATTCAGTTGACTTTTTATAGTTAGTGGAAACAGATAACATCCTGAGAACAGTTCATCAGACCTAATTTAGATGTCTGCATTAGATCTGATGAATCATTCTTTAGAAATGCCTCTAAGTGATGATCAAAAGCCTACACTTTTGACTTATCACATGTAAAGTTCAATTAGTAGAATCCATTCCTAGTAGTGGTTATGACAGTCAAAATTTTAAGGTTGGCATTATAGAGGGGCTGAGTCAAGGTTGCATTTTATATGTTGTGGTGTATTGTATTTATACCAGTGGTAAAAAATAAATAAGGTGGTAGGTAGAAGATTAGTTGATACATGTATTAGATGGGTAATGCTGTATCTTTATTTTTGTGCTTTTTCTACCTGCAATGATGAATACTCTAATTCTGCGTATGAGTTCATTTTGTTGCATTTGAAAACTCATTTAATACTTTGCTAGCTTGTAGAGGGGGAATTCACCTGGAACTGTTTGGAGAATACAAAACTGAGACAAATAATAAGCTCCTGATGATATGTATAGACATTAAAGAATGATGTTAAGTCATGGCAACATACTTTATGTTGTTTCTGTTCCCTGTCTTTTTATGCATAGTTTTCTTCCTTCTTTTGCCTAATTACTTTATTTTGAACACTGTAGAAAATGCTTGGGGATCATGAATACAACAAATCATTTCATAATCGTCATAATTTCCCTGGCACTCTGTTCTAGCAGTGTGCTTTTTTTCCCCTTCAGCTAAGCTATGCGGGTGGATCCAATACAATAGTTAAATCAAACCCTTCATTTAATGAAGGGTAGATGTTTTCTGGGAGCTGATTCCTGTTTATCTGTGGCACAAATTCCAGTGTTTTAACCTGGTATTATTATTGCACACCAAAATCCTCAGCAGAAAATTGAAGTGTTTTGTTCTCAATGTAGTAGGGTGTTGTTTTTTTTAAAAAAATTCTCTTTTCACTTACAGTGCGATCATTAGGTATTTCAATTAGTATAATAGGTAACAAACACATCATCAGAATCTGAGCTTTGGTTTTCAAAATTTATTTCCCCTTACTTTTTGAGGACACATTTGAAATATGACTAAGTGTAAGTTACTGTTACCCACAGAAACCTTATTGAGAGGAAGAGGAGGAGCAGGCACTGATCTCTTCTCTGTGGTGACCAGTGACAGGACCCAAGGGAACGGCCTGAAGTTGTGTCAGGAGAGGTTTAGGTTGGATATCAGAAAAAGGTTCTTCATCCAGAGGATGGTTGGACACTGGAACAGGCTCCCCAGGGAAGTGCTCACAGCACCAAGCCTGACAGAGTTCAAGAAGTGTTTGGATGATACTCTCAGGCACATGGTGTGACTCTTGAGGATGGTCCTGTGCGGGGCCAGGAGCTGGACTCGATGATCTCTGTGGGTCCCTTCCAACTAAGCATATTCTATGCTTTTGTGAAATAACATATTGAAAGAATCTGAATTTCTTCATTTTGAAGAGCACATTAGTCCTGAAAACAAGAGGGAGCGCTTAAAAGGTGAATGTTAAATAAATAATAGACACTATAAAATAATCAACTGCAGTTTTACTGGAAGTATCCAACAATGGTAAGTGTTAACGTATTGCCTATGGAGCGGGGCTCTGAACCTCTGGTCCATCTACTGTAAGAGTGCACTGGATGCAAATTAAATTTCTATACTTGTTGGAAATCTGTTTTCTCACTGGTCCTTGTCATAGAATCATAGGATTATTAGGGTTGGAAAACACCTCCAAGATCGTTGAGTCTAATTTATAACCCAGCACTGCCAAGTCCACCACTAATCTATTTCCCCAGGTGCCGCATTTTGAACACTTTCAGGTGTTTCCATTCCTTTCTGAGCAACCTGTTCTGATGCCTGACCACCCTTTCAATGAAAAAAAATTTCCTAATATCCTAAATTCTATGATAATCTGACTCATTTCGTTCAAAATAGATGCTTCCTCATGTGTGTAGTAGTTGAACATTTCACTGCAGCATCCAGCAATTTGATTACCACTTGAACCATAATATAAAACATGGTTTTGAATCTCTTTTGTAGATTTTGAAGGCTATCTAATGAAAGTAACAAAGGACTGGGATTTAGATTTTTGGAGTTTTAGAGTACTGTTGAAGTTTTGTTGGAACGACAGCTTGTATCTTCTGTAGCAGACAAACATGTCTAGGAATAGGCAAACATAAATAGGAATGTAGTTTGAACAGATTAGTAGAACAATTTTCAATACAAGGAAGCAACAGAAGAAACCTATACTGTCCCAGTTCAGAAGAAAACAAATTTTGCTGTTGTATGATATTCAGTTCACTGGAAAGCTTTCTCTGGCAGATTTCTTGAAAGAACCAGCTGTCTGATGGAATTAAGACAGTTGGAATTAAAGAACATTATCTTTTCAAGGAAGTCCTGTTTTCTTTCAAACAAAACAGCGGAAAAAAACCAAAGCACAATAAAAAGAGTTATCTTGTCTAGTTTTTAATATACTTATGGTTGTATGGCCATCACTTAAAAAGCATTACATCATATGTTCATGCAGTGTACAGATTTCATATGAGTGCCTGCATGCATGTTAGAGGAATGTTGTGGGTTTTCTGGCAATTAGTATGATTTTATGTATTAAAAACATTATTCTTCCTTTAGGACAAAACCACTGCAGAATATGTTATGACTATGCTTTTTTAGTGTAGGGTTGGCAGTTGTGAAATCCTTGCTTCCTTGGAGTCTCTGTAATTCTGATTATTTGAGACTATTAATCATTGTTATTAACAGGCTCATTTTATTGGTACTGCATTTCCTTTGCCACTATTTTAAGTTTCTTAGTTGTTTTGTTCACATGTAATAAAGCTAGATTACAAACTCTGAGGATTATCTGTTGTTGAGCATTTGTATCTGTTTTGTTCAGTGATTTCAATAGAAAGTGTTACCTAGAGCTTCCTAAAGAATTTTAAAAAGAATCAAGAACCTAGTGATCGTTTAAAGCATTTTTCAGTTCTTTAATTTCCTAGAATTGTAACAGAATACTTGGTTCTGACTTTTCACCTTTCAAAAAAGATGTTTTAAAAACAAAAGACTAGACATAAACCCAATGAATTATTAAAAGATTAAATAATGTATGCTACACTGAAAAATTTAGGCTCAAATTATTTTCCTAATGAAAGACTGAACTAAGGATAATTCATCAACTATAACTATCAATACTAAGAACATAAATTTCATAATGCAAAACATTTCTGCCTAAGTTACAGAAAGGTTCAAAAGATATTAAAATGAAGATTATGATTTTCCATTAACTTCACATCCTCTTAGGCTGGATCACTAGATTGAGATGCTCTAAAATTAAAATGACTAAATAAATTTTAAAAATCCCTGTCTACTAGGAGAACTTGCAAATATGAGATGACAAAGACCCTTCATCTCAGGAAATCTAGAATAAAGTTCTGTTCTTGATTTTCTTTTTTGAACATTTTTTTTTCCTTTAAATAGTTACATTGATTCTGTTATCTCCTGAATGAAATTTCTGAAAGTATTTACTTCTTGGCCATATTAAGATTTTTAGCTTGGCACAACTATTAGTGGGGAAATTAGACCATGTGGAGAACTAATTAATTAGTAGCTATGTTATTAGTCATAAGTGACTGGATTATAGAAGTAACCTGTTCTGCTTAAAAAAGACTATAGTCAATGGGGAAAACAGATTTAAAAAGTGTTTAATTTAGCTGAAAAGTGTAGACTGGTGATTTTTAGAGACTAGCATTTTGATGTCATCAACAAGGTAAATTCTCTTAGTAATTTGTCAGTTATGTAATTAGTTGCAGTGGTTTAGTCATAGAATCATAGAACCATTTAAGTTGGAAAAGACCTTTAAGGTTGTGGAGTCCAACCATATGTGAAGGAATCATTTGTGTAACCCTTGGAAAAAAAACCAGACAAAAAACCTGAAGCCTCAATTAAAAAACGAGAGTAATTGAAAATAATTTAAATAAAAGTTAGTGCCACTAAATTCAGTCTCTCTTGAGTTTTGTAACGATCTAAGTTGTAACTGATGAAAGATAAAGGTGGCAGTGTAATGGGTATTCAGTTAGACCTTTTCTCATCTCAGTGTAATATGATCATCAGCACATTGCATATTTATCTTCTGTTACTGATGTACTTCTGTAATGAATTGTAAATGAGGTCTGAAAGATTTCCCGAGGGTAACATGGTTGTAGTGTAAAGTGAAATATTGTTTATTGAAAAAAATACAGATTTGAAGGGAGGAAAAGTACTTATATATTTAGGATGTTATATTATTTTAAAAAAACCCCTGATGTTTAGCTGCCATTTTATAATTTTTTTTCTTTTGAAGTAACTTTTCCTTTGAATTCATGCATAGTTTTGTTTCTAATGGATCTATAAAACTGAAACCCACCATATATGAAATATGACATAATCATGGAATAATTTAGGTGAAAGGGACCTTTGTGTTATCCAGCCTCCTATTCATCTGCTGTGTCTGGTTCATCCTCCTCGTTCATGCAAAACTGTCTCCAAAGTCAGGCCAGGTTGCTCAGGGCCTTTCCCAGCTAAGGTTTGAAATTCTGTAATGACAGAGACTGCACAACTCATTCCAGTGCTTAATCACTCATTCTGGAAGAGTGTTTCCTGTATCCTTTCATAATTTCCTTTGTTGCAACTTTTGACTATTGCAACTTGTCCTTCTGTTGTGCTCTCTGTGAACTGCCTGGCTCTTTTATGCTACCCAAATGCTATTTAAGTAGTAGAGGATGGTAGTGGAAACAGATCTCACCTAAACGTTTCTCCAATCTGGGCTAACTGAGCTCCATTGGCTTTTCCTCAAGTCATGTGCTTCAGCCTGCTGATTGTTTGTGGGTGTATTTTTATTTTATTTTTTTAAGGTCCATTTAATTGAACTGCCTCCAGTCTGATGCAGTTGTAGTTAGAACCTCAAACCATACCCATTTTTCTGGTGAGGGCCCTACATGCATTGAATAAAGGGAGATAATTGTTGCCTTTCATCTGCAGGCTGTGCTGACCCTAATACAATGCAATGTGTTGTTAAACTTTGATGGCTGCACCTTTCTGCACAGCTCCTACCCCACCACTCAGTCCCCAGTAGCACTACAGGACTTCAAGTTTATCTTTGTTGATCTTTGTGGGAGATTCCATAAGGCTGTAGAAATAAGGTGGCGTTTTTTGAGGTGTCTGTTTCCACCTCAGAAGATGACTTTGGCAGAAGAAAAACTTTCTTAAACTGCAGCTACCTGGGTTCTTTGTTGCTTTGCGTAGGTCCCACATGATCCTGTTACTCTCCTTCAAGTTTGTCCTAATCTGAGTATTCACAGAACTGCAGTAACTTTTCCTACCTAGTGATTAAGGAGCTTCCCAGGTCAATTTGCTGAATCTGCACAGGCTTGGAGATATTTTCATGGATATCTTTGCATATGTGTGTCTTATTCTGTCAGACTTAGTGTGAGAGACTACCACAACTTAATGCAAGTGCTTTGCCTACTTGCTGTGCCTATGGTGGCTTTCCCAGTTACAATGCAGTCATCCTTGGATACTCTTTTGAAGGCCCAGAGTCATTTGCTTCTAGAGTAGATGAGTGTAGGTGAGATTTCAGTACTAGGGGTAAATCTCCTCTTTATGCAGCTGATTCTCTTTGAGAGAATTTAGACAGTTTGCTGTAAGAGGGCAAATGGAAGAAATAGGACATTTGAGGAAGAAAATTACACAAGTGGGATATATTCCAGTTCAGAACTGCCAAATGAATGGTCCTCGTGACCCCACTGTTTTTATTTCTTGTGTCTGATGAACTGCTGTTTACTGGTTTGTGTCAGAGTGAGGCTTCTCGCTTTCGGTGCATACCTTCAAACAGTACTAAATGCGTAGGTATTTCTATATATTTCATTTTATCAGCCATTCCAGCTTTCAGTTTTTCTTGGCTCCAGTATCATTGAATGTTATAAAACATGCAGCTGATAGGGGAAGATTTTATTTATAAACACTGAGATTTATTTGACCTGGGAAATTTGAATGTGCATAAAATTTGAACACTGCCATTCAGAGGGGAAAGAAAAGCCCTTTAGTCCAGGCAACTATTCCAGCTATACTTATTCCCATAGAAATACCAACTTTATACTCCTGTTATCATTTGTCATTGATTTTTACTTGGCCATAATAGTCAGTGGCCAGTGTTGGCTCAAGAGAATGGTTTTTACAAGACTCTGACTGTCAACTTTATCCCAGTATTTAGGGGAATACCCAGAACCATCTCCCAAGAGACTGACTTTTTTTTTATCCAAAACAAACTATTCAAAGGATCAAACTATTTGTTTGTGTTCTGATCTGTTTTTAGGATTGTGTTCATCCTATGCTAGTTCTCAAGAGACTCAGGGATTTTATTTTGAATATCCAGTATCTTCATCAATCTGAAGAGCTTCTTGAGATTTCTCCTTCCTGTTTCCGTATAATGTTCCCCCTTCCGTAGCTATTGCTTTGGCTTAGGAGAGATGAAGAAATAGCAATTGCTAATGAGTAAACTTGCTTTCTAAACAATTTGTGCCTTAAGACATAGTCATAAGCCTTCTTGCAGAGGGTGTCAAAGTTCCAATGAGATCAGGGAATCATTCCACCTAGGTTTTAAGAAATGTTATTTACCTTTTTGCTCGGAGATGGAATCATTCATTGGAAAGATGGTTTTGCTTCTGTCTTTTGTGGGAACTGCTAGAATATGGAGATCTCTTAATGACACTGTCCCAACTGAGCATCTCACCATGTAGTGAAAGTGAAGGTACCTGACAGCATTCAAACACACTCTGCAAAGATACAAGTCACTAGTGTGTCACTTGCAAGAATTTTTCCTTTTCCTGAGACTTTATAGAGCTGTGTCTTGAAGATGTGTTAACTTTTGTGGAACATTTTATTGTATGTGAGACCTTTGGGTGGGTGTTTTGCTTTTTTGGATTCAATCCCCTGCAGTTCGAATGCACAGTCATTCAAAGGAGGATAAGAGTTGCTGACAGTAATGGAGTTTCTTTAAAGCTCACAAATAATATGACTGGAGTTCTTCAACATTTATTTCAATAAGAATCAAGGAACGAAAGGAAGTTTCTTTCTTTTGAGAGGATGAAAGAGTGGAGTATGCTCTGTCCTTTCTTACCACATAAATTGAGTATGTAACGGCTGGGATAGGGAGGCTCCTTTGGAGGCTGTGAGGCTCTATGCAGGTTATAGTGGTTAGATTCACATCTGTCATGTGAAAATATTTTTGAGAAATATGTCTCAAAAATCTTTAGTTACAATAAGGTTTATTCTTTCTTTATCTGTGTTTATTGATTTAGTCAAGTCCTTTTGATGAAGAGGTTGGTAGTTTTGAGTCATTCACAAGTCTGTAGACCTAAATTGCAGTTTTGAGGATTCCTTAATGATAATCTTTCAGCAGACTGTCAAAAAGCTTTTCCATAGGCTATATTCAAATGTTTGTTGATATGTTCAATGTGTAGGACAAAATCAAGTGGTCATTTCAATAATAACTCTTCTCTTTTTTTTTTGTTTTCTGAGTATTTTGAAAGAACAGCTAAAACAAGAACAGAATTATCACATTGATATTTTATGATCAGTCATTTATATCTGTAATGTATATAAACTGAAGTCAATCAAAATTGGTGGGTTTTTTAAATTAAAATATTTTCATCTTGATGAGAGCTGAAGTTCTTCCTCTAAACACCAAGAAAGAAAAGGCATTTTGCCAAAAGCTCAGAGGAGAGATGGAGAGAGCTGAATTGAGGTGAAATAGGAACTGGACAGTGCAAAAATTATACACTTCTAATTGAAGGACCATGTTCCGTAATATTTAAAGCTATCTGAAATAAGCAATAAATGCAAGCTTTTTCTTGCTGTTGGTTTTGGTGGGTTTTTTTTCAGAAAGAGTGCATTTTTATGTTACTAACTTTCTTCGACAAATTTTTGTGGATTTTGATTGGCTTTGGGAGCTGATGTTTATATATAAAGTTTAGGTTGTACGATACAGGATGTGTACCAGTCTCTGTATTGAAATATGAGGTCTGCCACTCTATCTTCGTCCACAGATAACTGATCTATTCATGTCATTTTCTTCCATGGCATCTAAGAGAATTTTTTATGGGCTCTCACATGTCTCACATATTGCTGGTATTGCCTGTCTTCTTAATTATACTTCATTATAGTGTTTGGCTTAAACTTATACTTTTCTTTTACAGTTTGGAAGAACAGAAGTAATTGATAATACTTTAAATCCAGATTTTGTAAGAAAATTTATAATGGACTACTTCTTTGAAGAAAGAGAGAATCTGCGATTTGATTTGTAAGTTAACAATCTTTGACTCTAATGCAGGCTCTGTAAGCGTATAAAGTTTTGTCCAGCATAAACTTAACTTGAAAAGAGATGGTATCTATTGACATGGAATAAATTAACTTAATAAACCTGATTGATTTAGCATTGCTTCCTCAGAAATAAATGTGTAATGTAATAATGACCAATAACAAGTTATTGGTCATTATTATGTTATTCGTCATTGGTCACACCAATTGGCAGGTGTTAACTAGTCAAAGTACAGTTATAATTACTACTTTTAGAAAATAGTTAGAAAGCTAAGGATGTCAAAATGTTAAAATATTCTTGCAGCGTTGCCAACAAAAGAGATATGGACATACTGTCCAGAAATAAAATATTGTACAAAAAATTCTTAAGTAAATGCCACTATGCATCTAAATATGTTTCTTTACATAATTGTTCTCAGATCTTTCAACTGGCAACTCTGATATACATTTTCTTTTTTTTTTTTTTTTTTTAAGCTATGATGTTGACTCGAAGAGTCCTAACCTGTCAAAACATGTAAGTTGTTCCTTGCTATTATACTTCCTTGTGCTGAAATGCTTACATTTCCTAAATACATTTACTTTATTTTGCCTGTATGTAATACCAGATGCACAGAGACAAATGCAGGGATTGTGCTGTGGCTAATAACACAGATAATGCTCAAGAATATAATTTTAAAGGGATGTTTCTCTGGTAAAACGCATATTTAAGCACATATGTATACGTTTTCAGATATGTGATATGACACATTTTGTTGATGCTTCTTTGGGTCCTAAAAATTGAAACATGTTTTGACTGTGTCTGAGTATTGGTAAGGGTAGTGATTAAACAGTAGCTTCAGAATTTAGAGATGAAAGAGTAGAATTCAGATGCTTCTCAGTGAATTAGTGAATTTTTTTAAATAAATATAGGAAGGCTTTGGCAAGGGAACCTTTGAGAGTCTGGAACAAAGGAAAAGAGAATAATGGAAGGAATGCCGTCTGTGTGTGCTTCACAGTGAAAAGATAAGACCATTGATCTTCAGGTAGATCCTCCCTGTAAAGATTTAAAGCCCCTGGAAAACTGTTTTCTGTCTCTATCATCATGGGAAGGTGATCTGAATAACTGCGATGCTGGCTAGGAGGATGCAGAAAATAGAAGTCTTCCCTAACTGTCTTCAGCCAGGATAAAGTCTGATCCTGGGCTTCCACCCAAGTTTATTTACATTTCTGTAGCAACTAGGTTTTCTGAATTATTTTCTTTTTTTACCCTGAAACATACTTCTTCATATAAACTCCTCATATTTAAATTTTAAGAAAAAAGATAAGACATAACTTAGTCATTATGAAAGTGCAAAAAATATATCTTCAAATATATATACTAGATTTTATTGTGTGATTACTGGAATAGGAATTGAAGGCTAGAGTATTGTGGTGGTTTGAGTCTGGCTTGAATGCCCGGTGTCCACCAAAGCCACCTTATTGCTCTCCTCCTCTGCTGGGCAGGAGAGAGAAAATATAATGAAAGGTTCATGAGTTGAGATAAAGACCTGATGATTTTAAAAATTAACTAGGAGATGAGTATTTTCAGATGAATTTTAGCCATTTTAAATTATTTAATCTTTATGGAAAGAGTGTTGCAGTGTTGGATCAGTCAAAGAACATAGTTCAAAGATTTATTTTTTGAAGGGTTATTTCCCTCTTCAGTGGGATTAGTTCCCAGATCCAATTTGCTATGTGGAGTCATAACTGACACAGTTGAGAGCTGGGAATGAAAGACCTGGAGTGAAAGGAGATTCCGAATTGCTTGTACAGATATTTGCTACTATACACAGTATCACAAACTTATGGTTTGCTTTATAGGAATTTGAGTGTCTCCATTCTCATTACTGTTTGGGAACAAATCTCACAAGCTACTGTTACCACTACTGGCAGTGACACTGGGAAGAACAGAGCGAGCAAGCAGGCTCTTTTCACTTGCAAGATAAAGATTGGGACTGTAGAATAAATTTTTTTTCAATACATGCAGTTTGAAAACTCCCTTCATATTTTTATATCACTTACATTACAGGGAGATATAATATGAAAATTAGCTGATTTTTAGTGGTATAGTTAAACTTATAAAGCATGGACGTAAAGCCTGTCATTAAATCAATGCATGTGTATAATTGTAAATCCAGGTTGCTTGTACAAATGATGCACAGGTTTGAATTTCTGCCAACATAATTCTTAAAATCAGTGTAGAATCTCTTCATAAAAGAGAAATTTATTAAAATGCTTCAGTTAAAGGAGGAATAGAAACAATCATGTTTTTAATATTTTTAAATTTTGTTTCCATTTTGGCTTTATTTTTGTTGGTGAAAAAGGCAATATAAAAACAATAAATGTAGTGCATTAGAATTACTTCTGTAAATGTAACCCAGTGTTATGTCAAATATGTAGTAGTGAGTCTGTAATTTATTACTGCATAATTATTAGTAAGATCTGGTGTTCAGCTGAATGTGCTCTTCAATACTGAACAGCCTCAATAAATGGGAAACCAAATTTCTTTCAGCGTGAAATATAAATCTTGAGGTTTTATGTTACTGTTTTGCAGGATTTTTTGGGACAAATGTTTTGTACACTGGGAGAAATAGTTGGATCACAGGGGAGCAGACTGGAAAAATCAATTGTGTAAGTATGTCATTCTTGAATGTTGGATGAATACGTATTGCTTCCTGACGTGAGAATTGGGGTTAGTGTTGAGATGGGTTTTGGTTTTTTTTTTTTGCTGTGAGGTATCTTGATATACAGAAT
This sequence comes from Chiroxiphia lanceolata, assembly GCF_009829145.1. Lineage (NCBI taxonomy): Eukaryota > Metazoa > Chordata > Aves > Passeriformes > Pipridae > Chiroxiphia > Chiroxiphia lanceolata. The sequence goes on from NC_045641.1 coordinate 15,446,224, forward strand.
TGACAAACATGACTTTTAAGAGAGAATAAATAGTTACAACCTCCTTTGGACATCTACCTGCTCCAGCATGTGGTCCTCCATGAACTGCAGGTGGATCTCTGCTCCACAGTGTACCTGGGGCTGCAGGGTGCCAGTCTGTCTCATCATCATCTGCACCACAACAGAGGGAGTTGTGCCTGGAGCACAACTCCTCCCCCTCCTTCTTGTTGTCTGCAGGGTTGTTTCTGTCACATATTCTTATGTCTCTCTTCTGAGTGCTGCTGGTGTTGCACAGGGCATTTTGTCCTCCACTCCCTATATATGTTAAGCCAGAGGAGCTACTACCATTGCTGATGGGCTCAGACTTGGCCAGCAGCAGGTCCATCCTGGAGCTGTCTGGCATTGGCTCTGTTGAACATGGAGGAAACCTCTGGCAGCTTCTCACAGAAGCCACCTCTGCAGCCCATCCACTACCAAAACCTGGCCCTGCAAACCCAGTTTAGTGCTGTGATCATTACTGCTGCAACTTCTTTTAACAATATGATTTATATTCTCTTTAATATTCAGAATTGAGGTTGGACATAAGTGCATTTTTTTCTGAATTTTGAGAGCTTCCAAATATAATTCAGACACCTGATCACTGTATATATGGACTCAGCCTTTGTGCCAAGTCCCTAGTCCCTGCTCCCTCTGCAACCTCTCTTGCCCTCCTCACCCTCTCTCCCCAAGGACTACACCAAAACTTTTTACATTAGTTGTTTTCATATCAAGAACTTAATTGTCCTATACATAAACAATTCTATTAATATCACTCTATATTCCTTATTATTTCCCTTCTCTGTACTCATTGACACTGGGAACTACTTCCTTTTAAGGGTAAATAAATTCTTCAATTCTACAGATGAGGCAAGTTTCAGTATCTGCAATATAATTCAGAAAATTCTTAAAAACACTATTTAGATTTAAAAACACAGTTATTCACACAATCACATAATATATGGCAGAAGTAATACTACTTCACTGTATCTCTTCCTTAAATAACCTAAAAAACTACCCAGAGAAAGATACTCTAAAACCGCATTACTTTCTGTTGTCATACAGTTTGCAGATGAACCTTAACTTTTAAGATGTCCTTCAGTTTCTGTGACTAATCACAAGTCTGCAATAAAATAAATATTGTAGAAAACTTAATACTAAAACTAAACAACAAAAAACCCCAACAACCCCCCCAAAATAACCCAAATAAACTCTAAAATTTACTGCATCAATATTATGATTGCTAAATTACTGTTTAGTAGATTATGTGAAACAGTAGGAAACTCTTAATTTTAATGTAGTTCCTGCAAAAAAAACCTGCACAAAGAAACAGTGAAGAATTAGCTGATCAGAGTACCAGATTTCTAATACAATCATACAAAGTTATTAACTTAGCAAATATTGTGGTTATTATACAAGAGTATTTTATGATTTTCCTCTTAATCCCATTCTGGATAAATCTGTCTAGGAAATAGCCTTCAGAATCAGTACAGTAAGTGATATAATAGAAAAGGTGTGTTAGGCTGTGTAATCAAAAAGCTTGTCTGCAAACAAGGGAGAAAACTGTCCCAATAGCAGGTGGGGGAGCTCAAGTAATACCTTGCCCTGGGTACTTCCAGACCCATCCCAGGAAAGTCATCAGCTCACTGAATCCCACCTCCACACCCTCAAAGAATCACAGGCAGGCAGGGGAACTCCAGTAACACAATTAGGGAAGTAGCCCCTGCCCAGCTGCAGGGCTGTCCCAGCAGACACAGAGCCTCAGCACCATGGGGTGGCAACACACACTCACTAGTTGTTCTGGAGTGTTTTCAGTTCTTGATGGTGAGCAGGTTGGCTGCATAGTTGGACTTCTACTGGAGCACAGAAACAGCATCTTGTTGATTGGCACTATTTTGTTTAGTTCTACTAAAACAAAATTTACTGACTTTTCGCTGTCTAGGCCTAACTTGTGCTAACTGCCACAGCAAACTGCACGGTCACAGCTCCATGGACTGGTTTGACTAGTTGTCGGTTGATTCTACTGGAAGCTTGTGGTGACTCGGTTAGACAAAGCTGCTGACTTTGAAGGCACCCATCCTAAGTTTAAAATGAATCTTACTGACTTCTTGAAGGTCTTTGTAGTTCTGCCCTCAAAGTTCTAAATTATTCAGCACACTACACATTTTTTTCTGATAAAATTTCTGAAATTTATTTTAAACATGTAGATTAAAAATCATCCATTTGGCAGTTCGTTATCGCTTGGTACAGGCTAAGTGAAGTCTGAAATGAGTAACAGGTGAAGTTTAAAGTTTGAAATTAGCTGAGAGAATGGAAAAGATATCAGTGAAAATTCTGTGGAAAAAAGGTCTTATTTCACAGTTGTGTTGGCCTGCGTAATACATTTTCTCTTGGGTAAACAAGCATTGTTCAGGTCTGACTTCTGATACTCTGTTATGTGGCAGTTACTGAATGGACCCAAACCAGTTGTCCCCCTGAAAGATTTTGAAATATAGCTTCCTTTTTTTGTATGTGGTGCAGTTAATGAGAAACTGTTTATGACTAGTTGTCAGTTCTTCACAACATTCAGATTTTATTTTGTCAATAGTGCTTTTTTGACATTGCTGCTTTTGGCAGTGCAGTGGCTAAACAACTCTGCCTGGTTGACTGTTCACTCTGGGCTCTCGGAGGTCTTGAATACATTGGGGTCTAGGAGATGTTTCTGTCTGAATTTATTCATTCAACAATTGCATTGCATTTTAGGATTGTTTGCTTATAGGTGTGTGTTTAATGTCTCAATATTCAAACAACAAGAATTCAATTGATGATAGTGCATGTCTTCCCTCCTTAGGGATGTTTACTGCTTTGAATTTACTGTTCTCTCTACAAAGTCAAGTCTGTGTTCACATAACATGAATACTCTTTATGATCTTTGAGTTGAAATAAGAAAGCTTTTTCTTTTCACCGTGTTTCTAAAGTTCATTAACATTTTGCCTTTTCTGTTCTCTGTCAATGGATGTACACAGAGGAGAGTGCTTGGTGCTGTCTTAGCTACCCTATAGAAGTGGCACTTTTTTAATTAATCAGCTTGAGAAGCTTGGATTCCATTCTCTGATTGGCATTCAAATAAGCTCTGACATTCTTTCAAAATGAAAATTAGGAAGACTTGAAGCTTATTCTTCAGATCTGTCTACTTTGGACAGTTACAAAAGTTGTATACAATTCAGGACTCCATGGCTGCCGTGAGCTGTCCAATTCCAAGTCAGATTGAAAAGTTCCCTTAGGTAGTATACCATGAAAGGATAGTCCTGTGCTTCATAAAATTTAAGGTAAAACATCTCAAGCCTAGAGGGTCACAATTGCAGTGATCTGTCAGGCAGGCTGCAACATACCTTGCACTGGTCTTCATGGCAAGTACCGAAGTGAAGATATACAACACATGTTTTTCTTCTTTGCCTTCATGATGTGCAAGACTTGCAGTTTCATTGGTATTACAAGCACCAGTGGATCACGCCTCTTTGTGTGAACCTGACAGTGTTTGTTGTTAGCAGGTATGAGGATGTCTCCTCAACCTCTCTCTCTCTTTCTGACACCATTAAGGGCTTTGAATTCAATGCAGTCTGTCACAGAAGACTCTTACTCCCAGTATTGTAGTGTGGTGCCTGTTATCTCTGTGACTATGAGTGTTTTTGTTCAAGGATGTACTTTAATGTTGCACTTTAACAGACTGGCCAGGTGCAGAGGTGAACATTTGCTTTGCATAATTTCTCTTGGAAAATAAATCTAGTAAATTCAAAGCAAATGAAATGGAGAATCTGATATTTTAAGAGGAATGTTTGCTCTGTTTACCTGTTGGGTTACTAGATTCATTAAATGCCTTCTCAAGACAAACTCCATATGTAAGATTTACTTTGAGTGGCCTTGCATACTGCAGTTGTATTACCATGAAAGGATAACGTGCAGATACATCTACTTCCAGAAATTATATGTTTCATTTTTCTCTCAAGAGAGTCTCCCCTGCTCAGACGTTATCCAGAATTAGATATTTTCATGTTCTGTCTTCCTAGAGAGAAGATGCTAGCCACATTTATAACTCTGAGCAATGTCTTTTTCAGGATCTACTAAGTGCATTCCTATAGGGATTCCCTTTAATGAGGAGGCAGAGCCATTGCAAAGCTTAATGAGCATTCTATGCTAGTTATTCACATCTGAGTGCCACTGCATGCTAATGAGGCTGTACTGGAGCCAACTGACCTATTTTGGGAAGTTCTTTCTCCTGTCATCTTGCTGTGGACATAATTGATAGAAAAAACATCTGAATCCTGAAATTGGGACTTCCTAGGTATTTGTCCTATCCTTTCTGCATGTGTGACTGCCAGAGGGCTAGGCTCTGTAAATTCAGGGGTAAGGCTGTAAATTTTTGAATTATCTGAAACATGTTCCATCCTCTGCCTCATTGCAATTTCAGCTTGCAAAACTGGGGGCTCTTTTTAACCTCTCAGGTTTGAATTCCCACATAAATTGTCATCTTTCTCTGAGTCTTTCACCAACTCTGTAAAGGTTCTCTTTTCAGTCCTTGTGAAAGCCCAAGTAGTCTTCAGAGTGTCCTTTCAAACTTCTCTAGGTGCTGCAGATACGGTGTCTCAGTTGTGCAATCATTTGTTCTAAGGAGACAGTAATTACTCCTCCAGACTGTGTCTTTTCTAGAGACATGCAGGTATTGTTGAAAACCTTTCATTTGATAATGGTTGTCTGTGCTGTTCCTCTAACAGTCAAATTATTTACCTGCTCAAATAGTCTCTGAAAAGAGGTGATTGCTGTAGAGAAACTACACGTTCCGGACTTTCGAACCAGTAGGACCCACTGAAATGTAGATCTTCTTTGCTCTTTGCTTTTTGTTTTTATATTTGTTCAGTTTCCAGCCTGCTCACACTTAGAATGGCACATTTTCTATATCTGAGTGTCAGGTCACTGGCACTGAGTGTTGGAGTTGACAGTGGTTATACAATACAGATTTGCCTCATTATTACCTCAAAAACCCTGATGTGTAACCCTTTCCAAAGAAACTTACCCTAAGAAATTGGTTGCCTGAACATGACTTTTCCATTATCACTTCAGTGCAATAGAACCAATTCCAGGGCAGCTCAATACAGCTATCCCCGAGAGCTAAAGAAGATGGGCAGTGGCCTTATGTTCTGGAATTAAACAGGTGGACCTCTTACATGCTCATCTTCAGGGTAACATTAGTCAGTATTTCTCTGCCAATTAGAAAGACTGGTCTGTAATGCTGAATCTCCAAGTAATTTTTGGGTTTTTTTGTACAGTGGTAAAACCAGCTTAGAATTATTTTGTAATTTTCTTACAGGGCATTATTGCTAGTTGAAGTTTGTTCAGTTTGCTTGATCTGTGGTCACTGAAGTTTTTGTCAGGATACTGACTTTACATTTAAGTATTTTTTTCTTAGTGAATGGTTTGTAAGGGAACAAACTCTTTAGTGTCTGCAAATGGTCCAGTACTTTTTTGATGCTTGTAGACTAAAGACAGGCATACAAAGTTTCTTCTTAATAGTGTCACAAACTATAGAGGTCTTTTGGTAGAGTTTTTGGTAGAGTTTCTGAATAATGAGAACTTTTTGTTCTGTAGAGAAATTCTGTGCTAATCTTGATTAAGCATTTCAACTCTTCACCAGCCAGGACTGGTTATATCATGTTACTATCATCCTTGTTTTATAAAACCCAGGTGCTCAAGAACCTTGGGGATACGTCAAGCCAAAGCTTACCCCAGGTGCTTTCAGATATGATTATGTCTATACTTTTCATATCTACTCAAAAATCAAGAATTCATTTTTTTTCTGACATACCCACGCAAATATCTTCAGAAAAATGCCTCTCCAGTCCCCCCCCATCCTTCAGACACCCGTATCTCTTATGGCTAGACATCTCTTGGCCTTCATGTTCTTAAGGTAAAATGCATGTCTTCACATAAATGTCTTCATGTGCAAATCTCAGTTTGAGACAGGCAGATATCAACTGTCATGTGTTGAAACTGCAGGCAAGGTAGCACAAAGTTCTCTATCAAGTGGCAACTGCTTGGTACCAGTTTGTCAGAAATGGGCTTTGCTTATCAACAATTTACTTCAGGCCTCCAGCTCTTCAGGAGGTGATCAGAGTAGGTTTTTTTACCATCAAGCAGCTGACACAGTAATTTTTTGGAAGTTGGATAAATCTATTTGACTTTTCATACTAAAGAAAACGTTCCACGTTTTTTCTTCAAGTGCTATCACTGCCCACACTAGGTCTCAAATATAATGGCACCATTAACTGGTCTGAAATACTTCAGTAGGAAGAATTTTGGTTTGCATAGTGGTAATTCTGATACCGGTGCTTTCTATTTGACTTGGCATAACCTACGGAATTCTGGTGCGGGGAGCTTTTGGTTTTTTAGTACACTTTTGAGATTTCAGTTTCTTCCTTCCCTGCCAAAGCCAAAATCATAGTCATTTGTACCTTGGGACATTTTCCATATAAGGACATGCTGTTACTACAAAATTTCAGAATTTTTTGAAGCCTCAAGAAGAAGTTACAAAATAAAAAGTGCAGCTTTTTCTTCTTTAGAAAACCTGAGATTTCAATTTCAATATCCCATTGCTACAGGGGCTAAAATGGGTAATTTCCAGTCTTGAGCTGTTGAAGGGTGACAGATTTAAATCCATGTGATTTGAAGATATTGATAGAACTGTGAATGTATAACATTTGGAATGATCAGATTCTTCTTTTCTGTTATTTGAAGAAAATTCTCCTGTTTTTTCTGAAAGTATTGTATTTTGTGAGTCATACAGCATTAATTGGAAGAGGACCATAAGTATAGTATATATGTTGAATTATTGTTAAAAATTTCACAGCAAAAACTTGAATAGTTTCCTTATCCATTGTTTTCCTTTTGAAATTCAGACTTGCAATATAGTACTGAGGAGATCTTGAAGAGCAGTCATGTATCAATCTGATCACTGGCACATGACTATAGTGGTATAGAAGCAACATTCCCAGATTTATTCCTTATAAACTTGATCGTTAACATCTGAACAAGTTTCAGTGAGCCGGCATAAATTTGCATCAATATTTGCTCCTATATTCCTAATTCCTAAACTTTTATCTGCTTCCAGGAACTATTTTCCCTCCAGTTTTTTATTATACTATGTATGCTAAACTTATTTAAAGTTGTAGAGCATTGTAGAAAAATTCAAAAATATTAAGGAAGCAAATGAAAAAAGTGTTTACGTTAATGTTTTGTCATAACAGAAGTACAGGAGTGCCCTCTAGTTCTCTTAGAAAAACCTAAAAAATACAATAAATTTGAAAATATCTTTACTTTAATGTGGAAAAAATAATGGGAAAGTAATTTTATTGAAATAATTATTTTCGAGAAAGGCATAAGGAATAAAGAACTAGAAATAAAGTGAGGATAAGGAATAGCGTTAGTTTTGAAAAAAATATGGAAGTATGTGCCAAGGTGTGTGCTAATGGGCACACTAGTAGACACTAGGATATTACAGAGCTTTTCATTTATAGTGTAGCATTATGCAAAAAGTTGCATCTCAGTATTTGTACTTTCTCCCACCATCCATGCCGAGTGTGTCCCCCTCCAAAAGGCTGGTAGCACTGAATATCAGATTACATGTGGCTTTTCTGTTCCTCTGTTGTTCTTTATGCTAAAAAACTGTTTTGTGCTTTCTGGTGTTGAAGCAGCATGTTTTCAATTGCTGTCTGAGTGAATTATAATTTATTTTGCAACTCCTGTATCTGATGGTAAGATTATTCATGTTTATTGACATTTCAGAATAAATGTTGTAAAATAAGCCTTGTGTATAGTTTTATATATATTTTAGGTATTTTGTTTAATGAAAATTTGCAAAAGGATGCTTTTCACAGATCAGTTGTAGAGTCATCTCTAAATGAAACATCAGTGGGACACAGGTGGCAGAAAAGGGAAACTTTATTTCATGCTCTGTGACTTAAAAGCTTACCTTGTGCTGTGTCAGTTGTGACTTTCATACATGATATTAAGGAACTGAGGTGATGTACTTGTATTTTCTTGCAGGGGAATTCCTGGGAAGAAATGTGGAACAGTCATAGTAACAGCAGAGGAACTAGGCTGTTGCCGAGTAAGTGTGTTCGTCACTTTTTCAAAACCGAAATGGAAATTATTTTGTGATTTACACTACACTGGATTGTCAATGGTGTAATGTATAAATTTGCATTCTGCGATTTAGGTAGAAGTTAGGATACCTTTTTCATAGAAGTTGCTCTTAGTTTTAGATGGAAGAAGCAGAAAGAAGCAGAAGCTGATGTTCAATCTCTCTCACTCTCTTTTGCATTCTCTGTCATGCTCTTTCATGTACTCCCTCTCTCACAGTCTCTCACAGCCTCTCACCAGGTGTCACATACTTTGTCTGTGATATTTTCCTACCTAAGTTTATTTATTATTTGGATTAATTCTTATCTGATCTTCTGGGTTTTTATACTTTAGTCAAACTTGTATAGCTCATGTTCAGAATGGCAAAGAGTTTTGGAATCACTGAATTGCAGAGGTTGGAAAAGACCTTGGGAGATTGTCTAGTCCAACCCTCCTGCTCTTCTTAGAGCAGGTTACTCAGGGCTCTATGCAGCTGGGTTTTAAGTCCAAGCCAGCTCTACAATCTCTCTGTTTCAATGTTTTACCATACTCACAGTAAAAAGGCTTTTCTTTGTATTTAAATGGCATTTCTTGCGTTTCAACTATGTACCTATTACCACTTGTTCTTCCACTGGATACCACTAAGCAGAGTCTGTTTACTCTCTCCCATGAGGTATTTATATAAATTCATAAGATCCCCCTGAGCCTTCTCTCTTCCAGGCTATATAATTCCAGCTCTCCTCAGATGAGAGACAGTCCAATCCCTTAATCATTTTAGTGACCCATTTGCTGGAATTGCTTCAGTATGTTCATGTCTTTCTTGTACTGAGGAGCCTAGAACAGTAAAGACCAAGGCACAGAAAGCTATGAGAAACATGGAGTTTGCAATGTCCTTTGTCACCTGGTCCCGTGCCCCACTCAATGGTGAGCCCACATTTTCCCTAGTCATCCTCTTGCTGATGTTACACCTGTAGACCTGTTTGTGGAACACAGTCTACCAGCAGGCCCAGCTGATGAGTCTGCAGGTTTATCTTTGCATTTATAATCCTTTTTGCATTCTTGACTTTGCCCAAGGAGGTGACCATGTGAGATTGTCAGTTTGCCTGACCACAGCAAAGAAACTTTTCTCCCTATTTGTTGTCAGAATGGGCATATTTGGTACCTTCCAGGTTCATTTTCTTGAAGGTTCTGGACTCTTTAATAGAAAGCTGCTAAACCATTTGCTTTACATACAGCAGGAGCAGACAAAAGGTTTAAACCACTGAAGGAATGAGTTGTGTCTCCTGGAGTTTTTAAAATTAATTCTAATATGCTTTTCTTGCCTGTGCATCTTCTTCCCTCAGAACACAATATTGAATGTTAGAAAATACTGGAAAAATCGAGAAGCATTTAGCATAGAAAATTACTCTTTCTCTGCAACCCCCTACAAAGGAATTCTTGATTCCAGCCATTCAAACTGCACTATGAGGACATTGCATGAATGTAAATATTTAGAGGTCATCTAGAAGACAGATACCCTCATTTATTTTGTTTTCTATTTGCATAGTTTGGTCAATGATTTTTAATTTATTTTTTTTTAATAGTAAACTGCATGCTGTATGTAATTTTTCTGTATTACCCATTTCAGGATTCAGTTTTAATGCAATTTTGTGCAAACAAACTAGACAAGAAGGACTTCTTCGGGAAATCTGATCCTTTCCTTGTATTTCTTCGAAGCAATGAAGATGGCAGGTAGATGCCTGTTAAGTATTTTGCTGCTCAGCTTTAAACAATTTAATTGTAATAAAATAGCTAAATAGTGTTACTTTTGCTAAGATATAGTATGCCTTTAAATTAAATAGAATTCTCCAAGAAAATTGTAGATGCAAAACATATTAATGCTTAGAAATTGTGTTTGATAAAAGCATTTTTTACTGCAAATTTGGAAATGTCTTTTAACTTTTTAACAGTGTTCTAGGAAATAGAATTCAAAAGTACCCTAAAAAGAGTTTTTTTATTTTTTACAAATGACTGTTTGCTACATTCATGGTTTAATTTGTTAAAGTAGACTAATCTCTTCTGTTCTACTGCTAAGACTTGACATGCACTGGTCAACACAGTGCCTATGTGGGTCTCTACTGGCAGGTTAAGTTTTCTTGGAAACTGAAAGTCCTCACCTCACCCCAAACCAAAAACTTATTTTGTTTACATAAACCTATGTATAAGTATGTGTGTCTGTTCCCTGAACTTTTCCTCTTGGAGGAAACAGTTATTCAGGAAAACAGTTTCCTGAATAAATACTGAATATCTTAAATTGCAAGCCTGGAGGAGTTATGGCTCTTTCGTGAGTGGTATTAAGGTCAGTGGTGGAATTTTTCTGGGAGTACTGGTATATGCAGTTTCTCTTGGCCTTGCCATGCCATGGTTCTCCACTTTCATCCCAAAAGGTGAGTGTTGAGCCACTGATTCTTCATTGGTCTCCTGAAAACAGCAGGAGGTTGGGACAGTAATTCTGCACCTGTGGCAGAGGGATGCTTCCTTTTCTGTTTCTTATCTTCAGGCATGTCTTCTGAATCATAGCCAGGATAAAAACACAGGCCTTTGGAGTATGAGGAGGATATTCCCCCAAAGGACAACTTTAGTTACTATTGTATGAGGAATTTCACCAGTAGTGATTTCACCAGTGACCTTGCCTCCTGTTTTGTTTTGAACAATTCAGTCCCCGAGATGGGAGTTTAAAAGATGAATTTCAGTTTTGCGTCATTTAGAAAAAGCAGAATGCATTAAACCACTTCACTGTATTTCACCTGAGAGAAGGTGATCATGGGATCTCACAGAAGCTTATATGTTTTACCTGAGACAGGTTAAAAAAATCTTGGATATAAAATAGGGAATAAGAATCCAAAAGCCATCACTCCCCTGGCTCAGTTTCTTAATCTGCTAAGCAAGACTCAAATCCTTACAAGACACTTTCTTTCTGGGCCTGTGACTGATTCCTGGCTGTACAAAATCTGTTTAAGCAAGTGGGATGGAGACTGCTCTTACCTGAAATAACTCACTGAATGATTTTAATTCTTGTTGAAGTTTTAGGTTTAGAGTTGTTTAGCACTCTACTCTGTAATCTCTCTCAAATGAGTCTGTCCTCTTCAGTCTGCCCTTTATAATTTCACTGTGTTTCTTTTTTTCTTATCTTAAATTTTATATGGACATTGTACGAATTATTACAGATTACAGCTCTTTTGATTCCGTGTTAGATGACACAAAAGAAGAAGTAAATAAAGACAATATATATTCTTTTTTTACTTACAGTTTTACAATCTGCCACAAAACAGAAGTTGTAAAAAATACATTAAATCCAGTGTGGCAGGCATTCAAGATATCTGTCAGAGCATTGTGTAATGGAGACTATGACCGGTAAGCTATAGCTTAAGATTTCTTTTTTCCCCCCCTAACTGATGTATTCTTTTATATATGATCTTTTCTATACACTTCAGTTCCTGCTGTTATTTAATCAACATTTTGAAAAGATAATAGGTGTTCAAAACCATTTGTCACATTAAAGAATTAGGACAAATAAAGCAAATATGTTAAATCTGTAGGAAATGCTAGTGGTGATATCTGGAAAAAATTCTTTGCTCCATATGGTGTGATTTAGAAACAGAAAGAAAAGACTAATTTAAAGAATGGCCACTGTGACTAGTGTGCACAAGTATTTTTTAATAATATTTCAGTGAAAAAGAATGATGGTCTGTCTTCCTTGAGTGACATTGTAATGTCAGAGAATGCTAATAAATGAAAGCCTTTAAAATACTTAGATGAGTAGATGGGAAACACAGAAGGTAATTGTCTCCAGATTTGAAGTTTTCAGTGATCCCATGCAAAAAGATCCATCTTTGAATGGTAATACCATGTTTTTAATCAATATTTTACCAATTGTAACAGGCAAATTAGTTGAGTAACGATGGATATTTTTAGACTTCTTAAGAATGGCCTTGTTGGTTAGTCTCTCAATTAGGTGCAATAAAATGCAGCAATTTCATAATAAGTACATTCTAATCAAATAGAATTTTTAACTTGAGGTTAGGTTTATGTGCATAATGCATAGGCAAAATAGTACTCATGAAGCTAGTCTCTGGACACCGCACTATTTGTTATATTAAAGAAAAACAGTTTTCATAATAATTAAAAAAGATATTTTGGCGGAGGTATATTAAAATAACTCCAGCATTCCGAAAGAGAATTAAAAAGCATAATAGCACTCCTCAAACTGTCGTGTATCTGCCATTGTCCCATGTTGATTCTACTTTGTATGCTTTGAACATAATGTTCTTGTGAATAAAGGCCCCATGAAACTTCATAATCCCACCTACAACAATCATGTTTCAAATTAAGAAATACTCATTAGCTGTCAGATTAATTCAAATTAGTATTGACTGATAGTCCAGAAAAAGCATCCAAAGTTTGTTTTTTTAATTTGAAAACTTTTCTTTCTAAAGGTAAAGATTATCTTCCTATGATCAACGTGGTAATACATAAAAACACAAACCTCAAAAGTCTCTTTCAGATAATAATAGTTTTATAGATCATATTTTGGTGCTCTAGGTGCTGTGGTAGATGTAAAAGGTGGAAGTAATGTCATCAGATAAGTATATATCACAGTAAACCTTTATTTTGGTTTTATAAGGCTAAATCTTGAGTTAGTGCATGCTTCTGAGTAAGCTCTGTCCACTTTTTCATTATAAAAAGACAAGGATTTGCGTAATTTGTTTCAAACTATATAATTATACAATGTTTTCAGTTATCACAAGGATGGCATTTCAATACTAGAGCAATACATAGTATCTAATATTTTTTTCTTTCTTTCTCTTAGTATGAGCTCTCAAATAGCACTTACACACAGTTATTTTCTGCATAAAAGTTTTTAAGACCGAGATACCCATCTCTAACCTTGATTTTTGTTTTAAGTTAAAGATTTTTTTTTTAGTGTTAAAAGAGGGAACCCACCCTCTAAACTGTGTCCTTTAATATAAAGGTTAAATATCTGTATGTGAAGATTTGAAAGATCTTTTAGTATCTTGTGTGTCATGCAAAACAGGTAAAACTTGAGATCTGTGATCAATCTTTTTAGTATGAAATAAATTTCAGGAGAGAGGAGCTTTATTCAAGGAGTAATTGAATAATTGCTCTTATTGAAGTTGCATGTCTGAATAACCCTCTCAGGAATTTATTTTGATATTCTTAAGAATTTATTTTAATAATTTAAGTTTTCTTGCTGAGATGATTTGGCTATTTGAACACAGATTTGCATCATAATTCAGAACTTAAATCCCACTAAACCTTATGTAAATCTTAACTTAGTAGCGTGTCCTAACAATCTTAATAGTAACAGGTTTTGAAACCTGCAAGTAAAATAACGGTTCTCTAGGGAAAAAACTGTGATATTGCCTTTTTTTACTAAATTAAGTACGATTTCCTTTCAAAAGTCAAATACTTGGTGGGATAAAGTGGGTTTGGAGCTGTTCTTCACTTCATTCAACAAAATAACTTTCACTTTTATCAGCTTTCATTCTAAGGTAATTTAAACCCAAACTGAATTCCACAAGAGCTATAAAATATAACAAATGGTGTGGCCAGAACCTTTAAATTTGGGTTGGAAAGAGAAACATCCAGATAAAGTAACTCTTCCTTTACCTATTTTGAAATATCATAAAAAATGTGAAAACAACTATGTATTAATTTCTTGGTGTATACAATGTCAGCTGCTGATCAACCTTATCCCCAGAGAGTCCCTTCCTGGTAAAAAAAATATTCAGCATGTATTTGACTGTATGTAATAGGAGGGATGGGGAGCAGCTTCCTTGGAAGCACATTATAAAGTAATTGCTTAGATTTCTGTCCCTGTTCTTAATACCACTGACCTGATGACTTCATGTGAAACTGTTCTGAAGAATAAAGGAAAGTTAAGTTGTTGCTTAAAATGTAGGAGGTCTGGAGGTGTTATTTTTTTATCCCATGTTCAATTAATTTTAGGCCAGATAGGATTCTCTGTTACTGATTGTTGAATTGACTTATCTGTGTACACTTTCTGTAGTAAAAGGAGATAAATAAAGCTATATACTATCCCCATCCTCATGTATGTTTCCTGTTTCATTAATGATGATTGTGATAATAGGCTCTGTAGTATTTGCATTTTAAGAAATCCACTCTTCAACTAAATATGTAAAGTAAGACTGAACCTTTACATGGTAAATTTTTGTTTCCTACATTTTGTATGTTTCCCAGTCATCCCTGAAGCAAGAATAGTTAGAGCTGTCCTCAGAGGTTCACATAAGGAAACAGACAAAATGTGTTTTTAAAAACTGTGATAATACTTTAAGTTTTAAAGAATCATTTATTAAAAAACAGAAAATTCAGAGCATCAGCAAGCAAAATATACTGGCTAAACTTCCAGTGTGTTTCCTTAATTTCAACTGTATTTTATTAGTAATTTATGAAGATGTGTTGCATAACCTGAGTGATTGGCTATTTGCTATTTGCTGCCCTATGAGAAATGACTCAAAAATTCTGTTTTCTGGATTTGGCACAACTGATGCACCCATATGCCATTAAACTTAAAGGCAATGCAGGTACATTTTAACATATGTTTTAATAAGGTCCTGTTGTTGATTTATTTTTTTATTTTCAGGACAATTAAAGTAGAAGTGTATGACTGGGATAGAGATGGAAGGTAAGACATTAGTTCTGTTGTTAAACTTTAGGGTTATCTGTGCATAATTATACACATTTTAAAAAGTATAAATATTTAGTGTCCAGAACAGGATTAGAGAATGTTATTTACCAATATTTAGGGGTACAGGTATTAGGAAAAGAGTTCTGCTGTGATACAGTTATTTTTTATTTTCCAGTTGTGGTAAATACTGATGCCTATTTCAAACATGCTGTGTGTGTTATTTATCCGTGGAACAAACAAGATGGAATGCTTTATGATCTGTAAAATCAGTTTTGTGACGCTCATTATGTTACCAGTTAATGTGCCTGTATGAAGAGAGGCATCGTCTGTTTTATAATCTACTTTCTTTTGCTTAAAACACTGCTTTATAAACTGTTGCTTTTCAAGTATGACAAAATGCATGTGCCTGCAATTGCTCCTTCATAGTTGCCTAGATATTGCAATGTAGAAGCCACCTATTAATTGTCTTAATTTCAAATTGTGTTTGAATGTTCATTTCAATGTCTGTCTTTATCAAAATGTTGTTATAAGCTCTAGAGTTGGAAGACCTGGGTTTTATATAACTGCTGGAAAGAGGACGGTGGAATATCTCTGGACTTTCTGTTACTAAATTCTGGAGGGATATCTGCTATTATTCTGTACTGACTGTATATTTTTTTCTGAAGAAATTAGCCTTTCAAATTGCCTTTATTCTGATAAACAAGGTAGAATTACTTTTCAACACACAGATTGATACCTCCTATTCTTTTAAAAATGTCTGAGCTCGTATCTTAATACTTTGGTTAGAAACTCATAAATCATGGTACTAGAACTAAGAGTAATATAATAATATGTTGATTTCTATTTACTTTTAAGTTGGTCTGTCTTATTTATGTCCTATTAATCTTAATTTATATTTTAAAATATATGGATATGCACGTGCATTTTCATTTATAATATTATTTATTTTACAGTAATGTCTTTAATACTACCGATGCAATTTGCTTCTAGTATTATAGGTAATGGTATTGTGCTTCTGTGGCAATGGATCTTTTAACCATAACAGGCAAATTTATCCTGTGCTACCTTTCATTTCCTTGCTGACAAGATCCAAAAGCATATTTAGCTTTCTCAAATTATAATTTTGTCTTTTTGATTCCGTCATGAAGCCTGTTGATTTATAAGCATTCTTATCACATATTTGCCCTCTATAAATACCTGCTAGTGCAAATTCGTCCTTCTTAATCAGATGTTCCCTGGAGAGGAAAAATAACATATTCTGTCAATTAAAATAAGTGTATTTAAATTAACAAAGGCATATGCAAAAAATCACTACATCCCTGTTACAATTTCTGTTAGCATCCTTTCCTCACTGATATTTGCCAAATCCTTGAAAATTTGATATATTTGTACTTTTGTGTATAAGCTACAATATTTTTTGAAAATAAACTAACAATGAAAAGTTAATTATATTGCCAAGTTAATTAAAAATAAGGGTTATATTTTTTCAAGATATCAAGCCCCATATGCTGTTCCATTTTTTCCAAATTTGGTAAAATTAAGAAGAAAAGGAAGAAATCTGACAAATAATATGGTGTGACTGCAATTCTGAGTGAAATCTTCAACATACTGTGGATTTTAGGCAATCATTAACCTCTCTACTCTCAAACAGTTCGAAAGATTATCTGCTTTTGCTCATATCACAATTTGAATACCTATAAAATTAATATCTATAAAAACAAAATGTGAAGGATACTATTTACGTGTGTTCCTTTTTATTCTAATTGTATGAATTTTTTTTGCTTTCTGTCTTTTTTCAATTTAGAAACAGGCAGAACACCGACATCTTATATGTTAAATTCCTCTGAAAGATGAGACAGCACTCATCTCATGTAACTTCAGACAATGTAAAAATCAGACAAGTAGATTGAACTAATCATTTAAGCTACTTCAGTAGCTTACAGGGGAAAATGGTCTGATTGAATCCATCCTACCTGGAATGAGTTGGCAGTTGGTGGTGCTTATCACTTACTAGTGATCATAGTGAGAACCTAATGACCTAATTTAACTTTTCATTGCCAGGTGTATCTGGAATGAATCCCACTCAAGAACTACTCTAACAATTTTTTGTACAAGTCTGCTGTTACTCAGTTTATATTAATTTCCATTTTTGATGGACTCTTTCTATAAACAGTTGTTATACTAGCTGATCACCTCACTGTGCTAAATCTGTTTGCTCCAAAAATGTGCAGACTGGGCAGGGACAACCTTTGAAAGATTGCCTGCTCTCTAGATAGCAAAGCAAAATATACTGAATTTTGCAGGCTGTTCTGCAATCAGGAAGGAAACATTACTGTGCATATACTTGATTTCTGAATCTTGACTTGACCTGATTCTGACTTCCAGAGTCTTGACTAATAAGTTTTTTTCCCTTTTCCCCATTCTGTGTTATCTGTGTTTTGAAAAAAGAGGTACCACGTTGCTTTGGGTTGAGCTTCTTACTGTCATGTTCCTAAATTACATTCTTAAGAATAATTGTCATCATGTAATATCACTATCAAATATCTCATTTATTTTCAAACATCACTTAGAATTTCTTGACTGAAAGTAATACAGGCTCTTTGTAGCATTAACACTATTAAATATTAAAAGTTTTTTTGTCTCAAACCAGTTTTTGTTCAAAAATTGTCAAAATATGGACCACTTGTTCTAATTGATACCTTTTATTGTCACTAAGAGCTGTGACAAAACCCAAAATACTTGATGCTGTAAGAAGTCACAAAAGGTAGTTCTGTTACTTTGGACAAGCCCACTTGCGTGAAACAGTCATGAGGGTTTTTTTGAGCGTCCTTATCAGTGAGGTACTTGCAGACAGGTATAACAGAAGGAAAAAATAAGATAATGTGCAACTTCACATCATCAATACTCTGATGTTTTTATTTCTCTCTGAAGGCTTTTTCACTTAATTTCAGAAAAAAATATTCCTTAGCATACATGGTGCAAAAGCCATTTCATAGTCTTGATATGGTTGTTACGTACAAGAAGTGGTTTTTCTCGAGTTTTAAAGCTGTAAATATTGCTGTGCTAACCTGGGGCCACTGAACCATTCATCTGAGAATCTCAACACTGCAAAAGAGATTTTAAATCTCAGATTCTAGGCTCTTTCACCTTATTTTTTGTCCTCCCTTTTCATTCTCCTTCTCCAACTACATAGTTGATTTTTAAATTATTGCATTTTTCCCTTACTCATTGACGTATTTCTGATTATGATTGTTCTTTCCTCTACTTTTTTCCCTTTAGATAATTAAAAAATTCAAAGTTATTACAAGTTTGAAAGTGATTTTCAGCACTTCAAAACATAGGGCTAAAAGTGAAAGATTTAGGGAGATGGGCTACAAGCGATACTTTTGTGTTCTAAGAGTCTTTGGTTCAGTGTTCTAATATACCATTCATGGACAAAAGTCTGTATATCTAGGATTATTTGGTGTTAGGAGGACAAAGAGAATAACTATTTTGGATTCTCAGTCCAGAGACTAATAAGGAGATCCACTTGGTGAAGCGTGATCATTGATATTGGGAGGCATCAGTGCCTTGTTTTTCTTTGTTATACATCTGGCAAAGGTGAATTTTGCCCAGCAGGCACTCATCCTTCAGAGCCAGCCTAGGGAAGGGGCACACATCCAACCTGAATACCAAGTGTTAAGATCCAAGTTGATGATCTTTTAAGTGCAGAGATGATACTGGTTTTATATGCTCATAGCTTTTTAATGTGATTATTTCAGAGGAATTATATCTTTCTAGCTCAGGTCTTGTCAGTGTTTGCATATAGCCACAAGGAAAGGAGACTTTCCAGTGTCTCTTAGAATTAAAGAAGCAATTACTTTTAAGCAGTATCGATTTTTTTTGGCTCCCCAGAGACAGTCCTGTCTAGAATTGCTTATGTTTCCTGTTTGCTACAGCATGTTTGTAGGTAGTCATTAAGCTATTGTTTGAACTTCTGCCTTCGAAATATACAAGCTCACTTGAAAATATAAGGTTAGAACTGTTACAAAAGGGAAAGGTTCCAGTTTAACCAATATGCGTTTTTGTCCAGTACCATGGCTACCCAAGGTTAAATACACCTTATGTGCTCCAGGCCACACAGAACTCAAGTACCATAGCATGTATGGATGGCTTCCTCTGTTCCCTGGTTAAATAGCATTGCAGTCTGGAGAGCATTTCATCAAAATATGTTTCTTAAGAAAAGTCTTTGTCTGTCTTGGAAGCAATTTCCTTATCTCCAGACTGAAAGGGGAGTGTTTCATGGCAGGTGGTCTGTTCTGAAACTGACTAGTCAGGAGTATCTTCACCATATAGTATTTCACAAACTTACTTACAGAATGCTTTACTTATTTCGTGTGCATTAGCATGATGACTGGACCTTTCAGTTGTTTGATTTACATATTTTGTGATTCATGCTGATTTCAGAAAATGAGATTTATATTTGAGGTGTGATTTTGTTCATTTAATTTCATTTCATTATGAACAAAGTGAAAGAAATTTCACGTTGTTGTGGATTGTTTCAATTTTTCCTCTTCTTGCAACATTCAGATTTATTTAAATTTGCTGTTAATATTTATAGCTTAATTAGAAGTGCGCTGCATTTCTTAAAAAAACAAGTTTTACAAGTCGCAAAGTAATAAAACTTTGACTTCCTATTCTAGTTTACCATTGGAGGGAAAGTAAAAAAGATAGTTTCATAGCTCGCCAGATGTGGAGGCAGCATGTAGAGAAAATACAATGCCTTGCTAGGGCACAGCTGGGAAAATTTGGAGCAGCAGTGAGCAAAGTTCAACTGGGCAGAGTGGAGAATGGGAACAGGTCTGGTAACTTTGACAGGAAGCTGAACATGAGCCAGCAGTGTGCCCAGGTGGCCAAGAAGGCCAATGGCATCCTGACCTGTATCGGGAACAATGTGGCCAGCAGGACCAGGGAAGTGATTCTTCCCCTGTACTCAGTGCTGGTGAAGCCACACCTCGAGTACTGTGTCCAGTTCTGGGCCCCTCAGTTCAGGAAGGATATTGAGGTGCTGGAGCAGGTCCAGAGAAGGGCAACAAGGCTGGTGAAGGGACTCGAGCACAAGTCCTGTCAGGAGTGGCTGAGGGAACTGGGGCTGTTTAGCCTGGAAAAGAGGAGGCTCAGGGGAGACCTCATCACTCTCTACAACTCCCTGACAGGAGGTTGTAGCCAGGTGGGGGTTGGTCTCTTCTCCCAGGCAACCAGCAGTAGGACAAGAGGGCACGGTCTTAAGCTGTGCCAGGGGAGATTTAGGTTAGATATTAGGAAGAAATTTTTTACAGAGAGAGTAATCAGACATTGGAATGGGCTGCCCAGGGAGTTGGTGGAGTAACCATCCCTGGAGGTTTTTAAGATGAGACTGGATGTGGCACTTAGTGCCATGGTCTAGTAACCACAGCAGTGTTGGATCAAGGGTTGGACTTCATGATTTCAGAGGTCTTTTCCAACCCAATTGATTGTATGATTCTGTGACTGCTGGAAGGTGTGTAGCTGACCTGAGGTACTCACCCCTGCATTCGCTTCCACTCCAGGTACCCGAGACATATGAACTCACAGATCAGTCACTTCTGGCACAGAAACCTTGCGGTTTCTGTGCCCCAGTTCCCTGACCCCAGTCTGGCCTTTCTCAGCAATGCTTCATCCACTACACTCCCTCTGGCCACTCTGCTCACAGTGGGTCCTTGGCAACATGCCAACCCCTGTTTAAGTGTTGACAAAGCAGTTTTCAAAATGTGAATGACAGCACAGGAGTGCCAAATGTATTCTTGGAGCAGGAGTAGAATTTAGAAAGAAGTTTGATAGCCACTGCTTTGCTATTAGGTTAAGATATGCTTTCCAGTGGTGTCTAATACCATAAGCTGAGTAGCCTCAGTGGGTTGCTTTTCTCCTCACAGATGGGAAATAAGTTTTGGGTCTTTCCCTTAAATTTGGGTACCATTCAAATGTTATGTTACACAAACTGGTAGGGCTGGTCTTTTCTGGTTTAAGTTACTTTTTTTTTTAATCCCCTTCTCTCATATGGTCTCACACATAGTTCAGAGTCTGTAGTGCCAGTGGTCGTCCAGTGAGGAAATGGTGATAGTCTTTGGCAGCCCACTCTATTTTTTCAGATTCTGTAAGCTTCCTTTGGGGTCAATCACTGATTTACAACATAGTCCTCATTGTGCAGCAATGAGCAAAAGCTGTCAAGAAGATTTAATCTAATATTTTCCACCTCTACATTTGTATTACTAATAGAGTGAACACACAACAGAGGGAGAAATAGAGATTTTTAAGCAAATTGTATCTGTTGCCATTGCTCCTTTCTTGGGTGTCGGTTCATATTGACCATGCTTCTCTTTTTCATAAATAGTTAAAATACATGTTTAAATTACTAAATGCTATGTATTTGAAACCCTTTTTTTTTTATACAGCCATGATTTCATTGGAGAATTCACAACAAGTTACAGAGAGCTGTCAAGAGGGCAATCTCAGTTCAACGTGTATGAGGTAAGTACTGTGAGTATTTACTCTCTTTCAGGAAATGAATGAGAAAACAACAGTGGAAAACATTGAAAGCAATGGAAAGATATTCTTGCCAATAATGAGAAGACAAACCTGTGTGGCTGTAGCATGTTTTTTTCTGTATAGTGTGCAGATCTTTGTCATTCCTTAAGGTATTCTTTAATTGGTCTCAGATTACTGTCATTAAACCTAGTTGTTTTGTCAACTTTCATAATGGTTGACAAATGGTTTAGGTAAGCACTAATGGAAGGAAGGGGAGATAGTTTCATAGCTCGCCAGATGTGGAGGCAGCATGTAGAGGAAATACAATGCCTTGCTAGGGCACAGCTGGGAAAATTTGGAGCAGCAGTGAGCAAAGTTCAACTGGGCAGAGTGGAGAATGGGAACAGGTCTGGTAACTTTGACAGGAAGCTGAACATGAGCCAGCAGTGTGTGCTCCAATTGTGTGCTGCAATTTTGTTTTAAAGATGAGCAAAGGTGCTGCTGTGCAGAGCAGGACAAAGACATGTTTGTTTTTTTTTTTATTTAGATCCAAGATCAACCCCAATGTTACTGTAATTTACAGAAGTTTCCTATGGATAGTGTCACAACACAGATTACTGTATGCAGTGGAAATGTCCTCTTGTGTTGTGACTCCTACCCTACTATGAATATTCAGTCATAACATCTTAAGTGATTTTTCAGTTTCTTAAATATAGTATCAATATCATACTCCCAGCATCAGCATACATTTCCTGAGCATCTTATGTTTGCCTCCCTACATTGCAGTCCTCCATGTACTGCTTCTACTTGATTAGTCCATACAGTATCAGAACAAAAGAGACTGAACAAATTCTTTTTAAAATGTTTTGCATTTACAAACTGACCCGGGGCAGGTAGAGAAGTTTGTGTTTGAGTGTCCCATATTTTCAGATTAGAAAGAATCTGCTAGAGCAAGCTCTTTTTAGTTGAACTTTTTTTAATAGGTAAGAGTTCATGTAGCTTCCTAGGTTCCTGCAGGGGTGTAAGACTTTCAGAGGCTAAAAAATGTTGTTTAATTTATAAAGTTATTTGAAATTTGAAAAACTACATCAATATTATAACAATTAGAATACCTAGAATTATAGGAGAGAAACAAGCTGTTGTTTAATTCATCTTTGCTCCCAAGTAGATGCCTTTTTTCCCATGATATTTCACTTAAAGCTCTAGTGTAGTTCCTTGCAATTATTAAGAAGCCAGTTGTCAAGTTACCTGAAGCAGAAAGTTCAGATGAATCTCCTTTTTGGCATTTAATGACTGCTGGCAAGCAATATGCTGCTAATTCAGGCCTGACCATTGAATTCTGGAGAGCAGTGAATGAACTGCCATAGGGCAGGCAGGCAGTCTGTTACCTTCATTTCTCTCTTCCAGACAATTGTCAGCAGGACTCGCTTTCTGGCTAAGGTTTTGGTTCAACAAGAGTTACTGCACTGTTTAATAACACAGATATAATCCATTGCTTGCCAGTCAAAGCACAGTTAAATTGAGGGGAGGAGTTACTTGGGATTTTTTAAGTGTTAAAGGGCTTATATGCATGTAAGGGAGTAAAAACTTTGAAGAATACTTACTGTATAACAGTGTGCCATACTGGAGGGAAAGAAAGAGTCACTTGTTTAGCCTGTTTGGGAAGACCTCAAATGATAGTTATCTGTTCCTACCTTACGTTTCACGGCTTTTCTGTGTTGTGCAAGGAGTAGGATCTTTAAATGTAATTTCATTTTGGTTAAGAGGTGAGAATTTTTGGAAGACATGTATTTCTATTTTTTCCATTTTCAGGCAAAATAGTTTAAGTATTTTACAGCAGATAAGTGACTAACATTTCAATGGGGAATGTTCTAATTCCTTATCATTTGCAGAACATCTGCGAGTAGTTTACAGTAAAACTTGGCAGTAAGCCACAAGGATTTAAGTTTCCTAGTTATACAGTTGAGCGACCTAATTACCAAAATAATGTTTTGCTTCTAATTCCATGTGCATTTCTGAAAAATGCAGGAGTACATTTTAATGTATATGTAATGAAATTGTCTGAGACTTGCCTTTGAATGGGTAGGTACTCATAAGGAATACAATTTTTATTGTTGGCTACAATGAGAAATTTTATAAGTGTAGGTTCCAGACATTCAAGAAAACTGTTTAATGCTTTGCAGTCCAGTTCTATGAAGATTCTTGTGTATGGGGAGTGCATTGAGCCCCCACAACTCCACAGTCAGATGGTGGTCTTTGCCATTTTCATGAAATTACTTGTGACACAGTATGATCTGTGCCCCCAGTGGCTCTTCCTGTCAACAGATCTGTCATTGCATCAGATACAGAAACTGGGAGTAGAACAGCTCACATGTTTCTCAGATAAATACTGATGAGAAGATGGAAATAGATTAACTGGATTGTGAAGAGGTGCATTGTGAAATGACAAAGTAGTGACACAGGACACTGAAACCCTGGAATCAGGAATGCAGAAAAATGCAGAATCTTGTGAAAATTCAAAGTGTTTGAGCACTCAGATATAATGAACGTTCTCACCGCTGTTGCCCCAGTCCCTTATTTGTCAAATGTGAACACCAGCACGGACTTACCTGACAGGTACCATGAAGATAAATTTGCTGTTTTTCAACATGCATATATCCCAGCATCTAGATGCATAGGTAATGCAATCTTATGTAAATAAACTGAGAATCCACTGAAAATAGACTACGTTCTGCTTTGAAAATATTGTAAACACTTATCTTTATGTTAGATCCCACTGCTTTGATGTTTGTATCTGTGTTTCTAGGTAATAAATCCAAAGAAAAAAGGAAAAAAGAAAAAGTATGTTAATTCTGGAACAGTAAGTAAATATATTTTATTTATATATTCTACTGGATGCTTTTCTTTTTGCTTGAAACAGTGTAGCTGACTTGTAGTGCAACAGGATTAGAATAGAACCTTTTGTGAAGGCCACAATAACTATTAACTGGTACACAGCATTTATTTTCAGGGTTTTTTTTAATTTGAAGAGTCTGATAAAAAATGTGTCCACATGTGCTCTTAAGTTGCTTATGGCAACAGGTTTTTTTTTAAATATATGTTGAAAGATCTGTTAGTATTGTTTGGGCTGAGAGTTTATTGTCCTTTTGGTTGTATTGCATGTTCTGTTCTCATGTTTATGAACCATTTGCTAGCAAAGCAAATATTTCCCTTCAGCACTTTCTCATCTTCCACTTCCTGGTATCTGTGATATTCAGAACATAATTTACAAAAAAAAAAAAAGAAGATAAAAATTGAAGATTTGTATATTGAAAAACCTAATCAGATATATGTTTTTTGAAAACACATCCAGCATGTGGGTTTCTTCCACATGAATAGTTCCACTGAAGTCAGTAGGGCTACTTCTGCACAGAACCATAGCCTTGAAGGAATGTTTTGACATTCTTGCATTCTTGTGTAGATCTGTTCATCAGTAGGAAAATAAATACTTGATTTTCCATCTCTGCTTTAAATTGTAAAAAATAGGCAGAAACAGCTTGCCCATTAAAATTTACCATGCAGTATCTAATTCGTTTTTTTTAGCATATTCCTTTTACTAAAACCTATCATGTTAAAATAAAGTTCTATTATGCTAAATTAGTGAGTTAAAAACTTATGTAAAGTGATTATTTTCAACCAACGCTAAAAGTGTACTCAAAATTGTAGGTATGAAATCTGGCTTAGGATACAAAAGAGCAAAAAAACGTTATTTCATGTTCAATTTTTCAGTTAATTTTGATTTAAGATATTTTAACATCTTCACATGTATCTGTTTCTATTTGAAAGAACATATTTTACCCATGTTTGAACAGACAAAATCTTGTTATTCTTTTCTTCTGATTGCATAAAAATTTCCAATAAACAATTGTTAACAATTTTCTTTCCTTTGTCCTTCTCTACCAGTGTTCTCTTCTGTTGGTCTTTTTCTTTATCAAGTGATTTTTGTCCTCATTTGCCCTTACTTCTACTAGTCCTTCAGGCTTCCCTTATGCTTCTCCAAATGGTCACTTCCTTTCGTGTTTGCCTGCAGTTGTGTTTTTCTTCTCCTCGTTATTCACCCAAGATATTCTTCATCCCACAGATTTCTAAATTTTCAGGCCAGGTACCAAGACTGTCATTCTCACTAATAGGAAGTGAACTACTAAGGAGAGCTTAAAGTGGATATAGATTACTGACTGCTATCTTACTGCTGCTTTACATACAGTACACATCTCAATTTGTTATTATTTATGGGGTCATTTTAAATTGAGACAGACAAATTGCATAGTAAGGGTAAATGTTTCAGAATGCAGGATTAGTTTCAAGTAAAGCCTAGTAATAAACTTAAAAATTCACTGGATAAAACATGACACGTTGGTAGTCATTTTCTATTTGGAAGTAAACCCTTTGGCCACTTTGGGAGTTGTTTTCTTTCCATTTTTTACCTTTTAACATCAGATACACTGAAAACATTTGCTTAAATTAATTAGGAACAAGATGACCAGCTGTAAGAACAGATGAACTGTTAATATTACTGTGTCCAGTGGGAAAATGCGTAGAAATTTCAGTCTTATATGCAAGTCTGTGTTACTGATAGCCTGGTCAAACTTTGTCATGGTCTTCTGTTCTCAACTAGAGCATTTTAAACTTTGCTAGTCCCTAAAAATCAGAGAGGACCTGTGACAAAGGAAGTAGGATAGAAGACAGAATCTCATTCTGAGTCTAAGTTTACAACATAGAAGTATTTTAAATGTTTATATTTTGCTGCATGTGGAGGTAAATCAAATTTGGTGACAAACTTCCATCTCATTTCTATTCCTTGTATCATTATCAGTGGATTTCCTTTGAGTAGTTACTTAAGCAGTTTTCATTGCTTGCCTGCTGGACTTACACTGTGAGAGAGTTTTGTGTCACTCTGTAAATAAAATTAAAATAATTTGAATTTTTTGTTTCGTAAATACTGCACAGGATATGAAGATTTTAAATGATGGATCTTTTCCACTAGAGTTTACACTTCTGTGACTCAATTGCTGAAAATGCCAGCAACACCTTTAGATGAATTTCTGTGTTTTGAATCTATATAATTTCTGAGTGATAAATGCTGTAACTGAAGAAATTTCTTATCTTTGTATTTATATATATATATATATATAAAAACTTATTTTTTTATATGTTTCATATATGTGTGTAATTTACTAGATTTTTGCATCCTTGGCTTGCATCAATACTCAATGCCACTTTTAATGCGAGATGAGTAATTACATAAATGATTGTAATTGAGTTCTTTAAACAGTGTTGAAGTGCTCATAAAATAGGTGCATTTTCATTTAGCCTCTAGTATTCATTTGTAGATGTAGTACACAGTGATCAGAAAATATGTATGTGGTAGCCTGCTCTGGAATACAATCTTCCATTGCTTACCTTTCCTTATTAAAAAAAAAAACCAAAAAGGCAACTGTAGTAGACTTCCCAGTTTGTCTCTTCCCTTTCAAGAACTACCTATTGAAATTATTTAATATCTTTTTTAATCTTCTTTCTTCCCCTAACACTGTAGGAAATTACATCTTAAGGACAGAACTCCGAAAACATTGTGCTTATGTCTCTACTTGTTCAACTGGGAAACACACAATAATTCATGTCTGACTCTCTTTTGTTTGCTTTCAGGTGACATTGCTTTCCTTCCTAATTGAAACAGAAGTTTCATTCCTTGACTATATTAAAGGCGGGTATGTGATTGGCATCAAACCTTTCTTGTTTTCACAGTCTCATTATAGTTCACTAATAATTTTTTTATGTACTTCACATATGATCGCTCTAAGTGGTATCTGTAAGGAGTATTGTTTCCTCATTTTAGAGGCTGTACTTTCCTACATAGAACCTGTAGATAGCTACTGACTTTGTGGAACCTCACTTACAATGTTGGAATTGGTATTGATAAAGACTGATCAGCCAGAGAAATTCCACTTAAGCTTTTTTCCACTCTTTTTACAAAAAATGAATATGATTCAGTAGAATGCTCTGTGTTTAAAAGTATGAGCAGTAATACTTATCATTTATTTATCTTATACAGAATCTTCTTTGGTGATTCATACTATTATTTCTATGTACATCGCAGTGAAAACTATAGAAATACTTATATAAAATCTTACCTTTCTTTCTGCAGTATATGCAGTTATGTAAACATGACAAGGAGACTCAGAGTCAGAGTTATTTTCTTGGCTTCTCCCTTTTTTTGTTTGTCTGATTTAATGTTACTGTGTATCAGTTGCAGTCCAGTTGACAGATTTTGAAGGAAGAGGGAAGAGAAGATTTTGTCATTAATCAGTCTGTTTTCCCATCAAGTATATCCTCCAAAATTGTTTTTTTAGTTCCCTGTTTTTCTTCCATTTATTTAGAAAACACTGATTCTGCAATAGACACAATATTTGCTCTTACATAAATGGATGCTTATGAAACACTTCATGTTCAGAACTTTTATTGTAATTGATTTGAGGTGTCTGGAATTAATACTGATTTAGTGGAAATCTTGACAGCTTTAATTGTAACAAATTGGGAGTACAGTATTGATTTCATTTATGTTTCAAGTCTGCATCTCTTTAATTGGGATATTCCATTATCAATATCATCAATATGACAGTTGTTTTCTTAAAGAACTTTGGAGAATGAAATAGAAGTTTGTCCATAAATTCTTATTTTGTTTTACTACATAAGACTCGATTTTATAGCAGTATGGTGGGAAAGAGGTGAATGTTTCTTTTGCATCTGAATATTACATCAAGTGGTGCCATCTTAATAGCAGGCTTTCCTTACATTTTGATACTTAATCACGTATTTTGCTACAGTGACCTTCCCACATTTAAAATAGGTACATTGTGATAAAAATAATGTATATTTCAAAATCATATTTCTCCTGCCACTTAGCAGTTAATAACATATTCCTATCAAAACACCTCCAAATGTATGAATAAGCTCAGGAATGTAAGGGATACAACCTTGAAAAGAAATGCAGTTGAATTTAAGGAATGACTGTCAAACCTAATTTATAGTCTGCTCTTTTTTTTACCTGGAAGAGAAAGAGACACCAGGAACCACAAAGCTCCAAGATTTAGTGAACAGAAAAGATATTTCTGTGCAGAAGTTTCTGGCCTTTTTGACTTACGAGAATAATAAGCGAACTGGGCATTTGTAAATCAATAAAATTCAGGAGCTGAATCTTTTTGCAGCTCAAAAATATTGTCATGTCTTCTGTCCCAGCGTAGTGGAAGATAAGAGAAAGTATTTTCCTCCCATCATGTTAAAAGCCTTACCTTCATCCAGGTTTTTGGAAATGAATACCCACACCTTTTGGATTCAAAAGGCTTTGGACATACATTTTTAACTGAACTGTCTTGAATCATTGATGGTCAAAATGGAAACTCAGAACTCCTTTCATGACAGCTGTTTAATCCAGAGAGTACACCATATAACATAATGGGATGCATATTTGATGTTCAGAAGAGACCTGGCATGAGAAACGGTCACACAGCAAGGGCTACCATAGCTTTGTATTTTGGAGGCTTTGCCATGTATTTCTTGGAGAATATTAGGGAGCAATAAGACTATGTAAGAGAAAGATCTGATGGAGACTTCATCTGAAAAATCTTCTGTATGTTGATACGGCATTTGGCCAAACAAGCATCTGCAAAGGGGAAATTATAAAGTAACTGTTGCTAGGGACTTAAATGCCATGGGGAGAATGGAGCCTCTTGATAGTGTGAGTTACTCCATTAGCCCTGTTGCAGAGTTCTGCACAGTAAGTGATCCTCAAACCTTCAACTGCTCCCTCCTGCTTACAGACCAGCTGGTTGTCGTTCTGAAGCCACAGGAGAAAATCCATGTTTCTTTCCAATGTACTGTTTAAAAACTCGTAATCGTTACAAATGCTATCAAGCCTAGTCCAAAGCTACATTCAAGCTTAATTTGTTCCCTTATACATATCAGTGCTGATGGAACTGCTATTGAAAGACGATAGGTTTCACTTTGCTCTCTCAAAAAAACCCAAACAAAATGGTTGCTCTGTGGTTGTGAGGTGAGGAATACTGTTCCTTTTAAGATACTTTCTTCATTTCTTGTGGAATATAGGGTAAAATGACCTGTCCACTGATGAAGTAGATCATGTCTTTCTATACCAACTAAATTCACAGTGACACATTCTTCAGCATGCTGAAGGATTTCTGTACTTGATGTACCTGACATGTAGTGCTTGGAGTAGTCTTGTTTTACTCTTCAAACACTGCACCACACTGAAGCTCTTAAAATTTAAGTACAGGGAGATTATAGCCCAAAAGCAGTTTTTCTTGGCAATGCCAATCATGACTCTAAGCATAAATTTAGGAATAGTTTTTATTAGTGTTATGATAATAATAGTTGTATTAATAACTATAGTTCTTAATTATTATAGTTATTATTATGTTATACGAGACTTTTTTGTTGTTTTTCCTAAATTCTTCTTACCTGAGGAAGACAACTTTCCTGCACAGTATATTGATTGTGGTAGAAAACTAGTTGACATGCGCTTCCTAAATCTTTCTCCTTACGTCTAACTGACAGTGCAGAAGGACATTGTGATTAGGAAGCCACGGGGTCTGACATGTGAGTACATATAAAACAAAATCTGACTTGTCATGCCATTAAAATTTTTTTTTTGTGAAACTGCATAAAGTAGGATGCAGAAGTACTAGCAGAAAACTTCCCTCATAAAGCTCAGGCCTCTGAACTTTTCAGAGACTGAAGCAGTTTTCACTGGCTTTATTTTTTGTTGTTGTTGAAGTCCATATTGAGGTCACAGCATTTTGAGACATATTTCGGGATTCCAGTGTTCCAAGGACTCTTCTTGATACTGTGGACATTGGTAGGCTTTTGCTTAATTTTGGAGACAGTCCACCCATAATACAACTTAATTTGTGTTAGCCTTGATCGGTATAATAAGGTGATTCTATGTGAATCTTTTTTCATACACAGCTTTCAGTGAAATAAATAGTATTTTCTCTGGGCACATCAAGTTATTTGAACAGTGAAACCACTACTGCAAGGACATGTGTCAGATTGTTGATGTTTAATCTGAGTGCACATGAGTTAAATCTTATGGAAGTTAATTATCTTATTAGTGATTTAGAAATTTTCATAAAAAATTAAAAAAGGAAGGATGGAGTCAAGTAACTGTTTTCAGTGTGTTAATAAAATAGTGTTTGGTAACCCTTGGCTAGAACCTTATATAAGAGTACTTTCAGTGTTTATTTCCTGTATTAGAAAGTCAGTGACCTATAGTTTGTCCACAAATGATGTTACCATCTCTTGTTTATTTTCCTACATAATAGTACAACTATTAATAAGACTTGTGTTTGCTTTTTCTACAGAACCCAAATCAATTTCACAGTTGCTATTGATTTCACAGCCTCAAATGGTAAGAATAAAAATAAACATCTTGTATATCTTGTAAACATCTTGTGCTGTCATCAGTTTTAAGTGTACTTATGTGTGTATTTGTGTCTGTATCAGTATTCAGCTGGCACCACCTGGACTCAGGATTCCATTTTGCTGAGCAATAGACTAGAGGCCAATTCCCATCTAGAAAAGCTGGGCAAATAAAATATATAGAAGTTGGAAAAGCTACATATAAAATTGAATGAGTAGGAACTGTTTGCAAGTGTACTTTCTGATTATTATTTTTTGGTTTATTTATAACTACTGAGAGAAAACTTATAAGATGCCATTGAGATGGGCAAAAGAAAAGAGTTTCAGGTGGAGTGAGGCTGAAGTGGGGTGAAGCAGAGATAAATTGTGATCCTCTTCCAAAGCTGCTTTCAGAATGTCATAATACTTTTGTAAATTTCATCTTAAAAGTGTATATCATGTTATAAATGACACAAATCTACAAGTTTCTTGCTGCCCTTTCAATGCTGAAACACAGCTATTACTGTTAAAATGTGTTCAGAACTACTGAAAAACTACTACTATTAAAATGTATTCAGAAAACTGCATTTTTACCTGATACAACTTACCTTTTTTAAGAGAGAAAATTCTGAAGGGATTCAGTTTAAAAGTAAATCTGATCCTTACTTCAACAGGTAACCCTTCACAGCCGACTTCACTGCACTACATGAATCCCTATCAGCTGAATGCTTATGGCATGGCACTGAAGGCTGTAGGTGAAATAATTCAGGACTATGATAGTGATAAAATGTTCCCAGCTCTAGGTTTTGGAGCTAGACTGCCTCCTGATGGAAGAGTATCACATGAATTTGCACTGGTAAGTAAATAAATATTTATATATTGTTAGAATTTCTTTACTACAACAAATTTTTGGGAGTTAAGGCTGTACTCTTGAGCAGTCACTGGACAAGTAAAGAACAGAGATTGTGATAATTATTCTGTGCTAACTCTAGGCAGTTGTTTCAGAATTTTTCATCATAGTGAAGTTACTGAGAGAAATCCAGAGTCAAGAACTCCCTGTAGGCCAAAAATGGCAATAAAGAAAAGTAATTATCTTTAACTTCAGCTGTAGCAGCATGAGAAACAGACACTCGAAAGACTTCAGATTGAAGCTAATCTATCTTAAGAAGCGAACAAATCATGAGCCAAGATAATATTTCATTATTGTTGTTATTGTTCTGTCTTATTTTCTGTCATCTCTTTATCTTTGACAGGCTGCTAGTTTAGAGACATAGGGATAGCTAAGTGGACTATTAGCTAAGGTGACAAGAACAAATCTGAGATTGATCCATATGTCAGTTAAATTACAAACCTAAAATCTACCAGGATTTGCCAGAAAGATTGATCTGGTATAACTGATACTTGTGATTAGTGTGGATATTTTATCTACTTGCTTATTTGAAGGTTTTTGTTCTTCTCAGAGTAGGACAAAGTTGTCAGAATTACAGCAAATGTAGGTGTATCAGGTGAGTTTTCATAAGATAGCAGCAAAGACATGGCAGAAGATTGGTGACTGTAGGTGTATATTTCTTCTGTCAGCCTGTGCTAGAAAACAATGCCATATCTTACCTCAAGGAATGGTTTTCCACATAGGAATTTAAAACAGGTGCAATTGCAGATACTCATTTAAATCACAGACTTTTTGAACTTTGTGTAGCAAGTTCAAACATATTGATACATATTTCAGTTCTAAGGGTGTTTCTAAAATTAATTTAGTCAATTTATGTGCCGTTGTGGTGCTTTTACAGAGGAAAAAGCACCACATACATATTATATATGCATACGCAATATATATAATATATATATATTTCCTTCCTCCATATGTAAAAGATATAGGATATATAGGTATCACCAATGTAATGCTAAGCAGTGTTTTCAGCTCTCTCTTTTAATGTTCTAGACCAATTCCATGAAAAACTTGCTTTGGTTTTGTAGATTCTGAGGCAGGTACACTCTACCTCAGACTGAGATACTGGCACACTAAACCAGTGAGATGTTGGCACTTGAAGGAGAGTAAGGTGATTTGAAAGATTTTGAAGCCTTACATAGATCAATTGTCTAGCCTGGCATGGGTCATAAATCTGGAATGTAGCTTACATGTTTGTATTGACACCTGTAAATAGGTATCCTCATTATATAGTCATTATGGAGATCGATAGTAAAATGCCTACCCTAAGAATTTACAGTACAGCCATTCTGTGGGCTCTTAATGAGAAAATTCTTTTCTTCTTCTGCTTATACTAGGTCAAAAATAATTTTTCCAGTGCAGAAATATTGTACCAAAACAATGAGGAATTTATAGTTTACCTTACATTCTCATAGTGTATGAACATTAGGGTCTGGCTACCATTTCTACTTATTCACATTTTTAAATAAGAAATCACTGAGCCTGAACTGTGCTCCTAAACATGATTCTAGTTTTACATCTGACCTGTAATTCATACCTTAAATCCACACAGGAAAATGCCTGTTAATGTTGTGCGTATGCAAGAGTGTTTAATTACACTTAAGATGCTATTTATGTCTAGGAACCAGTCCCAGTGATTCAGACTGCATGTAACATGAGGCTGCTAGAACCACCTTCCCTAGACAGTTAGCACTCACAAGCAGGCGTGGCACTTACACTGGGCATTTGTAGTGAACTCTTTGAATAGATCCTAGAATGCTTAGGTCTTTGCCTTTTAAGAATATACACTGGGTAGTATTCATTAGCCTACATAATTTTTACTTCATAGTTACTTTCAGTGATTAATCATCTCTTATTTTCATTAGAATGGAAACCCTCAAAATCCATACTGCCATGGAATTGATGGTGTAATGGAGGCATATTACAGGAGTCTAAAATCTGTACAGCTTTATGGACCAACAAACTTTGCTCCTGTAATTAATCATGTAGCCAGGTAAGCATCACCACAGGTACTTTGCAGAAACTTCTTACTGTCATATAAAAGCATATAAAAACCTGACAGTTACATGATGCAAAACATTGAAAAAGGTATTTACAGTTGTTTATTCAGTCGAACGTGATTAACTTGTGTTGTTGAGTAGGTTTGAAGACCACATGCTAGTATTATGCAGAATTTCATCGCTGTTTAAAAAGAAATAGAAGTGATCTGGTTGATCTTAGCAGAAATCATAATGAAAGAAAATTTTTGAGATCATTCTGTCATGTTTCTTTTCTGTCTTTTAGAGCATGGAGTTATTGCCTCACAGAAAATGCAAGAATCTGTCCAAAAAAGTTACAAAATCTAAGTTTTTTTAGGCATACATAGTTCCTCTAATCTCAGAATTTCCAAACCGTCAACAAAATCTTCAAGGTCTCTCTGTGCCAACAATTCCCAGCTGGTAGCAGTACTTTTAAGGCAGTAGTACAGCAGTCACCATTGGGGAGCAGTGGTGCTGTGTTATGCAACACCTCATCTAACTTCTGAAAGTAAAGCCCTTCTTGTGTTATAGAAGTTTCTTAAGAAGGATAATGTTGCCTTATGTTGGCAGATAAGATCTTGGCTTAGAATCTTGAGATCAAGATCTTGACAGTATAATACCTCCATGAATTTATATAGGAAAGTGATGTGGCTTAGATGATTTAGCCGAATAACTACCTGAATAGATTTGATTTTATTTATAGACACAGAGAAAGAACTAATGTTTACAAAATAAGGCAGTAGGGCTGCGTAAATAATCGTACTGTTAATGTTTTATTTATGAGCTTGCAAAACAGCTAATTGTTGTAGCTATTTATTTACTATCTGGTTTTGCAGTTGTTAGTTCTACAGACCAGTAAAAAAATAATTTGTAAATTCTATAGTGCAAAGAATTTTCTGTGGATGGTTAGATAGCTATTTCAGTTGTTTTTCATTAGGATTAGTTGTTTCATCTTCAGATCATCCCATTAAAATTATGTACATGCATATTAAATTGCTTGTCATTCGCAAGTAACTATCACCTTTAATCACCTTTGTACATGATCTCTCCAGTAGCAGTTTTCCATATATGTGGCATTTGGCATCTGCATTAGCCACGTTATCTGAAAATCTAACCCATCGACTTTTCTGGCTTTTTCTTCTTCTTCAGAACTGGTCGTATCAGCTGAGGTGTCTGGTTCAGAACTTGGCAATTAACCTCCAACCTGCTGCTTCTTGCAAAAATTGAAATTTTTGATCTAGTGTTACCAAAGCATTGGCATAAATTCAGTTCCTTTTCTCCCCAGTTGTTTCTCAGGAATATTTGTCAACTTTTGCAGAGTAGCAGGAGCCTGTCCAGCATCATTTGTAGTCCTTCCACTGAACTTTTGTTAAAACATCAAGTTGTTGCAAGCTTTGGGAACTCCTCCTGGTAGCAAATCACACTACACTATAGTGGGAAAGCTAAGTGTCTCCACAAGGATTTCTACTGCATGATCATCCTTAATACAATCTATATATCAGTCCAGTTTTCAGTAAAATCATTTTCCTTTAAGGTTCAATTCTGTTGACTCCCATAGATATGGTACTGGCCTGCAGTTACTCTTTGAACCTACCTTCAGTCTCAAAGAAATTTCTTCTTTGTGGATCCCTCCCACTTAAAAATATGCCTCTGCCAGATGTTACTGTCCTGTTGTGATCTCAGAACTCTTCAGAGAGTTTAATGAGAAGCTCATTAAACGGATAATGAGTTTATTATCCTTCCCCCAGTTACAGAATTATCTAAACTACACTAGATGCAACTTAGTTTCTTCTCTCATCTCCCTTCCACATACAAGATCTTTCTTGCAAAAGACTTCTGAACATTTTAGTCTGTGGAAAATTTAAAATAACCAAATTTCTGTTCCATTTCTTCAGTGTAGGTATGTAGACAGTATTAAGTGCTCAGAAAGGGTAATAAATTTTTATTTTACTCTCCCATCATCCCATGTCATTGCAATCATCATTGAAAAGATTATAAGCATTGTGGAAAAATGAGATAAAAGAAGTCTATGCATTGTGGTGAAAATGTATTCCACACTAGGTCTTGCTAATCTTGATATTTAACTATCAATCCCTACAGCCAGCCTGCAAACAGAGGATATTCAGCAGGTTCACTGTCTGTATGGCTTCTCTACCCATCTGTATCTTGGGGAGGGCAAGTGAGGAAAGGTGATGGCTTTCTCTGAGTTGTAACTTCCTCCAAACTCTATAAATGTTGTGGTTACAGCATCGTATTTATCAGCACTACTTGCTGAATTTTCTGGGCATATGCAGTCATCATGACCATCATTAGAACATATCCTGTTCAGTGACCCACGCCTTTCATGTTCAATGACCAAAAAAACTGTGAGTTCTTTGAGAGTCATATTATGTATTTGGCCATGTATTCAATAGTATTCAATAGTAGTGGCAATTAGTTTTTTTCTTTTACTGCTCTCCACACTACTCATTGCTTTTTTTATGACAAACTTCTGCTATTTGATTTCTTCAAGTACCAAGAGTCTTCATGAAAGTAGGAACTATATTGGCCATTGTCATGTGGAGCAGCCAACTTCACACAAAAAAAGCTTCTAATTATATAGGACACTTTGACCCTTGGGATTTGAAGATAAATTAACTGAGGTATTAGTTTTTGACCCACAGGCCATAGGGCTCAGTGTGGCTGCTATGGACTCTCTTTTGAGACTTTCCAAATATTCAAGAGCTACTCATTTTCATAGAGCAGTTGCTTCTTGGGTCCTTTAGCTGAGGCGGGAATGGCAGTCGATGTATTTTGTCTTTCATTCATGTACGGCACAGGGAGAAGCTTGAGTCTTGAAAGGTGGGTGGTGCAAAGAGATGAATATCTAAACCAGGGTTGCAGGGTTTCGTGTTCAGCCATTGTACAAATGTGCACATAAATGTGTAAATATGCAAGTGTGGTCAACAGTAGCCTGGTTTTGTAAGACAAAAAACCCAAACCAACCAGCCAACCAACCAAAAACCAACAAATAACCACAATCTGCTGATTCCTGATAAATTTTATTCATGCTATAAATCCAACCATTCAATATTAGTGTATGCCCTTCATACCAAACTATGTTCCCCAGAGATAACAACTGTTAAACAACTTGGACTTTCTAACAACTCATGATTCTATAAAGGACATTCTGCCCATGATCCTCTCGGTAGTGAAGCAATTCCCAGTTTTCACTGATACAACAGATGCAGATTATCAATATCAATATTGTATTAGCTGTGTTTTTTCAATGTTTTCATTTAAAAGTAGAATGTCAACCATAATTATGAATGTCTTTACTTTTGAAATTCACTGCATTATGTAGTAGTCAAATTTTAAAAATACAGCTTATATTAATTCCTTTTATTAAGGGCTTTTGTTTATGACTATAATGTTGCTTTTTTTCCCCTTAGATATGCTGCTTCAGTAAAAGATGGCTCCCAGTATTTTGTTCTTCTGATTATTACAGATGGAGTTATTTCTGATATGGCTCAGACAAAAGAATCCATAGTGAATGTAAGTTTTGATCAAAGTGTTGAAATTTAGAAGAATTATGTTTCTAGGAATTCATATTTTAGGCAATAAAGTCAATCCATTAATATGTCAGGCACGATATTTGCACCGTAATTAACCATCTTTATCAAGTTTGTTATGCATAAAGACAAAAAGAAAGCAAAAATTGAACCTCAGCCTAAATAGATAGTATTCTGTGGGAAATTATGCTCTTCTCTCTAGCACTGTATATTTGTATGATTTTCCTCATCTACTTCTTGCCTCTTCCTTTCTCAGGCACATCCCACCATGCAGTTTTGCACAGTGAACTGTTCTTTATCATTCTCATAATTGCAGACAGCTTTGATTCGCATGCTTTTTGAAGACTATCCCAGCTTTCTGATCCCAAATGACAAGCATACCAGTCATCTGATTTCCCTCTAAATAGCCCCTTAGAATTCAGAGAATTCTTAATTGTTTCTCAATTTCTTCATTATTTTCAATATTTTTCTCTTCAAAACTGCCATGTATATAAGTAATATTCTGTGTCATGAACAGGTTCCATTTTGCTTTTGCCCCTGGAAAATTTCAGATGCAAGTACACACAGAAACACTTTTAGACAAAGTTGGAAAAGATCTCCACCAATAGATTTTAACATAGCACAGCGGATCTAGTTAATAGCAAAGTGGTGAGTGAAAAGCTTACATTAAAGTAATTAAGCATTGTGTCAAAGTGAACAGTGTAGAATTAGGTGGCATATTTCTGAAGACCCACTTTCACTACCTCCTGCAGAGGTTCGATACCATTCCAGTTAGTAGAGTGCACATGAAAATACTGCCACAGTGTTTGGTTTTTCACTGGGGAGCAAAATCTGTGTATTAGTAAGGACTCTGATCTTACTAATAAACTTACCAGCCCACCTGGTGAGTTTTTACACCCAAAGCTGTAACTGTGTTCAAAGGTACCACTTTACTTTCTCTATCTTCCACCTTCCAGTATTAAAGGAGGATAAAGTGACTCTCACTTCTAAAGGGGATAAACAAGCTTTTAGCTTGGATGTATGTTCTCTAGTCCAGCCTACAAGTTTGAAATGTCGTTTCTTTTAGATGAGCTTTTAGGTGACAAAAAGACTCAGTGGAGAAAAAAGAGCAGCTCTTGCTTCACCCCCCCATTTGAAGTCCGTAAGTGTGGTTGGCTGATATCTTGTAAGATTAATTCATTTACCACTAAGACATACAGAAAAACCTTGTTTCCAGTAATAGTTAGTTTCCAGGAATAACAGCTGTTAGTCTACAACCGTCTGGAAATACAGCAGGTGTGTTGTAGGTTGGAATAACTGGAAGTTTGGGAATATTTGCTGTCTTTACTTTTTGTGAAGATACCTTCGTTTTTCTGCATACTTCCTGAAATGTGAGCACGGACCATGACAGAACTAATTAAATGCTATTCAATAGCAGTTTTTTCTGCCTTAATAATATCCAGAATACTAAAAAGGGCAATCACGTTCAATGTAACTTGATGTGTATAAAACTCAGAAAGAATATATTTCAATTTTTAACACATTGTGCTTTTAGGCATCTTTCTCATTACAGCATATATGTCAGATACATTCTGTATTACCAAACTGTTTAAAGGTTATGCTGTCATTCAGGAAATGCCAACACTTAAGTTTATTTGCAAGAGTTTAACTCTTTGTCTTTATACTGTCCTTGCCACTTACTGTTTCATATATCACTGTATCACATGAATCTGTGTCTGTGTGAGTAGGAATCTCTTTAAAGGATGTTTTCTTTACAATCAAGAAATAAGATTCTAGAAAACACCTGAAAAACAAGGAGGTGTTCTGTTCTAAGAGATCAGAAGGTGTACATCTCTGATTTTTTTGGCCAGTGTGTACTCCTGTTTAATGTTTAAAATGACTGTAGACATTTAATGGTTCATCAGAATAACTCAGTAAGCAATAATTGTCAACCCTGACATTTGGTGGATGTTTTTTTTATTTGTTGCTCTCTTCATCAGAGGCAGTTTCAGATTATTTCTGTAAACTGGTGCTACTGTCAGGGCGGGAGAGTCTAATATTTATGATACTGTCTTCATAATTTTAAAGGTTTTATAGAGAGTTTATTCAGGGAAAGCCAGATACCATCTTTGACTTGTTTCATTGAATGAAAAAAATTAAATAAAATTGAAAATCTTACCATAAGCCAGTTTGATATCTTGTTTACTTTGTGACATGGATGACTAACTCAAATAAAATTTCATTAATGATATAAATATAAGATGCATATTGCTCAAATAGATTAGTTATTTCCTTTTTAAAATTGGCATCAAGTCAATGTAAAAAATAGTCTCCCATAGTACCAACCATCTGTGTAATACCAAGAAACAGCAAAGTACATTTAAATAAATGTCAGACTATCACTAGGTACATATTTGCAATCATCAGTTTACAAAAGTTTCCCGGATAAATTTGTCCTCTTAGTTGTCATATTAGTATTAAACCAGAACATAGTTTGTTGTGTTTAATTAGCACCCTACATGATTCAAAGATTTGGTAATGAAAAGATAAATTAAAATAATCATCTGCCTTTCTATCTTTATCCAAGATGCTTTGTACCACTTAAGCAGACAGTTTACACCCCTGAACCTTTTAGGGGAGAAAAAAATTGCTCTTTGAAACATAACGTATGCATATTTTTTATTCAGATTGTTCTCATACTATTGGCAGAGGTTATATAATGCATTAAACCTCTTTTTCTTCTTCTTTTGAAGGCTTCAAAGCTTCCAATGTCCATAATTATAGTGGGGGTAGGACCAGCAGAGTTTGATGGTAAGTGTTCTAGTGTTCTTTCTAGATTTTTTTTTCTTGTATTTGCTTACATTTTAGTAATATGTGGCTTTTCAAATATTGTTCTTTAGAAGAACATAATATGAAACAAGCAATATGCACTGTTGACATTTCCAGCTGGATTGATTGATAACTCAGTGTGATTACAAGCTACCATGTGGAGCTGTGTAGCCCCTCAGGCTCTCTGTTCAAGTCACATAACCATATGGAGGCTCAGCATTTACAGAGCTCCAGAAGATCAGTTGAAAAAAAACCCAATGCAGTAATTAAGTATAATCAAGTAATGTTGAATTTCTTCAACACGGATATTTGGATGCCTTGTGAAGGCTGGAAATACTGATCTTACTGCAGTAATAAAATTTTGAGAAAAAATAGATACATTTGAGGTGATCTGGGGTTTCATTTGGTAACAGGATTGAGTTTTACTGTGTAGCAGCATTGAGAGAATATTAAAGCAGGAGAGAAATTACCAGGTTATTTACATATTCTTTCATATGATATTCCAGAATACCATTCATTATTGCGATAACTAAACTGCTTCCATTATGTGTACTAATTTATTAAGTGCCATCATAAATATCACTGCACTGTGAAGTGTAGACATTCTCTGTGTATCTGTTCCTCGAAGTCCTAAATCCTTTCTTTTTAATTCTAGTACGTCTGGTTAGACAGTATGCCTTCTGTTGTACATTAAGTATACTTAGTACTACTGCCACAGATGTTTAATGTTGACTAATGACTTGACATGTTAATTCTCCTACAAATATTCTAAGAGTATGAAAAAAGGAGGAAAAAATAAAACAAAAAAAATTATTGGGAGTTGACTTTCTTAATGCTTTTGGGGCAAGTGGTATATTAGTGATAGTTTTAAGTATCTTATTCCTTGAAGGAATTGTTGAGGTGGACACTTACACTTCAGATGATTGTATGCCACACTCAGTGAGAAAAGATAGTTCATATTCATAAATGCATATGACGGAAATTGGTTAACTTAATTTTTACTCCTGAGAATTCCCAAATTTAGTCCTGTGTTACTTACTTTTCTCTCACCCTCCTTTGCCTTTTCCCTTTTCTGCTGTCCGTCCAGTCCTTGGGTTTGCCCAGGCTCTCCTTAACTCAGTCAGGACATGTTCTTGGGGTGTCATCCCTACCGCTTTTCTGAAGCCGGAATTATATTTGTACTGCAGGATACAGTTTCCATGTTTGGATCCACAATCCTTGAGTGTGCTGCCTCAGTGAGATTCACCCATTAAGTGTATGCCAAGTCTGTAGTCCCTCAATGCCCAAGAAATTCCTTCTGGAAAAAATAATGGACTCCATGTCTGATGTAGATGCCGAAGAAGTGTGTCTGCAGGAGGGTTTATGTTCAGGCAGACTGTCTTAAAATTCAGATGTCACTGAAGCTTCAGTTCTGCTGTAGAGAGACTGTTACTCCTCTTCAGATGTGATATCACTGTTCCCTAGATCTCTCAGTCCCTGGGGACTACCACAGGGGCTCAGGTAGATGACACATACGTTTGGCAGAGCTTTACTTAAGGATGTGAGGATGATTGTAATAGGTCACATCAGGGGGCTGTTTTGCCCAGTATTCTGTATCTAACATGGCTATGGGTGGCTTCCTAAAGAATGTTAAGAACAGACTAGGCAAATAGGATACTTCTCTGAATACTGTTTTTAGGTTTGATTTTCTGAACAGCATATATTTTATATCTGTTTTGGAAATTTGGAAATTTTGAGTGAATCTCCTTTAAATACTTGTTCAGTCTCTAGTTCAGTCTCTAGTTTGAACACATGTATGTTTTTACAACAGCATCATTGGGCATCATGCTCTACAGACCTAATAGTTTTTTTCTTTGAACAAATATGCTATCACTTACTTTGAATTTGGCTCCTGATAATGTCATTTTTGCTTTCTAGTTCTTGCTTCAGAAGAACTAGGTTTTGAAATGCTGGTTTTGGTGAATTCAGCCCAGTTTGTAACCCCCCAAGAAGCTCAGTGATGCAAGGCTTTGATTTTTGTAGCATACACTGAAAGAAACTTTGTAGAATTGCAGATCCGATGTCTGAGCGATAATCTGAGATCCCAAATCCTTCCATCTCTACACTTACCAGAGAGTGGCTATGCCTTTCTACCTAGAATAGCTTCCAGGTATCTCAAAAATTTGAGAGTTTTCCTGGATCCTGCTCAGAAGATACAAGAAGAATTACCCAATAAATTTAAGAAATTTTTGTAAGCACTCCTCATTCCTATGCATTAGCAGATACTGCCTTTTCAGTATGAATGTGACTTACTACCTCTTTGTGCTCCATCCTGTGATAGCTTCTGTAACAATAGCTGCTGATGAATTCTTCTCCACCTATGAAAGTATAAATATAGCCTTACAAAAACAGATATACTTGCTGGTTTGAGAGCTGGAAGGATAGGGACTTCTAGCGTGATCTGTTTTGTTCTGAAGATGACAATAAAGACAAAAAGTATGTATTGTCTCCGTGAAAAAGTGCAAAATAGCTATAAAACATGAGGTATTTTATGGTGCAAATGATCTTAGAGAGTTACCTAAATAACAGTTGTTGGTTTTGGTGCCCTAAAGTGTACATTGTCTGAACTTTTTCTCAGTAAGACTCTTTTGTTGTGTACCTGAACTCATAGATTTAATTTTTTTTTTTTTTTTTTGTAGCTATGGAAGAACTGGATGGAGATGTAGTCAGGATTTCTTCAAGAGGAAAATTTGCAGAAAGAGACATTGTTCAGGTGGGAGAGAAAATATGAACTAATAGATTTTACTGTTCCTGTTTGGTTTGAATTCTTGTTTCTAACTGTATTCCTGCCTCTCATTTTACCTTAGCACAGACATACTTTATCTTGAGGTATTCATAACAAGCTTAGAACCTCTCTACAATACCTCTAAGCCTTTGTATAACACATAGTGGTGGATCTGAATTCATTAGGAAATGACCCCTAACTGGCAAGACACTGTTATGAAGTCTTAGTGTTATACAACTATGGGAGAAGAGTTAGGTACTGAAAATTTTGAGAAACGTAGTGTCTATAAAAAGAATGGTATCTGTCTAAATCTTTTATGGAAGGCATTTTATTTTCCTGGAAGTGGCTGAATAAATTTATAAAATAGAGTATTTTAGTTGGAAGGGACCTACAACAGACATTTAGTACAACTACCTGGCCACTACAGGACTGACTAAAACAGGACATTATCCAAATGCCTCTTAATAAACACTCACAGGCATCCTTAGATTCAAATCTCACCTTAAATCAGCCATTTCTTCTTCTGTCTTTATTCCTCCTATTTGTCAAACTTTACAGTGTTCACTTATTTTTCCTCTTATTTATTTTCACTTCTCTTCAAGACAGGTTGGGTTTTTATGTTGTTGTTTAGTAGCATATGCATAGAGAGAGAATAACTG
Organism: Chiroxiphia lanceolata; assembly: GCF_009829145.1. NCBI lineage: Eukaryota > Metazoa > Chordata > Aves > Passeriformes > Pipridae > Chiroxiphia > Chiroxiphia lanceolata. Next base: position 15,489,817 of record NC_045641.1, read on the forward strand.
AGCTACATGAACAGCTTATATTGCATGGTGATTAAAGTCAGATTGCAGCTGATGAACCTTGGAATATGTATATCTGTTTTCATTGATATCTGCAGGAACTGAAACTTCAAAATATTTAATGTTACAAATACTGATATGTGAATGTTTAAGGATTGATTGATGACTGACAGTGGATACAATATTCCAATCCAAGGAAGTGTTCAAAACATGTATGACAGCTGATTTTACAATTTGTTTCTATTAGAATACAAAATAAATGTACATAAATATATGGAAACTAAAATTATGAGATTTTTTCTACAGACTTAAAATTCTCAGAGCAATGAACACTACATTAGAATTTCCCCTCTTGTTTTTTCTAAATGGGGATCAGAAATGAGAATAAGATGATAACAGTTAAATTACCCTCAAACTCTTTATAGATATACATTAAAGAAAGTCATGGATTCCTGAACTCTCTAATAGTTGAAAAAGAGACTTTTTTCATTTTTACAACATGCAGAGATAACAAGTGATGGGAAAACGACATACTAAACTCTTAGAAGAGTAAAACATGCTGTCTTTTTTAATTAGTGTTGTCAAAAAGGTAATTATAAAAGTAGGGATGATGTAGGACAGCTGAACAGGAGACAAGAATGTTTCTCATTTTGTCAAAGCCTTTGTAGTGTTCCTTGGTAGTCCCTATTGGGATGGAGAGGGGCTGTCTGTAATCTGTTATGCTGTATATGTCACTGCTTTCAACAGAGCAATATGTGGAATGGACCCCAAACTAGTATTTCTGCAAAGCCTGTGCCTTGTCAGATTTTTTTGAAGCTAATTCAGGCATCTCTGGAATACATTGCACTTATGTTTAAATGCATTTAAATATAAGCAACATAATTTTCCCAAGAAACAGTGTCCCCAAAATCTGCAGGTTTTACATTCAAAGAGCATAAATGGATAGAGTTCTTAAAGTGTTTTAAGCAAGATTTGTGAAAAGGCTTTGCATCAGAGATATACTAATTTCCACTGAAAAATAAATTTAAAAAATTAGAATGAATACCCTTTGGTATTTCTTTAGAATTCATTGCATGTCAGAAATGTAATAAAACATTTATTTAGTATTAACATATTTAAATCAGAATGTTGCCCCAACCCATACTGAATTACCTGAAGGCAGTATTATTTTGAGCTCTTTTTCTGCCTAAGTACTAACAAATACTTCATAGGCTAGCTAAATAAATAAAAAGGGATAATGTCAAACCCTTTAAGTTTGGTATGACCTTATTTTATATCTGGCAGGATAAAACTGACTTACCTTTATAAAACTAACAACTCAAATATAAAAAAGTTTACCTTTTGGTGTATTAGGTTAATTAAAATTAGCTAGCGAAATTAACTGTTAATTCTAACAGTATTGTCAAATATTATGATTAAATTAGTAAAGGAAAAATTTGCCTGTTAAGAGTGAGTCACTACATCTCTTATATTTACTACTGACTGCAATGCATTTAAAGACATATCCTTCACTGTTCCTTCCTCACTAGTATATATGTGTACCCCAGGGACTCTACTTCATGTGTACCAATTCTTCCTCAGTTTATTTCGTTTCTGCTCCTTTATGTTATACTTTTGCTCTTTAAGACATTTTAGGAGAATACTTGTAGTAATGTACCTGTTGTTTGTCTTGAAAATTTTGCGTATTAGCCTTTTTATTTTAACCCTTAAACTATAGAAAAAGCAGTTGACCTTCCTTCAGTTTCCCTTTGGTTTCCCTTCTGTCTTTCATTCTATTCCTTTGCTATCTCTACTTCTTCTACATGTTTGCTGTCCTTGTGCATCTCTATGTTTGATTATCTGTCCATAGTTTCTCCAGCTCCTCCAACATCTATCTATTGTAAGGAGGGGGGAGGGAGAACTAAATCAGGACATCTACATTGTATAATTGCATGTCAACAATTACTGTTGAAATAGTCTCACTTTGCTACAGAACAGTGGTGTGAGATTTCATGTCTGCAGACTAATGGGTAAGGTGAGCTCTTGGGATGGGACACATTTTGTTCTTTAACTCAGACTGCATGTGCTTTTTACATAAGACTGACATTGCATTAGAAAATGAATAACATGAGGGGGACATGAACACCAAGCTGATTCCATCCTGGCTGAATGTGTAAACCAGAAGGTTACAGAGATGATTGTTTTGTTTTGTTTCGTTTCGTTATTCTTCAACCTCCATGATTCTGGGGACAGTCAGGTGTATTCTTACAGGAAAGTTTTCAGAGTTTAAGAAGGAACAACCACTTGAAACAGGGCAGTTCTGGACTGGCTTTTGAAAACCAATAGAAGTTTTTTATGAAATTAAGTAGTCAGTTCTAGTAAATGTCACAGTATTGAAGCTTGTCTTCTTGTATTTTGAGAATTTACTGAGTAAACACAGAAATGGTTTAGACAGCTAATTATAGGACTGCAGATATCTTGCTTCCTGGCTTCATACCCTAAAATTAGGTTCCTTTTTGCCTGTTCTTCTGCCCTTACACCTGATATGCTCTTGGACACAACCCATTGAAGAAGTGAAGGATGCTTCTGTCTGGAATACTACTCTTTTAGTCTTGCTGGCTGCAGCAGCCTGTGCTTGCTGGCTCTGCTTGAGCAGCAAGGTTGGACTAAAAGACCTCTGTGAGGGCACTTCTAGCTTCAACAATCTTGCAACTGAGTCATCATCTTCAGAGAAACTGCAGACATACTGCTTCCTGGGAGCATGCCCTAATCAGTAGCTGGTTAAACTTAATTTGATTTCAGTTTAATGTAACATAGTTAAAATACGAAGACTGGAAGCCTTTTTTCCTGGCAGCTTGAGATCCTTTTCAGGAAAGTTATGCAGAGAATCGTTTCTTGCTTGAATTCTAAATGTCTTTTAGTAGATTGATGCCTAGATGGCTTCCATAAGTAAAGGGTGAGAAGTGCTTTCCGAAGTTGTTGTAAAAGTTATTTAAGTTCATTATTCCTGAAATGTTGTCTTTGGGTTTGGATGTTTTTACAGTTATTTTTTTTTGTCCAAGAGGTTGTTGAGGTTTTTTTCTTTGTTTAATACATTTACTAGATTTCTTATATTTCTGTCTTTTCTGGGAAACTCTCAGGATCTTAGAAGTTAAGTGTAGGTTAAACTTTCACTGTAACGCACTGTAACCCCTAAATCTTGAAAACTTCAATGCTTTTCAGAAAAATGGAATTTAGTCTGTGACTGTGGTTGCTCTGCATCCAAGAAAGCATAATTTGTGTGGTTGGTATAATGGGCAAAAGATTTGAGAGTTGAGACGGGCGATGAAATATCTGTGGGTCTGACTTAACAATCAGTTCTAGTTTTATCCTGGAGTACAACAGCTAGCAAACAAATAGGGACAATTTACTTGTTGTTTTGTTTAGTTTGGGTTTTTTGGGGGATGGGGGAGCAGAAGGGTGCCATAGCATAGCCTGGCATATCAGCACCAGAATTGGTTTGGGATGTTGAATCCCAATTTTGTCATCCAGCTGTTACCTGAGATAGGCTCCAGAATCTGATCAAGAAGCAAAATTTCAAATCAAGCTTTCCTTTGGCATAACCTATTAGCAAACTTAACCCACTGCTTTGCTATGTGCTCTCTGTTTTGAATAAAAATCTAGGAGCCTGAGTTGTTTCTTTTTTCTATGCCAGTAGCACAAGCATCTCATGAAGTATTATGAAATCCCAGCCAGAGCTGGGTAGCTAACTGGTTTAGGTGTTGCAGATCTGAGTATCACATAAAAAGTTCCTGTTTGAATCCAATTCTTTTTGCTTAGATTCTTTATGCATCTGTTAGTATAATACTAAAAGTGTTGGGGTGGTTCATAGTTCTACCAGGTATAATGCAAAATGGTCAAAAATATAAAGCCATCCTTTCTGTTTTGTTCACTTCAGAGGGCAAAAAATCTATTCACAAAGTGCCAGAGGGGAGGCAGCCTGGTAGGAGAGCCCCAGAAGCAGGGAATGTAGGCTAAGGATAGTTTTCTGAGACAAAAGTACCTTTTTGTATGAAAAGGGTTGAGAGATAGAGTACATTAATATGCTACCTTACCTGTTTTGTATGTACATATGTTGTGGTTTATATGATGTATTTTACATATATATATTCATTGTATCTTGATTTTTTAAAATCTGTCTTTCACTGTAGGTGAACCTCTACACATAAGCCATGGCTCACTCAGATTGCCCAAGACAGGTTTCATTGATATATTTGGGTTATCTCTCAGTTCCCTAGATAAAACTTTATTTTTAGGTTGTAAGATGTATTCTGTGTTTGCATAATGACCTAAGTGAATGATCTGTTAATGATCTGTTTTGTTTTGTAGTTTGTGCCATTTCGAGATTACATTGACAGAAGTGGTAACCACGTGCTAAGCATGGCAAGACTTGCTAAAGATGTTTTGGCTGAAATTCCAGAGCAGTTTCTGTCCTACATGAGAGTCAGAGGAATAAAGCCATTACCTGCACCACCACCCTATACACCTCCAATTCACGTGTTGCAGACTCAGATATGACTCCTCTGAAGCATTTATCACAAGTCTCTGGATGCAGCAGTAGCTTCTGATAACTTTTTGGAGCTAGAAAAATTCTCTTTACATACCAAAATTCTCCTATAGTTGCATAGCAACTGGAAAGCTTTTAAATGCTAAGAGTAAAATGTTGATGATCTGAGTCTTTTTTTTTTTTTTTTTTTTTTTACAAAGCATCCTACTTTTTTGATGTATTTATTGGAGGGGGAAAGCACAAGTCAGGTTTTCAACTCAGAAGATAGTGTCCTCTCTGAATACTGTGTGTATATAAATGTATAGGAATGCTATTACTCTATATCAATGTTTACATGTTACTATTTTTAAATTTCAGTACTTTTATAACTATTCTTAAGAATAAAAGTTTGGAATATTGATTCACATGTCTTCTAGCTTGCAATAGTTTGTCACAAGATAACAAGAGAAGCAATATCTCTTTGAATGTTTGTCCAGACAAATACAAATGAAAGCTAAGAAAAGGACAAATATATCTATGTGTTTTCAAGTAACTGAATTGCTTCAGTCAGTGCTCAGTAATCCATTCATCTCACAGTTTCAGAATGAACTCCTGAAATGTGAATAATATAGTTGCATATGACTTGTAACTAACTCCAAACTCTGAGGGGGAGGTATGTGTATTTTTTCAGAGATTCTCCAATTTCTAAGTTTATCTAAGTTTACAGATTTTTAAACTAGCTACTGAAACAAATTAGAATAGTTACTTGCTATAATTAATTAAAGAAAATTACCTCAATTCAGAACTATCAGAGTATTACAGTTGAGTCACCGAGCTCATTCAATCATATCATGCATCCCTTAAAGCACTAGAAATTTTGCATCAGAAATGTCTTTTGAAGTGATTACAGCAGATGTTTTATAATGGACCATTTTAAACTTTAAAAATTTAAAATCATAACCTTTTTTTGTCTAGATTACCCGTTCAAAGGGATGCTGGCTCTTAATACTTGGGTTTAATATTGTCATTTAATCACATTTTCATTCAGGGTGCATGAATGATAATGTTAATTAACTGGTTTAAAAATTGCACAACTATGTTGCTTTGTGCACAATTTTGTGTACAGAACTACCCAAAAAAATTTTAGTATATGCCTGTTCGTATATAATTATAAAATGGTTTTGCATGTATATTTTGTACAAAATACACAGTTTTGTGAGTTTGTGTCAGATATGTTTTATTTAGAACTAATGGCCTTAAATTTCACAAAATTCCTGAAATGATTTTGAATTGCCTTCAAATACTGTTAAAACTGAACATTTTAATTTTTTTGTGTCACAGTTGTAACTGTCTTGTATATGTAACTTTTTTCTTTGCATATGACCTGTTTACTACTTCTGTTTCTTACTACTGATTGTTGTAATGTACAGTATAAAACTAAGGTGCATTTTTTAAGCATGAGAAGTTTTTTGCCAGAAAGCATATCTTCAATATTAATGACATATAACTATGTAAATGCAGAATCTTCCATTTTTAAATATATTTAACTTCCTTTAACTATTTCGTGTGGGAAATTACATTTTCCAAATAATTATTCTGTTAGTAAAAAAATAATAATTTTTTTTTGTAAAATAAAGATCTTGTTTTATTTTTATTTCAAAACAATTTTTACATAAATATGGACTTTAATTTTCTCACCAGAATATGTATTTCTTAGTGGATTGATGTTGCATGAATGAAATTTGATACTTGGCAACTACAAATTTTGATGAAAGTGCATCATAAAGAGTAAGTTTAAATCTACTTATTGGTGGTGGTGTTCTCCTTCCATCTTCTGAATTAGTTTCTGCACTTACTTTGCAGTTGGCGCTTTAGAAATAACTGAAGTAATGCTATGTTTCTATTGTTTCATTTGGTTAGACAGATCTTGTGCTGATACTTGTATTGGTTCCCAGTGACCCACATATTTAACAGTTTTTGACTCAAAGACCAAAATACAAACTTCTTTCATTCAGTTTAGAGTAATTTATTAGTTCTCATTTAGCCAGCACCTTTTATTAATCTAAAGATTAACCTCAAAACTATTTTAACAACTCATGGAGGATATAATTCAAGAGTGACTACTTTAGGTTTGATTCAGACTAGTGAGGAGAAGTTTGCTAATCTGGAAGAAGAAAGGGGTTTGATCCTGGTTACAAAATACAATTTTTAAATTTTAGGCAAAGATGCAAAGCTATACAATAGAATTTACATGGACTTCAAATCAGTTCACTTCTCTATACAAAAAGGTTTGTTTTGTGGTCCCCCCAGGTAGGTGTGTGAAGGAGAGGAACTGGTTTCAGGAGAGCAGTATTCTCTGAAAAGTTTGAGAAGCTGGAATGTCTTACCTAAGTAGATGAAATGCACTCCAGAATACTTTATAAAAGGACACATAATGACAAATTATGCCAATGCAATGGGAAACCAGAGATTATAATAAGAGGGCGTTATAACTGTGCCATAAATTCTTTAAACAGAAAAATCAACAAGAATGGACAGGGAGAATATGTATCTATGCATAAATGTAAGAGCACAGATATGTGTGAAAAAGGACAGAAAACCACAAAAAAATTTGACTGCTAAAGCCTAGTGAAACCTCTACTAGAAAGGGAAGTTAAATCAATTACACACAAAATTATATGCATTTAGTAAATTAGGGAAAACTGAAATACTCAATGTCTTTTTCCTTCAGGCTTCACGGAAGAGGGATAATCCTTGAATTAAATAGTAAATTAAAAATAAATAAGGCTTGGGTTTACATCTACCAATAAAAATTTATTACTAATACACAGTTTTAAAACGATTTTATTGAAAAGCAATATAATGAGCTTCAGGATAAAAAAGAGAAACAGCTGCTTTAACACAACATTTTAAAAGCAAAGCAGAAGATAACAGCCTCATTTGAAATGTTATGAAATACTATAAAGTTGTTCAGAAAAATGCTATCATTGTTTCATCATTGAACTTGAAAATAGAACAATTGATGTTCCTTAGGGACCTGTATTGCTTTTGGTATTACTCAATCATTTCCATTGATGAAGCCATTTATAAAATAGGGTTATTAAGTTAATGGATTATATCAACTGCAGATAGTTTAATCAGTTCCACAGATGGGACTCAAACTTCAAATTATGAATTAGAAAAAATACTTGAAAGAGGAGGAAATTCAATCAGGACAAATAGGTAAGAGTACTAAAGTAACTAAAACCTACCACACAGTTACAGCAACTCTGCAGAACAGTGTCTGAGGTTTTAGTGGATCTGAAAATAGATACTGAGGGGTGTCTAAGTGGAAGTTTTGAACATAGGCCACCTGATGTAATCTGTCCACTGTTCTCAAAATATTAAGACCTTGGCTAGTGTACCACATCCAATTTTGAGACTTTAAATATCCTATGGGTTAACTGGAAAAGCTCAGAAGACTTTTGGGGCACCGAGGACTGCTGGAACAGTTGGGGCAGATGATCAGGAAAGGTTTCTGTGGGGTTGGTCTCTGTGCCAGAGGTCATCTCCAGCTCTTTGATGACCGCAGTGAACTACCAGAGCAAGGGTCAGTGTGTGACATCAGGACAGGCCCTGCTGGATGACTGTGTGGGGAAGCAGGTTGATGCCATCGCAGCAGAAATACTTTCAGGAAGAATAGACCATGTCTGTTCCCAAACAGTTGGGTTACTGTCTCCTACTGCTCACATTTTTTATGGGAAATATACTCTCTCTTTCAAACTGGCTTAAGGCACTAGTACACATTTTCTTCAGCACTGCACGGTGTATTATTGTTTCTTTGCCACTGGGTTGGTAGGGTATGATTTCAGGTTTTATTTCCAGCCAGTGTTGTGAATTACCATGAGAGTGCAAGTGACTGTAGATGATTGGTATTTTCAAGCTGGCCGTCTAACCAAAGGGTATAGAGTACTATTTATAGAGTACATTTGGGTGTATGTGCCTACAGCCAAACATTTGACAGTAATTAATTTCATCATTGGAATTTTTATTTGATTATTTTATTTTGCAAACCATTGAAGGCATTGAAGTGACTGAGTATCCTTATAGATATCCCATCCTGCAGAAGGTGTACAACTGCTTTGAGACACGTGTCCTGCAATCATGCAGTGTGGTTCCTAGTGCAGTATATGCCTCGGGTGGTGGGACAGCCTTCCCAAGCCACAGCAGACTGTGCCTGTGCACTGAGCAATTTCATCACTTCTGCATTGCTCTGTTCCCCAGGGAGCAAAAATTCTGCCCATCCTTGAGAGAAACATGATTGTCATAATAACTGGGTGGCCTGTGTGTCCCCCTGCCACAGGCAGCTCTGTAATTTGCTTTGCTTCAGGCTGGTCATGAAATCAAAGCAATTGACTGAATGTGCAAAGTGCTGAACTGCTGTGTCTTCAACTGAGTGGGCCATCAGGACGCAATCATCAGCAAGAGAGAATTCAGAGAGAAGCGAATTGGCTAGTTTCCATGAGCACAGGGCTACTACAGACTGGTGAACTTCTCTGTGGAGAAGATTAAATACTTCCACTGGTACTGGCAGAAAGCCCCTGAAAGAACAGGAGCGACCACGCAGCCCTGGTTGATGGTTTTTCTGAGCAGGAGGGAATGGAAAATATCAGTAGGTAATCAAACCTGGAGGAAAGGAGGGGAGCCCAGCAGGAGCCTCTCACGGCTGTTTCTGGCAAATATTGTCATTAATGTAATTAACAAAAGGGTAGAGGCTATATTTATAAAGTGAACAAAAGTATCAGCTCACCAAGACTGCAGGGTGGGAGGCCTGAATAAATTAAAAAGTGGTTTTGATTAGTTGGAAGGGAGGTCAGGAATCAGTAAGATAAGCTGCTGTGGAAAAGAAAAAAAGTGGAAAATACTGCATTCAGGAGGGAAATAAATAAGCACAAATGAAATGAAAATGAAAAATACCTGGATAAGCAACAGTTTGGGACTTAATAATCTGCAGATTACAGCTGGGTTGCAAACAGAATATGAATCAAATTGTGACAATGCTGCATAAAAAGCAAAGTTCACCCTGGAAGATGCTAACAGCGGTTGTGTTCACAGCGGGAGGGAGGTAATCACTGCTCCAGGTTAAGCCGTTCTGAAGCCTGAGCTTGATACTGTGTCTGGTCCACAGGGCCACACTTTAGGGCACAGACAATTTTGAAAGAGTCTGGTAAAGAAAAAAAGATGTTTTTTAACCTGTGAGGAAAAAATTAAAGCACTTGGGTATGTTTAATATGCAGATTACCAGAAGGAATGTAATAAACTCTGTGCCTGTGCAAGGGAAGCTGTAAGGAGCTATTCTCAAAGGTCGGAGATGACGGGTGACGTTATCATCTTTGGCAGCAAGAATGGCTTGTATGGGTGGATAGGCAAACCTCCTGAACTAACTGGAGGCCACTTCTAGTGCATCTCAGGGAAATTACATCATCTCTATCTTAGAAATTGTTCAGAACAGTCTGGAGAATTGCTAAGGATGGCCTAATTGTGCGGCCTCCCTCTGAGCAGGGAAATAATACACTGAATGGTTAAATATCCTCCTGAAGCACGGTCTGTGAGTCCTGCAAATGTAGGTGACCTAATTAAGATAGAGGTAAGGATAATACATTGGGAGAGGAGAACTGGAGTGGGTGGGTGGGTAGGAAGGCATCAGGAGGGCTGAAGAGGGCCCTGGTGAGGTCTTGTCTGAAATACATGTGTGCTTCCAGTCACCTGTTTCCAAAGCAGTGGACTCAACGGGCTGGTGAAGAGAGAGACTCTTAGGAGACTATTCAGTGGGCAGGTGAGATGACCAGCCCCTGTGTGTGACCAAAGGCTCATGGTGGTCACACCGGGATGGTGAAGGTCAGGTAAAAAGCAAGAGATCCCAAGAGAGCTGGTATAAGTGGACAGCAAGATGGGAGTCCCTGTCTACAGACCTGAGGTTTCTAAACATAACTGCAACAAAGTGTTGGAGCAGCAATAAAACTGTCACGTTAATAATTAAGTACAGTCAATTCTACAATCATGACACCTTGGCTGAATGTACTCGATCAGCTATCATTACCAACCAAAACCCAATAAACCCCAGAAATATTCCCTACAATTCCTTTTACAGGGAAGGACACAGAATATACCATTGGGTCCTCAGGATTCATAGTATTAGGCTATACTGAAACATGCAGTTTCTTCAGTAACAAGAACTGGTATTTGCCTTGTATCTCTGATTCCCTCAATCATAATAGACAATTAAGTCTCTGGATAAAAGAATTGAAGAAGCATTTAAGGGATGCTGGAATAAAACCATAATTGGATTAACATTATCAGATCCCCTTAAATCTGTGCTTTGCATGTTCATCATGTTAAAATTCAGAGATAAATGCCTCCTTAGTGTGGAGGGGAAATCACTTTACAATGTAAACTGTCAGTTAATAATGCTCTTCCTCACTGACCTTATGTTGAGTTCATGGTTTGCTCCTCCAGTTGGAATTTCAAACACTCACTTTTGTTGCAATCCTGACAAGTATTTGATAAAAGAAACTCCACTGGTTTTAAACATGAGTCATGTCATTTTCTCCTATCTAGACCTCCTCAAAACTTGTCACCTTTCTATGACTCGGACCTATATAAATCTCAGCAAATACCACTTTGCTAGCCCGACAAAAAGCTTAGAATAAAACTCGTTTTTAGCATTTTACTCTTGTGACTCAATCAGTCGAACTCACACTGTGGAGGAGTCAAATCTGCTAATGAAATTAACTATTTACCTGTTGCTAAATGCCCTCCAGCATAGGAAGAGGTGTTAGAGCAGATAAAGCCCCCAAACCCACAGGTTTTGACAACTGCAGACACACCGCAGTTGCTTCTGAAGTAGCTTTTCTCATCTTGCTAAGCCTCTTGGAGGAATACAAACAGGAGGCAGGCAATGCCACTGTGAGTGTGGAAAACCATTGAATCGCAGCATTTCATTACTGGAGAGATATTGTCAGCTACACTGCAACATTTCCCACTGCCCTGGAAGAATTAGCAAAAAAAGAAATACATGTTTTAGCACACATCCATGGTGTTAGTGTGGTTTTTTTTCTGTCACTGTTAGGTGTTTCACAGTGCAGAAGGATTATAAATGCTCGTTCATGTATGCACTGTGTCATTATCAATAGATCTGTCTTTTACCTGTCATTGTAAGGAAGTACCAGGCTTCCAAAAACTCTTTTTCACAATGGCAAAACCAACAGAAATGTTGCTTTATTTAAAACTCGTTAGACTGAAATAGGAAAAAGTGCATATTTAAAGTATTGCTGTACTTTATGGGCAGGTACTCCCCTCATCTTCCTCCTTTTCCTATCTTCTCTTCCATCCCCAAGCCCATACTGCAGAGATGGGCTCCCTCCCATTAGCTCTATGTGTGCATTTACCCTCACCCCAGGCTAGGTGGGTAGACCCGCACAGGCACCCCCTCCCACCAGCTGTCTGAGACTGATGGAAAGGGACCACATGAAATGAATGTTGAGCTCTTGGTGCCACAGAAGTGCTGCATCACAGGGCATGGGGCAGGAGTCCCTCTTCCGTGCTTGCCCGTGGTTTCCCCACAGTGATGGAAGCATTTGCAGAGCCAGATGCTGCTCAGGCAGGGGTAGATCACGAGGTGCTAAATGAGCTCGGACACCAGCCAGCACAATGCTGCATCCAAGCAGAGCTGCCAAGTCGTGTCCCAGAAGCTGGGTGGCAACTTAAGAACATCATTTCTCTCCCGGTATGCGTATCCTGGGCATCCTGAGCTGGCAGGACTCTGCAGCTGGTGACCCAGGCAGCACACACAGCCCCAGCTCTGCTTTGGGAGGGGCGGGACAGTGCTCAGGTCTGAGGACTCTCACAGGAGCATCACAGGAAACAAGGTACAAGTCAACCATTTAGAATCTTTGTTTCCATGAGTTTTCTCATGGAAAATTCCCTGTAAGGCCATCCTGGAGCAGCAGGAGCATCAGTGAATCAAAGAAAGCTTCAGGAAGCAAGAGGAAAATACCCACCCATGACCAAAGAGTAAAGCAACAGAGTTGTCCTGCATTCACAGTGCACTAACAGCTGCTCAAGGAGAGGAAGGGCCAGGCCCTATTCTCTGACCTTTTAATCAGTAAAAGGGACTTTTCAGTTTTCAGAGCAGGAGTCAGTGGGGGTGCAGCTTGGCTGAGCTCTGTGCTGTATGTTAGGCACATGCTGCTGCAGTTCCTGCCTAGCGGAGGAGCACCAGCCCTGCTCAGATGCATAGAAAGTCCAATGAATGCTCACTGGCCAACATAGAGTACCAGGGGCTTTGTTTGCTTTGCAGAGGCAGCTGCAGGCAAGTCTGTGCTTAAAATATATAAGCAGGTGCACCAAACTCTGTGTTGATGGTCTCTAGGTAAGATTTTCCAGCCTGAAGGCAGTGCTCTCCATGCCTGCTGGCACTCCCCAAGGGCCAACATGCCTCTGTACTCTGGCTTCAGCACTGCAGGGTGTTCTGGCCACACTGGGCACATATGCAGGAGACCAAGGGCCCTGGGAAAGGCCCAGCTGAGTTAGTAGGAGCTGAAATAGCTGCTTTTGTCTCCAGAAGGTGCTGGCTTTTGCTGTATGCTCAGCTGCTGCGTGCTGTGAGAGGTGCAGAGGGGCATTCAGGGCACCCGGCTGCTGGGTGGTTGTGCCTCAGGCCAGCATGGTCAACCCCCAAGAACAACAGCAGGCAGGTTTTATTGCAAGGTAGGACTGCAAAGCTGTGTTCCTAACATGGCAGGACAGGGCCTGCCTGCACTCTGTGCTGCAGCTCATCAGACCTGGCAAACTGGCAAGCTCTTCCAGTTCTGTTCCCTTCTCACTCCTATTACATTACAAAGCATCTAAATTGCGATTACTGTAAAGAAAACGAAATGATCTTGTCCTCCAGGTGCCTCATTATGGCTTCTGTTAGAAATAAGCCAGTGACAGGTGGAGGAAGCTCCAGACATCTCAATCACATTCTAAAATTTGCATGAATTTCATTAGGAGTCAGAGAGCAGGGGTTTGGGCATGTGCTGCTTTACCTTCCCTGCTGGCTTGTGCCTGTGCCCACACTCCCAGGGCAGATCTCACAAGAGCTGAGGAGGAGGGCAAAGTCCCTGCATGATTTGAAAACTCTCCCACCTGCTTGTTTTAAGTTTCTGTGCTGTGTTTAACCTCAAAGGAGAGTTTGAGCAGAGACTCAGAACAGGGGCATCTTACTCTGCTTTTTTTCCTCCTACTGTGGCTTCCACCCCTGGACTCTCATGGCTTGTCTAGAACCTTCTCCTGCCCGTGGGGCTGGAGTGTGGGAACATGGCAGTGACAGTCACCCCACTGGTGCATCATGGTCATCTACCTCAGCCCCACATGCAGGTGCCCAAGGGAGCAAGCCCCAGTGGGGCGTGGTGGGCTCTGGATGAGGGGAGCAGGGCTGGCAGTGACCTCCTGCTGGACTCCCATTTGGCCAGTGCAGCCTTGTGCTGCCTCTGCTCTGGCCATAAGGGTTGGTTCTTCTCCTGGGTTTTGGAGTTTTTTTAGAGCTTGAATCATTTTGTATGTCCATCATATGGACAATCTGTTCTGGGAAGAAATAATAGCCCTCTTTACCCAGAGCAGCCAGCTGTACCTAAAGCCAGACTCAGCAGGAGCATGAGTGACACACGGCTGTTCAGAGCCACACAGCGAGGCACTATCTTTGGGAACACATTTGTTTCCTCCGATATCCATCTGGCAGAGGCAGAAAAGTTGATGTCTCAAGACCTGTGGGCCGGGTGGCTGGGAGAGCCCCACTAACCAGGTGAATGGGGCAGGTCTTGCTCTGGCAGTGGGCACAGACAGCCCGGGAGATAAGGGGGTATAAACAGTGACATCACAGAAATTTGTTTCAAAGCACCTCCTGAGAGGGATCTCTGACCTCCTGGACCCCACAGCCCCGTCTCTGCCTCCTGAGAGCAAGAAATTTGTGCTGCAGCAGCTGAACTGGAGCTCTTGCCAGATGGGATAAAATGAGGTGGAGTACTGAGTGAGTCAGGCATGAAGCTGTTTCTCATTTACACTTATATAGCTGCTGACAAAAATTCAGTTAAACCTAAGCAAAATCTGAAAAAAAAATGAAGTCAGAATCACAGCCTTGATGGTCTTTGGAAAGGCACTTTCCTTGCAAGGAAATCACTGCTTTCCCAGGTGCTTGTAGGTATTGAAAGGAGAAGCAAGAACAACTCCCTGTCCTGCCTAATCAAAGAGGAGAAGGCAAATCTCACAAAGATCGAAGATATGAAATAGGTAAAATTCAACAAATCAGATCTTACCTGCTGTCAGAAAAACCAGGTTGGCATCTACCCTCACAGAGAACTGAGAAAAAAACCCAACAAAACCAACCCAAAATGAAGGCATTAGCAAGTCCAGGAGATTGCAGGAGAGCAAGGGGGTATGAGGGGCTCCCTAAAGGGGATTCGACACAGTAGTGTCATATTCTTTGCAGTGACAGGGAAAGGAACTGAGCACAACACCCATTCATGAAAGGAACAACAAAGCCATGGAAAGGTGTGAAAAGCGTATTAAAGGGAAAAAACTGCTGAGTTGTCAATGACCTAAAACCAGTGGCGGGGAAACTGCTGTAACATTGGGTCCTTCTCCTGGAGCCTGTTTTGCAGCCAGGTGTGTGCTGCTCCTGCAAGAGCAGAAGACCCTTGGCTGAGAAGCAGATATCTTGGGAAGAGCAGGGACTTGTTCAAGGGGATTTGAAATTTCAATTAACCATATATTTTATTTTCTTTTTATTTTTTCTCTTTTTCAGCATATTCATGCTTCACTGGAATCAGTAGTAACCTCAAAGAAAAAAGGTGTTTGTGTATTAAATACACATATTACTTTATTTGATTATACTTTATATATTTATCTATAAAAATAAACAGGGATAAGCTGTTCTAGTAAGTGCATTTTCAGTTGTCCAGGGTTGGTGAAGGGTTCAGTAAGTCAGCAGTTGGTTTTTATCAAATTGAGCATGTCAGTGCCACTACTTTTTATAACCAGATCTGAAGGGAAGATTGTGTGCAAGATATTTCCCCTGGCAGCATTACTTGCTCCTGCCTAGGAGGTACAAGGCTGCACTCCTCTTATGCAATGTCTTGGCATTTTCTTAATTAAGAATAAATAAAAAAAAAAGATAAAAGAGCGTTCTTTCATCTGATTAAGCAGATAATTAAAACACAGACTACCCTTAAGCATAATCACTGATTAAACACTTGGATGCGGAACAAACAGGCTGAAGAAAATTTTCATACATAAGCATGGGACTGATCTACTAAACAGCCAAAAAGCTATCACTAATTGGGAAGATTCTGCACAAGGAAAAACCAAGCCCAAAGGGGAAGGCACATCATTTCTGTGAACAGCAATTTACACGAGGGCCGGGTGGCTGGGGGCTGGTGGCGCAGGCTGAGGATGGGTCTCCAGTGCTGTGGCACTCCCAGGCACCCAGGGCATCTGGTGTGGGCAGAGGTCTGGGGGCTCCAGGAGGCCAGGAGCCCAGCAGTTTGGGCAGAAGGAGAGAAGAGGAGACCTTGGCATTTTCACAGCTTGGCAGTGGGACTGCCAGCAGCAACAACCTTCTACTCTTCATCCACAGGGATGATTTGACAGGGCTGGGTCTGATTTTCTAATATTTTGAGAAATTCAGGAGGCAGCATAAAAGTAATTTGGATTTCAGCCAGAAAACAGACCTCCTCCATTAATTTGTCCCTTAGTGTAGCATTTGTTTGTGGCAAGTGTGATGTGATTTCCAGCACTAAACCTTTAAACCTTACAAACCAAAGATCTCAGTAGTTTTTATCTGCTTGCAATATACTGCATTGCCACTCACCCAGAAGTGATAAATAGGCTTGGATGCACCAGCAAGCTCTTTGCCTTACTCCTGATAGTGCTGTTTCATTCCCAAACTCCAGTACTCATCCCTGCCCTGCTCTCAGGTCCTGCTGTTCCATTTTTAAGCACGAGTGGTGGCAGATGTCACTGGCACTGGCAGTTGCCATCTTGATACAGCTCTCAGCAATTGCAGCACTGAGAGGGGCTGAATCCTGGTCTGCACCAGTAATGCCATGAATTGCATTTGATGAACTGCAAGTGATGAATTTGAAGGTAGCCATGGCAGCCTCCTGGACAGAGGAGTGCAGAACAAAACCTCTTGCGACTATGGTTACATGAGAAGACTTAGCTCTCACTTAGCTGCATGCAAGACAGCATCCCATGTTTCCAAGTGCTGGGAAAACAGCATTAGTTTTCCTTTCAATTACTAAGTGTATTTTTTGTTCATTCTTTTAATGAATGAAGTTAAATAGGAAATGTCTTGGAGGATGTGGGATAACTGATCAGATACATAACCAAACCAATGACTTTGCATAATTTATTCCAAAGCATATCTGCAAGGACATTAGCCAGGACAGATCCATTGGGAAAATTTCATTTTTCACCTGGGCAACATGTCCCCCAAAGAAAGTACTGTCTTGTTCTTCTCTGGATATTGTATCTCCTAATTAGCATAATCTATTTAGTCTGCTCTGTTTGATTTTTCACCCATAGAGGCTGCAAAGCTTCTGCTCTTAAACTTGGACTTGCAGTTGTCTCTGCTGGGTAGCAGTGAGGGCCATGTGCCACACAGACTCTTCTTCATAGGAGCTGGGAGCAGCAAGGGGTGCACTGTACCTCACTGCCTGCCTTCTGCTTACCTCACTGTCAGGAGAAAAGGGCAGAGGGGCAATCCCCACTAAGAGCAGGCTGATGCCGAGGCAGACCAGGGCTTAGATGGAAATCTCACCATGGCTGCTCACACAGGTTTCTCACCCACGTAGACTGCATGACAGCCAGTGCCATTGAGGTTCTGTCTGTGCCACAGCACTTCTAGTACCTTGCCCTCCTGCTGCAAGAGGAAGATTTAGGGTGGAGAGCACGACCGCATACCTTGCATGTGCCACATGCAGCAGCAAACCCAATTTCCAGTCTGGGGAAGGGATCTGTTCCTGAACTCTTTTCTGTACTCTTGAGAAAACCTGCTTGACAGTGACTACGAAAGCAAGGAGAAGCATTGAACAGGGCAATACATCGAGACTGCTCCATGTATATCAGCCAGATATAAGAAACCTTAATGGGATACATTCATCAGAATTCCCTCCCCTGGCAGCTCTTCACAGGGTAGCCAAGCCTGTCAAATGCGGCTCTGACACCACCATGATATGCACGAGGCCTGGGGCGGTGATGGTTTTGAGATAATAACTTTATAGCTTTCTGGAGCAAGCTTCAGTGGCGAATGTCTCTTTGGCTGCAGCTGGGAAAGCCAAGTGTGTACCAATCTTGATGTGTCACACCTAGAGATCATGGACCTCTGGTGACTCTCAGGTTCTTGCAGTCCCTGTCATAGGTCATTAACTAGGGACTGGGTAACTTAAGTACTCAAGTGGGACCAGCTTACTGGCTTCAAAGACCACGTTCAAATCTCATGGGTATCTTCTCTACTGTATTAAAACTGTGCATTTCATCAAGTGAATGCCTCAGGTAGAAATTCAGTACTACCTTTTGCATCATGTATGGCAAATTCACATATATTATCATGTATACTTTCGAGTTTTAATTGGGATCAAAAGCATGTCAAGATAGCCAGTCTGGGGTGTACAAATGTTGAAAAGTGTAAGTACTTGTACACTGAGGTGAAGGATATGAGATGCAGCAGATAAGTCAGGGCTAGTTGCACCTTACTGCCTTGTTCACTGGGTTTCACTGGAAATCCTGAATCCCTAGAGTGACCTAGATTATTTTTAACTATTTTGAGAATGAATTTCATATACACTACTCTTTTTCTGTAAATCCAGAGTGCTTGAAAGCAAGCTGCCAAGCGTTTTTGACATGATTACAGAGATGATACTTGCATTAGTTATTTAGAAGGTGACTTTGGAAAAACACTGAGAGGAAAGTGCTCTAGCAGCAACACTTTGAACATTTTGGCCACCTTACTTCAGCTTTGTTATTTATTTTTTTTAAAAAATGCTATAAAAATGGCCTTTTGTTCTTTCACTTTTCTGTTCCCATCTTGTCAAGCTTGCTCAGATTACAAATCAAAACAAGCTTTTTCTTCTGTTCCATGGCATAGATTTACTGTCACAGAAAAAATGGTCTTTCCCTTGGTTATAAATGCCGTAATAGACAACAGAGGGATGGTAATAAACCATGTTGAATTTCCAATGTCTTGCTGGTGGTGCAAGACTCAACAGCTCTGTCTAGAGAATCAGGAGTCATCCAGGAGCACAAAGGTGTCAGGTGAGACACTGTACTTTGTTTGCTGCCCTTGGCCATTACCATATATTTCAGATGACAGCTGGTTCTTGGCTCATTTGCTGAGCCTTGTGGGCTGGGCCAGGTTTAATGTCACTGACAACTAGGAAGGACTTAGGAGTTATCTTTTATTCACCAGTGGTATTAGACCCTGAAAGGACACATCGCTCTGCTTGGCTGCCTTGGAGAGTGGTGTCTGTGCGTTAGCGGGAAGCCTTCCCGGCTCCTGGCTGCAGTGATGACTGTACCAATAGTGGCTACTAGAAGATTTTTGCCAAACCTCCAGATGAAGCAAGGTGCCTTTTCTTGTCTTCTTTCCACCCATGGAATTGTCTGCCAGGACTTGCTATAAGAGATATTATTGTCATAGTAAAGAGACTTCCTGATCTGTATGTAACATAGGTCAGGGAAATTCCTATAATGGTGCCTAAGACATCCTCAACAGGTGCAGGCTGAAGTGTGATATATTTTTCAAAAGACAGATTAAAAATCTTTACATGAAGAAATGGTGCTCCATCACTCTTCTCAAGTACAGCCATGGCCTTCTGAAATCCTGACACTCAATACTGGTTTCAGCTCAGGGCCAGAGCTTTCCAAATGCTGGTTGAACTCACTCTGACAGTGAGTTCAGGCACTTTCTGCCTTGCAGAGGGCAAATCCTTCGTCTTAAGGAGGATTCCTTTGGTGGAACACATGAGAAATATCCATCAGCTGGACCTGCTACAGGTTCATGTGATTTCTTCTCCAAACCATCTTCCCTGCCACAGACACTGCCCAGAAACAGGGCACAGAAAAGTATTTGGGAGCAGATACTTTCCCCAGTCTGGAAAAGGACAATACTGCTGCTCTGATACATGTGGGGGATGTGGTAGAGTGTGGTACCAGAACCCACTGCTTCACCTCCCTGCTTTTCCAACATGAGCACATCAAATACCAGATGTTGATATCCAGGGATGTCAACAAACAGACATCCTCTGAGTAGGTGAGGCACAAACCCACTGCAATCGAGGGATCTTATCTGTCTCTATGCCCAAGGTGGCTCCTGGGTCAGCAGCACTGAGGTTTGGCAGCGCATAGGGCAAGCAGGGTCACACGTGTTTTAGCATCTGGACATGAAGATGGACCTTCAACAGCAGCTACCTGATCCATGTGTCTGTAGACATCACACATCCCTAGAGCCCTTGCTGTTGCTGAAATGCAACATATCAGCTCTATCTTACCATGAAGTAGGGATCTTACCCAGGATGCTCAGAGGTTAAAATGCAAACAGAACAGCAGGAAAGATGCAGAGAATAGCATAGACTCAAAACTTGTCCTACAAGTCTGTGAGAGAGATACCAACTGTCTGGTGTTCCCCTTAGCATGGCCTACACCATAGTACTTCCCTGTGGACTTCCATGTGATAATAGGTGTTTCCACTAGAAGAAATAATTTCCAAAGTATGCAAACCTGGGGGGGGAAGCCAGTAAAAGAGAATGCCCACATAGATTTAAAGACCAGAAAAGAAATTCAAGCATTTCACTCCTCCAAAAGGGGACATCTAATCTTTAATATACACAGTATATTTCATCATCCCAACCCAGCCAATTAACAGATGAATTACGATGCTGAAAGTCCTTGTTTTCCTGCTAGCTTAAATTTATCCAGGATCAGCTTCCAGTCACTAGAGTCCCATTTTAATGTCATTGCACAAATTGATAGTACACGTCTTCTAGATTCTTGTACCTTAGGTGTCCCCGTGGATCTCAAAAAGTTTAATGCCAAAATATAATTTGTTCTCATTAGCAGCATCTTAGGACTGCTGTGTGAAGGGACCAAGAAGGTTGGATGTATTAGGCTTTAGTTAAGATGCAGAAGGGGATGCAGCAGTAAGCACAAAGCAATAAGCGCTAGAGGGAAGATAAATCAGGTGCTTCTGTGAGCCTTCTCCCCAAAGGACAGGATGATACAGTGAAAGAGCACAATGCAAGCCCTGTCCAAATTAAAACTGATAACAGAAAATAGGCCTCATAGGCTAGGCAATAAATCTTTGCTGCTCACTGCTCCCAAAGCGCTACCAAGACTTTGCCTGCAGCCTGTGAGCCCCACTATCCCCAGCAGGGTGATGCCTGCTTTGCCCACTCACCGAAGCACATGGCCATTCATGTAGGAGAAGAAAATAGTCCTTCTGGCCTGTGGTGGCACAACCACCCCCCAACCTCAAGCCGCACTACGACCTCAGAAATGCTCCTTAGGCCTCGGCACCTGGGCTAAGCTGGTCTTGAGCTTGTCAGAAGCACTGTCTTCTCCCAGAAACTAGATCTGTCAAACAGGCTCATGGTTTTCACAAACATCCCTAGAAACTAATTTTTCTAGTCTTAATAACAACCCAAATGGAACAACATTTTTGTTATTGACATTTCAAAGAGAGTTACCAACCCAAATTGCAACCAGGATGGAAAATTACTGTGACTAAAGCCAGCTCTCTTGCAACTCTATAAATAGTGGTCCTAAGTGAGACCCTTTGAGCTCTCCTGGACTGCAGTGGTGTGTAACCAGTGGTGTGTAACCCTGAGTGGGACACTTCTCAGAGCCAGCGAATTCTCAAGTTTGCCATACTTGGAGAACCGTTGTTGAAAAGTGATTTTTGAGCAGGGGCTGATACCCACACTCCTTGAGGCTCTACCCTTTGCCCATTAAGAAGAGGCAAGGTATCCAACATGTGTATTTCACTGAATGCAAGGGGGATCTTTCACAGGGGATTTTTCACCTTGAACAAACTCCTTCAGGTCTGTATGCATGCAAGTGTGAATACGCTGTAGCAAATGTACTGTGAATGTTGCTCTCTTAGATTGTTAAGTACATTAGATTCACAAGTAAGTTAGGCCTACAAGTGAGTTACTGTTGTACTTATAGTAAATTCCATAGAATCTTTTGTTAAATTGTTTAAGTTAGGCTATCAATAAAATGTAATGAAGTTTAAGTGTTGTTAAAACCTTTATGCCTAAACCACTGGTCAAGTCCATGGCAAAGTTTGGCAAGGAGGTCCACTGTGAACTTTGTGACTCAGCAGGAGGGTCTCCCTCCTTCCTTTTTATCCTTACCCTTTCCCATCCTTACCCTTTTCCCATCCTCAGCCTCCATGTAGATAATTTTAGATTGATTTTTTTATTTTAGTCTGATTTTTTCTCTGTGTGCTTTTACCATCTAGTAAGTAGAGTGAACCTTGCCAACACACTTTCTTGCGCTTTTCCTTTTATATTAAACCTGCTTTTGCCAATACCTTTGCTGGTAATTCTTTGAGTGACCTAAAACACTCAGTTACAACAGGGCCCCACTGTCTGCCATTGGCACCAAGGATGGGGGATCTTTTAGTTTAAAGACTCTATTAACCTTAGACTTTTTTTTTTTTTTTGCTTAAATCTGGATTTTGCCAGGTTCCATGAGTTGTGCTAAATGATCTATTCCTGTCCTACCTTTGTGCCACCAGTCAACTGTGAACACAATTTTCATGCTTGTGGTTAGCCATGGACAACACGGCTTTTCCTTCACCTCTTAAGCTGTCCTTTACTAATTGAATCTGTTTTAATTTCTCCTCTGGGATCCCAAAGCCCGGCAAGATTTCCTTCTGATTGTAATGGACCAAGGACCACAGACCACTTCTTACTAAAACAACTATGAAGTCGCTTTCTAAAGACCTTGGATCACATACCATATATTTTGTTCTCTCTCTCAGCTTTTGGTCCCATCATGTCAAACTGGTTGTACCAACAGTCCAACATCCAAGGAGAAAAGAGCTCAGAGCTGATGGAGAATCACTAAAACTAATGTCCTTCCGGACAAACATGAAAGCCAACACACTGTGGAAGGAAATTAAACATAAGAAAGTGCTTGTATGAATAGGATGTTCTGTTGTATTGGGTCACTGCCTACTTCTTTAAAGAGTTGTTGTTGGCTGGGATATTCAGAGCATGAACACTTTTAGAAGATCATTAACACCAGCTTGAATGTTCATTAGACTCAAACATCCAGGGAAAGGAGAACTGCTGGGAGAGCTCTGAACACTGTTTCTGGGAGCCTGTTTTGGCTACAACTTGAGTGGCCTCAATTTTCAGGGCAGGTTTTCCAGACCCTGCACACCTCCAAAGATCAATTTCTCTGGCAAAGAAATTTGCATGTCTGTACCATGGTAGAAATCAATGTCTGCTAGTAAAAGGAGAAAGAGGCCACTTCTGAACTCAATAGCAGCAGACAGTCTGTAGACTAGCAAACTGTGTCAAAATTATCCATTTACAAGGCCTTTAAATACTGACAGGTTTTTATCTCATCTCATTTCATCCAAATCTATTTGCTGTATCAAGAGGGCATGGTTCATTTTTGATCAATTTTATTTGTTCTTTCTCAAAGAAGCTTATAAGTCATACAGTACTTCTGAAGACAGGAAAAAATACACATAGAGGCAGGAGGTGTTGGAACTGAAGCCAGCTACAGAGGAATCAAAGGATTCATCTGCCTTAATGTTAGATGTCTGTGGTGCAAATATCTATAGATGAGTCCATCACCCAGAGCTCCCTTTCTAGTGAAGAGTGAGAAATGGACTCTTATAGGGTGTGACTCAGTTGGACTATTTCAGGCAGCTTCATTAGAATGGAGTGTTCACACAGGATGTGCCTGTTTCTCTCTGGTGACTATAAAGGAAGACCAGTTCAGATGTGAGTATTTACACATGTAGACTATGGTTGCCCTCTGACAGCTCTGGGTCTTTCATCCCTGCCAAGACAGTCCATGTCATTCTCTTTCATCCTCAATTTTCGTTAAAAATAGTGAATCTTAAACCAGCCATCCCAATAATGTAAGAGGCTTGAACCTTCCCTGCAGGTGCATGAGGATGTGAGCTATGTTGCAGGGTGAAGGGCCCAGGACAAAGTGAGATGCTGTGCTTGCCTGCAATGCTGGATCTTTTCATAGTCTAGCTCACTGGGCTCTACCTCTGCCTGCAGGCAGCAATACAATAGAATCATAGAATTTAAGTTGGAAAAGACCTTTAAGATCAAGTTCAACCACTAACCCAGAACTGACAAGCCCATATCTAAACCATGGCTCTAAGGGTCACATCTATATCTCTTTTAAATATCTCCAGGTATTTACTCCACCACTTCTTTGGGCAGCCTGTTCCAGCACTTGATAATCCTTTCAGTGAAGAAATTTTTCCTAATGTTCTATCTAAAACTGCCGTGGCACAACTTAGGACCATTTCCTCTTGTCCTATTACTTGTTACCCGAGAGAAGACACCAACACCCGCCTGGCTAGTTGTAGAGAGTGGTAAGGTCTCCCCTGAGCCCCCTTGTCTCCAGGCTAAACACCCCCAGATGCCTCAGCTGCTCCTCGTCAGACTTGTGCTTCAGTCCCTTCACCAGCTCCATTGCCCTTCTCCAGACATGCTTCAGCACCTCAACATCTTTCTTGCAGTGAGGGGCCCAAAACAGAGCACAGGATTCGAGGTGCATCCTCACCAGTGCCAAACACAGGCGAATGATCCCTGTGCTTGTCCTGCTGGCCACACTGTTGCTGATGCAAACAGCACTGTGGGAAGCTGGAGGTAGTAAACCCTGAAAACAAAGTCAAACCTTTTAAAATAGTCTAACTAAAAACTTCGGCTTCTCTCAGTTGTTCAAATGTCATTTTCTTTGTATTACCAACACATTTGCTCTCCAGTCTTGCAGAGAAATTACTTGTATGATCTGATTATAAATGTACACATCTAAAAGTATAAAAATGTCCTGTGAAAATCAATTAGAAATTCCCAAAGAACAAAGAAAAAACAAAAATAAAAAGCCAACAGGAAGTATTATAGCCTCCTGTGTGATGTTAAGAAAAGGGTACTTACTTGGTAATGAAGCAGAACTGGTATGGCTTCTTTCCCTTTCAGGTCATCTTTAAAGATGTTCTAAACTGATTTAGTTGTGTTTAATCAACTGAAATTGAGTGGAGTCACAAGCTTAAGTAAGAAAATTTGCTGTGTTGAAGATCTTAATAGAAGATAATTGTTTAATACAGGAGGCAGTAGTTTGCAATACTCCTCCAGTATATTTTCTTTTAGTCCTCACTGCCTGATAATACATCAAGAACATTTGCACTTCTTCTTACAGTCTTTGTTTTCCTCATGCAATACTTTATTCTTTCACATAATTTCCACATAACTATACTTTCCTATTTTTCTATACTTTGCTGTTATTTTTCAGCACCAAAAAGTTCTCCTTTTTGATTGGCACATCTCTGGAGAAAACACAGTGTGTTTCTCTGCAGCAGATAGGCTCCAGGGATTTAGCATTGCTTGGAGGTATTCGCATTTCTTGGGCAGGAGAATATTACTCCTCCTTTCTCTTTTATATCCGCCAAGAAAAATCACTGATCTCCAGCCTTGATCATGTAAGCACAGAACTTATGTCATTACAAAACACAATGCCCAAAATCTGCTGAGAAGATTGTGTAGTTCAACTCCAATATATCTGTAGGAAAGGTACCTATGAAAATGTTAATAGACTTAAAAGCATGGGGAGGCAATTTGACATATTTCCAGGAGAAAACAGCAGTGTTACCACATAAGCACCAGAAAAGATAAGGTAAGATATTTTGCCATGGTTACAAATACAAGGACAATGAATGTCTGATCCTTTCCCAAGAAAATGGGAGAAAAATAACTGGCAAGGTGCCTGCTTCTAAAACCAATTTCAATGTATAAAGGAGCCTCTGAAAAGGATTCTGACTAATACACTGCCAGGCAGAGAGAAAGAAAAACCATTTCTGGAAGCAAGAGGCATTGAAAGTACAACCAGAAATAAAATAATATATCCTTAAAGCTCTCAGGAGTGAGACCAACCCAATAAACCTGCTAGTACCCACTGATCTCAAATACACATTTCGTATCTCTGGCAAACTCAGTTGACACCATCCAAGAGCAGCTTCACTGCCAATGTGACCCAGGAATTGTAACTTTGGCTGTCTAATTCTCTTCTGCCTGGGAGCTAGAGATTCAGCTGGAGGCAGCACAGGCATTGCTGGGAGGTCAGGTCATTTCCTCTGAAGAGTCTAGACTCAATTCCTGTAAAGAGATTCTTACAAGTTTATCTTGTAGAGGCAGATCATTTCCTTTGCAGTTTCTCTTGTCTACATGGAAGAGGAGATTGCTGTAACTGCGTCATGTCAAGCTGACACACTTACTAGTATAGAGCTACTTGCAGGTAGCTGTCATACCTATAGATAAACCCTGACTCACACGCTGTTTTCAGTCATCTCCTCTCAGTTTAAGTCAAAAGTAGAGTCCAAGAGTCCCTCTTTCCTTGCATGGTCTTTGATTCCCTGTGTGTGATGGGCTTTAATTCTCTCCAGGGCATTCAGTCCTGTCTGCCCCAGCACATTAGGGATAGCTTAATATCCTTACCTCCAAGAACCAGGACACCCTCTCCAGCCTTCTCAGGTCAGCTCCTTGTGATGTGGCCAGACATGACATTTAGTGTTCCATTCAGGTAAATGTGGTAGACACTGTCCCAGGTTGGTGGATATCCCGCAAGCTGGTGCTTCTGGGTCTCTGTAGATTAAGGGGGAGAGTGGTACATTTTTCAGAGTACTCTCCATACTTGCCTTGCAGACAAATACAATTTGTCTTATGCAAAAGGTGTGGGAAGAGATTCCCTGGGATGCCTATGGCAGTTCGGTGCCTGACACCCATTTTTATAATGGGAAAAAAAAGGCTTTTCATCATCAGATTCTCCAGCTGAACACCATGGGCCAGGGACAACTAACAAGTACCTTAGCCTCTCTTGTTGAATTCTTTGCAATGGTTAAAATGATTAAAAATAGCAGCTGTGATGGGGATAGCTCATGGCAACTTCTAGGTCAGAGCACCTGAGCATTTGCATCCTTCCAACAGCCATGTGGTACTGAACTGTCCTCAGCTACCTCCAGCCCCATGACACTTGTGTCAGTGATGCTGTGACAGCTCCAGCTGAGTGGGCAGAACCAGAGCCATATCTGCCCTTACATGTTCAGGGTGCACAGAGCAGTTGCACAAGCGTTGGTTCTCCCTCACCTTGCTTCAGCTGGCAAGGCAACAGGGATGCAGCCACTAGTGCTGAGGTGGTTGAGCATCATTGAGAGCCATCCTGCCAGAGGAATTGAAATAAAATAAATGTGATGATATTTCCCTACTTTTCAGTGCAAAAGCAGAAAAGGGTTAGGTTTCCAAGAAGTCCTGCTACCAGCTTTCATTTAACTCAACTGGATGATTTCCATGAGAGTACTGGGGAGCCCTTCTCCAACAGCACTGTTTGAAGAATGAATCCTGAATTCTAATTCAGTAACCAATTGCCACAAATATTAACCTAGTCATATTTAAAAGGATGGGATTAAGCTTTTGTCCTTGTTGTTTTAATATATATCCCGTTGGAAATTGGCAGCTTGCACAGCAAATCTGTGGTGAGGTTCATCATCTAACACAAAGGCCATCGTCAGTTTTTTTTGGGCTGAGTGCCAGGTACCAGTAGGTGAGAACGCCGGCCTCAGTTGCTTGTGTGAGCTCAATTGCAGTTGTAAATAATGCAGTGTTTGGAAGCAGTTCAGAGTACAGCTGCAATCAGATAGCCTCAATATCAGCTGTTCAGTGCCAGAGACACAGTGATTGTGTGAGTGCTTAGAGTGATGGGGTGAGAAATGCTGGGAGCTCAGCCTCTGCACGATTCCTCTACAAGTAAAAACGTACCTGTAGCCTCTGATCACTCTACTTTCCTATTATCTGCTCATCTTAAATGTCTCACATATTTGACCCCATTTACATAGGCATCTGCAGGAATAATTCCCGAACAGTGAGTGCAAGATTGTGTGTTCTGAGGTCAAGAGAAGCAAGATAGCAATTACAGAGATAATTGTTTTTAATGCATTTTTCACCTCCAGAGCCCCATTAAAATGTTCTTTGCAGAAGAACAGAAAGGAACAATGTTTTAATATTAGGTTTACAAGAAACACTTTCTTCCTCCTTTATTATATCCAAGTTCCTTGACAGCAATCATGAATTAATTTTCACATTGTTCAGTCTGATTTTCTGATTTTTTCTGCAGCAGGCTTTGCACACTGCATCTGAGTACTGAAACTTGGAAAACATTGACAGTGTTTATGATAATTAAAATCAATTGAAGGACACTGTTCAGTACTCTAGCTAGGATTAAAATTCCTTGTATGTCACTTCAAAATGAACCAGGAAGAAAAGGCCAAATTGTTAAGACCTGTTATGCAGGATGCATGTAAACCATTTTTATCTCCATCATTTTATTGATGGTGCTTGACAATTACATGAATTAATTCCTATATGTCCTGCAACAGCTTTTGTCTCAGTCTCACCTACATCCACATTGAACTGGTTATATTTATACTTCTTTAGTGTCTCCAGGAACAAAACTGGTCAGGTTGCCTGCAACCACGATCACGCTGGTCCCCACACCAGAGAGGGGAAGTACTGCTGGGGTAGGGAGTGGGAGAGCTGCCACAGCTGAGATCAGGGCAGAGGGATCCCTCCTGGAGTACCCGTGGATGCATGGGCTGAGGGAGTACAAACAGGGAACTGGCCCTGGACCCTTTGAAGTTGCTTCCACATCAGCTGTGGAAGAAATCAAAGAGCTGCCACAAGCACTTACTGATATCTTGGTAACACCCACTCCACATGGCAGGAGAGGTGTCTGGAGTAAATTCTTGAATATTAACCATCTTTCCTGTATCCCTCCTCCCTCCAGGGCTTTATCCCCTGACACTCTACCAAACAGATTCCTGAACAGGCCAAATCTACTCTACTGAAGTCCAGGGTATTGAACTTGCTGTGCACCCTCTTCACTGCCGCAAGGATCTCAAACTCTTCCATTTCATGGTCACTACAGCCCAGGATGCCCTTGAGCTTCATATGCTCCACCAGCCTCTCTGTTGGCTAGAACAAGGTCCAGCATAGCAGCTCTCCTTATTGGCTACTCTATAATTTGGAGAAGGAGAAGAGATCCAGGAACCTTCTGGATATGCATTGCTGTGTTGTCCTTCCTACAGATATCAAGGTGGTTGAAATCCCCCATGAAGATCAGGGCTTTTGAGTGTGAGAACATCCCTATCTGTCCAGACAGATGGTCACCGACATAGAGGGTAACATCCTCCCCTCATCTCTCCTGCCTGTTCTTCCTAAGGAGCCTGTATGCTTCCATTACAACACTCCAACCACAGGAGCCATTCCATGACATTTCCATGATGCCAATAAGATCACAACCCTGCAGGCATCCACCTCTAACTCTCCTTGTTTATCCCCCTTGGTGAGTGGATTTGCAAAGAGGCAGTTAAGTTGGGCCCCAAATTAAGGCAACTCACTGGCTGGAGTGGCTGGAATTCCTTTGTTCTGCCCCTCAGGCACCATCAGCTCCCAGTAGGCCAAGTTTCTCAAAGTGGGACCGGGGTCTAAGTAGCCAAACCCCTGCCTGTGGCACCAGTCCTGTAACCATTTGTTGATTTGTCAAGTTCCACTGGCCCTTTCAAATTCCTTCCCTTTGACCAGAAGGATTGTGCTCACTCTCAGCATTTTCTAGGTGTTATCCATCCAGCTCACTACTGAAAACCCCATGTAAGATGGTATCAAACACATCAATACACACAATTAGTGTATGACAAATTTACAAGGGCTATTACTTGTATATTTGATATATTTGAAGCATTTAAAAATAGGATGTTTGTTTGTTTCAGTGCTTCTTCTGGACTCAGAAGTAAGTCAAATTATGTGCATTTTACTAGAGCCTTCTTCAGTCTTAGTGAGAGATACAATTTTCTTTTATGGAGTTTCTTGGTTCCTCACTTCTACTCTGAAATTGTATATGCAGTTCTCGAAGTATCCTTGGAGAGTATCCAACTTTCAAATTCCATCAGGCTCCAATAATTTGAAAATATTTTATGTATTGCTATACTTTCTAACATCTTTCACTTTCCTGTTCTTTCCTTTTAGCCTGAGTTTGTATCATTTCCCCTTTGTTACATTAGCTGTTTGATCACTACTGGAACCCCTTGTGAAAACTCTCAAAAAAGGCATTCTGTCTCCTTGGTACCGCTTGCCATTAGCTTTTTTTCTGCAGTGAGTAGTGAACCAATGTGTCCTCTGATATTTCTCTTTCCAGTAATGACTCCACAGATTGTGGGGTTTGCTATTCTTTATTTCTTTTTCTCTTGAATTTGATTTTCTCCCTTCCAGTACATGCTGTCCTTTGATATTCGCCCTTGTTCACTTGACCTCATGCCCATTTTCTCTGTTCTTATTTCTTGTATGAGCTTACTGAAGAGCTGAAATAATCCACATTGGTCTCCTGCTACAATTTGCCGTGTGACTACATGCTGGTAGAATTGTATCACAACATCATTTGGCACAAGGAACTGACAATTCTCCTGAACTATTTAGTGTTTTGAAGTGTTTTTCCACAAACTAATATTTATTATCTTTCTTTGGGTACCGAAATCTGTTTCTTGAAGCCAATTGACTTAATTCTGTTTGGTTCGGTTCTCCCGCTTTCTTTGTCTAAGGGCCATTACACATAATAATCTGTCCCTTAGCAGTTAACAGCAGCCTATCAACTGCACACTGATGATGCTGAAAGAACTTCAGGAAGAAAGCAATAGCATAATACAAACAGCCATGAAAATGGCCATATTAATTTGAATTATAAAATGAAACTTAAAAGATTTTGAATGGACTTGAACTATTAACTGACCTCTCCCATCTACCTGGGCTCTGTGTGGTGCTTCATAATGCACTTTATCTTCCTAACATTTCACTGACACAGCAGGAGGTAAACTAAAACTTAACCTACCTGTGCGAAGATATATTCACGTCCTTAATGATAACAACTGCAGCCTTACCTTCTCCTGACATCCAGGGGGAAAAAAGGCAGTATCCCCGGACCATCTCCAAGAGCTGAGCCTCCAAGAGCGCTGTCTCCCAGTAGCAGTGCAGAACAGCTTTAGCAATCAAACCCAGCCCTCTGTATTCAAAGCAGAGGAGCAAAATCTCCCATGGCAGTGGCAGAAGTGGCGCTGATGGGAGAGGACAGACCAAGCCTTGCTGCCTGGCATGTCACCCATGGTAAAGCTGCACTCTTCATCAGATCAGTGGCGGAGAGGCTGCCCATGGGGGCTGTGGAAGCTCCATCTATGGAGATCTTCAGGATTCAGGTAGATGGAAGATTGATGGGCCTGACTGTGCTCTGTCCCACTTGTCCTCAAGGATGGCCTGGATGCCTCCAGAAGGGCTTTCCAACCATCATGCCTGTGAAGCTTCTAAACCAGTTTCCCACCCTCCCTGAGCCATCACAAGACTGGGATTAAAGCAGAACCCCCACAAGAGGAGTTAGAGTCTGCCTACCTCCAGAAACACTAGCAGCCTGCTACTAATGATAGGTTTGTCACTGGGGATAATTCATGCTTCCAAAATTTGTGTAGCTGTGGTTCTTCCTTCTCCTCCTTCCTTCACAGCCTTGCTTGTTAAAGCCTTTCTTTGAAATTTGTTGTTCATTGACTAGGCCTGATTTTGTGGCTGAGATTTCTACAGGTCAAGTCAGCACTGAAGCGTTGTTTTTGAGAAGCTGCCCTGGAAATGAGACGTGGTCCAGGCTGCCATAGGTCAGAACTTAGCAGAAAGGTGACATGTGCAGGTAAGATGGTCCCAGAAGATGCAGGATTGTACCCAGTCACTGAGAAACATCTTTGGGAGGCCATGTAGATGTAAGGTAAAGGCAAGCTCTGGGCTCCTCCCTTGCTGTTGAAGGGCATAGGGAAGGCAGGCTTGGCAAGTTGCAAGAGTCTCTGAAAGCAAGGCAAAGCCTGGCCCTTCTCCTTTCCTTATCTTCATAGTCATCATCCAAAGGCATTCCTCACCTACTGCAGATGATTGCACCCAGGCCTTTCCCAGTTAAACCAATTCCCATTTCAAATGGCATAACAAAAATGCAGAGACAGAAAAGCTGCTAGGAAGAGCTCTGTCATTAACTCACCAAATATTAAAAGGCATCAAAGCACTGCAGATAAAATTATTTCAAGGACTAATTACTATACCAATCCTTCTGGCTTTAATTCTAGACCTGAAATGTTGCTGTGCTAAGAAAATAGGATTCGCAGTACATGAGACACGTGGGAGAAGATTCAATTTGTAATGATAATTTGAAACTTTTTAATAGGATTTCACCAGCAATATGAAGACTGACAGTTTAATAATCTGTGGAAATGAAGAAATAAAGCTCAGGCCCCATATATAAAGCCTTCCTAAAATATTGGGAACACAGTACAGGATAATCCAAATACCTGGCAAAGTCCTGATTCTCTTTTCAGAGTAAGATGTACTCCAATGGCAGCCCTGTGGCTCTTGCTGCAAGAGTTGAGTGCCTGAAGTTGACAGGAGAGAGGAATTTTAGGCTTAAACTCTCCAAAGCCTTCATACCAAAGCACTCAACGTTCTACTGTCTTTGCAGAAGACATTTTAAGGCTGTGTTTGAAGAAGCTGCTTGGGTGCTGGACCAAAAACCTTACAAAAGATGGGAAGTAGTTTTCTATAAGGACATTCTCAGTTCAGCAGGAGAGTAGCAGGAATTATCAGATCAATCACCTCAACTTGTAAGAGCACTGTTTTAAAAAGCCTTTAGTTTAAGGAGAAACTTTAAAAATTGCATGCAAAGAATAAGCTGGGACCTGGTCAATACTTCCTATCCTCTACAAGAGTACTGTGGACCTTGGGCTGGTGCTGTGGGCTGCTCACAGGATGCCCTTACGCTCAAGAGGGATCCATCTCTGACAGCTGCCACTTCGCAGATGCAAGGAGAGATGAGAATTTCTCCTCTGGTTCCTCAAGTCAGGACACCTGAATACTGCCTCACAAAGAGGTGCAAAGTACCTGCTTTGCCCTGGCAAGCCAGTCCCTCGAGTTAGGCAGCTGGGGACAGCGATACCCCAGGGATCAACAGTGATGGGAACAACATACACATGGTCATGGGCGCTGGCAGTCACTCCAGTTTAGTATTTTCTGATCTCAACCTACACACCTGTTCATGAACTAATGAGAAGCAGCAAGAGACTTCAAGCCTGTTTTGTGCCATGCTTACTTATAAAAGAGCATAGTAGCTTTATTTTATCTGTACTGCATTAAAAGATGCCTATGAAAAACACAGTACAGGTCTACCATAGGTGCAGAAAAAGTACATGGAATGTCTTTGCTACTGTAAAAGGATAATATTTTGTCAGTGTGGTTGCTCTGGCTGGAGTATAGTTAATTTTTTCACAGTAGCTGGTATATTGTGCAGTTGTGCTGGAAACAGTGCTGACAATTCGGGGATGTTTTAACCACTGCTGAATTTACACAGTCAAGGCCTTTTCTGCCCCTCACCCCACCAGTGAGGAGGCTGGGGGTACACAAGGAGGACACAGCCAGGACAGCTGACCCCAACTGACCCAGGGGATATTCCAGATCATATGGTATCATGCTTGGCATATAAAGCTGGAGGAAGAAGGAAGAGGGGGATAGCAGTCAGAATGATGGTGTTTGTCTTTCCAGGTCACTGCTATGCATGATGGAGCCCCACTTTCCTGGAAATGACTGAATGTCGTCCTGCCCATGGGAAGTGATGAATTAATTCCTTGTTTTGCTTTGCTTGTGTGTTCAGCTTTTCTTTACCTATTGAACTGTCTTTATCTCAACCCACAAGTTTTCTCACTTCTACCCTTTTGATTCTCTCCTCCATGCCACTGTGGAGGAGTGAGTGAGTAGCAGCATGGGGCTGAATTGTCAGCTGGGGCTAAACCATGGCACAGAGGAAAACCAGGCATTTGAAGAAATCCCCTAACTCCATGTACTTTACCAAGCTGTGGGAAAGCAATACTATATAAGGGAGGCTGTAGTTCAGTTGGTGATGATACAGGCTTTTAGAAAAGAAAATTGTTGGATTCCAAAATATTATATCTGCAGAGAGAGATTTGAGTGGTCTTTGCAAAATAATGGGCTACAGAAGCTGGGAAAACCCCTTTTTCATTGACCTCATCCCTGTGGATTCTTCCTGCCTTCTCCAGCAGAACGTGAAAAAACTCCTTGTATGATGTTATCACATGCCCTGCCCAAGTCAGAGACCATACCCTGATCTCATCAAACTTGTGCAGAAAACCTTTTGTGTTTTATCTCTCCCTTTGTGTTCCCTGGATCCTGTGCATTCTGCAAACCTGAATACCTTTTTTCCCTTGTAATTCCCCCAAGATAAAATGGGGTTTCCCCTTTGATGTATGTTTAAGACCCCAAGTTTGTTAACCCTGGTTTTTCCCTTATGTCATTCCCTGAACCCCTCCCCCCTCGTTTGTAATTAATTGTAATAGTTACAACCCCGTGTTGAATATGTAGATCCTAAACCCTTTAAATATGAATTTGTGAGTCCAATAAAGCATTCCAGTTTTCTGCCTCCACTGGGATCGTTGTAGTTATTGACCTCCGCAGAAAATGAAAGGAAAATACAATTATTAAGTTAACTCAAGAAGTTTCATAAAAAGCAATGCTACATGCTGCTTGACTGATACCTGTGGGTTTGGTAAATTTGTTGATGGGGAGGTTTCATATCTCTGTTTTGACGTTTTCAGAAAGTGACTATAACAAAATTATAGCCTTGCTGAAACGCATCCACCACATTTCAGGTCTGGCTTTTCAAGCTACACAACATGTGAGACACCTGGTTTAACTTATGCAAAATGCCCTATGTGAAGCTGTATTTTGGTACACAGAAGTTAGAAAATAACCTTACCTAAGAAATCATTTTTTCTGATTATTTTTTCAGATACTGTTGCTGCTAATTAACAGCCTATTCCATGCAGCTGAAAGACAAGGAATGTCTGAAAACCTGCCCGGTTTGTAAGAAGCAGGAGGAATGAGTGGATCAGGCTGAGCTGGGCTTTGCCAGGGTTGTTCATGCTGAGTACACATTTGCAGTCCATCAGTTCTGAGATCAAATTAGGAGCTTTGCGTTTGCTGCCAGCAATAGCTCAGCAGTGGGTGCGTGACTGGCCACCACCTCCCACAGATGCCCAAACATGTCCCTTGTGCTGGAGAACAGATAGAAAGCCCACAGGTACCCCACAGTGGGCTGCTGGGACTTGGCATTCACACCAAAGCCCCTGTGAAGGATGGGACTGTGATTTCATTTGTAAGCCTAATCAGATAGTAAAATAAAACCAGAGAATCAGCATAATTAATTCAAATCTATGTCTGGCAAACAGGTTCTCCATATGAGCCATCTTTCAAGTCAGCACAAATTGAAGGTTAAGCTGGCCTGCCCTGTTGTAATCAAAGCAACCCATGGGCGGCTTAATTTTAATTACAGCTCCTGGGGACCATTTAGGTGCTGTTCTGGATGCTGCCTAGGCTTCATAAAGATGATTATTAAAGTTGTCAGTCAGAGATCATGAAAGTTCATAAGCGCAGAAAGAATTGATTGATACCAGCTTGTCCCTATCCAGAGCATAAGGAGGATTAAATAAAAAGCAATGTAAAGAGCCATCTTGGATCTGTAAAGCACTTTAGACTTCTGCCTAAAAGTTGCTATATAAATGCAAGTGATTATTCCTGATTTGGCTGAATGAAGAGGAAGAATGCTTGAAAATGAGGCACTAAAAATATTGCGTTTCAGATGTAGCGTTCAAAAGACGAGAGTAAGCTTCTTTCCTTTGCCTTGCCCCAGTATCTGGGCTCAAGGGCAGCAAGGGGCCTTCTGTGAAATTACAGGTTGCAGGGTCTACCCTGGAGGTATGAGGACTGCCATCCTCCTCACAGCCCAAGCTTCATGCTGGATCAATTATACACCCAAAAAGAAGTTAAACATTATCTAATGAGCTAGTCAGTGGAGTTCTCCCTGTTATCACTGAGAAAGATGGGAGAGCAGCTCTGTTTATTAACTGTTCAGCCATCTCTGTGTGGGGCAGCTGGCACCCACGCAGGATGAAGGAGGGACCTTGGCAGTCAGATTAAGAAGATGTCTAAACTGTAAGTGTCTAAACTTGGCATGATGAGCCTTGCCCTATGGTCCAAGCAACCTGCAAGCCACTACGGAAATCCACTGTTGAGGATGGGAATGGGGCTGGCCCCACAGCAGTGGGGCAAAGGAGCCATTCAGCCTCTCTCATCCCCATGCCCAGCACTGTGTAGCTGAAAGGGTACTTATTTTTTTGCTCGGGTCTCTCAAAGCCCGTTCAAACAAAACCCCAAGGCTGCTGTATTGTTGCTGGAGGGAAACACTTTCATAGGACAAAGGGCAGTAAAACACAACAGAGCACTGCAGGATCTGCCCTTTTGTGTAATATAAATAATTTATTAATGGCAAATAGGAATCTGATAATGTACATGTTATGCAATATATATTAAGAGCTGTACATATACCAGATGGAAAATGGATAATGCTTGTGATTCTTTAAAAGACAGTTACCGACACTTTTGTTTGACATTTCTATGCACAGCTCTCCAAAGGGAGGAGGTTGTTTATTCTCTATGCTTCAAGGAAGGAGAGGAACATTTTTCTCATACCTTTTGCTCACTAGGTTTCCTCATGAATTTCAGACACTCAATAATTTCAGGTTAATAGGAAGTGATAACTCAGAGCCCAAGTCATTCCTCTTGCAAATGCTAATGTTAATCTATAAATAAAACATACATTGTAAAGAAACAACTCCTTCCTGATGGGGGGTAGCAGCTCTTAAATCTTCAAATCTGGAATTTGGTGCAGAGTGAAACCCATTGGGATGATGGACATGAGAAGCACACCACACCCCAGCTGTCCCCATGGCAGCACTGGAAGAGGGCTCCACTGCCCCATATCAGTGTTCATTGAGAGGCAGGGAGAAATACCATCCTTCCTCACTGACTTTCTGAGTGTTCACTGCC
This sequence comes from Chiroxiphia lanceolata, assembly GCF_009829145.1. Taxonomy (NCBI): domain Eukaryota; kingdom Metazoa; phylum Chordata; class Aves; order Passeriformes; family Pipridae; genus Chiroxiphia; species Chiroxiphia lanceolata. Next base: position 15,526,606 of record NC_045641.1, read on the forward strand.
CCCACGGTATCTGGAAGCAGCTGGTTAACCCCAGGGGGTGAAGGAGGGTGGCTGAGGAGTTTCTTCTGGCCAGGGTCCAGTCAGGCTTTTTCAGACCATCCAGACTCTGATATCAGAGCCAGAGGAGCAGCTCACAGCACTTGCCAAACATCTCAACCCCCTACCCAGGCAGGAGGTCCCACTGCTGCAGTTGTTCACCACAGCCCTGCAGTCAGATGCTGGCTGGCTCCAAATCTCATGTGCCCCAGACAGTGCTGTCTACTGCCTGGCTGCCAAGGTGGTCAGAGGAGACAGAGGGAGATACCCAAAACTTTTTTCCTTCCACATCCTTCCACATCCCACAGCTTGATCTGTGGCTGGGTGTCCTGGTGGAGAGGGAGGGTGATGGAATTGGGATTAGCACCATCAGAAGTGAGGGATTGGGGTTTTCAGATATGATTTTCCCAATCCTGATCAGCAGAGTCATTCAAACACCCAGGGACATGTAAAGTGGCTTGTGACTGATATTTTAACTTTTCAGGTTGCATTTAAAAGATTTACCAAAAGTAAGAAAACATAGGTGGCAAAATGTAAGGCACATGATAAATTGATGAGAACCAGTTCTGAGAAAGAACAAAGTGATAAATGTTTCAATAATACATGGACATTACTAAATTAAGCTTTTCTCATTTTATACCACAAAAGAGAAATTTGCATTACTACCTTTTCCCTACTGGCCACAGAAATGCTGGGGGATGAAATAAGCAGTTTCAACTCCAAAACCAGACCCTAGCTCACAAGTACTGCTATTGAGCAAAAAATAGCACCAAAGAGCTTTAGCTGTTTAGGGCATTACTCACCCTTATATAAGTGTTGTTGCTGGTATGGAGAGGCTAAGAGCTTGTTTTGGACCCAACATTACACTGCACATGGGCACTGTGCCATTAATAAAATACTTGGAGTAGTTTTGACACACGGCTTTGCAGAGAACATGGGTAAGTTATTTTTGTTGAGTATTGAAACAGTCCCTTGTGAGCAGTTTCCCCACAGGAGGCAGAGGAGGTTGCAGAGAATGCACAGGGTTGAAGAGGTGTGTTGTGGAGATTTCTCACTCCAAAGGTTTTCTTGTCTCATGGCTTTCCCTCGTTGGCTTCAAGAAATTGTTCACAAAGAATGGTGCTATTCAGGGGGATGGAGCAGGACATGGAAAACTTCCCAGTGAAGCAGCAGTTGAGCATCCAAAGGGAAATTACTGTCTTCATGCAAGACTGCTTTTCTCCCTGCTTGTTTTATTGCTTTATGGAAACATCTGTCAGGCAATAATCTTTGATTTTCATGTTTTCATTCTTGCAGAAAGAAATAAGAGCTTTATGACACTGAGACCTAGTCTCTGCTCTCATAATCTTTTTGCTTAATGTTTACTCTGCTTGGAGCAGGGATTGCCTTTCCATTGTGCCTGCAGAGTGCTTTCCCCAGCAGGGACCCATTCTATGCCTCCACTGCTAGAAGCTATCATAATGAAAATAATTAATAACAATAATAAAATGTCATTTCTTTCTCTCCAAGGCTTGCTCTGTAGGTTTGCTATTAACCTGTCTGAAAGTGCAGCAAGATAACAACAGGCGGAGACTGTTGTTATCATAAACCAATGTAACGGTGAACATCTGACCACTGTCATGGTCCCACTTCTAGTAGTGATTGAGGAGGTTTATTTAGGAGTCCTACCACATCCTTTCACTTTGAAAAGAAAATCATCACCTCTTGCTTCAGTGGCTAGCAAGTGGGACCTCAGTACTAAGACACATTACTAAAATTAACAGAATTTAGTAATAACATGAGTGAATTCTTAGTCCTTAATGTGCATTAATTGAGGTGAGACACATTCAAAGACCTTCATTCCAAAATCATTTGGGCAATACGTCTGTGATACAAGCATGACATGTGGGCCAAGCTCTGTAGCTTAGCACCAGCAGTGATGTTTCTAAAGCAATTTATGTTGCTTGTCTGCTCACGCTGTGTAAATGTTTCCCTTTATGGCACAACTCCTCCTTACCCACTGGTGCTCCCGTGGTGCCGTCAGTCACCCGCAGAAAGTCACAGGAGGGCATTGAAGAACCAGCAGTAAAGTAAATGGCTTTCTAGTGAGCACAGAGGCTCAGGGATAAACATCTGGAGGAACTGTAGCCTGTTACATCTAAACTAAGAAACATGCTCTGACATGGGAGGCTCACTCATTCATGAGGTGCTGAAGCAGCCTCCATCCCAAATCCCCACCTGACAATATGTGTCATGTGGTGATTTTGCCACTTCTTGCTGAGGTCTAGAAGGACAGGCCAGGTGAGTGCTGGTATCAGAAAGCCCTAGGCAGAAGCAGAGAGTTGCAGGCAGTGTCAGAGCCAGCAGCCATCCTGGGTCTCACTGGACACTCAGCTGAGACTGACTGGACAATCCCATACTGAATTTTACAGCAAGGACTACCCAGGCCAGTCTCTGCCATGGAACGTTTTCACTGTCACCTACACATTTTGCTCTACAAGTTGAAAAAGAATGGCAACACTCAGCCCATTTTTCTTTTTTGGACTTTCCAACTTTGGAGCATGCATGTCCTGCAACAGTTTCTGCTCTCCACCCTGGCAGAAGTACACTTCTGAGATGGGCACAGCAACTTTCCCAGCATAGAAAGAGATATGCACATGTAGATGCAGCACCTGCTCTGTCACTGTCTCACTTGTTAATTGAAACATAATCCTAACCATCCAGATCCTCAAAAGCCACCATCTCCTCTCTGCAGCTTGAGGTACACACGGTTCATGGCCTCCCAGACGAATAGTGCCTAGGCTAGTGCTATTCCATATCTTTATCAATAACTTGGAAATGGAAAAATATACCTAAAACATTGGATGTGTTCCTGAGAAAGTCTGGTGAGCACAGGAGAGTTGTATAGAGCTCCTTACACTCTCCGGCAGCCCAAATTCACTTGGTAGATTACCACCATTTATGCTTAGCTGAATCTTGGGTTCAGTGCTTTCAAAAGGCTACACGAAATGTTTTCAAGAATAACTAAATTTTTTAAAAAAGCGTATTGATGAGAGCTTAAAAAAGTTCAGTTTTAAAAATTGTGTGTTGTAAGGTAAAGGAAGAACATGCTCTTTGTCTACATGGACTTGGAGACTTTTTCTCCTCAGCTGCTTTATATTCCCCTTGAGCAAAATCTATCAGAGCAGCTGCTGAAAATGACGAAAGGAAAAACACGGAGCTTCTGCCCATGGTTGTAATCTCCAGAGGGGGAGAACACTGGCTTTGGTCAAATCCATGGAGGGATCAAGGTACCTTCTGAGGGGGTGGCATGGATTCCTGCTTCCAGGGAAGACCTTCTGTGGCAGTTTGGAGCTGGCTCCCTGCCAAGTCCCCAACACCACAGCAAAAACTTCCCCTCCCTTCAAACCAAGGGGAAGGAAAAAAACCCAAGAGAATCGAAATAACAGAACTAATGCAATATCTATCTATATATTTACATATATTACATCTATATACAGTTACAATACTATATACTCATAAAAAGAGAACCCCAAACACCCGCAAAAAGAAGAAAAAGGAAAAAAAACCCCAAACCCACAGAGTCAATAAAGAACTAGCAAAACAAAATCTCAGTACTTTCCTTGAGAAAAACAGAAACCTCTCAGTCACCACATCTCCCTCTTGAACTTGGAAAGAAGGCAACAGCCTCTCGACAAACCACAGGCCCACACCCCCACGGCTGGAGGAGCCGCAGGAAGGGCTGCTTTCTCCAAGTACACTGGAAGAGAAGAAGAGCTCAACCTTCTCTCCCCTCCTACTTATATATCTGCTTACATAAAGAAATAGAATGGAATACTGGGGTATGATATTTCCTTAGTTTTGACCTGGTTGCCGGGAAGAGGCAAACCATTACACCTTCAAACAGAGTGTGTTGGGACACTAGAAGAATTTTCCCCAGCTCAACAAAAACAATGATCGGAGTGAAAGGGCCAAGGACCAGTGACATCCCTAGAGCAAAAAGATCCATCACCTCTGCCAGTGCCTTGTTCTTGGCCTCAGCGTCAGAAGTTTCCTCTGAAAGCATTGCCATGTCCTCAGGCAAGACACCATGTGTAAATCTTTAGGTGAAAATAATTAGCCACTGGAAACATATACCTAGAAACACAGCAACATCCCATTCGGCAGAAAGCTTTAAATCAAAAGTGAGTATCTGTCTAGATATTTTCTAATGCAAAGCAAGACACAGAGCAGGTGCAGAACCTCTTTATTGAAATCCCATGGCTGTGTGTGAAGACCATTACACATAATAAAGATGATCCCTTGTAGTCTTGAAGGATAAGACTTCCCTGAGATCAAGTGCTAAAAATTGAACAGAGCAACACAGATGGTGCTTGAGGGAAGTGTCCAACGATCTCGTTGTGTGTCACTTCTTCTCTCTGCTACTCTGGAATAAGGTCAGCCTTTAGATAAAAAGGGAACAACAGGATGCTCTGAACTGCTCAGTGGAAAGCTGCAGGTGGCAGAGCCGCTGAGAAGATGACTGTGAGCTTTCAAAGCTTGTGAGAGGCACAGGAGAGAAACTTCGCAGATTAAAATCCTTGTGTGTGCAATAACTACATTCTCAAAAACATTTAAATGAGCAGAACTAATGTCAGAGGACAGATTTCAAAAGTTACTTAAGCATCGGAAGAGGCAGTGAGGCTCCTCACATTAATTTTTAAAAATCCCATTTATGCCCCTGCACTCCCACAGTTTCCCCAGAACACAGCCCTTGGGGAGCCAAAGCAAGCAAGGCCCTGTGGCTGAACCTGATAGTAAAGGACACACAAAGTTTGAGATATGTTACCACATGGGCTAACTAGAACTGAGAGTACTTTGGGCATTACAAATCAGCAAGGCACTGTCAGAAAGGGACTTGACTTGAAACATTACAGAAGGAAAGCTATGATGTGATTCCCGAGACATCAGACAGCAGCAGTGCAGATGTGCACCTAAGGAGAAACAAAGACAGAGCCCAGGGTGAACACACAGCTAGGTCCAGAAGCCATAAGCAAGAGGACAACAGTCACAATAAAATGCAAATATATTCAGCACAAGGGGCAAATTCTTCTATTTGCAATCAAAGCAACTTACTTTATAAAAGGGTGACACTTCTACCATTAAAAAAAATAGCACAAAGATAACAGCAGGACAAAGCTCTCATGAGAAATATTATGTCAATATACTTGCAAAGCAATGTTCACCATGAGATTGGTTTGTGACACAGGAAATAAATGAACTAATATTGTGTTTCAAAACAGATACTGGAAATGAGGGAAATGTAATCCAAATACAAAACCAATTAGTGACAGTCTGATTCTAGTGCAGAGAATTCAGCTTGCTTTTTACAGTGGGTACATCATAAGCTGATCTAGCAGATAGATATTAGCATGGAGGTATAAGAGCCATTACATTTGAGTTGGCTTCTAAATAGCAGGAGAATTCTTCCGTGTTCTGGGAGCGAGAATATGGTGATACGCATATGGGTATGTCTTCTGAGTAGAAGGCAAGAGACATTCTTACAAAATGAATGAAAGCCAAAAACTGTTGCCTGAAAGAATCATGAGGGAGCCAGAAAATAGACTTACCAGGCAATTATTATAGAGATAGGGTAATCATGGCTGGGCTTCACGAACGAAGATTTGGGAAAGGCTCTATCCACATTTATTACAAGAACACTGGTAGCTAAAAAGGCCAATACGAGATAGACATGTCCAATTGCAAAAGGCACAGCAGAAAGACTCCTAAGGTGGTATATTCTGCAAGGTACAGTTCTTTCTGCATTGTCTTTTCTCCTCGAGAGTGATCCTGCGTGTGTTCTCAAAGGAAGCAGCAGCGTTACAGATAGTGTGTCTCCAGGCCTCCCGATTGGAGGCCAGAGTAGACCAGTTATGTTGATCAATATGGCCAAAGCTGAGATGTTGTTTCAGGGAGTCCTTGTATCTTCTCTTCGGGGCTCCTCTCTTGCAGCAGCCGGTGGCAAGTTCACCATAGAGCAAGATCTTAGGAAGGCGGTGGTCCTTTGTCCTGGAGGTGTGTCCTGCCCAGCGCAGCTGTGTTCTCAGCAACATGGCCTCAATGCTTGTGACTGCTGCTTGTTCTAGAACAGATGTATTAATCACATAATCTGACCAGTGGATGTTTAGGATTGTACGGAGGCAGCGTTGATGGAAGCGTTCTAGGAGACGCAGGTGGTGGCAGTAGACGACCCATGATTCGGAACCATATAAGAGAGTAGACAGCACAATGGCTCTGTAAACACTGATCTTGGTACTTTTCTTCAGATGTTTATTACACCATACTCTTTTATGGAGATAGGATTATAGAGCAGTTTTAATAGAGGCATTCCACCACGGGGGTACAGGGACGTGCACGCATGTCCAGGGGGTTCCACAATTTAAGGTATGATCCCATCCAATCCCAGATTTATCCCCCCCCAGATCCTCCCCCCAGCACATCCCTCTGGAAATTGAGGCATGTGGCTCTGGGACCCCCTCTTCTTCATCTTCCTCCTTGTCACAGTACATCCAGTCCTTGGAGCTCATCCAAAGTCTGGGTTTTGAAGGATGTTTCGTCTGGTGTATCTTGTTGTTCAAGCCAGGGTGCAAGTGTTCTTAAACAGAAAGAAGGCCAGCATTGAGGGAAGTCTAAACAAGCTAAGGAATTTAGAAAGTTAGATATGAAATGGGGTAATAGGGTTGGGTAAATGTGTTAATGAGCTGAGATACACTAGGGATATAGAAAATCACATTGATACTAATCCCATGAAAATACGCATCATGTGAAATCCCATGGCATTGAGAAATAAAGAAAGCATAGCTGGATGTGAAAGTTAGTTGTTACTGAGCAACTTCTGTTAACAATATGCTCACTAAAATAAACCCAAATATATTCCTAAGTGGGAGGTTTAAATATGAACAGTACCACAGAAGAACAACCATGTCTGGCTTCCAAAAAAAAAAAGGCATTTCTGATCATAAGGCAAAGGTTATGCAAAGTGAAGCATCTTCAATTCTCTGCTTACAAAGCAGATGTCTAGAACTGCCCCAACACTCAGGCTGGCTGTTGCAGCCGCTCTCTATGAGGTCCTCAAGGGAAAGTGTGAGGCAGGAGCTGATCTGTCGACATACATACTAAAAAAATGGTTAGTACCTTTCAGGAAGGCACTTTCAGCATAATTCTACACAAATGGCCAAAAGAGAAAATAGGCAGATGCACATAAATATAATTTTTTAGAAATTACAGCAATGTTTCACATGATGTAGTTCTGGGCTAAGCACCTTACACTGTATTACAGGGCATAGAAATGAGAGTGTATTTCACAGGCTCACCTGCATCTGGAGGTTAGTAGGAAGAAACCACAGTTTAAACAAGTCTGAGAATTAAGATTTCAAAAAACTGAAAATTCATTAAGTTCTGGAAACAGATCAGCACAGCATCTTTCAACACAGTGCTAAGCAGCCTTATTCCCAAAGATGCCCTTCTGTTCAGCTGCAAGTTAGTGGCCTGATGGTGATCAGCTATGGAGCAAGAGCAGTACTTTTATGCATTGCTGATACTGAGTGAAATTGTGTCAATTAACAATTAGGTCAACTAACATCACAGTGGTCCCTCCTGTCCCTAAATTCACAGTATTATTGCATCCAGTTCTCAAATTCATTAAATCCGTCTTCCCTTGACAATGGCTGGAAGTGGTGGGATATGCTGGTGTTTTGGCATTTAGAGCCCAGTGATCCCATGGGTAACTCAGCAGCACACAACATATCACTGTGGATAGTACTTCAGGACAAGGAACATGGAGTCCACAGCTTGTGTGTCTTATCTCTTAGGCATATGTCAAGGCTTCACAATGCATCGCCAAACAGATTTGCAGAAATATTAATGCAATGCATAGCTTGATTTACAAAAGAAGTCCGTATGATGGATCATTGTTTTTCATCATTCTGACTCATGTCTTGGGTCAGGATCCAGAGAGAAAAGCCACTCTAGGCTTCATGTCATGTCACAGAAGAAAAGGACCCAGTCTTGTAAAAGGTACATTCAGTTGTGCCTGACAAGCCTGGGCTCTGCTCTTGGCTCACATGGTGAGACAAAGAGAGTTACTCACCGTCCTCCACTTTACTTTCCTTGCCTGAAACACTGATATCAGCCTCCCTTTGTAAAGTTTTTTCAGTGCACTAATGAGAAGACTACGCAGAAGTTCATCACAGATCATTTCAACTGTATTGTCTGTGATTCTTCTTCAGCAGCTTTTTGATGACTTTTTTTCCCCTATAGTGTTGACATCTTGTTCAGCCTCTGAATCTTATTTTTCTCTCTTTTCATCAGAAAGTATATTTAGGCATTTCTCCCTTCTGCATGATGAAATGTTTTGCTAGGCAAACTATATAATAAAGGGACTCTGAGCAGTGGTCTGTAGTAGGAAGTCTCTTCTTAGAATTAATATCTATATAAACATTTTTCTATCAGAATGTTTGAATTAAAATGTGTGAATTACCACTCAGAAAAAAAGAAAACACCAATCTTTTGCAGAAATGACCAAAATATTGTCTTCATATTTTTGTGTTGTAGGAAGTCCTGTCATTTTGACACTTTTTTCATTCCAATTTAGAACTGAAAAATCAATGTATTAACCATTCCTGAAGTTAATTTTATGTTGGCCAGGACAAAAGGTTTTCACTTCATCAGACACTAGTCTCTGGCTCTCCCAGTGGGTATCAGATTAGATAAAACATATTTTGGGATCTCATATTCTTTTTACTACCTTTTGGCGTCAGCATGCCATGGGTTTACTTCTCTCATGTCCCATTTCAAGTTTTCCCAATTACTGGGACACTGCAGTGGAAGGGAAATTAATCAAGAATATTTCAGGTTAACTGACCAAGGGATTTTGTTTTCCTATGGAATATTACAGAAGAAAAAATCATGCGGAAAAAGTTAAGTTTCATGAAACACTTTCATAACCCCTTCCACGTTATACGCATCATATTTGCATGTACTCATTGCTTAATTTTTTTATCTATTAACTGTAACTCTTGATAAAAACATGTCACAGAGACCAAGAGTTGTGCAGTACCCTCGGAATGTCACCGGTGCTGTGAAGAGCAGGCTGGTGGAGGCTGACACGTGGCTGCAGGGGGCAAGGACAGTCCGAGCTCCGCGGAGAAGCCCCTCTCCTCTGGCAGCAGTGCCAGCCTGCTCCTGCCCTTCTCACTGCACCAGAATCCAGCATTTTTCATATTCGGTTTTTTCCACTGTTTGACATTTTATTCCCTTCCTCAACCACTTTACTATCATGTTAGTTAACAGTCAAGGCATTAGCACTGCCTACATTTCCATGACAGCCCCCAGGGCTGGAAGCAATTAGTTCAATGCAGAACTACAACAAATACCATTAAGTGAAGGCAGAGGCAGACCAGCTCCAAGACAGGAAATAATAATAATGCCAAGCAAGTTCCATCCTTCCTCCTTTCCTGTGGTGTTTACCAATTTGTCTTTATGTGCATTTTTTCTCTTCTTCCAAAGAATGATTTTCCTGAGGGAAGACTACTAAATTTCACATTCTGATTCAATTCATATTCAGTTTGCATTTTTATATCCTGCTTCATATTCATATTTGCAAGAACAAGAACTTCAAGTTGGCCTGCTCAGCTTTTCTTCCCATGGCTTGGCAAACAAATGATATTATTTCCAGAAGTGCTGAGCATCCAGTGCACCAGCTGAAGTCAGTAGAAAAAATGAGATTTTTACAGTTCTGAAAATCACATCATTTATTTACTGACATCTTAAAGATTTAAGAGACAATGTTAGTTTCCTGGGTGTTTTTTGACCTGAAATGATAAAGCTGCAAAACTCTTTGGAGCTAGTTCTCTCAATAGTTTTCCTCCATAGTTCATAAAACTTCCCCAAATGTGTAAGCAGAAAGGGAGCCTCCCTGAACTCACTGCTCAATGACCTTTCTTACATGCTCTTGCTATCTCTTTGCCTGCTGCATTTGGTTGAGGGTTGGTGTGATATTCTAATTTGTTTCTCCTGAGCATACTCATACCTTGGAGGCCCAAAGGATTCCTCTAAATTGTGGACAGATTCTTTCTGTTTCATAATCCACGGGGAGACACCTTGATTTTCTGGAGGTTTTAGATTACCAAAGGGTCATTTCCATCATTCATCCCTTTCACGGTAGGCAACTACTATCTTTGCTCCCTAAGGTGCACATTGATAAAGCCTGTTTTAGGGGGGAGTAAGTGAGTGGCTGCATGGTGCTTGGTTGCTGGCTGGGGTTAAACCGCGACACATGGGAAAAAGTATCTGTTGTGATTTCTTGATCCTGGTTTGCATTTAGATAGTTCATGCAGAACTCTTGACAAAGTCAGTCTCTTGGTTCCTTGTCCTCCCTCTTTGGCTGAGGCACTTCCCTTCTGTCTCTGCTTTCGCAGTCCATCACCAGCTTTATCCAGAGCTCCTCTCCTGTCTGCTTTCCAAAGGCTGGGGCAGCAGTGGTGGCACATCATGGGCAAAGGGGACAGAGGTGATGTGGATGAACCACGGCCTCACAGTCCCATCCAACTGTCCTCTTGTGCAACTCAGCTATGGTGGTATCACAGGTCAGCATCTTGGCTCTGGCCTCGTTATTGAACAGGTACTCTTCTCTCAGGCTCACATCCAAGATAGAATTCTGGAAAAAAAAGAAAAGCAGCTGGAAAAGGCACATCTAGAAGATGGCGTTTGGGATGCCAGTACCACCTCTACGGTTACTGGACTAGCCTCTCACCTGGGGAATAGGGCACCTGTTTTTTCATTAGAATAAGAAAATATCTTATTTCAGCCTTCCACTTAAGACATTTCCTTTCACTGAGAACCTGAATACTGAGTGGGGGAGAGCCACTCTTCCTGACAGAGGAGTGCATGCTGTGCGCTGACTCACCAGCAGCAGTGCCTCCTCCGAACTGAGACACTGCAGCAGAGGCTGGGAGAGGAGGCTGCCATGAAAGGGAGGCATACTGTGCAGGATCCTAAAATTGGGAAAATTATTAACTTGTAAATGATGATTAAAAACTGGATTCTGGCAAAAGCTCAGTTGTACTGTGCAGTGATTATCTTGGGAAATAAAAGATGGGGTGGACCAAATTTCCAAGTTTAATTTAAAGCATGAACAATTTTTCTGTACTTCTGTTACACAGGAGACTCCTTATGCAGGCACTTCAGGATTTCATTCCTCCATTGTTTCGTATATCTAGATATATGTCCAGTTATAAGGGATAAAATGGAGTTAAATCCATGCCAGTGAACTGTGGTATTACTTAAGATAGCAAAAGAAAAGACAAAACTGGAATGTTTTTGTCTTCACCACTGCTGCAATTCCCAACCCTTTCCATTACCATAGACCTCTTTTTCTTAGCACTGTCATCACCACCTTGACTAGAGAACAGCGGTAGAACAGGGAAACTGAGGAGTCTGAGTGGCAGAAAAGAAGGCTTCACTATTCACAACATTCTGCAATTTCCCTCCAAAGCCCTCCACTATCTCAGCAGCAGCAGAAATGTTGGGTAATGAGACACAAATCTGAATGTTCCATCAAGGTGGAAGCTAGAAAATGGCAGAAAAACATTCACAGCAGCTCTTCAAGTCTCTCCAGAGCTAAACAATGATCAAGGTGCTCCATGCCCAAGCTCAGCAACTGAGATGCAGCATCACACCATCAGCCATTATACAGACTAATGAACAATGTCACATCCACATCTCCTGTGATAGCAGCCACCAGTAACAAAGAAATCTATAGAGCCTCTAAACCATCACTGGGATTAAAGTCAGATCATGAATCAGATGTGCCTAACTTGCTAAAGCACAAAATGGGGTACAAGAGCTTCCCGGGAAGGGGTTTGCCGTTTGAATCTTTCCATACTCATAGTTGGAACTGTGCCTGTCAATGTTTCCTGGATCCCATTGAGACCATTGGCTGCATTCACTCTTTACAGAAGATCTCTTTCAAAAATAGTTTGTTATTTTAATAAAAAATGCCACTTCCTGATCCTTCCCTCAAAGCCAGAGCATGCTAGTTTCAGGCAAGTACCAATCCACCTTAGATGTGAAGTCTGACATTTGGCTGATGATTCTGCCTTCCCCATCTTGCAGCTGCTCTCTGGGCAGCACTCCCAGTGCTGCCAAAAAGCCTCTTTGACCTGCAAATAATATGGTCATCTGCTGATTTTTAACCAGCTTAAATGAGAGCCTGTGATGGCCACAGAATCTCTAACACCAACGAGATATAGTTGATTAGTAGGGCTGTATGCACATCCTTGGGGAAACACAAGCATAAGGAGCAGGTGGGGAGGTCACGCTCCTGGTCACAATCACACAGCTGCATTGGAGCACGAAACTTTCTCCAAGGAAACTGTGGGAACAAGAAACACAGTAACCTGGAAGTGGCCTAGCCCACCTTGAGAGCTGTTAGCTGAGCATCAGAGCTTGGGGCAACACCTACCCTGCTCACTTGGCACGCAAAAGTGGTTTGGATCTAATTCCCCAGTCCTTGCTCTCTTGCCTTCTTGCCTCCTGCTCCTAATAAAAACAACAGCATCAGCTTATTTTTCTTTATGGCTAAGTTTCTTGCAAGCCTGATGGGCATAACGAGCATGAGAAAATATTTATTTGATGCTAGAATCACAGCTTATGTGCTGGTGGCTGTTCTTGTACATTGCAAATTGCTTTAGTTGGTACAATTGTTTGGGGTCTGGTGTTACTGCAGACACACTGAACAGTTATATCCAAGTCCCAGAATGCTTAGGGGGTTATTTATTGTAAAGGGAAATGTATCTAACAGCTAAGATATGATGGTCCTTTTCTGGCTCAGGTCCTGGATCTACCTCCAACTACTTCATAGCACATTTCTGATATACTGATTGTTGTTATTCTCACAGCGTTGTTACAATGCCTCAGCATTGTGTGGAATTTAACCACTGTAGGAGCTGTAGAGGGGGTGTTAAAAATAAAAAAAAAAGAAGGAGGATAAGTGTTCTGATGCTGCAGGAAGGCAGAGGGAAGTTCTCCTCCCTGCAAACCTTTAGTCTGGCTTCAGACTTTCACAGGTATCACAAGCCTTCAGTATACCACTTTCAACTTTCAGTATTCCACTTTGACTCTTTTAGTTAACTGAAGAAGAATTAAACCAAGCAATACAGCCCATCTTTACTAATGTCTAATAATAGAAATACTTCCTCAGTGCAGTAAACCTCTGCTTTATTAAAGTGCTCATTCTTTTCCATTAGGTCTTTTGTACATTTTTGTGTTGTTTTATTTCTACGAGCAATTTAATGCCTGTAAAGACATATATGATTTGTTCAGCAAACTAATTATTCATATTTGTTGCTGATTAATACATTGCTTACAATAAATCCAGTCTCCCCTAGCAATATTTTCCAAGAAAATTTCTCACTGGCAGAACAAGAAAATCTGGATGGTCTAATCCTGCCTTGAATGAAAAAAAATATAAAGTTAATTTCAACAAAATTATAGCTGTTTCTCCACCTGCCTTAAGTGGGTGTTTCCCAGTGATGGGAGCGGACAACAGTCCAGGCCACTGCACTGACCCACATACTGTGCCCAGTGATTTCAGTACAGGGGACTGGGAACCAGAACTGCAAGCAGATCTTGCCTTTCACCAATCAGTAATGTCTTCCTTTGGTGCCAAAACCTTTTCCCTATAAGGGAAAGTGAGGAGCCAGTTGAATGCAGTTTCATGTGCTTAAATGTTGGTGTGGGTTTCTGTGCTCCTCCTCCCCATGACTTGTATCTTTGTCACCACAACAAGGGATGGACTTTTGTGTGTGGTGTTGTTATTAGGAATTTTAAAACTTCCTCAAAAGCCTCTGTGAAAATGTCCTCCAATACTTGAAACCAAAGCAAACCCCTTGGGAGCAGAAACCTAAAAAGTCCAACACCAGTATTTCACACCTGGCTGTCCAATGAACTGATGTCAAACTGGCGATTATGGCAGCAATTCTGTCCTGTTGGCAAACTTCCAATTCAGCCCATGTCTGAGGTAAATCCCATGCATTTTGCATCTGGAGATGCAGTTTGTTGTCTCTGAGGCAAATCCCATGTATTTTGCATCCAGAGCTGTTGTTTGTTGTCCCTGAGGAAGAGCCTTTTGGGGGAACCTTTCAAGAACATACTGTTTTGCTGTGTTATAAAACACCTTTTCACAACAGGACACCTGTAGACTGCAATGCATTCCAACAAGACAACTGCTTCTCCAGACCAATGAGTCTCCCACATTACTAAGACAGGGCTTACAAACAGAAAATGTTATGCCAAGGAGGAGGTGAAGCACCAAGCAATGATGGCAGGAGAGAGAAACAAAAACTTGCACCCTGCTACTTTGACTCCTGGGTGTCTACTACAAGCTCGGGCCTATCTCCTTTGTTTGCTACTTTGCCCTCAAAGTAGCATATACAAAAGGCACTAGACTGTATAAAGGTTCCCCTTGTATGAGTTTGGATGAATGGGCTCTGTAAGTACCTGTGAACATTCGTGTAGAAATTGGAACCAGAAAACATGAGGCTAAAGAGCAGACAAGGAGGGCAAGTCTGTGGAGATTTCCCAAGAACTAGTGGGCTCTGGAGACTGGTAGAGCTGATAAATCCACAAAACCAATGAACTCAGGACACTCAGCATTCAGATAAAGCCACCAGCATATGCTGGCATCACTAGTGGTCTGTGTTCCTTGGTCTGCACTTAGGAGGTTGGTGGATGCTTAATGTGGACAAAAGCCACAGTATATACATCCAAGGAGAAAAGGATCTCACTGAGGGGATCCACCAAAAGCAGCCCAAAAGCTGGCAGTACCTCTGCATGACCCTCTGCTCCTGAGGACATGGCTGGGTTGGTCTCCCAGCCACATCTCCCAGTGCTGCCCATGAGGATTTGCACACACTGGGTGAAAGCCATCAGCTGTTAATGGCAGCACCTCTGTGGCCAAAGAGGACTCTAAGAAACATAGACTCTAAGTCCACAGTTTACATCCCCCACCACTTAAGGGGAAAGGGGATAGACAATAATTTTTATCTTGTTAAATGTAAAGTTCTGAAAATATTTAGTTATTAATGGTGTGGCCTACTTGCCCACGTAAACGGAATCATATTGTGTGAAAGGCATATGCTGCCCTAGCAAGCACATTGGCTGCAGGAAACATATATGGATCCATTTCAGTGGGGAAGAAGGAAAGCATATGTTACTCTTCAAATTAAGAAAACATTGTATTATTTATTAAGGTCAAGCTCAGGAATCCCAAGACAGCTGCAGAATAGCTGATTGATGTCTGTCAGTGCAAAAATGAATGTTTTAAAATTAATTACAGGGAAAGCAAGCAATTTGTTTAAAAAGTCAACGTGTTTCCAGTAGGCAAAATGTCCTGAAGTGGTTTGAAATCTGTTAGCATTTTCATTTTTGTAATTACATTTTAAAATGACTGGAAGAAAAAAAATTTTCAAGAGCTCAGATGGTGAGAGAGGCAAATTTCTGAGAAAACTGGAATCCTCCATGTAGAAAAACCCATAAGCAATAGTCTCTCTTGACTCAGTAAAAACTAACTGCAAGCTGTGCATTCTTATTTTAACATACCTTGATTAAGTGTTTAGTACACTGTTTAGTCACAGGTCAGATACTGCAGGCCTCTCTCTTTGTTGTTCAATATCAGACTTCCATTTTAAATGCATATTGACAAGTTTCCTTCAGCTTGTGGGATATATTTAGCACACAGACTTATTTTTGGGAACAGCAGGAACAGGTATAGGTCCTGTAGTATCAAATTCCAACCTGGGGGTTTCGAATGAAAAAGATGGAGAAATTGCAAATATTTATATAACTCTGAGATTTTAGAAAGCCTCTTGCTAGCATCTTTGTATAAAGGGAATTTTTTTTTATGGGATGGTGGAGGACCTCGATGCCTGCAGCCCTAGCAGTGGACACTACTGTGCAGTGTTTTCAGTAAGGATGGCTATCAGTAGTAGCCACCCCCTAATACAGACTAAGCACAGACATGGATTTTTAACCAAGTGCTCAAAATTACCTTTAACAAAACTGTGGTTTGTGAATAAAAGGATGAAGGCAATAAATTTTATTCTGAACAGAAATAGTGATGAACATGGGGCATGTCCACCCAGAGCCCACATCCAGAGCTGGGCACTGCATGGTGCTGGGCTCTCTGGGTTCACAGCAAAGCAGAGAGAGATGAGCTGGTCTTCTCCTCATCCATGTTGCCAAAGAGGATGTGGCTGTGCTGGCACCGCTGTGCTTTGTGACCAGGGGATACCACGAGATGCCACCTCAGGGAAGACCACTACTAATGGGGGAATGGCAACACAAGTGCCATTACTGCTCCAGGATTTAACCATGATGTACCCTTCAGGAGCAAGGTGAGGTGCCCAACATGCTGTCAGTCACTTGTTCTTTTATCTTTTCCCAGGGAGAGAGTTTAAGTTGTTAGTTTAGTTGGTTGAATTGTTTATTTTCCATTTGCTTGTTGATGGCAGTTATTAGAGTTATTTGCATATGCGCTCCGCTTATCCTGAGAGGAGGACAGGTCAAAGAAGCTTGCTCTGAATTTTTGTCAGCAAGCAGTGTGATCAGTATGGTCTTTTCCCCTTTCCAACAGCTCCTGAAAAATTGTGTTTGGTTCTGTGATAAGCTTTATCCTTCTTGCACAGAGCAGGGTTGTCTAAATGACTGATTTTTTAGGTCAATAGTGGAAGATTAACATTAAAAAAAAAATCACTTCAAGACAACTTAATATTGAAATCTTTCAATATTTGAATCATATTTAGAAAGTTTTTTCTGGGGCAGGTTGGAAATTTTTGACTGGTTTCATTTTCCTAAGAAATTTATGATAGCAGGAAGCAGATTGACAGGTGGAGCAGAGCCCAGTTTTACTCCCGCTAGCTCCTGGCAGCAGCAGTTTTGCAGCAGCACACCAGGTCTCAGAGTGCACCCTTCCACCATGGACCTGGGCAGTTGCTTGTCCAGACACAAAGCTGTCCCTCAGCAGAGGAAACAACAATAAATGTCCCTGTAAAACATGGAGGTCATACGCAACTCTAAGCCCAAGTAAAACTCATTATTAAATTAACTTAAATCTTCATTTCAAGATGCTTTTTGGGCTCCACTGAGTCCCAACGCTGAGGCTATTCCCATGGCAGCAGGCTGGCTGGGGAACATGTGGGGCTGCCTCGACCTGCCCCATCCACAGGACCTCCTGTGTAGCAAAGCGAGTTTTGAGCAGGACATCGTGCTTGATTTTGACCATGCACATTTCTTGTTCCATGCTGACTGTGTTGCTGGAGGTGAAAATCTCCGTTTCCTGCAGATCAGCTGGAGAGGTGACTGAAGTGTTCCATGGAGAGGATGCTTCTCCTGTGTATCCAGGTTTCCTCACCAAGGGTGCTCACCAGATCACTATGGGCAGAGATTAGGGAGCAAAGTGACTTGTGTCATGTGGCTGATCAGGGAGCTGAGGTCCTGGTGTCAGCCAGGCTGGCAGCATAGGTACCCCCAGACAGGAGTGAGGAAGGCAAGGTGCTGAGACCACCCTGTCCATGAGCCACGTGCCAAGGCCACAAGGAGTTCAGCAGGACCCAACAAGGACATCTTTGCCTTCAGTGCAAGCTCATTGCTTGGCCTTTCAGAAAGGCCACTCCAGTCAGCAATAAGGTATTACAGAAAATGCATCTAGTTTTGGCAGGATGATTTGTTCAGTCAGGAGCGTTTTCAGACCTCACCCCATCCCCCAGTACACTCATGACCCTTCCTAGCTTTCTGCTATTTGAAAATTGAACAAACCTAGTTCTTAGTTTATCATCCGAGTCATCAGCAAAACTGTTGAGTTATATGGGGCCTAGGAGAGGTGCTCATGGAAACCATGAATGGTGTGTCTGCATTGGCCATGGAGCATGGATCACAGTCCTGCAGCCAGCTCATCCATCTGCAGAAACAGGTGCTCTGTGTCACAGCCTTTCTGAAACACAGTGTTGACCTCCTCCCCGTAGCCTGCATAGCCCATTGTGCTAATGTGTAAATGGAAACGATCTTTGTCAAAAATTGTATGTTCCTGACAAGTTCCCAATAGCTGTTACTTATCCTTCATTATCTTCTGGGTCTTTACTGACAGTTGGATTCTTTCTTTCCATTTTGAGAGGAAAAGGTAAACTGACAAGCCTGCAATTCACCCTATTCCCCACTATAAAGATTAGCAGGCTCTTAACCTTACCCATCGTCCCATTTTCCATGATTAGCCTCTAATTGCTGTCAGATTTATTTCATATGGTTTTCAACTTATCGACAATCAACTTATCGATTTGTTCTCTCAGCTGTTTTTCTCTTCTAACCTGAATTTATACCCTTTCTCACCAGTCTTCCAGTGAATGCTGAGGCAAAAAAGAAACAAAATGCTTCAGTGTTCTCAATATCATTTATAAATAGCTCTTTCTACCCCTGAGTAGAAGATCAACTCTTTCTTTTATAATTTTCTCACTATTAATCTAAATTTAGTGTATTTCTTGTTACCTTCCATGTCCCTTGTTAGCAGTATGATATTTCATGCATGGGCTTTCTAATTTTCTCCTTATATGCTTGTGCTATTCTTGCTTGCAGCTCCCTAGACATGTGACCTAGTATCCAGCTCTGTATATTTCAGCATGCCGTCTGTATAAGATCACTGAAAAGCTATTTAATTGTGTTGTCTTTACGATGCTTTGTATTTCTCATCCATTTTTTTTAATATGCAGATTTCTCTGGTATACTGATTAGTAGGCACATACACTATGTCTTTGCTAAAATATTGGCCAAAATAGACTTCACAGTCTGAGCAGAGTACAAACTGTTTACACAGTGGTAAATATGCTAACAAGGTCAACAGAGTGGTAAATATGAACATCTGCTGAAGGAGCGAGTAATGGAGAAAAGCTTTCCAAGGCTTGAACAGTTCTCAAATGATAAGAGCGGAATTTGAACACATAGATATGAGGGAAAATCAGGTACAAAGTACAGGATAATTTGAGAGAGAGATGTAATATATTACTTGCTTTAGTCATGGTGTAAAAAAGGAAGTGAAAAATGTAATGAATTTGCACTAACCATAAAGATGACAGGTTTTTTGAAATAACGGTGTCCAAGTGGTGTGACATGGTATTCCCTTGGTTCTTGGTCGTATAGATTTGGAGATACAGAGACAACATCACATCCATTCATTTTGAATTATCTTCTTCCAGATTTGCAATAATGTTCATTCTGGTTGCAAATTAAGCTTTTGGTGCCTCCTTTCCATTCCTCACAAGCCCTGCCTTGGTGGTTCAACAGTTCCAGTGCCAGCAACAAGCCTCCTCCTGCTCCTTCCTTTCATGAACTTTGTGAGAGCAAGCCCATGTGTCCTGTTTTATGAACCCTTGGCCATGCTTATTCACAGCCACAGCAGAGCATTGCCTTGTCCAGATGAAGGCATAATGAAAATGTGATGGAGAAATAATCAATATATTTAAGTATCTGAAGGGAGGGTGCCAAGAGGATTGGCAGAAACTGATGCACAGGAAATTCCACCTGAATATGAGAAAGAACTTCTTTACTGTGTGGGTGAGCATACACTGGAACAGATTGTCCAGAGAGGCTGTGGAGTCTCCCTCACTGGAGACATTCAAGAACTGCCTGAAAGGAATCCTGTGCAATGTGCTCTAGGATGACCCTGCTTGAGCAGGGGGGGTTGGACCAGATGACCCACTGTTGTCCCTTCCAACCTTACCCATTTTGTGATTCTGTAATCTTTAGCTTTTACCTTGTAGTTCTAACTGCTAGTTTTAGTCATTAGTTGTAACTGTTGTATGCATACATAACGTAATGCTTATGTGTACATGTATTAAAAAATATATAAGCACCTCTTTGGTCTGGGTGTGCACTGCCATTGTGACACTGCAGGTTTCCTTGGCCAGTGTGTTTGCTGATTTGCACTCATACTCTGCAGAATCACTCCCCAGTACAGGGAAACATGGTGCCCAGCCCAGGGCAGGGTTCCACACTAGGGTCTAGATATATGGAAATCTGCATTGGTTATATTCAGTAATAATCCATGATTACCCAGTTAATGGGGGAGTAACTGTATCATTTAACTTGTCTTCATTCATCAGTGGGATAAACCCATTAAGGAAAATGTGGTTGTCTATACTTCTGATTTGAGCTATTCACCACATCATGTAACACTGGGAAAGTGATTATTTTATTTTCGTTTGCCCAGAGAACTGAAATGCATTGTTCTCCTTCTATGTTGTAAGCAAAATAAAGCTCTAAAATATCTCTTGTCTCCTTATCCATTATTATTCCTTGTCACCATTAAATTGTACTCAATAAAAGTGTCTAAAAATGACCATCTTAGTGCTTCCTATCATACTGAAGTTATTTGACCTTCAGTTCAGCTCAAGAGAAAGAAATCTTGGAAGGAAAGCTCGTTGAGATTGTATTAACTGTATTCATTATTCAGCTTGCTTCCATTACTCCCTAAGTGAAGACCTAAAGTAACAAAAAGAAATACAGAATAAGAGTACTGAGAAGTTTTCTGTCTGCATTTTAATGGTGTTCTGTCGTTATGAATCTACTCATTTGATTAGATGATGGCTTACTCCGGCTCACTGGGTTTTATGTGTTATGTTTCATTACATTTCTAAGGATTTCCCATGGCATCTAACAGTAGACTGAGACAATAAAAGCTCTGCTTTTTTGAAGAACATCTAAAATTATCTTCAAATCTTAGAACCTCTGACAACTGTAGGAAGAACATGGGTGAAAATTCAAACTTATTTTCGTGCCATTTTTATTTCATGAATCATGATGGAAGTAATACAAATCAGAGATTACATAGAAAGAGAAGAGTTGTAAAGAGGTTTGCTTCAAGGCTTGCAGAACACATAGTAGAAAACGCCATCTTTGTAAATACCTTCAGAAGTGTCTAAAATTGTTGAAAAAAAATTATTTTTTTCATCCAGTCCTGTCCCTCCCCTAAACTCTTTGGCTAGGGTCAAGCAGATCATATTCTAAAGATACAGAGAAATGATGCTGAGTGGTAGAGAGCACAAAAAATACTCACATTGATTGACCTAAACTGAGAACCAGGCAACTCAAATAATGTACATGGCGCAAGCTGGCTGCAGGACCACTGTTCCAGTCTTTCCAAGGCAAACATTCTATCATTTTGAGATTCCTTCAGTCCCAACAGCCAAACCTGTTATTTTTGTCACGTACCTTACTACTAATACAAAAATGTCTCCTCCCTAGAGTCTCAAGCACACTTTGCTTCCATATCCTTGAGACTGACAAAGAGTAGGAGCACAGTTTTACACATGCATATTTCAACCCTTTCATTTAAAAATATTGCAGCTAAAATGAAGGTTAAGTCTGATATTAACCTTAATCACCTAGTTGATTTCCCCTATTTTTTTGTATTTTTTCTTAGAAGTCCACCTCATCGTTTCAATATTTGAATCCAGGAGATATATTAATTCAAAGCTTGTTTTGCAGCATCCACAACTGGTGTGAGAAAAACTGGGTTTGCAAAGTGGGGTCAAATCAAAAACACAGAATAACAAAAGAATGAACAAGTTCCAAAACTATAAACAAAGACTTTATTGCGTGCTGAGAGACCCACAAACAAGTTTTGAATTTACGGAACACATTCATTTTATCTTTCTGTATCCTTTCCCTACCCACCCTTCCTGCCTGCACAAGTCCCCGTGGGCTGTTGAGAGTTCAGGTAGTTTGGCACCAGTTGCACTCATATACATCCTTATAAAGATGCATGTCCCTTCACTGAGGTGGGGATAGCGAGCTGCACAGCTGCGGGATGGAGAACAAGTGTCTGGGTAACAGCTCTGCAGAGTAGGGTCTGGATGAATCAGAGAGCAGCATGAATCAGTTTTGCTGACCCACTGTGGAGAAGGGCACACACTCTGGGAGTGAACAGACAACTTTGCCTGCAAGACATAAGGATTAACCCTCCATGGTCCCCAGTGCTGCCAGTGACCCTGTTGTAGTCCTGTGTCCAGCTGTGAGCAAAATGCCCCTAGGAAGGGGGGCAGGGAGTTAAGAGGATGGAGATAAGAGGTCTTAGGTTCTGTACTGTGAAGGAAAATCGAAAAAAATGGAATTGTGTAGACTGCAGGAGGGAAGCATTAGTAACACTCCTCGAGGACAGAAAAGGCTGTTGTGAAGAAGAACGCAATAAACTGGATTTTTTGTTCTAAAAATATCTGCACTACATAGGACCAAAATCTTGCCTCCCAGGATCATATCTCTGACAGCACCAAAGTGAATGTCTGGGGATGCAAGAAAACAAAGCAAGCATATGAAAAATACTTTCCCCAAACACTCCAGCCCCCAGTTGTATTCAGCTTGGAGACCTCCCAGTTGAGATCTTCATGTTTGTTATGAGTGGGACAAGCGGACATGGACCTGCCTTAGGAAGTAGCATTTGAGTTTGGTATCAGGAAATCTTTCCAAAACAGGACAGCAAAGCAGTAGAGCAGGTTGGCCATGGGACCAATATTCCCTTCATCAGTGCAAGGCAGAAGTGGATCATAGTTTGAAAAACCAACAAGTCTCCATTTAAAAATAAATTCCACAAATTCAAAATAACTCCAGCAGAATGACACGTCACGTTCTTCTCCCCTAATACTCTGATTTTCTGCCAGAATGTGATCTGTCCTCTGAATTTACAGAGCTGGCACCCCTCTTCTGGAGGGAAGAAGCACAGTCACAAATGTACAGCAGTCTGTTGGGCTTACAAACTGCCAGCTGTGCCACAATTTGGGACAGAAACAAAATTAAATTTGCTGCTATTTTGGCAAGAGACAGAAGGAACAAGGCTTGGACAATCTGTTATTGAAAGAAGATATTGTGAAAATAACAACTGAAAAAAATTGTGTAAGATGGGTCTGAGGGATGTGTGTAAAATTTAACAATTGAACACATATTCTTATTTAATACATACATTACTCTCACATGGTCATATTTTTAATTAAATGTTATGACAGTTGGGTTTTAACTAAAAAATATTATATATTTTTATTTTTTAAAATGTAATAAGTGACAGTATCAGTCAGTGAGATGATGTTTCTTGTACAGCTTTGGGAAGCTGTTGTACAGACAAAAAACAATGGTCAAAAATGCATATATACTATATATATGTTATATAGACAGTGAGTTAAATATCGAAAATTGCTTCCTGTCCCTTTGATAAATCTGAATTCGCAGAGAAACTCAAAAGAAAACATTAAAGCAAGGCTTGAATTCTCAGCTCACGTCTCCCCATTATTTCCACCAGCAACGTATGAACTGGGCTATCGCTTTTCTATACAGTCCCAGAGTTACATAGTCATTACTGGAGCTGACATTTGCTCTCACTCCATCCATTTCCTTAAGATTATTAACGTCAAACAAAAAGTTGGTTTTACACAGTCGATCCTTGACCTTCGCTCATGTTCCCATGGAGCAGGCTCTTTTTTCAGCAGCTCCAGCCCCTGCTTCCTTCCATGAGTCATCCACCAAAGAAACGCTTGCGTTACTAAAGTTATCCTGCGGATCACACTGCGATGATGGTTTCTCTGGCATATTGTTTGCTGCTCTGTGCTTCTAATTATCTCCTGGAATAGCTGTGTCTGAGGTACAGCGTTTGATTGTTTGACACTCAAATAATTAAAACACTTTTGGTTTGGGGAAAAACTGGTGAGAAATGACTGAGATCAATTTATTATCATGGACTTGTAAAATTCACATACCAGCTTGCCATTGCCAGGGATCAAATCTGCTTCTGCTCAAGCAGACAGGCATGTGGAGGGGTTCAGTTCATGTGTTGCTGATATTGCTTCGGCAGAACCCCACATCCCAAATGCACCTGGGAATGGATTATGTACATGCTTTTTGTTCTAATGTTTTATAGAGATACCTGAGTAAACAAATACATCTTAATAAGGGGCTTTGTTTCAATGGTCCTTTTGGTCTGTGGTCCAGCAGCCTCAGAAGCTCAGAGGCAGTTTTAGGGAGTCTGAGGGTCCAGCCAAGCCTCAACATTACCCAACCCCACTCTGGAACACTTCTCAATTTTTCTTTTTTCTGTTCTAGTTACACAGCATGAACAGCACTGAAAACTGACAGGATCAGACTAGTCTTCAGCATATTCAGACTGGGCTTTGTTTTACCACCTACACGCAAGTTTATTGTGGAAAATATCCCAAAACATCTTTAGGTGTTTCAAATAATCCACATAGTACAAAGGTTATTTCACTGTATACCACATTAAAGAAGCAGATTTTAAAGTTGGCAGGGGAATTAGGGGTGAACAGAGTCACACAACTGCAGTGCCTGAATTTCTGCTCTATGATCTGGCAGCGCAACATGATGGAGGAGGCATGTACCCAGTTCCCATGTGCTGAGACCTCCTTGGGTCTTGCTTTTTTCTGTGTCTCCTAACAAAAACAAAGCATTCAAACAAGAAATATGTAGATTCTTGTTTAGAGAGACAGCAGAAAGGCATTGGTACCGTGTCATCATAAAATGTAATCCTCTCAAAGGAGAACTGACCCAGTGCTGAACCCAGCCATACTTCAAATACTGGATAGGGGACTTGTGATCTGTGAAAATGCACCTGGAGAGTTTTTATATAACTTGCTTATGTGTCACACCACTGTCAAGGCCATGAGGGCTTATATATAAGCCAGAAAAAAAGAAAGGCGTGTGGCAACAAATGCCAGCCATGCTGCTAATGGACTCGTGTGGCCTGGGGGAGAGCACAAGGGCTATTGAGTGATGGAGAGCTACTGATGGCATCACCAAGGTATGACAATATGCCAACAACAACACCTCGTCTTTCCCATCCAGTATCCTCTCAGTCCCTCAGGAGGAACTTTCTGTGAAACCATGTGCTGACTACACAGACCATTCTGCCATGGAAAATCACAGAGCTCCCAGACACTGAGCATTCCTGACCTCCCCCCTCAGGGTTTATTCTTTTCCTTCTGGTTATAGACTCCCAGGGCAAGATCCTGTACTGGTGCTCTATTTCCAGTAGCCAGCGTGGATGAGGAAACAGTACTTTTATGATTCCTTTCAGTTCTGGGTGAAACCCTAGGAGGTGTATTTTCATTTTTACATTTTCTATAGGTACTGAAGAGCTTTCTCCTTGTCTTCCAAGGACATCTTCCAAGGACCAACTGCTACCTGCAGGGACTCAGAGAAGG
Organism: Chiroxiphia lanceolata; assembly: GCF_009829145.1. Lineage (NCBI taxonomy): Eukaryota > Metazoa > Chordata > Aves > Passeriformes > Pipridae > Chiroxiphia > Chiroxiphia lanceolata. The sequence continues at coordinate 15,551,904 of NC_045641.1, forward strand.
AAGAGAGAAAATTTAAAAATATCCCAAAAAGCAGATTTGTGGGCAGCCAAACCAGTAGGAAATATTTTTCTACTAATACATGTCCTTTGTCCCCTGAACACCCTCGTTCCTTACATAACCTCCACTCCTCTCTTGTCCTCTATAACATTCCCACTTGGTGGGACACAATACATGCAGGTGCTGGGGCCTCACACTTACTCTTTGGTTATCTAGTAGCTGACAAGCAATGGATAATACCAGAGTTTTCTGAGCTCTTTCTTCAGTGGAAGCACTAAAAGGCCTTTTTTAAAAGGCTCTGTAAACACCAGCCTACCAGCTTGCACAGAATCCATATGGAAAATTGACCTTTGAGGCTTCTAGGTCTCTGTGTCATGGAGGCTAAAGCAGTAAGTGGGCTTAGGAATTGTGAGAAAAGAGGAGAGAGAAAGATAGAGGTCATGGTCAGCTGGTTTTGTTTCCCTAGGAAACTAGGCTAAAGTCACAGTGGAAATAAAGAAATGCCTTAAAGCAGCATAAACTGTGTTGTGTTTGTCTAGGAGACCTAGGATGCCACAGACCAGGGAACCTTGGCACATGATTGGAGATCACGCTGTAGGTTGCTGGTAGAAAAATCATGGATCTAAATAATATGGTATTACAAGCAAATATTTTTAGGTCCACTTTTTCATGAATTTCCATGAAATATATCATATCATGGAACTAAAATAAATTATTAAATAAAAAACAAACAAACAAACAAAAAACCCTCAGTCTTAAATAAATAGATGACAATTAAGTAAAAAGACAATTAGCCACGCTACTATACTGAGCCCTTCTCCCTTCTGGCTATTCATCAGTGCAGAGCCATTTCAAATAATTTGTACAATAGGTCAGTTTGCTTCACCACCAAAATCCCTCTTGAAGTAAGAAGGGTAAAGTGGTTCATTTTGCACCACAGGAGAGAAAGTACATGCTAGACTTATGGCCTTTTATCGAAAGCTGGGAACTTCCAGGTTAAAAAGGTAGCATCATTTCAGATGCAGCACCTCCTCTTCATTTGCTGCTTGTTGAGAGAAAGCATTCCATTTTCCTGATCACTTACTAGACCAACTCCCCTTTAGGCAAAACATGTGCATGTTTTTTCACATGAGGCAGTGGGGCGTGACAGGTAATGGTTTATAGGTGGTTCTATTTACCTCTGCTACTCAAGCTCTGAGATCAGAAATAAATCTTTCTCCAGTGAACATAAGCAGCTATTCAGAGTTATTTTCTGCTGCATTCCTCAAAGTGTAACAGGCAGGTCATTTTTCAGTTTGTTTAGATTCAGTTGGCAGGGCTAAATGAAATGTGGTTGATGATTTTAGCCTCCCTTTTGGGTGGTGTTCCAAAAACCTGAAATGGGATGCAACAAGTAATCCTTGTGCAGAGAAGCTGCAGTGACTATGGCAGCATATTGACTGAATTTCCTATTACCCTTCAGACAGGTAAAAGCAAACATGTACATGGCACAGCATGTAGAAAAGCTCAGACTTTGGCACTTGTACTGTGTTTGTCTGGTTGTCTGCTGCAACAGTCTCTTGGCTTTTGTGAAAATAAATATTTTCCCAATTTGTTGTTTCCTCCTATAGGCTGTGAACACATGTAAAATTAAGATAAACATCAGAGGGCAAAGCAAATTCTCTTTGTATGTTGCAGCACAAAGTAAAAAATGTAGCTGCCAGATTCAGAGGGACCTGGTGCAGCTCAGTTCCTGCAACGCTGACCATCTCAAGGTTTACTTCAACATACACAAAAAACCTGCAAGCTGAGGTTAACACCCAGCTGCTGAGTTAACACCCAGTGTTAGCTCTCGTGTGCTGCAAATTCAACTTCTGGCACGAAGGTTTCCAGTGGGATCGGTGTTACTCTTCACTTCCCTGTACAAAATATGTAAGAAGTCAGCAAACCTATCGAAGCTCCCTTCAACCAAAAAAGAAAAGCATTTACCTGGTATTTCCATGTTTGCTTTGGGACACGATAACACATACCATACTGTGGGCAGGAGCTTGACAGCTGCTCGGTAGGATGAGATGGGGGTTCATTTGGTCTCTCATGTCCCCAGAATGACCACAGCTCTTATCTCTCTCTCCCCATCTTCTCCCAAGGATACACCACCTGGATTACAGCTGTCTTTCAAACACTCTTTCTTTCTACACTTTACTTTTAAAAAATGTTTTTTCTGGGGTACTCAGTGGAGTTGTCTCCTGGAAACAATTTACTCTGATCCATTTTTCAGCTAATAGTCCAGTACTTTTAGGCATTTTTGCTACTAAAGTTTCCCATGTTCAGGAGAGCAACTCATTGTGGATCTTGCATCTTCAATACAGAAAAACTCCATGATTTCCATGCTGAGAAAAAGGAAGGGGTGTGGCCTCTTCTCATCCCAGATCTCTCCTTACAGTGCTCCCTCGCCTCATCTCCCAGGAAAGGTAGAGGACATAAATATTTAGTTCAAGTTCTTACTTTGTTGTTCTCATTGCAGTATCTAATCTCCTTCCAGAAATACATGAAGCAAGTGACTGGCACCTGTCACATCTCTGCGCTTTCCTCCTCTGCCCTGAGGAAGAGGTGTGTGCAAAGGAGTATCTTGGCTTTGAGCCTGTTTATTTTAAGCTTGATTTTCCTAATGCAGGGCTTATGCATGTCATTTCCCCACCCCAGATGCTACCAGACCATCTGCTCACTTTCAAACTAACTTCACAGAGGGACAATGATCTTGAAGACAAAATACCATGACAAGGGCCAGACAGAAGAGAGAGAGAGACCTGTGTCTCTTGTCTCTGATCTTAGGAAGAATTTGCAGCAGGATTTCATCCCTGTTCAGCTGGTGGGACCTTGGCTCCAGAACACCAACTCTTGTTGGTAAAGAAGACTTCATAGAACACCTTACTGAGGTCTGTGACGGCCCTCGTTCCTAGGCAAACCCTGTCTACAGTTTGCCTCAGAGATGAGTTCTTTCACAGCTGCCATGGACTGCCTCAGTTGAGCATGGCCACTGTCTGTGCTCTTTGTCCTGGTCCTCTAACTCATCTGGTGGGTACAGAAGCAGCTTGAGGCACAGAGACTGGGAAGCTGATGAGCGGTTCTATGGGAAGGCATTACAGTGATGATGGTGACAAGCCATGCCTTAGCCTTCTGTGTCAGATGGTGTGCAGGCATTGCTTTAGGCAACCAGGAATGTTGCATTGCCCTAGGAAGCCAAGAGGCCCAAGTTGCTGAGGCCAAATCAATACTGTGTAAAGTTGTTTACTAAAGAAAAAGGGGGGTATTGCTCCTAGGCACTGCTACTGAGCTGAACATGGACAGCAAACACTAGAGAAGTGCTGCAGTTGAGGCTCAGGCCATAAGATGGACCTTCAGACAAAGGTGCTGCAACGTGGGTGGATTTCTTTCAAAATACCACCCTATGCCTGTCACCTTCATTGTGCTTAGATCTCAGAGAAGATTAATTCAACTGCATTGGCAACCTGTGTCTCAAGACCTAAGCCTGAGAAACAGAAACATATCATTTTAGGGTAAAGCTGAGGCATGCAGCTGATCACAGAGCTCTGAGTGCTCCTGCAGAAAGGCACCTAATGCCTGGAGGGCTTGCCTGAAGTATGGGGATTTGCCACCACCATGTGCTTTGCTTCTGGGTAACCCTCAAAGCAAGTGCCACAGTGGTAAGTGGGTGTCTTACTGTCAGTGTAGGACACAGCATGGGGACAACTCTGTCATGCCACATTTTTGGCAGCTGGACCACAGCTGGTGCACAGCACACAGGGACCGGGATCATCTCTAAGACAGCCATTGATCACAGCAACCCACAAAACCGATAGCTCCTCCAACTGCTTTGTCGTCAGCCCCAAACATTTTGACAGCAGGTGGAAGCTGCAGGAGTGAGGGCAGCAAGGGGCTGCCTCCATAACACCCATCCTTGCCTGGCCGCAGCAGGAGCAGCTGCAGCTCCTGCCTGGGCTGCCAGGGAACACTCACGGAACGTGACTTGAATAAATATTTCCTTTTGGATCTGTTCTCCATTCCAAGCATTACTTCTGTCAGGGAGGATTAATGAAGCATTTCATTTATTAAATGGGAGTATTTGGCTTCAGTGAACTCACCTACTTGTTTACTATTTGCTTATATGCATATTTGTTTTTGACAAATGATTCTGTTTTAATCTGTGCATTTGCTATAGTCTCTGTCTTTACCTCAACATTTCCCAAAGTTAACAGCATTAATAAACATTTATATACCACATGCTAAACAAAACTACCTGCCCACAAACACTGTTTACTTAATTTGCTTAAGCTGGTTGGTTGTTTATTTACCTAGCATCTAGCTACAAGGGGTAGCAGGCAGCTCTCTAGCTTAACACAGTGTTAGCAAAACATATTGACTTAAAACTTATACATAATGCATTTGATAGGAGTGGAAAGCAGCTCTCTGAAATAATTCTGAGCTCCTGAATACACTTATTACCTTATCTCACATTTTTGCTCATTTATTTTCTGATTTTTTTTTCTGACTTGAGGGTTTTTTTGTGCAGAGAGTGTAGAAAAAAAGAGAAAGAAGGAAATGTTTTTAAACTCTATCTGCTTTTAAAGCACACTTATTATGTAGGTGTTTTTTAACTTGTGATGGTCCTAAGAACTATTGAGAATACGGGAAAAATAATTTATTGGATACACTGGACTGTGAATACTTGCCCATGTTTTATTTAAACAGGTACAGCTTGTCCAGCCATTGTGAGCAGACTAAGAGGAGGCTGAGAGGAGAACTGGAGAGCTGCCTTTGCACTCACCATTTACTACTTGCTTTGGTTTAGGTTTTTCTTTTTCTTTCACTGTCTTTCAAAATAGATGATGAGTTTTATGAGACCCAGGAACTCCAGATGTTTGGGATATCTGCCTGTTGTCCAGATCAAAAATAATGGTCTCTGAGCATAGATTCTCAAAGAAGCAAAGTGTGGTCAGCATATGGATGTGCTGATTCTGAATCTAAATATTTAAGAAAAAAGAATATGTAAGACATATCAAAAAATGAAAAGTGGATGCTGTACAGCCAAGATGCTGAGTTGCTGGGGACAGAGGAGGTCCTAGAGGTGAGCTGCAGTAAAAAGTTACCTGTGCTATTCAGTAAGTGGCAACACCTTGCTCACCTGCAAAATACAATTTATCTCCGAATTTCTGACTGTTTCCAGTCCCAGTCATCAAGACTGTTAATGTATTTTATATTTCATATCAGGAACTAATCAAGCAGTAAAGAGCAAAGCTCAGATCTGCTCTGCAAGACCCCTGTCAATGAGGTTTAAAGTTCTACCAACAATCTTTTCCCATTGCAACTTCTATTGCTGGATGTAGAGACTGGTCAAGCTCTTTTGACTCCTGGTCACTACAGTTTTCCCTTTGGAGCTGTGCCTTTCCATAAGGAAGGCAACAGGACTGTAATGTCAGCTTTCTGAATTACCCTTCTGTGCATCGTTTCTTCCTGGAGAACATAAAAATATTGCAATTCATATGCAGTGAAAAGGGCTTTTGCATTAAAATGTCTCTGTCTCATGTGGTTTGCCTCTCAGCAGCACAGTAGAAAACACTTACTCATGTTCTTTTCTGTAATATGAAGGTGATAAAGGTCTTCCATGAAAATCAAAAGCATGTCAGAAACAGTCAAGACAGCTCTTGCTCTAAGAGATGGGCAGCAGAAAGACGGAGCAAGGGAGACCTAACAAAGGAAATGGCAGAAAGAAATGAAAAAAAGATGAGGTAAAAAGGAGTTTCTTACCTTTTGTGTGAGAACAGAAAGAGAACATGTCAGAGGCAAGCTCTGTACACATAGCAAGCCAAAGGATCAGAGATGAACAGAAGTGACACCCCAGCAAACTCTGGGGAGACTGGAAAACACACCTCCCACATCCTTCACATTGTCGGCTGACAGCATCACAAATGCCTTTTTGGAAGAAAAGACATTCTCTCTGTTGTCTTCTCCATTTCTCTGTTGGAGAACCACCAAGCTGTGGGCAAGGCTGTAGAAGATGCTGCAGGAATGGGGTTTCAGCCCCCAGCTGAGCAGGTGCTGTTGCTCTCAGGGGGCCTGGAGCAGGTAGCATAGGCCACTGTGCCTCCTGACAGAGGCGTGGAGAGCCTTGGAGCATGGTGCTGATGTCTGGTCATCCTTCCTAGGTCAATAAAGATTTAGGCACGCACATCGTTTTAATCTGACCTTAGATTAGTGAAAAAAAATAAAAAAACCCAAGGATTGGATTGAACACTGCAAGTGTGAATCAGACAAGCCACCTACATCCATCTTTGAATTTGTTACCTACTTCCATGACATCCAAAGATACAGGAACTTTTTTTACATCATACAGTGAATTCATGAAGACATGCTAATTCTTTTTTTCAGAGAGCAATTGGTCTAATGTTAAAAAATATGTTAAAAAATATGTTAAAAAATATGTTCTGGTTATTTTAATTTTTTTTTCCAGCGTATTCAGAATTTCATTACAGAATAGCATTTTCATTTCAAGAATGACCTAATGTTTAAAAAAATTCTTAAAGGACTCGATCCCCTAAAAGAAAAGCTTTGGTTTCCCATCAGATTAATTGTTATTTGCACAACTCTGTACCACAGTTTTGCTGATGAATTTCGAACACAGACTGTACTGGCTGTCACCTTCCAGAGGAAAGTTTTCCAAAACAATCTAATTTCCTCACAAACAACAGTTATGCTTGAAATTCCGTCATTGAGATTGTTTTTAATTAGCCTATGTTTTCCCACCTTCTATGTTGCCTTAAACCAGAACTGCTCTTGTCTAACAGTGAACTTCTGAAATATTTATTCTCTGAACTCTTTTTATGTAAATGTCCCTCCATTTTAAATTAAAATTTGTTTGAAGTGGCGATTAGAACACTCTTTTAGAAATGCGTTGGTTTGTTTTAACAAACTGTGCCATCTGGCGAGGTAACATGTCCCTGTCACTCTGTTTTTAGCTTTATTATATCAGAAACTTTCCCAGTACCTGAAGACTGAGTCTGGGCTGCATATTGATCTGTGCATATTAATTAACTTCAAAGCTTTAAACATTTATCTTAATACAATGGTGATAATTTCTGAAGATCCTAAATATGCATTTGGGTGAATAGATTGATAATGAGTTACTTTATGCTGACATCAAGTGGTGTCTCTTTGGTCAAAACACACCCGCACAGCTGCTGGATGCTGTAACTGATTCAGTGCTGAAGCAACAGAAAAATATGTGTTCCCAGAACAACTGAGACAGCACTGAAAACTCATGGCATGAAAAAGAGCCACCACTCATCTTCTTGGCAGTCCTGTGACACCAGAGCTGATGCAACGCATTCACCCCTTCCCTTCCCAGCACCATACTGCTATTTCATGCCCTTTCCCAGTTCAAGCAGGCCCAGTGGTCATCACCAGTGATCCGAGCAGGATGTCTCCCATGCTGGTCTCCCTTGTCTCCCATGCTCTCCTTGCACAGCTCTTGCGGAGCAGCCTCACATTGTACTCCATGCCAGAGTGGTTGACCATGAGCAAGGCAGAGTGGGAGGGAGGCTGGCTTCATCCTGCCCTGTGCAATGCTGATGCCTGCTTGCATCTCCTGGTTAACGCTTCTGCTGCAAAAAAAGTGTTCCACCTGCTGAAGGGGATCAGAAGAGGACAGGGGTTTGCTCTGTGCCCCCACTGCCATGCAGCTGTGCAGCACAGGCAGCCCTGGGGCTCAGGTTTGGGGGACAGGCTTATGTTGAGGTCCAGCGACTCACGTTGGATGACGATTAAATTGTCATTGTTCACTGGATGGAGAAATGCTTGAATTTTCCCTGTAGTCTTCATCTGATCAGAAGAAATTGGGTCCACTGTACTGTCTTCTAAATGGCTTGATATGCACATCGCCCTACATCACTCTGTCTCTCTTGCAATTTCACATGACAACTTTTTTCTGCTTTCCTGAACTTTTAGATCAGGTTGGAGGAGCAGATCTTTTGCAGCAGAGCAATGAACGTGTAGGAGCAGCGGGGGGTGTCAGCATCAGCTATGCTGCTCCTGCACCTTGGCCTGACCCTGTAAACTTCCACCACTGCAGTTCTCACCACAGCTAAACTGGTTTGGAGAGTGTGAGGACAACCTAGAAACACAAAACAGACAACCAGTCTGTGTTTCACAGAAACACACTCCCTGTTTCCTTTTTTTTCCATCTCAACATTATTTGCCTCTGTCTGGAGAGACTAGGCCAGGAGCAGGGTAGAGGTGGTTAATGAGGGTTTAATCAAAGGCTGTGCCACTGACTGTGAAGTTCCCTCATAATTGGCACGTTTCCCTGCATTTGGGTTCAGCTGTGAAGCCAGCGTGAGGTCTCAGAGCCCTGTTAAGGCTGACACGATGTGCTCAGCTGGAGGGAAACAGCTCTCCAAAAGCTGTGACTCAGGCGGCCCTCGGCACACACAGACTCACTGAGCCACCTCACATTCATCCACCCTTGTTAAAGCCCAACATAAAAATAAAATAATTCATCATCCATGATTAAATTAGTGCCCCTATAAAACTTTGTTATGCTTCCTGAAAATTAGTCGCATTCAGAAAGTGCTGTCCTAAATATTTCATCAAAAGCTTCCCACAGCAGTGGCCACACTGCAAATCTTTTTATTTTCAAGGACAGTGTTTTAGTTTAATTGTAGTGTTAAAGACAATGCGTGTTCTCTTCCGAATTGCCTCTCTGGGCAGAGGCTCGCTCCCACTTCTCAACCAGCCTTTGTGCAGAATGTGTCTCATTGTGTTTTGAAACACACATCGTTTCTTATGCAAAGATTCATAATTTGGGTACGTTATTTTAAGTAGTCTAAACAAGACACCAGCAGCGCAGGGATGATTAAAGGCATTTGTGTGTTGCACAATGCCATTACCGAGGCACCTCGGGCAGTCACCCTGTTTGCAGCATAGACTATGTAGGGGGGTATAATTCCTCTCTGTAAACTGTAATAATCAGGATTTGTGGTTTAAAATCAGGGTAAGGTCTATGGTGCAACACAATGCAAAGAGAAGCATAAAGGTATCAGCACAGGAGTACAATTGTTATCCTTAGTTCTCTTTGTTCAGCAGTAATTAGATTTTAGGCTTAACCCAAGTCATGAAACAACAGCTCCTGCTCTGAAGTGTTTGCAGGCTTGGCTAATATGTGGTCTCCACCAGGTTGGCCCATGGGTCTCCAGCCCTCATGTGTCCTTCTCCTCCCTGTGGCGGGGTTTGTTCCTCCTGGTGCCAGCAGCCACATGCCAACCACACCACATGTGTGCTATGGCTCTCGGTAGGGAGAACTCGCCTCTTCTCAAGTGTTGGACAAGAGGGACCAGGAATTTGGAGCTGTACTTCAAATACTGGTGAATACCATCAAAAGCAAATTATGGTGCAATTGAAAAACAGGAATGTCAGTTTTCCTATAACATTGTAAAGAATCTCAAATTCACCCTCACGTGGAAATGAAAATGTAGTATTATCAACTGATATCAATTAGTGAGGACTCTGAATTGCAAATCAAAACTTCATGTGCTTTTACATAGGACACAGGAACAATGCTTTAGGGCTCTTTTTGTGCTGGTAACAGCAACCAGCACCAGTTTTCCTCAAACCAAGATATTTCCCAGGATACTGCATTTTGTTCCAGCCCTCTGAAGAGCTAGAGATTCCTTCAGGAGTGACTGAAATCTCAAAGACCTTCATGCATTTTCTTGAGTAAAACTATTAAAAATATGGCTTCATTCCTGAAAAAGAAAGCTGTATCCTGAAAGCTTTGTTATTTGTTATGTTCAGGAAAACACAAATGCTCTCTGATTCATTTGTCCTCTGTGGAACTCAGTTGCAGAGCTCCAATAATGAGAGGAACTTTTCAATCTTTTAACATAAATAGATGGGTTGCTTAGACTCAAGATACCAACCAGTCCTTCAACAGCTTTACAAGGAATGAAGGGCTCTCAGTTAAAAAGGAAAACCATATTAGCATACATGACACATCCAGTACTTGCATTTTTAAATGAGGTTAATGTGTACTCGGCAGTAGGATGAAAGAGCCATTTTGCATTCTCTCATTTTCTTATTCTTCTAAAATTGCTTTCAGGATGCCACAATTTCTCCTTCTCACCTTCAGAAGAGGCTTCATGCAAGATGTGCCATAAGTAAGAAGAGAGAAACCAAATGCCAACCTGATGACAGGCCTTGGCTGCTCCATTAGATATGAGTTTACTCAGGGGACTTGGGTTTACCCAGAGATGTGCCCCACCACCACCTGTGGCAATCAGCCATGTGCATCTACAAGGAGCCCAGAGACCCATCTCATTTGGCCACAAGATACCAAGTGCCACAGAGCTTTCAAAACACAATGGTGTGATGGTGGATGCTGGTGAAAGCATGGAGGAGGGTGAAGGGACACAGCTTCAGAGGAACTATAAACATGACTGTGTGCTCATGCAGAAAAAAACCTGCTTTTGAATGGTGTTATGTAAAAAGAACACAGAAGCAATAACTCTGAGAAGGAAGAAAGCTTTAGGGAGTTACTAAGAGAGGTTCTGCAGGGATTCATAACCCAGGAAACAGAACAGGCTTTCATCAGAAGGAAAAACAAAGTGCAAAGGATTTGTGAAGCATTGATAACACTTCTTACCATTTGTGCACTAGAAATGCATGAAATTAGTAGTGTAAAATACTACAGAGTAGATTGTCCACACTCGGAATTGCTAAAATAAAAAATCCCAAATGAGGAGTCTTTCCAAGTCCTCAGAAAGCTTACTAGCCCAGAGGTAGAAGGAACGACTGATATCATAGCAAGAACAATTGCATCTTTGAAGTGACACAAACACAGGGAGATTCAGCCACAAAGAATATCTGTCATAAGACAGATGGTCAATTCAGAGGCCAGTTCCCCTTCATGCATGCATGATGTAAGTAAATATGTTTCAAGTAGTCTGACCACTTACTACTTCCCTATCTAACCCATCAGCCTGCTGTAGATCACCAGGTGCTTACAGCTGAACTGAGAGCAGCAAACAGCCTGGTCTTCAGGCAGACTCTGGAGCAGGTGAGGAAACCTTCATGTATGAGACCGAAGTGAGCTTCTCAGTGCTCAGAGCTGAAACCACATTAGATCAATATGCCTCCTTCAGGTAGGCACTCTTGTATAACTTCAGTACAGAAAGAAGACTAAGCTCATTAGCTAGGCTAGAACTGATAAACTCCTCTGCCAGGATGTACTCTTTTTAATTACACACTGAAAAAAATCATCTGTTGAAGTATGTTTAGGTGCTATGTGCTTTGAAGCCATCAGCATTAACATGGATCTTATTCAGATCAAAGATAAGCTGAGAGACTGCATTCTATGTCCAGTTGTTTAGGAATCTGATAAGGCCCTTTTCCTCCAGAAGTTAAAATGAGTCTCAAATCAAGAGGTTTTCCTGCCAGGAAGGACTCATATCTTCATACACTAGTCTTATTTGGGGAAACATTACTGGGGGGAAAAAAAAAAGACTTTTGCATCACGTGAGAGGAATTGCCCATCAGTCTGCTTTCCCTGGATCACAGGAAGATGGCTGGACATCTACCATGTGTAAAATGAGGAAGAGTCTGGTGTAGACTTGCCATATTTAAACACCAAAATGAACTCATAGAAGATAAGGTTCAATCAAACTCACAACCATGTGTCAGACACCCTGCAAGTTTGCCTAAGTCTTCTTAACAAAAATACCTGCACCCAAGGAGGCAATGCAAACCAGCCATTGCAGATCATGCAAAACACAATACTTGCCAAATCACTTTTGGGGTTGACCCATGTCTCCAGCAGGAATGACACAGAAAATTACCATGTTTTTCAAAACCTTAGTTTCAGGGAATTGTACAGCTTAAACAACCCAGTGCTTGACTGCTGTCCAGGATTTCCTCCTTCTCTGGTCCACTGAGGTTTGTGTGGCTATAAATTAACCCTATCAAGCCCCTGCTAGATCAGAGAAGCAGATGAGCCCCATGCACCCGCTCCACGGGTGAGTAGGGAGGGCTGCCCACAGAGCCCTGGGGATGGAGAACAGCTCAGGCCAGACTGGCCTCTGCATCCTTCTGCTTGCAGCTTCTTGTTTCCAGGGCTAAGGTGTGGAATCACTACGGGTAGGATGATGTAGCCTTGGCTAAGAGCTATCGAACACATAAGGAAGGAGCATCCTCATATGTCGTGCGGTATCTATTGTATTGGTTAGGTTTGGTCGATAAGAAAAGCAGACACACACACACACACACAGAGTTGAGACAAGAGCAGCCTGCTTTATTGAGGCAGCTAACCCACATTTTCCCACACACTTTCTGTAAACATAATTTCTACAAAACACCATGGCACTAACACCTGCACCATGAAACACAGCCAACATCTCTGCCCTTGCACATTCCACCCTGCTTATCATCTTTCCAGTCAACTCCTGGCTTTTCAAGGCTGTTCTGTTTATGGGAACGGTTAATTGACTTCACTGTTCTCATGGGACTGGCCTTATACCATCCAATATTTTAAGCTCGTCAACTTCTAGGGGCTCAGCGGACCTGTCGCCTCTCCCCACACTCATAACTGTGCAGTAGAGCTCCACGAGGTTGCTCATGAAGCCCTCCTTGCATTAGCATGAAAAGCATTACTTCTCTAGCTATGGCATAATTTTGCTGCCAAGCATCCCATCGTCACTTGCTGGAAGGAGTGTTTAAGTATTTCAGCAATGTTTGTGACAACATCTGCCAGGCACAATTCAACTCAATCCCTTTTAATGATTCATTTTCCTGAGTTGTACATCTATTTTCAGTGCACTGCAGTTACTCCAGAGGCAGTAGTAATGAAAACTTAAAACTTTGGATTTCTTACACTGGCACAGTAAATGTGAGAGGTGGACCATCTCAGGCACCCAGCCTAAGTGCCTTACCAGAGCTCTAATATACTTTCTTGGGAAATGATCCAGATTATTTATGGTATAATTAAAGGTATGGTATAATTATTTTGTAATTCTTCACTTGCAGTGCGAATCTCTTTTTGATTAGTAAATATGCAGTGCTTAAGTGTTATTATGGAAAAATATATTTATCATCAGACAGAGGGGGTGTCATCATTAAGTACATAATTACAGGTCTATAATTGTAAGAAAAGCTATGTAGGCAATGTCTAGAGGCACAGATGTCTTCAAAAAACATCATTATAATTTGTGCTCTCAGGGGGCACAAGCAGCTGAATGTGTGGCCCCTTTGAGTGGCTGGTGAAGCGCTGTGTGCACACCAGGAGCTGGGGACAGCCTGCAGAACACGATTGTGGTTCAGCTCCTCAAGACATTCACCTTCTCCAGCAATCCTGACCCTGATTTAATTCACAGCTTAAACTGTGAAATGGGCTCTAAAGAGAACGGCAGAAAGAGAGGACAAATCTGCTTGGAGAGCTTGCCTTGTAGATTATGCAGTGATTTATGTTCTACACCGGTGAAACAAAACTGATCAAGAAAAGTCACATTTCAGAGCAACTTTGCTCTCCTTCTAGACAGCCATAAATCATCACAAGACATACAAAATGGTAGAAAATCAAGCTCTGACTGTTTAAATTATCAGGGCCACTTTTTTCTCTACTATAAGGTGTTTATTGAAGGTGAGCTATAGAGCATGGGACAGATAGCAGAGATAAAATGTTAAGTGCCAGGCAGTCCTTCAGCATATGACACTGAAATGCCTCCCTACTGTCTTTTGCTGCGTACACTTCGGGACTCACTTAGAGTATGCTGCTAGTACAACTGTACAATAACCTACTCCAACCACTTAGACCTGAAAAATGAACTTCAGAAACTTTTAAATAAGTAGCATTAAAATGTAGAAACCTAGGCATGAGAGGATTTCCACATAAAAGACTCTAGCTGCTCTCCTAAGCCTTCCAGAGATTTCTGATGCTTCTTCTTAACATTTTGTTCGTCCAGCCCTGCTGTTTGCAAGGAAGTGGGGATAAAGGCCATAAATAAAATCTGTGGTGCGTGATCTGCATTTTGAGATGGAAGCTACTGCTCTGGCTCAAAGAATCAGAGATAATATTGCAGAGCACCATGTGTGTAAGTAATGGTAACAAATATGCTCACTCCCCTGATTTTGTAGAGCACAGAATTTGTGTGAATGGTGTTTATGTGGAATTGGAAGTGATTGATTTCTCTGAAAACTTTCTAACTGGGCTTCTCCAATTGATCCTGAAGGAGGCATCAAATATTTGTTCTTGTGTCACAAGTGTTCAGTCCAGATATAAAATTCATCAAGAACAAATTCTCACTTACTGTCTACTTTTCGCAGCTAATTGACAGAGCTACTCTGCAGGCTCTGAAGGATACACCTCACTAAAATAAAGCACCTCAGAAATGTCACTCCAAGGGGAATGGCACAGATGTGTGTTCCCAGCAACGAACAGTTGGAGATTGCTTTTTTGTAGGTCAGCCTCTTGCAGAAAAAGTTGGCCTTTGCTTTTATACACATCATATAAGACACTTTCCAAGTAGTGAGCATTAGGCCAAAAGTCCAATAAATATTTAAAATTAAGCAAAACAGTCCTGTCAAGAAATGGGCAGAGGAAGCAGTCGCTGCAGGAACAGAAGCAGCTTCTGTACCCCAGTGGAGCTGTAAGAACAGAGGACGACCAGGGATGTCAAGGGCTTCATCTGCAGCAGATCTCCCTCAGAAGAGGCTGCAAAGGCACTGCAATAAACTTCTGTTGCCTGCCTGCATCTGTGCCCAAGGAGAAATCTGCAGTGCTGCAACACTCTCCGTGCCGGTGCCAGGGAGGCTTTCACCTGACTCAGCTGGTCCTCTGACAGCCAAAATGAGCATCACCCACCGCGCTTGAGTGCAAGATGAAATGATCCCAACAGCGCTGGGGAGGGGCTCTGCAGTCTACCCAGCTGTCTTCTGCAACTCCCTGGTGTCTTGCTGGAGTTGGGAAAGATCATTACTTAATCATCTGAAATGCCAAGCAAATATGCTTTAATTTGATTCAGTGTTGATCATAATATTGATTTAAGTTGGAAGATAGCCTGAGCATCTCTGTGCACACAGGTAAGACATATTTGGATGAAGAAGAGTCCCTTGGATCTACCCAGGGGAGAATAATTCTAGTTATAAGTGATGCTTGCCAAAATACTTTACCTGACATTATAGAAGACGGAGATAAATTAATACCATGATTACCTTTTTTAAAGCTAATAAGTTATCTAAGGCTTGCAGTGAGTCTAGTGCAAATGAGCTCAGAGATACACAGTTCTCGGTCCAGTCCTTATAGGTAAGGAATGTTCCTAGTCATAGGATATGCCTTAACAGTTGTGAGTTTTTTAAATTATTTTTATTTCCAGGGTTGTATTTAGGAGTATGTAAGAAGTAGAATCAAATCCTACTGTTCTCATTTTAAGCGAGAAAAAATATGGAGCAGTTACTACTGATATATGTTAATACAAGCCTATGGAAACGATGGGTTGATAAGAAGGGACTGGTTTCTTCCACATAATATTAACAAGCAAAACAAGTACAGTCTCAGTACTGATCTTGTGGGAATACAAATTAACTCTGACATTGCAGTTATAAATTCTGAAGTGATTTTCACCACACATTTTCATAACTTTTTTAAGGTGGCTTAAGGAAACCAGGAGAAGTTTAAGGGCTATTATACCCTGCGAGACATTCATAATATCTGTCTGGGTGCAGGAATAGCACTGTCTACTAGTGGCTATCCATTCTTCCAATGGAGGATTAAGGTGAAAGTTAAAGTTATTGGTCATTGCCTACCTGTTTTACCAACTAACAACCACATTTAGACCTCATCAATACTGGGGCTGATCCTGATGAATTTAACTTGATTTTAAGTAAATTAAAATGAACCTAAAATATCATTATTCTTTTGTGTTTGTGTTTTTTTCAGTTCAAAGGCTCTGAAATAATGTCAGAGTTGTGCCGCTGCCAGCCACACTCATGTTGCTATAGCTCAGCCCCATGAATACATACTGAATGCAATGAGACCTGGGGCATTTGAGGTTGCAGATTCCACAGACAGCACTGGAAAAAACACAAGTGTAGTGGGAATCAATCTTATTCACTTTGCCTCCAGGAAGCATTTCCTGCAGGATTTAAGAAGGTTAGCCAGGAAAGAGATGGTAGAATAGTCCAAAAAAGCATCAGAGAGCAGGACAGCAGGTTAAGGAACATGGCCGATGGAGAGACAGTGCTCATCTTTATGCCAATCAGTTGGCATCAAAGGCAGAGGATCAGTCTGAGGATATTTCATTTTCTACCTACATATAAATACTGCCTACATATAAATAATATGCATCCTAAATAATTGTGTATAAAGTCTAACATATTTAAGTTATTAAGTTTTAAATGTTAAATTTTTTATTAGTTTTAAAGTTTTCAATTCCTTTTAATGTTGTAAAATATTTAACTATATATGTGTGCATATATAGAGAGGTACATAATTACAAATAAATGTGCATATGTATGCAATGTTGTTATTGTGGATAGGTAAGTATCTGAGTAAACACTGATAAAGCAGATTGTAGGATACTCAACTGGCAAGCACATGATCTACCAAAATATCCGAATGTCTTCCAGGTTCTGTTAGATCATACACAAACAAAAAGACATAGCAGCTCTGTGTACCAAAAGAAAGAGCAGATTTTTTTACTTACTATATGTTGAATACTGACAGTGTGCTCATCTCTGAAAACCTTATTTTACCAATGAAGGACTGTGATAAGATCCTAATAAAAAAATGAGTCCTGGGGCTAACTAGGAATAAAACAGCACCCTGGCTGTGATTTTGTTTTAATATGAGTGCTAGGCATCATTATTTCTTGTTTTCTGTTTCTTGGTTAGTATTCATCTATTCTTCACAGCTTGTTTCTCTGAATTTTGTTTGAACAGTAAATAAGACTTAAAACGAGTGCAAGCTTTGGAAATAAAGTAAGCAAATGGTGTATTTGTATAGATTTCATTTACCTTTAAATATCCAGAATAATTCAACATAGTCTTTTTATAGGTCAACATGGAGTACCTTTCCTGTTTATTAATTAGTTTCTGGAAATCAAGATACACAGTCATCTCATTTTTGATGCCAGACAAAGCCTGCAAAGAACATTAAGATATTTCCTTAGTTCCACCTCTTCATTTAAATTAAGTGTAATTTAAATAGCATCTGAAATAAAGGTATGCTGTTGGCTGGGTGTAGATCATGATTCATAAGCCTTTCACAAACAGCAGGGAAATAACAGCTATTCTGACTGCTGTTGCATGTATTTTTGGCTTTAAAAGCCCATCTACTGTGTCAGTTAATAGTAACTATTTGGGCCAAAAATAACTGTCACTTTTTCATTTTTAATTACTGCAACTGTTATCCCATTTAATCTTGGCATAATAAGACAATTGGACATTACCAAAAATAGCACCACAAATTATTTCCAGGCTTATGACAGAACTGTCCCTGCACAGCAGGAGTGCAGACCTCCAGAAGGATTTGCAGCAGTAAACAATGCTTTTTCTTGTACACGAATGTTTCTAGTTCCCAGATGCTTTTCTAACTAAATATGCCTTCTGGCATCCCTAGTTTGACGCAGTCACCAGTGCTGCTGTGGTCACCAGGGGGAGGTAGGATAGGAGCTGGTGATGTGTCAGCTCATGGTGGAAGACCCATGGTGCTGGCAGACCCATGGTGGTGGCATCCTTTGCTAACATTAATGGCACCAATGGGGTTACTCAGTTCTTGCCCTGGTCTCTAACAGGAAATGGTTGCATTTTTTGGAAGAGGTTGTATCCTGAAGTGCAAAAGGCCCATTCAGATGATGTGACATTGCATGTACATGGAGGTGGGCTGGAGAGGCTGATGGGTCAGCAGGCACCACAAGTCCAACGTGCCCTGAGGTCCCACCTGCCACTGACCATGAAGGGGTACAGGCAACCATCTCATTCTCTGATCTGCTGTGGGAGAGTCCAGAGGCAGCGAGAGAAAAGTAAACCCTCGGGCTGGCAGCACAGCTGAATTCAGCAGCCTGTGGCAAGGCAGCATCGAAATGCTACACATGAAAGCACAGCACAGACATGCCTCACCACTGACAGACAGGCTGTGTATATGGCATTCTTCCCATGGTTGAGTTGGTGGTGAAAAAAAAAGGCATAATTTTAGCACAGGACTACGCTGGAGACAGAAGATTTCGTAACAAAAAGCATCAATTTGGAGGGCTCCTCCAATTTCTCTACAGTGCTGTTATTGGAGCTCCTTCTAATCAAGAAAAACGTAGGATTTCTTTGGTTTTCAGCACGTGAAAGCACAGCAGAGTATGTGGGAAGGGTAACAGCTATCTTTCCTGGCAACTTGAAATCTATTTTGACAAAGCAACTAATGAGTGAAACGAGGGTCAGGCCTAAAAGAGTTAACTGAGATATCTAGTCCTGATGAGAACATCTAACCCCCCTGTAGTGGTTTGGACTTTGTTTTCCCCCAGAGGATAAGAAAAGTGGTAGACCCCAAGGGGTGGAAACCCCTGGAAGTTTTGGAATTCTGTCCAATGAGCGCTCCTGCAAAAATGTAAACATACCACAACCAAACGGAAGAGAAGAGTTGTAGTTTTGGGTAGAAGAAAGTAGCCATGTTGTAAGACCGAGAGGAAGGGGCTCTGAGCCCCTCGGGGCCTCTGGGTCCCCCCCTGCCCCATTTGGGGGCTACAGAGACTTGGAACAGTGTTAAGCTGGACTATGTGTCTGTAGCTGTGAGCTGGAGGATGTTTTCCATCGTTAGTGAGCAGAGACAGAGCAGAAGCGGTGGCAGCGTCCAGAGGTTATGGCTAAAAGCCAACTGATAAGACCTGAACCAGAGAAACAGCAGAAACAGCATGCAGCCAAGGAAGACTCAGAGCTGCTCAAGCCGAGGTAGAGAACCGGCAGCAGAGAACAGAACTAAGTTTCTACAGAGAGAAAGCTTGGGGGTAAGAACTGTAAAACTCCCCTAAACCTCGTTGGAGATCCCTCCAAAAATGGAGGGGGTGGACTCTTACTGATTAGAAGTCCTAAATGGGTAAAGGAGCTAAGAAGCTCGGTTGTCCTGAGAGCTCAGCCAGGACGGAGTGTGGGAGGTTGGCCTTGAGGCCCTCCCTTGCTGCAAGCTACAAAGAAGCTCGCAGCCTGAGACAGGGCACAGAGGCCCTGCAAGGAGCTTGAATCTCCTGGAGATACCAGACCATCACGAAGACCCCCTGTGCTTCGTGATATGACGTGGTGAAACGACCTTTGTCTGGGGTTACGAAGCCCACGGAAGACCCCTCGTTGGAGAGACGAGTGGCCGAGGGGGATACCTCCCTCGTGAGTGCTGGCAGAGATCCAGCAACAGCTGCATGCATGAGAGAGCCTGCTGCCTTAGAAGAAGCTGCTGCCCTGAGAGACTGGAAGGGATCTGTCTTTCTTTCCCTCCTGGACTTTTATTTGGAGGGGAGAAGAGATCTGATCCATTGTAAATACTATATGTCATAGTAGAGATAGCTAAGGTTGTATATAATGTATTGTAGTTTTTATTTGTATAGTCATTGTAATATATTCCCTCTTCCCCATTCTGAGTCTGGTTGTGTTTTGTCTGGAAAAACCCATCTCACATTGGGTTGAGATGTGGGAGGGGGATGGAGCTAGGGAATTGGATTTTGGGCTATCTCAAACCATGACACCCCCCTAACTTCTACCTTGCCTGTGCTGCTAAGACTCATTCTCTTCTGTTCACTGGACCAAAAATGTAGAATAATAGTAGAAGCAGTATACAATAAGCCTAGGGGTAATAAATTAGGATAAGGTAGGATAAGGTAGGCATTTGAATAGAAGAAACAGGCCTAGAGACAAGGCTTTGTCCAAGTTTCAGTAATTGGGACAAGAACAATAGAAAGGCAGAGACGTCACAGCAAGAAAGATGAGAAAATGACCCTTGACTTGAGGCCGAAGGCCAGATGTACCCCCAAAACTGAGTGCTAAAAGAAGCACCACCCTAAGCTCTGCCTAGACTCCGCCTGTTATCAATATGTATAGATAGATGTTGCAATCATATGAATACGTATAAAAGTCATGTATGAAAACTGTATAAAACCCTCGATTTTGTGTGATACCTTCGAACAAGTTTGTCCAGCGCAAGCTGGCTTGCTCCCAACGCTGAATAAACAAATACCTTGCTGCTAAAAGATACAAAAGTCTCTGAGCAGTTAATCATTCCAAGGTTTTTCGGCATCACGAGAGTATTGTAACGTTTTCTAAGTACAGTTTAGTTTATCAGTAGTTGTTGGGGCCTCCTTGGGTTTTTATGTAATTTTAAATGAAAAAATTCCCAGAATAATTGATGGCACTTACTTTTTGCTTTCATCTCTTGGAGTTATTTGGGAGTGAATAAAATCAACCCACATATCTCAGTAATTGTGTCTACAGAAAGCTGGGCTGTAAATTCAGATTTCTAGCTTAATATTCTAAGATTACTGTCTTCAATTGCTAATTATCCATCCAAAACATTTTCTTTTTTGCTGGAAACTTCAAATAAGTTCACAGATCTATCTCCACTTATCAAATATCTTAGACGAAATGTTTATTTTCCTCCTTTTAGGATAATAAAGTCTGTGGGGAATGCTAGAAGCTGCTTTTTGAAATGTAGCAGAGCAGAAGGAAAAAAGCCAGGGAGAGGAAGCAAAACATTGAGAGCATGGGGAAGGAGAAAGACTGAAGTTTGTTCAAATAACTGGCTCCCCGTGGCAAAGAAACCTCAAAACAAACCAACAACAAAAAAGAAAAAACAACCAAACCAGAAACATCTTGCTGACAATTTAGTGGTAAAAGCTTTGAGAGATTTGTGCCTTCATGTAATCTTGATGCAGGTCCCTCTGTGCTGAAGCCAGCTGAATTAAATGGCCATATTCTTCACACAAGCATCACAGCTGTATCTTCTGCTGAGTAGTGAACTGTAATAAGTTGATGGTGGATTTGAATGTGCTGCTGTAAGGTGGCAACATCACAAGAAAATAAAACATCCACTAGGAACCAAGGCTACAAGGAACAAGGAACTAGGAACCATATCTGACCCCAATATTGCTTTTATAAATGTTCTCCAAAAATTCTTGTCTTGATTTACAGCGATTAGAAAGCTGCACTTTCCATTCATCAAATTATCAGAAGGAAACTACTTCAGATAAATACATCACTTGAAATGCTGATGAGTGCATTTCTCGCATTCAGGGACCATTTCAATCAGCAGTGAAAAACATACACCTTTTGGGTATACAGGAAAGATTACAAAACTCTTCTACCATGGCATATCAAAAAGACAACTAATATATATTGGATCGTCTTTGAGAGTATTGGCAATGTTATAGATTAACTGGAAAAACATATCTGATAAATGTTAGAGGCTGTGTCTGTTTCAAGAGAACATCTTTTTAAAAAATAAGAATGCATTATGGAAAAAAGATGCTCAAAAAACTTCATTAGTTTTGAGTTAAATTGATCATCTGCTACACCACAGAGCAGATGACTGGAACTATGCCATGGGCCACATCCTGACCCTCTCAAAGTCTAGAGGAGTTGTGCAATTCAGTCAGTGAACCAGAAAAAAAACCCAAAACATTTTCTTGTTCAGACAGGGCTGTGGCAGTGCTGGAGAGCAGTCCCTGACAGAGGAGGGACTGGTGGCCCTGGGCTGTGCTGAAATGGGGTCCCAGTCTGTGGGTAGGGCAGGCAGGGACATAAATGCCCTTGGGACTGTGGTACTTTCTTGAAGACCTTGCCTGTCACCTCAAGATTATAAAAATGGAAGAGAAAACATAATCTTCTGCCTTTACTACACAGTTAGCAGTGCTCTTCCTTATGTCCAGGACATAAAAAAGCATACAGGCTTATGGAGGATTTTGCAGTGATGCTACCTGGTTACCTCTATTTTCCTTCACCAGCCGATCCCTTTTTAAGTTACTACTTTTCATTGATGCATCATAACAATTCTGTTCTTGCCTAAATCTGATCTTCCATGTGCTCCACTGTTTCTTTTCTTCCTTTTGGCTGTGCTGTTTGATCCATTTCTCTCATAGTTCAAACAAGAGAGTCCTTTGTAGCATCTGAGTTAGAAGTCTGCTCACAGAAAGTCGTCCCCAGGCTTTATCCATCCCTGTAAGCTGTTTGTTTTTTTCTTTGTTTGTTAGTCTATTTAAGAAGGATTTTTTGTCTGTTGCTTTTCCAGAGGTGTATAACACTTACTAATCCTAAGCCATTTCCTACCTGGAAAAACAACAAGACTTGAAAGCCACACATTGCTTCTGCGGCTTTTAAGAAGAGACCAGACAGCCCAGACAGGCCAGTCCTTCTGCTCCAAAATAGTTTCTCAAGACATTGACAATGACTCTGGGAGAAGCCAAAGCTTAGAGAAGAAAAACATTAATAAACAGCAGAGAAAGCAGAGCATTCTTCATACAATGAAATCACTGATTTAATTACTAGATATTTTTCTTGGTGACATTTCCCACGTTTTGTCCAATGTGAAATAAATTAATCTAGAGAGAAGATTTTTTTAAAAAAACTAACTAATGGTCTGAGGCATAAGAAAACAATTATTTTTACTATAAAATGTTTAAAGAAATTCTGCACTCAAAAGCTCAAATGCTCAGTAAAACACTAAACTCCCATTATATCCTTAGCAAGGACCTACAGTACAAATATTCTGATTACCCAAGGCTGGCATTTGTTTTGCTGGGAGCAGGGCTGTGGAGGACACAAATAATACAGCCCATTACCATGTCTGTCGTAGTGGAACAACACTGAATGGTGCAAACACTGACATGCACAGTGTATATTTTCTGGTCTTTTCACCTACTCAGCTTCTACATGGATTCTGTCGCAAATGAATAATACTTGCTAGACTGGGTGAGCCCAGAAATATGGAGGTCTTACTTTTTGCATTATGCTTCATTCCACCTGCAGTTTTTCTTTGCTTTCTCTCTCTCTTTTTTTTTTTCTTTTTAATGAGTTGTTTGACTGAATGCCATTTTGGCTTGTGTCTGTGAAAACACTGGTGCATTTTCCCTCCAAGCCAATGTCACTGCTCACCCAATCAGCCAGATTGGTGATTCAGTGCCATCACACCACAGACATTGCACAAATCATACTGTACTCACCAGCAATTAGTGTCAAGAGAAACACAGAAGGGAGTTTGGAAGTCTCTTGTCATAGGCTGAGCTGACAAACAAAATTTCTGACAAAATATTTCATATTCTCAGAAAATGATGATTGTTGAGACTTCAAACTTGCTTTTCATTAAATTGCAGAGACGTTCCACATGTTAAGAGGTGTGATAGCTATGGTAAAAGAGCTGTACAATAGTATTACTGTTAACATAATTTAAATGCAGGTGTGACTAAACTCTAATACTACTAATATCAAGAGATCTAAAGCAGGTTTTAGAGACAGCCAGACTAGACTGCCCTTGGACTAGATGATTCCATCTGAATGTTAAGACACATCTCCCTGGTAATCTGCTCATTACCTATTTCAACAAAAAAATTGCTTTCAGAGTTTCAATAAAAAAGAAGGAAATTAAAGGCAAAGGAAAATAAAAAGTGAAGAGGAAAATCAGTACAAAGAAAGGACCTACTATCAAAATGCTTATTGTCAGTGGCACTTTTAGGACAATGGGTCAAATCCAGTTAAACTATTCCATCTTGTTGCATGTTCCAGAACTAAATCCAGATATAATTTTAAGATTTCTTGGACAGATCATATAGACAGTTTTTTGAATTTGTTTTATCACAAGGCAAACAGTATAAAGTTCATGAAATCTTCTCATTCTCTACAAACATGCTAAAAGGAATCCTTTTCTTTCACAGAAACATGCTTGTAGTGTTAGATGCCCACTGGCTAGTCTAAAAAGTACTTGTAAAAAAGAAATTCAGAAAAACTTGGAACAAGTAGAGTGTGGGATGTGAAGCCAGCAGCTGCTCACATTGTCAGTGAGAGCCCCAAGTGGTCCAAGCACCTGTGGCTCTCTGGGAGAAAATTCACCATAGAGATCAGAATGCAGTAATTGCCATGACTCTCCTCTTGTACATCCAGAGGCAGCCAGATATTTGTAAGAATATGCACCAAGTGCAGCTACGCAGAGAAACGTGAAAAATGTAGCACACAGAGGTTTCGAAAGCACTAAATGAGCAGGGTGAAACATCGGCACTGTAGCTGTGTGCTCTGTGAGATCTGCAATGCCAGAATACTCGAGTCAGCTCAGAAACCGCACTGCAGAAGGACCTGGTAAACCTGACAGCTGCCAGTGAAAAATGACATCCTTTCAGGAGCAAACACCTTGCTCCAAATCCACAAGTCAAGCACTAAGTGATCTGCTTTAAAACATTTTTAGTAGAACAAGCTCTTAGGAAGAGATGCTGAGCAAGAAGGGAGGGAATGTGAGGGAATGGAAGGAGCACGCATTTCTGTCAGACACAAAGACATAAATAGTTTGTTATGGCAGTCTTGAGTGATTAAATCCATGTTAAAAACTGTGATTTGTAAGCAGATGGCTCTACAATACTGCGGCTGCTGCATGCAAATAAACAACACCAAGTACTAACATCAGCAGAAATAAGTTCTTCTGGTCTTCTTAATGGAAGACCTTACTAGAATAATAGCAGATGGCCTGTTGGTATATTCAGCCTTCCTTCCCCCACATTACTTAGAAATCTGATGCCACCCTTCAATTTGTTCATGTCTTACAAGATGACATGCAGTCTTTGACTCTAACTGGAAGAGATGGACTTCACTATTGATCAAAGAAAAGATGGTTTCAAAGTACTTATTTTAGATTTGCAACCACAGGCTCAACTAGAGCAAACCAAGAGCAGGATGAGTGGCTTTTGGCCAGCCTTGTAGTACGGATCTTGTCAAGAGCATTCAGATGAGCATCAAAATTGGGTGACACATACTACCACTAGAATAAGGGCAGCCAAAAGTTCACAGTGACCCATATAGGTGGTCTTAGAAAAAAGGGTATATACATATATATACACACATATATATATGTATATTTATACATGTACATATATAAATGTATATTTGGGCATACCTTCAAAAACATGGAATCTGTTGGAATTCATTTAAAGAAGGGTAACTAAGTCCCTGGCCAAAGCTGATGTGATTTCTTAGGCTTGCAGGAGAAAGATTGTCATTTTCAAAATCAGACTGCCCTTCAGGATACTTTTCTCCTCTTTTTCATCAAACTTTTACTGTAAAAAACTTTTAGATTTTCTAATAATCCAGAAATGCACTCACTGACCTGAGTGCCCCAAATGCCCCTGAGGAGAGCTCACCTGTTGCTGGTGGCCACACCAGATCCCACCAAGACCAGCTTTCCAGCTCCTTCCCTGACTTGGGACCTTCAAGACAGAGAGTGTGAAACCCATCCAACTGTGCTATACACTAAGACAAGGTCTTGACTTATTTTCCCAGCTACATGTTCTTCCTGACCTATTTCTCCTGTCACTTTACTTCTATCATCATAGTTTCAAGCCATCTCCAAGAGTCACACCATGTATGGAGTATCATCCAAATGCTTCTTGAACTCTTTCAGGCTTGGTGCTGTGATTGCTTCCTTGAGGAGCCTGTTCCAGCACTCAACCACTCTTAGAAATACCTTTTTCTAATATCCAACCTAAACCTCCCCTGACACAACTTCAGGCCACTCCCTCGGGTCCTGTCACTGCTCACCACAGAGAAGAGATCAGTGCCTGCCCCTCCTCTTCTCTTCCCAACAAGTTGTAACTGCAGTGAGGTCTCCCCTCAGTCTCCTCTTCTCCAGGCTGAATAGACTGAGTGACCTGAGCCAGTCCTCACACGGCTTCCCCTCAAGGCCCTTCACCATCTTTGCTGCCCTCCTTTGGACACTATCTAACAGCTTAGTATCTTTCTTATACTGTGGTGCCCAAAACTGCCACAATATTCAAGGTGAGGCTGCATCAGTGCAGAGCAGAGCGGGACAATTCCCCTCCCTTGACCAGCTGGTGATGCTTTGCCTGATGCCCCCCAGGACATGGTTGGCCCTCCTGGTTCCCAGAGCACTGCTCACTCATATTCAACTTGCCATCCCTGAGATCACTGTCCACAGCACTGCTTTCCAGCATCTCATTCTCCAGTCTGTACAGACATCTGGGGTTGCCCTATCCCAGGTGCAGTCTGATTCTATTTAAAGCTCATTTTGGCAAGACCTATGGACAACAGACACACTGGCAAGGGGAAGTAATTTAAAAGGACACCTTCTCTTCTCTGCTCTCCCTCTTTCACCCAGAAATCCTGCTCCAGGAAAGGCTTCGTATTGTTCCCGTGTCTCCATGCAGCAAAGCCAACATGGTCCTCAGAGTAGTAGGATGAAGGCCAGGAGGGACTGTCAGTTCACGCCAGAGGAGAGGACAGTGCCTTCCCCCATCCCAGTCAGGCCCTCGCAGGAGACACCCCCAGGGCAGGAGCCCCAGTACAATGGCAATAGGTTGCACCTCCTGCACCTGACGGGAAACCAGAGTGCTCAGCAGATAAATGCTCGCTAGCAAGAATAATAAAATGAAAGCAAACTCCTCTCTTCATCCTTATTGCAAAGATGAGGAAATGGAGATAAAAAATCGGGTCTCCCTAATAAACTCCTGACCTTAATTATGCATTCTCATCAAACACGATATTTTCCTCCACTTCATGCTTTTAAAAATAGCTCTGGGTATGTGGTTTTTTAAGTGTTTTAGAGATGACGACACAATATAACACAGGGCACTTTTTTCACTGTTTTGTGGATGATTAAAATAGAAGATCCAAAGTACTACTTACTATAATGTTAATCTCCCACACAAAGACTATCTGTCTCTCTTCTCCCAAAGGGAATTACAGGCTTTGTTACTAAAATAGTGAATCAATTTGCAGACGTACGAGAGTCATTGATAACTTTGCAATCTTCTAACCCAGTCAGGCTTATTTACTGTATATATATATATATATATATATAGAGAGAGAGAGAGAGAGAGAGAGAGAGAGAGAGAGAGATTAGAAATACAATTTTTAGAGTTACCCAAGTCTTCCTTTGGGATCCTGATGCTGAGGGCAATTTTTTTTATTATTTTGGGGAAGGTGTGTTCTGCAGAAAAAGGATACTTCGGCAAAGTTTAGCATACACTATAGTAAAGAGAAGTTATAGTTTTGAAAGATAAATAAGAATGAAAATACCATTATTTTTTAATTATAGCAAATAGTTTATGTTTGTACTATGATTGGTACTAGATTTAAGGGTCAACATATCAGGTTTGAGCCTGATACACTCATTTTCTTTGAATCCTTACAGGTGAGGCTTCAGCAAAGTGATTCTAATGGATGCTCATAACATCAATGGTGAAACTCTAAGACTTTGCTGATCACAGTGTCACTACCAGCTTCAATTACAATAATTCATATCTGGTCCAATGGATCAAAATCTGAGTGATTTTAGTAACCAAAGTTTGAGTAAGGGTATACTGTTTGAAATCCATTAGGATCAGAAAGCTCTTTTTCCCTGAGCTGCATAGTCATAATTATTTGTGAGAGATGGACATATTTGGAATAGCCCCTGATACATTGATATGTCTAATATCATGTGACATCCCACTCCTAAGGAGAAGGGAATACCTGAGATTTGTAGATGCTCAGTTGAACAGGAACGACAAAAGTCAGAGGATCCACAAAGCTTACAGAGTTTTATTAGTAAACTACACACTTGGCATGGAAACTGGTATAAGTTAGTCCTTTATATTCTAGGATAAGCACATATCCATCTATCGCTGTTTGAGACATACACATTAGATATCCCTATCTACTGCACTTCTACAGTAATAAAGGAGGAACTGAAACGGAAACTACTTGAAAATGTTGGTGAGATCATAGAGAGCTCTGCAGCTTTGATTGATTACATCTAGACATACAGTTCCTGACGCTTCGTCAGTGTTGGGATGTAAAATTTTATTCATGAATCCTACAGATGGGGATTTGAAAGGATATTTATCAGGAAGGTCGACTCTAACTTTCCATACAAAGAGAAAGGAGAAAGATAAAATACCCTTTGAGATTAATTTCAAGGAACCCGGTATCTATTGAAAAATATATTTAAAAACAAAAATAAACAAAAGCTTTTGAAAACAAGTTAAGTCATCATCTGTTACCTCTCCCTGGATTCTGACCATAAGAACATTACAGACTTATTTTCTTTGCATCTTCTTTAATTAATATGCCTTTGGAGGAGCAATGGCAGTGGCAGCAGGGACCACCCCTGACACTCACTGAATTCCAATAAACATCTTCTGTCCTCCTGCAGACAAGCTTTATTCGACAAGTGCTTCTTTCTGGCTGACTAATATGCTTTGGGTCACGTTTATGGTTAGCATAGATACTTGTAGAGCAGATATGAGTAATTACAACGTGTGCCAGTTGTAATGGAAATCTCACACTCTCCAAGAGAGGAAAAAAAGAAATAAGCAACAGCTTCATAAAGGAACATCTTTCAAGATGTTCTGCTTAAGCAATACCTAATTACAAGCATACCAGCATTTTATTTTCATTTGGACAGAAAGTGATTACTTTTTGAGGTAGAAATGCTTTGTGTTATAGAGATGCTATAAATCAAATTCAGTAAGTTTCTAATAGTAAGATACTCGAGAAATGCTGGGTATTTAAGAGCAACACAGTCCTATTTGCAATGAACTGAAAAACTGAAATGACAGTCGGTGCTAAGGTCTCAGCTTTTTCCTTATTATCCATGTTGTACAATAATAGGTGAGGTGAAGAACGAAAAATGTCATTGTTTGAATCAGGAGCTCTCAGCCCTGTGGCTTTCATCAGTAGGTCACCTACCTGCTCTCAGGTTTAAAACTGTCAGCAATTATTTTAAGTTTCCATGAAGAAAAGGGAGCAAGTTTGGCATATCGCCAGGAAAGCAAAAGCTGATGGGAGCTCAACTCTTCAAGAAATACAGAAAGTATTGCAAAGTTGCCTTGACTTCTTGAGCACCATCATGGCACCACTGCTCACTCCTGTGAAGAAGCACTTCAGAGAGAAGGAGGCAGCCATCTTACTAAAAATTTGGAAACTGAAAGACTGCTGTTGATAAATACATAGTACTCAGGCTTCTCCTCTTCAGTTACCCACTTTGGGTTTTTCTTTCTCCAGAAAATATATTCTTATTTATGTTTTATTTGCAAATTATTTTTTTTTAATTTAACAATACAGGGAATGTTTAATAGTAACAGTAGGAATTAGAGCATATTGACTCTCACTGTTCAAGAGGGGAATTAATTCAAATTGTGCTTTATGGTTGAAGCCAAAATGCAAAGGTTAATTTTTGGAACTCTATTTTAAAGCAAAATTTCTTTATCATTAATGATAAAAGATTAATCTTCAGTTTATTGTTTTCCCTTCCATGAGGATGTGTATTTTTAAAAAACTTACAAAGAAAGGAGACTATCCAGTACATTTCCCTCAAAAAACACTGGTTGTAATTCTTTTTCGGGTTATGTGTATTGGGAATATATTTATCCAAAGCAATTTTTAAGTATTGTAAAATAAATAAATTATAGAATGAGAGACCAAGACTGGTTCTATGTAATTAGCTCATCTTCTGTTTATGAAAAAGCTTAGTTGCCATAAGATTCAGGGAAAAAATAAAGGCAACACATACAAAATTGGACAAATATCCTTATCGAATAAGAGGAAACCCAATTACACCAGTTTGTCTAACATCACAGATAAAATGCCAAAAGAAGAAAATGATTGGAAATTAAAGGAAAAAAACCATTCACAAGTGCCACTTGACCACATCAGCTACTCTCATGCATTTGGAAGGACATCAAGTATCACGGGCCACCAGAGAACCTGTCTCACCAGCAGAAACCAGTCTAAGGTCTTTGGTCTTTTACATGGACACATGGACACATAGAAAACAGTGAAAAGTGAATATTATTTGGTAGTCACGTCAAGTAAAAAATATTCTTTTATATATTATCTCATCTGCTCTCCACTACATTCAGTGGGAAACCATCTGACAAAAAGTACAGAACAAAGCAAGAGCATTACAAAGTGAACTTGGATACTTCAGTTTTCCCTATCCATTTTCCCTATCCAAAGCTACACTTAGTGTAGTTTTGACTACAAGAAATTAAGAAAACGTAACAGAAATTGTCCCTTCCTTTTGATTGTAAGATCTCAGGATTTTTGGAGCCTGAATCAGAAGACTTAAGTGCAGGTCTGCATTTGTGCCTTTGAAAACATGTTCCGTAGGTGAATTTGTGACATAATTTATATTAACTCAAACAAGAGCCAAATAGTTTATAAGTTCAGGAAACATCAAAAAGCAACCTTTGGCTTTTGGGTTGTTAAAATCCATTCCCAGGCTGAGCAAATGCTGATACTGCAACATCTCACAGGAGGAAGCCAGGCTGGGCTAACAACCGACATGTAGTTTTATGCCTGCCTTTAGTGCTTCTTGAAGGTGGAGCAACACAGCCTGCTGAGTTCAGATGCTTTGTAACCATTATCTCAGGACAAGGCAAAAGGGCTGTTAGCTCACTCCAGCTAAAAAAGATCAATCACCTGGAGAGGTCCTAATACAGCTAGGAAAATCAAGACAAGCAAAACTCCCACACTGCAAATTTTGCTTCTGACAGCCAGGGTAAGATTATCACAGTGTCTTTCTTTTCCCAGGGCAGTCTTTTTGATCCCATCCCATCAAGCTGATGATAAGTACAGCCTACATTTAGATCTCTTGAAATCCTTGCCCATATGAGCATTGAATCTTGTTTTCCAGTAGAAAGAATGAGACAAAGAAACAGTCTCAGCATGCCAGGGTGGCTGGGATAAAGGCAGTCAGAACTGTGGACAGTCTGTGGCACGTGCTCACATGAAGAAGAGAGGGTGGCACAAAAGGAAGAACAGCCAAGCAAGAAGAGGTACAGCATATGGTGGAAGGAATGTGTTCATCCACCCTAGAGAGGGATGAAAGCATAGGCTGAGGTACCATGACCATGGAATTTATTTCTGATCTAAACATCCTGCAAATGCACACAGCATTACTTTTTATCTTTATTCTCCATGCAACCCACCAGGAACACCCCTCAGTTTGTTCTTTTATTTGTTATCAAAATACAGAAGTCTTAGCGAAGGTTCAAAGAAAAACATCAGATTTATAAATGTATTTAGGATAAAAATGCAAATGACCACCTGCACAACTAGATCCACCTTTTCAGACTCGGTGCACAGCTGCTTTCTACCTTATATAAGCTGACAACAGAAAATCTGTTGCAAAAAATCTTTTCAGCTTTGAATTTCCTTGTATTGTTCCATTGTTGTAAATATCAAATGGTAGTTTTGAAAAAAAAAAAATAGCCACTGCTGAGTTTTATTTTATTTTTTAACATTATGCATTCTAGTGAATATACCAAATCCTTAAGGTGCTTATGCCTGTTCTTTCAGGCTGTAAGATTGAGAGCATGCAGCTGAAGCATTTCAAGAGGGCATTATTATTTCTTTAGTGTGTAGTTCCTGTTGATTTAGATCCTCTAAATAGCATCCTTGGAGAATGCAGTATTGAAATGAAAAAAACCCCATCTCATGAAGTTGTACGTACTACAGTTTCAATTAAATTAGTGTATTGGAATGGAAAAGAGACTTGGATTGTAATTACCTTCTTCAACTTTGCCTTGGAAGGACCAAAGGAATTGTCAATATCTATACACTTGCAGAGTAACTTGAAAGATTAAATCTGATACTAAATTATCCTGCCTACTTTATGCTAGAGAAAATAAAGTATTGAATGTATTTTGTCAATACATACCATATTGTCAGAGAATTTTGACTGCAGACTACAGATTCATTTGGTCCAAGTACTACTTATGACTTATGTTAATGCATACACTTCTTTAACTTAAAAAAGACCTCCAAACCAATTTTTTATCTAAGAGCCAATAAAGCCAAGTTCAGGGAATAGGAACTTACCTTGTGAAAGCAAACATGCAAAGGGCTGAAGAACATTTATCATGATAAAGGATCCATCACAGCAAAAAATCCACCATAAATCTTTTAAAGCTCTTTACTAAAGAGACTACAAGCTGATTTTGACATGCTAGTTTTTTTGCCAAGTAACTGCAGTCTATCAAGATGTTAGAACTACCTTTAATGGCTTTTCTTGCTTGCTTATTCTCTGACAAATTGATGGGCAAGAAAATTCAAGAGCATCACGTATTCTACTGCAAGTGACTTAAATAGCAAGGTAGAATCTTTGCAGGTGTTTAACATCTTTGACTCAGATTCAGTCACAAACAACTTTAACTGATCTTTGCTATAATTGTATGCTAAGATTTACAGAAGCCTTAATTGCTAGTAGGATTGACATTTATTTTCCAGAAAGACTCTATTCACAACGAAGTCTTACTTATAAATCTAGGATTTGGAAGTGCAAGAGGAATGAGTCCACCAATTGGTGGTGGTGATTTGGTTTTCGAAATCAAAGGCTTCCTGCAAAGTTAGATGATCTGATAGTTTTTTTAAAACAATGCCTAAGGCCCTCTAGCTCTCAAGTGGAGCAATTCCATGTGTTAGAGAATACATAGAGCCCCATCAGGGCAACTGCAATTTGGTTTTGGCAATCTGAGGATAAGAAAAGCAGGCCTCCTCCCAGAGCCAGCCAATTCTCATAGTCTGAATACCTTTATTTCTAACCAGACAGAGAAGGAAATTTGTTGTGCTCAAACCTCACCAAGAAATCTCAAGGCAAACACAACCAACCTCTCAATACAACAGCAAGCTATTTTAGTTAGCCCTGGCTTTACAGACCAAGACAATAGTCAAACAACTAAATTTACCTCCATAAGCATTTAACTTCAAGGACCTCTACAGAAAACAGCTAAATCATAAACTACTCAGCCAAACTGAAACCTCACATGCCCTAACTCTGCTTGCTTCTCCGTGTTTACTGCTACAAACTGTCTTGTATATCTCTAGCCACTTCACTGACAAAGATGAAAATGGTTGTTATAGGAATTGTTATTATATTTATTTTGGACTGATTTTTCCATTAGCTTGACTTTAGAAGTCAAAAAATTAATGCTTCACATACAGAGTAGCCAGGATGCTCTTCAAAATAAGGGTATCCATACATATAAGGTTGCCAAGAGTTTGTTTTGGCTAAACAGAGAAGGGTGCACAGGTCTAGGCAGATGATATTTCTTTCTTATAAAAAAAGAAGAGCTCAAAAGTTGTTGTGCAGTCTTCAATTATAACAATCATACTTTTTCATATGCTGAAAATAAAGCCAGAGAAAGCCAATCTAGAGGTCTGTAGGTCAGTAGGTTAAGAGGCTGTTGTGTTGTGATCTGCATATAGCATCATAAATGGTGTGTAAGTGCACACACAGAAGAGAAAAATGCTACATCTTTGCACAGATGTAGCAAAAAGCTCGTAACTAGAGACAAAAGTTTCCTAGGAGTAGAAGTAATTAATCTCTGCAAAAGCTTGTCCAATGAAATGGCAAATTCATCACTACTTTATGGCTTTAAATAGAGTGCATTTTCAGAAGATGTGCTCCCTTTCAGCTTTAAAATATTAAACTCTACAGGATTCACTTACATAATGTGGAAACTAATCCCATCCTCAGCGGAAATTCTTAGATAAGTTTTGTGGCTTCCTGTCAGGCAAACAGCCAGATCAGGCCATTGTAATGCTACTTCCTCCTCCACCCCTCAAAATTTAAGCAGTGTGTATTTTATAACCAGTATAGAAGGGAGAAGGGAAATTACTATTATCTATCTTGAAGGCAAACTTAAAGCTTCTCTCAGACAAGAGAGGTTTCTAAAATCCCAAATAGAATTTCTTCTTAATTCTTAAGAAAACTATCAACCACCTAATTTCCTTTTGGTTTTGAGAAAACTAGTCTTCTTCCCTGTTTCAGAAAAGAAGACAGAAAATTCCATCCTAGTAATAATTCAGGGAACAAAACTCACTGTTATTGTAACAAATGTGCCCCAATATATCCCACTTAGTAAGGATACATACAACTCTTTACTATAGACAGCAAATAAATTCCTTTTTCTTTGACATGCTCCTGGTTATTTCCCTGGGAGCTGGAGGACTTCTTGAGACTTTAAAGCAAGTTAACACAATGGATTGGGCCAAAACTTTCCAAATGTAGCTAGCAGAGTGGTTGCTAGGAAAATCAGCTCAAACGCGGGTCATTCTGGCCTGAATCTTGGATGAGAGGCTTCCCCAGCTCACGAGTACCGTGCCTGAACAGGCTGTGCAGTAGCAAGTAGATCACACTAGAAGCCTGGCAGATGAATTCCCACTTCTACAACTATCTCAATGGGCTACTAATGCAAAATAATCCTCTCAGTAATGAGGACAGGAATGCACAGAGCAGCTAGTAAGGAATCCTACATGCAACACAGAGAACACGAGGTACAAAACACTCTTGCTGCCCTTCCCCAGGACTGTGGTTATGCTGTGCTTACTCCCACCCACTAACAATGTGGTGGCATTTGATCATTATTGACCCAGAGGGTGAAGCGCTATCGCTGAAATTGGTGATGTTCCAACTCTGACTCCTTTGTTCTTCTGAATCTTGTCATTTAAATTTCAATTCAGCCAGCCAATGCTTTGTTTGAGATCTGATGGGAACATAGGAAAACGCAGCATGATTTACACGTATTAAATTTGAAGGTCTGAAGAAGTGTCCTAAAATTAGACCCTTGGCAACAATAATCACCATAACCATTCATTTTTCATTGCATTTTCACAAGATTGTTCTGGATTCCTTTCCCCACCCACGACGTGGGGCGGCCCAGTTCTAGTTCCATTTCCATCTGAAGAACCATTCCGACGTCTTGAAGGATGGGGAAAGGGAACTCCAGAGGTTTTCTCAGGGGTTTCTTTTGTCCCTGAGGCTGGAGGGGAGAGGTGCCCTCCCCTCCCCCCACGCACGTGGTCCCATGGCAGGCACAGAGACAGCACACCGGGCATGGAGAGGAGGCAAGAAGAGTTTATTGTTGGGGATGTTACATTTATAGGGTTTAGGAGGATTCACAGGGTAACCAATTAGAAGTCTCAAGGGGCTTACAGGAACACCCAATCACAGGAAGGGGTTAACAAAGGCCAATGGGAAACACCTCGGGACACCTTCCCAGGACATTCCTGCATGGATAACACTTGTCCTGGGGGGTGCTGGGAAGAAGAAGCATGTGTTTGCAAAGACCACCAAAAGCCATTTTAAGACACATTTAAACAACAGATTTCCCATATAATGCAGATTTACTGCCACAGATTGTTTCTACGACAATACTTTAGGAGGGTTGATAAAAAAATGTGGAAATGTAATCTCATTACAGAAGATGTGAAGGTAGCTAAGGACACAAACCTTTGCAATTACATCTTTGAAAAGGCATACACTGCTATTATTAATAGGAGTTCAAACCAATTTTAATTAATTGCATAGGATATTCATCTACTTAAAACCAGGATATAAAGCCTGTGGGAAAAATTGCTTTAACAATGTTTATTTTTTAAGATACATCTATTGTTGCTTTATAAAACCACTGGAGTATCCGGGCAACTGACAATCTGAAAATAAGCCAGGCAATGCTTAGTTTGGGATTTGATGGGAATGCAGGAAAATGTGTGATTTACATATATTAAACTTATAGATCTGAAGTGGTCTCTGCAAGTGGTCTCTCTGAAAGGTTGTAGCCAGATCAGGGTTGGTCTCTTCTCCCAGGTAATAAGTGACAGTACCAGAGGAAATGGCCTGAAGTCACACCAGGGGAGGTTTAGACTGGATATTAGGAAAAATTTCTTCACAGAAAGGGTGGCCAGGTGTTGGAACAGGCTGCCCAGGGAAGCGGTGGAATCACCATCCCTCAAAATGTTCAAAAAGTACATGAATGTGACAGTTGGGCA
This sequence comes from Chiroxiphia lanceolata, assembly GCF_009829145.1. Classification (NCBI taxonomy): domain Eukaryota; kingdom Metazoa; phylum Chordata; class Aves; order Passeriformes; family Pipridae; genus Chiroxiphia; species Chiroxiphia lanceolata. The sequence goes on from NC_045641.1 coordinate 15,587,916, forward strand.
TATGGTTTAGTGGTGAACAAGGTGGAACTGGGTTGACAGTTGGACTCAGTAGTCCTAGGATATTTTTCCAACTTTAATGATTCTATGATTCCATGAAAATGAAAGCAACATCTTCCCTGTTTGTGACACACAGCTCTATTTCAAGTAAGCTCACATTTCCTGAACACAGCAAGAACAGTTGTTATTTACAGACGCACAGTAAAGTGCCAAAACATCTTTCAACAAGCCAGTTAGCTTCCAAATTTCAGCAAGGTCCATCTCCCAGTGATCGGCTCCCAGCTTGAGCAACAAGAAGCTTCTCCTTCCATATGGAGAAGACAATCCCACTCATGTATGACAAGTAACTCTCTTCTATCACCACATACTTTAGCAAGCCACAGTGCACTGCCAAATACAGTGGTGCCTTCTAACCCCCCAAAGTACCTACTCATTTCTGTTCCTGGTAGCCTTACACACTCCTAGCTATGGCAGCACTGCAATGACAATGATCTGTACTAATCTTTTTCCTCATTTCCTGTTCCTTGTATCCCAATTATCCCTGAAACTGAAGGAACAGTATGAGGTCCTGAGCATATTCTCAGATTAAGCACAAAAACTGGCAAATCAAGGGCATTTTAGCTACACGTGGCTATGTAGAGTAGCATTTCTGTTTCATGGAGAGATTATTTTTGTTTGCCAAATGATGTTTGTTAGCAAAACCAATTATCTGCATCCATCTAAAGCATACTTTAAGAAGGATGTTTTTCTATAAAACATGCCTCAGCTGACATACAGATGTCACTGGATTGAAAGTAAAAAGCACGTCCTATATAAGAAGGGATTAGCAAGGAAAGCAATGTTTTTTAGGAAAAAAAAATTAGGATGGTGAATATAGACAAAGAGTCTGAGATAACTGGAAGCAGTAATTTTCACAGACTGGGCTTTACAATTTTTCATTACACAAAACTAGATGATGCATTTAAAATGCAGTATGTCAACTACTACAGGGCCAACACACACTTGAGCATTTATATTTCATATGTGCATCATCCAACTAAGAAGAGTGAATATTTCAGAAAATCATCATATGTCAGTCTCAAAAGCATAATTACTTTGCTTTTCTCAATTTGTCCTCCATTTTTTTCTTCTTAGACAGCAATAAATAGAATGAATATGTGAAGAAAGTAAGAATGCTGTGAAATTTAATAATAAAGCAGCAAAAGGAAATCTGCTAACTTTCTAAGGAACTACACTTTAAAAAAATGACACCTTTTCAACAGTAAACTTTCAAGTTTCATTTTGCTCTCTCAGACCAGACATGAAAGTTTAACAAACAGAAAAAAATGTCAAAATAAGACAATTTAAAGATGAGCAAAACTTGTTCTTCTACTAAAACTCAACATACGATATATATTTAAAAACCCCGAGGATATTCTAGCTAAACCAGTCACTAAAACAAGCAACCAGTCATGAGAGAACTTGAAGTTTCCTTGTTCTCAGAAAGAGTGTTGTTGGAAACCCTGAAGTTATGATTTCAAGCAGCGTTGCACTAAGCAGCTGGTCACCTCATCGAGACAGCACAGGACTGCCACCTTGTGAAAAACAAAACCCATCAGAGCTCTATTAACAGGACAAAAACCAACTGTCCTCAGAGACTACTAAATACTCTTCCCCTACTTTTTAACAGAAGTAATCCATCTATCAACGCTCTAGAAAATTAACATTAAAAAATCTTTCAGCATTGCTTATGGTATAAAATTCCTGCTAATTTTGAACATGAACATGTGTTGTCAAAGAACTTAAAAGGAATGAAATACAGAATGCTCACCAATAGCAGAAAATACACTTCACAGCATAAACTATTATCAAACTTCCTATCTTCCCAAATAATAACCTATTTATAGCTAAAAGAAAAAATTGTCCAATTATTTGGGGTTTTTTCCCCCACCTTAAAACAATTCAGCCATGCTGTGACTGTTCAGCTGTTTTTATTATTCCCACAGTTACTGAAAAATAATCTTCTTTCTCTCTGAGAAAAACCGAACCTGAGCCTTTATTTTTAAACAGCCATTATGGAAATGTTTGCTATGTTATTTGTTTTTACCTTGGATATTTCAACAAATTAGTGTGATTTTATTCTAAATGGATAACTGACTAATAAAATTTACAAGAAATGATCATTTTAATGCTGTTGTAAGACATTTCATTGCCAAATGACACCTGCTGAGGAATTAACCTAAAGTAAGCAATTATGATTCTATTGAATCTAGAAGACCATGGCGACTTAAACCAGGATAAACAGAGTCCTGCTAATATTTCACAAATAACTACAATGGAAATATTTCAGGAGCAAAATATTAAAATCCATTTTTCAATGGATTTAAACAGTGCTACAGCTATTTGTCAAAGTCCTAGGAGATACTGATGGAATTTGGACACCTTTCTTTATGAGTAATCACGATACAACCACCCTGATTTCTGGACTGAATTGGCTAACACTGAATATTACCTGCAAACACTCTAAGGTTCATCAGCAAAAGTGAGAATGTAGTTTTACTCTATATTCTCCTTTCATACTTTAGTAATTCATGGACATTCCTCTTTAATTAAACTTATATCAACTCAGCCTGCTTTTAAATTAGCAAAATACATTAAGAATAATTGTATTTCTAAATTAAGTATAGTAATAAATCCCACGATAAAATATTATCCCATCTTCTAATATTGGTTAAAAAGCCCCAACAGGTCACAGACATCTCTCTGCATGTAATTTTTCTAATGTCTTGTGATGTGGAGCTCATTAGAAAGGTATTGTGCTCTAAATTTTGGTGGACTTTTTGCATTCACTTTTCTCTACAAAAGAAATGCTTTAAAATTGCAAATATTTAAACCCAGTTCTTTTCACCTGAAACATAGCTGCTATCTCTGTCAAAAGTAGGAAGTGTGAACAATCTCTTACCAGTGTTGATGAGCAAAGGCATTCAGAAGACAGTAGCAACAGACATCCTGGACAAAATACCTGTGGACTATATGCACAGGAATTTTTGCAAGGAAATTTTTTTTGCCAAGGGAATGAACACCTGCTCCTCTACATAAAGCCAGAAAAAGCTCTGGATCTAGAATACAATTCAGAATGCTAGCCAGACCCCCATGACTTCCCACATTGCCATACCAACTCAGTAGTAGTATTTCAGGGCACAAATGAAGTTGTACTTAAGAGGCAAATGCTCTTAATGTTGCTTAGGATTTTTTTTTCTATGGCATCCTGTTACGACCCGCCCCTGAAAAAGGGAGGGGGGTAACCCAGGTTTTTACCAATAATTCCCTTGGGGTGGATTAGAGTGAAACGACACTGAATAATCGGTGTCTGAAAACATATACTGGCAAGGTTTATTTTAACAATTCTGTATTAACAAGCATGCTAACAGTTTGGGTGTTGTCATGAAACAATGTAACATAAAGATAACTTTTGGGGGGCAGAAACTGTTTAGGGGAGAGGAAAACCAGGATGAGAGTGAGGGAAAAGAGAAGCTGAGAGTACAAAAGAAATGGACATAGTCACCGCCCACGGGATCCAGCGATGCTTGAGAGTGATGGTCATGATTCGCAGGTGGTGGGGGAGAAGAACTCCCAAATTCTCAAAGTCACCAGTCAGTTTATATACCCTCAGCATGCCTTTGCACCTCCCTGGCATGAGGAGTTGTTTGCCTTTTAGGGCTTAGCACTGGAGGGAGGGATGGGCCCGATTGGTCACCTGAGGTATCTTCTTGCCTTTTAGGGCTTAGCCCCTCTGAGGCAATTTCTTGCCTTTTTAGGGCTTAGTCCACCTGAGGCATCTTCTTGCCTTTTTAGGGCTTAGTCCACCTGAGGTATCTTCTTGCCTTTTTAGGGCTTAGCACTGAAGGGATGGGCTCAGCTGTCCATCTGAGGTATCCCCTTGCGTTTTTAGGGCAAAAAGTCAAAGCCCGCAAACTCCTGGAGTGCATAAATCATTAACTATTTCAGTCTCTGACACATCCAAAAACAAAATTGGAAGCAGAAGGCACACAATACTTCCCCTCCCAATCCATCACACTGAAATTACAAGAAAATATCCTGGACACTGCAAGAACCACACTGGATTCTTGAAAAGCAACCCATTTCAGGTTTCTCTTGTCCCCTCAACTTCATGAAGCAAATAGGGAGTGAGTGAAAATGGCTTTCCCTATGGTACACACATTGGCAATTACCAGCAATTACCAGCAAATTACCAGGCTGGCAAGAAGCAAACAGTAAGCTGGCAAACAAATTCAATACAAACACACCTACTCACTGAAGAGTGGCTTTAGGGTTTCCTTAGAAGAAACAGGGCTGCAAATACATTGGACAGGATAATCTGAGTTCACCACATTAATCACAGTATTAGTACAGGGAAGGAACTGAGCCAGGACATTGATCTGCATATTGTAAAAGAAAAGAATAACAGCACTGATCCAAGTCCGTAACTCCCCAGTACTGACCTTCTGAGAAACAATACCATTTCAGAGTGTCTTGAGTGGCAATAATCTGGTATGTTTGCATAGATTTGGCTGCAGTATTTTCATTACAGGAAAATAATGAATTTAAAGAGGCTACACAGTACCTGAAGTTTCGGCCGCCACCCTCCCCTGCCACATATTTTAGTAATCAAATATTTTTGAGTCTTAATAAAGTTATTTACTGACAGGAACCATTACAGCCTTCATTTATTCTGATGATAATGCACACTAGATGCTTTTAAATATATAGAGAGAGATATATATAGAGATATACACACACATTGTATTTTTTACCTTTGTAAAACAAAATATATACACCCAAGTCCCATTAGATACATATAAATATGGAAAACATTTCAAAGAATAATTCAGTAATGCCATTAGTATTTCTTGAAGATTACACATCAAAGATCTTTGAAACACTCAGCTCAACCTGGGAGTTCACTCAGAGCCAATTTCAGTACAAACTTCTGAGTACACAACCACAGGACATAGGAGCCTGATTATTTAAGAGACTATTCACTGGGCTGTAATCCACTGTGGAACCACTCATCTGACATATGTAAATGACTGCTTCTAATAGGTCACATTACCAACCGCAATTTACCTTTTGTTGTACAGTAACATTTATTCCCCAAAGAAGGTACATGCACACAGCCTCCGCGGTGTTTTATAAATATCAGTTTGAAATAAAATGTTCAAAATGCTCCAATGATTTAAGAGCCTACCTTCTGTTTGCAAAACTAAAGTAAGCATTTACTGACAAAAAAGAAATGAAAATTCACTGGGATGTAGGAGGTTTTGAAAATATTGTACTTTAGTAGTGGTTCATACCTTGACCATTAGGAAACCTAGAAGGAAGTGGCCTGATCCAAAGAATAAATATGCACATGGATAAATAAACATAATGGTTGAAATCCTTTTTTCAAAGAGAAACCTCTGAAACATAAACTGTCATACCTTCAAGGGCATGTTATATATTTTATTATAATGAAAAATGATTGTAAACATCTCCCTCATTTTACATCTATTACAGAAAGGTGTTCTCACACTTCTCCTCATATTGAATTTGTTAATTCTCATAAATTCAATGTATGGAACATCTTCACATTATAACATATCAGATCTTGCATTCAGCTGCAAGAATATAAGCAAAGAGCTTACTTCCCCAATTCCAACCGGGAAAATTAGCCCTCGCATGATGCAAAACATACTGTTTCACTCCAGAGTCCAGTCCTGAAATAGAACTGGGTTTTCCTACCTGTAAAAGTATTCAAAAAAAAAAAAAAGTTACCACATAAACCTCTGTATTTCATCACTGTTTTCCCACCGGAATGTTCTGTTTAGAAAAAGATAAAAAGTTACAGCATTTACTACAATATAAAAAGCCAGCTCCAGAAGTTGTCTATACATAGATGGAAATGGAATATTGAGCCTATATATTAAGAATGGCAAAATAAAGTAACGAAATTCTAGCAATTTTTGAGGAACTGTGACTGCTAATAAACACACAAAATACATCAAGATCCAGAATATCGATTTTGATTTTAGTGTATCAGTAAAAGTCCAGCCAGCAAATATATAGAATGGAACCAATACATATTTTACAAGCTCGTGTCTTTGGAACACTTTTCTCCAGACATAAAATGTGTAATGTCTGTTATCTGCTAGTAAATACTTATGAACATAGGTAAATTTCCAGATCAGGAATAAAGAGATGATGGTGATTAAGCTGTACTGCACAGGGTGCTTTCGCAATGACAGAAGGAATTTCCTGATTTTAGTAGGGGTCAATAAATGAGGGAATGAAAAAAAAACAGTAAAGGACAGAAAATAAAACAGCTGAGGAAAGTGCAAACAGGCTTCATGGCTACTTCTGTCACCAACAACTATTCCACCATTGATGATAACAAAACCAAAGAAGACAGTTACTAATATGATGTACGGCCAAGTTAAAACAGTAAGTGTAACTAAGTTTTTAGGTGATATGAGATATTTAATAAGAAACTGCAATATTCTGGTCAAATCTGAAAATGATCCTTTCTTGGAAGAAATCTTTTCATCTTTCTTCTTCTGTAATTCAGTCTTCCAGGCTTCATTTAGTTTTTCTGCCACAACATTTCCAGCACAAAAAACTGTCCACACAATATTTGTCTGACGAAACATGAAGCCACAAAATCCCAGGAGAGCTGATGTTTTATGGTTACCATAAAGGCACATTAAATAGGCAAAGAGAGTAAAAAATACTGAACCCGGATCCGTATAATAAAGGAATGTAAAAAAGTAAAGGGTGGGAAACATTGCAAGAATTAATGTAGACAAGATTCTCTGGAAGCCAGACACAGCCTAGAGAAGAAGCAGAAAAATACGGTTAGCCAACGTCCAACAAAACAGAATAACAAATTAGAAGAAAATTTGTATCATTCTTGAGAATTCTGTTAACACAATGTAATATCTCCTATGCTCTTTGGTTCCATTACTGCACAAATACCGTTTTGTTAACCTCCTGCTATGTTAACGTAGTATTGGACTACACAATGTTAAAATCCAAGTGAAAGTACAGAACATTACTGCAGGTGAGTTAAAAACATGGCAACAAAAATACACCAACTTCTTTCGTATGTCAGGTGTGCACATATTTGTGGCATTAAAATCACGGTGGGAGCATAACTGGTCCCATACCTAGGATGAAAGAGCTACACTAATGGGCAAAAGGAAATAAAATCAATGTTTTATGCCCCTGCAATCTCATCATCGGATTCTGCTTATCTGTGAGACAGCACCGTTCTATGCCTCTACTATCACCTCTTTTGAACCCAGTACATGAGTGGCCAGCTCCAAGTTTCTAATCTACAGCGAAGCTTTTATTGTTTATCCTCATTATAATTCATGAGTTAGAAAAGAAACTTTAAAAAAGATAGAAGACCATGCAGTTAAAAACTCCTCCTAATTATCCCACTCACAACATGATGCAACATAAATCACAACATTAAAAAATTTTGCATGATGTCTCTGAATGATGTAGCGTGGGGTGAAACAGCCACTTACCACCCTACAGAAAAGAGGAACAGACAAAATGCTGAGCTCAAAAAAGTGCCAAAAATACCACTACATTTCCCAATGCTTAGCCTACTGTCATAAACCCTTTTTCTACATTTATATTTCCACTTACAAGTATAAAATTAAGTGTTCTGAAAATGGAAACAATTTATTGGATCTGATCCAATTCTGTAGAGTGGATGTGCTTAAACATGAAGAGGCTCCTGTAAGAAAATACATCAAAAGAAATTCTCTTTATAGAAAAAAGTGTTTTTAAGGTTAAAAGTCAAACACTAAGTAACTTTACTAAAGTTAAAGATTTTTGAATAGACTGTTAATCATTGAAACAATTTACCTACTGTAGTGGTGTATTCTCCAGAACCTTAAATATACAGCATTTTTGTATCCAAGTTGAACTGTTATGGTCTGGATGTGTGGACAGCTAGACAGGTAATAACTATCCCACTGTACCCAAAGGACAGTAACAATCGGAGTATCATAGAATCTATACTGGGACCTGTCCTCCTTAATGTCTATGACTAGAAGGCAGCAAATGTACACTATCAGCAAGTCTGTAGTTGACACTATTGGGTCCCACTTGGGTGGGACCAAGCAATTTGCTAAAGAGCAGAGTTGTCATGCAGATTGACCTAGACAGGCTGGAGGAATGGGGCAACAAAAATATTATGAAATTCAACAAGGATGAATCCAAATGCCTGCAGCTGAAAAGGAAGAAATCCCCACAATGAGGGGCTGCTGCTCTGTGGAAAGGGACCTGAGGGTCTTCAGAGGTAGTGAGGTGAACATGAGGTGGCAGCATGCCCTGGCACTAAGGAAGAGCAACAGTCTCCTGGACTTCATTAACGAGAGTAGATCAAGTGAAGTTATTATCCCTCTTTACTCTACTTGTTAGGCCGCACCTAGAATACCACGTCCAATTCTGTGCCCTGATAAAAAAAGCCCTTGTGAACTGTAATGGTAGAGAGCCACCAAGACAGCTTGGGGCTGAAGAACCTGCCCTGAGAGGAGAGGCTGAGGGAGCTGGCCTTGTTCAGTCTGGAAAACAGATGGCCTGGGGGGACCAAACAGCAGCCTACCAATACACCTAGGATGTCATCAAGAGAGCCAGGCTGTCAAAGTGGTACACAGTGAGAGGACAAGAGGCAACAGGAATAAACTGAAATGAGAGGTTCAGACTGGAATTACGGACAATCTTTTTCACCGTGAGGCCAGTCAGTCATGAAGCAGATTGCCCAGAGAGGTTGTGCAGTCATCCATGGAGTTTTCCAGGCTCCAGTCCTGAGCAACCTATCTGATCTCAAGACTGGCTTGTGCTGGGATAGAGGGTGGCCTTCCTAAGGTCCATTCCACCCTCAATCATTCTCCAGTTTTTTGCAACTTGAATTATTCTCCATTTCCAAATACTGACATCAAGCCTGGTATCGTTCTAAAGAACTCAGTTTAAATACAGCCCACAGGGCTGCAGGATTCTGCAGTTGAAGGTTTATGAAGAGTCTTAAGCAATTCCAACTAGATGAGCATTCAGACATTTGGATTGTAAGTCTGTATGCATACTAACTAACTTTTCTTTCAATAGGACTCCTTATAGTTATGTGCAAGAGTAAATTTTTAGAGGATTGCACCTTGAGTGAGAAAAATAGAAATTAAAAAAAAAAAATTAGAGAAAAAGAATGGGCCTCCCTGGCCAAACTGGTGGCAGTACTTACAGACTTACAGTCATATAAAACTGAGGACAGCTCACGTATATAGTATTTAGTGAAGGGGACATATACTAAGCCATCAAAGTTGCTTGTACGACCGCATAAAACTATTTTACTTTGACCATACCTTATTCTTCTGATGGATCTTGAACAGAAGCAAATATAGTAAATAAAAGTTCCCAGCGCTGAAGAGGAGGTTGATAAACCTGAGCATTCCCACAGAGCACACCACGCTCCCGGTCCATCCGAGGAGCCACGCCGCGGGCTTCACTACTCCCACCGAGACCAGGTACAGGCCAGGCAGCGTGGTGATCATGGGGTCCCACTGCACGGCCGACAGAGAGAGAGACAGAGAGGGTTACGGAGCAGCTCCCACAAAAGGGGCCAGAGACGCGCGATGGTTCGGGCACACCACCCGCGCCGCGGCCCGCTCTGTCAGCCCGGCTGTTCAGCGGACTTCTGGCATTATTTACACTGAAGGTTTTGAACGCTGTGTGCCCTGGCGCTGCTGCCCCACCAAGGGACAAAACGAGCGTTCGGGCAACAAGGACGGCAGGTGAGTCCCTGCGTTCAGACATCCCCGACCCCGAGCGACAGCTACGCTGCTGCGGCAGGGATGCTGTGAGGATCCTGACCTGCAGGAAGCGGCCGTGGCAATAGGCCTGCGCCTGCGGGACGTGGAACACCTCGTCCATGTAGGGCCCGCGCTGGCGGCGGCTGATGGCCGCGAAGAGCAGGCAGGACAGCAGGAAGGCGCCGCTCATGGCCCCGGAGAAGCCGTAGGCCTCAGAGCGCTCCATGCCGCCGCCGCGCCGGCCGGGAAAGGCCGCCCTTCCGGGGAGGGACGGCGGGAGGAGCCGGCGCGTCCCGTCCGCGGCAGCTGCCGGGCGGGAAGGGGCGCGGGGGGTGCGGCCGCCTCTGGCCCGCGCGCGTGGGGGTTGTCTGTGGGAAGAGCTGAAACCCCCCGGTCGGAATGCCTGGGTGTTGGTAGAGCCGTGTTTTCGGCGGGACAAGCGGGCGCCTCTCCGTGTCCCCAGGATGGAGCGGACGCACCAGCTGGAGCTGTTCCCTAACTACAGCGTCACGCTGCTTCTCTTCCGACACGTGAAAAACGCCGCTGCTCTACGGAAAAAAGCCATGGAAGGATCCATCGAAGGAGCGCTGATAAACCCTGCGATGGTGAGTGAGCCTTTGTGCTGTCCTGTTTGCGTGGAAATCCTCGTGGGAGCTCAGGGAAAAATGACCTGGGCTTGTAGTCGCTGTCACACGACTTTATTTGCGTTACATTTCCTCCGCACTCTGCTCAAACACCCTTCTTTGATTTCATTATTGTGTCCTACAGCGTAAGGGTTCGTCTGTGTAAAACGAAGAGCCATGGCAGGATTGGCCAGAACAATTAATTTCACATCCTACTAAATCAATGGCCTTGATTAATTTCACATCCTACTTGGTGGAGCTACTTAAATCTACTTCATGTGTAAAATGTAATGGTACTTGCTTCATGCTGTCAAATATGTACTATTTGGGCCCTTTTTTCTCATTTAAACCCGTAACTAGTTTCAGAATCTAGTCTTTTTTTTGTTAGAATTAGTAAAGCAGTAGTTAGGGAAGGGGGGAAAAGTAACTGGCAATTTATTGACAGAAGATTCATTAACATGATTCTTTTTTCAGAAGATTTCAGTAACCTGATTGAGAGAGGGTAATCTTTATTTTTATGACAAGTATTACCTCATGCAGGAAATAAACACATTGACTTTGGAAGAGCAAGAATTACTAAAATAACGAGGAGGATACTGTTTTGTTCACTTCTATGACTGCAGACTTAGGCAATCAAAATTAAGTGGTCAGGAGTTTTTTCAGATTTTCATAAACAGTATGTTAAATTTCTGTGTAATGGTTTCTGTCATATTTTACAGATTGTAGATCCTTTTCAAATTCTCGTGGCAGCCAACAAAGCAGTACATCTACAAGAGATAGATAAAATGAAGACCAGAACTCTCTATGCAGAAATTATTTTCAATCTTTCACCAAACAATAATGTAAGATTTACTGAATACATTTCTTTTTTTTTGCCAGAGCTTACTAAGATCCACACAGCCAAACTAAAATTCAGAGTTTACCTGCCTAGTAATAGAAGTTACTGTTATTTTTAATAACACTAATACGCTGTTATTGTTTATAGCTTGTCAGAATTGCATTAATGTAAAACATTTGTCAAGTTATACTCTTGGTGTGTTTGACCCAGTAACTAAAAAGATTGCTTATATGTAGCAAGAAAGTGACTCATAATATTTTTATGTTTTTTATCTTTTCTCAGATTTCAGATGCATTTAAAAAGTTTGGCATTTCAGACAGTGACACAGCAGTACTCATTGTTCTGCTGGATAGCTACAAAACTGTAAATCTGGAAGATATAGCATCACAAGTGGAAGGCCAACAGGTTTCTCTAGATGAACTCCCCCAGCTAACAGACACTGCCAGAGTTAAAAAGGTGTGTAGCCAAAAGAGAAGAGAAAAGGGATAGTTTATTTAATTGTCTGATTAAATATCAATGGACATAATTAACTTAGCATGTATATTTCTTTAACTTAGGATCTGTATTTCTTTAGTTTCCAGTGAACCTTGATCAATTATTTCTTAAATTTTTTTAGTTGAAACAAGTTCTAGTTGTCACACTTCAACATCACAAAGTTTAAGTCTTCAAATTATTAACATTATCATAAAAATCAATTCCAGATTGCTGCCTACCATTCAGGCACTTTTGCTTCCTGTTTTCTCAGTCAAATATCTGTTTAATTAAAAATTCCAGTCCTGAACAGTTTCATAATCTTAGGCACATAAATAGCCCCAGTATGGGTGGCTAAAATAAAAACGTGCTGGTTAGCTGTTAGGAGCTGTCTTAGGGCATATGTGCTCTTAACAGATTAGATAGGTATCTTGGAGCATGTGTGTTCTACATGATAAAATTCAAGTAACTTAAATCATCTTGATCGTGTCCATCAAAGTAATGATAGGAGACACATGAATAAAATTGGACAAATCATAGCATTTAACATGTGGAACCACAAGTGCTGCTCTCATTCAGTTTCTTGATTTCCTTAGTCTTGCAGTTTCAGAATTTGCTTGGTTCCTCAGTCTCGATTTTGTCTTGCAGTCACAAGAAGAGAGGAATTTCCAATGTAAGAATGGCAGAGAGGGGAAAATTTTTTCATGTATGTATGTATTTTTAGAAGCTATGTGATAATTTTTTCCTTCCTTATACAGCTTTTCTGTTTTTCTTGTTCTTTTTTTTCTGCAGATATACAAAGTTACTCCACAAGAAGAAAAAATCAGCACCTTATTGGATAGTGTTGTTTGCAGAATGTCAACGAAAGATGTCTTATGAAAATGTGGAAATACATTTTTTAAAAGGAAAAAGGACTTTTTAAGGTGTAAAAACACTTCATTGCAGTTCATCTTGCATTTCAGAGAAAGTGGAATAGTACTGAGTAGTTTGATGACATCTGATCTTTAACCAAGTTTGGATACCAAGCTTAGTAATCTTATCTGTGTTCTAAGCACAGAGAGCAATTCTGCCATGCAAAGCAGAATTTGCCTTTGGTATTTCTGTCCTTTTTCTTTACAAGGGAAAATTGCCAGTGCTCTAAGCTGAACATAAACAGAAGGATTGGAAATCTCTACTTACTTTTCTCTTTTATCAACAATGTTTTGCCAGTCCCAGACAGGATTCAAACATTCTAAATAATTTTTATTAACCCTCCCCGATTTGTTTTATTGGTACACTTGATGGATGATACTCTTTTAAGGATACTACTGCCAGAAAAGGTGTCTTTATGGCCCAAGTATTGCTGATGGACTAGAAAAAGGAAAGTTTCCATAAACTATCAGCAGCATCTCCCTCCTTGTGCTAATGGTATAGAGCACTTCAGTGTTGGTGTTAAAGGATAATGAGTGGTGCTTTTACATTATAGCACTGGATTATGCACGGTGATGCTGACTTCCTAGGGCCTAGTTCCAGGTGCAGAATTCACAGACAAATTTGCACCATACATTTATTCACTTAAAATTGTCAATACAGCTTACACGGCGTTCTGAAAAGATCGTGGAACTTGTTTTGGTTTTTTTGAACCAGTGTTAGGAAAGGCCATCAAAGGGAAGTAGGAAGACTATTGATTTTCCAGTAGTCACGAGGTGCAAGAGCCCTGCATGAGTATCATTTAATCACACACAGGCACCCTGTTTAAGTAAAACTACTGTCCTAGTTAGGTAGAAATGCATAGTTTGTTATTGTTATACTGTATGGATTTTCTGGGATGTGCTAAAACTGTGTAGTTGTCTGCATTTTTTTTTCCTAACGTTCTCTGAGTTATTATGATTTCTGTACTTACAAGATACTTGGAAGAGTATGCCCCACATTCTTACATGTAGTGTTTGGAAAAACAATATATTTTGTCAGATAAGTCTGAATTAGAGTTGAAATGTTGTCCAGTACAGTAAACAGACCAGTGAACTGACATATAGACCTACTTTTGTCTGTGTTTCTGTATTAATTATGGAAATCCCTAGCTTGTGTTTTGCATTTTGATTTTGGTTAAGTCTTCCCTCAGTTTAAACCCAAGAGTACAAATATCATTTTTTTTCTTACCAACCAGACCAATGGCAAATTTAGTTCCCAAGTACCAAAGGAATTCCAAGATTTATCAAAGGAAAGGATTTGGGAGAAATCACTGTGCTAACTTCTTGCTTTAAAGATGGTTTTACAGAATGCATCATCCTCTCTAAAGGGAAGTGTGAGGCAGTAGTAAAAAATGGAGCTTGGAAGGGCTTACGTCTTTTAAAAAAGATGTGTGTAACATCAGGATGTGAGAATGACCATGGAAAATAAAAGACTTGTTTTCCTTTTCTGACAGTCCAGTTGGTACATGGAACATATCATAAGATTTACTGGCTGAACTACAGTGTTTTTGGTAGCTTAAAATAACAGCAGACAGCTTTGCTTAAACCACAGCCTTTTTTGAACATGTGTAAAATATCTGTCCAGTTTCTTTAATATAGGAGAAATAGTAATAAAATGATCACTGCATAAAAGTTTTGACACACAAGTTGTGAAGTTGGGGTTACAGTTTCTACTTCTCGTTAGTCTGTTTCACTGGTGCAGAAACATTAAATAGTTTGTTACTGTTGACATAAGGTAATTTGGGAAATTTTGATTTACTGTGAGACCCAAATGAGGTATTTTCATGGGTGGATTTACAGGAAATTATTTTGGGAACTGAAGCCTCCAAAGTAGAACTCAGGCAGATGATTTGGGTCTGTTAGCAATGAAGACTATGCCCTGCAAGACCACAGGTTACCCCTAGTCCTAGTTGCATTATTCGGGTTAACCAGTTATTTACAAAAACTGGTAATAAACGTAGATTTTGTTCACCCTGCAAAGTCACTCTTGTATTTCTGAACACGCTAAAAATTAGTAAATTTGAATCTCTAATGTTACTGTTAAATCAGCCAAGGCAGTTTTCCAGCAAAGCAAAATTTTAAGAAAAAAAAGATAGGTTTTTCAAAACATTTAATGTTCTGCTGCTGTCTCCTCTGGACTTTCATACCTGATCTCCACTATCACAAGGTGAAAGAGGAAGCTGAAGTATATTCAATACTTTATCTAGATCTCCAGGGCTTCAAAGGTAGGATTATACCTGCAGGATTTATAAATACAACAAATCCAAAATTATGATGTGTGGTCAGTTGTTCTAGCTTTTTTTTTTCCTAGGTGGGGTGTTTTTTGGAATTTGGGGGGTTTTTTGCCTCTGCTGCCTTTTCAGTATTGCATATATGACAAAAGCTGAGGAAAACCAGCAGTCTATACTTCTAAATTCAATGCCTAAAACCTTGTCCACCACAAAATTCACTTTCCTGCTTGAAGGCTTTGCAATACATGAGTTTCTTGTGGGAGAGAGGATGAAGGGGAAGAGGAGACAAGGCAAACAAGAAACAGATGTTACAACACCATCCTTTACAATGACTTTGGAACACGTGCTAGAGCCAGCAGACTGTTGCTGTTTGAGTTAAAAGCTTTCAGTCCAAGTATATCTGACACATGTCCAACTGCTGGCCTGTCCATCACAGAGCAGGTATACCCCTGGGCATAAAGCAGGAGTGTGGTTCTATACTCAAGGAAGACCTTCCTACCTGTCATGATGGAGATGGTTATCCTCTCTTCGAGGATGGTATCCAGTAGCACACCCAAGTAGAGCAACATTGGTAGCATTGGCAGAGTGCAGCATCAATGGAGGATCACCAATTTCAGCGCCTACAGCCACCTGTGGAGAGCTGGCATGGGTGTCCCTGGTGCTACACTGTGCTTTGTACACACTCCTGGAGCTATGCCACGGAGGTCTTCTCAGAGGCATTTCAGTTTATGTACCCCTCCTGACTATGGGTGGATATCAAAATGGGGTACATGATACTTGTAAGAATTGTGTTCTCTACAGGTACTACATAATTACAGATGTGTATCTATGTGAGTATTCAAAATGTCTTACAGGATTTTTTTTGGGAGGGATACTGTTTATTAGTTTAGGTAGTGCTAATATTTGGGGTTTAAGCTGAGTTTAAGCTCCCAAGGCTTGAACTATTGTCCCCAGCACTCACTGCCCCTCAGAACTGCATGTCCATTAACTTGTGCTCATCTGGTGTAGACAACCATACACCTAACAAAGAGTTTAACAGAGACTGCCAACTGGCTGTACTTCCAGAAAGCTTGCAGGTTGTCTTAGTGGGGTTACTTCCTCTTCCCTGAAAAAGTGGGAGTATGGAATACCTCCCATCAAGAATAGGCTGGTGTATGTAGAGGCTGCTGCTGCCATGAGACATTAATGAATTATGGAAAAGGAAGCAATAGTTGAAAATAAATTAAATATATACAAGAGTGAAGACTGAGCCAGTTGGTTCTGTGACAAAGGATGTTTACAGCTTATTTCATGGTTTGATTCCTGAGTTTAAAAAGTCATTACCATAAATTAAAAATATGTGGATGCAAGTCCTGTATAAAGTCTCTTCAGCAACGTAGATGAATTTCACATGTTCAGAGACCCTTCTTTGCCTGCAGGATAGCCGGTTTTATTGATTTTTTTTCTTATGTTGTCATGACATGGCAGATTATTTTCCTGCTTGTGGTGTATATTTTACCATGGATTGGGACAGGCAATCTTAGCAGAGGTAGAGACTCCACAGTTTAAGCTCAAAAATGGAAAGCTGGGGTGGACATACAAAATATTGACCAATAAAACAGAAGTTGAACTCTTCTTTCTAGAATATTGTGCTTCAAAGTTTCATATACATGCTGAGGGTAATATACACATGTACAGGCCAAACAGGTATCTGTCATTCACAAATCATGGTCTGTGCATGGCCTGTTAAATTCACTTCCACAAGTAGCAACCATTTAAGCAGTTTCAAGTAAATTGAAATATGCGGAGACCATTATTTGTACTTCTTTGTTCTTAAATAAGTAACAGAATCACTTATTTAAATACTTTACAAAGAAAGCTGCTAAATTGCTTCTATAAGAATGAATTCTTACTTGACCAGGCTCCCCAAAGTGCCATTAGAAGGATCACGATGATCACTGTGTACAGGGTATGGACTGTAACAAGATCATCTCCTTGCTGGTGCTTGAACCCAGAGGTGCTGTGCCAGTTCTCACTTCTGTTCCCATTGGTTTTCTGCCTGTGAGCACGGAGAGAATGTATCCTGATATAAAAGAAAGCAAGACTGAGATTAAAAATTATTCTTTTTTATTAACAGTTCAACAGTGTTTGTAATGAAATCCAGAGTGTGCATTGTATTGTTGACTAGATTTGGGAAAGAGCTCTTCAAATTGTATGAGGCTAATAAAATAATTTCCATAATTGGAAATGCAAAACATTTACCAGCCATTTGGTATTTCTCTCCCACTGACAGGCTGAGACTGGGTAGGGGCTTGTTAGAGAACACACAGTGCTCTTACTCTTCACTGTTGATGCAGATCATTGTATGAGAAAAAACATACCCTTTCATTTTGCAATATTATGAAAGTGGCAGGATTCAAATAAAAAATTACCAGTTTCCAAAGCTTTCATCCACGGCAATAAGCACAGCGTGTGCTATGTGAGCTTCCCATCCTGCTCTGATGTGTTTTTCTGTCTCTGCTTTTCAGAGGGGACTTCTCTCTGCAGTCTTTGTCAAGGTATTCATTAGCCAAAGATACCAATCAGGAGTAACTACATAAAGCATATCTGCAGGATTCTCTGGAGTAACATTTGACATTGCTTTGCCACCTTTCCCAAATGGTTTGAAGCTAGAAGTGTTAGCCTGTGGTAACAGACCTCCAGTTATTGTTATCTCCACTGAAAATTGCCTGTTAAGCCCCAGTGTTAAGTCCTTGTTCCTGCTGCCTTTCTTTCTTTTTTTTTTTTTTTTTTTTAAGAGAAAAAAAGGCTTACTATTCACAACTCCATCTGAACTGGAATGCTAAAAGGAGATTAATTAGTTTGTGATCCTATAGCTTAGGGAGGGGTCTGAGAAGTATTAGATGTGTTACAGCTCTGGTTCATGCATGTTCCTGCTGTTATTACTGCAGAAGAGTAGGGGTTACCACAAATGTTAGTGCAGACACAGTTTATGAATAAAAAAGAACTTTAAACCAGAAATTACATACTTACGCATGCTTGGAAGAGAGCTGTCAAAGCTGATTTGTTAAAATCAAAAGACTAGGAAATGCAAAAGGGAATTCATCAATAAAACAGAAGTTCTGCAGTTGAGATTTTACATAAAGTAATTGCAGAATTAGAAACAGACATTTAACACTTGTATGAGAACAATTTGGCTTGTATAGCTGCAAATCAAATAACACAGCTCACGATCATCTGGAGCATCATGTGAAGATCATGAGAGGAATAATTTGCCAGTCATTTCCTTTTCTGTTCCTACCTGAGGGGAATGCAGTATGTGCAGCTTACCTCCTGCAGGCGTTCATGGTGCCTTGATGATTGGGTTCACACTGCGTCAGATTTATTCATGCAGAGAGGAAAAAAGCCTTTTTTATCCTCTTGTTGCCTTGCACAAAAGGGGAAATTTTCACTCAGTACAGACAAAAAGAATCTTCCTTCCAAGCCCACGAACTTGACCAAAAATAATCTGGGAGCGCTTGTTATGTGTCAATGAAAGATCTCAAATTAATGGTTTCTAGAGCTGATTTTGACATAGTTCTTCAAGAAATTCCCTTGAGCCGTTCACAAGGCAAGTAGTGAGTCATCCCAATGACTGGCTTCTTTTAGCTGCTGGGATCTCTTCTTATAAACAGTAGCTCACTGCTGAGGTGTGGCCAAATTTATAACACCACAAGTAAGGCACAGATGGAGGGTGCTGCTGCTGGAAATTATTTTCTATTAGATCACAGGCTGTTTTGGGGTAAAACTTAGTTCCTTTCTACAACTGCAATTTGGTTTAACTTGGCTGGAGTGAAATTTCAAGCCACTCTCACTTGCATATGCTCTACTATTCAAACACTTTTATGAAAAAGTAGGTGCCTTTATAAACTATTGACTTATAACATGATCACATTCAATAAGCAGTCAATAAGCAATATATTAGCACAAAAAAACCATTTTGACATTTAGGGTTATTAAGAGTCATATACATCCTATTATTCCCTGACCACCTAAAGCCATTAATTAACAAGAGGCTGTGCCCAATAGCTGGGTGTGGCATGATCAGATGGGTTAATGGTGGTCTTAAATCCAATGGTCCCGTAATTATTTGCAGGGCTTGTGAACAAACACACTTCAATTTGTACTTTGTGAAGACAGGCCAAAGCCCTTCTTTCCCAAAACACTTTTTTACATCATCTTTAAACTATAAAAAAAATTTAAAATAACCACATTTCTCTTTTAAATTTTACTTTCAGCTTATTGTCACATAGAATTGCTACTAAGATAAATCTGAAATTGTAGTTCTGGTGCATTTCCAAAGGCTTTTGCCTTTCCTTCATGTAGCATTTATGTTTCTGTATGAATAAAACTAGTTCCTTTAGTTTTATTAAAACAATTAGCAATTTCCAAACATGTCTTGGGAAATCACTTTACACTCCAGAAAATTAAGACTGAGCTTGTTCACCCATGTGAGCAAAACTGTGGCACTTGAACCAGTGGAGCTACTGAGGACATAGAATCATTCTAAATTATTAGTTACATAATAAATATAGAAAAATATAAATATTACAATGACTTGGAGGAAGAAGTTCGGACATCAGTAAAGAATTACTGACTTGAATCAGTTCTAGCTTTTTCAGACCCAATTCTGAGAATATAGGCAGTTACAACTTTTGGATTCTGTTGTCTTAAGTAACATATACAGGGTGGTAGATGCACTGAGTTTCCCCTGTATGTATTTAGTTTTCTTGATACATTTCTTTTACTTCAGTTTTAAGATCAGTAGCACTGACAACACATTTGCCCTTTTCCCCATCAGTTTCATCTTGGTTTTCTAGATCTTACTGATGGCTTTCACTTTTTGACTCAAGCAAGCGAAGGGAGGTATGTACAAGCCTCATTTCAGAAGCGTGAGAGTGTTGATTTTTGATCACTCTTGAAATCTCCCAACTTTTATTCTTCTATCATAATTTTCTTTGTGGAAAATTTTCCTTTATAATGTGCACAGGCCAGTGTTATTAACACAGCCATAGACCCTTGCTCAACTTACTGAAAAAAACTTGCTGTTGAGCTATTACTGAGACATTATATAGGCTAAAGCAATGCAAGAGAAGAATAGTAAAAAAGTGGGATTGAAATTGTTACATCAGTAATAGCAATTCAAGGACTAATGAGGAAAACACCAAAGAGAACAGGTAGAAAATCCTGAAATAAAAAGCTGGAAGACAGAAATTCTGTAATCATGAGGTTTGGCCTTTCTTTACAAGCAGCTAAGCCTGAGAGTTCCCTGTGCAACCGATCACTGCCAGCCAGGAGGAACCCCTGGGGTGATGTGGAGGGAGAAGAGGTGGGAGGTGAGCATGTTACTATTCAGCCCAACAGCCTATCTATCCATGCCATTTACTATGCATATTAGCCAATACATAAGATACTTGCTTTATACTCAAGTTACAAATGGATCCTGCAGGGCTCCATGAAAGATAAAAAAAATATGAGTGACCAAGTGGAGAAAGGGTTATGGAATATTTTATGCATATGAAAATCTGCAGGTTATTATAAACTATTCTTATTCAGCTGATAAATTCCAGCCCAGTGATTTAGTCATCCCAAAATACTTAGAACAGAATACATCACTGGAACACAATTTCTGAGGCCATGTGTTATTAGGAGAAAACCATAAGCACTGTGCAGCACTAAATGTGAGAAGAACTGTGAACAGTGGTGTTTTCTACTAACACAGGTCTACTTTTAAAACTATTCTATCAGTCAGCCCATATTAACTGGCAGTAGCCAGGACCGACATCCAGGGATCTTGCTGTTCTTTATGTCACTTTAGGATTAGGTATATATCCCCTTTACAGAATCACAGGATCCATTGGTTTGGAAAAGATCTCTGAAACGATAGGGTACAAGCTTTGACTGAACACCATCTTGTCAACTAGACTACGGCAATAAGTGCTGTGTCCAGCCTTCCCTTGAACACCTCCTGGGATGGTGACTCCACCACCCCACCAGACAGACCATTCCAATTTTTGACTACCCTTTCTGTGCCGAAATTCCTCCTGATGTCCAACTTGAACCTCCCCTTAAGTTCATTTTTGGCGAAGTTAAGTTACTAGGACAATCACAAAGGCGTGGAGGAAAACCCAAGGAATTGGCCCACGGGCTCCCCCGCAGCCAGCGCGGCGGCTGCGCCTGGAGTCACCCCGCTCCCTGGTATAGCACTGAAGCCGAGACTCTCCGTAACACCCACACCTCTCCTGAGGCTGCTGCCACCCCCACGGCTGACGAGGCCGGCCAGGCAGGGGGTGACACGGCACGGCCGGACCACCGGAGAGGGCGCGGACCGGGCGGCCGTTGGGGAGCCCCTGCCAACTACAGGCCCCAGAATGCACCGGGAGGGCTCGTGTATCCTTCGAACCTGCCAATGAGGGCGCGCGGGGCGCGTCACGTGAGCGGGGCGCCATTTCAAACGGCCGGGCGGGTGCGCGGCGGCCCCGGTGGGAGCGGTGAGTGGTAAGTGTGTGGGGGTGGCTCCCGCTGCTTCCTCAGCGCCGCGGGGTGGTGGGGTTTCTAGGGGCTTTTCCTCGAGGTTTGGCGGCTGAGGCGCTGTTGCGGTCGGGGAAGGGGCGACCCATGCGAGCTTGCCTGAGGTGGGGCGGTGAGAGGTTGGCGGGACTGTGAGCTGTGTGATATCCCATAAACCACCTTTACGGTGGTCCCCAGCGACAAGGTGAGGAGCAATGGCCATAAACTGCGACACAAGAAGTTTCACCTCAACACGAGGGAGCAATGGCCATAAACTGAGACACAAGAAGTTTCACCTCAACACGAGGGAGAACTTTACGTCGAGGGTGGCAGAGTACCGGAACAGGCTGCCCAGGGAGGTCGTGGAATCTCCTGAGACATTCCAAACCTACGTGGACGCGTTCCTGTGTAACACGCTCCACGTGACCCTACCTTGGCAGGGGGGTTGGACGGGGTGGTCTCCAGAGGTCCCTTTCAACCTTAACTATTCTGCGTGGCAGACCCTAAGTATGACAGTTTTCAAAGGGATTGTTTACCCCCTCGCTAATTTGGCAGTATCATCAAAGTCCATGACCCTGTTGGTTTTGTTTGGGTTTTTTTATTTAACATATTGCATGGCTAATTCTGTATTTTCCAGACACAATGGAGGAAGGAAAAGAAACGCCAGTGTGTGCGAGTCATGTGACTGAAGAAAAACTGTACTGCATGAGCAGTGGTAGGTGGAGAACATTCTCTACCTGGTTTATACCTTTAATTATATCAGTATCTGCTTTGTGTCATGTTCTGTGTACTTGTTTCCTTGGATGGGCAGCTGTTGGCAGTCTCAGAGGTAGAAGCTTCCTGAGGAGCTTGTGGAGCACAGCTCCTAGAGCTTGTGTATCAGTGACTGATCTCATCAACCTTTCTTCTGTAAATCTTATCTGAGCTCCTCCCTCTTCCTTATCTGTCTGCTGCTGATTCAATTAATATGTAGGGTATATAATAACTAACAAGAAAACTAATCTTTCTCGCTGGCTCCTGCTACTGACCTGTGATGGCCTGAACCAGAAAAGAACTGACTGATGGGACAACTGCATTGTCACATAGCTGTAGATTATATATTCTCACTTATCTTGATTGGAGGCTGCTGATAAGATACATTCCATCTTCCTATTATGGATGCTTAGAAATTAGCATTGAGCTATTTCATGGTAATTGGGCATCTCACAATTGTCATATTCTGCAGTGGGGTGAACTTATCGCTCTCTACAACTCCCTGACAGGAGGGTGTAGCCAGGTGGAGGTCGGCCTCTTCCCCTAAGCAAACAGGGACCAGAGGACACAGTCTCCAGCTGTGGCAGGAGATGTTTAGATTGGATATTAGGAAGAATTTCTTCACAGAAAGGTTGATTAGCTGTTGGAATGGGATGTCCAAGGAGGTGGTGGCATCACTGTCCCTGGAGGTCTTTAAGGAAAGACTGGATGTGGCACTCATGGTCTAGTTGATGTGGTGGTGATTGGTCATAGGTTGGACTTGATGATCTCAGAGGTCTTTGCCAACCTAATGGATTCTGTGATATGCACAACGGTACCTTAAATTTCCTGGACCTAAAACATGTTTTAATTTTTTAAACTTGGTAGCTAAATTTTTTTTTTTACCATCGAACATCAACTTCATCAAATTGTCAAAGCATATTTTATTGCAAGAAATGTGACAAAATCCTTGTTATAGTTTCAGACTTTCCTCTTCTGAGTGATGAAAAGTTTGATTTTGACCTTTCACTCTCTTCAACAAGGTAAGTAAAGGTATATTTGCCTTGAAAACCTTCAAAATGGACACATGAAAAATGCCAGGTTAAATTATTTTTCTTTGTAGTGGAAATGAAGATGAGGTTTTTGTTGGAGCTGTGGGACACAAAGAAAGATGTATTGCTGCTTGTATGGAAGCAAACAAGAGCGTGCCTGCTTTTGATGATAAACTCATGTGGAGCCCACTTCAAGAAGAGAAATTTGTGGAAATTTTCAAAGAGGCTCATTTGTTGGCAAAGCAAATAAAGACTGGAAGCAAGAATGAAGAGACTAACACAAGCCAATCAGAAGAACAGAAAAATAAGATTATAGAAACATTTGTGGAGGACTCAGAGTCAAAGCTGAAAATACTGAGAAACAAAAAGATAGAAAAAAGTCCCAGAGCTGTTAAACGGGAGACATACAATGTGCAGGATAGCCCAGCATGTCTGCTGCCACCTTGTTTTCAGAAGGCATCAAATAAGCTTTTGTCAGATGGCAAAATACATGTTCTTCCTACTCCTCCAAACAGAAGCCCTGTTAAAATTTGTGTGTCTCCTACAAAAATCGCCAATTTGCCTCTGACACAAGAACAGAAATCTGAGGAAACAAATATAAAGGCAACTGGCAAACTGGCAATGGCAAAACCTTCGTGTACTCTTGGAAGAAGCAATTTGTTGACTGTTGAAAAGGTAAAGTCAGCTTCTGGGCAATGTTTTCTTTAAACATGGCCTTTATGTGTTTTAGGAATGTTTAATCTACAGTCTTCAAAAGTGAATTTTAATCTTCTGATGCTTCTCTACCTCATAAGGTCCTTAGTCAGGAAACATATATAAAAAAAGGAAAAGTAGGGTAGACACTGGTATAGTAGCCAACTAGCTTGTTTATTATGACAATGTAGAGCATCTGAGGTCAAATTTCTGCTGTATTCTGGTTTTGTGAATATTGTAATTCCTGGGTTCTGTTCTAACTGGCTTCTAACACTGCTTTGTTCCTGGTAAAAATACTGCACTGTTACACCTAATGTATACTTCATTTTACACTTAATTTTACTCTGACTGTGTAAAAACGACTTTATTTGCTGTTAACCCTTGTCAATGGAGGTGAGGCAGGGATGGGAAACCCCACAATTATTTAGTCAGGGAAATCTTTTAGGTCTAGTTCTGCCCACAACTTGTCTCAATCATAAAAAGCACTGATTACTGGTATTATACTTACATATAACCACATATATGGCTATGTGACCAAATTTAAATGTATTTTAAGATAGCAAGGAAACAGCTGTGTTAGTGGCCTTGTGTGCACAAATCCCAGTCTCGAGGTAGAATATCTTCTGGATTTTATTGCTCTACAGCTTTATGGCTTAGGTTCCAGTATGTACTGCAGATTCTACTGAAATGTGATATTGGCTTATTAAGAACCATCACGTATGGAAACTAGGGGACCCTTTGATTCCTTTGTGGTATAAATCTCTTCTAGATTTTGGACGCTATAAGAAAAGGCACAATCTTAATGCTTTAACTAGCCAAATTGTACCCCACTCTCTGAACAGTCTGCATGATGCAGTCTACCATGTAATGTTCATCCCTTGGAAGCCAGTGTAAAGCAGAGGAATATTAAATAGAGAGTCCAATATTGTTGTAAGGAACAGCTGTTACAGTATGGAACAGGATGGGGGTGAACATGATTATATGAGATTTGTGCTGATGAATTGTTGCAGAACTGTCCAATGTCTTGGTTCAAACATGTTCTGGTACTTAGCAAATACACTCACTAGACTAACTTCACACTGTATTTGTCTAAACACCAAGGACTTCACTGGGTTCAGAGGCTTCTTCAATGACGGTTGTCTTTGTTTCTTAACAAAATCAATGTGTGTGTGGTTTCTAGAAACAATAGTAGCTTTTAAAATGTTGCATTGAAATTTGCAGCTCAAATCAGGAAAAAATACTAGTATTTCTACAAAAAGAGACTTGAGCAGCAAGGGATCATCTGAAGATCTAATTTCTGATAAATCTAGTGTTGCTTCAGATGTCTTCGAGTCCCCGTTCAGCGGCAGTTCCTCAGCGCAAGACACAAAAGCCCTTCCTGCACTAAGTAAGGTAATGACAAGTATTCTTAATACAAAAATAACTTCTGTAATATTCTGATAGAAAGAAAAATTAATATAGTTTACTTTTTAATTTAATTTAAAGCTATACTGTTGTGTAAAATGGTTTTAAAGAAAAGTAATCTATGCTTTATAATTATCATTCTTGAGTGTGCTCTAACTCTGTAACACAGTGAAATGTACTTAAGAGCAACTGTAAATGTGTTAGATTAACATGAGTTGCCTTTATTTTTAAAGTACTAGCTTGCAGGTAAGTGATCAACAGTTTTCTGTAAGACACAAAGTTTTTGATGTGTGTAGTTAACTACACTATATGAAAAGGTTGCCATAACTTGTATGAAGGTAGTATACCTACAGCTGTCAGTTTTTTTGAAGCTTTAGGAGCCTACTTTAATGCTGCATGCTGCTTCACTGAATCACAGAATGATCGAGGCTGGAAGGAAGGGACCTCTTGAGGTCATCTGGTCCAACACTCTGCTTAAGCAGGACCACCTGGAGTCATTTGTCCAGGACCAGACAGCTTTTGAATATCTCCAAGCATGGAGTCTTGGCAACCTCTCAGGGCAGCCTGTGCCAGTGCTTGGCAGTAAAAAAATTATTTCTTGATGATCAGAGGTAAAACCTCCTGTATTCCACTCTGCCCATTGCCTCTAGTCCTGTCACTGGGTACCACTGGGACACTGTCCTTGCGGATATTTTTATATATTGAGATCCACATTGAGCCTTCTCCAAGCTGAGCAGTCCCAGTTCTCAGCCTTCCTCAGATGAGAGGTGCTCCAGTTCCAGTCCTTTAATCATCTTAGTGGCCCTTTGTTGGACTCTTTCCAGTAGCTCCAAATTTCTCATTTAAGGGAGCCTGGAACTGGACATAGATCTTCAGGTGTGGACTTCCCAGTGCTGAGCAGAGGGCAGGATCACCTCCATTCACCTGCTGGCAATGCTTCTCCTCTGTGCAGCCCAGGATACTGTCAGTGTTGTCTGCTGCAAGGGTGCATTGCTGGCTCATGTTCAATTGTCCACTAGTGCTCCCAAGGGCCTTGTCTGCAAAGCTGTTTTCCAGCTGGTTGGTGCCCAGCATATACTGCTGCCTGGGCTGACTCCTTTTATTCTTTAATCCCTTTAAGTCTATACTCAATTTCTGGCAGGAATAAAAGTAGATCTGATGTTCTAGGTCTGTATAATAATCCAGATACAATGATTGTTTCTAAGAAAACTCACTTTTTAAACTGTATCTGAGTAGGGAGCTCCTCTGAAATTCACAAATAAAAAGTTTTATAATACCAAGAAAAATAATGGCAAAATAATGTGTTAAATAGATGGTTTTTTGCTTTTGAATAAGCTATGTTCTTTGGTTCAGCCTGGCTTAAGGAAGATGACATATCTGAAACTTCCTGGTGTTGCCAGTGGTCTCACAAGAAGGACTACATCATCATCTTTGTCATCACTTTCCAGTGTGAATTCAAGTCTGAATTCAAGCTTACCCATTTCTCCCATAGTAAAAAAAGGTAATAATTCCTACTACAGATTTGTACCACAAATCAACTTTGAAGTAGTTAAGCATGTGGGTTTGGGAATGTTTTAATGGTGTCCAATATATAAGAGCAGTGAGAAATGTTTTGAATGGAGAATAAAATTTTCTACGCTAGCCCTGTAAATCCCTGTGGACTAAAGATAAATGTTAGACATCTATAATTTGTAAAAACTAGATTGATGAAAGCCTGATGCCTACATGTGAGGGTCTGACACAGCTAGAAAAATAAGATCAGAAAATTTTATACATAATCTTCTCTATTATAACCAAGAACGTGAGCTTCTGAATGCTCTAAGCTTGTCTAACTGGTATTAAAGGGAAAAAAATGACTGAACAACACCAAAGCAACTGAAATTTGGAAGGAAGGGGGAAGGCCTTGCTGCAAGTTTCTGTAGGCCTAATAAAAGGATAAGCTTTACTCAAGCAGATTGGAAAAAACACTTTTGGGGAGATAAGTGAATACAGCCAAGAAGCTAATACTATAATGAGGCCATCAATTTGACCCTTTCAGTAAGTCTCAAAGGATCAGGAAAATAGTCTCCTAGAAGTACTGACAGGTTGTAAGCATCACAATTCTTGTACATCTCTCAAGATACCAAGTTACAGCAAATTTGTGTTTTGTACTTTGCTTCTGGAAGAATAATAATATATTACTGAAAGCTTAATAAGAACTATTTTATGCAATATAACTGTCAAGATTCATCCTATTAATGAAAGTAACCTACAGACTCAAAAGTAAGAACTGTACAGAAAACTGGAAAAAGCCCTTGTGGGGTAGTTTAGCCTGTGGCATTACTCACTGTAACTCAAACTACTACCTTCTTGAAAGGCTGCTTAAGGGAACAGAGTCAGCTATGCTGGGAGAGAGTGCTGGAAGTGTAACTTGAATCTGCAAGCTGTATTGTCATTCTGTGAATATTCTTTTGCTTGATTGCAGTAATTCAGGAATTTGGTGAGAAGACTTTAAAATAAAATTGTGGGAAAATTTGGGGAGTAAGTTTTCAGTAGTTGTTTGTGTTCCCATTAACTTAAGTTGTTTGAACATAAATTTAAATGCTGTAAATTGCCATTTTTCTTTCCTGTGTGAATGTAATTATTCTGCTTAGTCAAAAACTTAGCGATAAGCGATGATTCAGAAGTACAACTTAACTTTCTATTTCAGGAAAATCAAGCATGTCATCAAAAGTTAGTGCGAGTAGCTCTAGTACAAGCAGGCTGGCCCTTGTCAGACCTACCAGAGTGTCATCTCTGCACGCTGCTAATACTGAGAAATCCAGGAAGCAAGTGAGATCAGCTAGTACTCCCAAAATATCTAGTGCTGTAACCTTGGCTAAATCTTCATCTTCTGCAACATCATCTGAGGCTGCAGGCAGTGGAATTCAGAGACTGAGCTCTCTTCCCAGTCTGCAGCAGCTATGTCAGCAGAATAAAGATGGAAGTGCAGCAAAAGGAAGCCTATGTCCAAAGCCCAAGGCTGGAGTTTTGTCTGTTTCCACAAGTCAAACTAAGGTTCCTGTGAAGACTCAAGGTAAGCACATACTTTATGTGACCTCTCTTCTAACTTGCTTATTAAAAGAAAATGCTACCTTGAATACTTGTTATTTGTTTCATTACACTTCTGTCTGCCTTTTAGAAGGAATTAGTATTTTAACTGAAACATATTTTTTATAAAATAAATAAATATGAATCTGATAGCAGTTAACAAAACTTTTCTCTTTAGATGCAACACCAAACAAATTGGCACCAAAAGCAACATCATCTCTTGGATTAACATTTTGTGGTACACCTGGAAGGTAGGGCTTAACTGAAAACTAAATTCACTGGGGCATAATTCTTAGAATGCAACATGGTTGGGTGTTGCAACAGTCTTTAAAAGTTTGAACTTCATTGTCAATCCTTGAGACCATCCAGGTTAGATGTGTTAGTGCCTATTGGAACTGATTTAAAACAAACTAAACCCCACAACTAAACCAAACAACCCTCTGACGGTTTTCTTAGCAGTGCTAAATAGACTAGAGTCATTCATGGAAGACTTCTAAGAAGTAAAGCCCTTACTATGCTGTGATTATCACCTTTAAGCTGATTGCTGTTCTGTTACTGACGAAGGGAAATAGATTTCTATTGTTTGGAGGAATAGTTTTATTCCAACTGTTTCCAGAAGGTTTTGGCTAATGCATGTTCCTTTTCTAGTGCCATGGCAGTCAGCACTCCTATGAAAGCCTCAGAAGATAAGGTCTTTCAGAATTTTTGTTTTCCTGAGAGGCCTGCCTCCATGACTCCTGCCAGTCTGAAACCATCTGGCTTACCTACACCTGTCCGTCGGACCTCAGGATTCCCAGCAGCGACCCCTAAGACTGCACCAAGAATGGCATTTTCTCCACATGCTGCATCTCTTCACCGAAGTTCCAGCTTTTCTACCAGAAAGACACTTGCAGCTGGGTAATTCAGAATCCCTCATATATTAAATGACTATTGTAGGCACACTGCCTCTAAATTAATTTTAACGATGACTTTTGGGTTTCAAGGACCTCTGCTAAATGTTTATAATGAAGCATTTGAGCATAGATGCTGTATAGGCCTAATAAAAATTTATATCTTGTGACTAGTAAAATGCTATAAGCCTTACTGAGGTGAGTCAATATCTAACATTAAAGAATTATAATTTTAATAGGAATTTATTTATATTTCTTGAGCTAGGGAACAACTAAAACTTGTATCTGATGCTCTGTCTGAAAGCAGATTTGGCGTTCGTGCTACTTTGCTATCACCTTCTGATGAAGGAAAGTAGCTGATTAAAATGCATATTACTTTTAACTTTTGTTTTATACTGTTACCAATGGTCTCTAAAATTACACTTTTTTAAAGCATCAGTCAAAAAGCCAAGGATTTAGTTGACTGAACGTTAGTTTCTGAACAGGTTTACCTGTGTTTTTGTTAATTATATTTGTTTTCTGTGAGAGTAATATTGCCTTTTTCATATTATCAGCTCAGCATCTTCTGACAAGGGCCATATATATGTGTGCAGGCTTGTTCTGTGGCTGCTGCAGTGGAACTGTATTAAAGCAGGAATGATTCATGGCTAGAAAACTGTGTTATGTTACTTAGGCCAAATGTCCCAAATAGTCTTTTTTCTCAAGGAATCAATTACTCTGTCTACATTGACTTTATCATACTAATTAGATTACAGCCTCTGGTCTTCCAGCTGGTGTCAGTACTTCCTTTCAAGCAGGGGCTGAAAGGGGTTGCTCAGTGATATGCAATATCAATGACTGCATGTGTGAAGTTTAGGCTGCATGGATATGTCAATTAAGATTAAATTCTTCATCATCCTGAAGTCATTAACTCTTCTTCTTTTGCATGGGTAGGCTGTACATTTATTGCAGCATGAAATATTTTGTATTTTGCAGGTAACTAGCATTCTATTGGCTGAAATATGGAAACCTTTTTGATGATTAAAACTTGTGGTTAAAAAAAGGAGAAAATGAGATTAGGGCATTGGCTTAAGTAATTCATGTTGATTAAAGAACTCAACTATTGCTGATGTTCTTTTTCTCTAGTTCTAAACAGAAAGAAGAGAGTAAGACACAGATATCTTCTTCAGAAGACGATGTATCTCCTCCACCTGTGTTACCTCTTGCTCTTACCTTCTCACCAGAAAAATCTGCTACAGAAGTAGTAGAAAACGAATTAAAAGAGGCTGAAGTACAAAATCAGCTGGCTGAAGAGAAACAACCTGAGGTAAATGACAATACATTTTTCTACAAAACTAAGTTAACTGCTTGAAACCAAATTATTTTAACTATTATTTTCAAGTAGAAAACCCACTTTGGTACACATGAAGTTAAAACGGATTAGCTGTAACTGTGTGCACCCTCTAGTGCCTGTTTTTAACACTGAACATATGTTCAGTGTTTCCACTATGTTTCCATCTCAAAGCTGAAAAGTCAAATACTTGCAGATTTTATATTGAATTTCCACGTTGGAAACAGTGCTGTGAAATCCTTGTGGATTTGATTAGAAACACAGTGTCACCGGGCAGATCCTGTTGCAGCTGTAAAGCCCTCTTGGGGATAAAAAAATCCCAATAACTCAAAACACTGCTGTAGCTATATTCAATCTCCTAACAGGAGTGCAAATCTGCATACAACAAGGGAGAATTAAACCCCAAAGTCCACATAGCAGTAAACTTAGGTAAGTGTTAAGTAATTCTTTCAGTGAACACTTTTCCCCTCTCTCAGGAATGTACTGGCTTCATGTTGAAAGCTGGCACTCCACAGGCATTAAGGAGAAAGACGTGAACTGGTAGTTCTGAAATATTAAACTGTCAGAGTGGTTATTGATTTAGAAATACTCAGGTGTAGAATAATCTGTAGATTAATTACTTGATGTTATTGCATTAGTATATTCCTGGTTAGCTTACTTGGTGACACAAAGTATCTGTTAGAGAATTGCTCAGTACATGTATAGGGTAGTTAAACTGGACAAAAGCATAACTGAAATGTGAAGCTCTACAGAACAGTTTATATGGCTAAATAACATTGCACAATAATTGGAGTTAAGTCATTTAAATATTAAGAGTTATTAATCTTCTGTTTTAAATTTGAGTTAAAACAATTTTTCACTTAAAATCAGATTTATGCCCCAATGAGCTCTTTTCTTTGTCTCACTGCATTTTCCCCATTGCTGGCAGAGCAAGAGCTAAGGTTTTTGCACTGTGTGCAAACAATCCTGCATGAAAAACAACCAAGCTGTAAATGAAGCCTGTCCTGTGATTATTACATCTGTATAAGCTAAATTGACTGTCTCAATGTTTATGGAGGAAGCATGGTGAATAGAATGGAAAACCTGAACTATTTTTTCTTTTAAAGGCCATACTGGTAGACATTGGAGTAGACAAATCTCTCTCACACACTTTTGAATGTGAAAGTAGACCTCTGATTGACCTTTCCAACACTCCTGAAGTGAATAAGCCTGTATTCTCTGGGCAGATAAAGGTAAGATTTGAATAAATCTTCAGGTGCAAATATGTTAGCAGAAAAATGTCAGTTGGCTGCATACCCTTGTTGGCAGAGCAGCTCCACAATACTGTAGGAACTATTTAATATTAGTTCAATATGATATACATACTAAGGTGTTCTAAGTAAAGAGAATGTAATGTTTAAAATCAAACAATGTGTCCTAAGTAGAGCTCAGTGAGCAATCTGCAAATAGGAAAAGGAGGAGGATGTAGAAAGAACTTAACACTTAAAGCAGTTGTTATAGAATTAAACTGTTCTGAAGCAGAAAGTGAATGTTGTCTTCAGGAGAGTGGGCATGCTTAGTGTTGTTTCTGTCTTTTTGCACATCTTCAGTTCTTGGCAGCAGCTCATTTTAATCAAAAAAGAAAGGTTGTCCCTACTGTTTAGCTCCTTTCCTAATCTCCTCTTCATTTGGAAGATGTCTGTTGGAATCTACTCTAAATTTCACAAGCATTTCTGGGCGAGTGTGTTTTGTACATTAGTGGCTTGAAGGTAGATGCCTTCAGATATTGTGAGATGAATGGTGGTAACTATGAGGATGTGTTCTTCGACAATAGATGCAATTGGGATCAATTTAATATCAAGTCCTTCAAAGTATGTCAAAAGAAGAGGCTCACAGAAGTCTGACTTCTGAGGGCATGTTCAGAGGAGTTCAGAAGTGCTCTGCTCTGACTTGGATGGCAGTGTCACTTGAATATGCATAGCAGTGAAACTCAGAAAAGTTTTTTAGGCTTTTAAGGTGAGTATGGGCAATAACCACCTTGTGAGAACCTTGTGCTTGCCTAGGAATGAGCTTATGTTTAAAAACCTGAAGATAAAAGCTTGAGTGTCATGCTTGTATTGTTGTGCTTGTATTCTGAATAGGAATTCCAATAGGAACCCTAAACAAAAAAAAGTGCCCAAGAAGACTGTTAATAGAGACTATAGCTGATGGTAGCCCTGTACAAAAACTGACTACACTAGCTAAATTTTGTTTTTCTTTCAGTTAATTGATTTGAGTTCGCCTCTTATCACTCTGAGTCCTGATGTAAACAAAGAAAATCTGGATTCCCCTCTACTCAAGTTCTGAACTTGAACTGAAATGAAGAATTCTTGGCAACTGTGATCTTTACTTAGGTGTTACTCTTCATTCATACAGGTTTTTTTGAAGATGGCTATAGATTATCTGATGAACTGCATTAACACAGTAGAATTCCAGTAGTCATGATATAGTCAGAGTCTGATAACGATTTTGTTCGTGGATGTGCTGCAATGCATATATTTAAACTATGTTGCTCTAAGGCAAAATACTGGAAACCTGTCTCTTTATTTCCTACCAATTGTCCTTTGATTCCTTATCCCCTATGTACAATGAAGTTTTAATTTAAAATAAATGAGTTGTTTACCAAACTGTTGTACAAAATAGTGTTTTATTACAGACTTCAATTGTAGTGTTTCATGAACAAATGTTAATGTGTAGGTAAAGCCTAGTGGACTTGAGAGTGGTGTAGCAAGTTTGAAAACAAACATTTCATTATTGAATGCCAGTGAAATAAATCAACAGCACCACCTGAATTTGTGATGCAAAGGAGAAAGTAACAGCATGTTACTGCCAAATGGTTTAGTCTTAATAGTTGCAGGTTAGACGAACTTTCGCATTCTGAAAAGAATAGAAAAATACTTTCTTACTTGAATTTGCCACATCTGGAGACTTTACATACAGGGAAGTGAATAGAAATGAAAATGCACACAGTAGTATCTCATAAATGTTGAAGTGACAAGCCTGTCTTGAGACTAGAGACTTCTGCTGTGTATATACTAGCTTTAATATATTTATGAAAGTTTGTCAGGAGATGGAAATCTCTTGACAATTAATACCAGTTGTTGGTATTAATTCAAGAAGTGGTGGAAATTGGAGACAAAGGATTTAAGTAGGAAGTGGTGTTCCAAGGAGTTTGTCAAACCTTTTGATGCTGAAAAAGTAGTCTGCCTTGGCTTTATCTGAAGGCACTTGCCTCCCTTGACACATCTGCCTGTTCAGGGGCTACTGCAGTATCAGAATCCGTTCTCAATGAAGGCCTTTGGTGAGATGTTGAAGATTCTTAGATGAAACAACCACGCTTACCTGCTCCTGCCAAGTAGGAACCATAAAAATATGGAATTTGTATACTTGCTTTGGTTATTCTTGCTTTCCTTCTGTGATAAGCAAGAGAGCTTTTTCAACTGGAGCATTTATTAAAACTATTTGAGACAGTGCTGTGCAGTTAAAAGCAATAATTGAACAAGTCTTTAAATGGAGGGGAGAAATTAGTTTAGTTGCATATTTCTAAACTGAATCAGAGGGAGAAGTAAGAAAAAACCACAATTTTTTAAAATAAGTGATATGATTTATTTTTTGAAAAGAGGTGAATGGGTTTATGCCCTAAATTTCAAGGACTTGCAGGAGAGTCAAGCACTCTGTACCCACTGAGAACTACATTTTTGTGTATGTATGGTTTTGTGGGCAGCAGCTGTAAATCCTGGTTTTGAGTGTGGCCATGACAATTTACAAATGCCATGAGTCCTCTGCCAGCTGAAACTTGGGTAGCAAGGGGGTCGCTTGGCTGGCTGAATACTTCTGGGATTCACCATCTCTCTGGACTAACCTAACTCTTCACAGGGGTTCAAACACTGAGTTAACACACTGATGTGTCTTCATATTAGAGCCAAATTCCAATTTTCAAGGTACGAATCAGTTGCTCAAACAGCAGAGGCGTGGTTAGCACAGGTCTGCCTGTGCAGATGAATGGTGGTAGAGCTGCTCTGTAGTATTGGCTGTAGCCAGCTGCAATGAACTTTGGCTTATGCAGTGATAATGGACATCAAGCAGTCAGAGAGAGAAGTAACGTTTTCTTCTGGGTCTTCCTTTATCCAATTCAGTGTGCTGGGTCCTGGGGCTCAGGGGCAGTGGGAGCGTGTGTGTGAGGGTTCTGGTTGGCCTGATGTGGGGCGGGTTGTGGGCCAGAGAGCTCTTCGGCTTTTTCCACTGAGTGAAGGAGCGAACGGGAAAACCCCCGGCTCTGGGCCGGGTACGTTCGTCCCTCGCCGTGCGGGCGCCAAAGGCCCGCGCTCGCGCTGCCGCAGCCGGCACTGAGGGCACGGCGCTGCCTGTGCCCGCCCCGCGCAGCGCGCAGGCGCGTTCCCCGCGCGGCGGTGTCGGGGCGGGCCCGGGCGGGCGGAAGCGGCGGCGGGGGAGATGCTGGCGGCGGCCGCGGGGCGACGCGTGGCCTGCGCCGTGTCCGGCGGCGTGGACAGCGCCGTGGCCGCGCTGCTGCTGCGCCGCCGAGGTGCGGGGCGTCCGGGGGTGGGAGAGCCCCGGCTCGGCCCCGCCGCGCTGTGGGGGCCTCGGTTCCCCTCCCCGTCCCCTCTGGGCCGGTCCTCACCTCGGGCAGGGCACCGCGGGGAGCCGGGTGCTAATACGACATATCGTCCTATTAGACTGCCAGAAGAGCTTGGTTTAAGTTAGCTGTTAGCTACAGGGAAGAACACAGCCATACAATAACTGTACTGTAAAGCTTAGTAAGATGTTTGCTTAGCACAGGCTAATCGCGTCTTCTGAAGGAAGCAGTTAGTCAAGAAAGTCTTGAAAAACACAGGTTTTGGGTCCAGGCTGTAAGAATTCAACTTTTTAAGTGATTCTTACCTTCGTTTCATAGGCTACCAGGTGACAGGCGTGTTTATGAAGAACTGGGACCCCCTGGATGAACAGGGAGCTTGCTCCGTTGACAGAGATTGCGAGGATGCTTACCGGGTTTGCCAGAAGCTCGATATTCCATTTCACCAGGTTTCCTACGTGAAGGAATACTGGAATGAAGTATTCAGGTAGAAACACATTTGCAATAGATGGTATTTCAGTATATTAGTGTGGTACTGTGTTATGATGAAAAGCAAGAATGGACAGATTATGGGCAATGGCAATGCACTGCAGTATTATCAGTGCTAAGAGGAAGTCCTGAAGCCTGTTAAATATTGGAGGAATTATTTTCTCTCTGATTTGTTTTTAGGTCAGAATTTATATCCTAGTTTTTGTATGTTATTTTTTAAATCAGTAGAGGATTTCTCCCTAGTTGTGCATGTGTAGCAATTGGTTTGTTGCAGCTTGTGTCTTCAGCTACCCATGTACTGGCCCAACCTTATTGCAACCCGAAAAAAACCCATTTAATAGGGTGCTATTATTTATTATTGTCTGTGTGCATAACTTAGGCAGTGCATTTTACATAATGTGTACTGAATCCACCGTACCACAAAACGATCATAAGCTAGCCTTGCTTCTTTAAACTATGACAAATTTGAAATTGTTTAGAC
Source organism: Chiroxiphia lanceolata (assembly GCF_009829145.1). Classification (NCBI taxonomy): domain Eukaryota; kingdom Metazoa; phylum Chordata; class Aves; order Passeriformes; family Pipridae; genus Chiroxiphia; species Chiroxiphia lanceolata. The sequence goes on from NC_045641.1 coordinate 15,624,136, forward strand.
TCTAAAGGGAGTGCTCAGATTTTCTGTGAATTTGTTGCACTTTAGTGGAAATTCTGCATTGGAAAGGCTGAGAGTTTTTCGTGGGGGAAAGGATAAGAAGGGACACATTAGTATAACAGCATAATTGATCTTTATGCACTGAACATAAATACATAGAAGTTGTTCCCTGATCTTCATCATTCCCCTTTAAGTAGTACTGTTATTACTGAGGAATAACCTGCTGCTTCTACTGCATGTTGAAATGACATCAAGCTGAGCACCAAACCTTTGAGCAGTCTGAAGAAAATAACAGGACAGCCTTGTTCTGAGAAAGTTTATTCAATTTTTTCCCTTTTGGTGTGAGAGAATGAATAAGTGTTATCAAGCTGCTTGAGGTGTGTGGGGTGTCCATAAATGAACCAAAGTCCACAGAAGTTCAGCTTTGCTTTTGCTTCTCGCCATTTATTAATACAGTGTTTCCAAACATTCTATTACAAATGTCTTTCTTTGTTTCAGAATCCTTTTTTCTTTACTGTCATCAGTGACCTTAAACTTACTCCTCTGGATCTCTCTTTAAAGGGTTAATCATCATAAAACAGCTTTTATCATGAAAACTATTCCAGAACTATTGTCTTTTCCATGGTTTGCGCAAAGCCTTTTTCAGATCTTTACATCAGAGAGAGATCCAGTAGGTATCCTCCATTGCCCTTTCTCTAGTTCTGTGCTTTACTAGAAGCTCTGAACTAATGTGAGCCTGGCGTTGTGTTGAGCCCTATATAAAACTTCCAGTGTACCATAAGAATGTGGTGCTGAGCCAACAAGAGGGAGTCAGTTCTGGGTAGACCCAGATGATTTAATTATTAGTATGAGTTGTCGAATTTAAAACTTCTGAAAAAGGAGTTAGACAAAATAAAGGACACGTTACTTTATTTCCTATTTATTGATGTAATCTATAACATGAATACTAGGATTGCTGTTCTTTTAAATCCAGTCTGTGCCCTCATTTCCTCTTGACTTCACTAGCTACTGAGGACAAGCAAAATAATGCAATGATTAGGCCTTTTGGTATCTCAGGGCATTGCTGTATGCTGGTTTAATTGCATTAGTTATTATTTCAATGTTTTCAAGCAGGTAATGCTAAGTACTTTAATTATGCAACGGTGTAAAACTACAACATAACTTTGAGAATCTTTGAATTTCTAGAAGGAAAGAAAAAGGTCAGGAAAAAGTATGTAAAATTAAGGATGCAGATGAAGTTACTGTCTGTTCCGCTGTGACACAGTAACTCCTGGTGTGTACTGCACCACATTGCCCTTTGAAGAATTAAATAGGGTCGTTTAATTCTAAAAGTAAGTATTTCATAAGAGATGAGTAGGATATGCACAGTGGGCAGCCACGTCTGCCCTGAGGGAGTATTAATTTAACAAAGCAAGGTCACAAGATTATAAATGATCATTTGACTCTGTTCTCAGTGCACTTTGGAAAAAATCTTCCAAGCATTGTTTTTTTGCAGGTTAAAATCTAACGGATATTTTATTTCTGACATAAAATGCTTAGTATGATGGGAACTCAACCTCTCATGTTAATACAGATTGTCCAGTCTCAGATAGTATTATGCATATTAATGATGTTGATAGACTTTGAATCTTTATTTTACAGCGACCTCTTAAAAGAGTATGAATTGGGAAGGACACCTAATCCTGATATTGTGTGTAACAAGCACATCAAATTCAACTACTTTCTGCATTATGCTATGGATAACCTTGGTAAGGAGTTTTGAAGTGTGTCAATACAGAGTGCGTGCCCTGGAAATGCTTACAGGATACAAACTCTTTAAAAAGTGGGGAAAAACATGAGTTTGTGTGCATGCCTAACTCACATATCTCTGTGGCAGTATTTCAATAATTGCAAAGTAATTTGGTTTAGATTTGCTTTTACAAATAGAATCATAGCATGGTTCAGGTTGGAAGGGACCTTTAAAGGTCATCTAGTCCAATCCCCCTGCCCTAGGCAGGGACATCTTCCACTGGATTAGGTTGCTCAAGTGTAGGAACAGATTTAATTCAGGGACGTGCATTGACCTGACCATTAAGTTTTACATTCTTAGGTGGTCCTTAAAGCACAGAAGCACATGTACTGGCATGCTGGTGAATAGTTTACATTAGTTAAATAGCAGGAGTAGGACTATTGTCAATGTAAGACTCCTCTATAGGTTTTCTTCTTTCATTGCTTTCTGCCTTTCTTACTGGATGTTTGCAATCCTGTTTTGAACTGTGAATTTCAAGTACATGCCTTTGTATTTTGTTTGGCTTGTGTTTTCATTGATAGGAGCAGATGCAATTGCTACTGGGCATTATGCTAGGACCTCCTTAGAGGATGAGGAAGTATTTCAACAGAAACATGTTAAAAGACCACAGAGGCTTTTCAGAAACCGTTTTGAAGTTAGAAATAGTAAGTGGTGTCTTCATTTCATGTTTTGTCCTAGATACAAAGAAGAAATTTAAACTATATTTGATGTCACAGAATCAAGGATGTTTGTTACCTTACACAAAATAACCAGTTAAACCCCAGCCTTTGTAGAAGGTTGGTTGTGCAAAACAGCATATTTACATAACTGAAAATGACCCTGACTTGTCAAGTATTACATTTTCTGTTTTAAGAGCCAATTGAAAGTCTGATCTATAGTGAGAAGCATGCCATACCCAAAGGGAAAGAAACTTGCAAACTATCACTATGCAAAGCTGCCATGGTGATGTTTTTGCATTACAGGTTCCCCACTTCCATTTGTTTGATCTGGACTTAAAGAAGTTTATTTTTTTCTTTGTTTTAATTTTATTTCTGGAAAGTTGAAATGGCCCCAGCAGAACCAACATATACAACTATATGTGTGAACCAACTACACATGTGACAGACTATGATTCACAGTTGTAGTATTTCATGATATTCTAAACAGTCTTCTTTACCTTTTTACTGAGATTTTGTATTACTAGTTGTGACTGAACTATTGGCCTGTGGTTTGTGTTCATTTGAATCAAGAAACACATAAGTAGTGTTTGTACAACAGCAGAGCTATTTGTTTTTAAAGGGAGTGGACAGAACGTGACTGAAAAACTCTAATTTTATTTGAGCGGGGCACTCAGAAGATTGCATCTGTTTTAAAGAAAAAAGTCAAACTCTCATCTCAGCGTTGGGAATAATTCCACTGATTGTTCAAATCATTGATTTATATCAGGGAGATTTCAGGGCAAAACAGTGTGGTTTTGAGGAACAGTATACTCTAAGGTATTTTAATCTTCATTCTCTCTTTCACATAAAATGTGAAAATTGTTTTCATTTTTTTGTGTTGTTGATGTCCTTTCCAGTGACATAGGCACTCTTGCAATAGATGAGACAGTGGAAGACTTTGTAAGATTCTGCACAGTACAGAATCTGAATATTTCTAGATCTTTTTAGTGGTGAGAAAATACCCAAACGTTTTCAGTTAGATTTTGAAAAACTAGTCAAATACTGTCTTTAACATATATTTGGAAATAATAAAACTAAAATGTTGTTTGTCAAAATACTAAAGGAAGTTGAGCTATTAATGATAGTTATGTTGAGATGCCTTATGTGTTTCACTTCACAGCTGTGAAACTCCTTCAAGGGGCTGACCTCTTTAAGGACCAGACCTTCTTTCTAAGTCAGATCTCACAGGATGCTTTGAGGAAAACCATTTTTCCTTTAGGGGATTTAACAAAAAGTTTTGTAAAGAAGATAGCAGCAGAACATGACCTTCATCATGTGCTAAAGAAAAAAGAGGCATGGTAACACTTAAACTCTTTTGATTTGTATTTCTCTCTAAATCAGACTTTCCTGAACTTTTTGAACTTTGATCTGTGACAAGTTGTCTGCTTCTGAGCACCATAATAGAATAGGTTGGGAAACATTTTTCTTTGCCGTCTACTTCCTTAAAAGTACTTTTATGAGTTTGTGGTTAGTTGTGTATTTTAGCTTGCAGATATTTTGTCTGCTATTGTACCTCAGAAGAACTAAGGTGAAGGTGAATGTGTAGGATGCTGTGAGCCTGAAGGAAAGCATCCTCTGTCACAGCAGTGGAGAAGCCTTTGGTCTTTACTCTTCATATCTTTTAAAGGCTTCCTCACTATAATTGTCTTTAGAAATTGGATCATCCTGTTTTTCCACAGTTACTTTTAACAAAAAAAAGTTATGTTTCTCTGAGAAATAACACCTCATGAGTTGATCTTAAAAAATGTAGTGGAGGCAGTAGTTGTATTGCTAATGCTGTCTTGATTGCTTTTCACGTTTATATTCATCCTCTGTAAATGGGTATTTGAAGAATGTAGGCAGTAACTGAAGGGAAAACTTATTTGTTTTTGAAAGTTTTTTTTCAAGCGATTATTAGTAGATATTATTTCAGATGTTTTTCTGTGCTTTTATGGATTCAATTCCATGTTTCCTTTTCAGAGTATGGGAGTCTGTTTCATTGGTGAAAGAAACTTTGAAAATTTCCTTCTTGAGGTGAGCAGCACTAAATCTGTGACAATCTTTGTTTTGTTCTGGTGTTCAGTTTTTATAAAAAATCCGCAGCAGTTTGTGGCCCACAATATGTAGTGATGTCCCATCTCCCTTTGAAGTGCCAGGCCTAGGCAGAAGCTCACACCAACAGCTTGTAGGAAGTATCATGCCTCTCCACCAGCTGTCAGTCACTCACTTTCTGCAGCAAAAGGAGTGAACATGCACTTCTTTGTGTGCCAGGCTCTGACAAGTGGTTGGGATGTGAGTGGGGCAAATGGCTGAATCCTGCTGTCCCCTGCCATGTGTGAGAATGGTGGAGTGAAGCCTAAAATTATTTCTTAAAAGGATTACTCTTCCTACTTTTCTCTCTAGAGCAGCATCAAGGAAAAGTTGCTTGGGCAGAGTTTGCTTCTTGAAAAGCTATTTTTCAGCTTCAAGAGAATACAGTGATGAAATCTAAAATATACTGTGAGGTTTTCTTGGGCCATCTTGTGACTTATCTCTTCCTCTTTGGTAGTATTTGGAACCTCAACCAGGTAACTTTGTTTCCATTGAAGATAAGAAGGTGATGGGAACACACAAAGGTAATTGGCTAACCTACCTTGATAGCTTGCTTTTAGGTAAATGGAACAATGCTGCTTATATTTAGAGGCACCAATTTTGTGAAATTCCAGAGAAGTCTACAGGTTTTCCCCAAGTTTTTGTTGAATCGTGGAAACTTGCTTTACACAATATAGAACTTTGAACTACAACTGATTATTGATTGATTATTCCATGTTGCAAGAAAGTAAATGATAATTATTAGAGTTGCTCTGTTGATACTGATTGTTATTTTAATACCAAGAGACCATTGCTCACTTAATTCATTCAAAATGATTGTGCTTCCAGGTTCTTTAGTACCTAAACTTTGCAGAAAAAATGCATCATGAACCTCAGTGATGCTCATTAGGACATCACCAAACATGGGCAGCTTAACTTTCCTTTTCTCCCGTGTGTCCTTCCTTTGCTGTCCTCAGTTTGAGCTGCCATACCCAAGCTCCTCTCCCAAGTAATTTATGATAGTAGGATGTTGCACTGGTATATAAAAGTAAGGGAAACTGGCAAGACTGAATGGTAGCAAAACCACAAACTGAAGCTGAAATAAATGTTTTTATTTTATAAAACCTATGAATGCCATAGTTGAAATGGACTAGTGTGAAATCATGTGCTTCAGGTGCGGATGAAAACTTTCAAGTAGATGTTAGTTTAGTTCATAATTGGCCCACTTCTCTAAGACAGCTTGGTTTGTTATTCTTTGTTTAGTGGTAAAGTTTGGGGAAAATGATTTTTCTGAAAGTAAAAGATTAAAAGTTGCTAGCAGCTTTCCATTTTCATCTTTCCTTAGGTTGGTTCCTCTACACAATAGGCCAGAGGGCTCGGCTGGCAGGCCTCCAGGAAGCTTGGTTTGTTGTAGACAAAGATGTCAGCACTAGAGATGTCTACGTGGTGAGTTAAAACACTGGTGTTTCAAATGACTAATGCAAGCAATTTTGTGTCTGCTGCTGTATGGAATGTGATCCTAAGCTGGGCAGAATTCTTGGCTTTTCTCTTGGAGGAAACAAGAACCAACTAGTGTAGCATCAGCCGACATGAAACATCTTATCCAAAGGGGCTTTTCTTGAGTAGCAAGTTGGTTTAGATTTTGTCATAGAACTTTTCCAAACAAAGGGCAAATACTGAAGAGAATCAGCTTGTCTACTGAGCTCTTATTTTCTACTCTAAAGCATGAGGGTTTTGTCATAGTTAATATGATAATAACTTTAAAAGTTGTTATAATAGGGTTTATAAAAGGTGTAATGTCTTTGTTTATGTATTGCTGCTTTGTTTTTCTAGTAAAAGAATTAGTAGCCAGTAATACAGTTTTACCATTTTGAAAACTCAGGCAGAATATATGTAATACTGCAGCTAATTGGTGTGTTAATGGCTAATCATATGAGATGACTTGGAGTTCTGCAGCTTGCTAGCATTGTTAGTGTTTCTTGCTGTTCATGCAGTTGTTGTTCTTATTTGATACTGATGTGATTATAGTGAAGGTGTTCTGCTACTTGTTGATGTGCCAGTGGTGGTGGGAGACCATAAACAAATGAGAATTGAGAAGAAACAGACAGGAGCACCAAGAAGATTTTGTTATGCCCTACAGTAAGGTTGTGTGTGTGCAACACTGTTGTTGGGGATGTGTTCATTTGGAAAATTGGAGAAGAGGGAGGTAGCATCTTGTTGAGATAGGAGAAAGGAGGACAGTAGACTTCTGAACACAACCTGAAGAAGGCAGAAACATGGTTGGAGGGAAAAGAATACAAGAAGTGACATGACTTTGAAATGCAGAAGACTGACAAATAATTCAGGCTTACTTTAGCCTATTTAAGTGATAATAAATGCTTGCTTTCTTACTCATTTTGCCTTCATTTTGATATGGCTTGATGCTTCCTCTGTATTTCATGCTTTACAAGTTATACACTGGCAAAAACATCAGCATTAAATAAACATGTTTTAAGGCACCATCAAGAGACCACCCTGCTCTGTACAGAGACCTCCTGCGGACCAACCGAGTGCACTGGATAGCAGAGGAACCTCCAGCAGAACTTGTTAGAGAGAAGATGATGGAATGTCATTTCAGGTTTCGGCACCAGATGGCACTGGGTAATCAAACCTTGTTTTATTTTTTCTTTTACTTGATTTGTTAAACTCTGGCAGTGTGTTAATGCAGTTTTGGAAAAATTGTTGAAATGTTTTGGCTTGTCTTTCTGTTTCTGTAGTGTCTTATAAAACGGTATCTTGACTTAGATCTGTTTAGCCTAGTTATGAAAGTTTTTTAATGTGAACATAGGGATTAACTGTCAGGTGTTTGGTCATTTTCTGCCTAGTGCCTTGTGTCCTGACTCTAAACCAAGATGGGAGTGTGTGGGTAACGCTAGTGAAGCCAGCAAGAGCTATCACGCCTGGACAGGTAAGTTATTAGAAGTAGTTTTCTGTCCTTTTTTGTGTTTTAGCTGATCTGGCTAATAAAATAGAGTAACTTTTTTATTAGCTGGAGTAATTAATTTATTATTTAATACTATTTTGTGTGGTTTGGGTTTTTTTTAAGATTTAGTCAGAATAAATGAATGTGCTCGCTTTCCAGCAGGTCTTGCAGAGGCTTGAGTTGGTCACCATGCTGTGTGCAGCTGCTGAAAAGACTCTCCCTGTGTTTGTCTCCTAGTTTGCCGTGTTCTACAAGGGTGACGAGTGCCTGGGCAGCGGGAAGATCCTGAGGTTGGGCCCATCTGTGTATACCATGCAACAGGGCAAAAACCGAGGGGAAAATCCAAAGAAGGAAGAGATTGACAAAATAGAACCAGCAACGTGACACGTGGCATTGTTTATTGAAGGTCTTGGAAGAATTTGCTGCCTGAGAATAATAAAAACTGTAATAACTGTGGCTCCTGTTGATCTCTATGTTCTTAAGGCCAGTTGACCGAAGAGTCCCAGCTCTTGACTGTTAGCACTGAATGAGTTTAAAACTAAAACCAGTGCAGTGCAATTTTGCTGGACTGTGTGGTACTATTTATGTTAATACATATCAAGGGATGTCTTAAGTTGTTAACTGTAATAGTAGCTACACATGCAAGAATTTTAAGATTAAAATCATGTCTGAAATCATAAATATCTCTTATGTGGAAATGAAATGCCTTTTTTTCCCCCTTATTTAAAGGTGCCTATCCCTAGTAAAGTACATATGTTGTTTTGCACTAAATGTATCTTTGTGCTTTGTACTGAAGAAAAGGAGTGAAAGGTGTTCAAATTCAGCATTTTGAATTAACTGCAAGCAAGAGATATTTAATTTTATATAGTTTTATAAAAAATGCTGTGGATTCTTAAACTGTATTAAGTAGTGGTTTCCCATGTTTACATAAATCAGAATTACAAATCTTAGGGACTTAAAAACAGTCTGGAATGTTAAATGTTTTCACACAACTGACTGCTAACTGCTGAGAGCTGAGGCTGTTTGGTTTGTCCCCTGGAGAAAAGAGTGCATTGTTGTGCTTCAGAAAAATGCGAATTTGTAGGAGTTTCCTTGCTGTCTATCTAGCTTAATATAGACCTGATAATAACTAGATCTTACCGTATCTCAAAATTAGGAAGAGCTGAATACCCCACCAAATTATCTATGTTTATAAGGATTGGGTGCATATTGAGGACACCCTAAGCTTATAATAAAACTTTATTACAGCAAGTCAACAAAAATGAATTCCTAACTGTCTCCGAAGTACAGCTCTGCAGGAACAGGACTTTCCAGGTGAGTGTAGAATTTTGAGATTTACATCCGCTCTGGGCAGTAGGAAAGCTGTAGCATGAATAGATCTTTTCAGCAGATCTGAAGGCTTGGGTTGCACGTACATCCTTTTCTGTTGTCTTGGTGTCTTCTAAGAATTCCTTTTGTTTCCTCTGCTAAGAAAAGTAAAAGGGGGAGAAGACTTTTCATTGTCTACCTCCTGATCTGACAAAGTTAAATACAGTTCAGGGAGCCCTATGGAAAAAACCTAGACAGTTAAAATCTTACTTGGCATTACAGTAGATCTACTTGAGAGGGGAAAACCGTCCTTTTTCACTGGTGCTAAAATCAATTAAATTTAAAGTCTGTCTTCAGATCTACTGTCCATCCATGTGCAGGTTAACAGTAAGGACAATTTATGCTTCATGTGAACTCCTGATTTGTATTAGGTTAGTTGTTATGGGTCCTGGTCATGACTTTTACGTGGTTTTATGTGGTTACATTGCAAAATGTAGAATTAATTACTTAAGGAGTTAATGCTCCATGTTGTCCTCACCTGAGTTTTGCTACAAATGTCCCAATTAAAATCTTAACAAATGTTTTGTGTTATGCTAGTGTGGTTTATACTACTATGTTATCTCACAATCTGCTTTGGTAGAGATACGTTCAACTGTGAGGACATGAAAAAGGACATAGCCACCTGTGACTCCTGGATTTATTAATCTGCAAGATTAGTTCTCAGAGCTGCCTAAAACTGTCTGCTTCTGGGCATGCCCAAACCCACTGAAACATGTCAGCCTGGAGACATTGTGGTACCCAACTCTGCGCAGGTTGAAGGAACTAAGATCCATACAACTGGTTCCCATCACCCTTGGGTTAAACTCAGTTGCTCTTAAACAGTCCTCTGAACCTGGTCTGAAAATGTTTTCTAGGCAAAAAAACCTACTTGTTGGATTTGGGTAGGCTTTGCAAATGCTTTAAGAACAGCAACAAAATCACCCAGTAATTTTGATAAATTTGCTATTTTTTTCAAGAAAATGTTCATCCTGCCCTATAGGCTCAGTAGTTACTTGTGGTTTTCTGGGCTTGAGCATTGCTTCAGTGATGGGTGGAGCTGCTGAGTGGTTTGAGCTCTGCTTTACTGCCTGGGTGAAGAGCTGCTTGCTATGAGGACACTGAGAAGGCACCTCACTCCAAGGATGGTTCTTTTATGCAGGAGAATGTGTTCCCTGCAGCTTGAATGTGTTTCCATAACACTTGAGGACAAAAAAGACTTTCGTCACTATTCTTCAGCTCTTTCTTTTTTTTTCTATTTTCTTTTTATCTCTATTGGATGGGCTCTTTTCTTATAAATCCCATTCTGAGGACAAGATTTCCTGGTATATTATCCCTGGAACGGCTTTGCTGCTGAATTGCTGGTACAATGTCTGGTGCATCCCAAACTCAGTGGATTCAGGGCACTTGCTTGGCCTCAGGCACAGTTGGTGCAGTATTTTTTAGTGCTTTTAACATGTTATGGTGAATTTAGGAGTTCTGGCAACAAGATCTCAGGTTTGCTGAGAGCCACTGAGCCAGTGTCTGGTAGCAGGAAAGGGTAACCATGTCCTTCTTGTAGCATAGCTGGGATGGGATGCAATGAACATCTGCTACAAATCCTACAGGACAGAGACTTTTTACATATGCTCTGCTTCCCTCATTTTGTTTAAGCATCCTTTACATTGGATACAGTAGCAGTCCAGGATGGCTAATCTGGAAATTCATAAATTAACATGCTGCTCTTCAGTGGAAACCTCTCTAGCAATGGTCTCCATTCACTTTTAAGGCTCAGGGACTTTGATTTTTATCATCAGAGCTGAATGTCATGGTTCTGCTGAAGAATCCTCATCTGAGGTAGAGGTGAGTATAGGCAGTGTTTGGTTAGTACAGACTCATTGTCAGAGAAGGGTGGAGGCTTCTTCTCAGCTTCTGTGCAGCGCAGCCTCTTGCTGTGGTGATAAGCAAAGACCTTTGACATCATGAATCGATTGCTGCTGTTGCTCCCAGTGAACTTCATCATACTGCTGGGAGCTAGGAATTAGTGGGCATTTGTGAAACTCGAATTGCAAATAGCTTCTTGCATGGGATGTTTCACAACAGGTTGCACACGTCCAGCAACACGACACTTGCATGTTTAAACCAGCATTTCCAAACAGCTTGTACTGTTCAGAGGGCTTGGTACATTTCTCTTTCCATCCCATGTGCTTCTCCTGGATAAGGGTCTCAACTACTGACCTCCTGCATGAGATCTCATACGTAGGGTCTTTGGTCAGGGGAATTTCATTCTGTCCTGCATGGGTACACAGTTTCTCAGGGGCATCTGGCAGAGCAGCCTATAGAGGCACATTTCTACTGGTGGAGCTGGCTGTTACCTTCAAGATGGGCAGCACCATCACCATTTCTGACTGTGATAGTAACAAGTGTGTTGTTTCTGTAACACCAGTCTTCCCAAAACCAGTGTGCAGTAGTGCTGAGAACAGTGCCCAAATCCCATGCTCCAGCTTGTCCCAGGGCTTGCAACCTGCCCTGGCCTGACCCAAAATGGTTGTGAAAATGCACATGGGCACAACTATAACAACTTGGAAACAGGGAAGTAAAAAGAGTGAGGTGAGAGCAGAGGTTGGTGCTGGGGTCAGGCAGCCATGCTTCCTACAAGGGACCATCACTGACACTATCACTCACACAGCCTTTGCCAAGGCTGGACTTTGGCCATGCTTAGGTTTGAACTGGGTAAGAGCAGTCGGATTGGAAGGTGATTTTTTTAAAAAATTTATTACAGAAGGTTAGCATCAACATGCTTTTTAAAATTCACTGGCTTTTAATTTTTTTTGTCATTTTTCTGCCACTTTGGGCAACAAATTGCAAGCAAGTTATTTCACTTTAAAGTTAGCATTAAACTCTTCAGGTCTCGAAATATTTGGTTTCAAAGACTCACATGAATGACTACTTAGAAAAGGATTTTTCCCTTCCAAAGCAGAGAACATGATAACAAGATTAGGATCATGTAACTGAAAAACCATGACTTGTGTGAGCTAAGGCTGGGACTGAATTGAAATCTCTGTTGGGCCCTGTGAATATGTTTGAAACCTGCGTTGTTGAATGTATAATGGCTGAGAAATTGCACTCCAAGTGCAGTTTTATTCCAGAAGTGCTTGTGTAAAACTTAATTGCATTCCTAGCTTTGCTGCTTCTTGGCAGTATTCCTGCCCCGGCTGGTGCTACAGAGCTGGAGGACAGGGCTGTGCCCATGCAAGGAGAGCAGGCCTGTTCTCTGTTCTGTTCTATTTTCACCTGAATAGGATCTTTGGAGCGTTGAGATGTTGCACAGGCATGGTGGAGGTTCTCATTCACACTATGGCAGCACAGTATCTACAGTCCAGCAGTAAAAGCATTGACTCTCTATGTTCGGATTGGCTTTTAGGCTTTTAGAGAATCTTTCATCCTCCCACTTCAAAATCAAGTGTTCATGTGCTTTAGCTGCATACCACAGGGAACAAAGCTGATGTTGTTTTTATAAAGCTCCCCCCCTTTTTAGAATAGAACTATCTTTTCAGCATACTTACAAGCAAAAAAGTAACAATTTTTTGGATGCAACATTTAAATTCATACTTTATATATATATATATATATATATATATATTAAAATTCATCCCTATGGTCAAGACTGAGCTCTCTTTAGAAGCTGGGAGATGAGTGCATGCAGCTTCCTGTGCAGACTTGCCCCTGCAGGCAATGAGATCAGACTCGACTGCAGCTTTTGCTGCCTGGAGTGGAACATCAGGGTCATGCTGTTTCAGAGTTTAGGATACCACTTCCCCTTCCACCTTCGTTCCCAAACCACAATTTTCAAATCTCTCTTTCTCCAAAAGAACCTTTCAGCTTGGAGACTTCAGCACAGGAATGTCCAGCAAGGGTCTCTGCTGCCCCTTCTTTATGCGGAACGATGTCAGGTTCTGCAGCCAGGGACAGTAGAATGAGCTTCAGGGGGATCTCAGTGCCACCAAAGAGCCTTGGGTCAGGCCATGGGAGCATGTAACACTGTCTGCTTTGCAGCCATGCCTTCTGCCAGCTGGATCCCCTTCAGAAGATGGAGCACATGATATGGAGAGTGCACAGCAAAGTGAGTTTCCTGGCTGCTCTCCATAAGCACGTGACTCCCTTATCAGTCACATTTCTGGTACTGTCCAAAGAAAAGAAAAGGCTGAGGTGTTGCCACAGCTGTGAGCAAGTCTCGGTGGGAACTGCCACCAGAGATCACAGAATCACAGAATCATCAAGGTTGGAAGAGACCGTCAAGATCATCTAGTCCAACTGTCAACCCTGCACCACCATAATCCCCCCTAAACCATATCCCCAAGTGCCACATCCAGACACCTCTTGAACACTTCCAGAGATGACGACTCTGCCACCTCCCTAGGCAACTTGTTCCAATGCCTAACCATTCTTTCAGTGAAATTTTTTTTTTTTTTGGCAAGATGAAGCCTTTCCATCTCCTGCCTGCTGGTCCTGATACTAAAGAGCACCTCTGGAGGTGTGGTGAGCTGGAAGCCAGGAAGAAGTTTCTGAAGGCAAGAGACTGTTCAAGGGAACAGCTCATGTGGAGTGAGGCTACAGTGAAAACACTGTGTGTGGGCTGAGGAGCTGGAGCCAACTGATCTGCCAGTAAGGATAAGCACGGATCAGAGAAAGTCAGGTTGCAGCTGAATATTTCTTGGAATGCCTTAGATGCTGATTCTTTAAACAAATCCTGATTGTTTAATTTCTCAAGCAAAGAAAGGACAATAGCCCTGACTACTACCAAGGCCAAAAACACCCCCAAACCCAAACAGGTAAGCAAATGTCAAAGCAAATTCTTGCATATTCCATGCGCAAAAAGGAGAAATATGGATGAGGGAGTAGTTCCTGGCCTTCTGGACCAAAAAATGGCTGTGTTATGAGCATCATTGTAGCATGCACGGTTGGGAGATGATGATGACTAGGTGAAGAGGATGTCCCACTGATGAGGAACATATTGGCAACCATGCATAGGTTATTAATAGAATTTTAAAAATACTTCCTCTACATTTATATGTATTTACATGCTTTAACGAATTGAACAAAATGAAATTATCTATGATAAATGCAATAATCGCACAAACATGGCACGCACTGATGATGCAGGGAAGTGAGGTGCCATTTCCAGATTCAGCACCAAGAGGCACCAGGACATCACATTCATCCCTCCCAACCGTGGACAACATTGCTGGGAGAGGGTGACCATAGGAAGGGCAATTAACACATCCATAACTGTGACTTTTTCCTGGGTTTTTTAGACTTTATGACCTTTGAAGTATTGCCCCTTGGTGGGTTTGCTCACTGCAGGGATAAAGCCGCAGTCATTTCAGCACACTGATGAGCCAGCTGAGCAGCAGCATCTCTTAAGAGCCAAACTCCCATCGGGCTGGGCAGCAACCGTGGTACTGGTCAGGCAAGTGACAGCCCCAGCAGCATGGAAAACACACACTTTTTACACTGACACCGTTCAGGTTCTGCCTGCCCTCCTTCTCCTGCACTGGGCTGTGCTGGTCATTAGTTTTCCTGGTCACTCTCTTAAACATTCTCTGGCTCTTGATTGACTGGAGGCAAAAGGGAGATGTATTATTTTTTCTTTGGAGAATCAGCATCAGATTCTTACACTTATTGGAATGTCTGAGGGTTCTGATGAACGCTAACTTTTGGGTTTGGTTTGCTGAATCTCTGGGATATTCTTCCTTTCTGAGATGTCTTGCATATTACTAAAGGTATAGCATCAGCTAGAGAGACTTGAGAATGCAAAAAGCTAACGGACTCCTTAGTCTATGTAGTTTTCCAGCATATAATTTCTTCAATACAAAAGAACTTCCAACTCACTCTGCAAGTTTTAAGGTCCTAGAAGCAATGAAATACATGGAGAGATACCTCTTGAACAGACCCTACCTGGAGAAATGTTTTTCCAAGGGGCTGCCACACTCTGGACTTTGATAATTCAGTGACACTATTCCCATTCAATAGCACCCTCTTTTGAGGATGCTCCCAGGAAAACACCAGTCTTGTAATTACGGCACATCAGTCCCTGTGGGGAAAAGCAACAGAAGACCTACTTCCAGTAAGAAGATTCATTAAAAGTAACCTGACTACTCTGTCCTGGATTTCTCCAGAAGTGCTGTGGGGGCTCATGACAGAAATTCCTCTGGTGCTTTGTATTCCTGCAGGGCTCCTGAGTTTGTGTCTCTGGGGTTGCTGTGAGGTGGATGCAGTCTGCAAGCAGTGTTGGTGGCAGATCTTACCCAGCAGTTCTGGCTGGTTGTCTCAAAAACCTTCAAGTTGGACTCCTAGACAAATGGTGAATTCTTCCTTTTCTTTAAGAAGTCCCTAGGTAGGAAAGACACTCAGAGGTATGTAGCATTGACTTCATGGGAGCCAGCTGTTTCATCCCTCTGTGCATCCAGTTCTGTTTTGTCTTCAATGAACTTTGGTCAGAACATAAAAGGGCTCACCCATGTCCTTGGGAGGAGTGAAAATGCCCCATGTTTTCCTCTCCCATGTAGAGATTCCCTCTCCTGCCTCCCAGTCTCCTGTGTCTTCCAGGGCTGATGAACACAAGCACAGCAGGAAAATCCTGGGCTGTGCCCACCACAACACAGGAGGAGAGACTGAGTGAGAACCGATGATGGAACATTTTTTCTCTTATTTGAAGGACTTCAGTGAAATTTACATCTAAAAAAAGGATGAGTACTAGCACAGCTCTCTTCGGCAATCTGTTAATCTCAAAGGCTTCATCCCCAGCCCTGCTGCAGCTCCTGCCCATTGGCAAAGCAAACTCAGTGGGTCTGGTACAGCTTTGTTACACCGAACGAGGCTTTGTGTGAAACTATAAACATCAAAGAAGGATAGATTATAAACGTAAAAAAGACTGGTATAGATAACTAACCATGTGGCATCTGGTGGATTTCTGACTGGTGCTGAATTAAAAGTAGTTTTAATTTTAATCTATTTACTTAAGGTAGGTTTTTCTATTGTTCACACATTTTTATTTCTCTCTCCTCTTTAAGAGTACACAAAGGACTCCATAGGTCCTGTCACACCAATCAGCTCCATGGCTGTTAGCAAGTTGGCTATATACAGTAAAACTGTGTGATCGATCTATTGCAAGTTTGAAAGGTTTCAGTTGTGGCTTTTAAACTGAAGGGCACTTTATGTACTATTAGTATTTATTGATGTAGTAATACCTATAGAAATGAAGGAAGAGGTTTTCCTACACATTAGCCCAAAGGGTTGGTATTTTTTCAAACTGTTTTATTTGGGGGGAGGGTGGGAAGGGGGAACTCAACCTGTAAGAAACTAGTACTGGAAAGCACCTAAGTGGACACACTGCAACTATTTTTAATAAAAGAGAATGGCAGCACCTGGAAAGCTGGAGCTCAGGGTTCATTTCTGTTTCATGGGTGGATCTGATGTAAAATGACAGGTTTGTGGATGCCAGGATGGGCTCCAGAAGGCTTAGATCTTGCTGGGCAGCAGCAGTCCCACATTTTGGCCAAGGATGGGGACACACAACAGCTCTCAGAGAGACAGAGCACCTCTCACCTTAAGCGGAGTTCTCTCCCTAAGGTACGTTTCAGCTCTGCTCCACCTCTGTGGTGTCTCCTGACCCAGTGCAGAGGCTGGGGTCTCACAGCACCCTCAAGAAGCATGAACCAGAGAGAAATCAGTCAGTGCCCCCCTTCAAATAAAGACAATATGCTCAGGGTATGTAAACTTTTTGAGTTTGAAGGAGTGGATACTCTATTCACAGAGGTCTTTCAGCAAACGGATGGCAGCAGCAGATGTCTGACCAAGCTCAGTACAGAGCTCCAGGGGGCTCCTGGGGGCACTTAAAAATGCTTTGAAGTATTTAGAAGACAATAGTGAATTAACATGGTCTCTTTGCCATACACACTTCCAATTAATCTAATTTTCTTTAATACAGCGCCTGGCACGGTGGATAAAGGAACAGCAATAGCAGATGGGACATGTCTTCAGTAAATGGTTTGATACTGCCCCCCACTCTGTTCTCATATGCAAAACGCAGTCAGTGTGGGCTGATATTAATTGATATGAGGTAGGTGCAAATCTTGCTTGGCAAGAAGGCAAGTGTTACAAAAGCCCTCTTGGGCTTAGTTTCATTTGGTATTTTCATTCATGGTTTGAATGATTAAATGAAAGGTAGATTGTAAAGGCTGCAGATGCTGCCTCCAGGCATACTCATGGACAGAACAAAAATCCAAAACGAGTATGAGAAACTGGAGGATGGATCCAAAAATCAAGAGACTAAAATAGAAAATGAGTCCAGTACCAATCACTTCTTTTAGGGAGGAGAAGTGAGTTGTATATGTGCAAACAGGAGCATAAAGGCAGGGCAAAACCTCTGCAGAAGAGGCTGTGGGGCCCAAACACATCCCAGGCTGGTCCTGGCGCTACAGGTGGTGTCAGTGTGTGGACAATGATAACATCTCACCAGCACTGCTGCGGATCTCCTTTCTGTGATCCTCCTAGACTTTGGCAGGAACATCCTCTACAGCTGAGTAATCTGTGTGGCTAAGCATGGTAAGGACATGGACAAACTAACTCATCATCCTAGGAAGTGCTACTACAGGCTATTGGCGTGGGTACTGGAATTATTATATAGGATTTTTAAGACTATTTTAGACAACTCCCTGAGTATATTTGAACTTGAGTTGTTGGAGGGGCTGGGCTACAAGACTGATTATGTTATTGCAGTCTTACCATGCCATGCTGCTGCCACTGGTCCATATCTTCTGGAGTTTTTTTCTTAAAATTTGCTTAGGCCAAATGCCACTGTAAAGATTAGGACAGGAAAAGTTAATGAAATGGAGAATCTTTTAAATTATTTTCTCTTTTTTTTTTTTTTTTTGGTGTTGGTAGGCCTACTGCTTGCATTTTGTGGGCTGCTCCAGTCTCTTCTCTCTCTCTGCCACTACCAAAAAGGTTACATCAGACCTGGTAATGGGTTGAAGAAGAGCAAGAAGGAAGGGTAGAAGGTACAGCAGTGTTTCTGCACAAGGAGCAGTGACAGAGATCCAAGTTGTTCAGGTGGAAAGAGACAACCCAAGTGCTCTAGAACAGAATCTTTCTCCCTCTTTGACCTGGAGAAGGTGACTGAGAAATGATTGCTTACTGCCTCCTGCTGCAAGCAGTGAAGTTGTCCATCGTAGGGGACAGGAATGAAGCTGAAGATGAGGAAGAACTTTTTCTTGCGGCTTGTGACTGAGTCAGACAACCCACCATGTACTAGAAGTTTACATGGGTCCAAAATGCAACATGATAGACATATGAGGGAAAGAAATGTGTTGCTGCAGACAAGCACAACTCCTCCCTCTGGGGAGCCCTGAGCTGCAGCATACTGGGGTCTGTGGACCCTGCTGGGGCCAACTTGCCATGTAACACGAGGCTGATAATCCTCTTTTCCTAAACATCTGCTGTGGGTCGCTACTGGAGACAGGACCACAGGCTGGTCTGTCCCTTAACTATCGTGCTTATGTGAAAGCCTGAGGCTTATTTCTGCTTTTCCACAGAAAAGTGAACTAATACTTGAGAAAACACTCAAGTATTAGTGTTCTGCCAAAAAATGCACTTGCACAGTAAAATTTAGAACAGTTTTCCTTGGGGCTAATTACTTGAGTTTGTTTAGTGACAAGTTTTAGCAGAGCTGCTAGCAAACTGAAGATCCTGTCTTTGATTTTGCCCCTAAATCATGACAGTAGCCAGGCGCTCTCCACCTGACTTCACACTGGCCAGTTGATACTGACAAATACTTTTACTTCCAGAAAGCTGGCAGAGGGTATTTCTCTTCAATGGACCATTTCCCATGTCTGAAAAATGCCACAGGTTTGGACTGAAATGCAATGCATGCAGTGGTACCCTGTGCCAGCACAGGGAACAAACCGCTGGGCTGGAAGGGTGGGGGGCTGTGTGTGTTGGCTCGTTGATGCTTTACAGCCTCTGCTTCCTCAGTGAGAGCGAGGGGTACCCATATGTTCCTCGCTCCCATTACTTTCTAAACCCCAGGAAATGCCATTTGGACCCTCAGAATTATGCACTGCACTTAAAATAAACCATCAGAGGATGAATACAAGTTCAAAAAAATTCTTAATTTATTGTAAATTCTCCTTTCATCTGTGCTGCAATTCCAGTGTTCTGAACATTAATAAATATACATTTGTTAAAAAACAAACAAAACAACAACCTCCAGTGTCTAATCTGCCATAAAGCTTTTAAAAAGTCATAAAAATAGGTTTTAATTTTTTTGTAATTAATACAACTGACTCTCATTTACTGCAACAATTCTGATCAAAATAAAAACTACCTACATCTCACTGGGACAAAATATACATACACAGATGTAAAAACAACTAGCATGGGTTATACACAATGCCTGAGCACACAGCCAAGTGCCAGACCTTTAAAACATTCAAATCTTTTCTCTGTCAGAAAATGTCACGCAATATGTTGCATAATTTTTAAAGGAACAACATCCTTCCTCCCTCTCCCCTTCCAAAGGCCTCATTGATACTTTTGAAAATGCATAGGAATATAATGAAATCAAGATTACAGCATATAGTTTTTCATCTTTCCCTCAACTCTTGCATTTAATTTAGCCTGATTTTCTGTTTTTTCCCTTTCACACTCATTTGCACAAACAACAGCCAGTATTTTCCCAAAAGGGCTGCTATGGCAAGCAAGGAGCTCCTGAAAGCCTTGTTGTCAGAGAGCAGGTCACAGCCACACCATTGCCGTCCTTGGAGTCACATATTCCCACCACGGGGAGCCACTGGCTGAGCTCTGCCCCAGCTGGATGCAAACTTTTTCACATCTTGTTTTTCCTTTACTTGTTCACATTGCAGGAAGGTGAAGACAGCAGATAAGTCACACTTAACTTTCCTATACTTGTGAACTCAGCACATTTTGTGGGAAACATGAAACCTTAAGGCTTCCATGTGCTTTTTGAAACACCAAGAAGGCCAGGTCTTTGTCAAAGTGCTGAGCAGTGAAACCTGGACATCTTTAAAGACTTGTATTTCTGCTTTGATTAGCAATGTGCTGAATCCAGTGGGAAAAAAATTAAAATACAATAAAATAAAATACTGCACCTGAGGCAGAACTTTCCCCGTGGGAGGAGGGCCCTCTTCTTAGGACACACAGAGTGCTGGTTTGGTTCAGAGCCAGACCAAAGTCAAAACCTATAATACAATCAGACCACTTATTTTCTTGTTCTTGGTAAGGGAAATATCGATTTGACTTCTTCCAGACAGGACTGTGTTGAAATCTTACACAAAGTTATGACTTCTTTTTAGTCCTGAAGTTCAGTTCCTGAACATTTCAATGCACTTCAGAGAAGGGGACAGAATGCCAAAAAATGAAAAAAACACAAAGTTTTGTGGGTTTTAGAAGAGGTTATGAAAGAAACATACTGTACCCTTAAAGTGTTCCAAAATCTGTCAGCAAAACTTATAAATTACAGTCATGGATTTTGATGTAATCTTCACTGTCTTACTTTGAAAACTGCATTGTGTCTGAAGGTGGCTTCCATGCAAACCTCAGTTACTTTACCAAACGCCAAATTCAAGTAAAATTGTGCAATGTTCATATAAAAAATATCAAACGCTCTTTTTAATTGATTTCCTATTATCAAATTAAGAAGATCAGTATAAATGTAAAATATACAAAGGAACTTTTTCTTTAGCAACACCATACAAAATATATAAAAGTATCTACACTTTTTATATATATATAAAAGATTTTTTTTTTCTTAAGACAATGTGTCCATAGGGGGTGGACAGAGATGCTGGTATAGAAACCAAAGGACACTTGTTGGGATATTCCTCCCTAGAGCCCAGCAAGCTGAAGGGTTCACACTGCAGCCATCAAAACTCCACCAGAGACATCTAGTGCTTGTCTTCAGGCTGATGGATTGACTTATTGTAGGTCCACTATGATAATAACATGTTTTTCCTTGGTTCTCCCCTGTAATAAGCAACCCCTGCAGCACTGTCTGCACTGCAAATAGATATCCATCCATCACAGTGCATCCCTGTGGCCATTTCCATGTGTTTTCGGCACAGGTTCATGCCGTGAGGAGCGTACCACACAGCAACCTTACTGCAAGTGCAGCTGGGCACTGTGTTCCCACTGTGAGTAGTCAGGAGTGTGCCATCACATAAAACCGTGTGGGAATCAGTGCCCACTTCACCCTCCTCACCACGTGGCCACTCTGATGAAATCCGAGGTGGGAAGGCGGCGACCCTGCAGCGAGGAGTCCGGAGCCATGCAGAGGTGATCACAGTTTCCTGATGGTTCAAATTGAAGTTTCATTACTGCCCCTGTTAGTGAGAAGAAGTAATCATGCAGGCTTACGGTTAAACAGGCACAGGCAAACCACCCCATCCAAAACTACCTAATCCTTTTCAGTAAGGGCTCATGCTCTGTGAAGTTACTGTGCCTTGGCAATCCAGTGCTTGCAAGAGGGATGCTGCCCTTCAGGGGAAGACCAGCTGGGAGAAACAGTTCCAGGAGTACACAAGAGAAACAAGCTTTAGAGGAAGTTCTATGGAGGGCTTGTGTTCGGTAACAGTGAGGATGCAAGGTTCACACACAAATGTTACAAGCTGTTACAAACCTTGTGTTTCAGACAGATTCATGCGATCTGCTGCCAACAGCAGAGTTTTCCATTAAGCAAAAGGTGAGGAGATAATACAGTTGCTTAGTACAAGTTGGCTGATTATTCTTCAGTAATGACTGTAGTACCTGGTAGCAGCAAGTAGTTATGGCTTGTTAAAGATATCTCTGTTTCCCAGCTAACCAGGATCTATTTCATCAGCCAGTTCCCAGCAATCCAAAGATCTGCTTTTATAGTGAGCCGGGAATGGTCTGTGCACCCAGACAACATGGATGTCTAAAGCATGGTGGGACAGTGCCAGAGTTAAAGCTGGGTGAGAAATACTCTCTTGGTTTGATGAAAGGATGAGACTACTATTTGTGTTAATAAAAAATGAAATTATATGCATAAAATGCTTGCACAGACTTTACATATGGCCATTGTTTTAATTATAAATGCAAGAATTTTGATGAGTAATGAGGTTTCTGAGAATTCCCTTTGGCTGAGAGCTCGTTCAGCCTTTTGTTAATATTTTACTTAGTTTAAAATGGCAAATTCACACACTAATTGCCATGCAGCAGGTGGGAATCCCACACCTGGTAATTTAGGATCAGTAGCTTGGCTTTTTCTTCAGCCTTGGGATCTCCTGCCCCATTAATGGTTTCCATCTGCCCAGATGGACACCCATTCCATGCTGTCCCCAGCCTAGTGACTTTCCCCACCAAACTCCCGCGGCAAGGTAACAAGGCAGAGCTAGGCTGCTCTTGTCCACAGTGTGCCAGTAACACATCAGCTTGCCAATTCAGAGCATGCCAGGGTGACCAGTAGCATGTGTCTGTCACAGTACCTTGCCTGTGATACCTGTTTTAGCTTTCTCATCAGTGAAACACCATGACTTGGGGACATGGTATGGACAAACCATCAAGACAGTTACGGTGAAGGACTCTGGTCCAATCACCAGATGAAATTTTTGCTCATGTGGGAGTCTGGGGTAGGAAGGCAAAGGGAGAGACCAGAGTCATGGCAGGTTGGCCAGTGCATCCTGATGTGGCACTTACTCTGAGTCTGAGGTGTCAGCATGTCCTGTTCCCACGTGGAGGTTCATGGCCATACCGTTGAGCTGGTCTCGAGACTGCTCCCTCCGAGCATTTTTTACTGTCACACCGGAGTCTGAAGGAGAGCGGACCCCATCATTTGTCCCCAGGGAAGTAGTCCTGGATGAGATCGTGGTCTGATTGTAATCCGACAGCTTTTCCCGCAAACGATTCTTCAAATTCTTATCCACCAGTGGGGGAGGGTAGGTAACTTTATTTTTCAAGATGCCTGTTACGGAAAAGAGGGAATAATGAAAATTTTTACACGTATCAGTAAATTCATTTATCAAGCTGAGCACAACCAAGAAATAACATTTTATATTTCTTACTAAGATTCCTAATTTGTCACTTTACTCCTAACCCAGAAGATTAGACTTCAGCAACTACTTACTAGCTTTCCATGGCATACCTGGTTACACAGGTTGGAGCCATTTGGAAAGTATTCTTCCCTGACAGAGCTACCTTATGAACTAATTAATGCTCATCAACCCCCTGGTCTCCCAGTCCGACTGCAAAGCTAGGTTGGCTGCGCTACCTTTCCTCTGCTCCGGCTGCTGGTTATTCTGGTGGGACAGAGGTCTGTTCTCCTTCTGCTGCCCTTCGTTCTCCTTGTCCTGTGGTGTTTCGTTGTTATGGTTCACCTGGTTTTCCCTGTGAAGCTCTACGTTGACCTTGGTCTCTACTTTGAGTTTCGGCTTCCCGCCGGGGTCCTCGCCATCGCTGGCTGTTACACACTCTGTGGGCCAATAGGGTTTCACATGATTGGGGAGGGTATCAACTGCAATGCAAAAAAACACTAGCTCGAAAAACACTTTTGATATGTTCTCTCAACCGCTTTCTGACCAGTCCCATTCCCCGTAGCAGGGTAGGAGCTGTGTGTCAAACCAGAGCAATCCTTCAGATGGTCCGTGCTGGACTGTACTACCCTCAGGGTGCATTAAACCTCTGAAAACACACCGGGTAGCATGGCAGGATGTCCAAACCCTTCCCAGAGCAAGGTTGCTCGCTCCATTATGGAGAAGCATGAGGCAAACTCGCCCTCTCATTTCTCCAGGGTTAGAGATTCCTCCTTGGGAAGGCTGGTTTCCTAAGGCTGGGGGGCACCCAAGGCACCTTGTGCTGAACCTGTGCAGAGCCTCAGCACACAGCCTGGATATTTGTCATTCAAAGCTGCCTTTCATTAGGACAGGACTGACTATGCTTAGAAATGCCTGAATCCTGCCACATGATCTCCAACTCTTTAGGTCCAGGACCTCCCCAACACCACTGAACACACATGCCTGTATTGCACGAGGACAGGCAGGTATTTCCTACCCCTGCCCTCAAAACAAGCAGCTTCTTTCTCCTCTTCTTCATATGAGATTTTGCTGGCTGGATACTGCCATGTCCAAGGGCTGTGGGGACCTATCTGCAAAGCCCACTCTGCCTGAGGACACTCAGCATTCGATACTCAGTCACCCCTGTGAACAAGCCGTTGGGAAGAAGAAAGGTCTCTAACATGGAAAAAACAAGGATCTCTGCTGAAGCAAGGCACAGAGGTAGAGATACTGCTTCAGCTGTATGGTAGTCTGGCAAATTTGTCCTATCTAATCCAAAGCTATTTTATAGCATCACCGCTTTCCCCTCACATGGGGAGTACCTTTGGGTGTGCTGTGGAGTGGGCCACGTTCATTATTTTTGGAAGTAGATGTGTTCCACTTTTTCTCTGTCTCAAGTCCGTCTTCCTCGCTGTCTGATGAATGGGAGGAGGCATAAGAGCTGCTGTGTTCATCGAGGGACAGTTCACTGTCAGAGTCTGAATCGTGGTCTACAAATGCAGAAAGGGGAAACACAGTGATGAAAGTGTGAACAGGAGTTGAACAAATCTATCTGACAAATGCACAAGGAGAAAGAAAAGACAGGTATCTGTTTCAGACCATGCCAGGGATGAGCTCTTACTTCCGTAAGTATATATAGGATTAATTCAGAAGGACTGCAGCATCCACCTAAGTAATCATGGGAAGCACAACCACTCGGCTCAGCTAGCTGGCAGGACCTTTTATGTGTACAGGAGGTGCAGAGCAGAGTGGGGACACATTTTTCCCTATTCAATATGCAGAACAGTAACTCTATAGGATCTATCAACACAACATACAGGCAAACAAAGGTACTTAGAAATATCAAGAATCTGAAATGCACTTAATTTAAAAATGGCTACAAGCCAACAAAATTTAATGGCAAGACCAAAATGAAAGGAAGTCAGACAAGAGGCACTTCTCATTTTCTTGTACAAACCACAGAGCAGTGAAGGAGGATATTGCCTCAAGGTCTCAAATAATAGAAGTTCTCCAACTAAAAATCAAGAGCAATAGCATGTAATTTGTGAGAAAGAAAGGGGATGCCATAAACTGTCAACAGCTGTGACAGCTATCAGATGAATACCGAACCATCACAAGAAGCAGATGTATGATATTTCCATTCCAGAATTCCTTGTAAGGCAGCCATTGCATAGCTTGTTATGCCAAGATCATAATGAGAATGAGACACATCCAAGTCAGACTAACTATTGTTACAGAAGACTTTGAAGAAAATGCTGAGAAGGAGAAGGTACACAAATGGGTCAAAGCATTAAGAAGTAATTCTTACCATTGGATTTTGATGGATTCCTATGAAAAATGGAGGAATCTGCTTCAGTCTGACCAGCCCTTGCTTGACTTGAGGATCCACTGAGTTTATGAGCAGCCTCATCCCTTTGAGAAGAAAAACAGAGGACAACTTTCTCGGTCACTGTACTGTTCTTAACAACAAGGCAGACATGCAGATGAGATTTGTCTGGTCAAATGCAGACAGCTGCAGTGGATGCCAGCCTCTGCCTGACTGCCCAGGTGGTCACCTTGCAGCAAGACAGAGGTTACCCTAATGCAGCTGCCTGCCTTCGGCCACATGAATCACATTCCGAAAAAGCCGAAGTTAATGAGCTAAACTGCACTCCTTGAGACACGTCTGAATTTTAAGAGGCAAGCAGCACGGCGTAACTATTATGTTAACCACTGCGCTGTTGGAACTCAGCACCGAAGATGAAACAGAAAAAGCACAAAAGAAAACGACAGTCACACAAAACAGAACTGCTAAGACATAAACCAAGTAGCATTTGAACCACATTTCTGGTTTCCACAAGAGCAATGAAAAGGGAAAGGCAAGCACCTGGAAGCCATGCACCTGCCACCTGATTACCTGAGAATATAAGCAAGGTAGCTATTGTGGCTCTTGGCTGACCTGACGGTGCTTTCTAGGGAGACAGTGGATTCCCCAATAGTTGTGCGATACATATTTGGCTCTTCTATATATGTGTTGTTACAGTTCAGAGATCGCTGAAGGAAAAAAAAAAGACATAAAGCAATAGTGAATGATCCCTCCAGAAGCTCATGTTACCCACAAATGTATAAAGTTTCAAAGGAACCAAATGGTTTTTGTTGCTGAGGAAATGAATTATTTTCTTTCAAAAGTTTTAATTAAAATAGTAAAAACTTTTGAGAGAGGCCATCAGTAATCTCTGTACAAGTTACTGAAAGCAATCAAACAGTTCACCTTATTACAGACAAGCCACCTATAAGTTTATTTTAGGTAACTTCTACCAGCAAGAGGATGTTTTTTTTCCCAGAGCTTTTTTCTTACAGTTAATAATGTAGCTCTTGTTGCAGTGGAATCATCTGGAAGAGGTTTCTTTCCAGTTAAAGTGTTCTTCAAGTGCTTTCTGACTTCTTTGTTAAATACGCAGTGGAAGAAGAAAATGAACAGCCCCTGGATAATTGTAGAGAAATAAAGAATAAATGTAAATGATTCACTACTACCAAACCGCAAATATGGATATTAGAGAACAGCCATTTTGAAATAACCCCTGAATTCTAGTTCGTAGTCCATGATTCTGTATTTCAAAAGCAGTAACTATTTTTTGACTGAAATGACAATGATTGATCTCCCAGGAATCCTTCATCATTTGCTTCCAAGTTCAAATGTGCATAAAAGGCCTGGTAAAATATACATAAAGATGTGTCTCTCCAGGATTTACAGAGCAGAGCTTAATTTGGGAAGAAACTTTCTTCTCAGAATATCCAATGCAAACCTCAGTGTGTCACTGGAAGACATTGCAGGGAGTTTGAACTTGAGAGTCTGGAGATTTTACACAGACGATGAGACAAAATGAATAGCAGCACATGAAAAGGATCGTAGCCTTTAGTGAAAACGTCTGGAAATGGGGAACTTCTGTGAAAGGTGCCCTTAATACTGTTGGCTAAGAGAATTTCAGAAAGCCTTGAGAGATGTGAAGAGATACTGGCGGCAGAGAGGTCCCAACTTCTGCAGCCTTAGTTCCTTGGTTAAGCAATACCTCCCAGTGGAAAAACCACTAAAACCCCCATGGCTAGGCAGTTGTTGGCTCCCAGGAACAAACATTAACAGCTTTCACTGGGAGCAGGGGGAACACACGTGTTTGCCTTCAGATCTATTTGCTCTGAGGGAATTAATGCAGCTGCCAAATTGTTATCAGCTTTGGTTGGACATACAGGATAGAAAAGCCAATCCTCATGAAGTTGCAGCTGTACCAACATCACAACAGCCTGAATTTCATGACTTCAGCCAAAGCAATTGACTTAGAGTAACTTTAAACTTCAAGCTCACTTTCTAAACATTCAATCAACTGTGATCTTAACTGGCACTAGCACTTGGGGATTATTCATTAATAAAATTCACATAAATGTCTCTTTAAAATACAAGTTCAAAGAAGACAATGATGTGAAATGCCACAAACCACTGTGCTTCTCTGGGCAAGTTTGGAGAATTCCAGCTGCTGACCTTCCTCCCTCTCATGAAGTTTAAATTTAATTTAATTTTATTTCAGACTCATGGAAGCCTGGTTTTACAGCCTGAGTAGGTGCATTTGTTTCAGAGCACACCAGCTGCAGTGGTAAAATAACCTTGCCTAGACTGGCCTAGCTGCTGTGCTTCCAGGGCATCGACAGTCATCTCCAAAGGAGATCCATGCGATTTCTTTTTCTCTTTGGCTGCAGTTAATGGCTGTTGTGCTGCAGCTGACATGACTGTCCTGCTAGCAGTAGCTGTTTTAATACTGCAGGCACTTGCTAGGACATCTTTGGTCACATTCAAATTGTGACCAACATGAAGCTTCATGTGAAGTCTCCTACAAATAACTATTTTCTGCATCTTTAGTCAACAGGTGTGCAAAAACTAGGACAGACAACCCAGTAAAACCCTAATACAAGGAACTGGACTTGAAAATCATTATCTGACTCATTTCTTTTAACAGTAACTTAATTTGTGAAAGCCTTGAACTTGTAGTCATCCACTCTGGCTGAAATAAAACAGTCTCTGGTAGCAACAGAACAACTGTTAACAGTAAGCACACAGAAGACAGGAACAAAGACTTTTTCTCTAGAAAGACAGACGTATAATTGCCTACTGTTATTTATCTGAAACAGGTTACTATAGTAGTGCACTTACCTTTAGAATGACTAAATGTGAGAGATGCAATTACTTAAAGTTCTGGTTTTGGTGAAAAGAGCCCTCTCTGAGAAAAGAGAGCACAAAAGGTACTTGGGCTTTCTGTTTTTCTTAAACTGGCTCATGTTGAGCAGGTTTTTGGAGGTCTGGGTGCAGCAGTGCACTCATGAAGGTGTGCCACAAAAAAAATGCCACCCAACTTACCTGCAAGCAGCTGAAAATGGCAAAGAGATAGTGAAATGTCATGACGTCGCTGTTGACCGCCATCAGCCCCAGCAGCCATGTGGCACTGATAAGCAGCAGAAGCAGGAATGCTGTTCGCAGCACAGAGCTATAAAGCAAACACAGATGGACACTTGCAGTGTGTTGAGATACAAGAAAACAGCCCAGCTTCTCCCCAGGGATGGTGGGGGAGTCCAATGACTTTGCAACGGGAAAGGCCCTTTGGGAAAATTAGAGCAGTGTTCACCATCTCCCAGTTCTCAGCTCTCTCATGGCACTACTCTATGAATTAGCATATTCAGGTAAAAAAGGGTGATCTCTTTCCAAGTCCCTTTCCAAGATTTTCTTCAAACAAACCAGATTGTTTGTAAAGCCATGCTGTTTAGCCTTGTTGACTCCAAGGAAGAGATCTCGGCAGTAAATGGCCATCTCCATCTCATTTCTTTTTGTCAAGTTCTCTCTCACATACCTTCTCAACATTACTGCCCAAGGTTTTGGATCAAGGGCACTCAGGTGAATTTTCACAGATACTTTCAAAAGACTGACACAATTCTAGTGCCAAAGTTTTATATTATGAGTAAAATTGCTGCCATTAAGTAGTAACTATACTCCATTGGTTTAGGGAGATTTGGACCTCATCCTCAGCCCCAAGCCGCTATTAGGATTAAAGTTCAGAGAACCACAAAGCCTACAGCTCTAGGTACACTGGGACCAGAACAGGCAGGCCAAGGAGAGCATGGCACTGCACCAACACTGCTCCTTCCACACTTTTATTAACTAGGCCCATGTTGCTGGGGAACTCCCCCTCAGATTCTAGTGTTCATTATGTTTAGAGTTAGAGTTAGTGTTAGAGCTCAGAGAACCACAAGGCCTACAGCTCCAGACACTGGGGCTGGAAAAGGCATGCCAATGTGTACACAGCACCTTACAGCCAGGGCTGAAAAAAGAACTAGAAGCAGCCTTTTGAAATCTCACACTTTATTTGGAAAAAAAAAAAAAGGCGGGGGGTTGTCTTGCCACTAATCACATTTGAGTTCACAGGTAAATTCTGAGCTTTGGGCAAAACAGACGTTAATGGTAACAGGCTGTCACAGGAGTTCAGGAGGGCAGCAGATTGCAGCTAGCGAGGCTTTCTGCTCATCCCAAGGGGAGTGGGATGCAGGGAGGCTGGCCCTCAGCACTGGAACTTCAGTGGGTCTCTGCCATGACATAGCTGGTAACCCAGACATATGACAGGGGAGATCTTTCTAAGCCATGGGTAAGCACAGGAAGACCCAGAACTCTGTCTACCTGGGCATGCCATGGGCAGAGGTGAAGTGACAGTGCAGTAGGGAGTATGACAAAAGACCTGGAAGGACTGTAATGATACCATCTGGAGACCAGATCTTTCCCTTCTCTTCCCTTCTTCTGCCTACACTTGGTGGTGCAGAGCACCATGGTGGAGATTTTACAGGGCCTTCAAGGGAATCCCATGAGTAGGTGCTGGTGAAGCAGCTCCAATTGCCTCTATCAACACTGTCTCCCCCAAGAACCTTTATTTCCCACTCCAAAACTTGCTTTTATGCAATTCTGTCGCTTTAATATTTCTGGCCAGAACTTCTTCTACAGGTTTTTGAACTCAAACTTACACAACTCCAGTTTTTTCAAATGAACGTTGTCTTCGTCTGCACGATGCTTTCATTGCTAGTATAAAGATGACAGTGTTTATCTGAAAGGAAAATTGAAATAACAGCATGGATTCTTTCTGTACATTTGTTAGATTCCTATTTTCAAAAACAATGCAATTTTTATCCTAAAATGGTTTGTGGTGCCAAGAATATTTTCCCTTCAGCTTAAATTCTCTAAATTACAAGATTCTCCTTATTTCAAAGTAACATAGTCAAGGACAATCTAGGACTTGATCTGGATGAAATTTAATAAGACAGCCCTATGCAAGGATGCTTGAGTGAAAGATAAAAACTCAAGAAATGCTGTCCTTGTCCAGACCAGATTCCAATCAACCCAGCATCTTATTTCAGTTGGGTCAAATCAGACTTTAAGAATATTTTCTAACAGAGAAAATGTACAGTGGTAATTCCCCTGAAAAATCCTCCAGTCTCCACTGATTTCCACAGCTGGGATGTACGAGGTTGGTGGTTCATTTGTACTTATTTACTCGTAGTGAATATCAATGCTGAGAATTTGTCCCATCAATCACTTTCAAAAACTGTGCAGAGCTTTACTACCACCTGATTCCAGGAGTTTCTTACTTAACGCGCCATGGAGAAATGATGCAGCTTGTCCTGTTTGTTCTGAATCTGCCACCTCCTGCTAGTGCTTGTGTTGGAAAAGACTCTGAATGGTTGGGTCCACAGTAATTTTCTCCAGACTAATACACTGTTACAGGGTCCTCCTTCCCCCCTTCTCTGTAGCCTTCTCTTTTCTAGGCTTAAAGCTCTTAGTCCACTTAGTTGGTCCTCCAGTAGGGGCTGTCCCATGTCTCTGATGAGTTGGGATCCTAACCTACACTGCTTCCAGGTCTACTTCACATTTTTTGAGATGAGGAGACCAGAACTGCATTTGGCATTCAAGACAAGAATGTTTATCTTCTGGTGTTACTTTAAGGGATAAGTTTTAAGGGAGAAGTTAACCACCAGCCCATTCTTTTAAATTCCTGAAATCGAAAATATTTAATATTCCTTTAGGACTTCTGGTTGAAGTGACTTGTTATAGCTCATTTTGTTGATTTGTTTTATAAGCTCATAGACAAACCCTTCTAACATGGAACAAAGCAAATAGGAAAAAATAAATAGTTTTCTGGCCATACAGCCATTGCTCCACAAGCAATCTTTGTACTGGCAGGCAGCCCTCTGACTTCCAGGAGCTTAGCTCATGTCCTATCTCTTTAAACAAAAGACACAAGCTCCAGTACATCTGCTTCAAATGTAAAGAACACAGCTGCTTTGCCTTATGACTATTGTTTGACAAAACATAAAAGAAAAGGTAGCAGAAAAGAAGAGACAGCTCTAGATGCCACCTTCACCCTACTTACAATGACAACCATTATGATGGGCCCAGCGAAACTCCAGATAAGGGTGTCATGAACAGACAACCAGCAGAAATCAGGGTTCCCATAGCCTTGTGGATCCAGACCAACAGCAAGCCCTGGGTCAGAAAATGGGGGGAAAAAGTACATCAGGAAGGTGGTGCTTATAACCAAGAATATTTTCAAATAAACAAAATTATCATGGCAAAACCAGGCATATTTTCAAAGAAACAAAATTATTGTGGAAAAATTTGTTCAATAGGACAGTCTGGGAAGGCAAAATCAAGGCAAATAATAAAATTAATTAACTAAATATTAAACTTTTATGCTGCTTACTCCGTATCAAATGATACTATGAGTTTTGCCTACTAGAACAAAGTTCAGCTGCATAAAAATGACAACAAATGCAAGTCCCAAATTAATTCTGTTTCAGCACAGTTTTATAGCCATACTCACACAATATGAGCCTTGAGGGTGAATGACATGTTGAGGAATTTCAATAAGCCTGTGCAGCAGAATGACATGAATCATAACTGAGTAGATGTCTATGTTATGAAAAAAAAAGTGCATTCTTAACTGCTGTGAGTTTGCTGTCACTTTGCAGAGACAAAGGAATCTGGGAACACACGGGAGTTAACTGCTTGAGCTCAGGTGTGATTCATTTTGAACTGCCATTCCAGGTACTTCACCTTGCTTTCAGCACTGTTTGAAATGGAGTTTGCTAACTCCCCAAGGCAACTGAGTAAAAACCACACCTTTTATTGTTTTATTTTTCAAAACCTGGACAATTCCAAGGGATTCTATGAATCCAACCTTCACCTGCTGATTTACAGTGCTGCCTGATTTGGTGACCTACACCTCCCCCATATGGTGATTAAATGAGACTGCTGCCTTTGACCTGCAAAATCATACAACCATATAAATGTTTAGGTTGGAAAAGACCTCTAAGATAAGGTCTGCCCTGAGCCTCCTTTTCCCCAGCCTAAACAACCTCAGCTGCTCCTCATAAGAGCTGTGCTCTGGACCACTCACCAGCTCCATTGTCCTTCTCTGGACTCACTCCAGCACCTCAAAGTCTTTCTTGGAGTGAGGGGCCCAGAACTGAACAGAGGATTTCAGGTGTGGCCTCAGCAGTGCCAAGTACAGGGGAATGATCACAACATCCTTGTAGTGCTCCTGAGTTGCCTTCCCCTTCTTCCGTTTTCCCCCCAAGTCCCAGCAAAAGCTCCCTGTTCAGCCAGGATGGCCTTCCTCACTGGCTTGTCTTTTGCCACGAGGATGGCCTGCACCTTTAAGATTTCCTGCTTGAGGAATGTCCAGCCTTCCTGGACTCCTCTGCCTTTCATGACTGCTTCCCAAGGGACTCTGTAAGTCAGGTCCCCAAAGAGGCCAAAGTCAGCCCTCTGGAAGTGCAAGGTGGAAGTTCTGCTGAATCCCGCCCTTGCTTCTATGAGAGTTGAAAACTCTGTCATTTTGTGATCCCTGTGCCCATGATGGACTCCAACCATCACATCACCCACCAGTCCTTCTATGTTCACAAAGAACAGGTCCAGTAGGGATTTCCCCCTGGTTGGCTTGCTCATTAGCTGCATTAGGAAGTTCTTTTCCACACACTTCAGCAACCTCCTGGACTCTTTTCTCTGCTGTATTGTATTTCCAGCAGACATCTGCTAAGTTGAAGTCCCCCACAAGAACAAGGTCTAGTGATGGTGAGACTTCTTCCAGCTGCTTATAGAATACTTCCTCTGCCTCTTCATCCTGGTTGGATGGTCTATAACAGATTCACACCACGATATCTGCCTTGTTGTCCTTCCCACTGATTCTTTCTCATTAACATTCAACTCTTTTGTCACCAACATCAAGCTCTAGACAGTCAAAACACCCCCTAACATATGTGATTGTTCCTGTGGTTTCTAACACATCAATAACACTTGTGTCTGCTGCCACATGGATCTCCATTCCCTACCTTCATTGAGTTGGCAGATGAAAGGACCTCACTAGCACACCAGCCCTCAAATACTGGCATGCTGCCCTCAGGCTCACCTTTAGTGAGCCTGGTTTTATCCCTTTCTCCCTTCAAATCTAGTTTAAATCTCTTTTAATGAGGCTTACTAGCTCCTGTGCAAAGATCCTTTCCCCATTTTGAGACAGGTGTACCCTGTCTGCAGAGGTCTTCAAGACACAGAAACTGATCCCTGTGAGGCCTGTGGCCAATGACATATGGCAAGTGGCTGCAGCATGTTGTCTGGGCACTGGGGGCACCTACTGTGTTGAGCGTATGTCCTGACTCGAGGCAGTCAGGGCTGACAGCAGCGCTGTTCTCCACAAGGAGGATTCATGTGCATTAATAAGAGTCTTTTTTTGAATCGAAGCCTGTGTGCTTTGATGAAAAGACACTGAAAAAGGGAGAGGTGGCTGTGTTTTACTCTTGCTGCATAAAGCTGGCCCACGGCCAATATTCACATCTGGTACGGGCCTATGGTCTATGAAAACTAAACTGGCTATTTGGCAAAGCAGTGGATATTGGATCTGTTTTCACTGAAATGTGGAATAAGATAGGACCGGTCTCCATCCCTGCTCCCATTGGCCCTTCCACCACCCCCTTCAGCAGTTGCCATGCAGAAAGAATTAGCCATAAATGATTAAGGGACCATAAAGTATTTTATACAGATGTAATTCTATGGATACAGTCTGTTTCCCAGGACTGGATTTCCCCATTAATGGGACTTTAAACTACAGTTTGACTCTGGCTCTAAGAGTAATTGGCAGACAGCAAAATTTTTCACTCTCAAAATCCTACCCTAAAGTTCCCTAACAAATGGGGCAAATTGCAGTCTTTGGGTACATGGTTCAAATTTTACTGCAGTCAACAACTTGTGAAATAACACTATATTCAAAGGCAGAAATAAGCCAAAACAATGTCATACAGCGAAACATTTTGGTACATCAATTAAATGCTGCTGCCTGGCTGTCTTTAGCAGATTGATATCTCACTGATGTTTGCAGGAACTGGGGCTGGTCTCCTATGATCAAGAGTCCCATGGGGACCTGCATCCATCCTGTGGGGAGGTGCTGCCAGAGGGACATGTTACAACCCTTCTGAGCTCCTGTGGGCTTAGCAGCCATGTGTGACTCAGGCAACTGTGGATCAGCCTCACCTCTCTTCTGACTCACTGCTTTGCCTAGGATTTAAAAAGTGCCACTTTCAGAGGGATATTGGTTTTAGGGCTAAGTAAGAACCAGTTTTAACATGAGCACTGCAGTTTCCATGGCAAAGCAGTTACTGCACACATATGTTAACTAGTTAGTGTGCTGCCACAAAGATGGGCAGAACTGGGGGGTCTTGCTGGGTGCCAAATACAGCCCTTTGCTCCTGAGGCAAGGAAGTCATAAAATCTCTCTCCTAGATGGATCAAACTACACTTTAAAATGAGCAAACTTAAAGCAAATTTAAAATGTTCCAATATTGCTCCCCATGGAGGAATATTCCAGATCCACACTCTTTTGATGGCTGTAAGTTTTCTCCCAACTTCTATTCTACTTTCATTCATGGCAATTTGCATTTCAAAGCTGTGATTAAATGTGGTTCTTTCCTGTTGGAGTGTTCCCTATGTAAAGATTTCACTAAGTTTTACCCTCCTTTAAAGGTCAAAGTTCCCTTCTGCAAGGATCCTGGTCCCATCACAGATGCCATAGGACCACTATGTCCCAGCTCGAAATGAATGTCAGTTTGAGTGTAAAACCCAGAAAAAATAAATAAACAAAACAGATAATAAAATGTACAAAAAGCCACTGCTACTGTAGGTTCTTTTTTTTTCTTTAACTATAGCTATGATAAAGATGAAATGGTATTTACCTTTCAAATACAGCAAAAAAGTCC
Source organism: Chiroxiphia lanceolata (assembly GCF_009829145.1). Taxonomy (NCBI): domain Eukaryota; kingdom Metazoa; phylum Chordata; class Aves; order Passeriformes; family Pipridae; genus Chiroxiphia; species Chiroxiphia lanceolata. The sequence goes on from NC_045641.1 coordinate 15,659,347, forward strand.
TCTGCATGTCCCAAGACTAAAATTCCTTCACATATCTAGACTATTCCACTATTAAGGAAAATACACAATCCTTCTCTCATAAAGTAATTTAAATCATGTTTAAGATTTGTGTTATGAAGCTGGAACCTTTTTACTGTTTAGAAATTAAAATTTATAAAGAAGCTTATTTAAAATAGGTACAGTAACGAAGTTATCCAGAGGGAAGAAATCCCACATTGAGCTATTTATGATGAAATAATTTTCTCTTCAGATGATTTATAAGCCTGGAAGGACAAACTAAAGGCTTAGTTTTCTCTTTATCCTTCATTTCAGAAAATCCTCTGACTTCCTCAGTAACAGGGATCTGACTTTTCATTTAAATGGAACTGCAAATTCAGTAGATTCAGAGATTAAATTACAGGACACAACTTGGAATCATAACTCATACTTTTAACAGTGCAAAATAGTTCTATATCACAGAGAGCAATATCTAAGTAGAAAAATGTAAAAATTGTATGCTTGTGATATTTAGATTGCATAAGACTGTTGTTGAGAAGTTCTGAATTAATTTAAATTTCAGGACGGAAACCAAACCTGAAACAGAAAATCCTTCTGACAAAATTCTTCTGAAGGGCTACGTGTTCTGAAATGCAAATAGTTTTTGCTACTTAATGATTCTTCTTTTCCACCACAAATGATGCTGCACAATATCTGATTACACTTCAGTGTTTCAGAATATACTGCAGTAGTCCTGTACGTACTGATAAAAGTCACATAGGTCTGAAATGTTTCAGAAGTTCAAGGACAATTCCTATTTAAAATGTTCGGGATATGTCTAGAGTGGTGGAGCCTTCTGGGCTGTGCTTTCTACTGTTTTTCAGATAAATTGATAAAAGTAGAAATTACTTAGGCATAGGAAGAGATGGAAAAACTTACCAGCTCTCTGGAGAGAGAATTAACCTGTACCAGCCTACGCTGTGTTTTGGTATTACACTTCCTTAAATCACACAGAAAAAAACCCCCTAATATGTATTTTTAAGTCTAATTTGTTCCACAATATTTTTGCAAGTGTATATGACTGATAGCTATTTGTTTGATTTCAAAGACATCTAAACCTCTGCCATTGCTGATAGTATGTTATTATCTGTAAAACTAAACGTAATTGGATAAAAGTTGACTGTCTGCCTGTGATCCAATTTCCCATATGGCAACAGATACATAATGAAATAGTTGAACCAAAAAAACCCACTCCAACTGTTCTGTGAAGCACACTTCCCGAGGAGCTGTCTTCCTGAATTAACACAACACCGTGTGCTTGGGGTAGCACTGGAAATGTCTGATGGCAAAAATAGGCATGGTGAAGGCGGAGACGGATGTGCTCCTGTGGATCACCCTGGATTGGTTTAAAAGATTACTGCCTCCAGTTTTTCATTACTTTTCCTCAACTGGAACTTATAGCCTTTGTGCCTGAAATGGTGTAAAAGGCTGCTTGAGTATTCCCAGCTTGTTTTTATGCCAAATAAAATGGAACCGCTGAAATCCCTTCAGGGAGCATTTACTGCTGTTTGAGGGTAGGCAGTGGGAATGTCCAGTGATGGGCAGTAATGTCCTGTGGACAGCATTGCTTCTGAAGCCACTTTAGCTACCTCCCTGAGAAACCACGTGTCCGTATCTGAAGTTACCGGCACAGGGAAGAAAAATTGCTGAAAGCTACTGGCAAAGTTGTTAGAATAAAAATACCGTTATTTCTAAGTATTGTTATCAAGTCCTGATTTAACCAGGGTGCATATATGTTTATGTTACTGCATAACCATCAGTATCATTTCAACTGGGGCAACAGACATTTGGTACACAGATCTCCAAATTCAGGCTTACTTCTCCTAGACGTGACTTGTTGTTGCACTGATTCAGACAAACACCCATAACTGTCTTGGATGGAGTAACTTCCCTGGGTTTATCCTGTAAAGATGGCAGGGAAACAAAGCTGTTTTAGCATGGTTGAGGGTACCTGTTATGATGGCAGGAATGCCCCAACCAACTACGTAGTAGAACCGCATGTGCCCAAAGTTGATGTTCCTCACTTCAGTCAGCATCCGGTAGATGTGAAGCTGCTCCACAAACATCCATGCAAAGGTGCTCATGTAGAAATAGTGCAGGAGGATGGCAATCACAGTACACACGAACTGTAGAAGAGAAAGGGCAGAGAAATTAGAGTTGCTTTTCTGAATCACAACCTGGTGAGTCACCAGTTCCCCTGCGCAGCTAATGGCAAGTGTAATAAAAAGATTCTGGCAGAACAAACATACTGCCATTAATTATGTTTTTCAGAGTTTAAGAAAAGCTATTCATACTGTGAAACCTTTTTTTTTTTTTAAGTAAATAAATTATGTCACCTGAGGCTGGTTCAGCTTCAACCTATCAACCCAACACACTTTCAGTTACTGCACTTGCTCTCCATATTCTGTGGCTAATTTCATTGAGCATGAGTGCTGCAAAGGTGAGGATTTGAGCCATTCTGACAGGATTCCTTCTGCTTGCAGGAGGGGCAGGGCTGGGAGAGCTCCTGGCTCTTTCTTCTGCTGCAGAGTATGAGGTGAGGATGCTCCTCTAGAGGCTGCAGACCCTCTGCCCTGCCTGGTGTAAGAGTCTCACCTGCACAATGCCACTACAGCGAATTCAACCATGGCATGTTTAACTGCATCAGCTAAACCAGTCTCACTGTTAAATCAATAAATTACTCCTGAGAACAGCCACCCTCAGCCCTGCACTGACTCAGTGTCTCCCACTGCCATATCAAGGGCCATTCTATGCGTTTTTCTCATACTACATCCTTTCAAGAGAGAAAGATCTCTGTCCAAGGAAGTATGCTATTTTAGTACAGTTTTGTTTTGTTTTAAAGTAGACTATGTTTTTTGTTTTATTAATAGATCAAAAAGTACAAAGCAAGTCTTCTTTTATTTGGCAGAGGCGGAGAGGAGGTGTGAGAAGATCTTAGGCTTTCAGTTTAGGACCTGTCCCTGAGAAAGTCTTTCTTTCTCAGGAAAACTTTAGTTCTGGGGACAGAAATCCATGAAGCTTCAGGCAAGGAAAAGTGAATGTGCTGAACGTGAGCAATGGATGATCTGTAGAAGAAATCCATCCTTTCTTTGAGGAAATTTCTCATCAGTGAAATGAAATGTCACAAATAGGCAAAATTTGACAGGACCTTATAATCCAGCATAAGATCTGCAGACTGTTTTGCCCCTACGTGTCTGTGTCAGAGGTCTGAAAAAATCTCTTCCATCTACATCTCCTCTTCTGGGACTCTTTTTAAAAAAAAAATATTGAGAAGCAAAAGCAGGGATGCATCCATGGGGTAAGGCAGTGGCCATTGCTTTTGTCCTTGCAGCTCCGCCCTTCACTGATGAACCCTGCAGACCTTGCACATCTATACTTCAACAAGTCATGGAGGATGCCTGGCCATTATCACCAGATTAAAAGATGCACCCAAAAGTAGATCATCACCTATCTTGCAGACCAATCTTTCACCTAACGTCAAAATCAGAATATTTGACTACAAAGTGGGAGAGTGGCTTCTAGGCTCTACCTGGCTTGAGCAGGGGAGTTAACTCTCTTCTCATTCACCACAGAAAACCACCCTAACCACCAGGCTGTAAGATAACCCGGGTCCAGAAATGCTCGGCTCTACCCTCTGTTTGAGGTTGTGCTACTTGCAGTCAAGCACAGAAGCCATGAGGACAAAGAGAAAGCAGGGTAGTGCTGGCTGGGTAGTTCACGTCTTCAGCTATGAACACAAGGACCTGGAACTTCCAGTCCTAGGTTTGGTCTTGTTTTCTTATCCTACATCAGTAGCACAAAGTGCACCACTAAGCTCTGCCAGGCTGAGAACAGCAAAAATAAAGGACCTGCTGAAACCAAAGAGACCAGGTCCTCAGTGCGACTAGGAGTAACAGCTACAATGGGCAAACTGGTAGCTGAACTCATCTTTGGGATGAAATAGCCACCTTGAAACCTCTGACCTTCAAAGACTTGCATTTCTGTAATATCTGCTAACCAGTTTTCTCTCCCAACTTAACAGTTTGATGGGTGAAAACAGGAATGACCACAAGCATACAACACCTGAATTGAAATCTCGCAATTAACTTTCTTCTTTCAGCAGCAAAGCAAAGGATACTGATAAGCTTGAATTAAGAGCACTCTATGCAACCTTTCAATTTTTGTTTAAGAAGTTTTACATTGTGTTTTGGAACCTTCTGTTCCCCTGCAGCACTGACCCTGCTTTCAGACTTTGACATAACTTTTTAGTGGTTTTTCATGGTATAATGCTCAGAAATGTACGTTTCCCTGTTTAACTTTGCTGGGCAAAAGAATCATACAAAGACCACCAACTTTCTGGATTCACTTAATGCATCAGCTTTATTATAACACCAAGTGTTATTGAAAATGTAGCTCACCAAATAAACCATCTTTCTTCCCTCTGTGTAAGCAGTGCTTTTTTTGTTCCTACTCTCACATGCACATTAGTAGAGTGCTGCCCTGAACGTTACCTTTTCCAGGTAAGAAAAAAGAAAGCAAATAAATCACTTTCTATCAATAGTCCAGGGAAAGATTAAAACCTCGCCCAGAAATGTGACTGTTAATTTACAGAAACCCATAAAAATCAGGCTGGGTGCCAAGCAGTACGGCATTATTTGTGCTCCAGCATTCTTTACCTCTTTATGTTCACCAGTGCATGACTCGTTAGACAACTCTCATTCCATACAGACAGATGAATAATTGTCTCAAGCAGACATGGCTTACAGCCCTCCTACCTTCTCAAATTGACTGGGTAGGCTGTAAGGAGCAGCCTTCTGCTGTAACTTAAAGGTCTTTGTAAGTGGGTTAAAAGTTTGGGGTGTTTCACTGAGTCCTGGTAACAGTACAAGACATGATCACGTCATGAGCCCCAAAGCAGGAAAATGAGGAGGATCAAAAGAGAACAATCTTACCAAGTACAGTCATTAGGATTTATGGTATTGATGTAATGAACTGTTTTACTACTTTTATAAACCTTTGCTTGGTGCCTCATGATACTGTGAAAGAAATCTGGAAATGAGGAGCCATCACTTACTGCATAATTTCTGGCAAAATTCTGTAGGGATGTGGGCTTGGTCCCTGACCCCTTGGCATTCATGTCGGAGAACTGAAAGAGTATAACCTCCTTGCTAGTGAAAAGCAGTGAAAAATGAGTGGTGTGCTCAGCAAGGCATGGGAAAGGTCAAGTTACATGAAGTGCTGTGGATCAATTGGCAAGGTGAGCTCCTTTGAACAAAGTTATTTTAATATGCAAACTTGCATATATTAAAACAAAGACAACGTGAGTTCACACATGATATAAGACCATATCTCAGAGGGCAGTTCACTGCAGCAAATCTCCCCATAGCAGCAGATAAGGGACCTGAACTCCTAGTATAGGGGAATATTGGAATATGGGACTAGAAGTGACACAACCAGCTGGAAAGCTTCATCCAGTTTTGCATTCTCAATTTTTCAAAAGCTAAAGTGGGAGAAGAAGCCCAGAAAAAAAAGCAACAGAGTAACCTGAGTCTTCGAGATTGAAGAATTTAAGCAGCTTAATTTTATATAGTTTTCCAAAAGAAATACTATTAAACAGAGGCTTCCCGGTAAGAAATTTTTATAAGAGCATTCATAAATTTACTAGGAAAGGCTCTTGTCAGGACTCGGTCACTGGAAGCTGAAATTAGTCAAGGTCAGATACTTTCTAAAATGTATGTTATAGTTCAAATGGATATTAGAAGCCAGAGTGACACTTTAGGATTAAGTTATACAGCAAGTGAAACTGTGTGGTCAGGCACCATGGTGTCTTTACCATGATGGTGATGATGATATTCATTGAATGCAGGTATATTCTCCCATTTCTGCTGCTTGGACAATGTGGAATCAGCAAATTTTGTTTGTTTTCATCTCAAGATTGTATTTTCCTCTCAAAATTTATATTGAAACATGTACAGTAGTGGATTTCTATATGACAAATTTTCTTCACAGTGTTCAGATCATCCCTACAGTTAACATTTTGAATATTCTTCCTATCTGTCATGGACATGTTTTTATTGCATGTCACTCCCCATCTGCATACTGCCTGTTTGGTACAGTGACTGTGCAGTGCTGGAACCTTTGTCTGCTTGTCTCCTACCTGTCGGCAGCCATGACTTTTGGGATGGATGTTACTAAGAATTAGCAGCAATACCATGCAAAATGCCATATGGTTGAGATAGCAATGAGGTGCTAAGTACAGAACATACACACTTCATGTATAGTGTATATATCTCAGTCCATTCATATCTTGTCTTTCTTGACATGCACAAAGCTGGAGGTGCCTGCACTAAGCTTTGTCAACAGATATGATGGGTTGAAGCCAATAATTACTGTGGCTGGAAGGCACAAAGTGAAGCGACAGGTTTCCTACTGAATCTTGGATGTAGCAAGCTGTCCCACGCCTGGCAAGTGGCCTTTCCAGAACAGCCATTGGGTGTGCAACATGCATATTGGCACCCGCCCAGCAACACATAGCTGTCAACCTACCAGTCAACACCAAAAGCCACTTGGGCTTGTAAGGTACCTGTGGCGGGAGAAACTGGAGAGCCTCCTACTGAACAGACAAAGCAAGACAGAAAACACACTGATGGAAAGGAAGGAAGAAATCAGTATTCAGGGTTCAGTTCCTAGGATAAGCCTTCAACAGGGCTGCTGTCATATATTCTCTGAAAATAAGATACAGTCCTATCACCTGCCATTGCTATTAATCACATAAACCACATATGAATAGATTAAAAATCTGACTTTTTTCAAATTACTGTTGAAGCCAAAGAGAGTGAAAAAGAAAAGAAAATGAAACAGATGGGAGCAGGTAAAAGTTGCAATTTAAAACTTGACAACTCTAGCAATAAGCACAGAGTAACTCTTACCGGGTTCTCAGTCTGGTTGATACCAATAAGAAAGACAAGCTCAGAGAAGAAAAGGGCAGCCACCAGGTTTTTGTGGATACTGTGCAAGTTGGAACGTAGTGTGCGGATCAGAACCAGCAGAATGAAGGTGATCAGCAAAGCCGCCAGCGAGATGGATACGGTTGTGTAAGTGACGATCTTCAGAGGAAGCACCTCTCCATTCTGTAGAAAGACAGATTGATAGACTCTCTTGGAGTTTTTCCTTCCTTTTCCTCCAATCAAATCTACTACTTGGAATGTCAGCACTTTCATTACTACTGAGCCAACGTATAGATTTACTTTAGGACCAAAAGGAGTGGATGATGCCACCTCTTTAGTCACTCAACATGTGGAGTGTGTATGGGCAGCACTGACCAGGAGGGAAGTTCCTTTTAGCAGATCCAATGGCAGGTGCTGTCAAGGACAGGCAAACACACTCCTGACACACTGCATGAGATGGATCTGCTGACAATTGTCTGAGTCATCCTCAAAGCTCAAGCTCTGAATGAAAGCCCTTGAAAACCAAAACACTCAAAAATCCTGAGTATGATGTCACCCACCTCTCGTTTGGAAATGTCCATCAGGACAGCAAAGCTGGTTATATGGTTGCACTGGCAAGCAATATGGCTCTGGTTTCTGGAAAACAGCTCACATCCTCTGGAGGACCAGGCACCTGTCCCGCCAATCCTATGGGGAAAAAAGATATTTCTGAGAGCCATCCTCTAGTCTCCCCTTGCCTCCTGCTGCTACTGCTCTCTGTGGGAGCCTCAGCTATGCAACTAGACAGGACTGTAAGTATCAAGACAGAAATATTTATAGCTGTCACCTGCCTGAAAGAGTATAATCAACTTTAAAAATTTTCAGTTGAAGTAGTTTCTGATAAGACATCTGGCATTCATGGCCAAATTTTGTGGTTTTAGAACAACCTGGTTTGACTTTAAAAGGAAAAAAATTGTAAAAATTTGCTTTTGGATCAGTGACCGCACAAGTAATGTGGGGAGGAGACTGCACAGAAAAAAATGGCTGTAACAAAGGTAGAAATACTAAAACCACAGAGAGATACATGGTTTTGAGCCATCTCTACTTCCCAGATCTAGACACTGCTTGTACAGCTCTTATGGAAATATGTTTCAGCAGTAATATGATATCATTACAGTGTTCCTCTGAAAAGTAGACAAGAAAAGGTTAAAACCTTTTCTAATGAATAATACTTCATATAAAGAGCTCTCTTGTGTTAACAATTCTTCCCTGTGCAGTTTTGGTTAACTCCAGTGACTTTGTAAATTATTTTATATCAATATTAATTATTCTATTTTGAAGTTAATGAGTAATAAAAATAGTCGTGTAGTTACTGAAAGAGCTTTTAATTAGATAAGACAGGACCTCATTTTCATTCAGCAATAAAGTATTTGTTACACAATTTTAATATCACTTTCTCTTGGAAAGTACTCGCTTTCTAAAATCTCTTTCATTACGTGCAGTGTAAGAGCTGCTTTTCAGCTGTGGCTGTAGGAAGACGTAACACAGATAACAATGCCATTGATGTTGCCAGCAAATAGCTAACAGATGAATCACTTTAGAGCTAATGAGTTATTCAAGCCCATACAATGTTTAAAAATTTATGAAAAAGGACTTGCCATTCCCTCATAATCGACAGAATCATCTGTGTATACAAGCAAATACATTTGTCTACTTCACATGCAGGCGAATGGAGTAGTTTATTATTGCAAATACAAGAGATTTGTGTTGCCTCTTCGATCCTTTCAATGACATAATCTCCTGAAGCCTTTGACCTAGGTTAGTTTGCGCTTTTATTTCCCAGCACAGGATATTGCCTTGTAATGGATTTTTCCATAGTTTTTGGGTTACTAGGAAACAAGTAACAAGCTATTCCCCTTACCCTGGGCAGACCATGTCATCCTCTCACTATATACTCAAGTTCGTAGCTGGAAATTGCAATGTATATGTAATAGTAACAATATTGTGCAGCATAACATGCAGATCACATGGTTACCTCTCAACATGTTTTCTTTTGTTTTATCCACGCTCCTGAAATATCTCCAACAGGACTGTGCTGTTTCCACAATGCCATAAACCCAACAAAACATCAGCACACACTGCTATAGTTATTATAATTTTTCTCATTTTCAAGAAAAATATGTCTTTATCTTGAACTTCACTCATACAAAAGACTTAAATGAGCCATTTTCAGAGTATTTCATCTTCTTCCTAACACTTGCCTCCTAGAGAGTCAAGTACTCTCTCCTTATATTCTGCTTATGTATTACAATTGCTTCCCATCAACTGGAAGAGGTCAGAGGTCCCAAAGAAGATATTTCCTCTCCCTCCAATTTTTCACTAAAACAAATGAAAGCAAATCCTCAATAGCTGATGAAATGAAAAGTAAGTTGCTTCTTATCAGTGCAACTGTCTTTGCATTGACTGCTGATACAAACATTTGAGATTCAGAAATTTATAATCTTTACTCATATAATTTTATCTGCAAAATCTCAGTCCTCCTTTTTAACAACATGAAGATTTAGTTTTGTAATTTTTTGCACTGGCCCTGGCTGAGGCATCAAGGAGGGTGTCTGTTTGCCATACGCTCTGTCCATAGTCATTGGAATGTAACAGGAGAAGATTCAGTCCATGTAAGAGCTGAATCATCTCCTGGAGATCCTGATTTAAGGATCCTTGACCTCAGACAAGCCACGAATGCAAACACTGGAGTCAGACTACGCCTGTCCACATATACATCTGTGAGCAAAAAGCATGAGCAAATACAAGGAAATTGTGAGATTTATTATTGCTGAGTGAAACTGAACCCTGCAGAAAGTCATGACAGCATTGTGTTTGTTAGAAACTGCATGGCTAATCCTTTGTTCGAGGATAATTATTTTTATTTTTCTCAGGTTGGTGGGAAATACATGGCTCTATTTCACCAGAAAACAGTTGCCAGTTGAATAAACAGACCAAAAAGTATTTTCCTCCAGAATTATCTTCCTAGGCAGGGCTTCTCTGCTACTGAGACAGTTGTCACTCATAGCTCTAAACCAAGCAGAAGACATACGTGATGGAATGATTCCAGAAGACACAGACAGGCTTTGTTCTCTCCTCTGTTTCCAGCATGGTGTACTCCACTATGATGGGCTTTTCCACCAGATTGGGAGGAAACTCCCCGTCACTGTGAATGGCTGTGCTCACCACAGGTGTGTTAATAATTGGGCGATTTGGCAATCTGCACAAGGAGAAAAATTGCACAGTGATCGAAACATGAAAATGCAAAGCGCTGACTCGCCAGGTTCTCCAAATAAAAGGTTTCCAGTCACTTCCACTCAGAAAGAAAAGTAGATGCACCATCAGCCTTCCACACAGACCAAAAGCTGCTGGCACTTCTGACATGGTTATTCTCCTACAGTGTGCCAGAAGAGGACAAGAGACAGTACTGCGGTGACAACTGCAGCACTGATGACATTACACTGACATGACGGACAGTATAAAAGCAGCTCTGTCTCCTCCACACACTCAGAGGAAGTAGAAGAAGGGATCTGTACAATTCACAAACAGGTCTGAAGTTTACCTCAGGCTCCTTCGGTCAGGATCGTAGTTTTCAGGCAGGAGGTGCCCCAGGGATCGGTATATAATGACCATGGCAACAGTATGATGTGTTGAGTCCTCTGGATGTCGCTTCTTTCTCTTTGCAAAAGCACTTTCAGGGCTGAACGCACCACTGTTTAACTTAGAGGATATTTTTTGATTTGAAGGCTTCATTGTAGGCACTGCTATGGAATTAACACAAATATTACATTCTTTTCACACAGCTTCAGAGCTACCATTTAAACTGGTAATTTTGCTTTGCAAAGATAGAGAGATGTTACTGTTGTTATAACTCTAGGCTCAGCATGCTCTTAATGTTATATTTGACATTTTTCATAAAATTTTAGCACATTTCATAGTTATATAGCTGATAATCAACCACTGAACCACAAAAAACCATTTAGTCTAGCTAGAAAATAAGCAATTTCTAAGCTAAGAGATTCATAAGTGTATAAATACCCCATGCATAACTTAAGGAGAACATTAAAACAGTATGCATGCTATTAAATTGCATGTACCTTTATATATGGTAGAACCAGTGTTATGAACACACCAACTAGTCACATAGGATTTCTCCCTGCTAATTCTGTCATATAATGAGCTTTAAGTTTTGACAGTATCTTTTAAAAGTCACATTTCCTTTTTTCTTACAGAAAAGATACAAGTCATACAAACAGATGCCCTGTTTATGAGCAAAAAGTCATAAAGCTGTATGAGCTTATCATGTATTATTTTCACAAGTGTTACTATTTCCCCACGCAGAGGATATTTAGACATAGTATGTGTATTGCACTTTGAGTTACTCTCTCTCTCTTCTCTTGCCCAAGGAAACTTGTGGTGCTTCTCAGCAATATCAAGGTACTTCAGAGACACTGGGAAGCAGGTACCTCCCCACATATTTTCCCTAATCAGCCAGCTTAAGACTTTTTCTTTGCTGTCTAGTTCTGATAATGTCTCTGCTCCCAGATTTGGATTCTCCATCTCTCACACCACCTCCCTCCATCTCTGCAGTGACTGGAGGAAGGCAGCTGTGGGCCTACAGGCTCTGGGCAGCCATCCCATCCTATCCTGGTGGGAACAGAGGCAGAGCATTTCTCCCACTTTGACAGGGCTGTTGGAGGGGCTGCAAGCGAGACCTGACAGACAGGTACAGCCAGTTACACAGCCCCCCGTGCTCCCATTGCTGCCGGCAAGCAAAATGCCTCACAAGTATGCACAGCTGCTCCATCCCTAAATAATGTTTGCTTGTGCAGACGGTCACCCTGCTCTCACCCCAGCACCACTCTGCTTTGTGAGGATCAATCATGCTCCTTGGGAGCGAGTTATAATTGCTCTCCGAATGGCAGCAGAAGAGTTTTACCTTTCCTGTCTGAAGGTCTGAACAAAGTATCAGGGAAGACAACAGATGACTCCAGATCTTTTGGGTAATCTTCTTTAATCTCATGAAATCGTGGTATTCTAGCTCCCGTGAAATTAGACTTGTCAAAGATGTCAACAGCAATAACTGGGGGGAGAGGAAAAGTTTCCCATCAAATTAACTTCAATGGTTTCAAATATGATATTGCAACACAGTGAAACATGATTAAAAGGTTAAAATATCTGCACAATGCAGATAAGAAATTTAACCCCAAAATACAAAGTAAAATTTAATTTCTTTCAATTAATACCTTATATGACAACTAAAAGCTTATGTGTCAGCACTATGTTACATTTATCAAATTATACATGTATTTCACAGTGGAAAGGAATTCACAAGACAGTATCTCATACTAGAAGAACACTACTGCAAGCATTGGAAATAAAGAATCATAGAATTGCTTAGGTTGGAAAAGACCTCTAAGATCATGGAGTCCAGCTGTTAACCCAGCACTGCCAAGTTCAGCACTAAACCATTTCCCTAAGGGCCAGATCTACATGTCTTTTAAATATTTCCAGGGATGGTGAATTCTCTGGGCAGCCTGTTTCAATGGCTGACCACCCTTTCAGTGAAGAAATTTTTCCTAATATCCATCTCTAGCTAGATCACTTAGCTAGTACTTCTCCAGCAGCAGCTGACTTTGTGGTTTCACGAGGGCCTTTTCCTGGCTGCTGTTCAGTGCATGTTCCTGCTCCACAGAGCGTCTCCGTGTGCTGCTGGCTTGCTCCAGCGTGTGCTGCATGTTCCAATTTTAGTCTTGCTTCTTAATAGGAAGACTAAACCTGCTGCTTCAAAAGCATAGTTCTTCTACATTGGTTATAGTGTAAAGTCAGCTAAGCAAAGAAAATAACCTGTACTTTACCTGGGATTACTCCTTAGTCCTCCAGTTCTCCTTCCCTCACACCAGCAATTTCTCCCTAGCTCACCTCATCATCTCTGCCTGTTGTCTAAGTGCCAAAATATTTAAAAGCAGCTGAGTTGGCTTTAACTTTCCCATTTAAGAGAAGTCACTGAGTGCCAATTTACATGTTCTAATGAAAGTGAAAAGCTGCAAATCCTGGGGGTAACCTTACACCAAAAGCTGTGATCCACTGCAAGTTTCTATATGAAGAAATATCCAAGTTAAGATCTGCAAATTCCCATTCCTTTACCAGTCTCTAAATAACTCCCAGATGAGACATTAGGAAACTCTATTAACACCATGTTCACCTGGAAAAACTGTTCAAAAGAAAACAGACCCTTTTCAGGCCAGAGTTGCCTCACCCCTCCCAAGCTCACACCTTTTTACACAGAAAGAACTGATCAATAAAAAATCATGATTTACAGCCTGCAAGAAATTCTGGGGTTTGTTTTCATCTCAGTTCAGGTGGGTTAAAATGCTGAGCATACTTTTTTTTTTTGAGTGTGAAGATAAAAATATTTTGATTCTCATAGTCCCAAATCAAAATGTATTTCAGTTTTGGTTTATTAAGCAGAAATCAAAATGTTTCAGTTTGGCTTAGTTCAACAATAGTCTGTCCCCCCCAGAGTTGATGCAGGACATTACAACCTTTGTAGCTTTACTGTCTCGTGCCTTTGGTTTTATGCTGCTGTGACTGTGGAACGTGAAGCATCCTCAGGACAAGGTTTGTAGGCAATGGGTGTAGCTGGGAAAATAAGACAAACTTTTGGGCACATAAGCCCTTCTCCAGGCCTGAAATAAAAGCAACAGCTTGAAAAGCTAAATATGAGTTCAGGCTGATAATAATTTAGAGCACCTCTGAAAGAAAAACTGAAAGAGCAATGCTGCTTGGGAGCAACCTCTGAAGGTCACCCAGCTCTATCTCACCTCCTGCTCAAAGCAGGACTATCACCAACACCTGATCAGCTCAGATTGTTGGTACTCAGGAAGAAAATTAAATAGAGGGGGCAGGGGATGAAATGAGAGAAGAGGCTGACCCGGCTGTGGTTGCTGTGCTTCACTCACACATGTACAGCAGGGACATCTATGGAATACATCACAGTTCTACAAGTGCTATTTGCTTCTCAGAGGAGACATTCCCTGTGAAAAGTGCCAAAGGTGTCTTGGTATGCCTGATGTTTCTTTCTCAGTTTAGACACATTCTGGATATTTTGGATCCCAAGGATTTTGCTCTGATTATGGGTTTTGCAAGACTGGGAGGGTAGTTGAACGCCTGGATGGGTGATTCCAAGAAAATACCTTTCAGCACAGGAATTTCTACAGAAGATGGCTTTTTGGATCCATTCCAGGCTAGGAAGGCATGTGAAAAGAGCTCTAAGATCGAGTCCACCCTTTGACTGATCATCATACTGTCAACTAGTCCACAGCACTAAATGCCTTGTCCAGCCATTTCTTGAGCACTCCAGGGATGGTGACTCCACTACCTCCCTGTGCAGTCCATTCCTATGCTAATCACATCAATAATATGCCATGTGATCAATAGTTGGGTTGTTTATTTTGTCCTGCAGTAATTCTTCAGGTGGAGGTGGTGCAGTTTTTTCAAAAACTTGATTTACTACATTCAACTATACTATTTAGTCCCAAAAGGCATTCCCTTTACATACAAATTTAGTATTTCCTACTATCTCTACACTACTGTGACTCCAACAAATGCAACATGGAGCATGGAGGGAATATGGCCCAGAGGGAAAATAGAGCAGGCACCTCCCAGGAGGCCCCCATGGCAACGGAGAGATATGGATCAAGTCTCAATGAACTTGAAACGAATGCAATGATTTCTCTCAGTGGGTACTACAAAACAAATAACTAGCATCTCTATTCAGCACACTTTTAAAACTAATACAAAATGGCAGTTTTCAGCTGAGATACTCACTTATATTAGTGGCAACAATTACAAAAGGTCTCAGGTAGGTTTTCTTCATGTTCTGGGCCACGTTGTTGAAATATTCCTCATAGTGCCTGAGCAGGTGAGCGGTGCCACCCTCCGTTCGCTGAATTTGCTCCCAGTGCTCCTTGTTGCTGCGGTCCAGTAAAGCACTGCCCACTTTGATAATATTCTAAGAAATAAAGTACAAGCCTAAATTATGAAGCAAACAAAGTGCTGGGTTTCAAGTGAGGAATACTGAAACTGATTGACATTACTGCCTTAGGTGAGCGTATAGTGAAATATTTCAATGCAGGCATGTTTTACTGCAGCCATATGAAAATATGCACACCAGTTACTCACCCTCAGGTTTTTTTGTTACTTAAGCAAATCCCTCCAAACTTTTTATAACCAAAGTAAGCCAAAATTGGAGGCTGTAAGAGAACTGCCTACTTTCCCCTTAATGACAGGAAATCTAGTAAGAAAATGCAGAAGGAAAACCTAACCATGTTTTCTTTGTCTCAGAGAGATAAGAAACACAAAAAGCACAGCTTTTAGTAGGTACACTGAAGAACTCCCCCAGAGAAATCAAAATAATGTTTTTTTCCAAAAAACAAAAGAAAGCCAGAGATAGCAATATCACTTTCTCTTTTATTTTAATTTTTTCTTTTACTCTGTTGTTTCCTGGATAACAAAGACAACTTATATGGTGAAAAATTACAAAAGTATTAACTTTCACAGACAAATTTGAAAATACATAGGAAAACTTAAATCATGTTACTGTCTCCCCATTTTTATGTTGCTTACAAATGATATCAAAAAGTAAGTTTTTTCTGAGGACCTCCCCCTTCTGCCCTTTCTTAGAAGAATATGCAAAGAGACCCTCAGGCTGAATGAGGCTAAAAGAGACTGCCAGTATGACACCTTAACCTAGGGTGAGAAGCATGACATGGTTCCCAGGAATGCGGGAGACACATGCAGTACTTGGTACCAGGCCTCCTCCATGTTTGTGAATATTATTTATGTTTTTTATTATCTATTTTTCAGGCTTCTACTTCAGACTATAAAAAAATAAATTCCTCTTCCCCCTGTGCTCCTTCAGCCTAGGCTGTTACCTCCTTTTTCTCATGAGCTGTGTCCATTAGTTTTCAAATTCCTGACCTATCCTAAAATATTTAGGGAGTTCTTGAAAACATCATCTGTATGAATTTCAGTGCCAAATGCAGAGAACAATAAATTAAACCGAGGTTTCCAAAGCATTTCTTTTTTGCTTATTCTTATTTTTGTTTAACAACATATGCTGAAAATGAAGTTCCTTCTCAAGATCTGAATGGGGGAATTCATCCACTTCCTAGTCCACAAGAAAGGAAAAACAGAATCTCTCAAAATCTCAAAATCTGGTGCATC
Organism: Chiroxiphia lanceolata; assembly: GCF_009829145.1. Lineage (NCBI taxonomy): Eukaryota > Metazoa > Chordata > Aves > Passeriformes > Pipridae > Chiroxiphia > Chiroxiphia lanceolata. The sequence continues at coordinate 15,675,555 of NC_045641.1, forward strand.
TCAAATGTAAAACATTTCAGAAGTTCTCCACTCTCTGTGGACTGTACAGCCCAAGACACAGAGGAATTTTCTCAACCACATTTCCTCCTGCTCCTATCTCCTCAGTGACATCCTCTTCTGGTGAAGCTTGCCTTGCACAGGGTCTCCAAGTTCACCCCAAAGTCTGCCTGACCCGGCTGGTCCTCATGGAGTACTGTGAACAGTGACCTGCTCACTAGTATTACCAGGTCTTTGGTAATAACTGGGCCTTTTGTGAATGCTCTGGCCAGCAGAAGCTCTCTGGCACGGATTTTAGTATGTGCCTTAAAATATCAAGATGACATGGAATGTCTTTCAATGTACCAACTCATGACTCAAGTGTTTTCAAACTGAATTAGAGGAAACCTTCAGAGTCAGTAACTGGCTCAGACTTAGTTCACTGCACATTTAAATGAACATGATCACATTAGGCATGTTTTACAATAAAACTGAATATAGTACACAAAACTATTTTAGTCAGGAATAACACATGAACTTGATTTTTTTTTCATACGGGGAATTCTGCTTTTGGCTGTTACTATGATAGTATTTATTAGAGGAGCTCTGTCCATTATATTTGTATTACATACACATACACGTGCACACACACATGAATAACCAACCTTCCATTCCAAATTGAGAAGACTGGCTTATCTGTGAAACAGATTAAGCAATTACATGATATTTGCTGCACCTTGGTGAAAGACAAATTTAATTATCCATTGCCACTATCTTTTAAGACAAACTGTAAGGGCTCAGCACAGTATACAGTATCTCACCTCATTGAATTCCACATCTCTTGTGGCTGCCAAGTCAAAGCCTTGCTGCTGGCTCTCATACTGGAGGACTCGGATCATCATCTGGTAAGATGTTCTCACGTCGTTGCCATACAAGCTGTGTGTGTATTTGGTGGCGTTGTGCAGCGCTCTCACGATCCGTATGGTTTTGTCCCCATCCAACTTAGTCTCATTGCGGTGTAACTTCTCATTCTGAATCAAAGACAGGAAGGATGAAAAAACTCAACGATGTATCTTTTTTTTTTTTCATTCTAGTTACAAAGACAATCATAATTTAGAGATTTTTGGCACATGGGAGTTGTTTGATCAAAATTTTGTTTGTCTTGAGAAAGGGTTGGCAACAAAACTCAAGGGCAAATGTAACCGAAAGCCAGTAAAGCACAAGGGTCCTGATGGAAAATGAGGGGGTTCAAAGACTCAGTCAAAAGATTGAGTGCAGTGACATCAAACTGGAGTCCAAATCAATGATCTTTTAAAAAATAAAGGGAAAGACAACACAGCTTACCATGATTTTTAGATCCACAAAAGTGTTGGTGGTGCAGTTGAAAAGCTCAGGAGGCAACCAGCCCTTCTCAATGTTACAATGGCGAACGGCGTTTCCTGCAGGAAACAAAGCATCAATGGCAAATAATGTTCTGAATTGTGCTGGGTAAATACTCATAGATTTCAGCTATCCTAAGCTTTCAGACTTCCTACATTTTCAAGCTTCTTAGAGCTACATATGTATTTCAATTTCCAAATCGGAGATCCCTGTCAGAGAAAAGTTAAAGACTACTAATCTTCATGAAACACTTTCCCCAGGCTTCAGAGAAAAGTCAGGCAAGCTTCCAGCTCTGCCAACTCAGCTCTCAGCCTCATTGCCCTAATGTTCTCAAGTTAATTCATTTATTTATACCAAATATGAGAAGGACTCTGCACTTCCTAAGTACTCCTGAAAACCAATCCCTGCTCAGATTTCTGTGCAATAGCCTGTATAGGAAAACCTTCTGGATAAATGCTGTCCTCATGTCAACACACGCCAGCACCTCCACATGCTGCATGTGCTAAACACTTCAGCCAACAGGCAAGTTGCCTTTTTGCCACTTGTAAACGGACTGTGAGCAGCTTACTGTTTAATGTAGCCTACTATACTTTGTACTGCTTGTCAAATAATTTTAAAATGTGATTCCTGGCTGTGGATCCGTCATTGTGAATTGCAAGTTACAGATTCAAAATTTACATTTGTGCTAGTTAATTAGCACATAACATACTGCATGTGTCTAAGGCATTTAATTACCAATATCTAAATACAAATTATAATTATTTTTACTGTATTTAATTATATTATTTCTATTCCATGATTAGATGAATACAATTAAGCCTCAGGTTCTTTGTCTGAATACTCATTATTATAAAGCTTACTTTTTTTGAATGTTCTGTAAAATTTACTTAAAACGTGCAACTTCTATAAATTCCTATAGCCTTGCCCACTAGCCTATTTTCTAGAAGAGACACCAGGGTCAAACACAAGAACAGTACAGAAAGCTTATTTTAATTCAACTTTATAGTGTTTGACAATGTAAATATTCTTCACCTTAAAAAAAAAAATCAGTTCTATCTCCTAAAATCTTCAGAACATAAGCTTGCATGACCACAAATCTTCTGCGCACCTACAGGCAGTGGCCTCCCCCCAATAATATTTGGGGCAGTCAGATAGCTATTTATAACTCACTGAGCTTAAAAAGCACTCACAGCAGAGAGTTACCAGGCTCAGAAATGAGACAGAGGTTTCATTTCCCACAGAACAGCCTTCAGAAAAGATTGAAAACTCTGTTTTCAAAAATCTGATACATGTTTTCAGGAATATGTATAAAAAAGCAGGTTGTCATTTGCCTGTTGTACAAAACAACACAACTCACATGCTTTATAAAAGGTTGTTTTTCAGCATCTCACTTATGAGTTAGAGAAAAGATGTTGGGTGAAAAAACATGAGTTCTCTCGTAACTCTTAGCTTTAGTAGCCTGCAACGCTAGTAAAGCAGTCATCACCTAAGTGATTTTCCTCACTTTGTCTTTGCCCAGAGGAGCTGTATTGCAAAAGAACATTTACAAGTCACTATAAACTAAAAGTTACATGTGCAAGAATTGCTTGAGAAACAGAAAATAGAACATTAGACTGTGCCTTTTGGAAAATAGAGATTTTCTGTTCTTCGTACATGTTTATTTGCTGCACTTTTGTATTTATTTATTGCTACTGTTCCAAATGTATTTTAACAATTCTTTGGTTTCAGCTAGGTAAACTTTTCTGCTCATGATATGCATGAGCTGTGCTGCAGTCTCTAGACCCAATAAATTAACGCCATTCCTTTTGTACACATTTTTTTCTCTCCCCCCCACCTTTAAACAGGCATGTAGATAAAGTAGTTAATGAATTACCCAGGGAACTTACCCACTGATCCTTTAGGACACGGCACAGCAGCTGGCTGGCCAAACTTGGTCTGTGGCCACCAAATACCAGCCTCGAAAGCTTTGGGACAGCCATTATAAATTACTGAAAGTAGAAAAAGAAATGATGCAATTTTTCTGACAAGACACAAATCACAACAAGAAGATGTTTCAGCTTATCTAAAGGACCTTCCTGTGATTCCTAAGCCCTTTCAGGATACCTGTCCTCTGCAGTGCCTTCCAAGCTGTAACTTATCAGCTGCTCCTTATCCAGCAGAGTGGGCAGACACGTACAGGGAGAGGAGAGCTCAGGATGATTATGGGGCTCTGGATTTTGGCTCTGTCTATCTCTGCTTGCTCCTTTATTGTGGGAAAACATTTCTCCTTCATTTCACCCACACACTGTGGTGATGGCTGCTGCAGCAGCTTTGTGCTGATCACAGGAGGAGGATGGGTGAGTGGGAGGAAAGGCAGGATGGGCAAGACAGGGAAGAAAGGCAGAGTGCACGAGGCGCACGGCACACACTCTGTGGGCAGAGGGTGCAAGGGCTCTCACCCACCTGTTCATCTGCAGCTCAGCAATTACAACACTGCACTGGCAGATGAACTCAGGTTTAAAGAGAAATTGGTATTAGTGTTTTGCCCTCCACATGTTTTGCTCACTGCTTGCTCTGCCCCAGCTTGTTATATTTCCATTTGAAGAAAATTAAAAAGATTAGAGTTTTTTTGCTTTTCCCCAGTCCCCATGAGACATATTGGCACAGAATTAAGAGGAGGGGGGTACGCTTAGGCTGCTGCAGCTCCCATTGCCTCTGCTGAAGCCATCCTTCTGGGTTCACATGCACCTCACAATACAGCTGCACGGCCACCATTGTGTCCCCCCACTTGCCCACTGTCAGAAGCTCTGATGCTGCAGCTGCAGCCCAGCTGATCAGCAGCACATGCTGGACAGGAGGTACCTTCGCAGCCCCTCACGGTGACTTCTGCAAAGGGGTTGTCGCAGCGGTTGCACTGCCGCCCTATGACACCAGGTTTGCAAGGACACTGTCCTGTCTCCATGTCACAGGCACGCGTGTGGGAGCCAGACGGGAAGCAGTCGCAGGGGTAGCAGGTGTCACTGTTCTGGGGCCTGTAGTAATTTGCCTAGAAAAAACACAATGATAGACACAAGGTATTTGACTTACATTCCAAATTATCAATGTTTCCGAAATCCTGCTCTAACAGCATGTGCATCATAAAAGGGCAAATTTTGCAAAGTACAGATAGAAATGACATTACTACTATCTGGGCAGTGTGCTGTGTTAGCCCAGGTAAGCCAGAGAGGCAGAGCGGAGTGCTGGGGCTGCCCTGTGTCATAGAGACCCCAGGTTTGCACTGCCATTTGCAGTGGGGGCAGAGGGCCCACGTTATTTCTTGAGCACTTGCTGCCAGTGCCCACTAAACATATTCTTGAAGGATTTACAGTTTTCTCTGCTTTGCAATTCCACTCCTATATGGCATGAACAAGCCAGTAAGGAAGGTTCTTGCACTGTCCATTTGTGTTTCACGTAGAGGGTGTAGAGGAAGCAATGATCACGTATTCAAATTGCATCTGTACATGCTTTTGATCTGAGGCACTACATGATTGCACAAGAGCATGGAGCTGGCACCCCACTGACTCCATTTAATGCAACAGTTGCTGTGTATCCTGCTGGCATTTTGGAAAGGAGCAGGGGGCTAGATTCACAGCCACTAGTCTGCACAGGCCCAGCTCCTCTGATGTCATTCAAGCCTATTGTAAAACCTATTGTGAGAAGTCCTTTGTAAAACCTCCAGGACAGAGGCGCCTCCACTCCCATGTCCCCCATCTGTCCCTGACTGTCCACGGAAATTCCCTTTTAAACTCGTCAGAGGTGGCACTGAGGAAAGCATTTAGCCTTTCGTATTCTTTACTTCTCTCCAGCTGCTAGGCCTTTGGCTGGCCATTGCACAGGGGGGAGCTTCACCCAGCTGCCCTGAGCTGTTTCATGACTATTATTCACTTGTGATACACAAAATACCACTGGCACTCCTCTGCACCCCTGTCTGATCTCACCCGATAAACAGGGCTGCACTTCAGAGATCAGAGCCAGGCTTTCATCCTCTCAGTTCGGTTTTCCAAACACAAACAAGATAAGAGCTTCACGCTATGATTTTGAGAAGGGTGGTGCCAGCAAAATGTTTTGGGTAATGATTAACTCCACAGTGCACACACACACATATATATATATGATACAAAGCACAACTGTGTGTACTTTGTCTCAGATACTCACCTGTAGTTATTAGCGGTACAGTTACTTTTTAAACTAAAGAAATTTTGACTTAAGGCTGGTTTCTTTTGCTTACCTTGCAGTGGCATTCTCCATTGGTCTTATTGCAATCAGAATCAAACCCTTTACTGGTCTCACAATTACATGGGCCACAGATGGGATTTCCCCACCAACCTCTGGGACAAGGCAGGTCAATCCTACAAAAGAAAATCAAATTGAAAGTTATTTTAAGTTTCCTTTCAAAACACATGAATAAAAAAGAACTTAGGGCCAAATCTGCACTCAACTTCATCAGCTTATGTAGACTAATGTATCTCAGCCAACAATCAATACATATATAAATGCATATACACTGTAATACAAGAAAATTTAGAATATCAGTGCTATGAAACCCTAGAGGGAACATTTCTCTAAATATTTACAAGTGCAGGTGGCACTGAGCATGTGCATGGTTTACCTACCACCACAAACTGCCCTGGGATACAGCTGCCCAACATTTTATATTCCACTCCCCATCCCCACAGATTCCTGCCCCAGTCCCGCTGTGGGTGGCAGGGCTTCTTGTCCAGCCTACAGGGACACCAGCTCAGGTGCAAAGCTGGCTGCAAGCTCACCTTATAAAGAAAAGCCACTACTTTCAGCCAACCTGGCTTTCTCAGACAGCTCACTGCAGGGTCTGAAAAGCCCTGATCTGCCACAGGGGAGGTAGAGGACACATGTGGCTGGGGACATGGAAGAGGGAAGGGTGGCAGCTTTGATCCAGACTATGAATCAAAATCTGTGATTCCAACTATGAGTGCAGCAGCACAGCTCGTTGAAAGTTATGCAGCAAGCCAAAAGCCACCCCAGCCAAAGGATAACCCTCATTTTCACTGGTACTGTTTATTCTGGGTAAGCTTCTGAGCTGGTTATCCCATAGATGCCCCAACACTAGTGCTGGCAAGAGACCTCCAGAAAGGGCCAGAGGCAATGACCTGGGTCTCTAATAGCTGGAAGTCTTTGTCAAGCAGTAGCCTAAATGACAACACTGCTGAGACTGTGATCAGTGTAATACACAAGAAATTCCCTTCCTGCTCATTTTAGGAAAGAAAAGCTATTTCCCATCTGTTTTGAAGACCACTACCAATTTTGTTTACAGTAATTACCAGGTTTGTACTTCTATGCTTTAGAATATGAAAACCACACTGCTGTACTTGACATGATGTCAGCGGATAATGACAGGGGACAATGTCTCTGTGTCTCTAATTCAGAGGAATGAAAGACAAATCTGGCAACCGCAAGGCCAACATTTGCAAGCCCATACAACAAAAGGCAGAGGAAGAAGCCTGCAGTTTTCAAAGTGAAGGAAACATCACATGAGCTATTCCTAAACGGGCAGACAAATGCACTTCATTTGCATATCATGAATGGCCCATATTACAGTGAATCAAAGTGCCGCCTCTGGGATAAGGCTGGTTGCTGAATGCTTATCTGAGGCCAGGAAGCGGCTGACGAGGGAATCAGCACGTTTCTCCAACAAAGCAACAGACATAGGCTCCCAGACTGTCCAGAGGAGATGGCTTTTTGCCAGTCCAGGGACTGGACCCAAACTGCAAAGCGATTTTATCTGGCTACGGGCCACCAAACTGGGTGCATTGCTCTATGTGCTGGGGGAGCTGCAGGAGAGATGCAGAGCAAACTCGGGCCAGGTCCACCACAAGGCACAGGTGAGATGCAGTGCTGTGTAACACAACACAACTGGTTGAGTCCCTGAGCTGCTGACGAAGAAAAGTGGCTCCTGAGTAATATGGAAGTTTGTCTGGTTTCTGGGAGGAGCTCAGGAATGCCAAAAGGCAGGGAGCCTGCAAATACCATCCACTACGAACACTCAAATGGTAACAGGAAAGTTTACCAAAGTGGAAAAGGAAGTGAGAAGACTGCTGCCTCAGAAGAAGAGCTACCCGGAAGGATCAAGAAACCAAGAACAAAATAATTCTCTTACTTGCTTTCACAGTACTGTCCGTAGTAGCTTTGTCCACATTCACAAGTGTAGCCATGGGATGAGCTGGGTTTGTGCACACATGTGGAGACATGCTCACATGGGTTCAAGTTACATACATCAACACAGTCTCTCCCAAAGTACCCTGGGGAGACAAGGTCATAAAATTAGATCAACCATTGTAATTTACAATTTGCATGTCTCCAAAAGACTGCCTACAATAATCAGTAGATTCCCCCTAAGATACTGTCAGAAATAAGGTACTCTTTTCCTTCTCAAAATGGGAAAATAGTACAGCCAAAATGATAATGGGCCATTCTTTTTGACAGTCTGTTACCATGCTTGAGGCACCCTTGTGCCTTTGGTTCCCAGTTTTATATTCAGGGCATGTGCTACAAATAGTTTTGTATTCTTTTGCTGCGTGTATGGGAGGTGACTGTGCTGGGTACTGACAGCATGTGCTGGCTCCACGCACCAAAACAGAGAAAACATTCAAAGTATCTTGATTAGGATGCAGAGTGAGAGACTGAAATTTAACAGCAGAAAAGGCTGGGAAAGAAAATGAAAAGTAAAAAAAAAAAACAGAGAAAAGAAAAGGGGAGGTGCACAGGAGTCCTTTGGACCAGAGATTGTCTTTTTGTTTGGTGGATACGTTGCCTAGATCCTTAGCCCATGACTGCAGTTTCAAGGTGCTATGGGTAAGAGTGAGAAAGATAATACTGAGTGGAAAAGGAAGAATCAGAAGATGAACACTTTACAGGCATGCTTCTGCTGCTGCACTGCTTCTGATGAGTGCACGAAGGTGTGATCCATCTCCTGGATGAGTGCATGGGATGGTCACCAGGTTACCTGGGTCGCAGACACAGGAGTAGCTGTCCCAGTCATCACTGCAGTAGCTGTGCTGGGGACACGGGTTGGAATCACAAGGGTTATCCACCTCACAACCCTCCTTTACGTTGATCTTGGTAGCCTGTTTCATGTTGAGTGTCGCTATATTTGTAGATGTCTCTCCCATTCTTACTCCCTGGCGACAAAAGACAATTATTTTTAAATTAGAGTCTTCATTCAGAGTACAGTACTATGTGTTTCACTACTCCCTTTAATTGATGAGGCTACTTTTAAAGAAACATCATCTGATGAGTCAAATCAGACTCTTTTTCAGATGTTTTTCCCCTGTACGATCAGATTTGTACCTCGGAAAGTGGGTAGACTTTACTATTTTAATTCTTAGATTATGAAGGAAACAGAAATGTTTGAGCATGGATGAAAAAGAAACCCCCACATTTTCACCTGGGTATTTTCTCACAAGTTCAAAATCTATTGCTACACTTTTCATTTCATACCTGCATACATCCATAAAATCCCTGCTGAACAGAGACTTGGTCTCCAGATACACCTCCCACAATGATGCTTTTCATTTTCAGTCCAGGTAGTTGATTTCCAATCTGTACAGTGCTCTGTTGAGGAAAAGGACAGACAATTAGAAGCACTATCACCCTCTGTTACACAGCCAGCCTGCTTTCTGTAGTGATGGAGTCAAGCAATAGCTGACAGTAGATTACAGAAAAACTAAAAAAGCAGTAAGGAACCAGGCATTGGAACGTGTCTTTTTCAAGACTTCTTCATAAGATATCTTATCATTAGGCTTAATAAATTAATATTATTCATTAGACACAAATCACCACAGAAAATGTCTCACAGCATATGTCCAGGTCCTTTATCCTACTTTCTCCTAAAAACATTTCTGCAGTGCTTAGCTGGAAAGTTATGATGCTGCCTTACCTGGTACATCCCGTAGTCCAAGGACATGACAGCGAGGTACTTGAGATCTTTACCATCTTTAGCACTCTTCAGCTCTATCAGTAAATGATGCCACTCCCCATCACTGACTCGTGACTGGCTCATCGTCAAACTAGCAACCTGGCTCAGGCCACTGTACACTTCAAACTGCACGTAGTTGTTCAGTATCTGTTGGGGAAAAAAAAAAAGTCTTTTGCATTGGATTGGATGCTTTGGAAGGAGAGGGCACGATAATAACATTTCCTAAGACAACCCAAAAAGGAAAAAAAGTCCAAAGAGTAAAGACAAAACGAATGCTTGCAAGAACTCCCAGTGTAACTTTGGACATTCAGACTCCAACTTACCTTATGGACAAAAAAACCCCAAAACAATAGATACATTTTTTGCATCTATATTAAGGCGTACTACTACCTCCGGTTAAAAAAAATAATCTTAAACCGATGAATATGATTTTTATGATATTTTGATCATTCATCTTTTGATCTTTGTAAACCACTAAAGTAATAATATGTTTTTATTGATGTGCATTCAGCTGTGTGCATGAAGCTATGTAGTTCATCTGGTCATATCCACTGATGGGGGAGAATGAATTCTTTTCTAACCGAAGGCAGCCACATTTTTACCTGAATGTTGATCTTGGATGCAGCCCCAGCATTGGCTTGCATTAGCATGCCATTGACTTTCCGAGTTCTGAACATCAGCCCAATGTACCACGGCACAGAGATGGTAATGTCAAGGTCACTCCAAATGATAATGCTTTCACCACTGAAACGCTGAGGAGAAGGCATTGCTGTAGATCAAAATACAGAAGAGAAACAGTTGATATCCTTCAGGACAAAGGTTAAGAAGAAAAATGATTGTCTGTTGCAGTGATAACACAAGGTAGCTAGTCCCTCTTCCACTGAGCTATATTTAATCTACTATGGATTAAGAGCCAGTCTAGGGGAGTTACTGTGAAGCAGTTGATAATACTGGAAATTCACAACCTTCCCTTGTTGTGGGGTAGGCATCTTGCCTGTGCTGAAAGGCAGCACCTCCACGCTGCTATGGCATTACCAAGGTGAGAGCTGTTCCTAGAAAGGTAAACTCAAGATCTCTGCTGATACAATTCTGCTGATGAGTGGGTGGACAGAGCAGGAAGTATGAAGGCAACAGTTGCCGCAGATATTTTCAACATACCCTTGATTACCTTCTTCTAATTAACAGATTAAACACAGGAAAAGGCTGAGATGCAACAGGAAATATGAATTAATTACGAATACTCCAGGGCCTGATTATTTAGCCGTCCCTGCTACATAGCCCTTTCACAGCGAGAAAGCTTGTGTGGAATTGCCTAAATCATCTGCCTTAAATATCTCGAGCTGATGGCTGAAGAGTTGCCCTCCTCTCTAACCTTGCAAGAACACAGCTCCTACAGGGAGACACTGATGACAGCCTTCAATGGAAAGTACTTTGCTGATGGAAAATCGGGGAACACCCACCCATTGGACTTTTAAAGTTGTTACCTTAGGTAACAGGAGCTACAGTACCATGGATTAGTTGATCCCACTGATTAAAAGCACAAACTAAGCCATGGGAGCTCTGTGCTATTTGCAGCACCTCATATGACACCTCCACCATGCATGGCACCTTGTAGAAGGATTTGCAGTCAACCCCTGCCTGACATCCTTATTTGTGGGCATGTTGGTGACATTCATGGCAGCTTTTTGCCAGTGGAAGCAGACCTCAAACACTGGGTACAACTCCTAGATTAGTCTCCAGCCTTTTATTTTCTCATGTGCTGAGTCCATGTAGATGGTCAGTGAGATGACAGGTCTTAACAGTCTTTCCCCTTCTGCTCCACACTACCATAATCTACTGACACTTCTGACACCTTTTTTTTGTACTAGGACAGATCATGTATATACAAATGCACGTGCACTACTATAAGATGGCAAGTCCTTAGAAAAAGGTGGAGGGATGACACCATAGCAGAAAATGGAATAAAGTTGATATGAAGGTTCATTTTTTTGAGGAATAAACCCAAACCCCAAATTCTGATATGTCTGCCTTGCTGGTGTCTCTAAAAGGAAAGGCTGGGGTTGGGACTGGAGTGAAGGGGTTAGAGGAAAAGTGCAAGCCCTTTATCTCCCTATTTGTGAGAAACAAGATGTCAGGGACTAATGGGCTATCACTAGCCAAGCCAGAAGTGAAATCTGACTTGCCCTTCTCTAAGAGGTGGTTACCCAACCACCCCCCACCAGGCTAAGTGCAGGCAGCCCCAAAGGACAGTCCTTCTCCCTGCTGCTGTGATCTCCCTTTTGCATTCATACTCAGTCCTCTATGAATGCCAGCAAGAGCATGTGGTGGAACAACTGCAGTGTAGCTTGCTCTTGAAAACCACACAGCAATTTAAAGAAGTTTGTCACCAGATACAGATGTCTCCAGCTTGCTTATAACTTGAACACAGTGCTTAAGTTCTGGCTGTCTGGGTGAGGGCACAATTCATGAGCCCACACTGCACCACATCAATGTAAAAGTAACCAGGACCATGGTGTTGAGCAGCATTATTTCCTTCTTCTGCTCCACCTGTGCAAAAGTCAGCCTTATCCTTCCTCCTCTACCCTGCTGACCTTCACAATGACCTCAACTACCAACTTTGCTGCTGGTTTTCTAGACAGTTGCTGAGACTTTTAAGTCCATCTGCCTCTGGAGAGCAGAACCAGGATGCAAACCTTGTGGGCTTCCCACCTGCTGGAGGCTGGCAATGCTGTTTGGAAGTGTTTTGGCTTTGCTCCTGGGAGAACTGGACTGGCATGGTAATTAGCCACCTTCTTTCTTTTCTCACCGGTGGTGACTTTCTGTACTTGCAAATACCATTCCCTTCCCACACCTCCTCCCAACTCTCTTCCCTTCCCTGGGGCCAGGGTGCACCTTCCCCTGCTGTTAAAATAGAAATCCATCTGTCAGCCCGCTCTGACCTCCCTCTTTCCCCCAGCCCTTCCTCATGCCTGGGACCACGCCTGGAACCATGGTGGGGCTGGTGGCCACATCCAGTGTACCCAGATGTGACCTAACCACCCCTGTCACCACAGAGGCGAGCGCACGCGCTTCCCAGCACAGCACCTCCCTGCCATCAGCGATGCAGGGATGAGAACTAATTGTGTTCTCAGGGTCTGTCACTTCGAAGCACTACCTGTGTATCTACGTACCCTTTTAAGAAGACTACTACATTTAACAGGCTAGCAGAAAGACATGAGGACCACGCCCTGTGGAGACAGAGGGCCTGGGGAAACACGCTGCCAACATCCCATGGGACATCACCTGCAGTTTGGGTGTAGGACATGTGAAAGCTTATGTTTATGTGCAGACCTGTGGTGGTCAGCCCAAGGCTAGTGCAATGACATTGGCCATCCAAGAGTCAGACACAGCTGCTAGATCTTCTTCACAGCATTGCAATACCTGATACTTTAAAAGAATTAAATTACAATAAAGGTGAAACTAATTTTTTCTTAATTTTATCTCCCTTCTATATGTCAGCAGAGGGAGATGGGAGCTACCAGAAGGTTAGTTAGCAGGTCCTAGGAGGATGGTGAGGTTAAAACACCCCATCCTCACTAGTGCAAACCAGATCCCAGAATTTCTGAAGAGCAGGAAATCAAAAAAGGTGGATTGGTAACCTGCCAAAGTCTTTGTCGTCTGTGAGCCTGAAGCAGATCCTGCACTGCCAAAGGGATTGAAGAAATGCAGCAGTCAATCACTCCTACACAAGAATGCAAATATTCTACCTAAGACTTTTTTAAAAATAGCTACCCAATAATAGCTAATGCTGCTAGGATCATAGTTGAGTATTCAACTGAGCAACCTGAAAGCCAGGAGTATTGCATATCTGTGATTCCTCCTGACTTTAACTTCAGGCTGCTGAAATCTTTGGTCACATTCCAGAAAAATTAGTTTCTTTCTTGGCTGGCAATTTTTCCATAGGGACACTCTGGCCTACAAATACCATCAAAGAAGCAAGCAGCCTGCTGCCCTCAAACTTCAGAAAAACCCCACAAATTGAGGCATCAGCAAGAACCTGGAGTTTGAGAGTGTCAGAGGGGGCATGCAGGAATCACAGTGCTGGAGGCAGAGGTGACTGCTGGTGCAAGGGAGGCAGTGCTGATGTGACTGTCATCACTTCTATTACCTGAACTTATAATGAGTTTCCAGTGATGTATACAGGGCAGTTCTGAGGTGATTTTCTAAGTCTCAAACTTTACGGTTTGGTCTTAAATATGTGATAAGAAAACGACAAATAAAACACACGTTTGGTCAAATTCTGAATTTCCACCTGAAAACTAAGATAAAGACAGAGGGAAGGATAGTCTTTGCATGTGATAGCACTACTCCCCATTTACACAAGCACAGGTTATAGCAGAGCTGGGCCCTGGCACTCCCTCAGGATACATCAGCATGGGTTTGTACCACAGAGATCAGCTGGTCATGACAAAAACAGCAGAACTTCACCAACAAAGATACCTGGCATGAGACACATGGGAAAATCAGATCTTCATACAAACCTGTGAAGCTCAGAATACTTGAGGAGCTGCTACAGAAAGCAGGTACCTCGCCAGGGGCAGTAATAGCAGCTCTGGGCTCTGCATGAGGTGGAACATAGGAAGAGGTCTCCATCCCATCAGTCCTTTTTCCTGTTCCTCACTCTACAAACCCTTAATTCCAAGACAAAAACTTAACCATGTGTCCTCTCCTCCTGAGCTGCTGCTTCTCAGGTAAGGGGAGAGAAGCTGCCAAGACCTAGATCTGGCCCAGGCTGAGGTATATTGTGCTAAAGGGGTTTGCAAATCCCTGTGGTGCGTGCAGGTCAGCTGCAATTCCAGGGTCCACACTCTGCTGAGAGCAATCCAGAATTTCTGGTTTGGGGTAGATACATCAAAAGAACAAAATCCTTGATCACAACACAAATTATTCTAGGCTAAGTGTCACAAGGGATAAGGGAAGCAAAGACCTAACACATCTGCATCAGGGGCCAGAATTTGGCCTTCTGTTTCTAGGAAAGCCATGCCTAATATAAGCAGGTTTTCCTTTCTGGAAGCCTCCAGGAAGACTCCAAAGGAATAGCCACCTTACGGCACCAACCCCATGGGACTCCCCACAGAGATGACCTCTTGCTTCTAGGGAAGAAACTGCAAGTCGTTCACACCTTATAAAACTCACCTGCTGCTCCTTCCTTATCCTTTATTAATGAGGTTTTACACATATACGCACATTGTGTTCAATCAAAGAAAAACCCAGTAAAACTGAAAGTGCTCATACTTAGCAGAGAATGCCTTCCTGCCAAGAAAGTGGTGATTAAAACTGCATACTGATCCCTGGGTTGAGTCAAAGCTCAATAAAGTCAGCGGGATTCTTTCCACTGATTTAAAGGGGCTTAGGATCAGGCATTTTACTATAAACAAATTACTGAATACTGCCAAGTTCTTTGGAACGACTTTGCTTATGTAAGTAAATCAATGCAAGCTGCTGTTATTCATGACAGTATGTCATCTACTACGTAAGTGATCTCCAAAATTATTTCAGATAGATAACGGGTGACTTTTAGTCTCAACTGCAATCTTCTGTTACCCTTAAGCATGACAGTTTGACATACATGCTATGAGATATTAATGACAGGTAATGAAACGTGCACACGTGACAGTGTATGAAGAGGTCTTTGCATCCTACCTTGCTCACAGTTTTTCCCTCCGTAGCGTACGGGGCACTCACAGATGTACATGTTCCACTTGTTGATGCATGTGCCTCCGTTCTGGCACCAGTTGGTTTCACAATAGTTCCTCTGCGCTGCACAGCCTGAAATTGAGGAAAACCACTACTTTGCAAGGTTTTAACAAGAAAAAGGCTCTAAATGATTGTATTTGAGTTTTTATGTAAAGACACGACATAAGTTTGAGTTTTTTGCTTTCTTTTTAAGAAGAAGTGAAGTCAGTGAAGCAAAATGTGGATGGCAAAGTTCATGTGTGCTGATCATATGTCAAATTCATAGAGACAAATCTATCTATCAAAAGTGTATGCTACGACTCTGTTCTTAATGCACGATCAACACAACATACTTCAGACCTTCAGCAGCATGGACAGAAAAGACTTGCCATTTTTGTGTGTAAGGGCCAGTTTTAGGATGATGACAACATTCTGTACACCTAATCACCAGAACTAATCCTGATCAGGGATCCAAGGCTGGAAACCAAATCAGAACCTCCAACAGGCTGCCTCATGAAGCAGGTTTCAGATTTGAGGGATTTCAGAATTTTGTTTACAGAACAAAGACAATTTATTAAAAAGTCATTAAAAGTGCTGTCTTTTTTCATGAACTAATCTCACTGGCTTTCAGAGCAAGATGACATTTGAAAGGTAGCTAAAAAAATAGAAGAAGAAAAGTTCATTTAGCAGTAAATTCTGGGTGAAACTCCTAGCAATGCAGAAGGTCTAAACAAGCCCAGTCCTTTCCTGTGTGCTGCCTAATCCTGGAAGTGTGCCCTGTGCCACAGGCTATTGTGTGCCTCTCTGGCACAGGCAAGGACTGCACCTTGCTCAAACAAATGAGGTCTGGATGCAGCCACGCCAGAGGCACGGTGGCAGCACAATGCCCAGCAACCTTGCCACTTGGCTGCTTTGCCCTCAGCAGTGCTAACAGGGGGACAAGCATAATTTCAGACCCCTCTGTTTCCTGCTCCTTCCTGGGGTTCCTCCCAGTGCTGGCCCCTTCAACACCCTAAGCCTGGCTACACACACAGCTGTGGCAGAGACCTTTCTTGTGTTGATTTTTGGGGTGCTAGTCGCTCATACCTGGCAGAGTGCCATTATTGGCGATGAAACTGGCCATGTCGATGGGCTTGCTGTCAATGGAGAGGTTCCTCATGCAGCCAATAAACTGCCTGTTGTGCACTGGGAAATCTTCAGGCAAGTTTGGGACACCACCAAGGAGAAGCGGACCAGTTAGGTCCAAAGATCTGAAAAAAAAAGAATTGCTCATAATTTCTTGCAAATAGTTTGGTTTGTTTTGTTCTTTATATTGCTGCTTCCATAAGCACATTTGAGCTGTTTAGTCTATCCGTGTTGCCATGCACCTCCCTCTGCTACATGAGCACTTCCAGAAACACTAACTTTTAACTTAGAAGCTGTTATAGGCATAGAGAATCCAGTGACTTGTCCCTAATAGTGGTAAATATGAAGAAGAAAGTGAAAATTATGGAAAAATGTGCAGCCACAGGATGCTTGTTTCTAATCCCAGTCATGTAGGGACTGGCTTATGCTGCTCAGCACAAAGGTTGAGATGCTGTACATTTTTATATAATGACTTAATTATTATATAGTGCCAACCCTTTTAAAAGCCTCTGAAAATCTTAGTCTTAATTACATTTAGTGGATGCAGGTTCTACTAAATGACACCACACTGTGTGAGAAGTGTATCATCTCGTCAGTTTGAATTAGTCCCAATTTTAATGGTGTGCCCTTCTTTTGGGATTAGAGCACCAATGGTCTTTCTGCTATCACTCATTACTTTATATCCCCTCTATGTTGCTTACTGTTCATCTTCTCTTTAAATTCAAAAGTACTAATGTTTTTTGGTCTTACCTCTCAGGAAACCTTTTTTCACAACTAATGATTTTCAATGGCCTTTTCTGTACCTCCTTTATTTCTATGTCAAGATAGGACTTTTAACTTAAATGATGAAAGTAATAAGCTCTTCAGCCATCTCCTTCATTAATAAAGTCTGACATTTTATTTGCCCTTCTGTCTACATTTTCACACCAAGTAGATGCACTGACCTTCAGGTATTTTTTTTCTTGTTTTTGGGTTTTAATTTTAAAAGGAATTCGGTGTACTGACCCTTGCAGTAGCCTCCAACAAATTCCACCTCCCAAACTAAACCTCGTTACTTTTTCTTGTTAAATCATATCTCCTTTTCCAACTTACTGGTTAATTGCTTAGTGCTTAGTGGTTAATTGCATCCTGTTGACTCTCCACTGGAAGAAGAGAATGAGTGGAAAACAAAAATATAAGGAATCCTTACTTTTTTGAGCCGGTCTGAGTCCCCTGGGCAGCACAGGTATAGTTTCCAATGAGGCTCCCAAAGCGCACAGCCACTGCTGTGTCACAGTCGTCCACAGTCACCACAGCCACCTTCTCTCCAGAAGGCCCATGGGGAATTCCTAATCGGCCAATGTTTGGCTTCAAAAAAATAAATGGCACATGTCATACAGCGCTACATACACATGGGATTTAAATGCTGGTTCAGTCAGCTCGACAACATACTTCTTACTACCCCCCCAAAAGGGACAAAAGTAGACTGTGTAAAGAGAACAGCAAAAGTTAAGCTATTCTATAACATTTAGGCAAGGAAAAACCCCAAAGAGGTGTTTTCTCACTTCTGCATAGTAAAGTCTAATAAACTGTCTTCACTTTGCACCTCTTCACCTCAAGTGAATGAAAACCCTAAAATGATGTAATATTATAAGTGAGGCTAAAGGCTTAAATCAAATTTTCTCTGATGGGTGTACTCTGTCAGGACTGCCAGAAACTGAGTTCAGGCCCTTATAAAGGCTGTAGTGAGAGGTTGTCTGATGACTGGGAGGGAGCTTAGCTGAAGCTTGATTGTTCCAGCTACATGATGGAGCGCATGAAATACCACTGCCCATTGCTGAGCCTTCTGAGAAGTCCCCAGTTGCTAGTTACAGGAGAATAGAGACAGTGACCTGTGGAGCTGGACAATCAAAAATAATGGATAGAAATATGCTTGCTCATGCAGACGCTTTGGTCCAGGCACACAGACTGACACTGCAGGTGCAGCACGGAGATGGGAAAAAGGTGTGTTTTAGAGGGACAATAAAAACTGTGGCTTTCCCTCATCTCTGGCTTCTCCCAGGTAGCAGGAAACTCCTACCAATCACAACATGCCCCGGTGAACACGGGCCACAAAACCAGAATTATCACACTCAGCTTCACATCTTCACTGTTTCTGGCTCACTCTGCCAAGCACCTGCTGTCAGTTGTTGTTCTCCCCACTTCAGCACCTACCAACATCTGGGGAAATTCAGTGATCTCAACAGACAGGAAAGCCTATGGGACCACCAGGAATTCAATCCCAACCATCAAACTTCTGTTCTTCCACCACAAACACATTCTTCATCTCCACTAATTTTGTAACTGACAAGATGTATCCCAGCATGACTGGCAGGAGATGATATCTGCTGTGTAGAAACTTAAGAGACAGATCTGTCCAGGGGAGAAGTGCATTATGACTGTTAAAAAAGGGTGCACATATAAAAGTAGCACAGCGGCCTCGGTGAAGAACTAGCAAATTCTATAGGAAAACCTTTTCCAAGTTCAGTGTTCATATAGAGTTAAGGAGTTCTCATCTACTACTGGTGCAGGACCTCTGAGGACATTGTGGGTACAAGAGAAGCAACGAGCTGAACTCAACTGGCTTTGCTGCTGTTCTTCTGTGGGCAAACTGATACCCCACAGGAGCGAAGTCTGCAGGATCTGACCAGACACACAGCACAACTGAAAGTCAAAACATATTTTTATGATGTGTTGATCAACAATAGTTGCAACCATATGAAAATGAAGATGTCTGGGCATCAAAGTAGTTTCCTGTATGCTCACTTTAAAACATGTATTGCTCAACTGCGTTCTGAAATTCTGTATTTGTACAGCAAGCAAGGAAGCAGTAAGGGGATAAATCACTTCTTTTTGTTTCGCTTATACACACACAAATTTGTTAAAATACTTAAAAACACTTTCATCATCTGTAAAGAGAGACAGATTTCTTTTTAAGGGTAATTATCCCAATGTATAAAAACATTTTTAAAATGCGTTTCCTGGTGTCGATTCCAGTTGGAAAGTATGTTCCATTTCCTTCACCAAGAACTAATGTGATCACATAATTTGGCAGTTATTCAGTAAAAGGTTTTGACCTCTCTTGAGTGATATTAAAGCTGATTTTATTTTTTCCGATACTCCCTGGACTTTGCCACTGTCTAGCTTGGAAAGACAGGAAGCATATGTATTTGCAGTGCTGAAAATGTTATTGTATGCAATGATGGCAATGTTAGTGAGCAGCTTTTCAAAGTAAATGAAAAAATACATAGAAAATTAACCAACGGACAGGCAGACAGACCTTCCCTTCCAAAATTAAAATGTTTACATTCTGGGTGCTGCTTCTATTCATTCGAAGGAATGATTCGATTAACATTTATGTTCTTGTGCTTCACTGAAATAATCTATTGTTTCTTACATGGGAGCCTTGACAAAGGCGGGGTATTTATTCTCGCAGCAGGGGGGATCTGCCCAATGTTAATCACGATTGCAACCTGATGAGACTCAGCAGTTTGCAGCTGCTCCTTCACAGTCACTAGCTGCAGTGGAAAATTGATTTTTTTTTCTACTTTTATTTAACATAGAAACTGCAAAGTGTTTCTCTAGATGTTGACTGTTCATTGCAGTGCAGATCTCTTCAGCTCTGATGACCACACAGAATCATAAAGTGATGAAGAAGAAAGGGAATATTTCATTGAACAAAAAGAAATGTATTGGCAGTTCAGGCCAGACTTAGTTCAAACGCATACTGATTTTCTGACCACATTAAAGGCTCATTTGATGGAACAGGCTTTTTAGCAAAATGGAAGAATATGTTGGGAAAAGAAAGAGATATTTTCTGAGTGATTTAATGGGACAAGGACTCAAAATATGGGGCAAGTACTACACTACTCATCTTCTCAACAGCTAGCATAGGGAATACTTTATAACTGAAATAATGTGAAATAAATAAAAGAGTGGAACAAAGGAAGCCTAAGTTAGGAGCTCCTACAGAATTGAATCAGTAAATAGATTTTCTTCATTTAATATTTTGATTAATACTAAATATAGGTTGCTGGTGATGCAAAGAATATTTAGAGCATCATGCATTAAAAAAAAGAATGATTTTGAACAGTTGTATGCAAGAAAGAGAATTAATCCCACAACATGAAACTTGGGATATAATGTAAAGAATTCCTCTTGCAGACTCAGAGACAATCAGCACTAAATGGTGAAAAATAAGAAAAAAACCCCTACTAGTTGATTACAAAACAATTAGGGATCATGGTGAGATTAAAATGCAACACTGGGTTGTTGTAGAGATGCATATTAGGGAAATTTCATGACACTGAGTAGGATAGAATATTGTGGGCAATTCTGATTTCATTTATTAAAAATACCTTCCAACTACACCAAGTGCACAGAATAGCAGCCAGAGCAATGCAAAGCTTACCTTATCAAACAGGCAAAATGGACTTGGTGTGTTTAGTCTAGCAAAGTAAAGGCTGAGTAAGAGGTCTGGATATGAGAAGATGCTATCACTACAATGGACACAGTAAAAGAACAAAGGGATATGAGATGCCCATGAGTAACGTAGGCTGGAAATCACCAGGTGATGCTCATCCATAGGAGGGATCACCTTTGGGAGAGCAGCAGGGATGAAAATTATAAAAAATAACTTAATTTGTTTATGATTATAGAAGCTGGTATCAGCAGAGGACTGGCTTATGTTTGAAAAAAAATAAGTAACAGCAAGCACTACTTGGAAAATGCACAAGAAAGTGAATTACCAGCACTAAGTGATAGCACACAGATTTACATTTCAGGCATGATCTTTGCCTTGATGAAGTCCTATTGGAGCAAGATTGATCCCTAACAGTAGGAACAGCTAATACTAACTAGCATTAGTTCACACTATTATTTTCTGGAAATATGTTCAAGGAGTTAAAAGCCAGACTTTCATCTGGGTACTTAGCAGTCCTTTCTGCCTGTCAGACTCATCTCCTGAAACACCACGCTAGACGAAAGGCAAGTTTCATTAGCTGTGCCAATTCTGCACTCATGAGTAAATGTGCAATGTGGTGTACAGGAATTTACCAGCATGACCCCCATTAATGGTAATGCAAGTCATGTAACTGAGTTCCTGCTCATGGGGCTGAAAATTTATCTTTTGCTACCTAACGCTAAAGGCTGCCTTTTCAGTTAGTGCTTGTCCAGAGAGAGGTTGGGATTCAAACTTCAAAGACCACATGCTGTAAAATTGAGTAGCAAGATGAGGTACCAAGCAGTGCCAGAGGGAGAACTTGGTCTCCCTTAAACAAACTATGAAAGAAGTAGATTATTCCTGGACTCAAAAGAAAAGGAATAAAAAGCAGCCCTGAGTGTTGCAGTGTTTTATCACCATTAGGTAGTGACTCCTCAAACATTCTGTGCACCTCATATTGAAATTCATTTTGTTTGTTATACCAACTCCTGTGTTTTCTTGTTACAATCACATACAGAGTCACTTGGAGAAGAGAAAGAAGCAGCCCTGTCTCAGGATCAATGTGTGAGAGCAGAAGCCACATACTTTTTTCTCTATCTGTAAAACAAGATGAAGCACAATTATGTTCCTGAAATTACTGCAATTGGTACCTAAAATTGCCAAAAAAGTACCTAAAAAGGCAAATCTTACCTTTGCCTCACTGAACTTTCATGAAGGAGATTAGTGGTTCTGATCTATGAGTGACAATCTCCAATTTCATGTCTAACCCATGACATTCATCCTTGCCCAGACAGAGTCACAGGCAGACTGCAACTACAGGAATGACAGTCTTCCAGGATGTCTTTTGAAAAGTGCAGGTCCCATTCTGACCATAGCGGAGACAACAGTGAGACTCATCTGCTGTCCTCAGCAGTGATGTGGAGGAGTGACCTCCTCAAACTACAGAAGGACATGGAACTCCCTTTGGTCACCTGTGGGGACTTTCTCAGGTTGCAGTGAAAGAATGCCACTGTGGAGCTATTTCACCAGCTATGCCAAATCTGATTTTCATGAAAACCAAGTACAGACCAATGTTTGGACTTCTCGCCACAACTTCAACAGCAAGGAACACATGTAGATTTTCTCAGGCGCATGAAAAACCCTGAGAAGCTTAATCTGTGAACTTGTGTTTTATAAATGGAGACCAGATAAAGGAGAGAAGGTCATCAAAACACATCTGTTTATAGTTTGCAAATCTACTACAAAAATCCACTCCCATTCCACTTAAAACATCGGACATGGATATTCTCATGTATCTCAGTTTCATGTGGATTCTCTATTATGTTAAAGTAAATATTTAAACTATGAGAGCCTACACAGTTACTCATTAAAGACACAGATGGTCTAATAATGCACTGTGAATGGACAGACATATGGATTAACGGACAATGGAAAGCTTGTCTTAAATACTTAACTGTTT
Source organism: Chiroxiphia lanceolata (assembly GCF_009829145.1). Lineage (NCBI taxonomy): Eukaryota > Metazoa > Chordata > Aves > Passeriformes > Pipridae > Chiroxiphia > Chiroxiphia lanceolata. The sequence continues at coordinate 15,698,139 of NC_045641.1, forward strand.
TACTTTTACATTATATATTCTACTGTTTCCAAAAGTCAGGATGCAAAATTGTTGGAGAGGTTTAAGCAAATAGTCCAATCTTTGGTAGACTTATTTTGAATTAAACCAGACTAGATACTGTACATGTAACAGTAATACTCCAAAATGCAAATGTTTGTTTAGTCAATCAGCAGCAGTGTTGACACTCAGATTCCTGCATCTCACCCTTCTATCAGTTAATCTGCAAGATAATAGTCTTTTCCAAAAGTCTCACAAACTTTTCTTCTACCAGAACACTTCTTTCCAACTTCCATTCGTAGATAAAAAATTGCCACTTGACTTTTCTCACAGATAGAAAGAGGGAGAGTGGTTTTGGTTGGCCATGGGAGAGAGTGTTCCAACATCATGGATATTTCCTGAACTCAGACTGAATTGAAAGCTGTGCTCTCCAGTCCAGATCTCGGCTAGGAGGTCTTCCGCCTGCTTTAGTCACCCAATTAAATCTTTTGAAGGAGCTGAGGAGACGATTCAGCAGCAGACTGTAAGTATGGCCAAGACCTAGAGAACACAAACTGGGAACGCTTGCAGATGAGACACAACCTACCTCGTTATGCTTGGCACGAGGAGACCTGGTTTTGGGGGACAGACAGGATGCTGAAGAGAGTAAATAATGCATTTGCTTAGCTCAGCAAATACATCAAAAATCTATCCATTTTAGAAAGTTAGTGTTTTAGCAAAATGCTTTGCATGGCATAGCTTAATATGCAGAGCTTGGCTTATTTGTCTTTTTAATAAGTGCAAATGTGTAAGAAGAAAAGCAATCCTGAAGCCAGTGCCAGCCTTTCACTGATTCCAAGAGTTTGCTTACCAGACAATAAGTTACCCTTCTGTTTTTGTTAATCAGTAGCTAATGATTTATTGGCTGTTTGGAGTGGTTAAAGGTTAAAAAGAATCTGTTTCCTAGTTATTTTTTTAATACCAAAAAAGCTCTCCTCTGCATTGTTAATGTGCCGGTTCCAGAACCGACCACCCCCAAAAGTGCTGGGTGGAAAATGCCTCATAATCATACCCTTTGGGGCTCTTCGTTTTCTAACGCTTCCAGCTACAGTAATAATGGGGAAAAATGGAGCAACTGGCATCGAGTCCCGCTGGATGCTGTTGCCGGGGCTCCGTCCGCCGCCGGGGTCCCCCCTGCCCGGTTCCCCGGCGCTCATTAGGCAGCCCGCCAGCCGCCCCGGCTCCTTCGTTAACCCGCCGGCCCCTGCCCTGCGATCTGACGCGGCGAAGGGAGAAACCCCCTCCGATTCCCAGGCGATGCTGTGCTGCTTCAGTGGTCAAAAAGCTCATTAAGGGCCCACGGCGGCGGCGGTCTCCCTGGGCAAGCTGCCTGAGCCCGGCCCCCCCACAAGGAAAATAAATAAATAAACAGGAAAAAAAATAAACAGGGAAAGCACCGTGCTTGCAATCCCGGGGGAGAGACCAGGAAATGCCGGAGAAGCTTAGAGTGGACTTGCAGACCACTCCAAATTACGCCAGATTAGACAAACCACTTATGTTAATCCTTGCTTTTTAGCGTTTTTTTCTACAGATTGCCAGAGCACCTTTAAAATAGGCGGTGTGAAGAACAGCGAATCTTTTCCACATGCCGATTAGTCACCAGGGAAAGGCAGGACAAATCATGTCACATAAACCCCTTTACTTCTTTGATGCTTGTATCCCCTTTATTCACTGAATATTTTAATGGCATTTCTTTATACAAATTTGGCTCAAGTCTGTACAGAAACATGAGAACCTGTGACAGTGAAAAGGAAAACCAAAATGAAAGCTTCCCATCAGTGAATCAAAAATGCAAATCCTGAAAAGCCACCAGACCAGTTCCTTTTCCTAGAGAAACGCCCTGCAACACCAGTCGTCAGGATCCGGGCTGGGCCACAAAGTCAAGCGAGTTTTACTGGCCTCATTTGTTATCTCCTTCAGGGCTGCATCCAGAGGCTAAACTTTGATATTCAAAGCAGGAGGCTTTAGGCACAGCTATGAGATCTGGCACCAGTGAATGGCACCGGCCTGAACTGCTGCTGCTTGTTCAGTGCTAGGGCACAGATGGGGAGCAGCCCTCCTGTCCCAACATGTGGTCAATGGCAGTGAGGCTGTGAAAAGCCACTGTCACACAGACACAGCGTCCAGATGTGCTCCTTGCCTCCACACTGTGACCAGTATCTGCACAAACATCATCCAGCTACTACAAAGGGTATATTCTACGATTTGACTACTTTTGTCAAGGGCTGCTGTAGCGCTGATGGGAAGAAAGAGTTTTCCCTGTCTGCAAATTGAAATTTTATCCTCAAATGTGTATTCCCAGATGCTTCTCAGCTCTTTGATGCTAAATCAGTGACACAACAAGGACCTGTTTTGCCTGTAAAGAGACCATGGCCACTCCTCAAGACAACATTCAGCTTTCCCTGTGGGAGACACCACTAACCATGGTTAGGGTGCCCTTGTCCATGTTCTGGTCCTCTCCTCCCTTCTGATCTGCCCCTGATCTGTCAGGGGTGCCTTCCCCCTGACCTCTCCTGCCCTGTGAACCCTTTTTCAGCTTATTTTGCTGCTTCCCTCCCTTCCACCGACAAGGATGTTCTTCCAGCATCCTTGGAGAACTGGGAAAGAAGAGCATGAGGAGGATGCTGGAAGAACATCCTTGTTCTCCTTCACATGCTGCCCTCTCCCACTTCAGCAAACCCTTCTCTCTTTGCAATTTGTCCCTATCTACCTTCCGTTCTCAAATATCTTTGGCTTTATATAAATCTTGTAGATTTTACAAAATAATTTTGCATCCAGGATGTGAGTGTTGTTGCTCTCAGAGTCCAAGAAATACCTAGATATAGCACACCTTGACACTTACGCACAGCAACTAACTCCTTCCTGGACACATCCCTGGCAATCACCATCACAGCAGATTGCCAAGCAAACTGCTGCTTAATGTGGATAATGGAGTCACATTTCAGTCTATAAAATCCAGGAATCCCACACTTTTCCATGGGCTCTCCCCTGACTCCATGGCTGGATCTATGCAAGGGTCTCCTGGTACACAGAGTGTTGCATGACCAGGTGATTGCAAAGTGCCGCTTCCTCTCGCTGCACAGACAGATGCATAATACCTGAAAAGTTACTGGAAATCAGCAAGCTACTGTAGATTTACTGCATGATTAAATGGAGATAAGAGTGCACTTCAAAGAACTTGCACCAAATACCTGAAGTGCCATTTCCATGACTCCACTGGCTTTGCAGAAGCCCTTGCCAGGCTGGGCTGCACAGTGTAGCCTTCAAGCACTGTCCTCATGGCCTTAAGGTGAGCCAAGGGTCACTCAGAGTCTGCCAAATCTCATGGAGGTCCCTTGCACCTCCTCAGCCTTCAGAAAGAGCTGAAAATCACCATTTTGGGAGATGCCATTACATCTGCAGATTTTTACAGTCCAGAGGTGTCAGATGGCTTGAGCAAACATGGGCTCAAGGAGCACCACTGGGTGTCAGGTTCCCCAGGGTGACCTGAGAGCCCTACACCAGGAGGAAAGCCACACAGCTGACACTCAGTTCAGGTGTAGGGTGGGCACAGATGTAGAGTGGCAGCAATTGCTGTAAATAGGTACACAAGTTAAGCCTTTTAAAACCCAGGAATGAGAGGAGTAAGTACTGAGCTGCCTTGCCAAAGATGAGGCTTCCAAAAGAGTAGGGGCTCAGGCTGGTTTTGACAAGACATGGTCCCTACTGTCACTGGCAGAGTGAAAACCCTGTGGGTGGTTTCTGAAAAGTTACTGTTTGTGTTTGCATATAAAATCGCCACCACAACGACTAGTGTTTTCAGGTGGTGTTTGCAAACTCTGTGAGAACAACACTTCCAAAAGCAGGCGGGGGAGAGAAAGAGCCAGGCACTGGGTACGAGCTTGCCCTCTCTTCCCCAGTCGCCTGAGAGATTTCTCAAAGCTGTCACTGAGAGCTGAGCTACTCAGGCCTGGGGAGCAGGTCACACTTTACATCTCAATGACCTCCAAATGACTTTCACTGCTTTACACTTTAATTTCCCGAGACACAGATTTAGAGTCGAGTTATTTGTTATTTTGTGTCAAGACAATGGAATGTCGCTCCACAGCCAAATCCTGATTTCCTTTCCCAGATATCAATCACTTTGCACTTACCCTGTACCGGGGGAAAAAAAAAATAACCAAACAAAAACCAATGAAACCAATTATTATTAATTGAAATCCACATGAATAAATATCATGTGAATTGCAGGGAGGGGCTTTTAAAGTCCAGGCTCACGTGTGCCTGTTCTGCAAGGGCAGATCAGCTGCCCACCTCCCACCCCCTTACACCCACTAACACCTGCAAGGGCTCTGCAACCACATTCAAGACCAAGAAAAAGTAAATATTAGCCAGGCAGTCCTTCAGTGCTTTTCAGGAGATGTTAGGAATGTAAATGGTCGTCACAGGCCAGACCAAAGTCCCACTGAGGGAGTGGTATATGCCACGGAAGAGTCTACAAACAGGGCAAATGTGCAGCAACATTTGTTTCTCCTGCTCTAAGCTCTAGGCTTCCCAATTTCAATATTACAGGTGGGAGTTCGAGGTGAGGAGGATTCTGCCACATTTTCAGGATGGGAATCATGTTCTCATCTAATCAGTCTTTTGCTTTATATAACCACAGAACATCACCTAGTGAGTCCTGCTTAATAACATGACTTGCATCCAAGCAAAAATTTTCCTTTAGAAAGGGAAATACTGACTTGATTTAAAGATTTCAAGGAACAGTGAGACTATCAGAACTGTGGGCATATTATCATGAAGATGATACACCTTCACTATTAATGATATTGCATATTATATATATTATAATTATATATTGTATCTTATCAGAATCTGTCAAGCTTCAGTTTCTATATAGCAAATCTATGGTCTTACCTAGACCAGGATTTTCATTGATGATCCTCTGGATTTGGGTTGGAGAGGATGAATTTGACCTCAGTAAGGATGTGAGTCTTTGAATCATCAGCCAGAAAGCCAGGAAATTACTCATAAACTGAACTATTTTTTCTGAGATTACCTTTTCTCATGGCATTTTAAAAATTGAGTTCTGAACATGCGGGAAATTATATCTTTTGTATTCAGACACAAGGAACATATTTTATGTGTTTGACTAGAAAAACATTTTGAACTTTAAATGTTAAAAATGCTCATATGCAATGAAAAATCTAATTTCTTTCCTTTCCTCTAGCTGTTTGTAATTTTAATTGCTAGGTTTTTTTAATGGACATGCCCACCAGCACCAAAAATACATAGTATAGATAAGTAATACAAATGCATAGCTACAAATTCCTCATACCCTCATCTCGCACATGTGCCTCCAGCAGTACCTACCATATGCTTCACCCAGTATACAAGCCTGCTCACCAAAAAAGCACAATACTCTGCTGATACAGTAATTTCTGTTCTTGTAAGAAAGTTGTGAAAAAACTACCATAACCTCCTTCTGGCTAACCATCTTGGTAATCCAAGTCAAAATTCAGTCAAAATTCCTTGACATTTTGAGTTGAAAAGTAAATTAAAATTGCCTGTCTCTCAGGATGCTGCTTAAAATTTTGGTTGTGGCTAACAAAGGAAGTGACTTTTTCCCTTGAATTGCTTTTCTTCCTTGTATAACTGAGGAGACCCTGATAACTTCCTTTGTGAAGAAGAGGTCCTGCACTTACACAGATAAGTACAGCCAAGTCCTCAAAACTAGACCTAATGAACTGACTGTGGTTATGCTCCCTGTGGTTCTGGTGTCCTGCAACCTTTCCTTATGCTTAAGCTATGGCAGAACTTTTGATCTCATGAAACTACCGTAGAAGGAAAGGCATCCAGCACAAATTGACGATGTGGTGAAGTCTACCATCCGTGCTCTGTTGGAAGTTAGCACTATCCACAACCTCTTCCTTGCTGTAACACCACTGGCCTCTAGGCCCCTGCAGTACATTCCACTATTAAATATTCACCATGAAATAGGTGAGACAGAAATGATAAAATTTGAAGAAATATTGCTAAATCTTAAGTAAGAATATGTGGTTTGTTTTAAGAGGAAGCACTAAATTGTAACGTGCTTTCTGCCTTACACATTTGAGAGAGCCTTTAAAAGCTATATTGGCATTTTTTAGAAATATTATGAATTTAGGTTTGGAAATGCCACAAAACTCTATTTCTTCCTGGAAAAATATGCTCAGAGAAGTAGGTTGCTCCTAACTGAATGACGTCTCCAGTATTTCCAGTACCTTCCTACCCCCAGTGTTCGCTTGACAGTTGCAATTACCCTTCTGCATTTTTCTTTATCACAGAATGCCAAGCAATGCTGGAGCAGGTCTGTGTTGATCACAGATGCTGTAAACACAGCAAGTCAATCTGAGCCAGTAAAATCCAAACTCTGGCAGGGCCCACATCTGATCAACAGTGGCATTACCATAATCTTCAACAAGTGCATTGTTTATTTAGAAAATCTCCCTCAATCCCTTAACAAATTAGTCTGGAAGCCACCATGAGGATTAACTTCATAAATTCTCCCTGAGATCACAATTACATCTGCTCAGATGTCACCAGTGATAGACATTTGCACAAGTCATACCCAGCCTTTATTACTAATTGCATTTCCAGTTATTTGACTTCTGTTGGGCTCTGTCTTTTCCAACCAAGTTACAAAACTCAATACTCAGCTGGGGCAACGCTGCTCTGGTGTGAGAGGTGCTCCCCAGAAAAAGGGGTAATACCTAATACCCACCTAAGAATTTAATTGCCAACCACTTTTCTTGACTGTTCAGATTAAGAAGTAAACGATACTGGGGGGTGTCCTGGATACATGAGGGCAGTGTCTTTCACCCTGTGTCCAATGACTAGAAGTTATGCCTAGCTGGTGGCAGCTATGTGGCACTTCTCCAAGGAGCTGGCAATCCCTATTCAGCTACAGGCATGTGCCTGCCTCATAAATCACCCACAGCACTGGCAGCTTCCTTGGCAGGCTCAGCAGGGAGACCAAGAGCTGAGCAAACAAGGTGTTTGTACTGGAATGGGAACTTTCCACTCAAGGGGCAGCACAGGGATAGGGTGGTACAGGGAAGCCTGTGCTGAGCCCACTGCATGATGCTCCTGTTTACCTGTTGCTCCTGGGGGAACAGGGTGGTGAGAACCCAGAACTTCTAACAAGAATTAGTTCCTTTTATAGGACAGAAAGCAATTACCAGTGTCACGCGTGTCTTTTGGCACAGTTGTCACAATCTGAGTTTCACTACAACGTTGATATCTGCCTTTTTTTTCCAAGGCCAAGTGGCAAAATCAATTGTCAGTCCTGAATACAGAATATATTTCCATAATAGATGAACTTGCCATCATCAGAGACGGTCTGTGTTTTCAGAAGGAAATGAGATAACATATCTGTCAGCTCCATAGGCACCTGGTACAGGGGCACGTGTGCTGTAGCCAGCAGGGTTTGTGCTTGTCTCTGCAGCAGACAGTCAGAGGTTGCTGTGCACATCCCACCCTCTTCAAAACAAAGCGCTACATTAACCTCTCCAACACCGACCAGCACCACTCCCACTGCCTGTGACCGCCTGTGCCATTTGTGCTTGTACCCTTGGACTGAAGGGCACATCCTGCCTGCCCATGGCAAGGGATCGCAAGTGGCCACCAAGCTTCCAGTTGTACACAATTGCACCAGTTCACCCTAATTTTTTAGGGGTATCTGTCGCTACCCCAGTGACTTGTGGCTGTATGAAATATGGTCCCAGCTGGGTTTTGGGTGGGAGAACAGGATTGGATCTGAGTTTTTAAAAGGGAAGTTTTGCATATGTCTCCTCAAGTCTTTCAGCCATGCTCTGGCTCTGGTCACTGTAAGGCAGTTGTGTGACACAAGCTCCCAGTATCAAAACAGAGGCTCTAGTAAAACAAAGGCAGTGATGAACGTTAGAGATTTGCTATAAACATAATCTTAAAGGTAATTCTGCTGATGAGCAGCGGTCATAATGCACGTAAGAGTATGAGAAAATGCAGAGGTTGTACAAGATGAACTCAAGAGCTTATGCTTGCTATGCAGTCAGCTGAAGCAGGTGCTCATATGAACCAGGCATGCTCCAGCAGGACACGACACATCTAAGGTGAATTTGTGCCACCCTTGCTGCAGTGTACTGCCCCTCTACACCTAGTGGTGGGCCCTGCTGGCTGCTGCACACTCCTAGTTCCTGCTTCCTGAGGCTGCTGCTTCCATGCTCACGTCTCCCTTGGGAGCTCAATGGGTTCATTGGGCTGTCTGTCAAGTTTGTACATTTACCCGGCCTTTTCCTTTTGCTACATCAGGAGCTGCCATTGGACTAGGGATCTGAAAGGTGTCTGTGCAAAAAAGTCAAGCAAAGAAACTGGCTGATTTTTCTTCCTAATTTAGAAAATGGGGGATGCTCCTCCTCCCTGATCCCAAAATACAAACATTCAACAAACTCAAAATCCAACAACCTTCCATTTACATATCCAAACTTGTCAGGCAAACATTGCATTTTTTATCTCAAGGCCTTTTCTCCTGCCCACTGTAGACAGTCTTTATCCTGAAGCTGCTGAACAACAGGCCTATTGCAAAGTGCTTATTTCTTGCTTAGTGTTATGGTTTAACCCCAGCAAGCAGCTAAGCCTGGAGAACACACAGCTGCTTGCTCAGTTTCCCCACAACAGGATGGGGGAGAGAATCAGAAGGGTAAAAGTGAGAAAACTTGTGGGTTGAGATAAAGACAATTTAATAGGTAAAGCAAAAGCTGCGCACACAGGAAAGCAGAGTTCCATCATGTTTAACACTGACTTGGGAAGATAAATGCCATCACTGTGAACACCCACCCCTTCCCTCTTCTTCCCTTCTGTCATGGGATACCCCTGTGGTCAGCTGGAGTCAGCTGCGTCCCCTCCCAACTCCTTGTGCACCTCCAGCCTCCTTGCAGGTGGGGCAGTCTGAGGAGCAGAAAAGTGCAAGCACTTCTCAGCAGTAATGAAAACATCACTGTCATATCAGCACAAATCCAAAACATAGCCCATACTAGCTCCTGTGAAGAAAGTCCACTCTACCCCAGGCAAAACCAGTACACTTGGGCATGATAAAAATTGCACATGGAGATGAAGAGTGTGCATGGAGTGAAGGTGGGTGGTTCAAAACAGACCTGCAGATGTTTTTTGTTTTATTTTAACAGTAAGAGCACTGACAGATACTATCTTCAGGTATACTCTCAATTTATGCCTCTTTGGACATTTATATTCACAGAGCTTCCATATAACATTCCTCTTTCTGACCACCATATTGCCTGACTAGCTACAGGAACAGCATCAAGTGAAGCCCTGACCTGGCCTGGGGTTGCTTTTTCTTCCTGACTTTTCCTCCAGGACCCTGCCCTTCCTTACCTTTCATCTCGAGTCCCAAGGAAGTGCAGATGGGATCTGTTCCTCTGTTGCAAACAGCTTCATCCCACTTGAGCTGACAGTAGTCCCAAACCCACATCATCCTCAAGACCCTCAGCTGCCTGTAGCTCCGTCTGGAGCACAGCAAGGCACACGAGCTCTGTCCAACAGTGCTAGAGAGCCACCACTCAGATCACACGAGCAAATGGGGCTCACTGAGGTCTCACAGGTATGGAGTTCATTGTTTTTGCTCAGGCATATTGCTACCCCTGGCATCAACAACCACTCTGTGGGCACTACTAGTGATCCACAGTATGGAGGATTTGTGGATGCAGACTTCAAAAAATAAGGTCTGCTGGCACCATAGCACAGCTGTATGGGCATGGGCAAATAACCCTTCAGGATCAGTTTTGGCAGAGGAACCCACAGGTGAGGGAGAAAGCCGCCTTTCCGCCCACTCACCCGCCGGCAGAGCAAGCACAAGGGGAAAGCTGCAGCAGGCACCTGAGGTATGGAAAATAAATTACAGTGTGGGACTTGGCACTGAAATAGAGGGTGTTTTGGCACTTGGAAACAGCTTTCAGCCAGTGGATGAAGGATAAAACTCCCTGGGAAGGGAAGGTACTGGTAAATTCTAGCGCATGAGTGGGCTGACAGCTAAATCTCTACAGTATTAGCTCAGTCTTCAGTGATACTCAAGCCACAGCTTGCCCCAGATGAAGGCCAGTTAACTCAAGAGAAACCACCACTCACCACAGGTAGGAGAATTTTGAATGCATAAGTGAGTCTATGAGAGCAATGCACCTCCTGTGCTTTGAATTCACAACACACCAAAGATCAACCCTAAGCAGCCCTCATTTCTTTCAAGTTTATCTCTAACAGAAGAATTTGCCTGTTTTCTGCAGCAGTTGTCTTCAGGCTAAATGCAGGTCTGGGTTCTGCTGGGCGGGAAGTGCACAGGGATGGAACCACTCTGAAAGAGTGGGCTACTCCTAAGACAGTCAAGTATCTGAAACAACAACCATGGCTCTCTTCAGTCTGAAGACACGCAAGGAAGGAGTGAAAGAACAGCAGCTTACTACTGATTACCAGATATGAGAACAAACCTTATCCCAGTTATGGAAAAAGAGTAATATTTGTCCTGAATATCTCATCCTATGAGACTGCAGGCTCAAGAGAACAGTACGGTGGAGATACTCTCCAAGGCACCCATCATTTTATACCTCTTGACCATGGAAGATGTTCTCACGCACACATACTGCCTGGTCTTTCAGTTGTTACTTTTGTGAGTCATTCTGTGAGTCATTCAAGGCTTTGTTCATCCAAACCCCCAGAAATTACTGCACTGCACATCAGACACTCAGTGACAGCTTGTTTCTCTCTGCTCTTCTCAGGTTTTCTGCCATTGAGGTAAAATTATCCTATGCTCCCTTAAGCAGATGCAGAAGGACCTTCTGCCTACAGAACAGTAACGTCCTTAAGCAACTTTGATGTCATATATGTATAAGTAACACATAAGATAAGGAGCACATAAATATACATGTACGTGCCCTCTATAATTAAAGGAACATGTCCATACGCAAAACATTTTTATGTTGTGCCAAATGATGAATTCTACCCTGAGGTAATGAGTCAGGTAAAACATTAACATAAGTTTGATGGTATATCTCAAATTCTGAACAAAATTGCATTTCTATCAGAAGTTTGGGAGAATGGCTTGAAGTTTTCACTTAATTAAAAACATTACTCACTACTGGGCTCAGTAAAGTCTTCTGTCCCAAGTACTGCCTACAATCCTACGTGACCCTGTACGCACAATGAATGACAAATAATTCGTGTGATATCATTGATACTGAGCGTCATTACCATCAAACATGGTTTTGCTCCTATTCCAAACAAGTATGGCTAAACCTACCATCACTCATGCTGGCAGGCTCAGGAGAGCCAAAGGATGAGGATCAAACTCCATCAGAGGCTGACTATATTCTCATTGTGTGGAAAGGAAGTACATTTATGAGGCAAATAGGGCAACTCACATTGTTATCACGTCAGCTATCCTGTGAACAAGCCACAGGTTGTTTCTACTACTTTTTATCAGTTTTATTCATCAGGCTGAAATCTAGCCCTTCCCTCATGTTTCCTTCCAAAATAATTTTAAAAATCCCATTTCCCCTAAATTTCAGAAAGCAGGTCACATGCAGGTCACCTTTAATTCAATACCTCCCATTGATCAGGATCCAAGAAAGTAATGCGTTTGAGCTATCAGGGTCAGTGAATGCTTTCCTCCCTGTCTTCCCCATGCTGACAGCAAACATCTATAATAGCAAGTAACAGGTAAACTGGTAATTTGCTACTGGGTAGCTGACAGACTTCTAATATATAACTGAAGTCCTATGAGGAGAAGCTGAGGGAGCTCGAGTTGTTTAGCCTGGAAAAGAGGAGGCTCAGGGGAGACCTCATCACTCTCTACAACTACCTGACAGGAGGTTGTAGCCAGGTGGGGGTTGGTCTCTTCTCCCAGGCAACTATCAGTAGGACAAGAGGGCATGGTCTTAAGCTCTGCCAGGTGAAGTTTAGGTTGGATATTAGGAAGAAATTTTTTATAGACAGAGTAATCAGACATTGGAATGGGCTGCCCAGGGAGGTGGTGGATTCACTGTCCCTGGAGGTTTTTAAGATGAGACTGGATGTGGCACTTAGTGCCATGGTCTAGTAACCACAGAGGTGTTGGATCAAGGGTTGGACTTCATGATCTCGGAGGTCTTTTCCAACCCGGCTGATTCTGTGATTCTATGAATTAGAGAATGATTATAAAACACTCCTAGTTCACTTCTGCTCTCTTATAACTTCCAATTCTTCCCTCTTGGTGTTTTCCCTTCCAAAAATTCAATACAGAGCCAACACTTACTTAGTACAAACTCCATGTGCTTCCCTTAGGCACTTCCACTGAAACCAAGTGTGTCAGATTGTCTCCTCCAATGTAGGGAGCATCCACTGCCATCACTACACAGTAAATGAAATGACATTGCTTTCCTGCCTCCTCTGCCAGAATCTGTTTCCTTACTGCAATGTTTTACAGTGCTGGCACATACCAGGATTTGTGAGAATGCATCAAATACTTGAGCTGACAGCAAACTGGTTTGATGCCTCTCTGCAAACACAGTGAACCAAAGCTGGCTCTGGACTCACCTTTTACTGATGAGGCTACAATGGTTGTCCCTGAGCAACAGGGGACCTTCGTGATATGCATTAATTCTAAACCAACATTTTTCAACAACACTAAAGATAAACATTACCAAGCACATCGATTCTGAGCAGAGTACAGAAAATAATTTACAGGAGTCACTTCTATACTTAGTTCTTGTTTCATTATGGTTATTACCAAACTGAATTGGCGCAGGGTGACTTTGCACATCACCAGGATGCTGTACAACTGTGTGCATTAAGAAAACAGCTGCTGCTGAAGTTTCCCACCAGTTGCCCCCTGCATCCAAGTCATGCACTCCTAGATGGTCAGCCAAATATTGTCCATGGAGCTGCAGGTGCCAAATCCACTCAATCATTGCTCATATCTGACCATGATCAACTCAGGTTGCAGGAACAGCTTTCAGAGCTGTGAAAAATCATCTACGAAAATTTGCTTTGGACTGAAGTGATTTAGATTATGTATCAAAGCCTGTTAGCCATTCTCCTCAAAAACTAAAGATGAAAAATTAACCTGGGCTGTGATGAAATCTAATATTCCATAGGTGAATTACATTATCTGAAAGCTCCAAAGAAGATGGAACCCTTTTTTTTTCTTGCTAGATGCTATACAAATGCAGAAAGAAGAAAATAAACTGAAGAGTTTCTAGCTTAGTTTAAAATAAGATACTTTAAAGAAGCTTTACAAATAAAGGAACTAAGAAAGAAGGATGAAGCTAAGGGAGTACCTGATCCCAGATGCTTCCTGTGAGCACAACAGGAAATTTTTGAATTGCCTTTTATTTCAACCTGCACTACCACGTCTCCCTTTCTAAGGCAGGAGGAAAGGGTCCACCTTGAAGAAACCTGTCACTGCCCGAGGACACAATGGTGGGTAGGAAGAGGACAGGCACAGCTGTAATAACCCCAGTAGCAGGAGAAGCAGCCTGGCAGCACTCAGCTATAGGACTGTGAATAATAATAAAAGTTCAAAAAGTCTGTATGGCTTTCGCTGTGCAAAATAAGCACAGAAGTGACACAAGAAGGGACGGATGAATGGATAGACAAAGGTAATCATTTTTATTAAATGAAGAAAACCTGCTGATGGAGAAAAAGGCAGATAGAGAGAGATGAAACTCAACAGAACTGAGGGGTAAGGAAACACAGGAATAAATAACTCCTTAAGGGCTTTTTTGTGCAAGACAGACAAATGAATAAAATGGATCTCTATGGGTATGTGGGATGATGATTATGCATTTCCCATGGACAATATTGGGAAGAGATGTCTAAAAAGGAGCAAAGACCAGAAGCTCCCCAGGCAAACAGCAGAATGGAAGAAGGGGCAAGGAGCCCCACAGGGATTCTGGTGGAGGTAGCCCCTGTGGCCCTGCTGCCAGGGACGGGATGCTGCTGCAAAAGCATGACAGAGAGAGACAGGCAGACAGGAGGGAGGAGAGTCCAGAAGGGGCTGGAAGTGGGGATCAAACATGAGCTGGAGACAGGGAGGAGGGAGAGAACTCAGGGGAGCTCTGCCTGCTCAGGAAGGCTGCACAGTGTCTGAGCAGAGCAAAGGGGCTGAGTAGTGACAGGATGATGACCTGACACTGTGGTAGGATTTTGGAAAGAGCGGAAGGATGCAGTACCTGCAAAATAATACGTGTGTATAATTTAAGCAAACTCATGAGTTTTTGGTACTCTGTTATTCAAACATCTCAGCTGCATCAAGTTTAGACACAGCATCCCATTTATCTTGGCACAACTCAAATCCCCAAATTACCTCTGTCTTTTCAACCTCCTCACAAGGACTTTACTTCGAGCTTTGTTAAAACATGAAGTAGCCAAGAAACTGCTTTACAAACAAATACCAGCCTAGGAGAAGGCTTAACCCTGGGGCAGGGTGAGGGGGCAGCCCGGTGGGCAGGACTGCAGAGCTGCCTCCAGCTGCCACTGCCCTGTGGCACCCACTCCTTCTTTCACTACTGGAAAGCTGGTGCAACATATGCAATTCTCAGCTATGCTGGGAAGTCCTGAGAGCATGCTAAATACATACTGGTTAGAATATCTTGTGCCATTTACTCAATATTGTGAGCTCCCCTCTCCAGCCCAAATTTAACCATTCTGGAATAAATACTGCTAAGGGGAAGGTGATGACCTCGGTCTCTCACACAGACAGCAAAGGGCACAGTGCTGCTTTCCACACAGTGACCCTGCTTTTCATCACTTTCATGTCATGTGAGTGGCAAAGGCAGCTAAGTCAGAGGTGTTTCCTGGTGTTTCCCTCTGCTCTTCCTCTCTGCCCTGAGTTTCCTCCCATTCAGTGGAGACTGGCTCGTTTTACTTTGAAAAACTGGGGCAGAAGAAGAAAATGGTGACAGGGAGCACGTGTTAACAATGAGAAAACACCAGCTGCTAACATGGCTCATCCACCAGTCTGTTTGAACCACAGCAAGCCCTGAAAATGAGGCAGGGGTTTATTTTTAACATCTGTGTCAGATCTCTTTGCCTTTTAAAGAGTGACATGGGGCTGCTCAGGCCCCTTATCTGCTCAGTGGCACTTCAGTGAGCTGTTCCAGTGGCTGTCTCTGCAGCTGTGCCCAGGAGACTGAAAGCTGGAGTGTCCCTCCACTGCCTCAGCAAGTGCCGTTCACTCTGCTAAAGTGATCCACTAAGAAATACACAGACAAGGAAATATAGCATATTGCAGACTGTAAGGAAGAGCCTCACAATGTCCACATGGCAACACACCAAGTTTCCCTTCTATTTCTTTGGGCTCAAGAGAGTACAGAGAATATTAAGTATATTAAGCACAAAACTTACAAAGTAAGTTTTAAAATAAAAAAGTAATAAAAAAGGATTTTATTTCCTCAATAAAATATCCTTGGGCTAGGATAGGAGTCAAAAGAAAATTTTAATCTTCCCATTCAAACTGCCACACAAACTGTGATGAAAGGATGCAGCGCTGGGAAATAAAGAACTTGCTGATCATATTAATCCTTCATCTTCCATTCAGCTTCCTACACCAGTATCCTGTTTCCTTTTTAACAGCCAACAAGGCTCCTCTATTTCCTTATGTGATCCCCCATAATGCTATCATGTCAAACTTAAAAGCAACACTTCTCAGTCACTAAAGGAATCCTGTAATTTTTGTTAAAGATTATTGAAGAGCTCTGACATCTATCTGCAAATAGTGACACCATACACCCTAAAAGCCTGTTTTCTGGTTCATCATGGAATGGCTGCTTTGCACAGAGACTCTGCAATCCTTTTGGTTCAGTCAGACTGAACCTGCTCTTAACAGTGACCACGGGTGCAGCTGTGGGACAGGGACCCTGGAGCCCACCTCTGAGTGCCATGGACTGCATGTAACAACACTTTTTGCATTTCTATTTTGTATCTTTTTATATAGCAGACAAAAAAATTACTTAGTAAGACAGTGCTTTATGACTGAAAGGTGTCAACCATTATATAACCACATTTTCCAAACCAGAGAAGGTAGTGCAAGCTAAACTTGTCATTTTACTGAAGAAAGGACAGCTACAGGGAAGAATTTTGCTTTGCTTCAGAAAATTCTACAGTAGTGGTTTGTAGTTAACTACTCTGAAGGCTCCTGCATAGCACGATTCTTTAACAATATCAAATCAGTGAAGCAGTTGTTTTAGATACATTGACACTTGTGAGGGTTTAAAGAACTCAAAACTAAAATAGTTCCAAGTACCTGAGGGTTCCCCTGGTAGTGCTTCTGAAAAGGACATACTAGGTCAAAAGCCCTCAGAGGGGCTTTTTGCCTCTGGCAAAGTGAGCAAGACCAGTATAATTCGTGCAGAGCTGTACCAATATGCCTGGTTAAATAAATAAAATTCAGGTCACCTGCATACATCAACTCAGGGCTAGATGACCCATGACTCTATTACTTTACAACTAATACAGTTAGCACCAACACAATTAGTCTTACCTTATTGTAGTACTGCACCTGAACCGAGTGCCACTGCCCATCGCTGACCCCTCCCAGAATGAGCGGTGCCACTGTAGTAGTTGTCTCCCCTGGAAAAACAGGAAGAAGTTAAAAATAAGTCACCATCACTGCAAGAAGCATGGAGAGACTCTCATTGGGTGCAGGGTGCAGCCACCTTGCTTCATCATGGAGGAATTTGGGGTTTTGTCCTGCGAGACAGTAAACATCCCCAATTTCACAGAGTTATTCTGGTGCACAAATACCGGCTTCTGGCACATTTGGGTGAATGATGTTATTTTTTATCATGCTTCTGCAGAGCACAGTAGTAGATCCATTAGGTAGATACAGCTGTTGATAAAAAATATAGGAGGAAACGAGGAATGAGGAAAAAACGTACATGAATTTTTTTGCATTTCTGCCAAAAGCAGGTTTTTTTAATATGATGAGCATTGTGATGGGATCTTTTGTCAAGGAAGGGAAGCCTACGCCTTCACAGAGCTGCAGAAGTGAAATCCAAAAGTACTCTAATATAAAACCCATGGTAACCTTGGTCCCAGCAAAATTTTACCAGTGATTAATGAAATTATTGGCAGCCTTTCAGTATTTAAATTTGAAAGCAAGTCTTTGCCATTGGAATTGGAAAGCTGAAGCTTTTAAGACAGGACTGAGTCAGCAGAGCCAGCTCAGTAACCAGGCATATCTGTTTCGAGGTAGCAGCAAAATAAACATTCATGTTGAAAGTACATAATAGGCCTGGCACGGAGAAGGGATTGCTAACTTTTGACTTTTTTTTTTCCTTTCTCTTTCTTTGGTGTTTTTGTTTTTTTGTTTTTTGGTTGGTTTTTTTAACAGTAAGCTAACAAAGTTCATAGTGTTGTTGAGCTTAAAATGTACTTTCTCTCTATTTGCAACAAATACCTGTGTGAAGTATTACTCCTGCATCCCCTACTCTCCTTTAACTCCCATCCTATATATTTCTTTTATTTAAACAACACATTTTCAGCTTAGCATGTATGACATACTGCTGTGATGGATTTTGCCATTTAGTGATAAAAAATCTGTGCTAATAATCAGGCTTTTTATTCAGCTATCAAGTTTCTGCACAAGGAAGTTCACCGTTCTGCAATCCTTTTGCTTTGTTTTCTGAGAAGAAGTTGTTGCGACAGGTAAAACAGTCAGATCAGGTGTCCAAAACTTGTACTGTTCGTTAAAAGCCACTTAAAACTATAAAACATAAACCATTCTCCTTCCAAAGAAAATACCATTTGTAACATACAGGACCAGACCTGTTCGCAGGTGCAGCAGTGCAAATCTAAATTTAGTTTCATATATTTTAAAGGAGTTGCTCTGCATTTAAATGCATATAAGTGCAAGCAGAATTTATTTTTTTCCCCATTCATCCTCAGGGTACCTTCCAAGCAATTTGGTTCAAGTTTAGACAGGTGGAGCAGAGCAACAGAAGAAAGCACATCTCTCTGACTGCAGCATGTTATTTCATTACACTAATCCATTCAAAAACCTGCCTTAAAATCTAACTTGGACAACTCCAAGGTAATAAAGGGGAAATGAAACCAGATACCTTCAACCCAAAGGGCCCAAGTATGCACTTAAGCATCACTGGTAAATCAATGGGGTCACACAGGATTTACCATGGGGTCTGAGGGAAGCAGCCAACACTGTTGATGAGTTTGCAACACCAGCATGGACTACGCCTTTGCTTCTATGGCTTTACCGCTTGCAATATCTCACATTCCACAAAAATAAAACAGGAATTGACTTGAGCCTGCACGTCTATCCTGAATACAGATAATGGGAAATAGCAGGATTATTTCCTGAATTATGTGCCAGTACAGAGGCACAAACATCTCACTTGATCTATATCTTACTCCACTTGACTTACAGGACAACAGCCCTTCTCAGATATTTGTTTCTGTCTCAATGGAAAAATACCCTAAACCTGTGACAACTAGAGGTTGTCTGCACTGCTGAGCTTTCATAAAGTCATCAAAGCCTGGCCACTGAATGCACAGGTCTGCTTTTGGGCTGCAGCAGGAATGCAAGTGGTCCACTGAGAGGGACTTCAACCTACTGATGTCCTAGGAGTGATTCCTGATGGCTTCAATGAGCTTTGACCACACTGCACAGCAGCATGCTACCAGCTTCCCCTGAGATCCCTTGTCATGGCAATTAGCACAGCTGGGCATGAAGTTTTGGATGAAACTTGGGCTTTTTAACTTGAGAAGCAGCCCTCTGTTGAGGCTGGAATGGTCAGGGTTTGCTCTGGTCACACTTTTGTCAGGAAGAACTTGGCTACTGCCAGGGCTGGTTTTCTGGAGGAAATCTCTACCTTGGTAGAAGGCTATGGTAACAGGGATATGTGCCACCCTGAGCTTTGCTTGTTGGCCTTCCCCTCTCTCTTCTCCTACAAGCACTGGAAGACACTGGCTTAGTCCTAGTGCATAAACACAGTGAATGCCAAAGCCTCCATTTCTTGTTTCCTAGCCCACCACAGCAATGAGTGGGCAGCTAAGTTCTCCTAAATTTGTTGTTGTTTACAATTTCTTCCAAGAGGAGGTGTTTCTGCAGTGCAGAAATGCATTTCAGCGACAGCAGTACTCCTCACCAATCCCTAATGAATAGCAGGCAGTTTTCACTTTGCTAGCTTTTCCTTTGGCTCGTGTGGACTCTTTAGATAACATTTATGCACCTATGTTTCATTGACGGTGTAGTGTAAAAATGCATAAACACACAACATTTATCACACTGTGATAAAACGAAGTCTCATTTAAGCAAACATTAGCTTGGAGGCCAACATTCAGGCTAGTGCCAATCTTTTATAGTAGTCATAAACTCTGGCTTTTATAACTGATATGTTGACAAGCTCCTGCCTACAACAGCAAATGTAACACCACAAACCGCTACAATCTGGAGTACTTTACAACACCTGGCATCAGTTGCTCACTGTGCAATATCAGCCAGTAAATTAATGAGGCAGCAAATAGCCATATAAAATCACTGAAGTGCATTTCCAAACGGCTTGAGAGGATCCCCTGACCACAGGCAGAAACGCTCGACTCAAGCAAGACCTCACCTGCAGAGAAGGTGAGCTGGATCTGCTCCTCAATGATCTCCAAGGCAATGAAGTCATGCTTCTCATTGAAACGCCCATTGTAGAGGAGGAGAGCGTTCCTCTCCCTGGTTGCAAACCTAGAACACAGAGACGTGGGGTTAGTTCATGCTTAACGGCTTATGGATTAAAGACCGACGGTCAAGTCACCCAGGAGAAAGATGGCATTGTGTTCAGCAGATAAACGAGCCTTTGAATACCTCTTCAGACAGAAAATTGTAAAACTGAGGAGTCAGCAATAGGATAAGTCTACTTTTTCACAATCAACAAGGCAAGCAAGATAGAAATTAGAGAAATCTACTCTTCAGAGATCTGCTATGGATGCTGACCCTCACAAGGGCTAAAATTAGGCAGACACAAGATGCAGCATCGGTATCTGACCCTTGACAAACAGTAGCACTTACTACACTCTGCAAACAATCCAAAAGCTAGAAAGCATTTTCACATCAAAGGGGGGATACTTGCTGACTGCTTGCTGTCTACAGGGTACAAGGAGAGTCATCAACTGATTAAAAAAAACCTGATGGGGAGGCAAGGGAAAAGAAAGATAAGAGTTACTTTAATAACACCATGTAGACAATCAGGGTTCATCAACTAACAGGTCAGCCAATTGGAGGAGGGAAAATAAACACTTAAATGATTCCACTAAATCAGCACAAATAGGTGGGGTTTGGTTTTATTTTTCTTATGCTTCGAATATGGGATGTATCACACCTATCTTGCAGACAAAGGGCCAACTCCATTTTTAAAAAAGCCTGTTTGGGTTTTTTTTGTCAGCATAGAACATTTTTTTGCAAATTTCTCCATGTCGTATTTTATAATTTTTAATTGAATCCTAATATCTCTGGAGAGTTGCACACAGCTTTCATCTACTTAGAAATGTAAAAAATATTATTACACTTTACATAAACATTTTTACAAAGATTAATATTAGATAAAGAGAGAAAAAGAGAGAAACCATGGGAATTTCTTGTGTTTCCCAATGGCAGTGTAATCTGATTTTGTATCTTGAACTTCAGGAAATATGCCTGATTTAAATTAACCCACTTTTCCTACTAATGAATCAAATGCTGAGCACAGCTAATGAAAACTGTCTTCCATGGACAGAAGAAATTACTCTTATACCTGTCATGTCCCATCTACTAGCAAGACTCTCACGTGAGAGTCTGCATTCAGAGAATGTGAAAGAAGTGGTATTTTAGAATATCAGAGTGTGGTATTTGAAACAAAAAGTTTCAAAACCAAAGAATATTTTTTAACAAAAGTTGTTTGGCAGATGTGTATGTTGTGGATCACACTGAGTAGAGACCTTTCAGAATTTGAGCTACATGGAAATGGGAAATTTTATTTATGGATTTTTTAATATCTTTGAAGGACAATTAATTGTTCTGGTTCAGAAAACAAGTCAAAATTTTGACATTTCCAGTAAAATGCAAATTTCAAAGAATATGTGTTATAGTCCATCAAAATACTGTATGACTGTTTTGATTACTTTTAACCGGTTTTACTATACATATTTATTTCTAAATTTGTTTAACATAACGTAGAATAATATTATACAAGTAGAAGGCAAACTAAATTAATTATGACAATACATTGAAATATTTCAGTATTATCAAAACATGGATTTAGTTTTCACTTTTCACCATCAAACATTTCATCCAAAGGAATATAGTTCCTGTAAAACATTTCCCAAGACTATATTTTTCCAGGGATAACTGCTTCATCAAAATATTTTGATCAGAGCTATCCAGAATATATATTAGCAAAGGAAATGGGAACAATATTATTCTTATAATTGGGAATAATATGTTTCTTCAATGGACAGAAAGATTTAATCTGATTAGCAAAAACGGGAACCTTAGTTCTGTTTGAATATATTTTTCTCATATGATTACAATTCTCTATCATAATTTTAAGTATGAAACTACTATTTGTTAATAATATGTTAAACTATTCAATTATTAAGCTATTTTGTATATTTCTTTACTCTTTAGTCAGTTCCATCTTTTGTATCATACTCATAGTTAAAGCTCTACTGCCTTTGAACTTGTTGGGTTATGACTAACTGTGGGAAAGATACTGTTTTTTAATAGAAGGGATATTTTTAATCTCATGATATAGGAAACAAAAGACACTTCCTTAGAGAATTTTGAATAAATAATGAGAAAACGTCCCAAGTGACAGTGTCTCTTGGAGAGAAGGAGTAGTAAGTGTTGGAATTAAGCAAGGAAGATGTACAATGTTGGGAGCAGAAAGAAATGCCTGGTCAGTTACATAAATGCTTAAAAAAAAAATCACATTTTAGTTAGGAGACTGAACAATGCAAACATCCTGCTCTTTGCCAGAAAGGGGTCATGAGTCAGTTAAGGCTGAGGGAAGACAGACATCTTGGGATTTTACCAGTGTTCCCAAATCACAAAATATATAATGGCAAATCATCATCTAGTCAAACTGCTAATTCTTGCTTATCCTCACATAATGTTTTCCACTTGCACTGAACGATAATAAAAGCCAAAGAGACAGCAAGTGTAAATAAAAGTGAACTTCTGGTATGTAAAGCTAAATGGGTTGCTATTCTAGACAGTGTGGGATAAACCCCATGATGGTCCAGACTTCTTATAATCATATTCAGTGGACTAAGTGGTGTTTACCTCATGACTAAATATGCCATTGTGGTTCTAAAGGCGGTGAAGAAACCCTGGTGTAAGCCCTATCTTGGTACAGTAGTTTGCTATTGCTCAATAACAGAGCATTTGAGTCACTTTAACTTGAAGTACCCTAAACATCAAAGATCTCTTCCTGAAAGCCTGAAAAATGACACCTCATGGCTGAGGGGACAAGTCAAGGGTAGTGGAGGCAATTCATGCTGGCAGCTAGCCCAGACCGCTCCTTTGTTTGCACTCACTGTACAGTCTGACAAGTCCAACAGAGCCTTTTGCTCTGTTTTTTTGCTAAGTTTTTCCGTGTACTTAGCTCTGATGCTCTAAAACCCTCTTCATGGGCACAACTCTCCCTTACCTTGGCTCATGTGCAAACCATGTCTGTGCTTTCTGATTTAACCAAAATATCAAGATTCCATAAAGTTTCAGGGTTTAAGATTAAGGCAGAAAAATAAAATGATAGAATCATAAAAGGATAGAATGGTTTGGGTTGGAAGGGACCTTAAAGACCATCTAGTTTCAACCAGGTGTCCCTGGGCAGGGACACCTTTCACTAGACCAGGTTACTCAAAGTCCCATCCAACCTGGCCTTGAATGCTTCCACGAATAGGGTATTACTTACCTATATTAAAAGAAGCATTACATAGGGAGTCTCTCTGGCATCTTAGTTCAGGAAAGTAAACTATGCTAAAGGACAGAACTGAAAAATATGCTGGAAAGAAGCGGCCTGACAGATGTAAAACAGATGTAAAACGACTGGGTGTTGGATGGGACACATACCTGAAGGTGTCCTCCCTGAGCACTTTACTTTCTCTGGACAGACACGCAAACACGTCTGTCCTTGCAGCTGCTGTTGTAGCTCTTAACAAATCCCCAGCCCTGCCCTTTGGGGTCGGGACTAACACATTTTGTGCTGTTTACTCACAGCCAACTGTGAGGGAAAACCAAAGGTCAATCCTGACCGGCTAAACCATGGGAAAGCTGCAAACACACCCCCTCCCCAGAGAAGAGGCATGTGTGCACCTGGAGCTCTGGCTCCACACCAGGCAAGCCCTATGCCTGACCCAAGAAGTCTTCTCCAGAAGAGGGGAGGGAGAACCCTAGTCCATGCAGTGTGGCTGGTATCATTGCTCCCCCTTGTCTCCCTGAGCGCCCTCAGGGGAAAAGTGACAGACAGGCCAGAAGAAGACTGCTCAACATGGGGGTACAGGGCAGATGGGACGGGGATGAGACTTCTTGTGCCTGGCAGCCAGGATGGGACCAGAAGCAGGACTTGGGTGTGAAGGTCAGGAGGAGCAAGGCGAGGAGCTGGATCAGCTGGGGTTGTCACAAGCCCAAGGCTGGGAACCAATCGAGAGTAAGGAGCTGAGGAGGACCAGCCTGTGCTCAGCCATGACCTGACATGCCCAGGTCCTCTCACAGGCTGGGAAACAGAAGATGAGAAGAGCACTCTCAAGCAAGCAGCACAAATGGATTGGTTCTGCAGCCAGTCTGAAGATCAGGAAGCCACAAGTCCAAACTAGGAAAAGTGTCAAACCCAACACACACCTCAGCATTTCTGCAGCTTAGGGCTGCTGAAAGCTGGCCAGAGAGTCCTCATGTCCCCTCTCCCTGCTCCATAGAGCTGAGTTACAACAGGGAAAGCTGTGAGTTACAACAGGGAAAGCAACTCAGCAGCATCCTCAGCAGGGTAGAAATCAGATGCTTTCAAATAACATGCCTGTGCTGCCCTGCTCACAGGAGTCGCTGTCAGAAATGCCCCGAATGACCTTCACAGGTAGGCCTTTGGTGGGTGGCAGTGTGTAACAAACAGCCCCAAGCTCAAATGAGAAGCCACCAGCCACAGAACCCTTCCCCACCGGGACTTACATGAGGGAGACGGTGAAGTGGAAGCGCTGCCGCAGCCCCTTGAAGGTGATAAAGGACTGTGGGGGGAAGCTCCTGGTGGTCATCTCGCAGTAGGGCCGCTCATACTCGCCCGGGGGGCACTCGCACTTGAAGCCCCCGATCAGCAGGTTCACGCAGGTTCCTCCGTTCTTACACACCCCTGGAGCACAGCGGCCCGAGCGTGCGTTCACCTCACAGTACTCTCCTGCAAGGGGAGAGAAAAACGTAAGGGAAGGTGACACCTCACCCCAGCAACAAGCTATGACATTCAGCTATCCATGTGGTTCTGCTACAGGTTAAGCTGCTTCCAAACTGCTGCACCGACCCCCTCTGCAATTGAGGTACAAGACTGTCATTGATGGGGGGTAAGGATGCCACATCCTCTTTCAAATATGAATTTTAGGGGTGTGCAGGATATGATTTGCCAAGCAATCCTCTTGCAAATATCCAACAACATTGGTTTGGTTTTCAGATTCCTTGCCTGCTTCCAAACTGGGTGACAACTATAAAGCCTGGTGACAATCAGTTCTTTATGGAAGAGGTTATAAAACCTACACATTCCCTGTCAACCAAAATATGTGTAAATAGCTTCACTATAGTTGAAAATTGTGTAAACAGATCAATGTTTGTACCTCACGTTCAATGGAATTTGGCTTTGCTGCTCACAGCAGAGGCAGGGTATAGCTGACCTCATGATGAAGCTCTCCAAACATTTAAAGCAAGAATAAGCAGAATACAGACAACATATAGATTGCTTCCACCTTTTCCCACACATGCATCCTGAAGGTGAAGGCCATTTTCTGAACCCTTTGGGGATGGGCATATTAACTTTCCACAACAGTTATGGATTCTGCGTGCCACTTGCTGAAGTTGTTTTCCCCTTAAATGCTTTGTCTTTATTAATCTTAAAAGTATGTATTAAGATGTGTTAAATGCAATACTAAAGAATGAGGTGTCTTGCTTTGTACGTATGCTGTGGCTTTTTTTCCTGTGTTTGCCTAAAATCTGAGAATTAATCACAATTTAAAAAAAGTAATGCACAGAGGATATTCACTTAAAAAAATATGCTGCAGTTGGGACAAAAGCAACTGCTGAATTAATCATTGTACAGAAAGCTAAACCCTCTATGTGAGTTAATTAGTTAACATTTATGTTTTGGCATGTGTCTTCCTAAGGTATAAAGCACGTTCACATCCTGCAAGTAAAACTGTTCAGAGAAACTGGAGGTGGCATATATAGTTGAATTTCACCCAGTAACAGTGTCTGACAAACAAATGTAGAGCAAAACTACTCAACACAGCCAGCTGAAGGAATGCATTTCCAACAGTTCAACGTTTACATGATTATTCGCTAACAGATTATACAATTACATTGGGACAGGCTCTTTCCAGTGTTGTCCATCAATGGGACAAGGGGCAATGGGCACAGACTGAAACACAGAAAGTTCTATCTGAGTATAAGGAAAAACCTTCTTCCTTCGAGGGTGACAAAGCACTGGAACAGGCTGCCCAGAGACACTGTGGAGTCTCCTCTGAAGATATTCAAAACCCGTCTGGACACAATTCTGTGCACCCTGTTCTAGGTGAACCTGCTCTAGCAGGGGGTTGGAGTAGATGGTCTCCAGAGGCCCCTTCCAACCCCAACCATTCTATGGTTTTGCTTCTGTGATTGATTCAAGCACAGTTAAAACCATGAAAATGCATTCCTGCAGGAAAGTAAAAGCAGCAGGAGCTGTGGGCAGTGACTCACAAACAAAGGCAAATTTAAATGGAAAGTTTTGCTCCAGTTGCCACCCCCACAGCCCTGCTCCCACAGGTTCCCACGCCAAAGCGTCCCACACTGGGCGGCAGGCTGCAGCCAGCAGTACTGCTGCATCCAGACCTGGATCTGCACCACTTTTCTGTTCCACGCT
Source organism: Chiroxiphia lanceolata (assembly GCF_009829145.1). NCBI lineage: Eukaryota > Metazoa > Chordata > Aves > Passeriformes > Pipridae > Chiroxiphia > Chiroxiphia lanceolata. The sequence continues at coordinate 15,724,286 of NC_045641.1, forward strand.
GTAAACTGTGATGGCTTCCAGCTGGTTTAGCCACTGCCCCAGGGGTAGTGACCTCTGAGACAAGGTGAGCTGGGTAGCCTGACTGTTTTGGTCCTCCAGCTTTGCTGCCTTTCTCTTCTCACATCAGCATCAGGTGCCTCTCAGACAGGTATGATTTAAGCTGGCAGAATGCAGAGCAAACACAAGACTGCTATGATCAGCAGCCAGACAAATGCATACCCCATCCAGGTTGGGCTCAGCTCCAGAGGATGGACCTGCTCTGCACATTACTCTGAAGTAATAAACCATACAGCCTTGAATTCAGCTTCCAGTCTGTGCTTAGAGCTTTTCTGATTCACTATTGATGTTCCCATATTCTCACTTTAACATTTTACATGAAATGCTGAAATCACTTGATAAATATCTTCCTGTTTCCAGTTGGTTAGAGTATGGTGCTAATAACACCAAGGTCACGGTTCCGTCCCCATACAGGCCACTCACTTAAGAGCTGGACTCGATGATCCTTGCGGTCCCTTCCAACTCAGAATATTCTGTGACTCTATGATTTATCGGCGTAAGTATCAGGCAAGATTATGTGAATACACCTTCCTTAATACTTTAAATGCTCTACAATGTGTTTCTTTTGGAAAAAAAAATTGTATACATCATCCAAGACAGAAAATTCCCTCAGTGTATTGGATATGCCACACAAAGCACACACACACATCAGATGCTCTACAGGACACTACAGAAAGCACTTGCTGGTGATCCACTGCATAAGTGCAGCCAATCCTCCTTACACACATATCTTGTGTACCAAAACTCTCAAAAAAAATGGAAAAATGCAAATTCCTATGGAAAGACTAAACACAGGTTTGTTGCTTTAAAAAAGTAGTAGGATATTTTGTGAAATAACTCTCCAACTCATAGAAGAATGTAATCTTCAAGGCTTTCTGAGAACAGAATGATTTATTTTGTAAAAGCAAATAACATGCAGGCTTGAATACACAGAGAGAAAAAGGAGTGCGCTAAAAGGAGAAATTCCTGGCATTGCAGCATGCTGTGGAAATGCCATGGCAATACAGAGGTGAAATAAAAAAGCCTAAGTTGGAAGTCCTTGATGGCTCTGTATTAATCCTGTGATATAACAAGAATGTATAGACCATTTGTTTAGATACCTATATAGGTATAAAACTATTTAAGAGAAAAGAAAGCTTACAGAAACATTCTATTGAATTATGTTTATTACAGCTTTTTATTACGATGAAGAAGTAATTTAAATTACTTTAAAGAAGTAATTAAAAAGAATATACTTCAACTTTAAATAAGATCCTTTGTCCTATATTCATTCAGCTATAGCATCACTGATGTCCCGGTTACTAAAATTATTCTGAATTCTCTTTAGTCTGTAATGTAAATGAGAATTGCATTTGATTCATATTCTTTGATGTTAAATTTTCATATTTTATGTGTATTTACCAAAATGTATTAAAATAGTGGTTTTTAAATCTCTACAGTACATCCAAGGCGTCACTGTGCTTCAAGGCACAAAGGTTACCAAAAAACCTGATAAATCCTTAATTACCCTTTTTTCCAAAAGTGCCCAGAAAGACTTAGAAACTGAACATTTTTGCCTTTATCAAGTAGCCATCTGAGCAAGAACTGGAAGCAGGACTTTGATCAGGATTGGCAACAGAAGGCACCTTTGTGTTGCTCTTGGGTTTGTCACTTCCAAGGGTGGCCACCTCCTCCCGGACACATCGCTGTCCCACAGCTCTGCCCTGCAGGAGCTTTGAGGCACAGCCTGAAAATCATCCTCAAAACTTGAACCAAAGCCTGCATGAACTTGAAGGAAGAGCTGGTTGCTGTCTGGAGCTGGTGTCAGAAGGCCCTAAGGGAAGAGCTACTTAAGGAGCAGAAAAGGAAGGGAACTGCATCAGCCAGCCTTTGGGAATGAAAAGCGCTTTTGTGTCTCCTTGCAGCAGAAGGTCAGAGAGCTGGGATGCACCATCAGAAGGGATGTCTTACAGTCCAGTAGGAAAAAATAGCACGGAAGAGGAAGAGCTGCTGGGCAGTGAGGGTCTGGAGGGGCAAGGGTGATAAAAGCACAGCCCAAATAGCCATTGCACACAGGCTGGAGTCAGTCTGTGATGCTGGTAATGCTGGTGTGGCTCAGCCCTCACCCAGCCTGTGAAACTCCCCTTTGCCTCTCATTTCTTTGGCTAATATAATTTCATTTTTCACACTAGCCTGCATTTTAGGAATCACTGACCAAACTAGTTACATATCACAGCTCTGTGAAATCCAAGCAGGAGATGTGAAGCTTCACCCCTCCAGCTGCTAAAGCTAAAGCATGCACTGTCAGATAACACGGGCCGTGGCTGCCCGTTATCTGCTGGCAGATTCCTAGGCTTTGAAAAAGTTCCAGCCCTTGCCAGAAAATGATTTACTGTCACACAACAGTAGCTGATCTTATAGGCTCCCAATTAATATTGATGACTCTTAAAGCTATGAGTCCTGTGGCTTTTCCGCAGCCCTTTATGTAGTGCTTCCTAGTTTTAAAACCCTTGAGATCACAACACGGTAGTTGCTTTTGACAATGTGTCCTACTTGCAAACATCCTGTTTTTAATATATACCTATCCTCTTTGATTTTAGGACTAACTTTACAAAGATGTTAATCATGAAATTTCTGTTATTAACTTTATGTAAGTAAGGACACCACAACATCAGGTGCAAAATAGCAAGAACATGCAAAGCCAAAGTCTGGCTAGACGATTTGGTCTTCCTCTGACCTATTTCAAGTAAAGTAAAGAGAGTTTAACTAACAAACAATAAATGGTGATAAAAAAGTGAAAAGAAACAAAAACTATCTTAAAAATGAGAAAATAATCTCACAATTGCAAATGCCTTGTGAGCGGAACATTATGGGTTTCAAACAGCACTGGTGTGCATCAGTGAGGTGGGCTTTCAAGAAATCTGCCTGTGGTTTAGCTGGTGAGTTGCTTGACCTTACAACAACAATGTATAACGTTTGAAAGCTTGCTGAAAACAATATGATGGCATCCAAATAAATACAGAATTACTCTACAGATCAATTTTCTGCAGTATGTTTTCCCAATATCCCAGTTGAGGGACTAGTTCTCAAAATTTTGTACTATTCTCTAATTGTTTTCAACTGAAACACTACATTAAATACATATTTACATGAAGCAGCAGACCTGCTCTGATGCTTCTTTCTTTTTTTTTCAGTTTCCCTGCACACATGTTAATTTTTCATGCACTATTTGTAATTGTTTTACTTGAACTGATTCTTTTCTCCTTTTCTTCATCCTACCATTTGCTCCCAGACACATATTAATCTATATTAACATATTAATCTCTATGTTTGTAGTTGCTTTACCAGAATGGAAAGCATTTTGAGAAGCTGATTTAAGCAGTCCACCTAAAATTATATATTTTAAAGTAGAAGGGAAAATCAACAAGAATTAAGGCAAAAGGAGAAACAAGAAATAGGACAACTAAATTCTTCAAAGAATTCCCATTGACCCATTGCCCTAATAAAGAACTAACTATCATTAAAAATGTATATCCTATCTTGCATATTATGGGAAAATCAATACTACTTTTCCTCTAGTAACTAAACCACTACTACCCTTACATGACAATTGGCACTAAAGTAATCAGCGCACTAAGTAATAAGAAGGTTGTTAAAAACAAATTAGCTGCAGAATCAGCCTGGAAATCTCTACTGGGACAAGAGATAAAGAGGTTGGGATCCAACACACCTGATTTAGGGGTTGTTTCACCATAGTTTAGACTGAGTGGGAGTTACCATAGTCCCCTCCTTTCCCCAAGCACGCTGCAGTTTCCTCCCTCTCCCTTGTGCTGGCATTCTTGTAATCCTGCAGTTGACTGATCCGTAGAGCTAAGATGGCAAAACACTATTCATTTCTTTACTGAAGGGTTAGTGATCTTCTGATTAGGTCCCTCCTAGGATTGATAGGATGAATAGCTCAGCAGGCACATGGGAAGGAGGCAGGACCATGCACCCAGGAATAAGAATGAAGGAATGGTCTTAGAAAGGTTTAACTGTTATGGAAATACAGCTTTAACCCATTTTAGGTGGCTCATGTGTGAGTCTAGTGACTCAATGCTTCGCTTAGGTGAACTGGATCAAAATCTTCAGTAGATACCCACTTCTCTCCACTGACTGTGCATGGATATACTGCAGGAAAATTTGCCTAAAGCACAGGTGCAAGTCAAATAATCAAATTAACATTGGACTTTGCCCATAAAGGGAAATTCATTACTTCAGTGGCTCTGTGGTGCATGAGCCTACACTCAGAATCTACTGAGAGGTCAGCCTTAACTACCAGCAAATTCCACTTACCAATGAAATGCTAAACAAACAAACAAACCAACCAACAAACATCTGCTGGTTTTATGAGAGAAGCTAGAGAGCAGTTACCCAGAAGTTAGCCAAGTCATTCTGAATGAAGGAGAAGCTGGATCAAACAACAAATAGAACAAATAGAAGTTAGAAGGCATTGGTGTACTAGTAACCAAGATTAATTAGAAGGCAACTATATTCATGTACTATTTTACACAAGTGACTCAGAAAGGTTATTTGAATAACAAAAGTAAATCTGGGTCCCTTAGAAATCAATAGCCAAACCACTCCTGCCACCTCAGAGAGGCCGTGCAGACTCAATACTGACACTGACGGTCACGACTTCATGAGCTTTCTGCATTACACTGCTATTAAACCCTACATTGGAAAATACACTTTGGTTTTTCCTTTTACCTACCTGTTCATTTATGTTTTTACATTTGGGACTGATCTTGGTTAATTAAAATTAGCCCAAATCCTCTTACAGGGAGAAACACCAGCTTAGGGTCCATTTTGGGGTCTGCCTAATTTTTTTTGCTCTCTGCTCCCTTTGCTGTTTTCTGCCCTATAAAGGCTTATGAGGAGAAACAGTTTAACGTAAAATAACACATAAATACACACATAATTATACACCACACATACACACTCACAGTTTAGAAATAAATCTTGCTGACTTGCAATGACAGCTGTCCTGAGCAATTTCAGTTGCTAACCATTCCAGATTTAATAAGATGTATTTGCAAGAGAGTAACCTGAATTTAAAACACTAAGTAAAGTAACAGCAAAAACATTCCTCTCACATTATATATATAGGTTGCCAAGTAGCTCTCTGAGGTGATAGACAGTGATCCTATAATAAGATACTCAGGAAATCACCCTTTTTCTCTGGATCTAATTTTATTTTTTCCATGGGCATAAGCAGTAAGCTCTGAGCTGGTAGGAAGAAAGTGTACAGAATTATCAGTGGTCTTTCATGGTCTTTCGTGTATACATATATATACCTCATACCTCTCCTGTACAATCACTCTTCTCCCTTCCTCGTGCTTCTTCCATAAAGTTGCCCCCAGGCATCCCTGATAACTCACAAATCAGATTTCCAAAAATCATGAGACTCAGTTAAATAAGGGTCATAAGATCTTTAATCATGGGATGCTTCAAAATAATGAACATGAGAGGCTTTTTATTTTCTTTTATTTGCTTCTGAAGCTGCGGGTGGCATCTGTTGGCCCCAAGGCACGTGAGAGCTCTTGGTGGTCAAATTCCACCCCAAAACACACAACCAAAACTGTCTGCTCTGAGGGAGCTCCCATTTCCACTCTCACCCCAACAGGATGATGCTACTTGACCCTTCACAGTTCTTCTTCCCACTAGGGTCCTTGAGGACACCATCTGAAACCTCGGCTGTCCTGAAGTCCTGCAAGCTCATGGGAAGAGAAGGAGGACCACAATGAAAGGCCCCATGGGCCAAACAGGCAAGGGAGAGGCCAGGACTCCATCCCACCTCCTGATCCTTCCCCACTAGAAACCAAGCTAAACTGTATTTTACAAAAGCAAGAGCGGGGGAAAGCTCAGGTCTCCATCTCAAGCTGCTTTGGGCTGTGCCCGCTGAGGCACTGAACATGCAAAGCACCCACTGAAACAGTGCCTGGCCCTTTGCCAGCCCAAAACCAGGCCCAGGATTCTACATGTAGCGTCCTCCCCTTCCCTGGTCACAAAACAAAGCAAAACAAAAGACAAAGACACCCTGCAGAGAAGGGTGGATGGATGGATTGATGAATTGGGATTTGGGTTGTTTTGTGTTTTTGCATTTAAATGAGAAGGAATAATTGAGGGGGAGAAAAGAAACAATACTGAGGAGGATTAGTGATATTTGGGGCACATCTGTTGGAGAAATGAATTCGTCTGTGGATTCCAGAAATTACGAGCGTGTTCTCAAGACGATATATGCTCCATTTGCATTGTCACTGGACCTCATGCTCCTACGCAGTTTCCAGCAGGAACAGAGCATAGACAAAAGTCACAACTAAGTCTTGAATACCTGTTTTCTCTTTCTTGTATATTTCTTAAGGATTAAAAATTCTCAGTCACTAAGTTTCCACTCCGTCTGCACCAGACAACTCACCTTTCACCTTCCAGCAATGAGGTCAGGAATGGTGTGAGCGCCATTAAGTACTACCAAGATTTATCAGAAGTATTGTGATTTTTTTTTCCCTATAGCACCCTGAGGAGCAAGGAGTCAGAGGCCACAATAAAAAATTCTCCATTTAAAAAACAACTCCATTCTGAAGCTCACGTTTTGATTTGAAAAAGAAAAGAGATAACATCATAATAAAATATTCTCCATTTAAGAAACACTCTATTTTGAAGTCTGCCTTACAATTTGGGAAAAAAAAAGAGGTAACTCATGATTTTACAGCCCATAGATTGGTGCCAACACCTCCAAAAATAGCCCCAACTGATTGTTTTGCAGAACTGGGGTGCATGCTCAATGGCAAACTCATGAAGGGCCATCTCTGCATGAAATCTGGACACTGGTCTCCTGCCTTAGGCCAGCAGGCAGAGGTGCACACAACAGGCCTGGTTTCTTCTTGTTCCCCACACCAGACTTAATTACCCCCAGGCTTCTGAGGAAATGCTGAAGAAAAGCACTTTTTTGGAATTCTTTAGATAAGGTGGAGGATGAGAAAAAAAACAGAATCACAGAATTGTTTCAGCTGGAAAGAACCTTTAGCATCCACGCTTTCAGCCTGCCACAGCTACTTAACAATGAATTTTTCCCTATGGGGTCCAACAGGTAATTTTGTAATGCCTTAATCTTTACTCTTGTCTGACTTGACAACTGTCTCTAAGCTCTCTAAATTATTGAACCATTTGTTGCAATGTTCAGGGCCCTTGCAAGGTGTTATCTCCTTCTGCATTTGACCCATAAGGCAAATGAGAACTTTTTAGGTTCTGTCTCTCACCCAGGACTAAATACAGTACAAATCTACACAAGAGAAAAAAGAAATGCACCAAAATTTCCAGTTTATATTGAGCTCTCTGGATAAATTGTAAGACAATTTATCATAATGCAAATTGCACTGATTTGCGGTAAGATATAGTGATGAAGCAGTGCCCTTCAAAAAAAGCCTAAGCATTATCTCTGGATGTATTTATCAGAGGGATAACATTATTGTTGATGTCAAAGATAAAAATCAAACTAGATTATGCTGTTGTGTCTGCAATTTGCATTACGTCTTACTTGGAATAAATTTCTTCCTAATAATCCCATCTTAAAACCAATGAGAAAGCTGGAGGTGTAAGAACAAAGCACACCTCTGCATAACACAGTTACATTCATTTTCAGAGGAATATCCCTCCCTCCTTTCATTTTTAAGAGACACAATCACCCTCGACCTTTACTAGATATACATCTGATATTGTATTTTGCTTTCTCTGCTCTCTATGCTCCTTGATTCCTCTCCAGGAGTGTTAATCGAGGAGGGGCACACGGAGGAAACAGAAGGCTGAAGCAGCGACTGTGGCTGGCAGGACATGTTCCCTTCAGGACAGCCTTTGCAGGCTGATTTGTATTTGCATTCCTAAACACCTGCAGGCACTTCAGCATGGGAACCAGCTGCCATGCTTAGTTCTCACCTCCTTCCATGGGCAGCAGTAAGATAGAAAAAGGGGACTCAGACTCAGTGTGCCTCTGCTCAAATGACAAAAAAGACTATTTCATACACTGAATTGCAATTTTTACTGGGTACCAAATGCCACCAGTGGCACCGCTAACTCCCCAAGGCTGTTGTTCCACAGGCTATTTTGGCCTCACACTAGGCTTTTCAAAACATATTAAATGATTTACGTGAATGAGGAAAGCAAGCAAGGTGTGGTGGCTGTGGCAGGGCTGTGTCTGCAATACCATCTTTTACCAACAGAACTCAGGAGCTGGAAAACCAGACGTGCTTTCAGGCACCATCAGGCTTCCTACTCACTTTCAGCCTGGTTTCCCTAAGCTGCTTTCCAAAGAAAACACTAAAGGGTTTCCAAAACACTCCCAGTTTCCAAATTGGTAGGGAAGAGGAAAGCTCTAGCACTTATTTTTGAGCAAGTTAATATCTCAAAGCAGTTGAAAAAGGGAACACATCTGCAAATAACCGCCCTCAGAAAAAGGAAGAAAGATAAAGGTTGAAGAACAGGCAGAAAAGGAGATCAGTGTCTCCCTTTCAAGGGTGAACGTTGCTGCTTTCTTTAGGAGAGTTCAGCCCTTATTTCACTAAGATTCCACTTAATTTTCTCCATGTAGCTGTTACAGACATGGTGTTTCAGCTCACAACAAGAACAAAACACAGAAGAAGCCATCTGCTCTGCCCTTGTCCCCAGCAGCCTGCTAGGATTGACTGCTCAAGCAGCTAACTCTGCACATCTCCATTAGAGGAAGGCTGGTGAGAGCCTGTATTTTGTGTTTTCCACAAATCAGAAGTTTTCACAGGAAAATCTCACTCTCCCATTTTCTGTGTAATCCAGCACTATGGTAAAAATGATGGCATTTAGAATCAGGCAGACCTCAAATCAAACCATGCCCCTTAACATCCTAGGTGGTCCCAGAAGCTCTGGTGGAAAGAAACATAATGGCCAATTAGTGAGAATAACTGAAGAGAAGCCATAAGATATTAATAATGCAACAGAAAACCATGCTTAAAGTAAATCTACTATTGTAATTACCTGTTGGGAAGCTAGGATTTCAGAGCTCTGTATTTTCATTTTATATGAGAAATATTAGCTTAAAAGAAAGGTACACTTGAAAGCACTGTGTAACTGTCTTTACTGTGGATCACAGTTCAGAGGTTTAGCATGATGGAGTAGACAGTACTTGCAAAATTATCGGATGCTCATCAAATTTCCATTGTTATACATTGAAGAAAAATTTTGAAAAAACCCCCAAAAACACCCTTTGCTTGTAAAATTAAAAGGATTAGGGTTAAAAAAATAATTTCATAATTTTATATTTTGGTAACCTCAAAAATATTTCATACACAGGTCAAGAACACAAACTGAAAACAAAAAGCAACTTAATCAGGGAAACTGACTTTTTGTTAATGAGTCCTGAAAAAGGAATTGTAATGTCACACACAACTAGCACAGAAAATATCAAAATTGATGTATTTTTTAAATCTACGGAATAGATGGAAGTTCAAAAGTTACTTTCTTAAAGAGTATTTTTAAATGGACTAAACAAAAATTAATCCAGCCAGTTTCCACATCTCATACTTAATTCTGCTTACGATAATTAGGTAGATTAAAATTCAGCCCTTTTATAAAATACTGTTCAATTTTAAAGTAACTTTAAATGATTACCATCTTGTTAGAGTTATTATACTTTATTGTATCATCTAGAATGTGTTTATTTATTAATATAAGACACTCATCTTCATGTTTCTTACAATATGCACATCAGTGTGCTGACCCTTTGAAGCTGAGTGGCCAGACTATCTAATTAAAATATGTTTTTTAATTATACTATATGAAAATGCTGTATAAAAGGTCTCAAATGCTTCACGAGGGGAATTTGGGAGACACACTGAAGTAAAGTATCTTCATCTTGATTTTTAGAAACTGAAAATTGAGACTGGTGACCGCTCAGGAAGCTGCGATTCGGGGGCACTGTACAGTGCTGGTCACAGAACAAAACTTGCCCCAGGAGGAGCAGGGCTGTGATGCAGGCACTGAACCATGATGCTCTAAACAAAAGAGCATTTGCAACAACAATGAAGTTGTGGTTCCCACCATGCTCTGCACAACTGTATTGCAGAACTGTAATTATCTTGATGTTCAAGGCCAAGTGCCTCAGTCTGGTGTTCAACTGTCGAAACTTTCAATCATCCTAACACAAAGAACAGAGACACAAGAAACTACTTTATGCTTTTTTCCTCCCTAATAGGATATCATCCTGATACCCTCATCTCTGCACCCAACCATCCTTCCTGATGCTTTCCTTTGTTTATCCACTGATGAAAATAAAAATGTTTAACTTGGGAATTATAAATATATATATATATATATATATATATATATACCAAATATGTTTTTCATAATTCAGTCTTACTGCTTTCCAGTTTTGTTTCCCAGTTTTTTATTTACAGCCAGGAGAAAATGAACCCCATTACATCGGTTCTTGGAAGTTAAATTTCTTTTTTGTTTTGTAAGATCTAAAATATTTAATTTCAGATGTCCTGGAATTTCTTTGTTTTTGGTCTTCTCCTCTGATCTGCTGTGAACACTGTGAGGGACTTTCCAGAACAAAAAAATACTATCTCATTATGATTTTATCTTCTGCACAAATAACTTAAAGGCAAGTTGTTGGGTTTTTATCCCCCTGTCTCTTCTCCTTTTTCCTTATCTGATTTGTTTTCAGTGAGAAAAAACAATACCGCTTAAAGCGTAGTCTAATATATGGGTTGTTTTGACATTTAGCAAGTGTATGTTTGGATAATGAGAATGCACTTGTGCACCTTAAAATTTAATCCAGCTACCCTTTTTGACATTAAATGATGAGGAAAAAAACCCCAAATCTTTTGTTACACAAGGCTCAACTTGGCTAAATTAATAAAACACAATTGTGAACTATGGTCACAGAGAAATTTGCTGTTGTTTAATAACCTGCTATTTAAAATATTTTAATTAAAACAAACTTCCATGCATGTAGTTTCTCTCAGACCAATGTTCTGCAATGTTCACATTGTGGGAATCTAGCTACATCAGTGAGGAGGGTTTTACATGTACCTATAAAATTACAATATCAAATACCTCCACTTTGTTTAATTACACTTCACTTTCCATGTTTTTTTAGTTATACCAGTGATGATAAGCAAATGTGTTACAACAAAGATTTTCAAAAGACCTGGGAGAACTGTCATTCCAATTCAGGTGTGGTAATAGAAATCCCACCAATATAAAACCAGGAGAACAAGTCAAGATACAAAAATCTGCTTAAAATTGACAGAGTAGTATCATTCAAAAAGAAATATATGTACAACAGGTTAAAGATCATAAAACAAATCTCACATATGCTAGAACAAAGGGAATCCTAAATTTAGCCCAGTCCACTGTATACCAGGATGCCAAAAGGAAACCTAAGGAGCTCACTACATCTCCCTCTCCCATGGAACACCACTAACTGATAAACTCATACTCATAAGACCTCATGTCTGCAAGCCTTGACTTATGTGGTACAGCCCAAAACCAAGAACCTGCCTCCTCTCCATACTGTAACGTGATCTCACAGACACCAAGGGCATTAGTAGCAAGTAGGTGTAAAAATATAACTGTAAGCATGGAACCATCCTGAATCAGGTTACTGCCCAAGTTATCTGGATACTGAATTTTAGCTACATGCTACTTTTACCTTTTTTTTTTAATTTTAATTTTGATTTTTAAATTATCAACATTGGGGAGAGAAAGTGTAAAATCATCAGTGATAAACTCTTCAGGTGACAAATGAGGGGAGTGGCTAAATGCAGAGATGCAGCAGCCAGCCTCACAGCTGTCTTATGGAGAAGCAAAAGAAGATAAACTGTAATCAGTAAGGAGGATTTCCTAGATCCTGAACTGTTTGGAAGAGCTGAATTCATAAGTATATTGGAGACTAGTTACTAAGGTAGCTTCTGAAGCCAGGGCTAAGTGATTACATGGGTGTGTGATCTGCTGCTTGCTTCTACAAAGCACCCATCATGCCTCCACTGCAGGAGTACCTGGGAAGAACATGACTCTTGTCAAATAATTCTGAAACTAATTAAAAAGAACAAACACAACATTAAACTAGGTTTCCACATGACAGCAAAGGACTTTGGTAAGTGCAAATATTTCTGTGGGCAAGGAGGATAAGACATGAGGCTCTAGAAGAGGCATTTGAACCCCCAGCACTTGCATAAGATGAGCTGAATCAAAGATCATCCCACATGCGGCATCTTGGGGTGAGGGGCAAGGGAGGGTTTGTATGTGATGGGAAAACTGTAGAACTTTAAACAGTACCTAATTTATGCACATCAGGATGAAGGTAATGCGATAAAACTCTTTGCCTGGGTTTAAGAAAAAGCATAGCAGATTGCTGTGAAGACTGTAGGCCATGTACTCCATTTGAGAACTAAACTGTCAACAAATACACCACAGTAATCCAATTAGGAAAGGCTTTTTGCATCCTGACAAGTGAGCGTAGGTTGAAGATTAACTGAAGGACATATCCTCCAGATAAAAATCAACCTATTGAAATGACCTCTTTAAGTGAGTCCTGTGAATCTGATATAAACTACAGATTTGCAACATTCATCTCCTGTGACTTGGTGACAGACATGGATGGGAATATAATCAACAGAAACATGACAATAATAGACTTCAGCATTTGTCTGAAATTTTTTACTGTTTTTATTGTTTCAGTTATCTTCTGCAGCAAGCAGTCATGCAGTTGTACTGGTCCAGCCCAGCAACATTTGGGTCCAGCCATAAGGCTGTGCTGTGCTGGCCCCATCCCTGCAAAGCATTAACAGCAAGCCTTGCCTTAAAAGTAAGCAAGGACCTGTTTTAATATGCACAGTAAATCTGAGACTTAAACACAGCAGCTGAGTGGGCATGCAGACTTCTGCTGAGAATCCATGTCGGGGAAAGAAACGTCTTTCACAGGGATCTCCCCCATGTTTCCAGCCATGGGCAGCCCAGGAATGGCCCTTCCTCAGCTGCTCTAGACTTGCCACCAGCTGCTTCTATGTGACCTGGAAGAGATGAAGATGCTGTGCCTCAGCTTCCCATCTCTTTGGTGAAGGGGACAGCACCCCCTTGCTCAAAGCAGTGACTCAAACCTGTTAGCAACTTGTAGAGAGTCCACAGCAATCCTTAGATTTGAAGTGTTTTGTACAAGTACAGCTTGCAATGATCAGACGTCACCATTCTCTGACAACATATATATGGACTCAAAAGCAAGAATTTTGCCAGGTAATACCTCTTCATCTAAATATCCAAAAATAATACTTATTTTCAGGAATTCAAGACAAAAAATAGATGTGGTTCTAAAAGGAGAGAAAGAAAGAAAAGTATATACCACAGTTGACTGCTGTGCTCTTTAAATGCAGCACGCACTGCCTGATAGCCAATGGAAGACTTATTATCCATGGCTAATTGCAATGAAAAGGTTGTATGGGTTCCCTATATGTTTAGACATGAAGTCAGCTCATGAGATGACATCTGGGGATCATTGCTCTTTGGTGTGAAACTTCAAAGCATGGAGAGTAAGATTTATGAGACACAACATCTCATAGTACATAGCTGAGTGGTAAAGTTCATAAAAAGAGAAACTCTTATAATGGCCTGGGTTGGAAGGGACCTTAAAGGTCATCTAGTTTCAACCCTCCTGCCATGGACAGAGACACTTTTCACTAGACCTGGTTGCTCAAAGCCCCATCCAATCTGGCCTTAAACATTTCCAGGGATGGGGCATCCACAGCTTTTCCAGGCAATCAATTTCAGTGTCTCATCACACTCACAGTAAAGAATGTCTTCCTAACATCTAATCTAAACCTACCTTCTTTCATTTTCAAATCACTTCCCCTTGTCCTGTGTCTATATGTCCTCGTAAACAGTCTCTCTCTACCTTTCTTGTAGGCTCCCTTCAGGTACTGGAAGGCTGCAATTTGGCCACCCTGAAGCCTTCTCTTCTCCAGGATGAACAATGAAAATTCTCTCAGCCTTTCCTCGTATGATAGGTGCTCCATTCCTGTAATTGTCTTGGTGACCTTCCTCTGGACTTGCTCCAAGAGGTTGATGTCCTTCCTGGCTTGGAACCTCAGAGCTGGATGCAGTGCTCCAGGTGAGGTCTCACCAGAGCAGAGCAGAGGGGCAGAATCCTCTCCCTCACACTGCTGTTCACCCTTCTTTTGATGCAACCCAGTCTGGCTTTTTGGGCTGCAGGTGCACATTACTGGGTCATGTCCAGCCTCTCATCCACCAGCACCCCCAAGTCTTCTTGGCAGGGCTGCTCTTTATCTGTCCATCCCCCAGCTTGTATTGATACCAGGGGTTGTCCTGACCCAGGTGCAGCACCTTGGACTTGGTCTTATTAAACCTCATGAGATTCCCACTGGCCCATTTCTCAAGTTTGTTGAGGTCCCTCTGATGGCATTCTGTTCTTCAGGTGTGTCAACCACACCACTCAGCCTGGTGTCATCTGCAAACCTGTGAAGGGTGCACTTGATCCCTTTGTCTATGTCATTGGTGAAGATATTAAATAACACTAATGATACCTCCAATGCTGTACGGACCTTCACTGGGATGCAACCACCCTCCACAAGCTTTCTCTCAGTAATGCCATACAGAAACTGCAAGGTAAGGCAACCAGGTATTCTCCTCTGAGGCACTGAGAAACAACAAAAGTTATTAAAAGATTGATAGTCAGCACTCTTCTACTTCTACTGCATTCAAAATCAGCAGAAAAGCTTCATTAAAAAATGTTAAGAGTTTAAATTCTGGAAATACTGCAAATCACCCAGCACTCTTAAGAACTGTAACTCTATTTAAACCCTTGAAACCAAATATACATTTTTTTTGAGAATTAGACCTTACCTAGATTTCATTTCTTTTTTATATAAAAGCACCTGGAATCCAGTAGCATAACTTTGAAGACCTAGACTAAAGGACACTGTTAAGGCAGCAGTGATACAATACATTTCAGTACCCTCACTGTGTTGCCTTAACATTTGTATGAGATATCACTCATGACCCATGAAGCTGTCACATGCCATGGACAATGTCCTTACATTCATGGGAATGTTTGTTAATGACAAAACTTCTTATTTGGTGTTTTGTACTAAAGACAAACTAGGCCACAGCAGCTTGAAAGTGCTGGTAAAGCCCCACAACCCTGTAAGGATAACTTTTGTTCAGCCTTGCTGTCACAAAACCATGGCCTTTCATAAGCTAAACAAGGAGTTAAAGATACAGTAAGGTACCTGTAGGAATCAAATTTAGATCTGCTGTACAGGATTTGGCTGTTACACACCTGTGATCCCATTGCTTCAGAGGAGTTGCAGAAGTGCAACTGAGAGTGGAATTTCAGACTTTCTTGCCCAAGATAAAACACTCATTATGACCACCCTGGCTGCCAGACTTCTCTACTTGAAAGCCAAAATTCCCCCAAATAAATCTCTCTGGCCTGAAAAATGAGAATCTGGTATCAGACCGAGCTGGGAAATCACTATCTGAAGAATGGATATAAGTAAAGATAACACAGAAGCATATCTTCACATGTACTTTTATGCTGTATGTTTGCAAGAGCCAAACACTGAGCACTTACCAAGCAATATTAATAGGAACTTCTGGCACGATGCTATGAAACCAGCTATAATTACCTTCTCATGACACAAAGTTAGAATTCACAGAAGCCACATTAGATGTCATGATTCCTCATGTCAATATGGTATCACAGATATAAATTAGGAGGAAAAAAAGTATAACACATAAAAGATCTCTAATTGCTGTATTTGATTACTAGAAGATTTACAACCACTTAAGATTTCTCCCCTCTCTGAAGTGAAATCCTAGGAGAGGTGCAGAGGATATGGGAAATTCTCTGATGATCTTTTTCCCCCTACAAACTACTCCTTGCTAGGGGTTATGCAGCAAAGGAGGCAGAGAGAATGTGATATGAGAACAGAGGAGAACTGTGGGAACATTAAATCTCTTCCTTATTTCAGAGGTTGTTGGCTTTTTTTTTTTTTTTTGCATTAGAGTGCTTTTATTCTGTGTCAATTAAATTTTACTCTTTGGGAGCATGTCCATACAGGAGAGCAGTCTTGGTGTCTGCTGAGCAGGACTGAGGGCATAGTGCTGCAGGAGGACCAAGCAATGGAAGGAGGCACTCAGGTCAGGGCAGGAATTGTGGGAATTCATACCCAAGAAGGTGGTGACTTATGGCCACAGTGGTCACATAGGTACCAGGATGGGGCTGGAAGTACACCTCATTCAGGAACTGCTGTGGCATCCATGCCTCCAAAATTGGTGTGGATGACATGATGCATTTACTCTTCATGGGGTTGCCCTCTGGGCAGTACAGACAATTCCACCTCTGTCCAAGCCTTCACCTATAGCTCACCTCAGCTGCTTCTGTAGCACTCAAAGGTACATGAAATAAAGCTAGAAAAAAATACATAGGCTTTACACAGTTCATTATATTTGTTTGGTTAACTTAAATCACATCCTTTAACCCTTTAGCTATGCACACAGCTCTCTGCCACCAATGGCACGACTGTTAGTGTGTACAATGTTTACTTCTCTACACTTTTTTTTATATAAAGAAAAAAAGTTCAAGGGGTTGCTAGTCTGAAAAAATACGATTAAAAATATATGTACTTCTTCACTCACCTCCTTACATCACAGGAAGTGAATTCCAAACCACCCTAACCTAGCCAGTAATCAGGTTTCAGAAATACCTTGTAGAAGGTCAGTTTACCTCTGTGCCTGTAACAGAAGACTCCTGAAGACAGAGAAACTTTCATCATGTATAAATGACTAACAATTACATCAAAACAAATGGAGTGCTTCAAAGCAGGGTGGAAAAATGGGGGGAAATTCCACTCTATTAAGATAGGACAAAATTATCTTCTAGAGGAAATAAATGCTATATTTTTAGCAGGTCACCAGTCAGATAGATTCAGTACAGGGTTATGATTGTGTAGTGATTTCTCATTGAATTACAGCCTATCTCCCCAGACAGATGACAGATCTTAGTATTTTCTTATAATTATTTTTCTGCATAGGCTCTTAATTGGGAAATGGAAACATGAGAGCTCCCAGAGAAGGATGCATGTCATTCATTATTACCATTCATATTTCATCTTTTACAATTAATTCAAAGTACTTTATACTGAGATGTTACTGCACTGAGTTAGTACCATGATAACATTTCAGTAATACCAGAAGGTTCCAACCTTCAGACTTAGTAACTTTCTGGTCATTCCTATTTATGATCACTGCATTTCGTGAACCAATATACACTGCTGCTATTGAAGCCAACCTATGCTATTTGCATATCAAATAGACATAAAATCTGGATTGCTGTAAACAATATATTTACATACAAGCTGAAAACACAGTATTATCATTAATAAACTGAACTTGAAAATGGATATAAACATATTTAAAGAAAGGATTAAAATCATAGGCAAAATAATAATTCTTAAAAGAGATTGGGACAAAATTCAATAATGCATCTTCATAAAATATTTCTAGTAGTTGACTACTTGTTGATAACATTTTCAGTCTTGTTCTGTAAAGCGGATAAAAATCAACCAAAATGGCCACCATACGTGGGTAAATGTGTCAGGTTTGACAGGCAAAACATCTTCATGCAACATGGAACCTAAAGGCACTAATGTAACATAAACCAATCATAGAGCAGATACTAAATTTCTACTGCATTCATTCAGCAACAAAACATAAATATTCAATAATGTTTTTATCAATTTATGGTAAAAGGTTCCAGAGCCCTCTTGATCATAGTTGGATGTGTTTTTCCCTGCCCAACATTAATGCAATCAAACTGTCCTTCCAAAGAAGAGGGTGTTTCATTGAAGTGCAGTTGACTCTGAAACCTAAAGACAGGAAAGGTATAAGCTCACTCCTTAACTTCTGATCACTTTTAATATCCTGGCAGCAGGATAGTTAATTTTTAACTCAACAACTATGTGCTGAAAATACAGTTACAGATCAAATCTTTCTTTGTATATGAATGTGCTTCTCTTATAAATATGTACTGTGTCTGTTCTGACTACAGCATTAAGTATTAAACATGTTCATCAATTATTAATACAAGCTTATTCTCTTTCATCTTGAAAGTATATTTAGCCTTTTTTCTAAAGATTTCTAGCAAGAGACTTTCAAAATGTGGTGGAATGCATGTCATTCCAAAACCTTGGACATGGGTGAATTAACTCCATTTATATGCATATCTTTGTTTAATGAAACTTCCTACTTCTAAGCATTCCTATTTACAGCATAATATTATGTAAACATTTTCAATGAAATCAACTGATCATAAAGTCTATTTTGTGATGCCCGATATTGTATGTATTGTGTATTAACGGATAATGGACTTTATAATGTATTTGACTGTGGAAGTCATTCATGAGCAGCCTGGCAGGAAAATTACTCCTCAACAAACACCAAATATTCCAGCCATCTCACAGCTCTACTCAGGGTTTCTCCCACTGGACAAAAAATTTGTCGGCATCTTCTTAGGAAGGTCCTGCACATATTTCAGAGAGTATCTCCTGTCCCCCTTCCTGGGGAAAGCCCAGTTCCCTTTCTGCCATGTCTCTTCTCCCACAGTCACAATTTTGATTACAGTCCTGAGAAAAAAGCCACAGAAAGTGAAGGAAAATCCTTCCACCTGGAGGGCTGGATCCACATCATCTAGATTTTTTTTTCCATTGAGACTTAAATAATTTATGGTTTCAATCTTTTATAACTTCAGCAGTGAGACGCAGTGTTGGGAACCAACCCCCCTCTGCTTCACCCCTTGTTTGCAGGGGTCACAGCAGACATTGCTGAGCTGTCAGCGTAAATTACAGCCGGCAGCACGTCAGTGTAGAATGCTTAAATGCATGTGTAATTTACATAAATAACCCCACTGACTTTACTGAAGCAGCAGAAAACATTCAGCTAATATTCTTTCGTAATTTCTCAGGAGTATCTGAGAAGCAGCACTTTGATCTTTATTAGCTGTCAAGTCCACGATGAGGCAAAGTACATTCCTCAGCAGGCTGCTGGAGACAGGCCTGGAAGCACCTCCGTCCTTCTGGAGTTTTATCTGGACATTTACAAACCAGACCTGACTTGCAGTATTTCCCCTAAGTGTGTATTATTGCAGCTTTTTGGGAACAAGATCAATCCTAATGCTCTCTGCTGGCTGATGACCAAGGGTTGAGGACCTCCTACAGAGGCTGTGCACCCCAACTATATCCTGGTATGTGGGGACTGCAGAGGGGCCTTGAAGGCATGCAAGACCATGAGCCAGGGGATGTGTCCCATCTTTTTCCTTCCAGACAAAAGAAATAAATTTTCATAACACATTTTGAGCAGAAATTCAAAAAGTGCAAATCACTTCAGCAGCTGGCAGTCCCTCTGCGTGACCTGGAGCAAGGCACAGTTCCTACCACCATGAACACACAGAGATATGGGACACACCCTAAGTGATGTGTGACACTCACAAGCCTTCTCCTGACTAGAAGGCAATGCCAGGAGTTTTTCTCCCTTTGACTAAGAATGTCAGCAATTTCAGCTTGACACAGAGCTGGCCTGGATGATGGTCTAACATATAAATCATGGGTCAAAGATAAGATAAACACATACCAGTGTAGTCCTCATAGCATTCACAAGTGTAGCCCCCTTCTCGGCTTCGACAAAGCCCATTGCTCCCGCAAGGGTTGGAGTAGCAGAGGTCAATTTCCGTCTCACAGTAGTCCCCCGTGAAGCCCGGGGGGCATCGGCACCGCAGCCCGTTGATGGGGTGGATGGGGCGGAACAGGACAGTGTTGGAGCTGATGAACGGGGCTGAGCTGTCAAACTTCAGGACAGAGACACACTTCATGTAATTCTCACAGGGCTCGCGCAGGCAGATGTTGTCGTCGAAGGGCAGCACCCTCTGCGTGGAAATCATGGTCAGCAGGGTCCTGTTGAGGTAGATCTGCTCCTGCAGGTCCTCAGAGGGGAAAAACTTGTTTCGAATGCCACCAGGGAGCAAGGCTGAGAAAGTCACATTTAGGATATTGGAGCTGACGTCCGTGTCATTTTGGATATTGAAAACAAAGATGCCGTCCTTGGCAGTGGAGAGCACAGTTGCCACCCCCTCCACAAACAGGGACAGGAGTGGAGAAAGGAACCTCTCCTGGGACATGTTCTCCAGCCGCACTGTGATGCTGTTGGTGAGCATGTCATCCGTGATGATGGTGACACGCAGAGTGCAGACCGCTGTGACACTGTGGACACCATCTGAAGGGAAGAGGGAAAGATAACAGTGATGTCAGAGAGCAGGCTTCAACCTATGGACAAGGAGGCTCCCACGATCTCCTGAAAATAAAACAGACCTGCAAGGCAGTTCAGGGAACTAGGATGGGAGAGGGAAATGTATCTGCCTTCTGTAGTGATTACCAATGTCTTTACTCAGGAAAACAAAATTAAACCTCTTAAGGATTGCAACTCAAAGGATCCAGGACATCTTGAAGAGGCCAGAACATCTGGAGAAGATCCCAGGCAAACAACTAGCAAGGACTAGTGAGGAAACAGTCTGAGAGCCCCATGTGGACAAGGGGAAGCCAAGAGGAAGGGGCCTTTCATGATTGTGACTGCTAGTCTGCAACTGGTGCTGGGAAGCTGTCACTTTTTACAGTACAATACCAAAATTATCTTCTCCAGGTGTGGTCTCAGGCTTAAGGAGCCAGAACTATGCACAGACAGAGAATTGTGATCAGACCTTCAGATATAAGTCATCTAAGGAAACAAGCCTTCACATCTGAACATCAGAACTTCTTCATTCTTCACACCTAGTTTCTTCAAAATATTTTATGAATATTAGGAAAAAATATTAAATAAAATATGCCTGCAGTGAAAAGCAGGCATTTAAAAACTCTTCCATTGCTTTAAAGCATTTCTGATATTGCTGTGGCTGTTCCACAATAAAACCCCTAATTATATAAATATAGCACTAATACATACACTGGACTGAGAGATGCTGCTGTAAAATCTTAGTACACCCTGAGGCTTACAGTAGTGCTGTAATGTGTAAAGTCTAGAGCATTCTATCATTATAGAACATAATTGTGACACAGCGAGTGCTAGAATTAACTTGAATTAAGTTCAATGCGAGCATGGAATGGGAAGTTGCATCATCACTGAAATCAAACCACTTAGTTTAAATCTGTCTCCTTACTAACATTAAGGACTCATTAAAATACAGATTGCATTACAGAAAATTGGTTAGTATTAGAGCAGCATCTAGAAATTCCAAGAGAGATCAAGACTGGCTTCTCATAGGAAATGTTCCTTCTGGAAGACCTCACTGTGTAAATAAACAACCAGAAATGAGGATGAGTTCATCTCATGAGAGAGATAAATTGGTTTGAGTGGCCAGCATCAGTCCCACAGTGAGGTTAAGAACCGAATCTAGTTCCCCTAGGTCCCAGCTCAGTGCCATAGTCTTATCCTGAAGTATCCCTGAAATAATCATTACACAAGTAACCTATTACATTTATTTCAATTCAACTACAAGATACATGCAGAAATGGATTTTTAATCACATCAATGTAAAGGAACTGCATTTGAATCAATCTAAAGCCATCATGAGATCAAAAATGTAATAGCATAGACTGCTAAAGCATTTTGCTAAGGTTTCTTATCTCAAAGTGTGAGTTTATGACCCATTACTGTCATGCAGAAACAGAACAGAAAAATAAGAATGGTTTCTTTCGTATTCACTGTCACCACCTCAAGAGATGTTTTGTTTTAAAAAGAAATGTATTGTTGGAAGATTTTTCCTCCAGAATTACAGTAGCAATATTGTAAATTACATTAACCAAATAGCTTTTGACTCCCTCCTCCTGATCAGGTTGTCTGTAAAAGCTCAGCTTTTACAACTGACTTTTTTCCACAGTGAAGCAGCTTTTAGGCAAACAGAAAAATCTTTTCTCCTGTGTGCTACTTTAACTACTGCCTGGCTAAAGCCAGTCAGGAGAGGTCATTGTTTGTGGTGATCCGTCTGACTTCTCCCAGGTAACAAGTGAGAAGACGAGGAAATGGCCTCAGGCTGAGTCAGGGGAGGCTTAAACTGGGCATTAGTAAAAATTTCTTCACCATAAGGGTGGTCCGGCATTGGAACAGGCTGCCCAGGGAAGTAGTAGAGTCACCATCATATTTAAAAGATGTGCAGACGTGGCGCTTAGGGACACGATTTAGTGGTGGACTTGGCAGTGCTGGGATAACGCTTGGACTTGATGATCTTAACAGTCTTTTCCAAAGTAAACAATTTTATGATTCTATGTTCCCCTCACAGAAGCTCACGCACCAGCTTTCACTTTCTCCCAAGTTTGCAGAAGTCTTTATCTTCTCTCCTTCAGACTCATTTTAGAAATGAGTCTCAGAATGTAGTCTCAGCCTCCATCAAGACCCAAAGCAACCTCTAAAAATGATCCGTAGCCACAATCCTCATTGCAACCTCCTCCTGCACGGTATGTGGATTTCTGGCCAACAGACAATACAGGACACCAGTATTTTCATAAATGACATCCTCAGACTAGTTTACCCACCTCTGTCAATTGCACAGCTCATTCCCCCAAAGGCCAGAAGTAGAACAAACTATTTAATTTTTTTTTTCATTAAGCAATTGACATTTGCCTGTCTGTCCCATAGGGTGCCTGAATTATTTTGCTATTTGTTGCACAATACACCACAGAAGTTCTCTCATACCAGCAAGAATGCTGGACAATGGGTCCTTTTTTAAAGCAAACACTATGATCTATAGTCCATGGTATGTATAGTAAGAAGACAAAATACGATCCACTGTTGGACAACACACTAGAGTCTACAAACTGTCATAATCAATATCAACTGTCACAATATGCAAGAGCTTCCCAGCATTCACAACAGCTATTCTGACACAGTTAATAAATCACTGGAAAAAGCCTGGTGTCAGATACCACACAACCTCCTTGTTCCACAGGCAGCACAAAAGAAAACTGGGCACAGACATATAGCTGCAAAATGAAGTTGTTTTTTAAAAGCTAGTTTGGCTTTGTGCAGCCCTGTTGCAGAGCATTAAAATAAAAAGAGAGTAAAAAGGAGCTGAGCATGTGTACTATAGGCAACAAAAGAACAGCGCAGCTATACAGCCGGCTGGACAAGCACCTCTTTCACATCACCAGCGAGGCTGAGAGCAGCATCACGGGATCTGATCATCTATTCATTCAGAAACTCAAGGAAAGTTGAAACAATGTGGTTTTATGGGACCAACTTAGTATCTATTCTACTTTCAACAGACAACATTCGCTTGGAGGGCTGGAACAAGTGCAATAAAGAAAGTGGAATTTTTTGTCTTTACTGGGAATCGAATTAAGCCTTAAGTACCCAATAATGTATGTGTTTGGAGATTTACAAGTGAAATATTCCATGAATGTTTAAAATGTTTACTGCCAGACAAGTCAGAAAAATAACACTAAGAAGTAGTATTCTATGGAGTGGTCTCCATTACTTCATGGCCTCCACTGTCTGAGATGCCTACCATATGCAGCTACCTGATATACATGCACAACCAATCTGTTGTTCTGCTAAAAAGGCTCTAACAATCTGAGTTTTCAGAGGTCTTATGATACAGCTTTAAAAAGGCCCTACCATTGTTTTGGCAGGTACAAGACGGTTTCAGTCAGGGGTGTGAAACACCCTTCAAGCGATGCTACTCAGGAGAAACTCTGGCTACACTTTACTCTTTGGAGCAGACCTTCACACAGATGAATGCACATATACACAAGGCTTGGCTGTCACCAGTTCTCACAGACATCATCTGCTGGGCTTCAGCAAACTGGCTGGATGCAAGAGTCTTCCTAAAGGAGTTCTAAACATTCAGATCATATTGGCAGATGGGATGTGCAGGCATCTTGTTAGAATGATTTGAGCAGACTGCCTTGATCTTAGCAGCCCAAGCCACCTGAGAAAAGGGAAACACAGGACAGAACAAGGAGAAAGACAGGATTCAACCAGTCCTTTTTATGGGCTTGGCTCCTAAGCCCTTGTACCAACAGCTTTTGTCAATTTGTCCTTGAGTTTTTCTTCCATCAGACAGGGATAATGGCACTCACATGTACACTGTGAAGTAGTGGGTGCAGACAATGAAATGCTGAGATGCTGGGGTAATGAAGACAACATAATGTCTTAAAGAAATCATAAAAGGTTCTTTTAAAAGCTGTTGCAGCCAGGTTTATCAAAAACAAGGCGGAAAGATGAAAATAAGACTCTTAAAGTCTCAAAGACCAGTAAACAAACAAAGACTATTCTGGACAGCCAGGTGACTACACCAAAAATGTTTTAATCACAAATGTGGTCCCTGCACCCTGAATTTTTATCCTGGCAATATTATTTTATGTATACTTTCCACAAAAGGAACCTCCAGAAGGTGGAAATCAAAGCAGACTGTTGTCTTTTGTGTTACTGTCATTGCTGAATACGATCCTTAAAAAGAGAATTACTCATCTTCATCCTCCATCAGATTGATGAAAAGATTTAGTAGCAAACATGTACCCTGACGCATTACAAAGAAAAGAGAAGACAGCAAGGCTGACAAAAGCTTGAATCTCTCTAAAATACATAAATAACTAGAGAATTGACTAAATAAGCATTGCTTCATTATTACCTTTACTTTACAACAAACCTTATCAAATCTGAGACTTTAATCTCAGCTTTCTATCTTCTGGCAGTCCATAAACCAAAGAATTTTATTATCTAGAAATGTAAATACAGCAAAGTTTAACTGAAATGCATATTTGGCAAGGGCAGCACCTGGCCAAAAAAGGTTCTTTTGGGGTTTTTTTCAGGCTTGCAGAAATAAAATGATTAATACTTTTTTAGCTTATTACTTAGAAAGGTCTTTGGGCTAATTTTGAAAGCTACATATTTTATATAAATCCTTTATCATCAGAGCTTTCTTTCACAGATATAGCAACCCAAACCCATTCTAATTCTGTTTGATAACACATCTGGAAATAACAGATGCCAGTGTTTATGACAGCCATCCAAACTCCTTAGCTAGCAAAACATAGAATAAGGACACTCCATAGGTTCAAACAACCTCTTGCTCTTCCCAGCTCGTAAGAAGCCACCATGGACATGGGTAGTAGTCACTGCTTGGTAACGTGGCTTGGAATGATCAAACTTCCATCCCCCATTTGCTTCCAGCCATGTCTTTAGATATGGAAGTTAAAACACACCTAATCCAGCACTAAGCCTGGAATTACTGAGGAGGATGCCATGCTTTTAGTGTCCTCTCCACTGCTTGGGTGTCATTAGCACATTAGTAGCACCAAGCCACAGAAATGGATTTTGCAGATCTGGCACCCAAACCACACTTCCTGCTGAGCAAACAGCAGTAAAAAATCAGCAGATATCAATAAAAGTGAGACATGCAGTCCTGCCTTAAGCTTTAGTTTGCCTAAGAAAGCCTGCAAACATTGGAGGGCTGAGTCCCCTTCCTTGCACTGTGCTCCCACCACCATGGAGACAATTTAAAAATGCACAAACTCAGTGTGTTAATATTATCCCTTCCAAACCATTGCTGTAGGTACTACAAAGCTTCACTTCTATCAGTAGAAATAAGAACTCCATGAGCATCCATAAGAAAAAGTCCTTACAATATCTTCTATGTTATGGAAAAGTTCAGGAGCTTATAGTGCACAGAAAATAACCTGAAAGAAAATTAACTGCACAGAAAATGGCAAGTGGAAAACTAAGTAAGACTGCTTGCCAAAACAGCAAGAAAACATTACCAGAATAGAAAAGGAAAATAGGCATAATTTACAAATACCCCACCTCAAGGGGTAGTGAGCAGCCCCACTAGAGAAGCTGCTAGAAGAAGGACAGAAACTGTGTGACCTCAGTTTGAGTGTGCCCTCAAGGCACCTTGGAAAAAGAAGTAGAGGCTGGTTTTGGCTTTAGCTCTTCAAAAGACCAGAGGGATGGCCAGTAGCAAATGTGCTCTCCACATCCCTAAGTAATCTCTGTTTTGAGGCAGGAATAGATCAAAGTGCAAATGTCTCTTTTGCTTGAGAAAAGTCACTCTAAATAGCGCAAAACCAGAAAAGTAACATCCATGAGAAATACTCTCCATCTCTTCCCTTCGTAAAAAAGTACACTTATTTGTATAACATCCTGTGTCTTCTTAGATAGGCACTAGTGAATTCTGTCAAAGCCTCCCTTTCCTCGGGATCAAAAACACCGCTGATGAGCAGTTCTGTATGTCAAGGTGGATGAAACAACATGGAGATGATTCCCTTTGGCCACATGAAACTTACGTTACTGATCTTGTCCCTTTGTTTCAGTCTGCCAGTCAGCTCCCCACATTTAGGAGCGCTGACTGCCAACACAAGTTGTGGGCTTTGGAAACAATATATAAAAATAATTATCTATCACAGTGCCAAAGCTTCACGCCGGAACCACTGCTCTGAAGAATGTTGAACCCCAGGTCTGCTCCAAAGCCCATTATGCCAACAGGAAGATTCCCATTGACTTCAGTGGGCTTCACTCCCTGTCAAAATTGGGCCTAAAGCCTAATTCTCTGAGTCATTGCCAGTGCACTCTCACAGAGCTTCACTCCTGACCTCACAGTCCCAAACAACAACAGTCTGCCAAGGAAATGGCTCGAGGTTGAAAAATAAATACAGCAAGAGCAGAAAGCAAAAGATGAGGGATGAGCAGGGCAAGTATGTGGATACCGGACACATGTCAAATGGACTGCACCTCCTGAGTTGCAAGGGCTTTCCTAAAATCAGGTATCTGAATCTGTACCTTGACGTCAAACCCATGCTCTCAATTTCCAGGAAGGATGAGCAGCTGAAGCCCCCATTCTGCAGTTTTGAAAACACTGGCCAACGTTGCCCAGTATCCTTTGGAGAAGAGAGGGTTTGGAATTGTCACAGGAAGAGGGAAGAGAAAGACATGTTACCTGGTGTTATGGGGGTATTTTAGATCACAGGGTGAGGTAAAACAGGAGGCAGCTGAGCCACATGGTGTTTGCAAGTACCTTGGCATACTCAGCCCTGATTGAGCTACAAGGAAGGGGAACTGCAGGAGGAGAAATTGTGCATAAAGCAACTGCAAATTCCCAACGTGCATAAGAGAAAAAACAAACCAATTTTGGCATCATTATCTTTAATGTTGCCTGTGCTGTTCAGGATTATTTACTTTGTACACAACACTGAAAAGAAAAAAAGCATATTTCAGTCTGCAGCTTGAACAGGGGATTAAGAACAAATTGATGCCAACTGGATTGCTCAACATTATACAAGATTGCTTTTCTGAAACCAGCACCTGCAAGCTGAGAAATCTGAAATGTTAATTGGGTTGATAACACTAGTCTGGGGGAACATTTCCGAAGGGTGGGAGGTAACACAAGTTGGATCTGCTGGCAAGAATAAGTACACTTGAATTCTAACTGCAGTGAGGCAGAAGATACACCTAACTTCCTTGAACACCCTCCCACAGCATCACTTCTTGCTCTTCAGGTACCTAATGCTCATGGGCTATAACTGCTGTGGGGGATGAGATGTGGGCAGGGGAAGCTGACAGGGATGCAGCAGCAACCAGGCGAGCAAGGAAACAAGTCCCTGTCCTGAGCAGAAAGTATAAATAGAAAGGATGATGGATACTTAGAGGGAACTATGATATGTGGGTTGTTAGCGTGAGCATGCTAACAACCAGCTCCTTACAGCCTATTTAACTGCTGAGATTTTCCTTCCAGCTAAAATGCAAAGTGATTTTCCTTCTGGGCTCTGCACACTTCCCTGTACCTCAGTTGTTTTGCCTTGTTAGCAAGGACCGGCCAGACTCCCCTGCCCGGCTGAGCTTGACAGCGAGGCTGAACCAGCCCCGGGATGGCGGCTGTGTTTGAGTCCCTGCTGCCATCTCCAGCAGCGCACCCTGCCCGGCTCCTGGCCACACCAGCCCTTGGTGGGGTGCACAGCCCAGGAGCCCATCCCACTGCTGCTCCATGGCCAGCATGCCAACTGCGATGCAGGTTCCAAACTCCAGCTGAAGATGAGGATTTCTATTTAATGCTAATGTCCATGGAAACTGTGCATCTTATAGCACTCATCAGACCTGTTCAGATGAAAAACCCCACTCCAGATCACTACACCAGATAGAGCCACAGACTGACTTGCTGGGGGCTCTGCCACCTCCCATAAAGCTTGATCTTGTTTCATATATAATCAAAACTATTGCCTAATTACTGCAATAATTTTCAAGCTTCTCTGAACTTTAAAGGGAGAGGGGTTTAATATAATCGACATTTTAATTCTAATTAAATGCATAGCTAAGTGTCCTTAGCTAAAAGATACTTTCCCAGCAGAAGGCTCTCCTTGCAGTCACATCTCACAGTGCACTGCAGCGGTGGCTGCAGTGGCTTGGAAGGGGCAGGCAGAGCTGCCAACCAGCACTGGGGGGCACAAAGCCCAGGCACGAGCAGCCCAGTCACCCACTCACCTACAGCCAAAGGGCTACTCATGGGCATCTCTACCTCCCCAGCTGTAACCAGTGGTATACAGGAGTTGAAAGAGGTTTCTTAAAGATCTGGGAAAGCACCAGACAAACTGAACTGCAGTCACAGGATGCTCCAGCATTAATCCTGAAGTAAATGGCGTGTAAGATATACAGAATAAGATAAGAGCAGCGTGTTTACCCTGAGACACACTTTTGCGTCACTTACCCACTTCAAAAGGGAGAGCCCCTGTGTGGGGTGCCTGGCTGTGCTGCCAGGGGGACAACCAATGGGTCATCATAAAAGCCTCCATTCTCCTCATAGCTACACATCCCCTGCAAACATTTTTATTCACTGGGGCTGATTAAAGTGAGAACTTCCCCAGGCAAACCAGAGCTCTACTCAAATCTCTCTCTTTGCAGTTTCGAAGTGGGAATGGATGAAAGCTATTTTGGGGATGGCAAGGGTGGGGTAGCAAGAACTGGGGTGAGGGCCTGGCAGTTTCAAAACTGGAAGCAGTGATAAGGAAATAGCTTCTCTGCCTCAGTGTTTGCACTCATACTGCATATTAGTAACCTCGAAGGTATCCTTTCAAAGCAGCATCAGCAAAATGAAATCCACCAGGTTTATTATTCTTAATGTCTTCATATTCCCATGTTCCTTTTGCCCGGAGATATGCTCTGCTCCTTGCTGCGACCCACGGTGAAATCATAGGGACACTTCCTGCTGGATGGAGTTCAGGTTTGCTATCTTGAGTGGAAAACAAAAGAGGGAACAATGAAAGACAGACAACGGTCATGTTTTTCTGATGTCATTTCTGTTTACAGACAAGCTTTCAAAGCAGTTAATTATCAGCTGAAAGTTACCACCAGATAAATTCAGCTGTGGTGCTCATGCTCTGCCAAAGCCCAGCTTGGGAAATAAGAGGGTTCTTAGGCATATATGTACCTTTTTTTGTTTGTTTTCTGTGGTTTCTGTCATCATAAGACCATTTGCAAATTAATACAAGGTAAAAACAGAGGGCTATCCCTCCAGGACAGGACAAGCAGTAATGGCTATGTGTCAGCTTCCATATGCACCAGGCACAGGAAAAGTTGGTTCAGCTACTTTTTCTGCCTCAAGAGACTCAAACAGGCTCCAGCATGAGGGAGTCACACAAGCAAGGTAACACTCTCATGCTGCTTCAGTTCTCATCAAATTTTTTGATGGAAACAACGACAGGGGCACAGACGTCCCACTTGCAGCACATGTCTGAAAGGAAAGGTTTCAGAGTCTTTTTAACTCTCTCTTTTCTCTTTTCCTCTCTCAAACTCAATTAATGTTTAAGCATTTTTAATAAGAAGTAGATCAAATTCAAGAGAAGTGATGGGAAGCATTACAGTCTATCTGCTGGAATCTGACAAAAAATACACCCATCCCCCACAGCCTGAGGAATTTAGACTTACAACTAGCTTGACTCCATTAGAAATCCCCAGAACGAAAATATTATCTTCAACAAAATATCATGTTTTCTTTCATTTTTGGTTTAAAAGGGAATAGGTTTTCTTTTTCCTGACTAGATTTTTCAGCTGACCAGTTTTTAGCTGGTCTTTTCTGTTAACTGAGGTCTGTTGACTTCAGCAGAGTAAGAAGCAAATCAGCAAATCAGAAACTTGAGGAAATAAATATAAGCAAATAAGAAATGGAAATGAAAAAAAAATTGCTTGTATCATGTGACTAAGGAAGTAAGAACAGAAGACAAAACAAACAGGTAAAACCATCCTTGCCAAACTTTTGTAGTTTGGGGAAAGACTCACCAGGCTCTGGGAATATTTATAGGAAAAATGCTATGTACCTTGTCCAGACTCTCTGTTGATAGGCAACCTACACAATCTTTTAAAAACGCAATGCAAAAACAAACCCCCCCTTTGATTAGCTCACCATCTACGCGTCGCTGGCCACTGGCAATGAGATCATGGTGGTTTTGGCCGCATGGTCAACTGAGATTATTCTTGGATCCCTGCCGTTAAAACTAGTGTGCTGGACACGAATCAAAAAGGACAAAGCACTTGTTTCCTGTTTCTATAGTCCTTAACCTGCAGTGGGTATTTTCTCTCCAAAACTTTCCCAAAGACAAAAGTAGCCCCACAGACAAAATCAGGAGAATGCAAGAGCTTGACTCCTATCGCCGCACGTCATCTCGGGAAGCTGATGGAGAGAAAGGGCAGGTCAAGTTATGACAGACAAAAGTGGGTAACATCAGTGACTCGGAGACACTGGTGAAACACAGAAACTACACTGATCTTCAGAAACGATACTGTAATCTCAAATGCCTATCTAAGGATTTCTATTCAGCTGAACTGTAGAAATGGAGTCATAACTACATGATTCACTTCTTTAAGAATTAGATAAGATTTTCTGCCAGACACTTTGTAAGACACAGACCTTGAGTGAAATGGGTATTTTGCATTCTAGGACTAATGTAAGACTATCCAACCATTTCTATAAGCAAAAGAGTCTCTTTAAAGGAATTTACTATAATGGATAACAGAGCAAAAACTCGTGCTCTTGATATATCCTTGATCTTACTGCAACATTAGCAGGGCATTACCAGGAGTATGCCAGGTTAGGCTCAGCCAAGCAGTCACAATCTTCTGGCCAAGGGCAGGATGACTGTGTCTTTCTCTTCTGGGTGATGGTTCTTTCCTCCCTATTCTGCCAAGGCTTCAGACAATCCAGGGAAGTTGTATTTGGTGAGATCAGGGTATTCAACAGCAAGCAGAGCATTACTACAGGAGCACACTAAGATCCAGTAGGCACATGCCCTCCACAGAGCAGGGGAAGACAACTCCCTGTGCTACCTACATCATGCACAGCACAAAGTTTTCCTGGTGCAGTGACAATTTATCCACTATTTCCAGGCATCCCATTCAAACTAATGCTCCTACCAGATCACTGGACATCTTAACACCTGTAGCAAAGCTTTCTCTTTCAACCCAAACAGAATTTCCAGGTGTAAAAGAGGGCACATACAATGAAAGCTGGACATATGATGACCTTAATGGTGCCCTGGAAAAATCATTTTTTTACTAGCATGGAGTAAACTATCAATGGGGGAAAAAAGTGTCATTGTACATTGAGTTTTCCCAAGGTTGTTTGCATGTTCTACAAAGTCTAATGAATATATGTATCTCCTTCATTACAGTAGCAGTAGATTGCTATTAATATCTTTAAAGGCATTATCTTTCGTTGTTTTGATTATATTTTATGGAAAAATATAAAATACTGAGCCCATGCAAAATATCATCAAAAACTGTCACCGTTAATGTTGAGCCTTAAAATGTAAATCCCTCTGGTAAAACATGAAAATCTTCATTCTAGGAATCCTTATGCCTATAATCCCACTGATATCAGCAGAGCCTGAGCATTACAGGACTGCTGGATATGAAGCCTTCAGCCCAATCTCCAAGAGTGTACTTCGGTACAACTCCAAGAGAGTGCAGCTTCCCAAGAAACCACTGAGTCAGAAGGATGAGATTCCACCAAGCAGTAGTAGAGGTTTGTCCTATCACCTTTCTACAAAATGTACCAAACCTGTGTCCTCCATTTGTATGCACACAACATGGGATAAATGTTATTCCTGAGAGAATATAAATACTAATTTTATTTTTAAAACATCCTTTTTAGAATTTTATACTGCATGCCGTGAAAAGCACGTTTGTAAATCAGGATTTTTCCCTTCAAAGAGTTTATCTGAATTCCTGCAGGATGCTTCATACTGTCAAGTCATTTCCCAAGAGCTCAGACTATTCCTGGAGTTTAGTGGAAAGCATTTGTGTTTCAGTGTCCGAAGCAAACTTTTACATCACCTGAGCTCTGAGGTCATCACCATCATCTCTGTGGACCATGCCCTTGAGTGTAGCCACTCATTCTCTCTCTCCACTGATAAAATTAGGCTTATGCCATGGCCTCAACTCAACAATAAAGTTCGCAGAAGAAAAATGTATTTTAGGTATTTTCTAAAATTTCCTCAGTTTTCAAAAATTTCTTTAACCTTGTTTAGATCTAGGCTGATATTTCTGTACTTGGCCAGTGCTGAGCATCTTCATGTAAGGTCTTCCTATATGCTGACAGAGCACCCAGTTTTAGCACCTGCAGTCACTGCACTGCATTAATGACCCCTGCAAACATTCCATGTGAGGAGACCCTCTCCTTTTCTCCACAGGGCCTACCAGAAACCCCCCTCTGCCTCCCAGTCTGTAAGAAACCCACTGATACCCGAAGTGGGTTCCTAAGATAGCCAAATCCTACCCATGATGGTCCACAGCTGTAGGACTTCACAGTGCTGGCTGCTTTAAGCATTAATTTCCTTGAATGTCTCAAAGGTGGGCTCATGTGAAAGGGAACTAGAGGTTCCGTATTTGCATGGAAGGAACTATTTCTCTCTGGATGTGACAGCTGGTGATGGGGAGAAAGGCAAAGCAGCCATAACCCAGATCAGTAGAGGTTTATAGGGCTGCTGCACAGGAAGCAGCAGATCAGCAGAGGCCAGTGTTAGTGGAAAGGACAGTAAAATTCATGTAAACATATGCCAGGCAAGGGAGGGCTTCAGCATGCTCCAGGTCAGAGGGAGCACAGGCAGGAGGGCTGGGGGCAGCGTGGTGACCAGCAGTGATACCCAGCTGTCACCCAACCTGGCTCCACAATTTGTCACATGGATGTCATTCCTCATGTCAGGAAACACAGAGCAAGATGCACACAGAAGTATCATGACAGCTGGCTGTAATGTCTGCAGAAAGCATTAAGGGGAGAAAAACACTTCTACCAGAAACCTTAGAAAATTGTGGAGGCTCTTGATCTCCATCTCAGGCTGACTCCAGTGGCTGCTAACAAGAGATGGATGCAGCTCTTCCACCAGTACCCACAGAAGAGCAGAAAATTGCCCCAGAGAATCTGGCTTTTACTCCTCTATTTTTTTTTCCTTTCTTCCTAGGCAAAACAAACTTCTGCATTTGTAGCTACAAGGATGTGGAAGAGGACAGCTCAGATGGATGAGCTACTACGCAGAAGCTAACTCCAACAGTGAATTTTGGGGGGGGAACCGTTCATGGGCATCAAGCCTACAGGGTGGGGTGTGCTTGGCCAGACTTGTGCCTTCATGAAATCTAACTTACTCTAATTTCCTTAAAGTAAAAGTGCTTCCCCAGCTGAAAAACTTATCTTCTACTTTGATTCCATTAAAAAAAAAAGGAACAATCTCCTAATTAAAGATGGATGTAAAATTAAAAGTAGAAAAAAAAATCAGAAGCAAAACAAAAAGCAGCAAAATTTCAAAGAAAGTTCAAGCTCAAAATAAAATATTCTAGACCTGAAAAAAATTACCAATTTGCCTTTGTGTTTTTCAGACAAAGAAGACATCTCATAGTCTCCTGTTATGGAAATCTAACTCCATGCTCTTGCTTCAGGACTTGCTGCCGGCTCTGTGTTTAATGGCTAAATCCTTCCACATCCTTTCACATTTGTCTTTGAAAGAGCTCTTGTGAACAGGAAATTGTGCTGTGGTACCAGGCTCTGTAAAATGACCTCTCTCAACTCACTTGCTCAGTTGGCTCAAGACATCTCCTGCATGTTGTTTCTACAGCAGTAACCTGAGGCTTCAGAAAATGCTGTAACAGGCGGTTAAAGTTAAGTCAGCACCCAAAAAGAGGAAACATTTTAATATTACCTACCAAATACACTTTTTTTCCTTTACATCCACACTCATAACCAGAATTTAGGGGTTTTTGGTACAGGTCCATGACTGATACCCAGACACTACTCAAGGCCAATAGACAGGATATCACAATTTCTTAATATACAGCAACATTTAAAATCTGCTGCATTTTACGGACTGAGTCATCTGGGAAGCACAGGATGCTCTGAAGACCATGGAAGTACAGAGGGGCTCCTTAGGTCTCTGAGTGCATCTTGTACCTCTCTTTCATAACTGTTTTAACTTGCCAATCAAGTAATGATGGGTTTTTAATTACTTTAAAGTACTAATCTCACTTGGTGCATGCTGTGCAGTCCTCTGTAAGGGGTGATTTTGAATAATTACACCGTCCTAGAAAATAGCAAACTGAAATCCCGAGTCACCAGCAGAAGCTGAGAAATGTTGAAAGAAATAATGTGGCAACAACAAGGTCATAAGAACGTGAAACAGAATATTCCTCTATTACCATTTATCACTGTAAAATAAATATGATGCTTCCCTCTCTTCTTTCCAACTAAAGAGTAATGCATTCAGCAGCACAGAGTTCAAAACAGCTCTACTCAAAGGAGTAAAGTAATCACTCTGCCCTGCAATACCTTTGGTGTACTGGAGTTATTCTCGATTTGCACACAGGTACCAGGAGGCAGAACCTGGGCAAATCACTTTAAAAAGACTGAACTGCTTGAGATACTAAGACCTTAGAACCCACCTCTTAATACGCCATTGCTCTAATTTCTCTTCTTAAAGCATTTGCACCAATAATCGGAGGTGATCACTGAGCTCCATCCTGCACCTTTAATTAAAGTCTGTTTCTGAAAGCCCTGTCTAGAGAGGATAATCCTTCTCTACTCAGCTGCTAGACTTGCACAGCAGGGCAAAGAGGCAGATGCATGTTTGAGGAGGTGAACAGGTCCCAGTTTAGCATCCCAAAATGTCACAAAACATTTACTAATACTGAAGCCAACTACTTCAAATGTAAATTGTCAACAGTCAGTAAAGAAGTGGGGCAGAAAAGCATAAGCAGGGGAAACCCATGAATGCAGATATGAAAATTAACCATTCAAGGGTAACTACATATTATTTTTTGTTTGGTACTACTACTGTAGGCTCAGGTCCTATCAGCTCTGTCCTGGAGAAGATACTTCTGCTGGAGCAGATGCAGAGAGACCTACAGAGCTTTCAAAGAAGAAAACTAGGAACTGTAGGGAGTCCTCCCTCAGAGCTCAAAGGAGATGGGAAAGAAAGGAGAGCTGGCTCACCAACAAAAGCAAATATAGTCCTCAAAGCAGTAATGTGGTGGCTCATAGGATCCTCATGAGCTAAGGAATACTACTGGAGAGCTCACATTTTGCTGCAGGCATGGCACATCAAGATTTCCAGGCCATTAAGGTAACCGTAGCCTTTACTCGTACTACATTGTCACTTACCACTGCTCTGCCATCACAGCAGGACTCCCTCTCCCAGTATCAGATTTGCCCTACACTTCATCTCCCCTCAGTGTCTGTCCGTTCTTCCACTTCCCAGTGACCATAAAGTCTTCCCTTCTTTTCTCACTATAAATTTCTCTCTTCTGAAGCACCTATGGGGAACTCCCTGCTTGTGATGACAGGTGCCAGCAGGTGCAAGTGCCTGCAGTCACTGATTCCTTCTTCACATGTTGATGTGGACAACTGCAAACACAGATGTAAATGCACATGGCTGACTGTTGGCCTTGCCCTTCCACCACCCCTCACCCTGAGTGAGCCTGACAAACTTTTACCCTCTCTTTTCTCATCCCCAAGGACTGTCTGTTCTGTGTTCATGCATCTGCCTCTGGGTCTCAGCAGGCTTCTAAAATACAAGAAGATAACAGTAACAGAGCTAAGGTGTCTCTGCAGAAAAGGATTTGTGGTCCAAGGGCATATGTTCCTGGAGAATTTACTTTGTGGGCTTAGGGACTGCTCAGACTGACTGAGCTGCAGCTCCCGCAGAGACCAATGTGTGGAAAAAGACACATGTAACCCAAAACTCTCCAAACTCACAGTCAAGAAGCAAACATGAGCCACAGCCTGGAGACAAGAGAGATGATATTAGTCACTGTGACTGGTATTTCATGCTGAAGAGTCAAAACCTGTGGTCTGTAACAAAGAGAATGGGATGTGATGTTGCCTTCTGGGAGTTTAGGATGGGATTAATACAAGAAACATATGGAGGGAAGATCACCTCAGGAATACAGGGGAATTTTCTGAGTCAGTATTTTCAAGTGAAAACTAATGAGATGGGCAGCAGGGAAGTCAGTGATTAATAGGATCATGATAGAAATGTGAGACTAGAAAAGCCAAGAGGAAGCCCTCTCTGCGGCTGCTCTGGTACCCACTGCAGGTCAGCAGAGACAGAGGACAGCAGCTAAGGGATGCAGGAGTGCCACAGAAATGAACCTGCATTGGCAGGACTCACGGGTGCTTTCTGTGATGAAAGGTTAGTACTAAGATTAAACGGTCTTAAGCAAAGAGGGTGCTAACCTCCCTGTGTTCACAGCTGACAATTCAGAAGCGTTTCAAGATAAGTGCAAAAAAACCAGAGGAGGTGCTTGGCTCAGAGGTCTCATTACTGGCTCCAGCACATAGTGTAAAAGAAAATATAATTATTTTTCTTACTCTGTAAATATACCTTCTCACTTCTCAATTGCAAGCCACAATACATATTATGAGAAGCTAAGCCACACATTGTATGCTGATAGCTGGTGGTTGCTTCCACTGCTACTGCTGACAACCCCCCAGCATGTAAACATCTTCCTAACGCAGGCATACCTCTCAGGTCTATGTAACCTGGGTTTTCTGCAGGCCTGGGGGAATGGCTGAATATGTGTCTCTGCAAAGCCAACTCTGTTGGCAGTTTTTATGGTTTAAAGAAACCCTGAAAAGTCAAAATACTAATCAAAAAAATGAAATATAAGTGCTTGGTGACAGCTACATTGATGTACACACAGACACAATGCAGAGGGTATGGGAAAGAAGCGAGCTATGCAAAAATGTTAATAAATGATGCAATTTGTGACCTAGGCAACTTCACTAAACAGAGAACAATGATTCTCAGACTGGCAATGGAGAGGGAGAATAGAGATAGAGGCAGAGGGGTGGGTGATGCAATGCTAGACATCGCTAACAAATAACCATATGATAATGAAGAAGAAGGAGGTGAAACATTACAGGAGTGAATAAATGGGACGAAAGCCAAAACAGCTATAAAGGAAACTGAAGTTAGACTTCAGGAAGAGATCACAGCATAATATAAACTTGCTTGGCTTTTCACACCATGTAAAGAGGTAGGGAATTTTAACACAATATGTGTTTTGACACATGGTAACAAAAATATCTTTATTTTCTGCTAGCAGAGCTATAGAACAGTTTTGTGATACAGAAATAGTAGAATCTAATTACAAGACAAGAGACTTGAGAGGACTTACACATTAAAGCAACAACTAGCTGGTAATGCAACACATGGTAGTTTAGTGTTAGTAATGAACAAACACAGCTGCCAGCATATTTAAAAGTGATTTGTCAAATACAATGAGTAAACCTTTAATTCTAGTGATACTTCTATCTGCAGGATTCAGATGTGAGAGAAGCTAATTTAAGCCAACACAAACTTCAATGGTTGCACTTTTCTTAATATAGACTAGTTACTGATTTTAATGATACATGATAAAAGTTGAATATCTTGAGAGTGTTTTTATTTGAATCACAGAAGTAACTTCAAGTCCACTGGACCAGAGAGACGGCCACAGTGTGTTGGGTTCACAAGTGCTGCTTGTGCCAACCTAACTGGGAGCGCCACACCTATTTACTTTAACTGTCACTCCTCTCCTTTAATTCCTCCCTCTCTCACTGCCTGTTGTGGTGCAGCATGTGAGCTTAGCTCTCGGCACTTCTTGAAGTCACCCTGAGGACACGCATTCAATATTTCAAGCTGGGGCACAGGTTTCCCAGTCAAGCCAGCAGCTGGCCCCACAGCCAGGGCCGTTCATCCTCTGGCAGCTTCCTCTGTGCTGCCTGGCCCCCAAGTACCAGTTTGCCCAGCTCAATTAAACAGCCCCTAGACAACAAGCCTTGGGAAAGGAGAAGCTTTCCCTTCCAGTGAATGACAGAGATGGAAGTTCCTGAATTTATTATACTTGGGCTGGTTTCAGAAGGACATATGCTTGTGTTTAGCCTGGTGACACCATGACAGGCACCAAATGATGTTTGGGTATTTTGCAAGCAGGAAACACTTGGTTTCTCTTCTTGATACCTTTGCTATAAAAAGTGGTTTATGTAAATAAAACCAGAAATACTAGAATTCCTAGTTAATCTAATGACATATTGATAAAAGTGAAATAATAGTTGCTTTTTAAAAAAGTGAATATTTATACTAATTCTGAATTGTCCCTAAGGTCTCTTCTCTGAGGACTCTCAGATTTTAAGCTCCATTTTACCAATAAAGGGTATTTAACAATTATTTAAAATCAAGTCCCAGCCACTCAAAAGGCTCCATGCAACAGAAACCTTGTACTCAGCAATACGTTGTGCTGTAACCCTCCTGCTGTGTCACGGTACCCCGTCCTCATTTATCATCTTCAACCATGAGAAACTTTCTTCCATCCTCCCTCCACAGGACATGCTCAGGAGCCTGTTCTTCTTGACACTACTGCCCCAGAGGAAAAAAATTACAAACATTGGCTTACAAGCTGGAAATTGTTTAAGTGTACTCCTCCTTGCAGAGCTGAGAGTGAGGAGCTGGAAGGTGAAACTTCCTTTGATAAGAGGCCAAGAAGTGACATGAACAAGATAATCAGGCCTTCAAACCAGACGTGCACATCTGGGACTAGTATCTCTAGCTTCCATCTGACAAGAGAATAATCCTACTAATATGAGTCTTTCACACCAGGTTGAGTGTCCTGACAAAAAACAAAAAATTAAATTAGTTTAACTTGGCTTCTCTCTGGCTTTTATTAATGGCTGAAACACTGACTCATGCAGTGCCAGAAGGGGGAGGATTTTACACCAAGGGGTTTTCTCACGGACAGGTTCAATCCCAGTTTGGTCACTCTTGGTCACCTTTTGCACTAGAACTTCAACTATGGAAATTTTGGGGGCAAAAAGTTGGCTTCTCAGACACAATTGTGGAACTGCACACAGACCATCCGAAAAAGCCAAGTCCTGCACACTGATACACAGCCTCCCATCACAAGGGAGAGCAGGGCTGTCCCCATGCCATGACTGTCCTCAACACCCTGTGCGGTGCAGGGTACCACTCCCAGTGAGGATGCCACCAAGGGCACAGCACAGCACCTCTTGCCCCGCGTTATGTCCAGCAAAAGGAGCATCCACCTGGGCCTCTCACCGTGCTCCCGCATGGTGGGCTCTCTGGGAGCAGTGAGCTGTCTGACACAACAGAAGTAGTATATGAAACATCTACCCCCAGCTCATATTGGCAGGGGAAGGAGGGATCAGCCTCCAGAGTGCAGACTGTGTCAGTCGGAAAATGTGCTAACTCCCAAAGAATGAGCAGCTCAGCTCCTGGCAGTTGATGTCAGCTGCTCCTGACTTCTCTTGCCTCAGGTGAGTTGATTCATGTGTTTTATAGATGTGAAGTATGAAAGATGCTATTGTTCCTTAAAGATCTCCACAGGATGCAGCTTCCTCTCTGTTTAGTCCTGTCCTTGCCTCCTTACCAATGGTGCCAAATCACAACTTTGCAACACAACACTGCCAGTTTTTGAGAAGCTCAGGTCCAGGTCGTTCCTTGACTGACCCTTATTTTCCTCCTCCTGAATCCAACTAACCATACATGAGCATACAAGACCACAGGAGAAAAACTGAAGGCAGACCAGGCTGGTGTGGATAATGAAGAGAGAATATGCATTTTGCCTCCAGCAAGAGGTTTTCAGTTCAGATCAGCTGCCTCTGACTGGAGTAGATGATTCTGGTACAAGAATGGGATGCAACCCACAGTAAACTGAGGTAAGAAAAACCTGATGGTAAATTTACTGGCTGCTTCAAGGACAGACTCTACCCAGCAATTAACAACCCACAGCTCTCAGTACCAGAAAATCAACTACTGCACCACTTGAAGAGTAGCACATGTACATACATGAAAATACTAAAAGGGAGCTTCAAAAGACATGCCGGGGAGAGGGAGGAGGAGCTGGAGGCTGAGTGCTGCCCAGAAAAGGAGCCTACAGCAGTTTTTGTCTCGTTGCTTTTGCCAGTTGCCTTCCATAAACAATGTTTGGGAGAAAAAGCCTCCATAAATGTCAACAATTGCAGTTTATTACATGATCCATGACCTATTTGTATACTGACTAAATTTCTTAATTATATTTGCCTTTAGATGGTAAGAACTATACAAAAAATTGGTAGCTTTTGTGAAGTGAGCAAATTACTGGCTTCCGGAGCCTTCCGAACTGCTCAGCGACTTCTGGCACAAGCTCATTCAAGGAGGAGTATGGAAAAATGAATACGTTTGTGAGAAAGAATGTCTATCATCTGATCTTGCTGGATTTCTCCAAAGCAGAGCAAACAGCCAAGCTCAGGTAAAGCTCCAGAGCACGCCTTCCTAGGGCACTGAAGAGGGAGAGAATTCAGCTGGTTAACTCGTATAGACTAGCAGCTAGAAGGTTTTACCAATATTTTAAAACATGCTGGGAGAAGCACATCAATCTGTCTCCACTAGACCAATGCTGGTTAGCTCAGGGGTCTGCAGCCTTTCAAGGCTGGCACCCGGGGATGTTCTTTCTCCTTGCATCAGAGAATATCGTTGCCAAGAGAAACTAAGTAAGTTCTTGGAGAAGCTGCTTCTGCAAGGGGTAACATGCTGCAGACCCAATGATCAGTAGTATTTAGGTCTGGGCAAGCCAGTGGCATCCTGCTCCTGTTAAGTTCTATTGATCATAACCCTATGCTTCTTATTCCTTATTTTATTCAATGCAGACTTATTTTACAGGACACAGAGAATTAACAGAGTTAGACTGCAAAATGTTGGTCATTGAAAGACTTCTTAAAAGCAAAGTTAAATAACTAAAAACTAAAAAATATTCATGAACTGACTTTTTGGCACCAAATTCAAGTTTACCTCACAAATTAAAGAATAGTAAGTTGAGTAAAATAATACCTTCATAGAACATAATAATTAAGCAATTTAAACAATAGAAAGCTGAGCTGGACATATTTTAGCTGAAGATGGGAACAGCAATGTAACACCCTTTCCTGTATAAAGGTCATTTCATTTGCCACTCCAGCTTATGTGGCTGATCATCATAATTCTACCATTTATTATAACATGTAAAAAAGATTTAAAAAAGAAATTAGGCACTTGTAGATTTTTCATCGAATCCAGAATATGCAGTTAATTATTGTTAAGAGGTTCATTGCATTCCTAAAGTGCTGTTCACTCCCTGCCTTCAATGCTTCCTGCCTGGGCTGCTCAGCTTCTTTACATTCCAGCAATAAACTTTGCTAACTTGTCCTCTGTACCAGTGTCCCCAAATTCTGGAGAGGAGTCTCATTCTCCCTCTTGAGTTGGGAGTTCCTTCCCAATTCAATTTACAGTTGAATTTATACTTCTAAATCTCCTCAAGTAAATTTTTATTCCTAGAAAGATACACACACACACAAAACGTCCATTAAAAATTTAGGGAAGAAAGATTTATAAGATTTTTTTTTTTCCCAACGTGAAAATCCCACTTGCTGCATTCTAAGCTCTCAGCATTTTAAAGGGTCTTGTTGCAACCTGTTTGTGGTTCACCTCTAGTTTTTTGGAAAGTAGTAGCTAATACACACAAAATATAAGACTACTGACTAACTAGCACAGGATCAGGTATCTCCAGGGCATGAGTGAGCTACAGCCAAGCATTAATCTTCAGAAATAGCAAGCATCAGCCTTCAGGAACTGAGTCCCCCATGATCAATCCATGCTAAGGAGCACTTAGAGGAGCCAAATGGCATTAGCCGCTTCTCAAACCTCAAATTCAGAAATGCACTGGTTTGGGAGGTGATGTGCAGACTGTTTCCCCCCAAATCTTTTCTCTCCCTCCTCCATGCTCAGCTCTGCAGAGCTCATGGAGTTACTAGAGATATGTCTGCAAACACAGAGGGAAGAACGGCCAGGATTCTCATTTCCATGGTGAACTGGGTATTTTTACCAGCTTTATTTCCTTTTCTCTGCTCTATACTGGTAAACGACCTTTCCAGTAAAGCCTTTATTTGTGAAGGGTGGAGACATTTGTTTTAACAGCCCTTGCAGAGACTATTTCAAAAACACAGCTTTCTTGCTAGTTATGTTGTGTAAACAGAGAAAAAGGATTCCCCTATCACTACTTGACTTCAGCTGTTAACAAGTAATCCACACCTTCACGAAGCCTTTTGTGAAGAAAAGGATAAAAAAGTATTACTATTCAAACAACCACCTGATCACTGTTTGAGCTCTTCTGTTCTACTAAGCTTGTGTTCACCCACCTGAGGCCTCTCAGAGAGTATACGGAATCAAGGGAATTTTTTTAGGCAGGTAACACTCCAAAATAGTCAGAGAAAGTATGTGTGTCTTCTTTGAAAGGAGAAAGCAGAAAGCCGCCGGCAATGGCTCTGCTAATGTCCTTGCAGCTGCACCGTGATGGATCACACTTTCCTTTCCAGCATCCCTTTTCAGTGAAAGCCCTTAAACCCACAGCAGTCAGAACTGACAGAGATTTTTGTGTACGTGTGTGTATAACAATTTTTAAAAAATGAAGCTGTTAGAGAAATTCAGTAATGCTGTTTGGGGCTGGGTACATAGTTCTGGGCAGTACTTTTTGCTGCCCTAAAGGGAGATCTGTCAGGAGCTGCACCTCCAGCCACAGATGCAGAAGTCACCCCAATGCAGCGCAACACTTCAGATTTGTTACCACATGCCATGAAATAATGTAAATTCACTCAAAAGCAGACCCGAGAAATCTTCATAAATCTGCAGAGAAAGGAGAATTTTATCAGCAACTTTTGGGTGGAGTGCTAGAAGACCCCTGAAGAACAAAACCACATAGGTTCAGTGCACGTTCCAGGCAAGCCCATCCAGCTGTGAGCACCTGCACAGAACTGTTGCAAATCAAGGAAGCACTAGAGCTCGAGCAGAGCAGCTTCACACCATGCTTCATGCACAATGGATGAAAGACTCAGACCACCAAAACACACTCAAATCCATTTGGAGAAGAGCTGCTTGGTTTGTAGCAAGGCAAAAGAAACTAGTCCCTTTTCATCTGTGTATTTGAAGTCTGTCAAGAAGCTAAAACGTCACTCTCCACACCCCCAAAGATGCCAACCTGATATAACTCCATTGATTTTGATGAGGCTTACAGGACTGCTACTGAAGCGGGAACTTGGCATTCCTGATTCCAGCAGTAAAGCTAACAGTTCTATGAGTCTCAAATGCTGAAACAGTATTACATGCACCCTGGGCATATGAGAATGATCTGGAACATCCATCCCAGCAAGACCCATCACAAAAGTGCTTTTATAGTTCAAACCAGGATTTGCATGTGGTCTAGCCTACCCTGTCTGGCGCCCCATGAAGGCTGCACCCCCTGGTTCCCAGCCCTTGGCAGGCTGCAGGCTGCCAAATTCAGGTTTCATCGTCCCTGCATGGTGCTTGTTCCTTTTGGCAATGCTCATTCCTTTTGAAATGTATGTAGAATGAAATATATGAAAAGAAGGGGAAAAACCTAGGTATAAGGTGTCTCTAATATGCCCATTTACTGGGTTTATCTAACATATACTTCTTTTTCTGGTCCAGCCACACAGGGAAGATACAGTAACATGCTCATGCTCCCTAACAGCCAGCACAGAGCCAGCAGTGAGTGAACGTGACAAGCTCCCTAGCCCCACATTATCCCTATTAAAAACCTGCCCTGTCACAAGGACAGTGAAAACTTTTGGAGGCCATACATGCCTGCTTCATTAACCAGCATATGCCTTGACCTGAGCTTCACAGGGAGCAATAGGCTGCTGGGACTGACTTAAGACTCTGCATCTAATGCTTGTGTGTCCTTGTGTACAGAAGAGGGAACAATGCCTCTTACCATACCGCTCTTACTCAGCATCTGTATGCACTACCTCAACTGCCTGATCATGTAGATAAGCGGTGGAAATGTCCCAAAACAGATGCAGCTTGCAGAACTTCCCTTGTTCAACTTTCACCCTATTGCTTGGTGAAAGTTGCATTGCATATTGTGGACAGGAGGCTGGTCTATTCACAAAAGCT
The DNA here is from genome assembly GCF_009829145.1 of Chiroxiphia lanceolata. Taxonomy (NCBI): domain Eukaryota; kingdom Metazoa; phylum Chordata; class Aves; order Passeriformes; family Pipridae; genus Chiroxiphia; species Chiroxiphia lanceolata. The sequence continues at coordinate 15,768,892 of NC_045641.1, forward strand.
CCTTCAAATCTGAAAAAAAAAGGTGTTTTTCAAACTATCTTATTTGTCTGTAATATTTGCTGTATGAAGTGGTAAAACAGTACAGCAATGCTCCTACGGCTATCGTAAGCAAAGGCTGGAGGCAAAAGAACTCACATTATGGAGGCTCAAAGCCAAAATGGGAGAAAACACTTTGGTTTTTCACCCGAAACATTTTAGATGCAATATATCAATTTTCTTCAAACCATATCTTGGCTATCATGTCTTCAAATTCATATAAAAATCATATAAACAATAATAAATCATGATCAGTCTGAATGACAGCAAAATTGCACACTGAAAGCCTACAGCATCTCCATTTATTTCTACAGGCAAATTCTGAGCCAATAGTCTTTAAAACCAAGTTTACAATTGTTCAGAATTATGTAAATAATTTGGAAGATCATCATACTGAGGTCACTTGTGACAGAATTTACTACATTGACATGGACTGTCTAACTATTTATTTAGATCTACACAAGATCCCAAAATAGACACCTCTACTGCAGTTTTAGAAAAAATGCCAAAGTGAATGAAGAAGAGATGTAGCTGATCCAGTACCCTCTGACACCTGCAGCCTCTCATTGCCCCTACTCCCAAATCTCTGCTGTAGCAGCTTCTCCTGGATTATTTCAGTCCTTTTATTTCCATTTCCTTGTAGAGACTCCCTAATAGCAATTTCAGTTGCTGCCAAAATACAGAGGCCAGTTCTGTGTTCTGGACTGGTCTCTGTCGCTTTGAGGCTGAGCGCTGCCAGGAATACTCCATAGAGGCCACTGAACAAAAGCCACTGAATAATAATTAATTGTTCTATTAAAATATAACATGCATAATCTGTTTCATTTTTAATTATCCAAGTAGTAACTGTAAAACAACTGAAAGACCAATTATTTTCAATTACTTTGATACTCTATAAACCCCTGAAAAAAAACCAGACAGTGAACTAAAAATTGATTAGCAAGCGAAAAGAATAAAGTTTAGATTCTATTGTTTGGTGTAAAGAGAGAATTGTAATTACGTAAATGAGTTTTAATTTGTATCCATTTGCACAACAATTTAAGTGCATTAAGAGATTTTTTCACTGAGTTTTATTATACTGTTTTAAATCTTTAATGGAACTGCAATGGAAAAAGTGATTGTCAAGATCAAAAATAAGTGAAGGAATTCAAACTGGCATGATATCAATAAAAGTCTTAATCCAGCTCCCAATGAAAACAATAGGAGTTTTGGCACTCACTAAAATGGAAGCAGATCTGAGCCTAAGTGCCTGTGTTTTAGGACTTTGCACAATTTCCCTCTAGCTTTCAACTTTAATGATACCGTTCCACACATTCATTTTTTTTCCCTTGTGAATTCACACTTTCACAGGAAAATATCAGTATGTTTCACCTGAGGATTTGAGTTCTGCTGAGGAGCTAAAACATTAAGACCACAAGCCAAATACCATTCTCACATTCACAGATGCCAACATGAAGCAATCCAGTGCTTCTGACGAGGTTTACAGTACTCTGACTGAAAACAGACACATGTATATATACTTAAAAAAAAGACAAATGCTTTCACCTTTCTTAAAGCATTAAAGCTCAAATTTCTAAAATTGAATGTTTCTGGAATTATGATTTTTTTTCTTTTTCCCCAACTCCTTCATTTTAAGTTTTCACTTTCAGACTTGAAGGTGAACCAGCTGCTGAATACGATATTTTTTCATTTATTGGAATGGGATTTTGTGTTTGTTGGGGGGTTTTCAGTGTGGATTTTTTTAAAATGAAGTAATTTGGTTCACTATTTTCCATCTACTTCAAATGCTACTAAGCAATTTCTCACTCTACACTCTCTTTACAGAACTGCAAGTTGCATTGTCACATAAAATCCCAATATATGACTATATATTACATAGACATACACACACACAGAGATAGATATACATACACACATATGGATTGAGAAAAAACACAGATAAAGAATGACAGTCATATCTTTCAAGTAGTGAGTTTAATTCCTGTGTCCATCACATGCCGGCAAGCAAGAAGTTCCCCAAGACCCATCACGTATTCCTCCCTTCCCACTCTCCTCTTTCACATATTCCCTCTCTTAATAAAGCTGTAAACAGGAATCTTTATACCTTAAGAGACAGACATTTTGCCAGATCCAGGACACCAGATATTTCTCACCCAGGAGGGCTGGGAGAGAACTCCAGGGCAGTCAAGATAGAAAAACTTATCAGTTTAAGTAGGAGTGTACAACACCAGCAGCTTCCCGCAAAAAATAGCCTCCTCCTTTCCCTCCCACTCCCTCAGTTCTCACCCCCCACCTTCGAAGACTGCTTTGCTTCAGAGCCAGTTCTTGACTCTGCCCATGGTTCTTGTTTGAAGGAAGTCAGAATTAGATTGACTTGTCTATAAAAGAAAACATACTGTATTTCTTTCAGAATATAACCCCAAAGGCCCTGGGAACTCACCTTTTCAAGGCTCTGTACATCACAACTCTCTCTCCAGGGCCAGACTGCTGTTTCTCTCCCAACTGATTAAGCAGCACAGGTTTTCACTATGTTATTCAATACCACTGTTGTGAACCAGAACAAAATACACTACTTGATTTCTTTTAAAGAGGCTTTATCATGACCCAGGGCTGGAAACACTTCATGTATGTGTTTGTACAAAGTAGTCCATCACAAACTTCAAAAGACTATCACCCAGAAAACTGTGTACCTAAAAACAGACAAGTCTTCACAGCAGTGTTATCTTTAAAGTCAAAGCAGCAGTCATGCTACTTACAGTTCTGGTTCAGGCCTGAAAGACACAAAATAAAGCTTTCATCCTTTTAAGCAGCTCCTCTTCTGTTTGTACCAGGAAAAAACTTCCATAAATACCTTTAGCACATCTGCCCTAGTGCTTGCATTTAACTAGCCTAATTATCAAACAACTCCTTAGGCAAAATTTTCACACAGCTAAAGTACTTTCTAAGGGCCCAACATAATGTGCTTTTATATAGGCAAAGTCCTGTTTTTCTGCTTGGACAAAACTGCTGGGAAGAGAAAGGAGACTTGTCCAAGAAAACCTGGAAGTGTGATGACTTTGTTGATAATTCCTACAGAATTCATAGGTGAATTAAAACAATTTACTGCCTATCCAATTTGCCAGTGCTTTCTGAAAGAGAGTGAAGTTGAGACAGCACTCAACATATTCCTTTTACAACTACTGTATTTAGATTAGCCAATTTCTACTACACAATGTATGCAATGGAATAAAACAGGGGCTTAAATGCAAGGCTTCTGCTATTAATAACTCAAGAACATACAATCAGTTGTCGAGTACCTGATTTTGGATCTAATACAAGAGCAATCTCAGTCAAGTATGCTGGGTTTTTTCTCTCAGTAGCACAGAAAGTTAGTTCTTCATTCACCAAGACAGCACATCAATGAACTTTAATCGCAGGTTGGAGAAGATCATTGTTATGAACACAAAGACCTCCCAAACTGAAAAAAGTCCTCACATTTTGACATATTAAGCCTTCACAGTCTTAATATTTTTTCTGAAAGTAAATCTCTCCTTTACACACTTTTTTCTATTATTGCATTATCAAAATTAATATGCAAGTGTATAATGCCAGTGGGTTTAAACAGGAGTGCACCCCTCCAGTATGCAAGGCTGCCAGTATTCCTATTTTGGGCTTAAACAACTGTATGTATAAGAACTTTCCAGGCTTATACAGCCAGTAGTTGTGTAAGGTCTTGTGTCCCTTTTCTGGTGAAACAATGATAAATCATCAGATGTTAGCTCACACCTTTCTGCCTGATCACTTCCCAAAGCCAAGAATGCATGGAATTGCGTTCCCCCAAAACACCCAACAATGCCAAGAATGCATTGCTCCTGCCCAAAGGTTTATAAAAGCAGCACAAAAAGAAAAAAACAGAGGGCTAATATTTTGAGTTGAAGACAATGACTGGTGACCAAAGGGGACAGTTACATTGTCCCATGTGCTGCAGCTGGGAGATTGATACTCTTCTGGTCTTAGAAACCTTCACACCTCTTAGGAATTTCACTGCAAGGCCTAAACTGTGACAAGCCAGGGCCCATGCCAGAGGAGTCAACTCAGGTCCACCCTGGTAAGAGTTACTTCTCACAGAAGCTCTACAATTGCCCCTGGTCTTGGTCTAAGCAGACAAATACCATTAAGTAAGCAAGGCCTGTATGATCAAGCTGTTACTCGAAGCTCTTTTACTGTCATACTCTTCAAAGCAGCAAGATCATCACTAGCATGAGAAGTCAAGCAGTGTTTTCCCTCCAAGCAGCTCCCACCGGCACCGCAGGAGAAAAGAAACGGGCACCTACCTGATGAGCTGCCCCAAGCCGCCCCAGGCCATCTATCTGCCAGTGACGTGTTCCACAGAATCTTTCATAGTTTTCACTCATCATCTTCAGATGAAAACACTTATTCATCAAAACAGCAAAATACAACTGATGAAAGAGTTCTCTATTAATAATTGAAAGCAGTACATGGCACACCATTAAAGTTTTTACATAACTTCCTCTATTATGTTGTTCAAATAATCCTATTTCAATAGATAGAAGTTTAAAAAGGGAATTTATAGATTACTTCTTTTTTTGTTTGCTTTAACAGAGAGGGATTCCTGCTGTGAAGGAGAACATATTTTTGTCTTTCTGTTATCTTTTACTTTTCTACTTTTCAACACTGCCTGACACAGAGTCCTCACCCAATACTTTGGAGAGTGCAAAAGTAATGATATAAAAAATCTGTTTCCCTTTTGGGAACAAGAACCACCATAGATATTTCTGTGGCACAAGGAATGAATCTTTTATATGACAGTTGCACTATGCAGAAGGTACAGTAGATTTGGTGTCTACTGTATTCCTTACAGAATACAACCTTACATACAAATTTGGTAATATATACTGCAAAGCAAACATACCAACACAGTGAATGAATCCAATCACGTCTGCAAGTCCGGCAGTAAATCATCCGAGCAGATGTTATATAGTTAATTACGAGTATGCTTTTTCTCTGTTTTTCTCTGAAGACCAAGGTAAGATCGAAATAAAAATGCTACTCAAAAGGGCACAGCCTCTGTAGGCATTAATGGTCTACAGTGCTGCAGGTAACTATTTGTCAAGAATTAAACAAAATTACTGAGTTGGTATTTACGAATAAACATACCATGGACAAATTTTCAGCCAATGAACAAAACAACACACTGTGTAACCCTCAGGATGTGACTTGGGAAGTAAAGGTGACTCTAATGCTGGAGATCTAATGGCTATCCGAGCCCTTCATGGGCTCACATCCTGCCATAGCATTTCCAAGCACCCTTTCCTCACCACGGCATGTGCTACAACTCTGGCTGCAATAGTCAAGTGGAGAATGCAAGTCAGGCAGCCCGGCTTAGACTGCAAACCAGAAAGGACTCAGTGAGATAAGGAGGCAGATCCTGATTCCACACCCCATGCAACCAATACTTAAATTATTAGAAGATAAATTGTTAAATGTTGTAGGCTGATCCGGTTGCTCTGAATCTTTTCAGTGCACCAAATGAGTTACATTAAGGAAGCAAACCACATGTAATTTGTTATTTTGTAAGGAGAGAGTACTCTTCCCTCACAGGACAAAACCTTCACCTGATAATTCCCATTCATCTCCTCTCTCCCAGGTTTGCTTTTTGTGGCTCTCCTGACCTGAGGCCAGTGTAACTGCACCACCAAGGCTACACCCAGAGCACAGAGTAGCATCCTGGTCAGAGCCAGTGCAGGGGAGCACACACCAAGATCTCCCGTTCCCCTGGCCTGCAACTTCAAAATCATCATGTGAGAAGATGCACCTTCAAGAGTCAGAAGTTGAGAATCCAGCTCTACAACTTTATAGCAACAAACAATAGAGAAATATACGGGGCAGAAATACATCTTTCAAACAAAAAACCCAAGACACTCAATGAAGAACAACCAAAAAAATTTAAGAAAACCCCATGAGCAATGAGTGTACAGCATGTAACTACAGCATGTAACTCCCTCCTTCAAGCTGTCTGCAAACACAACATACTGACATGAGTTTTGTCATCAGAGGTTCTTGTCACTCCCTCTGAAAGAAAATCTGATAAAAGCTGCTGAATGCATTATATGTAAACAGGCTTGAAAGGAGAATTTTGCTAATGAAGTCTATACTGATTAATGCCCAGTTAAGATCCCTAAAGTAAGGTGTGCTTACAGACAGCTGCTCTCCCTCATTGGAGTGCATACTCTGCTCTTCTGTTACAAATCTCTTCAGATCCCAACATGCTAAAATGCGCCACAGAACAGACATTATTTACAGCAAAGGATTAGGTTAGTTAATTTATCAGTGTTAATTTAGAGGCATTTATTTGTTGAAGTAGTAGCACATTTAGTCCATAAGCTTACCGTGAGAATGTGACCAACACCAGAGTTGTTTAACTGGTCCCTCAGAGCACAGCAAACTGATCTTTATCTTGCTCTTCACCAAGTCAAAGGAAAAATTCCCATTCCCTGGAACAGTGCAGGTTCCAGCCCATACCACAGTTCTAGAACTGTGATCAACCCTTCACACCACATCTGTACTGTGAGTTCCTGAAGTTTAATGAATACTCTTGGCATTCAGATAGAAAATCGCTTTATCCAGGTTTGCTAAACTTCAGGTATTAGATTTTGGAAGGGTCAATATTTGTTTTTACATCAATGAGAATCTCCCATGAGATAATTAAATCACTTGCTTACTCATGGTGTGCAGTAATGTACACCTGGTAATTGCCATACTGCCCATTGGAACAAAGTATTGCTTAATACATGGCAGAATTAGGCCCCAGGACTCTATTAAAATGCAGCACAACTGTTAAGAGTGTGGCTTTCTCATAAGAACACGATTTTAAAATGAAATTGCAGCAGGTTGGGAAATCTTGTATTAAGGCAATTAAACATTCACTCATTAAAGTGTTTTGAGTTTTTTAACCTAAAAAATTAAAAACTGATACCTGTGAAATCACAGGGCTCCAGGTGTCAACACATTCAGAAAGCCAGTAAGTGTGCTTGCTTGCAAGAATTTCACATCATAAAAAAAGTGCTAATGTTGTCTCTGGTACTCTTCTCTGCCTAAGGAACCTGTTTTGCCATCCTGACCATGACATGACTGCTCGATGGGCAAAGAGCAGCTCAGAGGGAGGAGGAAATGCACAGCCTTTGTGCAGGAGGCACCCGCAGCCCTTTGAGGTTGGACAGTGATTTCTGCCGATGAAAACCTCCTGGAAACCTGAGCATCAATTTTACCAAGAAAGGGCAGGAAAATGCAAACTAGGAGTCTACAATTACCAAAACGATTTTATAATATGAAATGTCCATACTTAGAATGAAAACAACTTTTTACCTAAAAAAGGAAAAAGGAGATGCTGAAAGGCCAATAATTCATATGCTTCATGAATTTGTTGGCTGTGTGGAATCCAACAGACTAACACAGCAAGTCAAAACTTCTTGTGCATGAGTCAGGATTTGATTCACAGTCTGACTTTTTAAGCCTTCTAATGCACTCATTACATCCTCAAAGCCCTACTAAACCACTCTCTGCTCACCATAATTTGGGCTAAATATAAGAACAAGGCAACATGGTTGTTCTTTTAATAATACCATAGTTTATGTCATTGCCTTAAAAAAAGTTTTAAATCATTTGAGAGAAACAGATATTAGTACATTCACAAATAAATACAGAGAGACAATTTATACAGAAAAATACATAGAGGAAATGTAAGCCTGAACACTATTCAGAACTGGGCCATCTGCACATCACGGAAAACAGACTGAACTAAAGCTACAGTAAAACAACAAACCAAACTCTCTGTGAGCTACAGCTGCAATCCTTTGTCTTCTGTATTTGGGTACACAGAAGGATCCTGCTCCTAGATCCCATCCATACCCAGTGGGAAAGAAAGAAGCCCCACAAGGGTGCACTAGGAATTCAGTTAGCAAGAGCTATGTTAGCCCTGGCAATATCAGCAGAAGCATAGGAAGGAAGTTTAGGAGAATACTGGGGATCTGAATACATGGGAGGGAGAATCTTGTTTTATTCTGCAGTTAACTAGCGAATGTCACCTACCCTCAGGGAAATAGTAGTCAAGATAAGGCACCCATATTTTCTGTTAGGTGAGCTCAAAGGGCTCAGGTAGGAAAACTCTACTGACCTCAGCAAATTTGCAAGAGGATTATAGAACTCCCTCATCTTCTTGATCCCATGACTTGAGTAACTGAAGTGAATTGTTTGAGCCAAGCCAGAAAACATAGCATACTTTCCATAGTGAAAAGAATCACAAATTCACCTGACTTCGCATCTAATTTGGGAGAAAAAAATACATAACTTATCCACTAAAAAAGTTTTTGCCTCATTTCTGAGGCACAAGTTCCACAGAAAAATGGAAAAGATCCACTCCAGATAGGGCAGACCTGGCTCCTGGTTGCTCTCTCTTCACACCATCCCTGAACTGTATCTGAAAAAGAGAAGCACTGATAACAGCTATCAATCACAGATTATTTGAATTATGCTCAGCCCAAGGAAGCTGCATTCCAAAAAAGGACAAACTACACTTCAGAAAGGAAGGGAGAGAGACCTTGTATTTCACAGTAGATCTGCCTAAAGCACAGCTTGGTGCATCCTACTCCACATCCACTCTGCAGCCAAAGCCCCACTGACTGCGAACCCCATTCCTCTGTCTTCCTACCAGTGCAGTGAAAGTCTTACCCTCTCCTTCAGGAATCTCCTGATTAGAAGGCATATTCCATCAATGCACCTTTGAAAAAGTAATTGTACCCTAAGAAAGATGATAAGTCTATTACATTTGTTTCCTCTCTTTTTCATGTCGCCACTGCAAATGTCACTTGAAGTGCATGCACCAAGAGCAAATTGTGCCTCTGATCTGTCCAACAACCTATGATGCAGGTATAAAATAAAATCACGAAACACCAAAGAACTCCTTGATTCCCTCAAGAGATCACACAAAAAACCGCCATCTAAATAAACAAATAAAATTACCAGGACCTCAAATACCTTTCCACCAGTAAACTGCAGTATAGAACAAAACCTGGACATTCTGGAGATTAAAGGCTTGACACGGAAAAGTCCAAGTTTTCCCTATCTAATGATCTTTGTGGGAGAGGCCTGTACCCAAACCCTTCAAAATGAGACAATGAATTTTCTGCTTTTTATGAGTACTCTCATACTGTCTGTGTGTATGACTTAAAACCATAGCTGGTGCAGCACTGCCTAAACATACCAGACTGGCCAAGAGAAAAGTCAGAGACAGCCCCAGCCCCAAGGTGTTTACATGCATTTGAAATCCTTAATGGAGCTGCCAGACAGTGCAGAAAAGATTGACAGATGTTCCTGGTGGCATAGCAAGAACAGTTAATCCGACAGGGAGACAAACACGTGAGACGTTGGAAGCCTAATGGTATTACTGTACAAGCAACTTCAGCATTTTAGGTATGCAAATCACAGCAAGTGCACAGCTCTCACCAAAATAATGATTCTTATAAGAAAAGATCTCAACAGAGGAAAATGTTACAAAATCCCCAGGCAGGAAAAATCCATACAAAAAGAAGACAGACAACAGGGTCTAGACTGCTTACCAAAACCAGTCTGTCCTCTTAAAAATTAATTGAAAATGGTAAAAGTCAGCTTGTTACAATGAAATCTAGCACCACATAGGAAAGGAAGTCAAACTGTTTACCTGGTCTTGCAAACCTCTTCCTCCCCAGGCAGTTAGAGTGAAGTTAATGAAACTGTTCAAGGTAGGGAGGATAGCTCACCCAGGGAAGAATTTGTGGTGTCAGTGCCCAAAGAGATGTTTATGAGTTTGTATGACAGAGTTTTTAGAGCTGAAAATTATTGTAATAAGCTTCATTGTCTCTGTGCTATACAGAGAACTGACCTGTTTATACCTGAAAACTGTCCTACCACTTGCAACCAAATTGCAAGTATTCTAGTGTTTTGGGCAGAAAAAACAAATGTGGTTGACAGCCATGATGAATCATGCCAAATATCTGTGCAAATTTATTCTCATTATCACCATTCTAAATCGTGTAATTGCAATAGTTTATTTGCCAACAGTTTCTCAGACCAATTTATTTTGAGAGTCAGCACTGGAGAGTCTGCTTTCTGCAATGATGGGTAATGGCAGAAGTGAGTATAAGCTGCTGGTATCTACAGGAAAACTGAAAGAGCTCCACCAAAAAATACAATTACACTGGTATTTACCTCTATTAGCACAAGGACCGCTCATGTAATTCAGCAAGAGCATAAACAGTTTTAAGATAGTTTTACACGCAGATAAAATTTTTTTCATAGGACAGATTTTCTCTAATGCAGACAAAGTTACTAACATAAGAGTGATATTGCCCAATATCTACTATTTTAATTTTGATGGTATAAAACTAGGATATTTTGGGTGTTCTTTCCGCTAAAGTGGAAAGTAATGGAAGTAAAGTAATGAATAACTGTTCTGAAATTCCTAGTCCAAAGCGATGTGACATTATAGGAACTAGAGAGGACACACAGACAGCATTGGAACATTTACAACACAGGAGAAGAGTTTCTTTCTCAGAGTATTCAAGTGGAAGAGATAGGAGATTTCTGTTTTTACAAATGTGACAGTTGTTCAAAAATTACAAGACAGGAGCAAAAGATTTCCTGTAAAGTCAAACACCTCACAATGTCATAACAGCACTGCAATTTCGCAGGCTCTAAGGCTTCACACCCCAGACTACTCAAACCTCTTCAATATGTTTAATGCCCCAAGTCACACAGACTATGCTGGGCAGGCTGTGGTCATACTTGCAGCCAAATCCTGCTCACCTCCCCAGAGGGAACAGGCCTATGGAGTCAGCAGGACACTCTGCGTGACTTAAGGCTCATGGGAGCTGGTTGTAGCAAAGTGATGGCATCCATTGTAATGTGAGCAAATGTAAAGAGATGCATTTTAGAGCTAAACCACATAAGACACATTATATGATGCAAGGTAACCAAAACATACTGCCAATGGATAGGAGACAGGTTGTTTGGGAAAAGAAAAGGCTAATGGAATTCTTGGCTGGACTAGAAAAGAACCCTTTATGCCACAGTACAAGGCCCAGTGAAACTGAATCTGGCCTATCATCTCCTTCTGGGGCTGTGATCCCACAGAGGCACACAGCCTCCACCTGCTACACCACTCTGACTGCCTTAACCCACACACTTGCCTTGGGACATCTCTCCTCACAGCACCCCTCAAGCTCTGTCTGCAGCTCCTGAAGTGGCACAAGGAGAGCGTCTTCAAAAGCTCATTGTTGGGCCCTGCTGAATCATACTCACTTTGGGAGCTTCCCACAAAAGCAAAAAGGGAACTGAGAAAAAAATGGATGCAGGTTTAACTGCATTAATTCCTTTGTTTTCATTCCTGATGCCACCCAAAAGAGACTGGCTGTACACCCCGTGCCTGAGACCAAGAGCCAACACAGTGTGCCACTGCCAACCTTTTTTGTCCCTTTGGCCTAGGGGTAAGACCTCCACTGTTGGCAACAAGCTGCCATCTTTTCACTGTAAGGGCTGAGAATCCGCTCAGAGCCATCACACAGATTTTAAACTCAGGCAGGCAACAATGTCTTGTGTTTTCATTAACTGCATAGGTGCTGGTGTATTTTCTATTTAAGTGCTCAAAGAATAGAGGTAGAGAAGACCTGAACCCTTCCATACACATGAGAAGAAGAAAGGACTGCTCTTAAAACCCTGAGCAGAGCTTGGAGCGTCTGAACCACATCGGAGGAGGGCAGAGTGCCAGCAAGGGGGACAATCCCAGCATCTGCACCTCTTCCACTTCCCTTTCAACCAGTGCAAAACCAGCCCCTTCCCCTGGTTAAACTCACGCCTTGAATTCAACATTGAACAATGTGATACAGAATAGATACATGTGGTCTATGGATACAAATTCCTCTGAAAAATAGAGTTATTAATGTAATGTAACAATGAATATAAGACAAAGTATAACAGTAAATGAAGTAATATTATCATGTCTCCAGTGCTCTGGCCCCAATTTCTGTTACTCAGTGACACATCTTTTTCAAACAGTTAAGAAAAAAGTCCTGACTAAGAACAACCTCCTACAGGCAGGTGATCGCAACCTTTCAGGCTAAAGCATGTTTATTGTCAGATCCTGGAGAAACTTACAGTTCATCTGCGGTTTTGTTGCTGTGACTACGCAGACAAAGACTTGAGCTCCTTTTCTGCAAGTTCAGCCTGTAGCTCAGGGCATTCAATACGTTAATTCTGCTGGGGCCAGATGAGTGATACCCTGGAGCAGATACAATCTGGCTGCTACCGATGAAAGACTCATTAAAATTTTCTTGCTGCGAACACACAACTGCAAGAACAATTTTGAGTGACCTTATACCTCTGCAAATGGCCAACGGCCAAACTCCTACCACTGTGCATGACCCTTGTACCAGAGCTAGAGAAAACAAATTTAACAAGACCATAGCTGCAAGGGAATATGCCTGAAACTTCAAAATCTTCTCAACGTTTCCCTCACTGTGAGGCAGAGGGATTTGCTTTCATGAAGAACAAGCCTCCGCTTCATCCGCCTTGTATCAGATAACCTTTACATCCCGACTCCCGGAGTTTTGTCTTCTCTGGGAGCTGTGAAAATTCCTCCAGAGCAGTGGCCGCGGTCAAAGATCGCATTTACAAGCGGACCGCGATGCTGCCGGTAACCACAGTAACGGGGCACCCCCCCCCCCAAACCCTCCCCGAGCCCCCTGGCCCCTCCAGTTGATGAGTAACTCGGGGACAATGGCTGCACCCAGCGCTCCCACAGGTCCCTAACGCGGCCGGGGAACGGGGAATGAAAGACTGCAGCGTGAAACTAGCCCCAGGGAAGGGGGACCAGGGAAGTCTTCAAGCTAAAACGGCATCTGGAGAGAGACCTGTAGCTGGTGGGAGCCATCATAAAGGGAATATTAAAGCAAATTTTGCTAAATGCCTTTATTATTCTTCCTAAATGATTTTTGAATGAGCATTTTCAGCATGTTCTCATGTGGAGAATAACATGCAAGAAGAACCCTGAATTGAATCCATACTTTGGTCCTCCGTAACTTCAGGGCTTTCGCGAAGAAAGGGCAGACAAAAAATTGTTCAAAACATTGTTTCAACTGTCAGTTCATCTGTAGCAACTACTTTGCCAAGTGTAATATCAAGGCCAACCATGTTATGCTGCTTTAAAAATCTGTTACCAAACACATTTCAATTAGCCTACTATTTCTTAAATATTTAAAATCAGCTGCCTATGTGACAAGAAAAACTTTTCTATGAAAGTAGTAATCCAGCACCTGCTGCAGCATCCCAAGAGCAAGAAAAGGCAGAAACCAGTCTAAGCATGGCTGTGTACTGAAATGACAAAACTTGTCTCCTGCTATCTTGCAAGCTTGGTGACTCTCCTGTGGATTTTCCTCACCTGATGAGATCCTGTCAGGCTACAGCCTGACATCCAGGCAAGGATGGACAACCCGGAAACTTGAGGTGGTGCACATATTCCCTTCCAGGCTGCTGAGGCAGCACAGGCACATGATGTAGACAGGGCAGTGCAATAGGATCTGTGAGGTGAAAGTGCAGGGGCTGACAACCTCTCTGTGTGTATTTCAGGGTTTCCTGGTCTCGCCTGCTCTGGCTCTGTCCTGAGGACTGGCTGACAGTGTTTACAGTGCAGGCTCTGGACAAGTTTCATCTGGGAGGAGCCCAGTTCATGCACTCCCAGGCGACAGCACTGAGCACATCAAAGTGGAGCAAGTGGAAATGATCAGCAGATCTGCTTCAAAAGCACACTTATGATCTGATCTAAAATGCTAACCTAGATGCACCCACGGTAAGCCAGATTTAAACTACACTGCAGCTTTGCCAAACTTCCCAGACATCCTGATGCAATACAAAAAAACAGCCCCTGTTTCTCACTTAGATGGATTTTCCCATACTCACAAACCCTGAAGTCACTACTTTGGAACTGATGAACTCTCATGCAGGGGATGAAAGTAAAATAAATGGCTCCCAGGTCCTGCTCCTTTCAAGTCGATTGCAGAAGTCCCTTTGACTTCAGAGACAACAATAAGAACAATAATAGGTTCTCATTAGGCCTGGTTCCCAGCAGGGCTTTGGGTACTTCCAGAAATAACAAGATCTTCCTAAAGGTCTCTTGCTTTGTCTCTTCCTTTAATCCCAACAGGATTGGAATTTGGGGTTAATTTTGTTGCAGAGTAGGCATTGAAATCCAGTGCAGCTCACATCAACACCTCTCATTCTGCCACTGCCTCCAAACATCTCAGGATTAGACCTTTCTTATTGAGCAGCCAGGTAAAAAAGTGGGTTTCTAACAGATGGCCCTCGGTTAGCCACAAGTTTAGCTTTCATCTAATTAATAGTCCTTGCATGTGCATGTGTTATGAAGGAATTGAAAGTAGGTGTATGGAATAAAGCACATCCGGACACTCCAAGCACTTAAAGATATAATTGCCAAGAGACTTCTACAACCTCATCCCACCTCCTGTGCATATTTTATTCCTAATTTAATTATCTTCCAATCTTTTTCCAGATTATCCAGCACACATTTCTCTTCACTTTTTATAGCAAAGACCCTTTCCTAGAAACATGTGCCTCCTCATCTTATTTTGGTAAACAAAAATATAGCACTGACATAACAGTGATTCAAATAAATAATTACATCTCTCTATAAAAAACCTCTAATACTGATTCAATACTGTATTTCTAGATTTAGTATAAAAACAATCTGTTCATATTCTCAACTCTCTTTTTTGTATCTGCATACAATTCTGTCCAGGGCCAAACACACTGATCATACATTTGAGTTTGCCTGCTCTAGAGACAACAGTTAAGTCCCAACCTTTTTTAGGTCTTTTCAGGTAAAAGACCAAACTTCTATGAGGAAGGATTTCCCAGGCTGTGCTTTTCAAGCCTGCTCAGAGCAGGTCATTCAGAGCTCAGTTCGAGTGTCTTCCTCAAATCTTTTCCTATTAATCTAGGGAGCCAAGCTGTGATCCTGGTTTAGACCTAAAAACCTGGTGCCTTGCAATAGTAAGAAATTGGAACTTAATTCCCATTGAGCCATTTCTTGTAGAAAGTAATTAAAAGAAGCATTGATACACAAACAGCACTCCAGAGTCCTATTGTTTTACAAGTGACAGAAATCTGCATTTAGACAATGAAATAGGCTCTTCAATTTAAAGAGTCCCTTACTTAAAAAAGGGACTACAAAGGTGCATCTTGCAGCCTACTTTTCCTAAGGAATGTCTATGAGGAGGTTTCAATCACTATGACAACCTCTTTTTAATGCCAATGCTTTTCTAGCCCAGACAACTCTTTCCTGAGAAAGGGCATGTTTTAAGGCTCTGCCAAAACTGTGGTTAAAAGCCTTACTGACAAGAAAATAATCTATGAGGTTACCATTTTGGCAAACATGAGTTTTTGAAAAGAATCAGGAATTTTACATTATAGCTGGCCAAAAGATTGCTTCTATAAAGGGAGACAATAGAGAGAATAAGGAAAAAAAAAAAGAGGCCAAACCAATCAGCTATAAGCATCATTTGTGTAAAATATGGGTGTTCTGGGATCTAACAGTTTCGGTACCTCATGAGTTTGTAAACCTATAAAGATGAATTGCATAGGGACAGATAACAAGAATATTACATACCTCTTCAAATTTGCATTTTATTTCAGTCCACAATAAGGATTCTTTAACATTTGTCAGTCTTTATCTGCCAAGTCATTGCTACATCTCCATCAACAAAATCAAATGCAACCATTTCTCACCATTTGTATTTACAGAGCATTTCTTGTACTATATTGCCATCTCTCTCTAGAATAAGCAGATAAAGGGTTTCCCTTTCATCAATGATTTGATGTTATTCCATAAGAATTACCTCATGGGGAATACTATAAAAGAGACTCTTCAATATTCACAGTGCAGTTCTAACCCGGTGTCAATTCAGAGGCACATTAGCTCAGTCCCCGTAAGGCTCTGCATTCCCGCGGGATGGTTTGTAGCTATGGGACCGCCCTGTTTTCCCTTTCAGCAACGATTTGAACCCACTCAGGTTCCAGCAAGTGCATTTTCTGCTTTGATTTCTGACCTGTTACTACTTTCAAATGGAAATAAATCAATACAGGTTACGTGGCACAGCTGAAACAGTAAATCGCAGTAAATCAGTGGCAGATGCTGGAGCGCGAAATGAGGATTTTGGATACTCATCCTGTACAAATGATCACGCTACCCAGAGCTTGCACGCAGCCTGCTGCAGGGGTGGCGGATCAGCACGGGAAGGAACAGGCAGAAAGCAGTTTTGTAATCATAGCCAGCACAAAAGCCTTAGCAGCTGTTGCTATTGAATCTGAGGGATGGAAAGGCTACACACACACACCCAACAACCGCTTGCACTGCAGCTGATGGCCCGAACAAAGTGTTGCAAGAATTGTTCCCTTTTACCGCGGTGGTGGTGGTCACACGTGTAGGTAATGCACACAGAAGAAGAGCACTTCAGTGTTCTACAATAACAATACTATGTTATACAATATACAGTAGTTAAAAGAAAGGAGCTAATTTTATGTTAGACACGCCTGAGTAGAATAGAGTCCTGCAGGGTAGCCTTTGACTTGCTAAGAGTGAGCCTCCTCTTCTAGAAGCAGCACATATGTTATAAGAGAAAGAGATGTTGCAAAAAACCCTACAACAATCAAAGCAGTTGGGGAAACAACTCTGTTTATGAAAGAATCCACATAAACCTGCATATCTGTGCCTTTGTCTCACTTGGATCTGCTGCTTCAGAAAACCACTGAAAGGGTCGAACTAATACAAGATCTTGTCTCATGCTACAGCCACTGTTTATGGGCTAAAATACTGGAACAATAGTGGGTCTCTCAATATTTTTACCTCAAATATAGTGGCAGTGATATATTGAGATATGGTCACACAGAGGCACACAGTAAACATGACAAATGTAGCAATATGAAGATATTTATAGACCTCTCAGAGGTCCAGTCACCAAGTAAATGGTAATACTCATGTCTCTGCCATTCTATCATTAGAGAAAAAGAAGTTAAGCTCTGAAATGTTCAGCCAATGGATCTGAGGATTTTTTTTTAGAAAGCATTAATGAATGCCTATACATTTGGCTAATGAAAATAAGCTTTGTCAGAAAAATTACATCAGTAAAGGGACAGGAAGCCAGATCTCAGTTCAAGACACAACACCCAGTTAAGGCTGTGTGTCCACAGCCCCCCTGACTGAGCAAAAAGGACCTCTGGTGAGGACCTCTGGGAGTGGGCAGGATATGCAACACTTCTCTCCTTGAGAGCGATAAATTCCTTTCCCAAAATGTAGCCTCTTCCTCCGAGGGCAGCAAAGCTATGTGAGCGTACATTTAGCTCTGGGCTATCTATAGCTTCTGTACATAGATTACATTGTCTCTCAGCTAAGACAAAGGCTGGTCCTTGTCTAGTCCTCCAGGACAGATGCTGGCCAAGCTGGGAGTAGCTTGAACATTGACAAACTCATGCATCCATCAAAGTCAACAGAGGCACAGGTGCAGACAGTCAGGCTCAGCCTCACCAGTCTGCTGACAGTGACAGAAAAAATCATCCCAGAATGCAACACCTCCCAGGCTAAAGCCAAAGACACGGGTCAATCAATCCAGAAAAGAGGTGAAAAGACAAGAGAAGCTGAAAGTCATGATGTTTGCTGACATAGTGCCAGCAGCCAGGTTATTTCTTCTGTTATGACTTCTGTCAGGATACTCTACTGGCAGAGCACCAAGCTCCACCAGCAACAAGGTATGCAGCTGGTCCTCTCAGCATCCTCCAGGAACACATGAGAAAGCTGTTGTCATATACTCAGGGCAGCTGCTGGCGATGTGTGGCTTTGGTATGTGGGAGCAGCTGGGGAACTGATGGAAATCCCTACAGTCCCCACTGCTCTGCCCTTTAACTGGCCTCTTACAGGCACCACTTAGACATTTCCCACCATAAGGTACAATAGTACAAAGAGGTTTCAACATCTTCCATTTTCTGAAGGGCGATCTCAACCTCTCCAGGAGCTAACAGTGGAGAACAGTTCCTGGTTCTGCTGATATCTCTGCTTCCTCTGTCTCCAGGGGTTTGGCAACCTAGACAAGTTCCTCCTGAAATAATCTAAAATCCAGATGTTGCAGATATTGGAATCAAGGACATCGGTTATTCAGTAGTGGATGCTTTAAATGACAATATGAGAAACAGGAGTTGTCCAGACTCCAAACTCTTGTTCGATTTGATAAGGGTTGACCCTCAGTCCTTCAATGCAACTGATGACATTTCAGGCTCTTGTGCTCCAGAAGAATTATAGCAGTGCCACATCTGAGATCTCTCAGAGCAATGCCAGCTGTACAGAGGAGGAATGTGCAATGGAGAGGACATCTCTCAGCAACAGTGAGAAGGGAACTGATGGCTGTGGAGAACTGTTACCCAGATCTCAACCACACAAGGGACCTTGCAGATGCCTCCATCACAGCTTTGCACTACTCAGAAAAAGACACGGAGCCTCATCTAGACTGCTCAGGCTTCAGAGTACTGCTCTATTTCAGTGAAATATCAATCTGGCAGAGCTCAGCCTCAGCAGAGATGGATGTCAAGTTCAGCAGCCATGACCCAGGTGCCAGTCAGCAACATGGAGGGGTCAGTCAGAAGAATTTGGTCAAAACCAAGTTTTATGATTCAAGCAAAAACAAAGGTAGTTCACAAGGCTACAGGAGCTTTGCAGTAAGTTCCCATTAAAGCTGGTAAGACTTGAATCAGAGAACTGCCAGGTTTCCTCCTGGAGCCTTTTGGAGAGATGCTGATAATCAGTTTTAATATCCAAGATGCTGATGTAGGGGAAGGTAGCTAGGCTGTAACTCTGGAGCACAAAACTAGCCCTGCTCAGTTTAAACAAAATAGGCTCCCTTTGTGAGCCCTGCCTGAGGTGGTCAGCCTCTAACAAAAGACCACTGACAGTCCTCTGGCACGATCTCAAGTAATTTGAACTTTCTGCAGCTTTTGCAGTAACACAGTTCACTTAAAGCTGACACAGGCAGGAACTTTCCAGTAATCCTCATGTTAGCTCTTATGCTGGGTTAATAATTCCCTGCTCAATCATCTGTGTCTGAGACACCACCAGTATGATTCCAGTTAAGTCTAAAAGTGGAGTCAAAAACATATATGGAAAACTTGAAAAAATTAAATAAAGCAAATGCTGTATCCCACTTGTGTGCAAAGTAAAGCAGAGTTGCTGGGTTTTTTCCTTTTATTATAGTGATTTATAATCCAAAGAGGGACCAAGATCAAGACTCTATGCCCTAAAAACATAAACACAAGAAAAACAGCAAACACTTTGCTTTTGATGTCCTTTGAACAATGCTGCTTAAGATTTTCTGCTTTTCATTTTTTGCCTTTTTTTTTTAAATTAGTAAATAGAGACAAATTTAAATCTAACACCTAAAACTAAAATGCATCCAATGTTGTTGGCAAGCTCTGAGCTCCTATTTTGGGTAAAGTTGTTCTCCGACAGGCTGGTGACAGGACTCCCAGGAGAGCCTCTCCCACAGCACCGTAAAGCTCCTAAAGCCCTAAACTCCATATGCCATCCAGATAATATTCTCATTGTTTTGGGTTTTTCTGAACCCTACAGAAAACTTATTTCTTGAGCTGATTTTGACTTAGTAAAAAAAATTCAGTGTGTACTGATTTTAGCAGAAAGAGTTCTTGTTAAAAAAAAATAAAAATTGGCCACATGCACTTACACGTAGATAGAAAGATAGATCTTTTTATCACAAAGATCTGAGCAAGGGGTCTAAGAAAACAGGCAGACACACCTGTCCCACCTCAAAGCAAAATCCTGACCAGGTAGACAGCATTGTTAAAGGAAAATACAGGGATTTTCCTTAGTGATTCAAAGGCAATTCATATAGCAATTAAAGTATTGAGTTCAGATGTGCTCATAATTAATGTGGTTATAATAGCAAAAGTATTGAGATACATAAACAAATAAATAAGCTGGCAAACAGGGTGAAACGTTTAGCTTGAGTCAAGCTCCTCCCTCGGGATGAGAGCCACAATAGTCCCTGCTCCCTGCAGCCGCAGCACAGGGGTCAGCTGGAACACAAGTCCTACGAGGAGAGGCTGAGGGAGCTGGGGTTGTTCAGCCTGGAGAAGAGGAGGCTCAGGGGAGACCTCATCACTCTACAACTCCCTGAAAGGAGGTTGTAGCCGGGGGGGGGGGGGGGTGTTGGTCTCCTCTCCCAGGCAGCTATCAGTAAGACAAGAGGGCACAGTCTTAAGCTCTGCCAGGGGAGGTTTAGGTTGGATATTAGGAAGAAATTCTTTATAGAGAGGGTAATCAGACATTGGAAAGGGATTCTCTATCCCTGGAGGTTTTTAAGATGAGACTGGATGTGGCACTTAGTGTCATGGTCTAGTAACCACGGTGCTACGCAGTGGATCAAGGGTTGGACTTGATGATCTCAGAGGTCCCTTCCAACCCGGCTGATTCTATGACTCTATGATTCTATGATTCAGCAGGTGTGATACACACACACTGCCTTAAGGTGAGCAGAGACCCTGACATCATGGGTATCTCTCCCACCCTCTCCTGGTTGTTTCCACAACCAGCAATTATCTGGAGACAGGCCCAAATGTTATCAAGAGCCAAATGGGGATAAACATCTTAATTCTGACAAGAAGCCCAGGTCCCAGCTATTCTGTATCAACTGCAGCACTGGGAGGGGAGCAAATGCTGCTCTGCACAGCTCTGCTGCCTGCTTTTGTGTTGACAATATGCAGGCTAAAATTCTGCTAACAAATACAAATAAAAATGTAAAAATACATTTGTTGCACCTGGTTCTTTATTCTTCTCTGAAATATATGACTAAGCTTTGCTCCGACCTGAATGGGAAGGCAATATAGCTACTGTTTGTGTACTGAAACAGGTATTAGCTGTATCCAAAACAGCTCAGCTACAGGCATGAGCAAAGAGAGTAACAAAAAATTAGATTGGGCACTCCACTGCCCCTCAAACAGCAGCCACCAGCAGCAGCTATCAGGGAATGACAATGTTTCTATGTCCAAAGTTTTGCAAGTTTTGTAAAGGAGTTTTAAAGAACAATGTAAACACAGTAATTTTTTTGCAGGGTAAAAAAAAAAGCTCAAAGCATGTGAGAACACTGCAGACAGTTACCACCTCTGTAACTTGCCTTTTCCCTGGAAAAGGTTTGGGCATAAATACACCCATATACAGTGGGATGCTTTTGTTTACAACCTCCTGGGCAAGCCAGGCACATCTGGAGAAATCATCTTCACAGTATATTACAAGACTAGGAGCACTCCTTGTAGGATGTGAAGACAGATGGCTAAGAGGAAGGACAAGGAAATATAAAATCACAAGAAGGGAAACAAATAACAATATAAAAACTAAAGATCACCCAGGGAGTCGATCAGACAACATGTTTTAACAGAGAACAATTTCTGCAAGTGTGTGCATCTGAATGGTGGGGACTGTGATCAGGGATTGGGGAAAGCAGCAACCGCAAAGAGGGATTAAACAAATCGAGAGATTAGGGGGCCATGGATCGTGGTACTGACTTGCCCCACGGTGAGTCAACACCATGATCGGGGGAAACCTGCAGCCCCAAAAGCCCCTAAACATCTGCCTGCTGCGAGCTGGGACAGTACAAGGAGGGAAGGACCAGTCTGTACTTGTCCTGTTTCTCACATACTTTCTTTAATATTTGTTGCTAAGCAGAGCTAGAGTGGGTATATTAGCTTGGACATCCCTTTGGCCTCATAGAATTCAGCAGGTCTGAGAAGCGATGCTTATGGCACTAAATAAAACAAGGCACCACACACACATGTAACTACATTCATAACACTGCCACATAATGCAGCAGCATTAGTCCTGGACCTACTGCAGTTTTTGGCAGGTGCAGCAGCGCCCTGCTGAGCTGGCTTGCTTGCAGGGATGGACCTGGCCTCACTGGGATGGGACTGAGCAGAGGGAGCCGTTCCAGCCCAGCCAGGCTCTGCCATTTAACTCGTGGGGCAGGCAAGCATACCTGTCTTGTTTAATGAGCCTCTGTAAATATTAACAGGGCAGGTCTTCTCTAACTTTAAATTACTTAAACATGCAAAGCAGTGGTTAAAATCATCCAGACTCTCTTCTGCTATCTGCATGGCAGTTGGGCTCATTGATCTCACACATCAATAAAAGGGCCACTTAGTTTAATTGGAGGATATATGTTAATTACCTATATGCATGGCACTGGTTGGGCAGCCCAGCCAAGTCCCAGTCCCTGGGCAGCCTCCTACCCTAAAATGAGCCGTGCCAGGAGATCCTCTTTCACTGTTTACCTGCCTCTCCTCCACACTCACTTCCCCTGAAAAAGAAGGAAGTCAGTGTACTTTGTGACTAACAAACTCACCCAAAAAGGGCGTGTTGTATCTCAGAAATTTTAATTCACTCACAGAGCAGGATACACCCAAAAAACTTCTCTGGTGAGCACTAACTTTTCCCAGAGGCTCGTTTTGTGCATATTATATTCAAGACCATGCTTTCATGAGGCTGTTCCTGTCTGCAGAGATCAGTGTGAGGGAGCCCTGGGGCTCCTTCCCGCCCAGCACAGCTCCCAGCCACCACCCCCGCTCTGCACCCACAAGAGCTCTCATCTACAGATCAAACCAGGTTCTCTGACTGTATTTCTTCTGATTGATCCCAGGGTTTGGGACAGAGTAATCCTGCTGTCCATCTGGCCACATTCTCCCTGCCTCCACCTGGCTCCTCCCAGTCCATTAAGACACAGAACTGGGACTTTATGCCTCAAGAGAGGTGGAAATCCCAGTGTGGTGAGTATCTTTAACAAAGGAATGCCAGAGAGGAGTAAGAGAGAGAATGGTGTCAAACCAAAACATAGTCCAAGAGACAGGAAAGCAGTGCCTTTCCTCATTGCACTGCACAAGCCTGGCTTCAGGGTAGCAGTTGCCACACTTAACAAAAACGCTGAATAATTACAGGTCACTTAGCCCAGAGGGTGGCCTATTGCACAAAGTCCTCTGTAAAGGTTTCCACACAAACGACTGGTTTGAGCTTATTTGGTCAACTTTATTGACGATGATGGCAAAAAGGGAGCCCCAGGTGTAAGTACACAAGCTTAGTGTCAGCGGCTGCCTTGTAGTAACATGGTTGTCCTTGTCCAGAGTCCCTGGGCAATTAGGTGTCAGCCACACACAGCCACCCTTTCCTCTGACTGTGGCTGACAGGGACTTCATGGGTCTTCTCCAGTGTCTCCAAACAGCGGCAAACCAAAGGGAGATAATGATTTCACAACCATGACAGCCCATTTCCCAACTCTGAGCATTTTTATACACACAAACCATTGCATGAGCCTGATGCTCATGAGTCACCCTGTTTAGTTTGACTTCTCTCCTCTGCTCCTCAATGAACACAAGCCAGCACAGGCCAAATCCTACTCAGTTGATACTGTCTCAAGAAATCAATTACAGGTAGCTGCTTCTCAGATTGCACAGCCCTTGGATGCAGCCAACGACCTGGTGAGGGAACACATGTGGATACATCCTTCACACACAATTTGTCCCCATCCATTCTTTTTCCCATCCTCTGTCTCTTCTAAAAACACATATTCTCAACCCTGTGGTTCTGAGGAAACAAAGCAGGGGGGGGAAAGAGAAAAAGAGAACAAGTGTGGACAAAGCTCAAGGTAGCTCTAGGCAAGATGGTGCTTGAACTCCCAGTAGCCTTCTCAGAGCCACCTCTTTTCCCTCTTCTAGCAACATGCCTATTGGTGGGGCTGCACCCATCTTTGCAAAGATATAAGCCTTTTTTTTTTTTTTGAAGTGTACCCAGAGTTACAAGTACAATCCTCTGAAGCCAGTAAAGTTTCCTAAAGAGTGAGAGAGGCCAGAGACCAGGCTTTTCTATTCCTCCTCTTTGTTCAGATCAGGAATTTGCAATCCAAATCCCAGCCACACCAGGGCAAGCAATGAGCCTAGCTGCTGTAAGAAGCATCTTAAAGAGTCCATGAGGCTGTATGCCAAGGAGCTGCTGCGAGACAAGGTGAACTGAGCTCAGAAAAAACCCTGTATGCATATAACACCATTAGGATAGCAAATAAAAAACCTGTCCTGCAATGCAAAGGAATGTGATAGTTCCCAACTGCTCCCCTATAGCTGCAAAGAGTCCTTGAAATATTGACAGGGTTATCAGCATTCACTTATCGGTTACAGTAGTGCTTAGATAATTCAAAGGACTGAGCCAGAGCTCATAAATATGTACACTTTCTCACTACAAAACTCTTATTATCAGAGAATTTGTTACCTTTTTTAACTGAAATTTGTTAATCTTTTGAATTAATAAACCTAGAAAGGCAGCAATCTACAGGGAAAAATATTGTTTTTTGGGGTTGCATCCATTTATTACTATTTTTTCTTGTGCTCTGTGTGTTTTCAAGACAGGTGTTTTTTAAATATGTTTATGGAATCTCCTGAGATTTTGATGCTGGTAAAATACAGCTCCATTTTGCATTACAAAATCTGTGGCTGGTTCAAGCTGTAGAACTTTTAGGTGGAGGAACTTCATGCAAAGGAAAGTTGCGAGTTCTGTACCCACAGAAGAGAGTGGTGAGTGCTGACACTCTTGCCTACATGGGGTAGGTGCCGAGTATTGCACACAGAACACTGGAACAAATTTTTCACTTAGTTTGAGTCCATGTGGTCACACAGGCTTGAGGGAGGGACAGTACAATCTCTTCATAAGTTAAAAGGACTTTCTAGAAACTTTCTACCTTCCAGAAGGGACAACAAGCATGGCCAAAATTATATAATATCTCCTCCAAGAAGAAGCAGCAGAGAACCCACCAAACCAAGGGCAGAGCCTAAACCCCCCTAACTACTGGCTCCTCTTTTACACCATTCTTCGTGCCTGTCCAAGCATGTGCTGAACTACTCCAGTACAAGGTAAAAAAATTCTACTCAAAAAAAGCCTCCCCAAAAATTAGTATTTTTCTTTAGACTTTGGCTGGAAATGCACAGCAGCTCTAAGCTAAATTAAGAGTTGGCTATCACAGCCTTCCTCCTCTTCTGCACTGGAACTCCTACTGCATTTAACTATTTTTTCACACTAAGTCAGAACTTTTTTGTCTGCTTGTTTTTATTGTTAGTTTGGCTTTTTGTCAACTTTCATCCTCCCTTGCATTATCTCTGATACTCATTTGATGGTTCTCCATGCTAAGTCAGAAGTTTGTTTTGTTTTTTTTTTTTAATGGCAGATTGGCTTTTAGAAACTTGGTGCATGGAAACAGCCCAGCACAAGGTCATACAGCTGACGGGAAGCAAAGGGCTGTAACAGCCAGAAGCAAGATTGGCTCGGATTAGCTGCAACTTGCAGCCTGTGACTTTTGTGAATAACTGCCAGCCCCATTCATCTATCTGTTGAACCCCTTACTTTGTGGATTTTTTACCTTCTTTTGATACCAAGTTTAGGAGAAGATAGCAATGCTGCAACCAACACACAGCAACTTACACAAGCTCAGGCAGTTCAAAGGGCTAATTGTACTTACAGTTTGTTAATATGTGTGTTTAATTTCTGTAGCAAAAAGAGGACAGGAAATAATTTTCCCACCAGCAAGTTCAATTTTCTATTCAAGGAAATGTGTTATATATACATAATACTACTTATAAACTATCCAACTTATTAATTTATCAAGATTTATTTTAAACTCAGTTACACTTCTTTGGATCCCTTCACAGAGAGGTCGTCCCAGAAATTTGATTCCCTGAAGGTTTCAAAAACTGCCCTCTAACGTCCCACCTAAACATTGAGTACGTTCACTTACAGATTTGTTCCTTTAAACTGCCCTGCTCCTGTTTTCCTTAAGTACTTCAGGGAGGTAGGTAGCAATCACAGTCATCTTTGGCTTTCATTTCACAATATGAAAGATGCAACCTTCTACCATAAATAATATCTCCAGTAAAACAAATTCTCCGTTCCCCCAATTACATGAACTTTTCTTGACTAGGAACTA
Source organism: Chiroxiphia lanceolata (assembly GCF_009829145.1). Taxonomy (NCBI): domain Eukaryota; kingdom Metazoa; phylum Chordata; class Aves; order Passeriformes; family Pipridae; genus Chiroxiphia; species Chiroxiphia lanceolata. The sequence continues at coordinate 15,795,042 of NC_045641.1, forward strand.
TCAGAATTGTACAGAGATGAGATATTTGCAGTGCCTTGTACAACAGATGTAATACTTCACTTTATTTAAAAAACCCATCTCCCTTATTAATCTCTGCAGTGGAAGCCCCATGCACCAATGCATTTTTTGGCTGGTCTGTTGCTTTCATCTTTCTGAACCAACTCAAACACAGAGACAGTGGGTGGGCAAGAAAATTAAGTCGCCCAAATAGCGTATTTTCAGAAAACAGAGTAATTTTCCATCCAAATATTTAAAAAGCACTTTCAGCACTACTTCAGTTGGTGGAAGGCCCATCTCCAAAGAGAGGGCAGTGTGATCCTGGCACATCACACCCAGGTAACTTCTTCAGAGAAGCAGCAGCGTTGCCTCCAAACAAGCAGCAACACAGGATCCAACCAAAGGAAAAGCAAGAGGTGCTGAAATGCCATCACATGGAAGCTAACCTGTTCCAAGAGATTTTGTGACTCATAAATTATCACAGAGAAAATGAAATGCTACAAAATGCTTAAGAACAGAAATGGAAAATTATGTCTAATAAGGAACAGAAACAGTGGTGGTTTCTTAGTGTGTAATTATTAATGATAGTTCTTTCCAAAAGGGATTAAATTACCCTGAAGCTCTAACAGATCAGCTTCTCATTCGCTAGAGGACCAGCTCATAGCTGCAAGCCCCATGACCTGACCATCTATGCAAGGTGCCTACACCCGATGGCCTCTCCCACTGCATCATGAGAATGGACCAGGGGTTCAACAGCGAAAAACCCATCCCCAGGATGGACCACCAGCTAATTAGCTGCTGTCTGCCACAAGTGGGATGTAGGAAGGGATGACTCTGGTCACAAAACTAGTCAGAGGCCTGGTTTGGATAATCACGATAGAGTAAAAGAGAAAACTACTGCAAAAAGGAAGAAGAACTGGAAATGCAAATGGAGATACATGGCTGTAAAATCATCAGACTGAGCTCTCTGTAGAATACAGGGACAGATTCAGTGACCCTCTGGGAGTCTTACCTGCTGAATGAGCCAAGAATACGCCTTGCCGGGTATTAGGCAATGTCATGTAATATGACTACAGCAGTAAAAACAAAGGCTCTACAGTGCAAAGAACAACACTGTGAATTTCACAACTGCTGAAATCTCAGCGTGATTTCTTTAAAGTTTGGTTTCATCACTGGAACAAAATTTAATTAGTCTTTTCTTATTAGTCACTTATATAACTTCATTTAAATACCTGAAAACACACCATATCCCAAATGTATGCAGTATTAAACCAGTAAAATGCCACCCTATATGATCAGTATGGGATTTGTAGAGGGAAAGTAAAGTTGTTTACCCCATGGGAAGCTTTCCAGACTGACAAAGCTTTCAAACTGGCCATCAAAGTTGTCACTTTACTTTCCCTTTAGGCCTTGAAAAGAGCAATGGAGTCTTTTAACAGCTACAGTGATCAAAGAGAAACGGAGCAAAAACCCAGGGAGTCAATGACACCACCTCAGAGCAGGAGAAAGGGCCTCTCCTGGAGGATTTGCCCTAGGGGAAAAAAAGGGATGGATACTCAACTGCCAGAAGGGGTGTGAAGAATTTTATCCGATCATCTCAGCACCTCAGCTTCAGCCCAGTCTGGTGCAGGTTGGCTGAGATAAAGAAGTGAATCAGTCATCTCAGCTTAAGAAATCCCCAACCACTTGGCAAGGGACATAGTTTAAAAGAAGACTGTACAAAAGTTTGTAAAACTCAGTCATACAAAACAAACATGTCCATAGAACAGAAAAAATGTCCTTGTCTCTCAGTTCTCACCTGAGTTTATTGCCATTAATCAGTCATGTCCATCAATGCTGTTAGTAGTAAATAGGAACTTCTTAGTTTAAAGCCTCTTAAAGCTGAATAAAGTCCCAGACACTGCTATTAGCTGAGCCATAGGGGACCTGAGGCTGAAAAGAGCAAGCCAGGCAACAGCAACTTGTAACAAGGGATAGCAAAAAAAAAAAAAAATACAGCCACCATCAATACTTGGACTGTGCCAAATTCCCAGTTCAGGGCACAGGTGTTGCTCCCACAGACTGCAAAGACAACCAGCACTGGCACTCAGTGTGTAGTATGCCCTGCAATCTGTAGCTGTACACAGTTGTCCTGTGACTGCTTGTGCTGGTCAGCTCTGTGGGACTGTCACCACCTCATGCCGTGGCTCTCAAGACCCTGTCCAAGGAGAGGGGCAAAGGATTGTGGCAGTAAAACCTCCGGAAGCTGCAACCAGCAGCCATCACCAGTGATGTCCCACCCCCAGAACTGCCACTGAGAGCACAAGGGCTGAGTGGGCAATGCACTGGTTCACTGGGAGCATCTCATGGGGCATCCCTGGGAGGGATGGACCCCGCCCTTGCCCTGCACCAATGTACCCACCTAATAGCAAGTAACAGTACAGTGGTCAGAAGAGGGTGAGAGGTGGATGAGAAATCTGCCCTGCCTCCGCAAATGCAAGAGGGAAGGCAGTGAGAAAGGCTGCTGCCACACCATCAGCAAGCACTGTGCCTGGTGGGCAGCTGCCAGCCGGCTCCCAGTGCCTGCCGCGGGCACCATTGGCCGGACCCGGCGCAGTCCCCAGCACTGCTGTCTGGATATCTCTCAGGGCAGTCGCTCAGTCGATGCCTGGTGGTTATCCTAATTATTTACAGCAGGTATTACAAGACAGCCCAACAAGATCTCTGCTCTGCACAGCCCTGTACAAACTTGTAGCAGGCAAACTGTGCAGATGTGGCACCTTGCTGCACAACCGCACAAGGGAGACAGATCCAGTGGGATCCAAAGGGAGAGAAGAAGAAAATAAGGAAGAAGGAAAGAGGAACATCAGCATGTTTTCTGTAACAAGCTTTTAGCATCCACCAGGTCCTAAAATATACCCCCAGTTTCCACTCTGCATAACCAGTGCAAACAACCAGTGCCTACTGTCAGCAGCGTGGTCAACAAACCCAGGTGTTAGACTGCCAAACTCAATGCAGAATAATGTCAGGTAGCTTAGTAACCAGGACCTAAAAGTTAACCTGTCTTACCTGACATTCCAAAATAGCTGGTAACAAATCCTTCTCTTTAGCTGGTAACAAATCCTTCTGCAAACACCCTGCAAAACCACCCAGAAGGCACCAGCAGGTTCATGATCTCGAGAAACTGAACTTAAGATGGGATTTAAACTAGCAGGCAATTATCTGCCAGATGGAGAGCTCATCATGCAGAGCACACATTGCTAAATTACACCGCGTCAGTAAAAGGAGGCCAGCACCAGAAATACACCCCATGAAAAGGGAAACTGAGTCAACTGATGGGGTAGTTCAACCCAGTCATTGCTGCCAAGAGACCTTTACTACACGTGTTAGGGCAGTGTTGGCCATCTATAGCTCTGCAGGCACATTGCGGGAAAAGCCACTGGATCCAAGCAACAAGCAGGAACATGTTGATAATTACCAGCAACTCTATCATCATGGCAAACTGCAGTGAGAAAGAGGATTAAACAGTAGGTGAAGATAGGTTGAATTCTGAATATTTAGCAGTGTAATTTAAGCCCGAACCCATGAATCATTCCATAACTGACCCTTTAACCCATCTGGGGGCCACTCCACATAAAAGCAGAACACTTTTACAAATAGTTGAAGTCAGAATACAAAAAAAATCATCTGTGATCAATAGGAAAGTACTCCATGGAAATTCCCAGGGTTCTTGTTTATTTTACCTTTGAGCTCTCAGGGGAGAAGAATTCAGTTCCTGGCTACAACCAGTACTGACCGAGTCCTGACATGGCCTGAATGGTTCGTGATCCAGCTTTTATTATGGCCTAAGCAGCATCCAGCACTTGAGGGGCAGACTGCCCATACCTGCTGCTTGACCGAAATGGAGGTGCTCATGTACACAAACATGAGCCAGAAAGCTGCCTCTCCAGTGCCCTGTAAGTGTGAGCCTGACTCTGTGGCTTATGACACTTACCAAAGAGATGGGAAACCTGAGTCCCACAACACCTTCTGAACCTTATTCGACTCCTTTTTAGTGTATAGCACAGTGAGAGGTCTGACATCAAGGGCTGGAGCCCAGCCCATCTCTGCCCTTGCTGAGTGTCCCAATCACTATGCTGAGTGAAGTGCCCAAGCTGTAGTGGGATGGTATTTCAAGTATTCCCACTTTATAGGACACTTAACTGCCTAAAACAGGATACAGCTGCAGGGAACAGGTACCTATAAGCGAGAGGTGCTTCGGCATTTGATTAGATCTAAGTCCTCTACTAGACCTAAGCTGTGAAAGGTGCCAAATGCCTTTCCCTAGTCATGCTGAGCAGCACCCAAAGTGTCTGGAGGCTGGCAATCATGCTCTGCTAAAACAAGTAATGCACTGGTGTGGGACAGCTTTTACGTGACTTAAACTAAATGCAGGTAACTAAATAAATTTTAAAAATAAAAGTCACAGCTTGGATGTTCAAAGGCCTCCTTTAGAAACAGAGCCAGCACAAACACTGCTGCAAGCACACAAATGAGGGGCTGGGCTGGTTTCTGGAAAGTCCAAAAGTGCTAAGACAGGAATTCAATCCAGTAAGTTCAATGACTTGCTAACATCAGTTTTGAGTAGGGCCAAGGAGTCTACCCTGTAGCTAGTGAAAGGAAAGAGCAAACCCAACCAACCCAACAGTTCTTCGTACTCATGATGTGTGCTCTGGTGGGATGGCAGCTACAGAGAACCACCTTGAGTACACCTGCTTCCAAATTCAACAGCCCCTTGGGATTTAACAGCAAAGACAGACTGCTAGGTGCTGGTCATCATGTCTGTGACACTCAAATCTCAAAACATAGTCCCTGCTTTGCCCCTTTTGGTGGGGTCCAGAAGCTTTTGCTTCTTCCTGAAACTGGACCTAGCCCACAGACTTCATGGTAGGCAGGAGAAGCCATGTTGACAGTGGTTGTTATCAATGGACTCTTCTCCCTCCTTCAAAAAGCACTGAAATATTTTGACCCTATGCATCATTTCCAGAAGTGCTGGAGACCTGATGGAATGTAGCACCTATCACACGTTGGGCAATGGTGTCGAAAACAGAATACTTTCCTTTGTATTTGATAAGCATAACAAGTCTATGTTTATTATGTGGTCCCCTGAGGATTTATTACAGGTTTACAGTTTCATTTATTTGCTTTTTTTGTGCTTGGTAAGTGTAAACACTGGAATAAATACGAAGGTGGTTACAGCTTAGCAGCATTAACGACTTGTTGAAACAAAGTCTGAAAGTTTTTCTTTACAGGAAATCCTATGTTGCTGTCTAAGTGCTTCTTTTTCAAGTGTGAAGATCATCTTTCTGAAGTATTTTAAAATGTTATTTCTTTACTGAATGCCAAATCCCCATAAAAGCATACTTTTCCCCATGATTCACTCAAACTCTTGACAATATTTAAAGTATATCCTAATATTATTCATGGCAAAACATTTTCCTGTTGGCACATTATAGCCTCCCCCATCTTTCCTATCTAGTCTGCTCAGCCTGTTACTACAGGTAGTTTGCTGTAACAGAAATAAGTCCAATCAACCCTACAAAAGGAAACAAACCCTTCCGTTCTGGAACACACATTCGGGGTGGGTTCATCCCACTGAACTTCAGCCACCTAACAACAAGGCAATCAGCCCAAGTCAGTCACTTATGTTCCCTCTTTAATCAGTGGGGTGAGATGGACATTTTCAGTCAACAGCCCTCCTGCTTATCAACCAGTCATGGCTGCAGCTTACATTTGAAGAGATGTAGAGAAATGATCATGGTAGGAGATAAAAATCTGACCAAAAGAGCCAAGCTGTACCTTTGATAATGCTGTTTCAATCCAATGAAATCAATACATTGCAATTCATTCTTAAGGCAAGTGTATGCACCCAGGTCTTACAAATTAAAAAAAAAAAAAAAAAAGTGTTAGGCAAATCTCACCAGATCTCAAAATTTTCCATAAAGATTACATCCTGCCCCTTTTGGAAACTTGTGTTACATCTATAAATAGTTCAGTGTTTTTCAACACTGGAAAAAGAGTTCCACTGGGGTGGGGGAAATAATAATACTGTCATTTGTCACAGAAATACAAACTGGCAAAACTGAATTTAATTAGGTCTGAGATGTTCTTTGTTTCAAATGGACAACCACTGTGAACAAAGCTTTGAAGAACTGAGCCCCAGATCAACTTACTCTGTACTTTGATTTATGCAATCTTTTGTCCAAATAGTCTTAAAAGAAGGAGCAGACAACAAGAAAGTCTATCATTCAGAAAAGACAGCATCATCATGCTTATTTCTTAAATGGCAAAGTAGATGTCGGAGTAGTTGGGAGTACTATTTTACCTAAAAACATCATAAGTCCCACAAAAACCAGGACAGAAAAACTGTAACATGGAAGATTGCCAAAGACTGTCATTAGATCTGATCTGAACACCTTCAGGTCTTCTAACCCTCCCACATTACCTAAAGACTTCCTATAGATATTTTTGGAAATCCCAAAGGAAGCCAAGAGAGATGGTTGCCCAAATCCTGCAACTTAGGTAATACTGAGGTAAGCAGCTAAGTTATGATGTTACCTCAAGCACACAAACATAGTGAGTTTGTCCTCCTAGGGCTTACAAAAGAGAGAGTGCAGGGATGGAGAGCACAGATCTTGTGTCTTGACATTTGATCTTTCCCTTACTCATCCTCCATGCATGAGCATTACAGCTAGAGTTGCCTACGCTGCTAAATATTGTAAAGGTATTTGCATATAGGTTTGAAGAGGTTTCTGCTTCACATTTGCTTGTTTCCTGCCCCAACTTTCAGAGCAGTCACATTTCCAGGGTATTTTTATCAGTCTCACCTGACCCACGAGGGAATTGAGTGGCCCAGTGACATCGCAAGTTGAACCTGCACTACTTATATGTACTCTACAGCTCATTGCTGCCTGTACTCAAAATAACCAGATGAAAGTGAGCTCAACTATGCCAATGTATGTAGCAGCTACACATCTGGCTGAACTGGAACTGCTGCCTTAGGTGTGGTATGCTCTAACGTGCTCCTGGACCAATGTACCCTGAGCACCCAGCCAGCCCAAACACTGGAGACAACCTATCAGCTGCAGGGGTGTCTGACAGACCTGCTGCACACTCCAAGAAGGAGGCAGAAGATCATGGATGAGTCACTCCAAAACTTCCCAGGATGCCAAGATGCTCTTACCAAGATGCTCTGACCAGACTGGTGGAAATGTGAGGATGCCTGGGTTCCCATCCAAGCATCTGCTAAGTGTCTCTCAATCACCGTACAGAAGAGCAGTGAGGACAGTATCTACCTTCACCTAATGTTATACTTCAAAACCTAATATTACATTCCTCAGTTGTGGGATGTCTTAGAAAATCCATTCAGCTCAAAGATGGGAGTCAACAATGGAAGGGAATTCCAAGGTATTAAGTATATATATTGAAGGAAAATGGACTATTCAATGATAAATATAAAGTGAAAAGCTTTATCAGTAGCCAGCCACTTCCTCAGGTAGCGCTTTGGATATTGGAGGTAATGAAGTATAAAATCCCCCTGCATCACATCACCTACTTTCCCCATCACTACTTCTACTGCAGGCTCACTATCATCCTAACAGTGAAACTTAGAAAAATTCCTGTATTCTAAACAAAGGGTTCTTGACAACAATTCAATGTTTATTCTGTATTTGGCAGTTTGCAGCAGGTTCTGCAACCCCAGCCTAAATCTGTTCTGAACTGCAAGGAAACATGTGACAAGAAAAACAGAAGAAGAGAGGATTCTTCTCAACCTGCAAGTGCAGGTCAGAAGTAAGAATACTTCAGTGACTTCTAAGAGTCCCACTTCTAAGAGGAAAGCAAATCACAAGGGAACACAGCAAGGAAATCAATTCTTTAATACACCCTGAAGCTGAAAACTAATCAAAAAATATAAAACAATTACTAATCCAATTAAAAAGATGGTTATTACAACTATCTCCTCATTTGTAAATAATTTGAAAAATCAGGAAAAAAGTTTTCCAGGTAATCCTACCATCATACTTCTCTACATTTAATTTCTTTCTTGTGAGATTTGTTATCAAGTAAAGAACTTTCTCCCTCTCCCATCTCCAGTCTCATTTTTCTTATACCTTCTCCTTGCTACCCTTGTCTCCCTCTTTCCCAGAAATTGCTGAGAAAAGTATCAACGTTTTATTTATTTACAGACAGAAGATATGTTTTATCTCAGTAAAAAAATTACTTTGTCAGTCAGCCGTCCACTAAATATTTCCTCCTCATTGCCATAGATGTTTTCCTGTTTATTGAAACAAAAATACACCACTCCTATGAAATCCAGGGATGAAGCGGAAGGAAGCCCATAGGAAAGCAACAAGGCTGTCACAGCTTTTTATCAGCTGGAACAGATCATCCAGCTAGAAAGGGAAAGTCACATTCCAGCAGGCTGGAGGGACACACATCTAAAATGCATCTTGCATATAGAACAGATTAGAATATAGAACTTTTATGGATGCAATAAAGGATACAGGTAGCCACTGCAGATCCAGGAGCTACCCTGACTTTAAATGATAGTCACTACTCTTGATTTGCTATTTTAGGAAAATAAATGCTAATGTTCAAAATCACTGCTACTAGCTATTATCAGTCATCCTTCACTTCTGCCCCACTTAACACGTCACATAAGGACTGGGGGTACAATCCTGGAGCTAGCCGTAACATGCCATCTTTCTAAACAGGTCCCTCATCATTTTTTCCCAGGCCTCTGCAGCCTTTGAGCCACTGCTTTCTCTCCCCTCGCTGTAGCATGGGATGCATAAGCGAAGTGCAAGTGCCCAAGGTCCCCAGGAATGCCAGTGTGCAAAAGCCATGCAGCCACGGGACAGGCTGAAACATCTCCTTGTACGAGGAAGGAGGAAAGTGAGGATTATCCACCCATCCATTTTTATCATCTCCTAATTGTATAACCCACAGGGATTCCTATCGCAGTTGCCTGCAGGAAGGTGTTTCCCTGGGAAGGAGGCCATGAAGAGCAGTTTGGGTGCTAACTGACCCTTGCTGGTCCTAAAAGCAAGTCCTCAGAGGCAACCAGAAGCACCACTCCCAAAAGAACCAGCCACCCTGCAGATCTGCCCCCAAAAGCATCATCTACCCTGATTCCCAAAGGCAGGGGCACAAGGCTAGGGTGCACCCTGACGCTGCCAAGGTGCCCGGCCCACATCTTGAGTGCCCAGAGATGACCCTGTGCTTACAAGGATGCCTTTCCACTCAATTTTCCTTTTTCCCTTTAATCTCAAATCTTCACATACATTAAGTAATCCCCCTAGTGCCTTGTATCTCAGGCACACCTGTGGCCTCACCTTTATCAGAAGGGCTGCACCAAAGCATTGCATCATCTGTTACATTTGTATTGGAGAAGGCACAGACCTGGAGATTCAGGATCATTAGCATAATGACTTTTAAATTAGAATCATAATGAAGATCCTTTACCAAGCTCTGAGTAAAAATTCCCAAAGTTGATTGCAACACAAACGACCTTATGTTAATTTCTATTTGCTGATAGTCAATAACCTCACTGAATGCCACTGGAGATTAAAAGCTAAAGAAATGTAAAAGACGATACTTGAGCTTGTATGCCCTCAAAAATGCTTGGGTGTCTATCCCTCACTGTCTGAGGTGCACCACCTTCCCAAAATTGTATATTGTATGTTGCATAATGATATTTTACATTTTTGTAAATTACATTATTGGACCACTCAAAAGGTGTAGCATCCAATCAGGTTGGGCTTTGTCTGCACTGTTGATTTAGGCTGGGTTCCCAGAGGAGTTTGCACACACATCTATTGTATCCCACTGAGCTGTCGCTGATGATAAGTGGGACTACTTATGGCAGCACAGCCAAGCAGGTGCCAGCAGCGTTTGCAATGTGATACCCAGGAAAACTTGTGCAACATTTGTGCAAAGCTGAGGTTCCTACCAGCCTTTATCCCAGCCCTGGCGGGTACTGCAGTATAATTTGCACAAGCAAATGTAATGTGACTCGAGCAATGTTTTACTCATTTTTTGATCAAATAAATCCCAACTTAACATTCTTGTGAACAACAAGTAATCGTATTTAACCATCCTGTCAGTTTACACCATGTATTTATTAATAACACTAAGAAATCGCAGACTGATCGACTCTCGACCACCTGTTTTAGAAGCCCAGCGTAAGATCTTGGAAAGCAAGGGCAGGATTTCAGTAGGGTCCAGATTTCACCCCAGCTGTTGAAACAATAACAATGACACAATGTGCAGGCATGGGAATATAAGGCCAAGCTCTGCCTTTCTGTAGGAAGGCCTTGAAGGTTCACCAGAGAAACGAGAATGTGCCTTTTTAATGAACGATTGGAGCACCTGTGGATTACTTTCATGCAAAAAGGGTCCGGTTTGTTTACTCAGACAGCTCTGCACAGACACCCAGAGAAATTCACTTCAAAAGAGACTGACTTCAAAAGCTCCTTCCCAATCCAAAGCAAAATGCTAATATACACACCACCCACACTCCTCCCTCCTCCGCCTGGGTTGTTTCCTGACTGGCTGTGGGGGCACAGCCAACAGGTATCCCAATGGGTACCACAGCACCAGGGCAAGGGCAGAACCACACACGCCCCGAGCCTGCCCCAGCAGCCCACCATCCCATGGAACTTCTGACAGTGCTGACATGAAACTTCTGATGGTTTTATGAAGCCTATTAGCTCCATTTGCTTGGTCTTCATGATTCTTAAATTTTGTTTATATGCAGAAGGAAATGCTTATTTGAATAATCCCCAAGTCAAATGAAAGACTGATACGTGGGTTTAGCCACGTATCAGTGTCTCAAATTCAATTGTGTAGCACTGCACACATTCACCTGCTTCTGCAGCATCACACATTGCTAGTTGGAAGTAAGATTTTTATAGCACCAGTGTTACTTCCGACTCATATACAGATCAAATTCCCCAAGTTCATAAAGAGTTCTAGTCCTTCCCTGACCTAAGAGCAGCTGTGAGTAGGGAGGACTTTGGGTTTGTCTGGGTTGAGAGGTTAATGGCTACTGCATAGACACATTTTTTTTCAGTTAACTGACAGGTCAGTTTAGCAGATGATTTGCAGGTGTTTTGCAACACTTAGAGATAACCCTGTGGAGTACTTCTGTCTGAGCTTCTTCTCTGTCTCTTTTCTTTTTTTAAACTGCATCAGATAAACCAGAGAAAGCAGGCAGGTGAGACTTTCATGGACTAATCACACAACGCCAAACCCTGCCCCTTCAATTTCCACATGGCAAACTTCTCCAAAAAAAAGGTCAAATGTATTGTCAAAGTTATTTTAAAATCTTAGCCATAAAAAGCTTTTAACTTTACAAATATCTCAAGATACACAGAGGACAGTACCATTTTGATGAACATCACAGCAGAGTTTCAAAATTCACACTTGCACAAAACATGAAAATTATGATGGAATTACCAATCTTCTGCATAAGAAAACAGCTCTTCATTCCTACCTGAGACTTCACCCGCTTCAACTGCATATATTATTACACTGAGAAAGGAATAGTTCATGTCACCTAGTTTTCTGTTCTAAACATATGATTCACCTCGTCTAATGAAACAACTTTTCCAAGCTTTGTGCTCCCAGATGAATTCTTATCTTCTGCTACTAGATAAAGAGCTACTGGTTGAAACAGACAGTGACCATGCAATCACCTGTACCTTAATCCAAATGTTTTTCTTCAAGGTCACAAGCCTAATGTCTATTTTTCCTGCAAGTCCTCACAGAACATAGAAACAGCATTTATGAGCTACCTTACCACATAAGCTGCCCCCCAGCATTTTGGAAGAACCAGAAGTGGCTTGTCAGGAGATACACTGCAGCAAAATCAGTCAGCTCAGTCAATATCAATTTTATTTTTCTGAAGCAAAAAGGACCTCAAGCCCATAAGCACAAGGGAGAGTGCAGTTCACTCTTCCGAGGCCTTGCTGCACGCTGTGGCTACTTACAGTAAAACAAGCACTGCTGGGATTATGCCACAGTTTGATTATTATTTTTCTAAATAGAACCATCCAAAAAGAAGCATTTCCCCAAGTGTCATGTTATCTACCTAGTACTTTGAGCTTTTTTTTCTTTCCAAAAATAACACAAATATTAGTTTTAGTTTGCAGAGAGAGGCAGCAAGGAACATATCTGGTTAAACCTTTGAAAGTCAACAGAAATATGGGATCAAGTCCACTGTAAACTTTATAGAGTGTCACCTGCAGAGGAAATTACTCATTGCATGATTGATGCCACAATTAGAGGCATAAAAAGTAATTCCATGATAAACAAGCAACTGAGCAGAAAAGGAATAATATCCTAAGAGCATGTGCTCAGATAAAAGTATATACTGGATGATACCGAACAATCTTCACACACACAGAAACACAAATTCTTCAACGAAATTAACAACACAGTATCGCTTCATCTCCCCTCTTCTCCCTCTCCGCAAGAGCCCTGATTTTGGGGTTGCATTTGGCCAGTATCTGCCCCTAGTACTACTAAAACAACTCCAGTGCAATTAGCCGTGTTACACAGCTATCACACAGCCATAACTCATTGCTTTCAGAGCTGCCATTTCCCATAGGAGTGCGGGCCAGCAATGCCAACTAGCACAGTTCCACCAATGTCACATCCATCCAGGCCACATCAGATCTGGCCCGAGGTCTAAGGATCTTCCAGCCAAACCTCCGGGTACACACAAGGGAGTAAATGTGTTTTGTTGCTGAAAAAGCAAACATATCAAATGTCAACTTTTTTTTTAGATGCAAAAAAAGAGGGAGGGGAGATGGCATTAGAGATGGTATTCTCTACATCTCTGCAAGTTACATCATTTACTACCTTTATGGAACCACATCAGAAAAGCTGCAGCCAAGGTACCCCCTCAGCTGAGGGAGTATGTACCCTGCCACGCACACTTGTATTTATCTACCCTTGTGATCCATGTTTACTAAACAACTTCAATGGACCACTTCAATCCACAGCACATGGGCTTGATACATTTTTGTGGCTCCTCTCCAAAACTTTCACATATTAACTGCTGCTTCAGGAAACCAAAAGCTGCACACTAATCTGCAAGTGGGTTATTTCTGCCCATGCCCCCATACTGGTCTGACAGCAGAATAACGTGCTCAAACGCTTGCTTACCTGAGACTGACACTTTCATAAGGGCTTCCAGGGGTCTGTTGTTATCCAGATCGCGACTGAGTTTGAGTTCCCCAGTGGCAGAGTCCAAAAGGAGCAAGTTTAATTCATTGCCTTGCACAAAGGTGTAAGCCAAGCTGTCAGACACATCGGGATCATGAGCTGGGATCTTGCCAATCACGCCAGAGGGAAAGCTGTTGGACTTGTTGGTCACATAGTTATTGAAGAGGATCTGGAAGTCCTGCAGCACAGGTGGGTTATCATTCTGGTCCAGGAGGCGGATGTGCACTGTTGCTCGGCTCACAAGAGGGGCTGAAGTGGCCTGCACCACAATAACATACTCTGTCCGGCTCTCATAATCCAGGTCCATTAGGGCTGTGAGGTCTCCATTGAGCAAGTCTAGTTGGAAGACCTCAGGGATGTTCCCCTCTACAATCTGGTACATGATTTGTGCATTGGTCCCCTCGTCAGGATCAGCTGCACTGATCCGTGCTACAATAGAGCCCACGGGGCTGTTCTCCTCCACAAAGATGTCAAATTCATCCTTCTCAAAGACAGGGGGGTTGTCGTTGATGTCCAGCACAGTCACCTGGATATCCACAGAGGCTTTCAGTGGTGGGCTGCCCCTGTCCACAGCAAAGGCCCGCAGGCTGTAGACGGCCACGTTCTCACGGTCCAGCTTGCGCAGTGTGCGTATCACTCCAGAAGTGGGTTCAATGTAGAAGTCTCCATCTCCATCGTCACCACCTTGGAATGTGTAGAGAAGACGTCCATTGAGGCCTGAGTCACGGTCGGTGGCAGACAGCTGCAGGACACTGGTGGAGAGTGGCACATCCTCAAAAACCGAGCCTTGGTAGCGGTCGCGCAGGAAGCGGGGTGCATTGTCATTGGCATCCAGGATGAGGATCTCAACATACGTGGTGTCTGATTTCTGTGGGATGCCATTGTCATGGGCTGTAATGGCCAACGTGTAGGAGGCCTGGTCCTCATAGTCCAGCTCCATCAAGGTGGTGATGGTGCCTGTGTCAGGGTCAATGCGGAACTGGGGGATGTTATCGTCCAAAATATAAGTGATTCTTGCGTTCTCCCCCGTGTCTTCATCAGTGGCACTGATGGTGACAATGGAGGTGCCAATGGGCTTGTCCTCGCTGACACTCACTGTGTAGTGGGAGCTCTGGAAGACTGGGCGATGTGTGTTGGCATCTGTGACATTGATGAAGACCTGGACAGTGTCAAAGCGAGTGCCATCAGAAGCAGTGACTGTGAGCACATACTGCCTTTCTTGCTTGTAATCCAGGGGCAAGGCCAATGTGATCAGCCCCCCTCCACTCTGACTGGTGATGGCAAAACGGTTCCTGGTGTTGCCACTGGTGATCTGGTAAGTTACAACGCTGTTAACATCTCTGTCCACTGCCGTCAGGGTCAGGACACTGCTGCCCACAGCTGCATCCTCGTTCAGTCTGAGGTGATACACCTTTTCCGTGAAGGTGGGGTTGTTGTCGTTCACATCCAGGACAGTGATGGACACACTGGCTGAGGAAGTCATGACTGGTATGCCATGGTCCCTGGCCTCCACCCCAAAGTGATAGTTCTCCACAGTCTCTCGGTCCAGCTCTGCAGCCACAGTGATCCACCCTGTGCTGTTGTTGATTTGAAAAGGGAATGCAGAGTCACCTGTTATGGGGGCACCTCCGGTGGATGGTGCCATCTCTATGAGTTTGTACTCCAAGCGGGCATTTTCTCCAGAGTCAGCATCTACAGCCTGGATGTGCAGCACCGAGTAGCCCAGCGGAACATTCTCCAGCACTGTAGCCTGGAATGGAGTGCTCACAAAGATGGGGGCATTGTCATTCACGTCCACAACCTGCACTGACACCATGCCACTGGAGTTAATCAAAGGAGGTCTGCCCCCATCCTGGGCTTTGATACGGAGTGTGTACTCCCGAATAGTCTCGTAATCCAGAGGGTTGATCAGGTCGATGGCACCAGAGAAAGAGTGAATATAGAACTGGCCTTTCAGGTTGCCACTCACAATGCTGTAGTGCACCTGGGCATTGCTGCCCCGGTCCCGATCTGTGGCCTGTACCTGCAGTATCTGGCTGTTCACTGGGGCATCCTCTGGTACCTGGACCAGGTAGCGCTTCTCACTGAACTGAGGGTAGTTGTCATTCTCATCCTCTACAGTGATGTGCACCATAGCCGTGGCACTGCGTGGTCCTGGATCCTTGCCCTGGTCATTGGCTTCCACCACCAGGTGGTACTCAGAGACCTCCTCACGGTCCACTGGGGCTCGAGTCCTCACAACCCCGGAACGTGGGTCAATCTCAAAGACCCCATCACCAGCTCCTGGCTCCAGCAGGCGGTAAAGCATGTTGGCGTTGGCTGGGGCATCACCATCAGTGGCGCGAATAGTCAGCACCTCGTAACCCACCTCCAGGTTCTCTCGGATGCTTTCCCGGTACTCAGGCTGCTCAAACACTGGTTCGTGGTCATTGGTGTCACTCACGGTCACTGTCAGGTAGGTGGTGGCCGAGCGGCGACGTGGGGAACCGTGGTCGGAGGCGGTCACCTTCAGCACGTGGGTGTCTTTCGTCTCCCGGTCCAGGCTGCGGGCAGTGACCACACTGCCTGTCTCGGTGTCGATGGAGAAGTAGTCGTTGGAGCGCTCGTCAAAGAGCGCCTCCATGGAGTACGCCAGCCTGCCGGCTTCCCCCTCGTCGGGGTCCTGGGCCCGCAGCACGATGACCGCCGTGCCGGCCGGCTCGTTCTCGGGGATGGAGACCTGGTAGCTGGGCAGCTGGAACTGCGGGGGGCTGTTGAGGCTCCGCACCCGCCGCGCTCCCCGCCGCCCGCCGCCCTCCCCGCCCGGCAGCGAGGCGCAGCCGGCGGCGGCCCCGCGGAGCTCGTTGGCCGCCCGGTGCCGGGCGCGGCGCGGGCAGGGGCCGCTGCCGCCGCGGGGCCCGCGGGGCTCGGCGGGCGGAGCGCGGCGCGGCGCGGTCCCCGCCGCCCTCAGGCGCCCGGCGGGCGGCAGCGCCGGAGGCTCGGCGGCGGCGGGGCGCCTCGCGGCCCCCGCGGGCAGGTGGAGCGGCGGGGCGGCGCGGGGCGGCCGCGGGTCCCCGCCGCCCGCTGATGCCAGGGCGCAGAGCAACGCGGCCCAGGACACGCAGGCTGCGGCGGACAGCAGCCGCGGCATCTCCGGAGCTCAGCGGGCAGCGGGGCCGGGCAGCGGGCTGCCGCACAATCCATCCACCCGCCGGGTCGCCCGCCCGCCCGCATCCATCAGCCGCCGCCCCGGCCCCCCCGCCGCCCTCGCCGCCCGGGCACCACCGGCCCCGAGCCCCGCGCCCCGTCCCGGTCCGTGGGCAGCGGGCTGGAGAGCTCCAACTTTTCCACCTTAAACTTTGAAGTGAGTTCAAAATGGCTCCTCTCCTCCTCCTCCTCCCGCCGCCGCTCCCCAGAGAGCGATTAGCATAAACCTGCTGCTCCTCTCCTTCGCCAGAAAGGAAAAAAGAAAATCAAGCACCGCGGTCCCCCCCGCAGTGGGGCCGGTCCGCGAGCGACGCGGGCCCGCGTGGCTGCGCGACACGGCAGAGCCGCCGCGCCTCGTCCGTCCCGTCCCTTCCTGTCCTGTCCCGTCCCGTCCCGCTCCAGCCTCCCGGCTCAGCTCGGCTCCGCTGAGCAGCGCAGGCTGCGCGGAGCGCGGCGGGCGCTGCCCGGGGCGGGGTTTCCTGCCGGCCCCGCCCGGCCCCTCCCGGGCGGCGGCAGCGGGGGCCGGGCCGAGTTCGGCCCCGCGGGGCTCCCGCTCCGCCGCCCGGCGCCTCTCGGCGGCCGGGGGAGCCGCCCGCCCCGGCGGAGCAGGTATCGCCTCGGCGGCCCCGCTGCCCCCCGCGAACGGCGCTCCGCGGGACGGGAGCCGCGGGAAGGCGCGGGCGGCGACTCGCGGCCGCTTCCCCACGCAGCAGCCACCTGTCGTCTCCGACCCGTCGTCCAGAACAAAGTTAAACCGAATTTTATTTTAACTTATTTTCTTAAATTCTCGCTATGGAGGGCGGAGAGGGGAAGTGAAATTACTTTCCAGGGCAAAGTGAACATCGTGTGGGGACCTGAGGTGGGGCTGCCGGTACCCTGACGCAGGATCTGCTGCCGCGCTCACGCCTTGCTCTGAACCACGCAAAGGAGCCGGTAGGATCTGGAGCCCTGAGTTAAAGATTTCTTTGGGGCAATTGCAGATAACGATAAACAGGATGCAAACTTCTGTGGGAAGAAGCAAAGCCAACCCCCGCGTGAAAATGTTGCACTGGTGATTATAATGTCAATTCTACGAATTTATGCTCAGCACTTGATGTCGTGCTGCTTTTCCCTGGGCGATATCAGCGCCGCAGCGATGCGCCCGAGCTGCGTCCGCATCCCCGCGGCTGCAGTGGCCCCTGGTGGGTGCGGCGGGAAGGGCGCGGGCAACGCATCCCGTGCTCCTGGGCCAAGGCCGCGGGAGATGATGCGGAAAACCTGCTTTCGGTGCTCACCCTACCTACCGTCGGTGGCAAAGACCGATGCTAATCTACAGAGATCTCGTGTACAAGAGATTTACGTAGGAAGAAAACCAGGGATGGCGAGCAATAAGGAGCCCAGGGTTGCCGACTGGGATTTTGCAAAACTTTGTTCCTTGTAGGAGCTGGGAGGCAACTTTTAGAGCAATCTGTTACTGTCAGTTCAGGCTCTTCAGCACTTAAAAGGAGACTATGAACAAAACAGATTCTTTCATCGACTGTCATCCCTGGAACTGCATTATTTCACGGGAAAGGAAAAAAAGAAACAACCAACCACCTGGATTATTGCCAGTATGTCTGTCAGGAGGAAAAAGAGCTTTATAAATTGGAGTTTTGGAAGATGTTTAGCTGATTCAGCTTTACTCAATTAGAGATTTTTGAAATGGAATTTAGAGGCTTACTTGGCTTTTCAAATCCTCTGATGAAAATGATCACTCCTGAAAAGAAAGAGGAAAGAAATAACTTAAAAAAATTAAACATAACCTTCCTTTTATCAAGTTTGAGTGGCGGTAGTGATCTGCTTTATACTCCAGAAACCAAGCAACTCACTCGATATAATGTGGGATCTGCATAAGAAAACCCTACTTTAAGTACACACTTTTCTTGTTTCACTCTACATTTTCTTGCTGCCATGCTTAATGCCTAGGATTTGAAAAATAAGCTGTTATTATAAAACAATTTTTTTTTGGCTTTCCAAAAGTGAGATCCAAGTACACGTTTCAAGAGGGTTTATTAGATAAAATAGATCTGCGAGAAAAGACAATTTAAACTTTTTTCTTTCCATTTTATTGCAATAAGAGGCAACACCTATGAGCTGGGAAGATATTGTAAAAGCTTCTGTATAAACTAGTTAAATGCATGATTAGACAAAATCCTCCATGTTTTCCCTGTTTGTATGACTTGCCTTCTGTTTTCAGTTAATTTTGTCTTGTGATATGTTTCCCTGTTTTTTCATTAAATGTATAATCCCTATTGTTCCTCGCATGTATTACACCATTTGTCATATTATTTTACCAAAAAAATAGATTTCAAATGCCGAATGGTGAATACTGTATTGAACCCTGACTTGTTGCCCTAGCGAGAAGAATGGCTTATTTAACACGTTGGCAACTCAAATCACTTTTCAGTGGTGAAATGTCTCATGCCTGTTCCCAGATCACTCCATACAGAAATGGGGGTTGGTGCTAGATCAGAAGTCAGAGCTGGTGGGATCTGTTTCTGTTGCTGCTTCTGTGTGTCCAGATGAGTTGGAGAAGACAATAGTGAAACAGAACGTTTGGTAAAGGCAACTCAAGGTGGGGACAAAAAACAGAATTACATGTTTCTCTTGTTTTAACTGGCAAGTTTTTAGTGAAGGCTGGTCCTTCTAAGAAAATCAGATGCTCCCTTTGCATCTGATTCTGCAGATTTTCTGATATAAGCTGTCCTTTTCTATAAAAGAAATCACACTGACATCACTATGATGAGCAACATCCATAAAAAATGCAGTGGGTGAGGTTTTGCCTGACCCTTTGTTTCCTTAGAACCAATTGATGACATACTCATTTCACAGTTCAAAAAACGCTCTGTTTCAACTTGTCCAGGAGAGAAATATGTCAAGTTTCTTTACAAAGTGAATTTAAAACAAAACTGAGAAGCTAAACCAAAAAAAGGATAGTGCTGTTGCCCACGTCCATTCGGTGCTCAGCTTAAAAAAAAAAATAAATAATTTAACTGTAAGGGATTTTCTTAAAACATGAAGTTTACCAGACCAGGGGAGAGATCAAGAATCATTCCTTAACTGGAACTCTGCTGAGAGATCCATAGCCCAGAGGAAGACAAATGCCAAGCTGGGGTTGCCTGCATCTAGATTCAATAATATTTTTAAGATTGGGAATAAAGTGATTCAGTGTAAAATCCGTCCCTGTGGAGGAGGTGGTTCTATGGAAGGATACAGAGCTTTGCTCATCTTGGTACACCAGTACTTGAGGAAAGACTTAAAAATTCACATTCAGTAATGCTGTGTTACAAATAGTTGTGGTTTTTTGTTTGGTTGGTTTTGGTTTTGGTGGGGTTTTTTTGGTGGTTTTTTTTTTTTTGGTAAGAATAAGAATGGTGAAAAGTTTTTTGTCATTGGAATTGTGAACTATATGCAGAAAGGTGATATGCAATGTGTGCCCCACCCCTCCAACCAGACCCTTGCTTAGAAAGAGAGGAAGAAAGTGTATCCTCAAATTTAGGCACCCGTGTAACACAAACTGTATCTTGTACAAGATCTCTATATACATAGGGTTAGCATAAATTGATATATGTAACACATATTCATAACTGCATGTATTTACTTCACAAAGGCACCAGTGATCTATTCCTGCTGAAGTAATACTTTGAGCAAATAACCTGAGAAACCGCAACACACAGCAGTAAAGCAGCCTTCAACCATACTTTATTCCTCAACCTTCCTATCTTCTAGCATCTGGAAAGAAAATGTATGTTTTGTGCCACACATCAGAAGTGAACTTTAGGTTTTGGAGGGGAACATTGTTTATTACCCATGATTTCAAATAAACTGACAGCATATTAGACATGAAAAAAACCCACCCAAACCCAACCCCCCAAAAAACCACAAAACCCAAACCAAAATCAAATAACAAGTAACTTGCTAGTTTTTAGACTACCTGTGCTGATTGCTCTTACATCCTACCCCCAAGGCTGAGCCTCTTCATTGTCTGGGTCTGCACATCAGCAGAGATCAGTCTGTCTTGATATCAGACAAAGCCTAATTAAAAAAGAAAAGGGCAAACTAAGAGAAATTCTTCACTTTTGAAGGTTCTCCCTGCCCATAGCAGGAGGCAGATGGGAGCCCTGGGCTGCCACCAGCTGAGTCAACCCTGGATCTCTGGGGAAGGGCAAGACAGAGAGGACCTTCATCTGCCCAAAACCCCCACAGGAGACCTCATCTCGCTACAATGTGCAAACTAGTCTGAGGACAGGAGCTGAGAGTATCATTCTAGTGAATTTAAATTGGATAAATCCAAGATTTTAAACACCTTCTCCAATCATTACAGAAAGGAAGTATGATAAGTTGCTCTATGAACAGGTGTTTGGACTTTCAGTCCCCATACGAACCTGTTCCATGTCCAGCCTAAGAAAGGTCAAGTAAGCAAAAGTAATTTATTTTTCTACATTTCATTTGAGTTTATTTTAGGAATAGAAGAATTAGTTCAAGCTCCATAAAGTGAAATTTGATCCTCCACCTATTGCAGGAACCACATGGGTTTGGAAGCATTTCAGGAAATACTTTTATTACTAACATTCATATTCTTTAAGACAAGAATGGGTTTCAAAATGCTGGGAACCTTATTGCAGGAATTATGTTCAAGGTTTCTTGGCTGTATGTAGCTTCTCTTTTTAGAAAGAGAAGAAACAATTTAGAGCTCTCTGTGATTTTTTTGTAGCGAATCATAGTGTTGCTTCTTTTAAAATCCTCAGTGGAGAGAGCAGCGATTCAGTGTTGGAACTTGTTTATTTCCTTAGATTTCATACCATCCATTTATTATTTACCCTAAGGAGCTCAGCTCCACCCTACTCAAACACTGCCTGTGAATTTCCTCACTCTAAATTGGTTTGGGTATTTTTTTCCCTCCTCACTTAAGTTAGCTAAAGGCTCCACTAGTTAGGACATGCAAATAGACAAATAAACCAATAGAAGAGCAAATTTCATGCCCAAAAATTGCACGGTGGCCAAGAGCAAATAAAAGCTGAATATGGCTTGATTGTTATTTATGAGAAAAGTGATGTAGAGACTAATGCATCAGAAATGTAGTTTTACAAAATAACAAGCTCTGTAACACACACTGTAACAAACTAGTATGAAAAATGTGAGACTAATGATCAAGTAAGCAGAGTAGAAAGCCAAGGTCTACAGATTCATATGATTTTCTTTACTTTTCGTATCTCTACTATACATTAACAGAGGTACTGAGTGAAGAAAAAACCTTGAAATTATCTTTTACTGTTTGTTTTACAGGACTTGCCCTTTCTCTCTCACAGGGTCTCACCTTGTGATGTGTAGTCTCACCTTATGATGTACGAAAAAAAAAAATATGCTCTTGTGGCTTTGCCCTAGAGTTTTCTGAAAGTTTGCTGTCAACCCATCAAAATAAAGGTGCAGTAGATAGGTTTCATGCTTTGTCAGCTCCTGTTATTTATTCAGGGGATTAGGGGACTAAGTAATAAGGAGAAAGTACAAAATGGAAACACTAGCTTGGTAGACACTCTAGCTTGACTAAATGATTGGAGTGGGCTGGATTCTAAGATGCAAACACCTCAATGTAGTCACCACGGAGCAGTTACTGATGGGGCTACAAGAACCACGAGGAGCAAGGAGATGACACAGAGGATTAGCAGATTAAGTAGCAGAGTTCAAGTACTGATAGAGATGTTTCTGGCTGTGGAGAAGTCTTCTGCAGGACTGCACAGTATGTTCATGGGGTAGGCATGCTCTGCATTTACATAGGAGTATGGGGATAATGTTCTTGTAACACCATCAGTAACTGCTCCTTGGTGACTACATTGGGGTGTTTGCAACATGATATTAGAATCCAGCCTGCTCCAATTTCTCCCCTAGTAATACCTTCACACTCTCTACTCTTTAGACACCCATTTCATATTGAAACATTGTTTTCCAGGGATTTTAATACCCCAAAATATTTTTTTTCTGCAATGAAGTAATAGCTTCTGAATCTTTTATGGTTTACATGGAGGCAGGATTAGGCTTTCTCTTCCAATCACCATTACTTTGTCCTTACCAGCACCAAGCATCATTTGCCATTATATTGCCCTCTCTCTCAGGACCAAGAGATTCTTCTTCAGAAGCTGATTGGATTTGATGTCATTGGATTCAACAGTCCTGGCTATTTTTGTAACATCTGTGCACCCAGTCATCTTTCTGTTCAGCTCCTTCCTGGCAGTAGGGCCTTGTAGCCTGTTTCTCATGGGCTTGCCATGGGCTACTTGGACACAACAACATTTGCAGAGGAAAAGCATTGAGGGAAAATCTTTCAACTGCTAATCAAAGAGTATTCAAAGAGCTTCTGGTGGATGGGCATAAAGGTGTAGTGAAAGCAAAAACGCTGTGAGTTTGGTCTAAGCTGTTCCTTTTCTAGAAATTCAATTACATTCAAAGACAAGGTATTTCAGACTCCTATGGGAGGAATTACACAGCTCTAATGAAACACTTGCAGGCAGGGGATTAGCTGACCTGTTGGAAAAACACAAATATTAACTGAAATGCTTAATGGGGGAATATGAAGTCAGTGTAACAGGTTGTTCAAATAATGGTGGAGTTCGATGCTTTTTGGCAGCCCAAGCAAAAGAAGGTGAAGTAGGTGTTCAGCGTCTCTCTTACTCACTGTATTTTTTGCATGTGAGGTATTATGGCTATCATTATTTCCTCCCCTTTCTTAGTTTTTTTCATACCGAGAATTCGATGGAAAGATACAGGCATGGTTTCTAATCCTAGACTGGAGGCACACTGTGCACCACAATCTTTTCATCTTTTTTCAAGAGGTCTAGGACTAGTAATTTTTTTTCTCACAGATGCATTTTATAGCATATTTCTAAGTGTTCATCAGCTTGGCACCTCTGAATGTGGAAAATTAGAAAGTGTTTGAAAACCCAATATACCAAACTACTTTAAAAAGCCTCACTAAGACTGTGATGGGCCCCAGTTTAGGCTCTCTCTGGCTCTGGGATGGGTACGCAGAGACACCATGTCGTCCTGCAAATGCTCAGAGGGGTCAGGTCCAAGTGCTGTGCAGGACTGGTGCATTGCACCACTGTTGTGCTCCCAGGCTGAGCTTTGCCCTGTGCCAGCTCCCCCCCTTGGTCAGCCCGTGCCAGGCTATGCTTAGCACAACCCTTCGGACTAGGCCCAGTGAGAAATTTTATTGGGGTTTCCTTGTGTGTGTTGGGAAAGGTAGAAGAGCTGTTCTCTGGGAGCAAGACAAGGCCTCAGTGCCAAAGAATGGCCCTTGCCCTGATTTATTTCCCAGTCTAAACAAAGCAAAAGATAGAACATATTGCATTTTCAAAATCCAGTGTTTTAAATGTTTGCTTTTCTGCTGCTCTGCTAGCTACTGAGCACCAAGGCTCTTCTGGGGAAAATCACTGTCTTGCCTCTCCAGCAGCTTTCACCAGGCTCACTACTAATTAACAGAGTACATCTCTGGTTGCTGGATTTCTTCAGAGATCACTCAATGTTGTTTCATAAAAGAGAGGAAGAGCGTTTGCACTCTTAATGACTTTAGTTGTCATCACTTGTCAACTTTGTGTGCTGAGGTCTCTGTTAGGTAGCATAATTATCATTATATTTAAATATAGGTAATTATAATCTGGGAAACAGTCCAAAATCTGCTTTTTAAGTAAAATTGGTGGAGCCTGTTTGCAGCAACTGGAGCCCCTCAGCACACAGCAGCCTCACTGGCAGCACCACAGTGGCTGTGGGAGGATGTACCATGTCGATACGAGGGACCCACTTTCCTGCTCAGGTACAGCCAGAGGTCATTTCTTTTTCTGTCTGGCGTTCCCCAGAACACCCTTATCTTCAGATATTCTAGTCTGAAAGCTGTATTCAGGAAAAGGGACAAAAATAATTGCTGGTTACACAGGCTGGGAAATGGGAAGCCCATTAGGCTGTCAGGCACGTACTCCCTCACTGCTGCTGCTGCCAGGCTGATTTTCCCTGTACCAACAGACATGGGTCTCACAATCCTCAAATGAACAAGAGTCATACAAGGTGGTTTCCACAGAGTAGCTTTGGTTTCAAATCCCACCATCACTCATGCCACAGCAATGATTCCACAGGACTCTGCAGAGCCAAAACAGCACTGTGACCACCATGCCTGCTTCTCCTTGGTAGTTTAGTAGTTTAGGGGTTACAGTGGTAGTGCTGGGTTGGCTGTTAGACTTGATGGTCTAAAAGGTCTCTTCCAACATTGATGATTCTATGAACCTATGATTCCAGACCTGACCTACAGCTATAAATGTCATCTTGATGATTTCATTGTCCTCGGGGCACAAAAACATTTTCAGGTGAAAAAAATCCTCTGGGAATATCTCTAACCAGAGCAACTGGAGTGTACAGCATCACCCCTAGCTGCTGTCTCTACAGCTAGTTGCACCTTCTACCGTGTCATGTTAGAGAAATGCAGGGTGTTCTTGACTTTTGCAGACCGTGGGAGAAACATTGGGACTCTCTTCTACTCAGAGATCATTGCTCTAACATTAGAAAGTGCTGATCTCCATTTCTCCCCATAGTGCAAAAATTGAAATATTTTCTGAACTACAAGGATGCTGAGAGACTTGGAACTAAAAGTATTCCCACACCTATCACTGATGAAAAAGTTTGTCAAAATTAGCTTATTCTGAAAATTCTAACCAACAAACCATGCTGTCAGCACAGACCAGGGCAGAGAAGAGTCCTGGGTCCACGGGACCGTAGTGCTGGGATGCTGGACTTCTCATGGGCAGTTATCACTGGATGCTAATGGTTTGCTTCTTAGGAAAGGGGATGAAGGGAAGCCTTTTGTCTTCCTATTTGGAAGAAGCAATTCTCATATTCTCTCTTGGCTTTCTTACCCAACTGCATGTTACATATACTCTGCAGATGCCAGAGGTGTGAATAGTAGGGGTGCTGAAGGCATATTGCCCTGTACCTGTGTTTTACTATAATATAACAAAGATTGCTTCCTGTCCTAATCCATGATCTTTACCCGCTGTATGGATGGAGGCAAGGCTCTCTTGGAAAGGCCTTGCCTTTTTCATATGCTGTAGCTTTCGATCAGATGGTTTGTTCATCCCCAAGGCAACATTTTTCTAAAATACAGAAGGAGCCAACCTTGCTAATGCATTGGGTAGGAACTTGGTGGCTATTAGGGTACATTCAATGAAATATCTCTCATCTCTGCAACATTGTTCTCCTGGTTCTGTGCAGTGGAGGGATGTGCTCTCCATCAGGTTTTATGCTCATTACTTTGCAGAGTGTCTCTTTACCTCATTTTTGCTGCTACTTCTGGTGAGTGACAATTTGGTTTGGATGAAGTTGTGCAAGACTTTTTGTCCAAGCCACAATACTGAATATGTCTACCATGAATGTTGGAAGTAAAATCTCTACTTCTCTACCTGCCTTGTTATACTGACCTAGCTAATGGACCCAAATTCATTCTGATCCAGAAAATTCTCTTAAGTAATGGGAATAGCTGAAAGTGGAATTTGGCCTACTGTGCACAGGATCTGCATCAGGGACAGGATTACTGGACCAGTGATGTGCCCTCACTGCAAAGCAAGCTATTAGTGTCCTCCTGGGCTGCACTAGGCAAAGTATTAACAGGAGGTGGATGGAGGGGATCCTTCCCCTCTGCTCAGCACTGGGGAGCCCACACCAGGAGTGCTGGGTCCAGTTCTGCACTCCCCAGTACAAGAGAGTTATGGACATACTAGAGACAGCACAGTGAAGGGCCATGGAGATGATGAAAGGGCTGAAGCATCTCTCCTATGAAGAAAGGCTGAGAGAGTTGGGACTGTTCAGCCTGGAGAAGAGAAAGCTCAGAGAGATCTCAGATACCTGAAGGGAAGGAGCAGAGAGGATGGAGCTGGGCTCTTCTCAGTTATGCCCAGTGACAGAACCAGAGGCAATGGGCACAAACTGAAACAGGAGGTTCCCTCTGAACATCAAAAAAACACCTTTTCACTGTGAGAGTGAATGACCACTGGCACAGACTGCCCAGGGAGGTTGTGGAGTCACCATCCCTGGAGATACTCAAAGGCTGTCTGGCCATGGGCCTGGGCAACCAGCTGTAGATGGCCCTTTTTGAGCAGGGGCTTGGACCAGATACCTCCAGAGGTCCCTTCCAACCTCAACCATTCTGTGATTCAAAACAGGACAGTGAACAGTAGAAAAAGAGCAGCATAAAACAGGACAAGGAAGATAGAGTGAGGAAAATTACTGAGGCGGAACAGAGGAGAGGGATGGGACTGCCAGCAGGCATCACCAGTTAGCGTTCCCTCTCTTCTGACCCCATTTGAAACTAATCTCTCTTAGGGCTTAATGAGATATAATGCTGCAGTGGAAAGTGGCTGCAAAGTGGAAAATCACAATAATCTTGCAGCTTGGCAGGCTTCCTACCTGGTACTGAACCTCTCATGATGGTTGTAGTCAACCTGTGCCAAGCCATTCCCATCCACCTGCAACACCAACCTAGTGAAACCTAGAAGTGCCAGAAGAGGCACCCAGTATCAGCCCTGCGCCCATATTTCATAACCTAGATACAGAGGTTTTCTTTGAACGTGCAGACATGATGGCAGAGTGATCCAAAAAACATGGCTCCTAATCAAGCATTTTTCTGTGGTTTTCTCTCTCCCCTAGAATCTGAATCCCACAATTGGAACTGCTTTGGGGCAAGAGCTTGCAGCACTCCAGTGGTTGATCAGAAGCAGATGGCACATCAGATGCACAGTTCTAAATGAACTAGTGGTGTTCATTTAGATCTTTGTATTATCTGTTGACAGTTTTGCTAATTGAGATATGCCGGGATATGGTAGCCACAGCTGCCATGAAACTGTCTGAACCCAGTTTCCTTGCTTGGGTTGGATTGCCTCTGTATTGCCATAAGTAGCAGTGTCATTGCAAGGGTTTATTTAATGCCCATCAGCTTATCTGAAAACCATACAGACTTATCCTCTTTCTCTTGGTGCTGCCAGAAGCTGGCCACACAGTGAAGACCATGCCTGCAGCTCCCAAGAGTATTCCAGAATTAAGGTGAGATATGCATGCTATACAGGCTTCTTAAGTACACATATTATAGGAATTTGTTGCAGTTTCTCAGTGTAGCACTTGTTGTACACTATGGACATAATAATGGAAAAGATTTTAGCCTTCTTTCGCATTTAGTTGAGGCTTTTCTGGTTAGCTGTCTCCATTCCTATTATAGAACCTGTAGATAAACAGCTCCTGCTCAGATTTGAAATGTCATCTAGTGGGAGATAATATGTGCTCCAGCAAATGCCTGGTAGCCTTTGATGTTTTTCCTCAAATGTGTTAGGTACTAGATATGAGTGATGCATAAAAGCCAAGAACAGACAGACCAAAGGGCTTCCAGGCTGGTTACCCTGTCTCTGGCAGTGGCCAGTAACAGGCCCTGCAGGCAGAGTGAAAGGAGATGACGTGCAGGTGCTGGTGCTTCATGAAAGTGCTTGCAGACTGCAACTATTTGTGGTCCAAAGACTTCCTATCCAGAAATAGCACCTTTGTTTTTAATAGTGCCAAATGGATTTTTCTTCCGTAAATTTGGCTGATTGTTTTCTGAACTGTGTAAACTTTGGCATCCTCCCACAAACTGCTGTGAAGCTTCAGCACATGTTGTGTGAGAAACCTTCCCTGCAGAGTCTGCCACCTGCTTGGGGTCTCAAACACGCTCAGACAATGCGCTCTGCTTCCTTTCTTCATCCTGCTCAAAACTTCATTTGCAGGCATCACAGTCCCCCCTCATTTATTTATTTTCCAGTTTAATGGCTGCAAATTTTTTTCTGTAACTGATTTTCACATTATACTTGCCTCGAAATGGAGGCTCAGAACTGTGCATCATGTTTTGATTTGCAATAGCTTGTTCAGGTTTTACCTCTGCATTTTGGAAGTTAGAATTGGGTTTGCTGAGAGGTTTGACTTAAACTTCTCTATCTCTTATCTGCAAATTTCACCTTTCATTTTACTGTTATTCTGAAACCCTTCTGCAACTGCTGAACTAACTTTCATCTTTATTACTTTGGACAGCTGCGTACAGTTGATCAGCTTTACCCATTGTCCCAGAAGGTCTATTATTCACTTTCTTTTGCAGATTTTATAGAAACTGGTTGCTCAGAGCAGTTGCAGCATATGTCAGTGTAGGACTCCAGCTGGGATTCTCCTTCCCTGTGAATAATGCTGGTGTATTCCTGTTTTTTGCCAATTGCTTGCTCACATGAAGATGTTCCCTCTTAATCCATGGCAGCTACTTTACAAGCTGCTGTTGAAGGATTTCTTCAGTGTCTTTTGAAAATCGAGTTGATTGTATCTGTTGGATTTTGCTCATCTGTTGACACCAGCTTGCTGATGCTTTCGAAGAAATCATACAGATATGTGAGTCATGACTGCTGACGCTAACTGTGATGAATATATCATATTCACACATCCACACGACCAACCCTTTCCAATAGTTTCTTGATGTGACTGTGGAATGGGGAAAAAAAGTGGAGTGCCTGGGTAGGAACAGCTTAGAGTGCTCTTTGTGTTTATACATATATTCTTATCCAAAAATACTGCCTGCCTCCCACCAAAGAAAAACTGGGAATCATGCAATTCATCTTCCAGCCACCAGGTAGAGGCAAAAGCCATTGCAAAACAGCAACCCTGGTGATAATACAACTATTTCGAAAATAGTGGTCTGATTGACATCAAAAGAAAGCTTCTGACCAATCTATCTTCATGGTTCTTAAAATAGGTCTGGCCAAATTCAAATATAAAAATTAATTTTGAATCTTCTTAGCTCTGTAGTCAATTAGTTAATTAGAAAGCTGTTGCAGACAATCAGTATGAAGCACTCTAATTATCCCTTTCTACCTAACACATGAAAAATTAATAATGGTAGAGTTACTCTACCTTCTAAGATGATGGTAAAAACAGTAGAGGAGTAGAGTAACTGGTCTCTCAAAGAGCATCCAGTGAAATTCTTTAGAAAGAGTTCCGTTTTTTCTTTTCCTTTTCTTTCTTTTTTTTTTTTTTTTTGGTAGGAAAATGTAATAATTTATCTGTTAAGTGTTTTCTAAATCACAGATTTTTCAAGTTTGGCCTTGCAAAAAGAGTCATTAAAAAGGGGCCAAATACTAATGCCAATACTCAAAGGTATTAAACATTAAATATGCACAACAGTATCTATGCTGTATTCATGGTGTTTTCATGTGTTTTGATCAGTTTTACTTACGCAGAGCAGAAACATAAACAAATGTAAGTTAATGGACAACTGAGGACAAAATTTACTCATATCTTTTATTTTCTGTAAAGGAGCAGCATCAATCCTGCTCTTTCAAAGATATAAATCTTTTCTGAATCTTATACAGCAGCTGTGACTATTATAATTTACATTGCAGCAGCTCACTGAAGCCCCTCATGTGGATCAGGACCCCATTACACCACAGACTATGCACGTATAAGCTTGAATGAGAGTACTCATAATTCATGTCTGTCTTGGTGGAGCAGGTCTGTAGATGTACAGCTCTCCCCAATAGTTTCAGTATAAAGAACTGCTCGTTCACCAGTCAAAAAAAACCCCAAAACAACAAAAAAACCCAGCCCAAACCCAAAAGAAGCAGCAAAACAAAAACTCAAACCACAAAAAAAACCCCCAAACCTAGAGGGTGTAAATGACAAGCCCAGTCCCACATCTGAAGAGTGCTGTAGGACAACCTGGGATGGGGATGTGGGTCGTGGAGATGTGACTACGCCAGCCAGGTGCTGCTGTGGGAGGTTCCAGTGTGGCTACACAACACCCTTCCTGCCAGCCAACACATCAGACAGCACTGGGAAATGCACAAGGCTTGACAGCACACTGGTGGCACTCAGCAGGATGACACTGCTATTGAAAAGCAGTTTCCGGGTTTCTTTTCACACCATTTCCCTGCCACCACAGATCCCTGAGAGCATGGGGTCTGGCACTTTCTGACATCTGGTCACTTCTCTGAACCATGGTGTTTTGGTTGGAAGCCCTGGGGCTGTGCCTTTAAATACATCTTATTCCATTTGCTGATGGTCACTCTGACCATGTCTTGTAGGGTGAGACCAGGGTCAGTCCTTCCAGTGTCCTCACTGTGATGTGTTACAACAGTGATTTACTCTGTTGAAACTGTTTTTTCCTGATCTGAGAGCTACACAAGAAGAGCAGAAACTTCTTTTTTTTTCTGATTACTTAACAGGAACAAACCAGAGAAGGGTAGGATTATCTAGTACTTTTAGGCTTTGATGAAAGAAGATACAGGCCTAATCTGTCTTCACAGATGAAGGAGAGGGGTAAACACATGATGATGAGGAGGAGGACAAGGAGTAAGAGCTGCTGATGAGTAGAAGCCATTTTTGGGAGAGCCTGGGAGGCAGAGGAGAGTTCTCAAGGTCCTTGACAGCTGAGGAGTGAGGTGAAGCAGTGGGAGCCAGTGAGGTTGGTCCTGGCTCCCAGGGAATTTCAGCAATGAGGTTTGTGAGGGATGGGGTCCTGGAGTAAGGGTGGTAGAATAATAGTGATGTACAGAAAAGGCAGACTGGAGGAAGGATCAGAATTTTTTTTTTTTTTTTAGCTTTTCTGAAACTTTGAAATCTCAGCTAAGTGATAAAAAAGATTGATTGTGCACATAATCCTTTAGACATAAATCATTGACCAAGTCTGGATCCAGCCACATGAAAACTCCCCTCAAAATAGAAGCTTAGAAGACAAGAGAGTCCTTTCTGAACCTCATGACTCAACAGGAGAGTCTCTTTGACTGTTTTGTCTGACTCTGTCCTCTATGCTGCAAATAATCAAGTGTACCTTGCCATCAAATTTTGTTAAACAATTGTCACATTTACTATCAAACTTTGTTAAAATGCTGTTTTATATCAAGAAAAATTTATAGCAATAAAACTTCTTTGTTACAAGTGAAGTGCATCACTCCATCTGCAACAAGGTGGGCCTAAGATCCTCACTGGTACTTATAAATAAAGTGCATGTTCTCACATTACAAGCCTGTGTTGCCCGGTCCAAAAATCAGCATGGATTTTATTTCTGTGCCCATTTTACTGTAAGAGCAGGTGGTGTTGAAGATGTCAGAGTGATGGAGGAGGAAAGCTGAAGGGAACTGAGCTCTCCTCCCCTGGTACACACAATTAGAGAGAACAAATATTTGTCATTAACTTGTGACTCTTCCAACCTGTTTACAAAGAAGATTTATACTAGAAGAACTGTGTAATTAAGTGCTACTAATCCTCCAAACTTCTACTGTAGTAGGATGATGTTAGTTTCGGGGAGAGATGCAGCATGTCAGATTCTGTTCCCTCAAGTACCTTATGAAATAAGTTGCAAAGTATTTCATATGACTTGCAAGAAGCATCAAAAGAACCCAGATCCCTGGAATTTAAACAGCCTGCTCTGCTGCCTGAGGAAAACACCGTGCTCTGCTAGCTAGATCTGAGCTCCTTCAGCATCAGAAAACTGACACAGGCTTCAAATAACTGTCCCTAATCCTCCTGCTGCCTCTGTGTGAGTGCCCAGGTTTGCCTACCTTGGGACATCTCCGCATCATGGGTAGAGGAGAGAAACTGTGGTTCCACCTTCAAAATTATGGCACTGGGTGAAGCTAATACCCACCTCACAATGGAATCAAATCTACTGAAGAATATGCCCATGGGAGATATGAGCATGGTGTGTTTGACCAGTGCTGCTAGGCAGAAGAAACACTGGAGGGAGAGTGGGGATGGCTGAATACAATATTTGTCAGTCTGTGATGATATTTAACCACTCTCCATAAGCTTCAGGTACCTGTGCTCTTCTTAACCTTTTTCTTACAGGAGGCAGGGTGAGAGGAAGGAAAATTTTCTAACCAAAAGATGAAAGGATGTGTGTAGGCCATTCCATGACCACTAACACTAGATATGAGCTGAGTCTGTGAGAAGCTGTTGGCCCAGCTTCATGCTGTTCCTGCCATGGCTCAGTGCAAGAGAAACACAGCCAGGTGGCTTAGTGATTTCCTTGTGGTGCCAGCCCTATGCAGTAAGCAGGTGAAGCTCCTGAAGTCTAAGACTGTTCTCAAGCTCCTGCCCATACCCACATTCTCCAGATGGCAGAGAGACAACCTCTTCGAGGACAGGTGTGGGAATGGCAAAAAACTTCTAGGAGCAGCTGCAACTGATGCCAGGTGCCTGCAAAAGCTGTCTGCAAAACTTGCACACTGTATTTCTTCTTTTTTTTCCCCTCACAGATGGTTTTATCTTGCTCTCTATTGGATTTCAAAACAAGTCCTGAGTTTTTCCTTTCAGTAGAAAGGCTTTCTGTGGGGAAGGCAAGGCAGCTGTGTCGGCTGAGCGGGTGAGTATGAGCAGAGGCACAGACATCATCTTCTCAAGAGGCTCTCCACTTGCCCAAGAGGGCATGACTCGAGTCTCTGACATCCTATTTTCAGATAAATCCTGCTGAGAGGTGACTCAGGCAGAGTTTCTGCCTTAAAACACGCAAAGATCATAAATGGAAGCCTGGAAGGGCTGTAGCTCTGGAAGGGCTTTTGGCTGGGCTATGTCCCTGTGAGCATCGAGTCTGTGGAAACAACATGTCTGTGCAAGCCTTTAGCATGCTGAGCTGGATCAGATGCTGTTCAGCATCTCTCAGCCCAGTAGCTTACCATGGCAAACAGTTAATAGCCTACATATGACAGCTGGTGGGAGGGTCAGGAACGTGACATCCTGGGGGATGCACAGCCACCAGACACTGCTGGATGGGCCCTTTGAGGATCTGTATTCCCCCTGCCACATCTTATCTGCTATAGCCTTACCTAACTTCAGATATTGGTCTTCAAGGAAGGTTTTCAGGCCCCTTCCATTGTAAAATGAGGGAAGTGTGCACTCCCGGGGTGTAGGTCACTTCATCCCAGTGCAGGTCAGCTGGCTTGCAGAAAGGAAATTGCTCTTAACTCCAGTGAGGAGAGATGCCAGCACATCAAATACCAGTCATCCAGGCAGAGTTGAGTAAAGCAAAATGATTTTACTTCATCTGTGCTGGGTTTTTGCAACTTCCAGCATGTGTGGGGACTACAACTCTCCCCTCAACTCCACCATAAACAGTTATCTCCTCCATTGCGGTGGCACGATGATTTGAGGCCTTTTCACCTGTGCTTTGTGATGGTGGAGCTTTGAGACAGACAAAAGCCTCGTTTCTTCAACTTTAATCTTCTCTGGAGATAAGAGCTCAGAGAGAGAGGAAATGGTACATCTTTGCCTGTTAGGGAAGAGCTAGCCAAAGCCACCTGCAGTGAGGAGCAGAAGAAAGAGGAAACTTTTCAGAAAGGATTTTGAGCCTGACATAGACCCAAATGAGGCCAGTGCTTGTCTGCAGAAGCTGAAAAACTGTGGGATATAGGCAGGATCTAAGCAGATATTGGAACTGTTGTTTTATGCTGACTGAACAGACTGCAACAAGGAATGCCATGCCTGTGTCTGGAAGCAATTACAGACACACAGAGAACCAAATAGAGGCTGTCACCCAGGTCTTCTCTGAAAACTTACATGGCATGCTGGGATTGTCAGTGTTAAATCAGAGAGGACTGTCTGTAAAGGCTAAGCTAGAGATGGGCAGGCTTAGACCCACACTCCCTCTGGCTTTCTTGGTGAACAGAAACAGCCATCACCTCCTGCCTGCTGGGTCCTCCCTGAAGCCTGCTGCTGTGGCAGGCTGCAAAATATGGGAGTAGAAGTCTTGGACAACACCCTATAGGGCTAGTTTTGCCTAGAAAACTGCCATTTTCTATGCCAAGTAAACCAAAGCATTGGGCATAAATGTCCCACTATCCAAAGTCATCTACAAATGGCTGCACATGGTGGTGTCACAGCCTCTCACCATGAGCTCGGTGCACATGTCCAATGGTGCACTGCTGGGACCTGCTGAAGACTGAGCAGATTGCAAAGTGTTGATGAGGGGCAGGGCAGGGCAGGGACAGCCCCTCGCCTGCTGCTCCCCTGGTGCCTGGCAGGGTCCCTTGGCGCTCCTCCTCGCTGGTCCTTGCCATCCTGCCAACCTGTCATGTGCCTGTGAGCAGTCTCCCTGGAAGAAAATCTGTTTTCTTTGCTGTCGAGACCTGCTCTCATTTGAATTATTTTAGCACTGCTGGAATAAAAATAAAATAATTGGGATGGAAGACTTAATCTTTTCAGTTATATTTCAGCCCTGACACAAGTTGGCTGAGTTTCAGTGAACTGATTTATACCAAATACTACTCTGCCATATCCACAGTTTATCTTTATCTACAAGAATGAAAATAACTGTCAGCAGGCAGGTTTAAGCTCATACAGGAGCTGCTGGAAGGAGCTCTGTGTGTGTTGCCCTTCAGGGTCAGGGCTTTGGACTGGATTGCAGGAGAGTGTGTTTGCTGTGTCCAAGGCCTCTCTTCCTGTGGTTGTCTCAGTGACTCAGCTTGTCAGTACGTCACAGGCGCTGTTTCAGCTCAGGGTTCAAAACCCAGATTATATCACATCCATTTCTGCAAAGACAAGGTGGTACCATCTTCAGTTGTGTGACTCAGCACCATGGTGGAAGTACCTTATCTGGCTGACTTGAAGGAGAGAACTAAATCTCAAATGATGATGAAAAAAGACTTTCTCCACCTTGTTAAAAAGAATTTAAATTCTTAACGAACTGTCAGTTAATTATAACCTGAGAATCCAAGTAGCATCTCTCACTGGAGTTTACTGAGCACAGCAACTGAGCCTCTAGCAAGGCACATAGTATATAACACATACTATGGTTTAGACTGTGCATGTCCACATCTTAAATCTTGATTGTGAGGGCTCAGTGGCAGAGCCAGGGAGATGCCAGCACAGGAGAATGGCAGCCCTGCACAGTGAAACACAACCTGACATGTGCTGTGCCATGAAATCCCACAAATAATCAGAAATGTAAGCTCAGCCACATCTTCCAAATCTTTTATAGTACTCAGTCAAACCTTATACCTGGCTGACTCTAGGGGACTGAGAAGACCGTCTGATATGGCTGCTACCTCTTCTGGGTCATCATCTGACAAGTGCAGGTAAGTGACATAACCAAGAAATGGAGACAACTCTATTTTGAGGGCTGGAAACAGTTTCACTGCTGAACTTCCTTCAAGGACAGGCAAAAGACCTTTTATGAAGGTTGATAAAAACAACAACAGATGCTACTATTGCTAGTGCTTGGATTGTCAGACCCAGCTTAGAAGAGCTGTTTTGAAACTAGAATGAGAAGCAGAGGTTGGATTTCCACCTATGTGCAGTCACTTAGCTGTGTTAAAGAGATGTGTGGGAGATTTAAATAATAGTACTGCTGTGTCTAATTTCTGAGGAGTCCTCATCCTTGGCCCTGTCCTAAGCAGACCCCTTGTCCAAAAGTCCAGAAATATTAGAAAGTGAAAATGCACTTGATGTCCAGGTGAGCCTGGAGGAGATGGCATTCACTGGGGAATGGATTCCTGCTCCAAGTTACATACACTTTTTCATTAATCATTTAGGTTATAAAAGCAAACAGTTTCTAGGGTACTGATCTGTCATCCTTTGCTTCAGAAATGCTTGCTTCTTCCTTCATGTATTTTCCCTGATTTCTTTTTTCCTATAGCAGCCCAGCCTCAGCAGCAGGGGTAGGAAGGCATGCCCCAGGTTAGGAATAGGAGTAATGGCAGGGCGAGGGGTCATGTGCTAGGAAGCAGTTTGCTGCAGCCAGCATTTCCTCTGCTTCTCTGAACAAGTAAGTGTCTTGTTTAAAGTCTCCTTTCCCACTCATCCAAACAGATGGAGGAAAGAAATCAGGGTACTTTTCGTTAATTTTTTTTTTCCTGTGCTGTAGCATTAAGCCAGCAAGCAGTGACTACATGCTCTTGCATTTCCTAAGACAGCTTGATAGAGACAGACTGGAAAAATACCAGGGTTAAGTATCAGTACAAAGTTGTTAAGCCC
The DNA here is from genome assembly GCF_009829145.1 of Chiroxiphia lanceolata. Classification (NCBI taxonomy): domain Eukaryota; kingdom Metazoa; phylum Chordata; class Aves; order Passeriformes; family Pipridae; genus Chiroxiphia; species Chiroxiphia lanceolata. Next base: position 15,831,498 of record NC_045641.1, read on the forward strand.
TGTATAGGCACAGATTCTTTGGCATCTTTGTACCCAGAAGCAAAATTGCCAATGTGTAGGTTGCCTTCACATTTTTCCAAGTCACTTTCAAAGCTGTTGCCTGCTTACGCCATGACAGGTGTGTAGCTGGATGTCAAAGTTATCCACAGCCAGGTTAAGCCCTGAAGAAAACCTGAAGAGTGTGATCCAAATGGTAAATTAGCAAAACAAAACAAATCAAACAAACAAAACACACCACCACCACCACCAAAACCAAACAAACAAAAAAAAAGAAGAAAAACTTCCAAAATTTGAGTATTCCTTTCTGAACAGTCTAAACTGACTATTCATTCACGTGAATGAACTAAGGGCATGATTTCTGTTCTGCCTTCAATCTCAGGGAGGCTCCTTGCCTGGACCAGCAGGTATGGGCTGTTTCTGAGGATGCTGTAAGCCCCACAGCAGCTGGCAGGGTAGGATAAGACTTCTTCCTGCTGTTCCTTTGTGTTAAGTATAACTTTCCTATAAAGCAGAGAGCTACTGTTGCTTGCAAACTTGCATCTATTTAGTCTTTTTTTATTAAAATTCTCCTTGACATCTATGTATTTCTAATCCCCTTAAAATATGGCTGACCTTTTTGTTGCTGTGATACCTACCCTTTGGCAGGGAGGACCTCCTGCTCATCCTTCACGGCACACAGCTGTTCGCATCGGGCTCTCTGCTGCTGCTGCTCTGTGGTGTTCAGTGTCCTGCCCTAGTAATGCAGGGTATCACAAGTGGTGATTACCTGATTAGCTTATGCTGGGGAAGATGCTGGCTCTGAAGGGGAGATGGTGAATGCAATGTCCCGTGATTCCTAAGAGCTCTATATTTTCCATTTAAAGATACTTAAATGCCAGAAAGAGCATTACAGGCATATGTTCAGGGAATTGACAGAATCAGGGGTTTGTAAGAACTTTTGTCCCCTTGTATTTAAAACCTGAGAAGAGGTGTGATGAGAAGAGGCGCAAGATGCCTCCTGCTGAGCTATAAAGGCTTCTTTGTGCTGAATCATCTGGCCTAAAAAGAGCTCTGGCTCTCTCCTGCTAAGTAGCCAGTGGTGCTGGTGGACCCCACGGAAACAGCTTTTGTTAGCCAAGATTAGCTGCAGTGAGAGGTGTCTCAGTCCTTTCGCTATAACAGGCTGCAAAAGGCACTAAGGGATGAATTTGAATTTTCTTCTTTTGCTCTACCACGGAGTTTTCCACTTAAAGCTGCAGTTGTTTGGCTCTAGACCTGGGACAGAGTGCAAGTCGGTATGGGAGCAGCATGGACTTAATGTGAGTACATGCGGATGTGGCATTGCAGGGTGTTGTGGAATAGAGGGGAGGATGCTGCATCTCTGAAGTCTATACTCAGATATAACTTCTTATTACCTTGATGACAGGATAAATTAGCTGTGGGATAAATGTTCATCCCAAAAAAGTAACCTCCCAACAAAAGCAGCCATCTTCCTCTCAACATGCTCAGGCATTCCTTGCTGTCATAGGCTTCCCACTTTGCTAGAACTTAGTCATGCCTCAGAAAGCTTTATGCAAGGGCAGGTTTTATTGGGATGGACCAGTTCAATAGCCTGTTTCTAAGACCAGGCTTCCTGTGAGCCCCTGAATACTGCAGCACTCCAAAGAAACCAAAAGCCTAGGAAAAAAAGATGGTAAATTGCAGTACCCTTACATTTCCTTCACTTTAATGAAATTCAGTGTGGTGCACTTACATTTGCTCCTTTGTTGTTTTTTCCAGGCAGTCTCAGGCAAAGATTGGAGACTGAATGCTTATATCAACAGCACTCCCGGCTCTCCCATCTGAAGTTGTATTTTTCAGGGGCAGGCCTGGTATTCACCAGGATGTATCCTACCCTATAGGGCAGGTTAGGTCAGAAACATCTCCTGGTTTATTTAAAAAGTTGTGCTGGACGTTTTTTTGAGTCTTGGTAAATATGGATGTACTTTGTATAAAGAATGTTTTCCACACCTGCTCAGGAGGAGGTTCTATGGCCCATAAATGGGAGTGGTGCCCAGAAGATGAGAGACTTCCTGCCCCAACACTGGATGTACCCAACAGATTGATGAGAAGCCACAATGTAGCAAACTCAACACAAGTCCCTCTAGGAGGGTGACTTTGTCCCCTCATAGGCAGATGACCTCATTTTAAACCAGGACTGATTTGACTCAATCACTCACGCTCATATTATCATACCTGCATACTCACGAGATGGATGTATCCAAGCTGCCTGACCAACATGCACCAAGATGTGTGTGTCCATCTTTGCAATGACTCTGAGGATGAGGGACAGTGCCCTGATGCCCGCATCAAATTTCCTGTGTTTTTCTTAGATTGGTGACCTGTGCTAGCACTGGATGTGCCGTTTGTACCCTTTAGCTTCTGGTAGAAACGACACTGTCCATCCTGCTCCACCTCTGGGAGTTACCAGGATTTACTCCCAGCCCTTCATTTCCTGTGTCCAGAGCAGCAGCACGTTCTGTGTGTGCTGGCATCTTGGTGAGCTTCTCATCGAGGTCCTGTCAGCATCTGTCACTCTTGTAGCATCCACTTACAGTCTCCTGCCTTTGGTTCCTTCTGGTGCCTCACATGCAGCCATTGCCGTTCCTTCCCCACTCCTACCAATCTTCCCATTGCTATTACTATTAGGATATTCTTCTGTCATTAGAAGACAGTTAAATCTGTAAGAGTCTTTTTTCTGAATGAATTGCTGTAACAGATATTTTTTTTTTGTGGGGGAATTTCCATTATGGACATTAAAATGCAGAAAATTGTGTACTTTTTTTTTTAAATCAACTGCTTCAAGGGAGAAAATAAGAAATGTTTCTGAGAACAGCTTTCCATTATATGAGAAAGCAGAAGCTCCATTCCTCATTCTCACACCATCTCTGTTTATTAACCTGAACTATTTTAGAAACAAAACATTTCTATATCTTTCATGTAAGCCAGGCTAACAGCATCCACATAACCATCAATGCAAGTGCAGAAGCTACATAGAAAAGGGAGGTAAAAAGCTTTTTTTTATGCTTTATTCTAAGCTCCAGAGGCCTAAGAAAACTGCCTGAAACTCTTCACAGTTCATGCATAGCACAAGGTAGACTGTATTTGAGTGTATGCAGACAACATGGACCAGCCCTTTGGTGCATCCAACCCAAAATCTTGTTTCCAGTAGTGGCCATGACAGAATAGGTAAGAAAGACTGTAGGAATAAGACAGACACATACAGTAATTTCCTCTTTGTATTCTCTCAGTCTATAATAATTTTCAGTGTAGTTTATATGTGTTTAGCAAGTCTTAAAGGATTTTTCTCCCAGTAGTTTGTCCTTGAACCAAATTCTAGCATCTCCAACATCCGTTGGCAAAAGCTCAATAGTGGACCTCTTGTTGCCTGAAGGGTTGCTCCTCTTATTTTAAACCTCGTCCTCATAGTTTCTTCTGATGTTCCTGAGTTCTCCCAATATCCAGAAGAAGCATGACCATAGGTTATGCTCTACCTTTTGTAATCTGGTTTGGGTCTTCCTGAGACCCAGGAGTCAGCTCTGTTATGAAAGTGCATTGTGGGTGTCTGCAAAGGGATATCAAAATGAAAATCAGTATTAGAGGTAGCATAATTTATTTCTTTGGAAATAAATACTTCAGATGATTTAGTTATAAGGTTTTTTTCTCCAAATACTGATTTTCCCAATTATGCTAAGCTTGTGAGTCTGTCTTTAGAAAGACTACAAATATTTTTAGCTCTAATTTCTGTCATATGGCATATTTCAAGTCTTAGCTTGTTTCTCCAGCAAACAATGTCTAGCACAGCATATTAATTTCCCACTCCACTGAGTGCATTATGATGCTGATGTCCCGCAGGTGAGTGTTTCACTGGAACGTATTTAGCAATCATTCTTTAAAGGGAAGGTATTTTTCACCCTGGAGTTTTCAGATACTACATCTTATTCCATGTTTGTTGCCTATAAACTTCTCATAGCCCAAGGAAAGATGTTTCTAGAGGAGCAATTGTTGATTTGGATGAACAGAAATTCTGAATGTGCATAAAACATTTCTCCAACCACAGTGTTCAGTCTATGCAAGTCAAAACTGCTCTCACCCAGGGGTTAAGTGATGGGTGCCAGGGAGAGCACTCTCCAAGCACACAAGGAGTGTGGCAAGGACAGGTTGCAGGCTCAGCTCCGTCTGGGGCAAGCTCACTGGAAGGGCTTGAGAAAAAAAGATGTTTATGTTGCACCTGTGTTTGGGGTGAGTGATGCCCCATGAGGACCCACAGTAGCAGCCTGTGACGTACTTTCAGTGCAGGGCTCCTCTGGTTTTTCTCTGACCCTCTGCCAGGACCAGCTGGGCTCCATTTCTGTTGGAAGGGTGGTTGCTGTCACTCGGGCTCTGAAGGAAATACCATGGAGAGGGAGAAATGCAAGACTTGGGGGGACCTCGGTAATAAGGTAGCAAAGGTAATAAGGAAGCAAAGATACCCTGACAGCTGGGTCTCATTGATTTCCAACAGGTTGGCATTTATATTTTATTTATACATTTAACAGAAAACAGGTAATTAGCACTAAGATAGGTCATAAACCAGCAGCAATATAATATGGATCATACTTGATGTAACACTGTCAGAAAAACTGTACATTAGCCCACAAGACACAATGCATGAAGTAAGCATGAAAGATTGCTCCCCAGGTACTGGTCCCAGGGAGCTCTTGAAACTCTGTCAGCAAATAATTTTTATGATTTAGTTCACATTCTTCCTTTCCCTGTAAACAATTTGATCTGGATGTAAACCATCAGGAAATGCTATGATGGGACAAATGCTCAGGGCTGCTCAGAGGCCATGCCAAGCTCTGCTCCAGGGGTGGTCAGGACATGGAACTATCTGCATGGATGCCTGTCACCAGAGCAGAAGGGTGCACAGCCACACAGCTCTGCTGGGCAGGGCTCTGTAATGTCCCTCCCTAGGACACACAGTGGTGTCCGGGACAAGCACTTTCCTCCACACTTGTTTTTACGCTTGTTTTCACCATGCTTGAATAAAAACCTGTCTGTCCTGAGCAGGAGCAAACCTCCATGCAGGTGGCCACTCAATTCCTCTGTAGGTTGAGCTGTGCTGTGAAGGGCAGGTGGACTTTAAGCCCTTGTAGCGAAGCAGGGTGGAAAATCAGATGTAGATCTATAGCAGCTTGTTTTATTTCTTTTGTACACAAAAATAAATAACTCAGTGCTGTGATGTCCTTGGGGTTAATATGAGGTTAATAGCAAGGCTGTATTACATTTTTCATCTTCCTTTCCAAGTTTCAATCTGTAGTTGATTTACTTTTCTAACTCACAAAACACAGGAGTGGCCTAGAGATACTCCTGGGACTGCAGTAGGAATCAGATAGGGACAGTGGGGCTTGGTATATTATCTCCAGTTTTTAACAATTTTATCAATTCCAGATCTGGAAATATATATTATTTTAAAAGCATGGATCCTGGAGTGTAGAACCCCTCTTCTGCAGCCAATCTCCTTATCAGGGAACTGTGAAGTATGTCACATCTCAGATTACTTAGTGGACAATTGATCCTTGAACTTTTAGACCACCTTCTGTTTCCTCTAATATTAAGGCTCAGTCCAAGCTCATCACATTCAAAATAACTCCTGTTAAACTGCTGTGAGTGTGCTCCCGTACAGCAGCAGGCAGCTGTGGGAAGGGCAGGCTGCCTTGCAGGTTTGCCTGAACAAGGAGCCTCCAACTACTACAGCTGGGTGGCTGCATGGGAGCAGAGTCCCCTTCCCAACCTGCTCCCTTTCACCTGTGAAATACTTGAGTCCTCTGGGATCTGCAGAAATGGGATGTACCTGATTTCCAGCATCGGGACTGCAAGAGAAACTGCTCGTGGGACACTGCATGGGTAACACCCATAGTAGCATATTTAAAAGCCTCATCTTTGCTGCTAACTCAACCACTGCAGGAGACTCAGATTTCCTTTCTTCATTTTTCCTTGACACTAGGGCCATTAACTTCCCAACTGCTTTCTGTGTCAGTCCTAGCTTATACCAGCCTTGCCTTTCCTGGATCATCCCTTCCTTTCACTGGCACAAGTGTCTGTACAACAGTGACAGAACAGAACAGCCACCAGAACTGGGTTAAAACAAAGCTTTCAAGAAGAGAAAAAAAAATTTTTTTCATTTTAACATGGATCAGTTCCTCAATCCTGTGCTTCACATTGTCAGGGGCGAGTAAAAAAAAAATACAAAGGGAGACTAAAGAGCAAATGATGTGTGCAAGGACAACCTAAACTATAAATGGATGGATGTGATCAGTCTCAGTCACTCAGCTTTAGAAAATATAAAAATCCTCTTTAAGTCTTCAGGTATTTTTGTAGCCTTAAATCACTGTCTCTCTTCTCTCTGAAACAAGCTCCAAAAATGGAGAGTGGCAACAGTGGCAGAAGCAAATGGGACCAGTACCGTGAGTAGGTGTATAGGGTGAGCAGCTCTTGCCCAAAAGACCAGCCTCATTCCTGGCTCCCTGAGCCACCCAGGTGACCCTGGAGGACTGACATCTCATTTTATTTTCCTGATTTCTTGCAGCTTGTGGAGACTGAAGCAGGACTCTGCTCTGCTCTGTGCCAAGTAATCCTAGGAGATGTGTGTCCTGGCTCCCACACATTGCTTGGACTGGAGTAAGTTTATTCCACTTTGAATTCCTACCTTCAAGATGACTCCCCAGGGGGATGAATTCTGACCTGCAGCTCATAGGGACAGAAGAAGAAAGCTCCAGCAATGTCAACCAGCCTTTCACTCCCTATATTCCCCTCATGCATCATCCACTGCCTGGATTTCTGATGGCCAAGGATGGTCGCTTTAGGCCCACTGCAGGTACATTTTAATCTTTGGCATCTGATTTTGTCTCTTTGATTGGAAAACAAAAGTAAGCAGTAAGCTGTCACCTCCAAAGCATCCTGGCCAAGTGGCCCAGGTTACCAATACTGCTAAGTACAGGTGCTGCTGCTGGGAGCAGCTCCTTGTGGGTCCTGGCAGCCAGCTAACCAGGTGCTGTTCTTTCTGAGAGATATCACCAGACATTCCTGCTGGCATTAGGCTATGAAACACAGCCGTGTGTTATCACTGAGCAGAGTACAGTAGGGAAGTCCCTTTTCAGGTGTGGGGTGTTCAAACCAACGCAGGGGGCTGGGAGCAGCCCATAAACAACTTGACCTTCACTCCTGCACAGAGATCACACATCCAGGCTGCTCTTGGGTTTCTGAGGTGCTCTTGGTTGAGCAGGTCTATGCAGTCCTCTCCTCAGACCAATTGAAAAATGACTGCAATGTTATTACAAAACCAAGGAATAACTGAATCTTCTGGAGAGGTAGAGTCCTACAGCTCCAAAAGCAATCTAAATTGTTTAAAGGTTCCAATCACTCTCAAACCGTAAAGAAACACGATAGAGATAAATGCAGGGGAAAGTTAGAGATGTACTGCAAGGCTGCTATTTTGGAGTATGAATTTACTTTTCAGTTAAAAACAAGGAGTTTAGGGAGAATCTGCACTTAGTTCTGGATCCTGTGCCTTTGCTGCTCCTTTTATTTACAGAATAAGTTGCAAAAAACTGTTGTTATTTTAGACACGCATATTTTTTATCTGAGCATTACTGCCTACCAGAGACTTTGATTTTTTTTTAATGTTGGCTAATTTTGTGTTTTGAGTAGGAAGTTTCAACTTCACACCAGTGCTACACATGCTCTTCTGCTATCCAGCAGTCTGGGCAAGATAAACCTGTAATCAAGATATGCCTCCACTAATCTCTATGGCTTTTAACAAAATTCTATTATTGCTCACCTTACTGTGGATTTTGAGAAGATATGGGGAGTAATCTTTTAATATCTGGGATGCAGGCAAGTGTCCCTATACATCCACCCAGCCCCAGTTTTTGGTTTTGCTTTCTAACTGCTGAACAAAGCAGGGAAGGCAGGGCCAGGTGAGCTGCCTGCAGTGATCTCTGCAGGGAGCCAGCCTCTTTCCCCCCCAAATGCATTACCCACCTCTGCTCCCACACCAGATCCCTTCCCAAATCCTCAGTCCCCTCCCAACACTTCTCTAATGTTCGTCCTGCACCAGCCTAGAGCTCGCAGGAGAGAGGACACTCATGGGCCCCACCCCTTCTCACCCACACTTACGGTGGGAGTGCCCAGGCAGCGTCAAGGCAGGAAAAGTCTGTAAAAAGCAGCAGAATCAGCAAAGTCTTGCACATCAAAGCAAGTCCTAAAGCAGGCAAAGCAGCAGCCAGGAAAGGTAGTGACCCAGTCCCAACATCTCGCCTTGTCCATCTCTCCACCTTGGCACAAGGTGGAGCCAGCGCCAGCACCCTCGGCCTGCTCCATGGCTCATCCATCCGGAGCAGGAGGATTAGCACTTGGTATCAACTTGGGCATCTGCCTGCCTGCCAGGTTTGCTCTTTAAAACAGGCTGTCAAGCACAGATAGCTGTTGAATCAATGTGTGCCTGGTAGCTGTTGCTTCTGCCAGCACAGGGTGGGCTGAGCCACTGCACACCAGGAGGGATCCAGGCTATGAGAGGGAGGATGCCAGTGCTGACTCCTCAGTGCCCATATCAGATGACTGTGAGAAAGCAGTCAAACAGGAAGACTTCAGGGATGGTGTCTGCCACTGCCAGTCTCCCCTGCCAGTGCCAAACATGCATGTTTGCTAAGCACAGAGGAGACTGGATACAGTATGGTTGGTCAGTTCTTTGAATGAGATGTGAAAGCAAGAGCCTCCTCCACGAGCCTTGACAAATCCTTTCCATGTTCTGAACAGACTATGAAAATCAGCTGACATCCAGATCACTGTCTCCTCTTCTACTGGGCAGCTTTTCATGCCCATCCCAAGGCTGCAAATTGCTGTGGATAATAGCTGTGACATTTATCCAGACCATGGCTGCTTACCCGTGCTTGCATGGAGGGCCTGGTGTTTGATGGTCCCATTGCAGAGGTGATGTCTGGCTACTTGGAGCTCGTGTACTTGGTGACAGCCTTGGTGCCCTCAGAGACAGCATGCTTGGCCAGCTCTCCTGGGAGCAGCAGGCGCACGGCTGTCTGGATCTCCCGGGAGGTGATGGTAGAGCGCTTGTTGTAATGGGCCAGGCGGGAGGCTTCTCCAGCAATGCGCTCAAAGATGTCATTGACGAAGGAGTTCATGATGCCCATGGCCTTGGAGGAGATGCCAGTGTCAGGATGAACCTGCTTCAGCACCTTGTAGACATAGATAGAGTAGCTCTCTTTCCTGCTTTTGTGCCGCTTCTTATCGCCCTTCTTCTGGGTCTTTGTCACAGCTTTCTTGGAGCCCTTTTTGGGGGCTGAGGTTGACTTCGCTGGCTCTGGCATCCTGAGAAATCTTTCGCTGGGTGTCGGAGCTGCTTGGAGAAAACATGAAAAAAAATGGAATTCTTTTTTGATCTTCTACAGAATAATTGTATTGAAAGATGAGAGAGTCTGAGTCAGAGACAAGCAATAGCTCTGAATCTGAGACAAATCCCCATGATCCTGTGCAAGCATTTTTGAACTGCCAGCAAGAACTGCTCTGGTTTGTGTATGGCTTTCTGTTGTTCTCTGTTTACATCCCTATAACACTGGCCTTGTCAATATCGCTGAACACAGGTCTAGGTGGCATCTACTTAGTAAATATGAGATGGAGGGTGAACATCTTTCTGAGAAAAATATTGTAGTTCCAAAGAAAATACTGACTGCAGTATGGATTAAATCAAATCTTCCCGGAATGGGCCCAAGACTGTTGCAAGGTATCAGTGAAGCCACCTTTATATGAAACTGGTCAAAATAATTTTATGTGGTTATTACAATCTCTAATAAAACCTTTTTTCTTTGCACGTAGGTAGAAGTTTATTTTGAGGGTACTTGCATTTCTGTGGCTGTTGTTTGACACCATGTATTCCAGTGGAATACAAAATTAATACACTTTTAAGCTAGCTAGCTGAGCTATAGAAATCTCTCATTATTCATATTAGCTAGCAAAAAATATCAGAGAGTAGAAAAGCTTAGAGGAGGTGTCAGGAATCACCTGGAAAAAAACCAGAAATGTGGATAGTAGTCAAACATCAAAGTGATTTTGGGCTACATGTTGATAGAAAGAATTGTTTCCTGCTATTTGGTTCCTTCTGCTTTTGAGTGAGCAGGTCTTCACTGGACAATTTACACCAAACGTGCCTGATCCTCCCTCTGAGTTTTTCTTCATTAGGCCACAACCTGCAGAGCCATGATCTGCAGCTGACTGCTTTCATCCAGAAGTGCAGTAACAAAAAGGCAGTATGTAAACCATCAAAAAACTGTGTGCCTCCACTACACTACAAATTTACATGTGCTTTACTATGTGGGTCAAGGGAATAATTGTGTTGCAACCTGGTAAGCTTCCAGCATCACCCCAGGGCTTGGGTTTTACTGCTCTGTGTCCCCTTTGAAGATGACCTAGGAATTATAGTCTGCTGGCCAAGAGAGACTAGTAGAGAAAAAAGAGTTTCAGAGCTGATGGCATACAGGAAAATGGATAGAAGTAAACAGGAGAGAGAAAGCTGGGATGTAACATATGGTCTGCATACTCAAGAGTATCAGAGAGGGACCTAAATGGTTCCTGTGCCAAAGCAACGGCTGCATGCTCAGCCCTGCCTCTCCTTCTTGGGAAGGAGTGAGACGCCTGGTTTCCCCACTGTTGCCTGCATTTGCATTTAAAACCAGATGCAGCAGCACTGTTGCAACCAATCTATGCAAAGTTCCTGGTTGCTCCCTGTGGGAGCAGACATCTTTGATACCAAGGCTGGATTCACGTGCCCACATCTCAGTGGATACCAGCATCTACTTCCAAAGCACGCAAGAAACTTCCATGGCTCCAAATCAGTATGGGAGATGATGCCTCCTGCACTGCTGGCTGCTCTGTGCCATGAGGCACCAGTGCTGGGCTCTGGCAGCCTCATGGTCTGGCGGGCACTGGGCAAGGGGCAATGCTGAGCACTTGAAGTGGGGGTACACCCAGCTGCAAGGGCAGATTGGCATTGCTCAGGATGCTAGGGAGCAGGGAGGCAAGGCCTTCACCACAGCCCTCCAAAACACCCTTCTGTCTAGAAGCCAAAGCTGGCATCGGTGTCTTTAGCGCTGAGTTTCTGCTCCAGCAAAGTAGTTTCTTCTCCAAAGACATGATTTTCATGGGCAAAGTGTTTCACCATGCCACCTCATCCCCTTTCTTAAATTCCCCATGCATTCTTCTCAGTGGTGGCATTTGAAAGGGCTAGTGCTGGACTGCCCCAAAAGTTCTGGACAGCTTTCAAAACTCTTGACACCTGCCCCCTTAAACATCCCATTTTCTTCCTCTGGTGAAATCACAAATTTTCTTCCTTTTTTCCTCTATTTGGGAAGCCCTACTGAGAAAAGAAATCCCCTACTGCTCTGTTTGTAGACTTGAAAATATGTCTTTTCAACGGAAAGGCATTTTTCCAAGAGAAGGGATAACTGTGCACATGCTTCTTTTTCTCTTAAGCTCATTTCCTGACAAAACCACCACAACTGAAAAATGCAAATGACTACTTCTTAGGCTTTTTTAAAAGTATGTCCTTCTAAAATATGCATTAATTCTTAAGTGCACTTGTACTGCAGCTTTTAAAAAATTAATATAGTGCCAAACAGTCACCAGAGTGATTTCATATGACTCCAGGAAAGGTCACACCTACAGGACACCTCTGTCCATTTGACTGGCTAACACCCACCCTTGGGCAGCATAGCCAGGATCTTACTCTTCTCCCATGTGTGGCCACAGTGATGCTGAAGTTCAGAAATTAGCACAAAAGCGTTGGTTTCCTTGCTTCTCTCTACCCATTTCTTTGCAGCTGACTGTTTAACAGGTAAATAACACCTGCTTTGAAAACAGATTGTATTCCTTTTGATTTATTTGGGCAGTGCCTACCACAAAGAGCCTGAGTGTACTTACCAGGTAATAAATAAATAATGTTAAAAATGCTCAGTGGTGTCACCAACCCTTCCGTCAACAGTGTAACGCAACTCAGAGGCAAGTGCTGCTCTGGTATGAAGACAGAAGTAGTGGAATTATTCCCAAAGTGTCCATGTGGAGAGTTTGTTGAGGAAAACACTAAGTGATCTTTAAAAAAAATGGTTTCTTTTTATGAAAATAGTTGCATCTCTTTCTTTTCCCTTAAAAAACCACCACCACCACCAACAACAACAAAAACAAAGAAAGAGAGAGGGAGAGAGAAAGAATCTGGAGTTATTAGGTTTTGTGTTAGGAAGTGCAGCCATCATGATTGACTTCTCTACTGTGAGGTTGACCAAGCACTGGCACAGGTTGCTCAGAGAGGTTGCAAGATATCAATCTTTGGAGATACTCAAAATCCAACTGGATGTGGTTCTGAGCAACTCACAGTAATTTACCCTGCTCTGAGCAGGATGTGCAAGATGTTTGCCTGAGGCACCCCCAACCTCATAATTTCTGTGACTTGGAGACTGAAGATGGGCAGAACATGTTTTATGGGCTGTGTTCTCTTGATGGACGTTTGTCACGGGATACTGCAGCCAGAGACTTCCATAAGGATGCCTAAGGAGGGGAGGTGATGCTCATTTCCAGGTCCAAGCCACTGAGGTCCCTGGGACACAGTGTATGGCCATGCAAGAGAAGGCACTCTGAAGCATCATGGTGACATTTGGAAGGTTTCAGGTTTTTGAGGAAAATCTTTGGGCACATTTTTACTTTATGGCTTTGTATGCTCTGAGTCAATCAGTTATCAGTGCTGGCATTTTTTCTTTCCTCAGAAAACCAACAACAAAACCAGTGACAGTAATTTTTCCGGCCAGTTCCAAGCAGCAGCCTGACTGCTGCCAGAAACCAGAGCAGTATGGAGTGACACATACATCTTCCTTTGTGTTGACATCCCTTTCTTCAGCATCGTTAAAAAGGAAAACGAACAGAAAAACATATTCAAAGATACAAATCACCGCAGTCTCAGATCTGAAATGGAAAGGAACCCTGCTGAGAAATCCCATGCTGTCTCTGTTTTCCTCAGGCCTGATATATAGTTGGAGAGAGACAGGCAGGGAAGCTCCTGCAGAATTTTTGTTCATTTTTTGCCTTGCTGCTGAGTCTGTAGGACCAATGCCAAGCTGGTGACAGCGGCGTGCATGGGTGACTATGTGTGGACTATTAGCTGGCCTTCTGGACCTGTCCTCATGCAGGGGTAGAAACAGCACTTGGATTTTTTTTCTTTCTTTGTCCTTTTGAAAGCTGTCCTTGCTGTGATGAGCTCTGGGGCATCCACTGTAAATTCCCATGACCACCAGGCTGTTCCCTTACTGTAATTTCCTAATCAACCATGAAAGATACATTTCTAAAATGAACACTTTGTTCTTATGTTTTGGTGAAAAATTAAACATTTGTAGGAAAATCTCAAGCTCTCATCTTTTGGACATCTGATGTTCTGGTATTTGCTAATCTTCTGATGTTCTATTTTAATCCTTGCTAGAGTAACTGAGAGCCAGTGGGCACCTGTCCCTTCAGTAGAAATGTCCAGTTCATTCCGTTCAATTATTATCCCTTTCCTTAGTTTCTCCTATTGCATAAAAGAAAGAATACTTGGCTTTATTCCTACATGCCAAGAAATGTAAAGTGAAATTGGCTATTACTTTTTTTTTTAATTTCTCTGAAACACAAAGAAGGGCATTAATTAGGAAATGTTTCCACCAAAAGGAAAAGGCTTTCCAACAGATTCATCTGCTCTGAAATGCTCATAAGATCTGGTAAATACAGTTTACAAATTACAAATGACTGTTATTGGAATAGCATATTTCTGCAAACTGCAAATCCCCTCCCTCATATAATGTGTAGCCATCTACCTGGAAGTTATTAAACAAGAATCTGCTAATCTGACAGGTATAATTATATAGTAATAGTTGAGAAAACAAGCAATATTTAAAGATTATTTGGTACCAAGCTCTGCCTTAGGTACTGAAGCAGATCAGAAGCGTGATGAGTCGCTGTGAGACTTTGGGGATGATGCCTCATGTGCAAAAACTGATAGTCATATTTTGGACTGGAAAGAATTTTTCTCTTGCTATGTTGTCTAGCATGTGATCATGAGGTAATATTTGCTTTGAAGGAAAGAAGAGGAGAATTTCCTAGAATAAGGTAAACTGTTCTGAAATGTCCAATTCCAATGACGGAGGGGCATAGAGAACAGTTTTGGGATCCTAGGTCTCCTTCCAGGTAATCCAGTACCAATAATAAGGCCCTATCCCCACTTCCACATGCTCTGCTACATTGTATATGATACGAAAAATAAAGTTATCATTTAAATGGCTAACTTTTAACCTGAGATACACACATGCAGTGTTCTAGTGAAGAGATTCCTGCTTGCGTATAAGACTATGAAAAGAGGTTAAAACTGAAGATGTCCCTTACTCCTTTACATAGAAAGAAATGTTACAAATTCAGTCCCTGACATAGACACACTGTGTTCTAAGAAATCTTTAAATTTCTTTAGAACAAATACAAGCAGAAAAGAGCAGTGCCATACACTGGTGTCCTAACTCTTTGACTGATCCTTATCTTGCTTGTGTTAACCCGTTGCCTGGGAGTTCAGTACAGGGTACTCCCTACAATAATATTTTCTCTTCTTTTCTATAATTCCCATTTATTATTTTTAGAAAACACATTTTTAATCACCAGAAAGAGCTGTCATTTCTTGTGCTACTTCTGCCCAAGTTTTAAGTACTTCTCAGGGCTTTGGGGGTATCAATCAGAGATGCTTATATACAAAGTAAGGAAAATAAAATCTTACCCATGAGTGAAGCAGAGAGACAATGTTGTAAGAAGAATGACTGTCAAAAGGCTAAATATTCAGTCCTTAGGCTGATTAAAAGAGTGTCTGAAGTCAATGGGGATTTAACCTGGGTCTGAAACCACAAATACAATGTTTAGAGATGCTTAGCACTAACAGCCAACATTGATTTCCATTGGAATCCAGGAGGCTCAGTACTTTATAAAAATCAGACTTCATGTTTTATCAAGGTTTTGTTACTATTAATGAGTACTTAAAAAAGCTTTATTATCTGCTTTTTATAAGAGCACTCATTATCTACCTGATTTGGGATATCTCTGATCTACATGATTGACCAACAGCATCTAATAAATGCAAAATTATATTTTCTCTAGATCAATACCTGTTAAACGTTTATGGGACTTCACCCAGTTCATCTGCTACAATTACACTCCAGGTAACCTTCACACAGAGTGCCAGGGTTCCAGAGAAACCAGGAGCTGCACTTTGATGATCCTTGTGGGTCCCTTCCTACTCAGAATATTCTGTGATTCTGTATTATCACTAACATCCTCAGAAAGTCTTCAGCACTAACACAGTCCAACAGAACACAACCAGGCTCACTTCCTTCCTAGGGTTTTATCAGTAAGTCAGAACCTTATACAACATAAACTTCAGCACAAACTTCCTCTCCAAGTTTCAGAGTCATCAGGATTTGCTGCTCCTGCCACAAATTCTTTTCTGAAGCAAAAGGCTTCTGTTCCATTCCTGTCCCACTTCAACTCAACTGGACCCACAGAGGATCAACCTGTCACAACAACTCTGTGTCTGGGTGTGGGGTTTAGCTCCTGTCCCTAGACTAACTCAGCAAAGTCACTCGGAAGGCAGGTCGAGGTCAGAGCCTGCTGACCATGTACAGGCAGCTGAACTACAACTGATCTGGACCAATCCTGCTGGGCAGAAGCAGCAAGACATCACAGCAGCTCCACTACTCAGAAGCATCACAAGCTCTTCGTAACTTCTTGGTGGTTTGCAAAGTAAAGACAATTGGAGATGGGTGTGAGAACAAAAATCATAGGTGACTAACAAAAGAAAGGTGCTTTACTTATTCCATTACACCCTATGCTATTGAAAATAAACAGTGCAGATTTGAAATAAATTGCTCTGTGCCATATAAGAAATGAAAATCACTTGATCTTTAACCACATCATTTCAATTCCTCTGGAAAAGCAGAAGAGCACAAAATCACTTAGTCTGCTATATCTAAAGAACTCCTTCTAAAATGGAGCCATGGTCTCTAAACTACTAATGATAATAAGCCTGAAGAACTGCTATGGCCTTTAAGCAAACTATTTTTATGCATTTTATGGAGTAATGGAGAATTATCAAAATTCTAGACCATTTTCATCAGTGCTGAAAAAGGCATCCACTAAAAATGTCCTAATTCAGCCATTCAGGCAAAACTATGAGAGAAGCTACAGCCCAGCACCTGTAGGCCATAAGGGGAGAGTGGGTGGGAGAGGGAGAAGAAGCTGCCCCAGATGATAGCTGCTTCCAAGTTAAAGTAGGAGTTGTGTTGAAACCAATGCAGACACGTGTGGCACCTCTTCCTCCCACACACCTCATATCCAGTTTTAATAGGTTTCTGTGACCTTTTCCAATGCCACAGATCATTTATGTAGCAAAAAGAAACAAAAGCTCAGATAGTACCCCAAAATCTGTACTCTGGCCAAACTATATTGACTGGGAATAATATGTTCAGATATAAACCCATGCCAAAGTGGAAAGCTATGTGTCCAAATTGGACTGAAGATCAGACTAAGGGCATTAAGGCTTTTGAGTGATGTGATAGGTACATCACAATGTAGGTGTTATCATGGATTCTCAATGGCTTGGGTGAAATAAACCCAGCAAAGCTTTTTAACAACCTTCATGGGATATACATGGGTCTAACGCATGTCTGCTCAACAGACATGGGCAATATCACCAAATCTCCCCCTACATGGGGAGAAAGTGCTACTTGAGGACATGATGTGTGCAGTGGTAATCAATCATGACCAACATTCCCTCAAAAGAGAGTCTCTCACTTCAATCATCACTTCCCAGTTACATTACCCACATTTCAGTAAGTCCAGAAAATTATTTAAGAAAAAATAGCAGAAATCATGCAATTACCAAAAAAGGAATATGTGAAAGCTGCTTTATCATGGCTATAAAGCCTGGGTGTCTAGGAACACAGAGTGTAAACACAGGAGGTGGGGGTACCACACAGGTACCAAAAGGACTGCATGCCATGCCACACGCCAAAAGGCAGCAAGTGGCACAGAATCTGATTTCATTGCTACAGAATACTGAAAATATTGTAATGTGTGTATTAATAATTAATTTGGCATTGTAAAAGCAATTTTACTGTAAAACAGAGATGTGTGACTATTACTGCAGCCTGCAGAGAAACAAAGATAAATGTCCTTCCCCAGACCTCTCATCATCCAAGGACTGGATTGGGAACATGATCCAGGACTGCTGACACCTTTTTCTGCTGCTGTCACGAGATCACATTACCACAGGCAGAGAGTCCTCTGAGTGTTAGAGGTCATCTCCTGTAGGAAGCAGGAAAATGGAGAGCCTGCTAGATGCAAGGAGACGAGTGAAGTGTGGCTGGGACAGCACGGCAAAGCTTCCCTGGAAAGGCAAGCTGACTTTTCTCCAGAAATAGACAGGGGTGAGCACTAAGGACACAAGAGTTATTGAAGGTAAAAGTAAACTCTGGAACAAGAACTGACAATAAGCCATTTTAAAACGTTCATGAATAAATTTACACTGGAGATGAGAGGGAACATTATTTATATCCTTACTTGGAAGAGAGAGGATAAAGGCAAGGGAGGAGGGGAGAAAGATGAAGAAACCGATACCTTTCATGGTTAAAAGACAAAACTTAATTTAAAAATAAAAAAAAAAGATTTCTAGGAGGTGGCTCTGGCATAGCAAACAACTGCTCTACATTAACCAGACAATGTATTTCCATTCTATGTTGCTTTGCTACAGAAGAATTGTTATCAAAATGCACAGATGTCCTTCACTTGCTACTTCTCTTTTCTTTATTCTTTTATTTATTGTTCCTTCCTTCATTTTCTCACACCCATTACAAGTGCCAGGAGGTTCAAAGCCCCAGCAGGTTTGCTACCACTTGGTCCCATCTCACATGTGTTATTTGTACAGAGACTAATGCATTACTTGGAACAGCCACAGGCTTGAAAAGCTGGCAGTTGTTCAGAAACATAAAAAAAAATGGCTTTCAGGTCCAAATTAACCCAGGCCCAAATTCCACATTGTACAAATTGCTTGTGAATGGTGCTTTAATTTACCACTAATTTGTGATAGCATCATTATCACCTGGAGTTAGTGTGCTACTCACAAACGCCATGTCCCTTTCAGAGAAATCAAAACATAATTGGAGATACATTGATCTTTACATCAGGCGGGGTACAAAGAGCAACCTGCTGAAGACTTGGTTGCAACTATTAGACCTGCAGTGCAGAAAATGGGGGTTGCTGGACAAAATGACTGGCCCAAAATGCCAGCGGTCCTGGATGGTCAGTACCAATTAGAACAATTAAATGTAAGGCTCGCTTTTCAAAACTCAGAAGGGTTTTCAAAGGCAGCAGGTTTAAAATACCAGTGAAGTGCCATATTATCTGTATCATACTGTTATTTTTAACCACTTTCCTCCTGAGGCTTCCATGCCTTTAGTCTCCCCACTGCAATAATCCTAGAGTCTCCTATAGTCTCCTAAGTCTGTTTCTTTCTCAGATGATTGGCTCTCTTTTTGCTCTTCTTTCTCTCTGCTGGTGCCTGTCCCAGCATGCTTCCTTCACAGAGCCCATTAGTGCCTCTGCTTTGAGAAGCACATCTTTGCAGATGATTGCTAAGTCCTCATCTTGAGTTGTGCCCCAGTCATGAATCAGGTGCAATCGGTAAGAAGGATGATTGGAGCTAGGCTGAGGACCCACAGTGCAGGAGAGGAGATAATATGGGGTTAATTCTTGCATGTGAGAAGGAGGAGGGGGTTACAGGAAGGTTGAGACAGCTACAGCTTCCATATCTTCAAGGCAGAGGTGCTGTATCTGTGGTGCATTTTAAGACTGAAACACATCAAGAATGGAAATAACCTATATTTATATTATGTATGGTCAGACAGCTCATTCCTGACAGGATGCTCCCCGTCTCCTGTCTTGTAGCACACCCCCTGTTACTCTGTCAATTTCCAGGTCCCACAGAGGACCTGGAAACTTTCTGCCAACACAGCAGCAGCTTCCTTTCTCTACCCTTCCTTCACTGACATCTGCCAATGGTTAACTTCTGTCCTTTTGCTTTTCCCCTTTCCTTCCCGTTCCTTGATTCTACCTGCCTTTGTGACAGAGAAATGAGGAGACTCTTACCAAATGATTTCCCTGGCTCTCCTTCACAGTAGGTGTTCTCCTTAAGTGCTGAGCTCCACAGCAGTTCCTTCCTCTCCCTTGTTTCAAGAATTCCTTCTGCAAAAAGTCACATGCTTTTCTGTCTAAAGCTTCCTCACACTTTCCAGGAGGAAGGGTAACTCATACTCTTGTAACTCCCAATAGCCTTCCAGGAGGTGCACTTTCTGTTCCTCCACTCCCTTTCTCCACTGCCTTCTACACACACTGCATCCATTGTATTGCCATTTCTGTGTTTTGTTCTCATTCCTACCTTCCAGTCTTCTTTCACGTAATTTTTTTCTGCTTGACAAATATCAGTCTACTACATTAGATCTCTCTGCCCACAAGAGACACAGGTTATACAAACAGGTTATAAAGAGAGATTTTATGTGCCCAAAGCATGTCTAGTTTTTCTGATTAAATATAAACAAAACTCTGCCCCCTTAAATCTCTGACCATCACGGCTAAAACCCCACAGTTTCCTCTTCAACACACACCATCTGCAATGGTGCAAATTCAGAAAAAAACCACCCTAAGTTTTAAGGCTGGTTTGAAAGGTAAAGAATCCCCACTTCAATAGGGTGAAATAATATGACAAGGGTGGTGATTAACTCTCACCACAAAGGAAAATGTTGAGTTGATGTAGGTGGCATATAACCCCCCCCACTCTCTTTATGAGTCAGGTAAGCTGCCAGAAAGCAGAGGTGGAGTCCGTGGGATAGAGCTGTTTTCATTCCAGCCAGTCAGTAGTATGCTCTCTGAATGACAAAAAAAAATAGTTTAATTATTAAATGATTTTTTTAAAATGAAGATTCTTATTTAAATAGCAAAATTTAACATTTGCCCTGGATCCTCAATGATGGTGCTTGTAGTCAGTGATAGTCAAGGGGAATACTTATTAAACAACTCCACCCCCCACCCTCTGAGGTTAATGTAGTATTTTTGGTTTATACATCTATTCTTCCATCTTCCACCCAATGTATATGATCCTGCAGTCATAGCTCTCTCCTCTCCCTTTGGCTCCAAAGAAAAGGGAAGCTGAAAAGTCAAGATTCCAGTCTCACCCCATACAGAGCTCTTTTCAGAGGCAGAGCTTAGAACTGATAAGGAGAAAGCATTTCTCTCCCAATAACTGCAGAAAAGTGGCTTAATGAATGTATAAAACAAAACAATTGGGAAAAAAAAAAGAAAAGCATTTTGTGAGGTCTTATTTTGGGTCAGTCCAAGATCCAAGGGATAATTCAAAGAGATGGTAGTGTCCCTTATCTAATATTATAATATTTTCATTAAAAAACCCCTGAAACTGAAAAATGTAAAGCAAATGTCATTAGGTCCTTGAATTCAAGGGACTTACAGTCCTCCTCTAGTATCATCAGTGGGAGCACAACAACTGCTCTGTTCACAGTGCAGTCTGAGCAAGATGCTTTCCTAAGTACACTTCTGAATTTAGGAACGTTTCCCACACACTTAATTCTTCAGTCTACCCAATATATGTGTTGGAGGATGGGTAGGAGCAGTGTATTTCAGGTGCTGAGAAAGGCATGCAATAGGATCAGACTACCAGCATAAGTAATTTCTTTGTTTCAGCTGGAGAATGGAAGACATGGAGTAGAGTACAGGTATATGTATACACATATATATGTAATATATTAGTATACATATTTATTACATTATTATTTTACATATATATGTAAATGCAAGGGATGAAAAGGACAATAACAAAAGGAACAGGTTGGAGAGAAAATGTCAAGAGGAAGGTAGAGTAAGACAGTGGATGGAAGTGGGATGTCAGAAAGGAGACAGCAGGAGAGGATATAAAAAGAAAGACAGAAAGAGAGGGGAAAAAAAAAAGATGTAAGAAGAAGATATATGAAAGGGGAAAAAATGAGAGAAAAGCCATGAGTGGACAAAAAGCAGAGAGAGGGGGAAGGTAAAGTAACTAGCTCAATGTTTGGCAAGGCAGAAATACTGAAGCATAAATAAGACACAGAGAGACTCAGAGGGTCATAAGAAGAAAAAAAGACTGCACAGCAGAGAAGATGTGAAATAAGTACTAGAAAAAAAATCACCTGCTGGTACAGCACTTCTGAGAGTCACGGGTGAGAAGTGCTTCTGTCCCAACAAGGGACAACAGAGCCAAACCCTAGGAAGTGACAGGCTAAACCCAAGGAGAACAAAGGATGAGGCTGGGAGAAGACAAACGATACCCTTGTACTAAGTTGCTGCCTTTTGTCTGAAATAGAAATCACAAAGGTCATTGAAATGGCTGCTTCAATTTTACATCTGATACTTTAAAAAGACTCTTATTTTTTCCTGATACAATCATTCTTCCTCCTTCTCTCACAACATTGGATTAAATTAGTTACTGTACACTCCACAGTTACACCTCCCAGCCAGAGAAGAAAACCCCAGACACCTTTATGCTTAAAGCAGACTTGCTCTCTGGCTCCCTTTGCCTATAAAGGTTTCTGTAGAAATCTTTCAGTAGACAAAGCTAGATTTCCAGCAGCTCTAAAATCACCATGATGGAGTTGTCTATCATTAGCAAGATGAGGAAAGAAAGAGGAAGCAAACAGGGGTGCATGCTCAGGGAAAAAGCTTTTTTGTTTTTATAATTAGGAAATCTTACCAGTATAGAGGGAAACAAATTGCTGCTGGTATATAATCTGTCACTCCTTTGCACATCGAATAATAGGAACGACAGGGAGTGTGTGGGAAGTACATTCATATTATCAAATTCTTTCTGATATTAACATGTTCAATGTAATGAAAACATAATTGGGAAAATAATATACTGTAACACAAATACTATGGAGGCTATAAAGTAAAAACCCCATGAAAATCAGTGTTCCCAGGGCAGCTCCAGTCTGAGAAACCAGAGCTTTATTAGTAGTAACAGGAGCAACATTTGGAGATGAATGAATGAAACCATGTCTGTAAATGTGATATGCAATTGCACACTCTCACTTGGCTTTCCTTTTTCACAATCTGACTCAGCCTCCCCACTCCTCCATCTTTTGATTCATGAATTCTTGATCTCAAAAATTAAAGAGTTATAAAGCCAGCACATGAAGGGCACAAGATGACGTGAAATACAAGGACACTGGTGAGCACAAAGTGTCACCACCCTGCAAACAGACAAATCTGCTAGAGGTGAGCAGCAGAGTCAGGGCCTCTCCAGGGGCTCACTGGAGGATGCCATGCAGCAAGCCACAGCTCATCTCCATTGTGCTAGAGGCACACGCTGAGGTAGACAAATTTATTACAAAATTGTATATTGTATAATATTGCTTATGCTGCACAGCAGCCACTCCGTCAGGCAGCCCCTGCATCACTGGACCCAGAAGACTGGACGTGAGAGGAATGAGAAATAGAAGGGTTTCTTATGGCATATACTCCCTGTATTTCTTAAGCTATGAAAAAGAGATCAAGGGTTAACGACAAGCAGCACAAAACACAACAAACAGTGCATGAGCAATGGCGTACAGCCCTATACGCTTACTAAATAATTAACAAGCGCACGTAGCGTTGACATAGGGGGGTCTGTATATAGGATGATCCCTTCCTTCCCTGAGGGCCAGGGCTCCAGGTGCATTCAAGCTGCAGATGGCCAGCCCAGCCCGTGGGCACCACCGGCTCACTGTAACCGGTGCCAGAGCGTCCCAGGGCTGGTGCCCAGGCTGGGCTGGGCTGCAGCCCCAGCCCTGCCACCGCCGTGCCTCGGCTCGGGCACGGGCTTCACCTTCAGCCCTTGTTTCACCGGAGCGCAGCGAGCTCCGGCCAAACGATTCTTACGCTCGCAGCAAAGCACCGGCAAGGCTGAGACCGTGTCCGTGCATTCGCCAAGCGCGGAGCACGACGGAGCCCCTGACTCTGCGGTGCTCAGGGTCCGGCACACGGCGGGGCAGCGCTGCCCGCACACCGCATCGCGGCACAGCAGCTCGCATGCTCGGGTAGCACAGCCCCGCTGCGGGCACTGCGGTGCCCGCCACTGCCGCACCGCAGGCGGCCAGCGCAGTGGGGAGGGTCTTGCCTGCTGGGCGTCTGGACTCCTCCGCAGGCGAGCTCCGGGCAGATGCGCACCGGGCGCGGCGCGGGGCTGCGGGACCTCTCGCTGCCGCTCCGCGCAGAGCCGGCGGGCGCCGCGCCGGGCGGGCCGCGGCACCGGGGACCCGCCTCCGCCGCCGGTCCCCACCAGGCTGCGACCGGCGAGGCGCCCCGCTCTGCGCCGCTGCCGCTGCTGCGGGCCGGGCCGGGCCGGGCCGCACCGCCCACCGCCCGCCCGCGGCCCCGCCCGCCCCCGCCTCTGCGGGCTCCCGCCGCGAGGCCGCCGGGGGCGGGGCGGGCGCGCGGCGCGGCCCCGGCGAGCGGCTCGGGCGCTGCGGCGGCGGCTGCGCGGGCGCTCGGAACGGCCGCGGCGGCGCGGACGGACGGGCACCTGCTGCCGCCTCGCCCGCAGGGGCGCCGCGCTTTGTCCGGGCGGAGCGGAGCGGGCGCGCCCGGCCCCGGTGGCGCGCGGCCCGGCCCGGCCGGCTCAGCGACCGGCGGCTCTCGGGGCGTCGCCTGGCTCCGGCGGCCTGGGCACGGCGGGGAGCGTGAATGAGAGTTTGCTCCGATTTCCGAGCAGGGTGAGTGCCGCACTGACCGCCTCGGGGGAATAATAATAATAATTATAGATAATAACGATAATAGTAATTTTTTTGTTTGTTTGTTCGCTCCTTTCTGTACCAGCCAGGCGCAGTTCCCCGGGCCGGGCAGCGGGACCTGCTTGCCCTGCGGGCTGGGGGGCGGACGCGCCCCCTCGCTCCGGAGCAGGGCTCCTGCGGGGCGCTGCCTCTGGCCGCCCCCGGACCGGGTCCCTCGGGAGGGGTTGCTGTCCGTTGGTCCTTTGTATGCCTTTTGTTCGGCTCACCCGGGTCCGGCGGGGAAGGGGCGGACCGGGTCGCTGCGGGGGAGCCACCGGAGGTCTCGGCCGGTAGTCCAGCTCTCCGGGCCTTTGCGGGAATCGGGAGACTGTCCCCGTGGGCACAGAGAGTGTCCGGCTGCCTCTCTCCCTGCTTCCCGGACGGAGGAGCGGCCCTGCTCTCCTCCCCGCGCCCCTCTGGCACGGAGCAGCTGCCCTGGGCTGCGGGGATAGGCGGTGGCATCGCCACCACCGGCCGGGAGACACCGGCTGTAGTAAACAGAGCGCATGGGGCGGCGGAAGACGCGATAAAGGCCACATCCCTGTGTGCACACGCAGCCCGTCCCAGGTGGGCTCCCCAGTTGTTGTCCTGGGGACCGTGTGGTGGCTGCTGGTCCCTGTCCCTGCGGTGCCGCGCCACTCGCTTTGGGCACGACGGTGATTCCTACGGCTGCGTGCGGGGATCTCCCTTGGCGAGGGGGAAGCGGTGCGAGCTGCGTCGCCCCCTCCTTTACCTCCTGCCGCTGCCGGCCGGGTTGGCGCTGGGTGTCATCCTGTTTGGCATCCCATTTGGCAGTAAGAGCTGGGAACGCAGGTTATGTTGTGGGGTTTGTTTCATGAGCGGTAGCTGAGCCTAGCTGAGTTAGGGGCTAACCACATGTTAAATAGCAGCCGACAGTGTACTGATCCCTCAGAGCATGCAATATCTGGATGCATCTTAATGTGGAGCAAATGAGGCACGGGAATGTTGGAGGAGTAGGACCAGAGAAATGCTGCTGGAGAGCTTACTTTCAAGGAGACTGAGATGATGGCAGAGCCGTGGTAGATGGCTGTTCGACAGTCAGGTCAATAGGTGTGCACTTATTTTGTGGACCTCCTGCATGCTTCTGTGGGTCGTTGCTGAGCTTAAAAGCACGTACGGGGTGAATGGGAAATGACAGCTTTTTGTCATGTTTTTGTGTTGTGCTTCGTGGCTGCAGCGTTTCAGATTGAGTAGATGTGGTACTGTTAAGCTTGTGCGAATGTGGAATGAATGATGGACAAGTTTTTGTGTATCACATTTCCAGTGGCAGTTGAGATGTGGGTGGGGAGAGGAAATATTTAATAAAGTAGGGCTCCCAGGTCCCTGTGCTCTGACAACATCCTGCCTTTTAACATGTGATAAATAGTTTCATTCCTCAGAATTAGAAATTAAGCTTAACTTTTAATTTTTTTAATGTCATATTTAGTTATCAAATACCATATCTAGTTATTTAGAAAGGGAGGGCTTTTTTTAGTCCTAGTCTGTGTTCTTCTGAAGCTGACATTTAAGATACTAGCTCTGAAATGGATAAAATATAAAATTGGTGGTCTTATGACACCAAATTGTGCAAAGTTCCATGAAAGCCCAAGTTATGTTTCACTGTTTCTCTTATGGTGGCCACAAGAATTTTTGGCTCATCCCTCTGCCCTAGTAAAGGCAATTTAGGGCTGAGATGCTAGACTGAACTGAAGATGAACCATGTCGTGCTTCCTGCTCTGCAGGTAAGCACTTTGGAGCTGGTTTTATCTGATAGTAGGTGGGACTAACCTGAGCTAAAGTATCAGACTGATGGGTTTGGTTTATATTTTTTCTCATTTAACTGTAGCACTGTTGAGACCTGATCTGCTCAGCATGTCCTTGGTCAGGAGTTGACTGTCAAGCGGTGTGGGGTAGCCTGCTGTTGTTTGGATGTGTATGTGCCACTCCTTGGCATGGTATGGCTTCTGCTCCGAGTGAAGGCATCAGTCAGGCTTTGACCTCCTGCCTGATGCCTTGTGAACATCATCGCTGTGGCCTGGTGACCTGACGTCAGTGCCTGTAGGGGTGGGAGGAATTAAGGACAGCAGCTGGGAAAAGCCTGTCCTGGCTCTGCTTTTCTGTGGGACGTGGTTTCAGAGAGATTGGTAGAAGGGAGTTCACAACTGAGAAGGCAAAATCAGGGGGCTGACTGGCAGCCCTGCTGTCTTCCTGGCTGGAAACTAATTCCTGGTGGTTTACAGCAGGTAACAGATACAGAAGCTATTCCCTGGTCTTATGCCTTCTCTTCCCGGTGTGTGATATTCAAAGCTTATAGGAACAGAAGTTCATTATTAGAGTGAATGGCTGAGGCAATATTGCGTACCAAAGAGATTCAGTATTGTTTGAAACCTGGGAAAAAAACCCCAGCTGGATTATTTTATTTTGGTAACGGAACCTTTGCAGTGTCTGAGAAGTGATCAGTGCTGCTGTTGAAGGTGGGGTACACATCAGGGGTATGAAACATTGTGGATACATGTGATACTACACAGTCTTCAGCATAATTCTAATACTGGAACATTCAATCCTTAAAAAGGCAACTTCAAATCTAGGGAGAAGCATTAACTTTTTAACCCCGAAAGCAATGACAGATCTGTTGGAAGAATAACAAAGACCCTGTTTCTCCTCATTTTGCCTGCTGAAAAGTTATGTTTTGTATTTTGGCTGCATTACCACCAAATCCATAGGGATTCTTGAAGATACAAGTCTGTTTTGTGTAACATATGGTCCCATCAACAGTTTTACAGGGAATATTTTTTTTATTTAAAGAGTAATAGATCACATTTCCTGATGTTTTGTTTTTTATTCACAAGTGTGGATAATAAATACTGTTTGGGAATGCTTGAGTCAAGGGCTACATATACCTCACTGAATTTTTTGGGTTAAAGCTATGTAGCTATTCAGTGGCTGGTCACGGTCTCTTCTTCCCTCTTCTTACCGCAGTATTTGTCAGGCTTAGCAGTGATACCCTCTAATTTTGAAGTCTCCAAAGCGCTGGCTGTTACCAAAATACTCCAGTATTATGTGCAGAGAATTCTGCCATTTCGTACTGAAGGCTCTCTTGTCCAAACCTGACTGTGTCAGGCCCAAATAAAGTACACAATTTTCCACCTTTATCCTGTACACTGTTTCTGTTTCTTTCCTACATAGATTTTTCTCAGCTAAATAATATCTGCATGGCAGCATCCATGCTGGGAGGAGAGATCACTTTCTCTAATAGGTTATTTTTATGACAGAGAGTTTGATCAGAGGGAAAGCTTTTGACAGTAAGTGCTTAATCAGGGTCTTTCAAAACAGATTCTTTCTCTGCCCTCTGCCCTTAACCTGGCAGGTTAATCCATGAATTAATCTGTGCGCAGAAATATAGACATCAAGTGTAGTGGATCGGCCGTAGTGTTGGGTGCTTTGTGGTTTTATGTGTTCTGGTCTTTCAAGTTTCTTAACAAATACAGGTTTTCGCATCTTTTGGCCATTGTCATTGCTGTGGGGAACACACACACAAAGCAAGGAAGTTAGGCCTTTTCCTTGGAGCTCAGGATTTACTAAAACAGTTTATTGGTGAACTCACCTTGAAATTTAATGAGTTAGTGCTGCTTTTTGTTATGACATAAGAAAATGAAGTAAGGAGTCTTTGAAGCTACTTCAGACTTCATAAATATTAACAGGCTCTGCAGTCTTCACAGAGAGTAAGTTCTGGATGTTTTTTTTTCACCTTAATAGTACGTTTTTGTTTGCACAGTAAATCTTCTTACCTTGACTAAACTGAAAGAACAGTTATCAAATGCAAACCAGAAATACTGTATTTGTGGCTGGGAGTGCTCTTGCTGGTTTTCCCCTTTTCTGTTTACCACCCAGTCCTTTCTCCTGGTGAATGCACTGGTAGCAGTAAATTTAATTCCATGGCTTATAAAACCAGATTTTCAAAGATGCTTGAATGATTTAAAATGCAGGATTTTGCTTCTGAGAATCACGGAAGGTAAAGATTCCCAACTTGTTCAGTTGCATTTGAAAAATCCTTTCTATTTGCTTCTTGGGTCTCTATATGTGTTTAGTATTTGTCTGTGTTAATGAGGAAAAAACCCTCACTGGTAATATTGTCTTGAGACATGTCTTGAGAATACTTAAAATTGTCTCTAAGTTTAAAAGCTACATCTGCATCTTAATAGAAACTGAAATTCCATTTAGTTGCAAATCCCCTGTTAATGCAGAAAGTTTTTTGTGATAGCCCATGAAGAACACTTGATCTGTTCTGGATACACGTTACAGGAAGTTTGATGCATTGTTTTAGAACTTGTTCTAGATCTCTCTTCAGTAGCTGAAGAGAACTAGTCTTTTTATTTCACAGAATCACAGAATGGTTGAGGTTGGAAGGGACCTCTGAAGGTACTTGGTCCAACCCCCTGCTCAAGCTGGGCCACCTAAAGCGGGTTGCCCAGGGACAAGTCCAGATGGCTTTTGAGTATCTCCAAGGATGGAGACTTCACAACCTCTGTGGGCAGCCTGTGGGCAGCTCAGTCACCCCCACAGTGAAAAAGTGTTTCCTGATGCTCAGATGGAACTTCCTGTGTTTCAGTTTGTGCCTGTTACCTCTGTTCCTGTCACTGGGCACCACTGAAAAGAGCCTGGCTCTGTCCTTTCTGCACCCTCCCTTCAAGCGTTTATATAGGGTTATAAGATTCTCCCCTTGAGCCTTCTCTTCTGGGGGCTGAACTGTCCCAGCTGTCTCAGCCTCTCCTCACAGGAGAGATGCTCTATCCCTTTGTTAGACTGTCTCCATTATGTCCATGTATGTCTTGTAGTGGGGGCCCCAGAACTGGGCACATTACTCCAGCTGTGGCATCACATTTCTCAGTATGCTTTAAAAATAAGAAACTTGTAAAGTAAATTGTGTTAAGTTTTTTTAGGATGCAGGTCCAAGAGGTCACTTTGGTGCTGTAAATCACTGATGCAGCTTCTCTGAGTGCATTTGCTCTTCTGCAGGAGCTGATGTTCCTTGTTTAAAAGCCCCAAACACTTCAGTGTTTTCCTGATCCCATCAGCCCAGGCATTGACAACTCTTTTGACCTGTGATTAAGGGATTTGTGACTAGGTTTGCTGGCTACACATGCCTAATAAGCGTAATCATTGGATGCTGAGTCACATGGAGTGTTTCTGCTGTGTGTTGATACAGACTGCTGTCTGAAACAGAGCTCCTTGCAGCTTACAATGGATGCTTGCTTACATTTGTGAGGGCACATCCTTGCTGTGGGTTTGGTTCTCCAGCAGCCTTCCAGTGCACTCCATTGGGGCCGACCAGCCTGCTCCGTGGGCTCTTTATGCGTTACTGTGTTTCCCTTGTGACATGTCTGAAGGTGAGCAGCTGTCTATAGACTAAACCGAGTGACGTTTGGATGCTTCCTTGTTTTACCACATCTGTTTTGTATGCATATATGGGTAATACTGTAGTTGATGTTAAATACAGAATTCGTAAACAGGGGTTTTAATTTTAGGTCAACATTTTAACATGCAGAATAAAGCTGTTAGTGGAATGCTGCTAACACTGGTCATGGACAGGAGGGAGAGAGGACAACAAGAAAAAGGCATAAGGCGCAAAATGTCATTTTATCCTTGGGTTTTGCATCAAACTCCACGGCAGAGGATGCTCTCATTTCTTGGCCATTGTGTCCCCCCTCCTGCATATGTAGGTATGTGTAGTTGATTAAGACCTTTTTTGGAGGTTCTTAAAGAATATGGCAAAATTATGTGGAAAAAGCAGTTGGCAGTTGCTTGCCTTATCTATGTCCAAATACAATGGCTAATAGACACTTTTTGAATTTTCACAGTACCCCACAAGAGTAACTGTACAACATGAGAGGTCTATACTTACCTTAATTAGAAAGAACAAAACCGTACACTTCATGCTGGCCTGATGTATGCAATTAGTGACTGAGTGCAATTAATTTCCAGCTGCTAAAACTGTTTTATCAGACCTCTTGACAGGACTATCAGCAGTTTGTATTAGTATCTGGCATTACTAATGCTTGGCATTTTACCATGTTGTAAAAGCCACTTGTTCCTTCAATATTTATTTCAGGTATCAGGTTACTTATGTACAGAACACATCAAATTCACTGGTTTGGAAACCAACTAATTCTTAGAGACTGAAAATTAGTACCACGTTTTTCAGTGAAGGATACACAAGCATCTTTAGGTGCTCAAAGGGTTTAATTCATAACCTGAAGTTTATTGTTAGCTTAAATTTTGAAAAGTGGCTTCTTCAAGTTAGAAATGTATATGAAAAAGAAGACTCCTGAAGGGAATTTAAACTCTCGAGGTACCTTCAGAAAGAAGTCCTCCAGCTTCTCACCATGTATTTTACTACCTGAGGCTCCACATTCCTTCTACGCTTGGGAAGTGATTTGTGTGTTTTTCTTTCCTTCTCTCTGGATCTCTTCTTTGCATTCCCAGGTGTGCACAGTAACTGTGCCCTAAAATAACTTGCTGCACTTCTCAAGGTTAACAGCATGTTGTAATTCCTGGGGAAGTGTAGCAGGGCTGCGGAGAGGTGTGTGGATTTTTAACCATCAGCAGTTTTAAAACAGTGTCACAGCCATAGGGATGGGGAAATGAGAAGCATCTGGAGAAGGATCTCTTGAAAAAAGTGGTTTGAAGGCCACACATAGTCCATGCTGCTGCCTTATAAGCCTGATGAGGTTGAGATATCTTTTTTCCATCTTGCTTTTGGTAGAGCCAGGTGATGTCTGTAGTTGTACAGCTTCAGGGCCCTGCCTAGTTATGTTAGGACTGAAGAGGGTGTCTAAACCCTGTAGTTTACTGTAATTTGCTCCACATCAGAGCCCAGGGAGCTGTATAGTTGTGTGCTTTGGGTACACACTGTTTCCCTGGACACTTCTGTAGTAGTGGGACTACTCCCAGTAGTAGATTTTGGACACTACCATTATAATTACCAGGTTTTGTTCCAGGAGTAACGTGTTTCCAGGAACTGGATGAGTTTATGCTTTCTAGGTTGTCTGGAGAAAGTGGCATGTACATTTCAAGTCTTAGGGATCTGAGCAGTAGAGAAGAGACCAGTCTGAAAATATCTATAACTCCATTCTGGGAGTGAAGGTAACAGTAGACTGGGCTCTGAGCATTTTGAAAGATGCACAACTATTCCAACGAGGTACCACATTGCAACAGGGAAAAAAAATAGCACGTTAAGCACCCAAAGATGAAATGCTCTCTGAAGTTCCATGCAGTTATATGGCCCTCAATGAATGTGGCTTTGGCTACCTGATTCAAATCAAGCTGCAAGATGATCTGTAATCCGTGATCCTGTCTCTGAACTCATTTTTGTGTTAGGGGCTTACTTCATCTTTCCTCTTGATCACCTTTTCCCTTGTGAGACAGAGAGTAATTCTGAAGGAGTTGCCTGAATATATCATCCTTGAAGATCCTACCTGCTTCCTCTTGCTGCATGTAGCCGAGAGGTTTGGTTCCCAGCAGCTGCCATCCTGTTTGTGTGGAACCTGAGAGCAGCAAAACATCCAAAGCATCCTCATGGAACTAATATTAAGGTGACTTTGGACTGCAATCATCAGATAGTAGTAAAAACCATCTCTGTAGAATACTAAATTTTGCATCACCCTGCAAGGATCATGTCACTGGAAGGAGTAGGAAAACGTAACATCTGTATAAATGCACTCTTTATGTAGTCTGACTTTTCACAACATTAAACCACTTGTAAGTGTTATTCCAGTTAGATTAACTTTATACAGTTTTGTACTTCTGCAGTGTTTTTATTCAAGATCTTTACACTCCCTTTAAAGGCTACAAAGTGACCCAAAAGGTACCTCCAAGTGTCGAGATCACTTTTTGTATGAAAATGTGGTGTGGTTTGGTTTTGTGTAAAATCCTGCATGGTCTCAGCAGCTCTGTGAGATCACCTGCACTTGTGCAGTGAGGAATGTCCTTCCCAACAAGCCATAAAGAGTGTGGCTGGACATGTTGATCTTTAAGGGAACTGCCAGCTGCTAGAGCATGCTGTGCTTGCAAGGTTTTCTTCAGATGTAAGAGCTTCCTGGAAACTTGCAGTAATTAAAACTAACGTCAAGGGTTTGGAAAACACTGCAGAAGTTAGGACTGTGGTCTGTTCCAGATTATCTGGAGCTAGCTCTGTCCTGTTTAAGAGAAATGTTCTGAATACAAAGACTTTTGATGCTTATGGAAAGGGTCTTGGCCTTCCCTTCCCGGAGGAGTTGCTTATGGGACTGCATTCAACAGCTCTTCTTTTTACTTTCACTAATGGGAATAACCAGCCTAAAGTGGGATAGTTCTGACTTCCCCAGAAAACTGTATTAGCAAATATTTTTACAG
Source organism: Chiroxiphia lanceolata (assembly GCF_009829145.1). NCBI lineage: Eukaryota > Metazoa > Chordata > Aves > Passeriformes > Pipridae > Chiroxiphia > Chiroxiphia lanceolata. The sequence continues at coordinate 15,863,855 of NC_045641.1, forward strand.
GAAATACACTTTTTGTAAAGATACTTCTTCATCTTTCCTGTTTCTTCCAGTAGCAACTGTTCCCCAATTTGAGGGCTCTGCCAACAAAGATTTCCAGTAACGCTGGATCACTTATCCCTCTATGACAACACATTGAAATCAAATGAAGCACGAATACTGTTTCTTGGAATATTTTACAGGAGGAATGTGGAGCTCACTTTGCTTAGCAGTTTGAATTTGCCCAGTGAAGCTCTCTGGTCTTCTCAAGCCTCTGTTAAAGCAGAGCAGGGACAGTAAATGCTTTTTGAACAAAAAACAATGTCCAGCAATTTTCAGTCCAGTTTTCCTGGTGGAATGCTAGCCTGGCTTGTGTCCAGTGTCTGCTTCTGATTTCACTTGGATGCATATGGCTATCCAGGTTTGAGACTATGGGATGTATTCAAAACTCATTTTGTGTTTTGTTATTAATACTTCGAAATTGCATAAGTATTCTTTTGTTGAGCAATAAGCTTTAAGTATTAAGCTGTTGCCTGTGACTCATTAGTCTGCTGTTGGTGACAATTCATTGTCTTTGTTAAATCATGGAAAATCTTTCCATGCAGTTTGCATTCCTTATTGTCTGAAGCAAAGTACATCTGTTTATTTTACCCTGAAGAAGGCTTTCCTCTCAGCTGGCTGAAAGTTCATCATATCTGAGAGCTAATAGGAAAGTACAGCAGACCTCACTCATTGAACAAAAATGTTGTGTGTATTTAACTGTTGAACAATTATGTTAGGTGAGTTTTTGGAAACTCTACATGGACTGACAGAAAAAAGAGTGTCTGTTTGCTTTGTTTACTTTTTCTTCTCTTTTCTAAGGCTCCAGGAGAACCAAATGTTGGTAGTTACATACACTGGGTGTTTTCTAGTTTTTTTTTAATTCATTGATTAAATTGCTATAAAGCTAAGACTGCATTTTTGTAAAAGTCAGAAGAAAAGTCAGTTAAAGGCATATATACTTAGAGGAAACACTAGGAAGCGGTTGGACCTTGAAGATGGCTGTCTGACCACAGATTGCTCATTATCTTAAATGAGAGGTGAGAAACTGTGTTTAGGAAGCAGATGCATGGCTGATGTTTCTGAACTGTGAAGGAAGCACCAGACACCAGCTCTTGATGTAGATTAGCTACAAGCATGCAGATTTTCTTTCTTACAAGTTAATCATAATTTGAAATAACTTTTTTCTTTTTAAATAAAGACTAACTAGTAGATTCAAATCCTAAAGTAAAAGTTCTTTTGAAAAATGCAGTCATGACTAGCAATGTGAATAGTGTCCAGTATGTACCCTTGTGTAAGAACACCAGTATGAAGTGGTCTGACCTTTTCTGTAGCCTTGTTAACTGTATACCAAATCCAAAGACTTTTTATCCCCGTACATATGTGAGCTCATGGTCAATTTTCTTAGTGCTGGTTATACGCAAATCAGACCCAGCTTTCTGATCCCACTGTCTGTTGTGATTCCTAGGCACTCAGAAATCTTTCCACTTACTGGAAAACAGTCTTGTAGTTCAGAAAAACATGTTTTCATGTCTCTAGGTTGTGTGGCTGCCTCTTCTGAAGGAGAGGCTTTAGTAGGGAGTGGGTTTTATTCTGCTTGTTGCAGTACATCTGTTGAAAAGCCTGATGCCCTTGTTATGCTGTGGTGCATCAGGGCTGAGTGCAGCAATTAAAAGCCAGTACAGTCCTTGATTAACTGCTGTTTAGTTTCTGAAGCTTTTGTATTGTCCAATAAATAGAAGGGCTTGGCAAGAATATCATTAGGAGAGGAACTGTCCCTTCACTGTGTATTTACAGCTTTTCTTGTCACCCAAAAGACAGCCTGTCCCTGTTTCTTGTCAAGTCAACTTCCATGACTTAGGTCTTGCTTAGAACAGACTCCCATTTACAGCCATCCAAATCCCTGCTCAAGTTGAGTCAGCCTGCCTAGATCTGCAGCTGGATGGAGGCTCCAGATGCCTACAACAAAGAAATCCAAAGATGTCTTATTTCATTTTTTTTTAACTTCGCCAAATTTGATGCTTTGTAGTTTGTTTTTGGGCACTTCTTGCTCTTGAAATCTCTGAAATATTCAAGAACAATGTGGTATAATTTTTTCTTTTTCTTTTTTTTTTTTTTAGCTTCTATGCCAATTATGTAAACAAATCAGAGGTTAGTGGGAGTTCAGTGCTAGCTGATGGTTCCGTAATATTCTGCAGTCTTCAGTGTGCTTCTGACATTAATGTAAAAAGTCTTGGAATTCCCAGTTTCTGTGACTTTGAGAGACTTTAGCTGTTAAAACATTTGTGTAGTGTAAACAAAAGGCTTGATATCCCAAAGTGGAATTTGAACCAGACTGGTAATTAACTTCTAGGATCCTTCTTGAAAAGTGAAATCTATGGTTTAGGTTTTAAAATTCCAAGATTTAAATATGTGAATATTATTGAAGTAATTGGGAATAAGTTAGAACTGGAAGAAATCCTTGTTAGCAAACTGACAGAAGTGCCAAAAATGTTGCTCTCTGCCTTCCTTTATACTCCTTTCCCCAGATTCTTTAGGGAGTTTTCAAGAGGTGTGGTCTGTGAGTGGTCTCTGGGCTTCAGCTGGTGATGTGGCCTCTCAGTTTCTCTGTGAGGCACCACTGCCTTCTCTCTGGTTTCGACTTGGAAAAACACACCATTTCTTAGGCGTGGTTGGATGACGAAAGGTGGGATCTCTCCAGAAATCTCCTTTGTGAATTTCAGAAGCTTTGAAATGGGCACAGCTGTGAAGTGGTTTTATGGTGGCAGGTGGGTGTGTGCAAGGACTAATGCTCCCTTTTCCTTTCTTCCCCATCCCAACCGTAGCTGCTTGGAAAGATAGACTGTGGTCTACATGGATCTCTGCCTTAAAGTGCTTTGACCTTTGGACCTTTATCACTGCCAATTGAAGTGTCAGCATGGCATAAATAAATCAGCTCAAGTAGCGTAATTCTGGCCCTCGTCCCAGCCTTAGAGGCAGACGTAAATGCCATCCTGTAGCTGGCTCTTGTTTGGTCTGATTGAAATGATGACTGATAGAATCTTATTTCTTCTCCCTTGGTTTCTTCACTTTGTTACTAAACTCTCTCCTGATATCTTTGTGCTAATTAAATCTATTTTGAGTCTGAAGTCTCAGCCATGTACCAGGTTGCTCTTTGCTGTCATTGAGTTTGGATCATCTTAGCAGCCTGACAGGCTTCACGGTGTATTTGTGACATTTTGAGACAAGAAAATACTTTTTTTTGTTGTTATAGTGTAGGCAAAAAATATGGTAAATCAGGGTGCTTGTACAGGTTTGGTTAATAAAGCAAAGAGCTGATCCACGAAGTGCAAATACCATTGGATTCATAGGTTACCCCATGTTTGGGGTCAGAAAAACCAAACTGGCAGAGTTGTGGGTTGGTTTTTTTTTTTTTTTTTCTGTGTGTCCAGTAAATTTCATGTTGAAACATGGTGGAAACCATACTAATATGGCTCTATCAAGAGAGGAGTTGACTTTTCTTAGGAGAAATGCTACTTAGAACATGTCTGTACTCTGGTGATGATACCAACAGCAGGCTCCCCCTTGGCAGAGGACGGGAGCTGGGTTAGTTAATATGCCCTGCTTTATTTAAAGACTTACTCTAAGATAATCTTGTTCCACTTGTTTCAAGCAGCTTCAGAAATGTAGTTGTTAACTCCTGTGTATAACTTTTTGTCATCTGCAGTTACGAAGCAACAGGACTTTTGCTAACAAGCAGTAGGACTAACAAGCACTATTAAAATGTTAATTTTTTTACACATATGATCAAATTAGTAAGAACTGGGCAAGCTTATGGTGATAACCTCAGCTAGGTGGTTTCCTTGCTAGGAATAGGCTTTGTATCTTCCCTACAGATTTATGTAATGCATAATTTCTGTGTTTTCTTAAAACGATGGAATTTTTTTTTTAGTTTTCCTCAACTCCATTCTCTAAGGAAGCCTCAAAATTACTCATAGAATGTGGATGCAAATCTTCATGTCTCCTTCCCATTCCTCCGTCAGCTGTCTGTGCAGCCACATGTACTAAGCTGCTGAATCTGGAGAGCTGAGCTGCCCTGTATGTGTGTAATGAGTGGGTCAGAGTTCCTGGCCGGAGCTCATTTGCAGCAGTGTTCAGTATCTTGAGTCATGAGTTACTTCAGTTTTGTTTGCAAAATAAAATTGGTTTAGTAAACTAATAAAATGTGGGAGAAAATACAAGAATGCATGGGAAACTTAATTAATTTTTTTTTTTAAATCTCCTGTATTTCCCTACAAGTGTCTGACTCACAGGCTCCATCATTCTTTCTGTGGTTGTTCTACTTCCTGACGCTCAGTTGTCCCTGACTGTATCTGCTGGTGGGGTGAGGGGATACACTCTGCTCAGCCTCACGTTCATACTTCTCCACCAGTTGCCTATTTTAGCTGTAAGTGCTGCAAAGCATGTACAGCAGCCTTTTCCTGGGCTGAACTGGTGTCTGTCTTCAATCCTCTACTTAGAACAGTTAGCAGTATCACCAAAACTGGCTTTTTTTACAGCAGTTGATGCTATGTACAGAGGTTATTGGGAAAGACCGTGGAGGAGATGCCTACGCTACATGTGCTTCTTGGAAGAATCAGATTTAATAGCAAAGATTTCCACTGAGTTTTGCTGTCCAAAGCATGTTAAAATCAACATGAGAGAGGAAAGATTTGCAGTTATAGCAGAATACCTAAACAGTTTACTAAACAAAAGAGTTAATTTGCAGGATTGTGATTATATTTGAGAGGGCTCCAGTTTCTCACAGGATTGTACCCTCTGCTGCCTAGTGTGGCTATATCAGCTTGAGGTTTGTGGGTTTTGTTTTGTTTTGTTTTTGTTTGTTTGTTTTGTTTTGTTTTTGTTGTTGTTGTTTCTTTAATTTAGGATTACTACTGTAAGCATGGTGACAAGGAGCAGATATTCTGCCTACTGTGGGAATGATGCAGTTTGAAATGTGACAGTGTAGGGGTTTGCTCCTGTAAGGGAGATTACCTTGAACAGCAGGGCCTTTCAATCTAGAGACTGCCATTTCACTATGTTAATTATTCAAACAAGTAATTGCAGGTCAGATATCCAAACTGTCTTCCGGGTACAGTGATTTACTTCTTTTTATAGCAAATGTACCAACAAGTGCAGTTGAACTTATGCAAAGGGATGCACTCTCAAGAGATGGAGGAGGGGTCTGCAATACTTAGAGGCCAAGTTTGGTGCTTGCCTCTGTCACGCAACTTCTGCTATTTCCAAACTCTTCTACGTGGAGTAAATTATCTCTCTCATCTTTTGACAGGCTGTGTGGGTGAGATGAAGGAGGCTTTTCCAGTGCTGCTTTCCAGCAGAGCTGCTGTTCATGTTTCTGTCAGTCTGGTGGGAACTTGACCTTGAGTTTTTTACTGTGATAAGATTTCAAGGAATAGTTTACATGGCTTTTACAAGCGGCTGTGTAGTACAGACAGTGCCAGAAATTAGGCTGATGCCTGAAGCCAGACTTACTGTATGGAACTTGCTGTTTCTCTGTTACTTTTTCATTTAACTTACTCATATAACTCCCTCCTTTGTGTATAGTGTCGTGTCCTTTTACGCATTATTTATGCAAGTTTTTACACAATATTTCATGCCCCTTCATTTAGAAGTTGACATGATGAGTAATTATAACACTGCAAACTTGCATAATCCACAGAGTGGCTTTTTTTTTTTTTCCTGCCTTCTTTTCTGTGCCTGTAGCACCAATTTCAGAAGCATTTTCAGGTTTTTGTTGGGAGAAAGGGAGAAGGAACAGAATGAGCAGCAGCTCTGCTTCTTGGATGGAAGTGTATGTGATTTGGGGATTACACACATTCTTTGTAAGCTCAAGGCCAGTATATAGGAATTATAATGGTGGTTGTAATTGGCACGTGCTAGCTGTAGCTTTGTAGTTCTTCACAGAACAGCAGTGTTCAACTTCTTTACCCATGAGGGGAGATTTTTTTGCAATATAGGCATTTCAGAGGCTTAATGAATTCTCAGATCAGCAGTAGAATAGTTAAAACTCACAGATGCGAGTTACAAAGTGTTGTACACAAAATCACTGCATCCTGGGAATCTTCCTCTGAAAACTTGCATCCGGATGGTTTCATGTTAAGTGGATACTCACAAAGTTCTAGTGCTGGCTTCTGCTAAATTGTATCCCTAAATTGAGGGAAGCCCTTCAAAATAGACCATCTTGCTGTACTCTGGTTGTTAGTCTTGTTCTCAGTGAGGTGCCCTGATAGCTGAACAATCTGGAGAGCATGAACCCTGCCCTGTGGTTGCTTAGTGAACAAAAAGGTAAGGGAGTTATTTACATTGTATATGTAGCACAGCAGTTGTAGGTCTGTGGTCTTTGCCTGATAGTGATTCCTGCTGTATGGTCTAGCCATAAGTGAAACTATAATGCAGAGGGAGCTTGGCACTGTGTGTTACTCAAAGGTGCAAGTTGCCTATGTGAGGTCCAGATGTTGGTGAGGGCTCGGACAGGCTTCTCATCAGCACTGGGTTGTGTGCTCTTAGCTGTGCTCAGTGGAGGTGCACGCACAACAGAGATTTGTCAGGCTGCAGTCATTAACTGTGGCCTGCATCCTGCTTCAAATGGGTACCTCTTTGTTTATAAACACAACAAAAAGGAATTCATAGTCATTCTTCAAAACTGGGCAATGCAATATACCTTTATTCTGTTTTCAAAGGTTACTGAGTGAGGTACGATGAGACACCCTGAGCAGATGCCTGCTTCCAAGAGTCCTCTCATTGAAACACCTGCTAGGTCCAAGCCATTCTTTGTAGACCTTGGAAGGTTGTTCTCAAATGACTTTTTCTTAGCCTGGATTACGGCTCATCTCCACAGTGTCACTTTTTCTTAGCAGTACCTCCATTCTCTGAAGTTACCATCTGAAGATGATGAAAATGCAGTTGAGGTAATGAAAAACTCAGCGTCAAACAGGTCTCAATAACTTGCCCTTTTTTTACTTGAAGGGATAGAATTAAAACTCTTCAGGGCTGGCAGGACTCACACTTTCTAAACAGTGATTACCTTCTGTAATAAACCTGTTAGTCTGAATAAGATGTTTTATGCCAGTATATGTTCTTCTGACTTTAAATATTTACTTTAAAGTAGGTTGTAAAAGGCCAGTTTTATTTTGAGTGCTTTGGCAAGCTAGGCTTCCTACATTTTCCATTTGAACAGTGGAAGAGAGATAAATGCAGTGATAGCCTAATTTTCACAGAATCAACTAGGTTGGAAAAGACCTCTACTATCATCTCACCCTCTGTTAGTTGTGTCCTGTCCTTCTCTCCCATCTGTCACCCATTTGTCTTTGTTTTTATAGGCAGAATTGTGGTGCTTGCTTAGGGCAGCACTTCCTCTGTGCCCCAGCTTTTTACCTGTTTGAAGCCCATCCAGACCTGAGCTGCCTGAGCCTTCTTGTATGCAGAGGCTCTTGCTGAGCTGGTGATGTTCATCTTCCTGTCTTCACCTTCAGCTCTACCCTTGACTAGTAGACAAAACTCAGAGCAAGGGAGCAGAAAAAAAACTTTTGTCAATGCCAAGCTGTGACAAACTCTTCCCCTGTCCTTCAGAGTAGGGACTGAAGTTCTGGTGTCCAGTGTCTGAAATGTGCCTTATGGTAGCTTTATAACCAATGTCTTTGTGGTGAGACTTTGCAGTCGTTTCACCTCATTTCAGTGCAGGTGGTTGCTGTAAAGGGATGCTTTCTCCCTCTGCCCACCACCACAAATGTTTTCTGTGTGTCCCGACAGCTCTAATAGCTTGTGCCACCCCAAGTGAGACTGCATCGTTGTCTACTCTGATTAGACTGACCTTGCCAGAAAACAAACACAAAAATTAGTTGCATCAGCAGTGAGCTGATAAACTGCATGAATGGTCAAGTGACATAAAGGCTATGGCAGAAGTGAATGGGGTTACTCCCTTTGGTGTCAGCCTGTGATCAAGTCAGCTTCAGGGTTGGCTGGGCTCCTCTGGAATCGGGATGGGTACACAGCAGGGGGGATGAGGGCAGCAAAGGAGGACCCAGTAGGTGACTAGGAAGGGAGGGGTTCACCTCCACTGCGATAGGCTTTTATTACTATCATTACATGCTACCCCTTTCACAGAATATCAGCCGTGGCTTGAACTGGTGACTCCTCCCTCCTCTGCAGGCTGTCTTTTTCATGCAGAGTTTTTGGTGTGGCTTTTATTTTCTCCCACACACATGTCTTGAGGAAAAATTAGCTTTATCTTCCTTCTTTGGGAGTTAACATTTCCAATTTACAGACAAATTAATTTAACAAAGCTTGCTAATTTTAGGTTCATGATGACAGACAGATGAGAGACAGAGGTGTGTAGGGTGGCTATGAGTTTGCGGAAGAGGTGTTACCTTAAGTGGGGAGCTAAGTGCGAAGTACAACTCCCACAGCTATTTAGTGGAAACAATTACTGCCTTCTGTTTCTGCGCTGCTGTGTGACCTGGATAGATACATGTGTGTGGTTTGGGATTTTTTGTTGTAACCCCCTCCACCCACAATTTTCCAGTGGTGGTCAAGCCAAGGCCTCCAGTTTCGGCTGGCTTGGGTACTGAGCAGCAACTCCTCTTTCTTTCTCCATCCTTCTGTGTAGGGTCACTGGGGCCACTGCCTATGTCTGACTGGAGGGCTGCTCTTTAGGTCCTTGAGGGGTTAAGGCTGATGCTTTGCACAGGTCTGCAACTCTGCGGGGATGGAACAGCGCATTTTGGGAACGTTTGCCTTAATATGTTTGCCAAATATGTCTGAAGTGCCCTCTGTCTGAGGCATGTATGGAAGAGAGCCCTACAGCCCCATGCCACCGTGCTCTGTGTCTCCCCTCTTCCCCCAACCCTTTCTGTTTGCAGCAGTCAAGCTGAAGGTTTTGAAGACAAGTCACTTCTATTGTGCAACTCCGATTTGTCTCCCAGGCAGCATCATGTTGTGAGCTGAATGACACGTTAGTCTCTTTGGGGGAAAAAAAATAGATTTTAGCGTAATGCATATTCATGAAGCTGCATTATGGTTGCTGTGACAACCTCACCAGTGGCAGTTGAGATCAGTATGTTGAACTTCTGTCTCCAGTCCCTGTGTTGTACCATAACTCATGTTACATAGCTTTCCACTTTTTTCTTCCTCCTCTCCTCCCCCAGTCAGTGTACAATTTAAATTGTTTCAGAGTTGATGCTTAATTAATAGCTGCATCTAATTAAGCCTACAACACCAAAGCACAACTTCCTGCTGGTTCCCAACCCACATTAATCGAGTGTTGCTTCTGCCAGCAGAGGAATAAAGTAGAAGTGATTCTGGTAGGATTTTTTTTTCTTTTGTTCAACTCCCTTTAAGTTTAAAGGAAAAATAAACCTTAATTACTAAACATAATGTTTCTCCATAGGTAGCCTAACTAATAATTTCATCTCTCATGAGAAAAAACCCCAACAGAATCTATCCCCCTAACCTATCCCTATCTTGTTGAGCCTGTCTCTAGATTCCTAAGGACTCCTGACCCTGAAAGGAGCTTTTAGTAGGTGTTCCTCAAAACCAGCAAGCAGTCTGTTCTGGGTATATTATGGCCCTGAAGCCAAAAGTGATGTTACTGGAAGAAGACTTTACCAGACTGTGACTCTGAGGCAGTGACTAGTATTTCAGGATGAACCTGTTGTGTTGAGTGTGGGGAGAGCTCAGCTCTGAAGTTTTGTTTGTGTGTCTGTTGATGTCAGATACTGAGGGCACTTGTGCAATGCTTGTAACATTCACAAAGTGTTTGTAAGCTGCTCTTGGCCAATCCATCTGGATGTTTGACCCAAAGTATTGCTGTACCTTGGTTTCCAATGAGAAATGATGACATCATTTTATATAGAGAATTTAAAATGTTGCATTGTCCTGGGTGATCTCATGTGGGTGCTGCTCATGAACAAGTTGCGTTGAGCGAGGTTTGTGACCCTTCTGTGTGCTGAACCACTTGTTGAGTTGAGCTTAATGTAAAGTTTTCTTGAAAGGTGCCAACTTCACCTTTACGAAACCACTTCCTGTTGTTCAAGGAGAGATGCTGTGGCTAAGGTTTAGCTTTTTTCACACGTGAGCCTTCTGGAGCCTTCTGGGAGAAGTGTGTGCACAGGGAGAAGAAAAGTGTGCTTTTCTTCTTTTATCCTGTGCTCTAGGATAACCTTGCTTGAGTAGGGAGGTTGGCCCAGATGACCCACTGTGATCCCTTCTAACCTGACCCATTATGTGATTCTCTGAAAAGCTGGCAGACAAGGAGCTCTCAAGTGCAGTCAATTGATCTTTCTCTGGTGAGTTTCTTAAATATTAATAAGTACAAAATGTTCAGACAGTGACTTGAAATGAGATTCTGTTCATTAAAATGAGAAATTGGGGGGGGAAAAATCACGTAGCAAGAGGGAACTTTTTGCACAGAGCAGTATATAGAGCTGGACTGTGAATCTGTTGTAGACTTAGACGTACTCACTGCGGCTTCCAGTTTTAGTCTGACGTCCAGAAAAAAACATGCCAAGCTTTGTTTTCAGTATCAGTTGGTATGTGGATGAATTGGGTGTGTCTTGTTGGGTTCCTGCTCTCCTGTCAGCTGCTAGGACAATATGCAGGAGTATAGAAATAAAGAATACCTCATGTAATCCTGATACTTTCCACTGCCTCAATTTGCACACCGTTGCCTCATGATAAGAGCAAAACATCCCTGTGTTGACAACTATGCCTGTATTTGTTTGTCCACTCACAGCCTGGCTTTTCTTGGATACCAGAGCTCTTACCTTGGACTTCTGCAGAAACATATTTTCACATTGAAAGGAGAATATGAAGGAAAAATGAGGGATATGTTAGATTTGCAGTGTCATATTCAGCTTTTTGAAAAGCTGTTTTTCTAGCAAAAGGAACATGGGTGCTTTGAAGGTTACTATTCTGTGTCATAGTCTTGTAGGGTCTTTTTGACCTGGGATGAAATTCATCCATGATGTTTTAGTGGGTTTTTTGTTGTTTGTTTTTCCCGCAGGCTTCAGACTAACACTTGCTGGGGCAATGCTGTTTGACTTTGTGTAGCAGGTTTGTGTTCTGTTAGTAGCAGGTTTGTGTTTTGTTAACAGCTAAGGAAAACTGAACCCGGTGTTGGGAAGCAGAGCCCTTTATCTAACAAAGTGCACATGAAAATTTAGCTGTTCAATCTCTACCTGGTCTACCAGGCCACATGCTCTGATTCAGTGTATTCATGTGTGAAAACTAAATGCAACAACAGAAAACCAAAACCCACAAGCCATTAGGGTTTGAGAGTAGGAGACTGCAGTGAGTTAAGGCAGATTTTAGACATAGTGGTACACTGGGTGCTGCCCTTCCCTGAGTTCCCTTTTCCCTTGTGCATCCCAACCTCTTCCACGTTCATGGAAGAGCAGAGCATGGGGGAGCAGTGACTTGAAGGGGTGGAGAGGTTGTCCATAGGAAAAACCTCATAACCAAGTGCCTCCAGACTGCACAGGTGGGATGACTCTTGGCATTCCCTGGAAGCTTGTTTTCTCCTTACTGAAACCTCTCTGTAAATAGGCAGAAAAAGCTGTTGTAGATCTCCGTATGATTTTTATGTGAAAGTTTGGGAAAACTTTCTGTTCTTAGTATAAATTTGGAATGTGTGTATGTTGGTTTGGTTTTTTGGGTTTCATTTCATTTAAAATGAACATCTGACAGTTATTTGGGAGTTAATTGAGGGGTCACATATTAGGTCCAAATAGAGTTATCTCTTCCTTGGCCCTCTGTAAAAGGAATAAAACTTCAGGCTTGAAGGATTTGCTTTAGCAACTGGATATTAAGGACAAATAAAAAATATCTTTAAGGATTATTTTAGTTTGGGGTTTTTTCGAGTGTGGAAAATATAGACCTATAGGGCTAATCAAACCCTGTATACATAAACTGTTTCCTAGGGGTTTTTTTTATGGTTTAGGACTTTGGGATCATTTTTACAGGCTGCTGCTTAATTTTGCTGGTTTGACATCTACTAGTAAAACAAGAGGAAAGCAGCTGCTTTCTTAAAAATCTGGATGCCTGAATAGCCTGTTTTGTAAGCGTGTTAATGTAAGATATCCTTACTGTGTTATGATTGAGGACCTGCTACTATTATTAGATCTGGATGAGTTGTAACAAAGTTGACTGTAAATCACTCTTGCAGAGTCAGCGCCTGCCTTACTGTGCTCTGCAGCACTTTCTGTTATAGTACTGAGTGTGGGGAAGGTCTTTTGTTGCTTGCATTAATGGTAGGGTGTTTGTATGCAGAAATAAGCTTGACTGGGGAGCATGGATTGGATTTTACTTTGCTCAAGTTGATTTGCAAGCATGATACCAGTCTTAATTCTCACTTATAGCTTGTTTGCTGTATGGTAGTGAGAACAATTATTGTCACATGTATGAAAGTGTTGGGAAAGGACAGTTGAAAACACATGGAGTTAAAATACTTGTATTTTTATTAGAATTTTGTAATTTTTATCAGTGGTTAGTTTGAAAGCAGAGGGAGATGTGGGTCTGCCTTTGCACTCTGAGCTCCACATGTGCAAAACTACAGGGTGGTTTTGATGCTGTGGGTATGAGGAGTTATAAGAAACGACCTGAAACTTACAGCTGAACCAGCTGAGTTCAGAAGGGGTGTTTGGGTAGGGATGAGTCCAGGATGGAGAGATGGGAGAAGGTGAGGGATGAATAGCTATGATGGTAAAGCAAGTGTTTTGATATTTAGTTACTATATTTTACAATAAATTAATTCTAGGTCAGATTCTGGTCTTTCATTTTATAAAAGTTTCCTCAAGCTTATCTAAATTTGACTCAAGTCACTTGGAATACAGAATCTCCAAGACTCATTTTACCTAGGGAGCCTGAAACTGCTGAAATGTTGCCATATTTATTGATCTTTATCTAAAAAAAAATGTTACTAGTTGCAAGAACAGGCTGCTGACAAAAAAGAGCCTGTTTTATATCCAACATTCGGCTGGAGGCCAGATAATGAGTTTCTATAGGAGCTTATTGGCAAGCTTACTTTTTTGCTTAGGTTCATGTAATGTAACTGTAAGTAATTTGGGAGCCTGGTACATACAAAACAATTTTTAGACAAAATGATCTTATTATTTTTAAATTTTAACAGAGAAGATATTTTTATATAACAGCTTTGTGTACTTAAAACACTTTAAAAGTGCCTTGGAATGTGATTCTTTACTATTTCCTCTTTTAATGGTCAACCTACTGAATAATCCTTTAAAAATATTGACCCTCATGGCATCTCTGTTTTGCTAGCCTCAGAATTAAGCTGACTCCATTCAGTGGAGTGATTTAAAGAAAGGTTTACATTTCTAAAAGGCTGTGTGGTAACACACATAAGGGTAAGTACCTCAGTTTTGCGAGTAAAAAAATGCCATAAATGTGTTCATGGGTAATCTGTTGGCCAGGTTATTCTGTCACCTAGGGCTGAAATGTATGAATTATCCTAGGATGAGACTGGAGCATAGGATTTTAATTTCCCAGATGGTGTCCATTCCAGGCAGTTATCTCGATGGGCCTTTTCACTGGCCTCGTGCGTTTTTCATTCTTGATTCAAAGCTTGATGGGAAGAATTGGAGATTGCTCTGTCTCAAGATGTTTTTGACATTTCTCATTTCTTCTGTGTGATAAGTGAATGTGAATCTATGCTAAGGGGAAAGAAAACTGATTTTGGATCTTGAAACATCCATTGAAGTGCTGTATATGCCAGGCTATAAGAAGATGTCCAGATCCAGCTCCTGACTTTGAGGAATGATAGATAAATGTGATTTTAACAGGAGAATGCCAAGGACTCCTGATTCTATCCAGGACAGCAATGCTTATCTGCAGCCTTGAATAATGGCTCCATCCTTAAGAGGGATAGAGAAGGCATGGGACGCATACTCGTCCTCTATGTTGGTATGGGCTGATGGGTGCCAACCAGAAAATAACACTGTACCATACTTTAGTATTTCTTCGTGTAGCTGTATTGTTAGCAGTGGCAGTGTGGATAATGAACAGATGGGGTTTGATTTGCAGCTGCTTTGCTGTAGATCTCTTACGTGGTGTGTAAAACTGTTTGAATGTAGATGGAGATCATTGCAATGGGCAGGAGAGCAATACAGTTGTACCAGTGCTTATCAGAGGTTTGAACTTCCCTAATACGATTTGTTCCCTAGTTGCTATTAATAGAAGGGCCTAGAGATATTTCTGGATGTGATAGCTGAAATGTTTCTTCATCAAATAGTCAATGAATGAGCAAGAAGTGTTTCTATTTTAAACTTAGCTTTGACAAGCAAAAGAACTTCAAAGAAAAGCTGTTCATAGAAAATAACCTTGGTGTGAGTTACCACAAGTGATTCTCTCTAAGTGATAGATTAAACACAGGGCTGCAACTTTAAGCATCTCTGATAAAGGAAGAATTTTATGGGGTTTTTTTGTGAGCTATACTGTAGGGGATTTGTATTAGTTTAAAACTTCTGTATTTAATTGAAGGTGCTAATAAACTTTGGCAGAGATGCAAACTCAGGCAGATTTTGAAGGGAACGATCCAGTTTGAACTTGGTGTGAATAGTCACTGCCAAAGTGTTAGGGTAAGCAGAGAATTCATAAGGAAAGTTGAAGAGCTCTGTTGAAAAGAGGTTTGTGTTAGGATGTGAGAATTGCCTCAGGTGCAAAGGCTGTGGTAGCAAAAGGCTCTTCTATTTTGCTCTTTATGTATATTCCTGAAGTGACGTATGTCTGAATCTGCCTTTGCTTTTTCATCTCACACCAGTGCCTGGGATGATGTGCCATGAAGCAAAGCATGACTTTTAATGAAGAGGATGGTAGTGTTGACCACAGAGGACAAAAGGGTAGTAACAGGAACAAGTACCTCAAAGTTTTTAAAAATCCATTTGTTAGAGCATTGAATCATTCTCCAAATGGAACTTTGTGAGCTGAGGAACAGTGTTTGTAGGAGAGAAAATTGTGGCTGATTTGTTATAAATGACCAGAGTGTTAGATTGCTGAAGTGGCAGGAAAAAGGAACTAACTGTTTGGGGTTTTTTTTAATTTTCAAAGATGGAGCTTGGGACTTTTAGGACAGAGTGTGATTCATTGTATGGGACCAGTTTGGCAGGTCTGGTTTAAATCAGAAATTGTACAGTGCAGTGTCTTGGAAAGCTATCATTATAATGAGTTTACGTACATAAATTAAGCTTTCTTCTGTTGTCTTTTAAAAAGCAAAATGCTTCCCCCAATAGTATTTAAGATTTAGAATTTAAGAATTACTCACGTCAAATAGTGTCACTGGAAGTGAAATGTCCTGGGCATTTCTCATTCCTCTGGATGTCGTGGCACCTGCACGTTCTGCAAAAATACTGACTATAGTGTTTCTCTTACAGTAAAATTTTAGCCATCCTACTAGTCCTAAAAAATTGCGAAAACATCACTAATAAAGTGATTCTCACTTGCACCTCAAAGAGAGTAATAAAAATCTAGCAAGGGATATACAAGATTTTCAGTTGTGGTAATTTGAAGGATTTTGGCAGTGCATTTGAATGTTCACAGTCTGTTTCAAAAGTCTCTAG
Source organism: Chiroxiphia lanceolata (assembly GCF_009829145.1). Classification (NCBI taxonomy): domain Eukaryota; kingdom Metazoa; phylum Chordata; class Aves; order Passeriformes; family Pipridae; genus Chiroxiphia; species Chiroxiphia lanceolata. The sequence goes on from NC_045641.1 coordinate 15,879,475, forward strand.
CATTTGGTGGGATCTTCTGCATGGGTCTGCTAGTGGCTTTCTTCAGTAAACACTTGCTACTTTGTTTTCTTAAACTGAAGCAGTAGGGAGGTATCATAGCATCCTTACTATTTTGCTCCAGTTTGTCTGGGAATTTAAAGATTGTTTGTGAAACTGAGTGGATTTCCATGTCTTTGATTAGAAACATCCCAAGTTCAAGAATGTGGACTTACCAGCTGAACTATTTTTGTTTCATGTGACCTGTTAGGAACTGACTTCCTAAACTTTCTTTGGAGTGCAGGTTGTTACCTTGTACCTATTCTGACTTGCTTTAAAAATAACCAGGAGAAAGAGGCCATAATGGTCTGGGAAGAGGGTAAATCATCAACTACTGAAAAACAAACCATGCATTTGTTACACTGTGGAAAAAAATGCCTATTAAAAAGCTAAGCTGCACCACATTTTTCATCCACTGGCAGGAAGGCCCTTGAAAGATGATTGGGAGTAGTTAATGATGAAAATGTCTTTATTTAGGTTTATTGCAAGCTTTCTGAAATACTCTTGATGTCTTGATCTTGCAGAGACTCCAACCGTCATGTTAAGGTAAAGCAGAAAAGTGCAGTGCTGAACATGCTAAAGAAGTTGGACAAAATAAGGTTCAGAGGTCACAAGAGAGATGAGTTACTTGATTTAGCAGAGTCTCCAAATGCTTCAGACACTGAATGTGGAGATGAAATTCCGGTGAAAATACCTCGAACGTCAGCTCGAGACAATGAAGAGCTGAGAGACCCTGTAAGTACTTGATTTAAGTATTGTTATATGAAGTTTTATAGTTGTGAGGCAGAAAATAACAGAAATTAGTAATTCTTTGTCCTTATATTTTGGATTTAACACTTGAGGATTTCTGGACTAGGAAGCAACCTTCCAGTAATAGTCTTCCATTTTGTGGAAGGATAAATTAATTTCTTAGTATTACGGTTCCCTGTCCCTACTTTTTATTTTAGATATTGTGGGTTGACAAGTTTGTTAACCTTGGGTGTGCTTCTGAATGCTCTCTGTTTTTATTTGTTTTGTTGAATTACTAATGAACACATGAAAAGGAAAGGCAACTTTTCAGTCTGAGGAGCTCAGGTCTGCTTAAATGGCACTGTCTAGGACTGTACGGATAAGGCTTCTGTTGGCTTCATTCCAGGGTCACACCACATTGTTCTCCACTGCAGTGTTGTACCTAGTAATGCTTCCATGCTATTGAGTTGGTTTAAACCTATGCAGCAGGTGCTAAAACTTTTTGGTGCTTGTAAGTGGGAGCACCCAAATAGACCTACCTTTTTAAAAGACACTGTTTCAGGAAGAGTTAAATATTGGTTAAAAAGTAAAATAAAATCCTGCTTTAACTGTTAAAAAGTGGCTAAGGATCCTTGAGCTTGGAATGCTACAATCTAAATTCAGATTTGTCTATTTAACTGTATTCTAGAATGTGACTTGGAAGTCAGAATTTATATCACCCTATTTGGAAACGTACCGTGCAGTTTCTGTCCCCAAAATGTGATCAGACTGTTGTCTGAAGGCTCATTTCTAAGAGCACAGGGCTTGCTCACAGCAAATTCTAAACTAAAAGACTTCAAATCGTATATGCTTATGTACCTGCTTTGAGGTTGGCAGCTTTTTCTGTATGTATTAGCTTTTTTAAATTTAAGTGGGCTTCTATGGTACCACATACAATTCTGGTTATAAAGAGCCTTTTTGCCAGAATGTTTTTCCTGTGGTCATGGAACAAACAGGTGGTAATGACAGAGCATGTTTTGGTCGCAGAAAGTCTGTTGTATGCAAATCCTCAAGCATCTGAGACAAGTAAGTCTGTTAAATGCCATTTACTCTACTGAAGACATCTGTCATTTGTTAAGATGTAAGTATTGTGTATACTGGGAGTAATCTCTGCTACTGCCCTTCTAACGCTGTATTTTCTGAGGTTTTATAGGTAAATACTTTTTTCATTAAACTTAAGGCATTATGTTTATGTGTGGGTATATATTAGATGCCCTTTGTATCTAAACAGAGGTATCTGGATGGCAGAGCTAGAGGCTACAGAAAGATTACTTAAACTCTAGATACTATCTTCTGTATTTCTTCAGGGGAATAGTAGCTTCAGGATGGTAAGGAGGGAACAGCAAGGTAAAACCTACAGTTTTGAATAGTTATAAAGCCTTATGGCTACACATCTGCAGTGATGGTCTCTGATTTCTCAAAATGTTGAGCTCTGTGTACTGAGAAGGGAATTTGAAGAGAAGCACTTTGCTTTCTGGCTAATTTACATACTGTAGTAGGCTGTTGTGATCTAAGTACTTGGGATACAGTTGAGTACAGTTCTTGAAAAAACAGGGAGAAAGGGAGAGAGGAAAGCAGCAACAGCATCAAACTTGTTTTGCCCCACTCCTGATATTTGGGAACTCCAAATGCAGTAGAGTAACAGCCTAAGAGCAGCAGCTGTGTTACAGATACGAGCGAAATAAGCAAATTGGTATGAGCAAAGAGGTCTGATGTTCAGGGATAAATTTCAGATGGGAAGTTTGAGGGATTAGCAGTTGGCCTCACAAACATCTGGGAACTGTCCATCTGTAAAACGAAGGGAGAAGAAATAATCCCCTGTGCTGCAGAGGTGCCAAGAATAAAGAAAGTAATGCTTATGTATTTAAATCAGTATGAAAATACTGGTTGAGATCATGTGAACAGGGCAATTCTGAATTATGTCTCTCTCTTATTGAGATCATACGACTGAATTGTACCTGAATTGGTTTTAGTTTTCAGTATCTAAAACTCAAATCTTAAATTGCATGTATACAGATTTGTTTTCTTTTAAAGGTTCTGTTAGCAACTTAGTATTATAGATCTATTGCATTCATCATAAGAAGACCAAGTCTTATTGGTTTCTTCCTGTTTAATACCTTAGGGAAATGTTGAAAGCACACAAAAGCTAATGCAAATCTGCGTAAATTGCAGTTAGACTGCATATCTTTTCAGATAAATGTGAGCTGTACTGTGCTTCCACTTTTGTTGCTTCATTGTTTCTGTTGAAATATGAGTACAGAACTTGTGATTTGGAAATTGGTGGCTTATAACTGAATATATGCATTCAAAATTAAAGTACTGGTCCCCTTATCTGCATCTGTCAACCATTCCCTTGACAAAGGCTTCATCTCTGCCCCTCTACTTCCCTCCCCCTGCCCCTGTCTGGTGTATTAATCGTTATGGAGTCATTATAGAAAGATCTCTGTCTATTAGAACAATACAGTGCAGTCATATGAATGAGGGTCCTTCTTTGCCTCACGGGTTTGCAGTGCACTTAGAAATGTGCACATTAGGTGCCTCTTCTTTAGGTATGTATCTGAACTTGACAAGCGTATGCAGGAACTCGACCCAAATGGATCTTTTAGAGTAAAAAACCCTGTCATAAAAACTTGTGATTGCAGAGCCCTAATTATCTGCCAAGAAGAGCATCATCCTCTGTTGTGCACCTCCTGCAAGTGAAGTGAATGTTCAGTCTCAGGCCACAAATACAGCAGTGGTACTTAGTCCCAACGTATCTTACCGAAGTTACACGTGCAAAATTTACACTGTGAAAAGACAAAGAAGATGGCCAGATGAGGTCATCTTGTATTCTTTATCTTAAAAATGTGAACTTTACCTATTTAGTTCAATAATAAACATCCTAATTTGTGTTTGGGGAGCACACAGCTCCTGATAGGAGGGCCCTGGGTCTGGAAGGATTTATATTTTCCTTTCAGTTTTCAGTGATTTCTTCTGTTCAAAAAGTGTCTTACTCCAAATTGGAAGTAGTTTGGACTCAGCTTACATGCTGGCTGCTAGCTTGTGTGGGTACTTTCCCCCCTCTCATTTAAGTGCCCCAACTACCAGATAATGCCTTTCTTAGATCTCTGTGGGTATTTGGGCACTGTGATCAGATCATTGCCAAGACAGCAATGTTGGTTAACAAATTTAACTCTTTGCTAAACATCTCCTTTAGTTCTTGAATGGCCTCCTGGATTTCTTCCTCCCTTTCCTCTTTACCACAGGTGATTGGTTTTTTAAAGCAAGAACACTGTAGGTATATAGAAACACCACAAATGCAAAATAGATAGAGGCAGTAACTTGGTCCATTCTTACTTCCTAATCGTGAACATGTTAGCATTTGACTTGTTGTGACATTGGAAATTGAGGTAATGTTGCTTTCTCAGTAATTAAAGTTCCCTTCATTCAGTGCCACCATGTCCCATTTTTACGAAAGCGGAGAAAAGATTCAGTTCTATGTACAAGTATATGAATGAACGTGGTGCAGAGGAGGTACCATCCCGTTTGCAGAGGACTAAAAGAACAAATTGTGTCTAAACCTGTGGAGACAGTGAGAATTACAAGTCAAATCTCTCTTGTACCTGGCATGTTGTACTGAAAGCAATCTAATCTACTTAACGTGAGTTCCCTGCCAGTATGCTAGAATTAAATCTGCGTTATTGTGGTACAGAAAACATTAATTTAATTGCAGTACAGCTTGGCTTTGCCTGACATGTCAATTAAAACTTAAATGCTGCTGCATCAGTCACCTCATTTATGGTGATTGTAAATGATGCTTGGGAGGTATGAAGCATGATGCAAACATTACAGTTAAGATGTTCAAGTCTCTAAAACTGACTAGCACTAGATTTTTTAAAATTTATGTAGAATATAGCTGTGTTTTAGGAGACTTCCAATATGGGCAGGCTTCCAAGAATAGCTACTAAGCATTAACTATTCATGCAGATGCCTTCACTCTTAAACAGTGTTGTTGAGTTTTCCCTTTTCTTACAGCAGGTAAATGCAGCATTCATGGGGAACTCTTTCATAATTTGAAGTAAGAAAATGCACATGAAGTGTGAGTTGAGAAACTCAAGACAAGCTGTGAATGCAAGCTAAGATTTTGTATTTCAAACTACCTCTTCCCTGTGTTGTGTTCCAGACACTTTCTGGGCCCTGAGGAGTGACTTGGGTGGATGGTTATGCCCCTGGGGTTGCCATACCTTGTCCTCATTGCTCCTTTTCCTCTGTGTTTGAGAACTGTTCCTCTCCAGGCTAATTACAAACTTGGAAATGAGACAACTGTTTTGTTATGTCTTCCTAGAGAAAAGTGATCCACGTACATATGATGTTGTGGAAGAAAATTAGGAGAGAGTTTGCCATTTTTATTTCTGTATGATGCTGAAATGTGCTGTGCTGCAGATGGAGAGGACAGATCCACATCTGCTTGGTTAAGAAGTGACTTAGACCCTTTCTGTGGCTGTACAGTGGCAGTGGTGTGGTGTTCAGCACACAGAACAAAATCCCAGGGCTCACAGGATAAAGGGAGTTTGGAGAGGGAAGGCAGAGAACTCTTGGGCTGGGAAGTGCTTTATGAAAAACCTAAACTGCAGATGGTTTGAAAAACATTGGTGAGGAGATGTGATTTTTAGACCCGGAGCTGGGTGTGGCTTGAAGCAGCAGCCCTGAACTCTGATAATGGGTTACAGACAGTCTGTCATCATCAGAAATGTTCCTTTAACCCCTCTGTCTCTGACTCCACGCTCACCTCAGGCATTTCTCTGGCCTTGTGCATGGTCTTGGCTAAGTAATAGCAATTGCCAGCATTTTAAGAGGGCTCCTGTGTCAAATACTGTCAAAGCTAGAGAGGTAGAAGAAAAAGCAGAAATCTGCAGAAGCCTTCAAGGCTTTTCCTGTGAATCAGAAACTAGAAAGGACATCTGTACAGTACAGTGTAGTTGTTTCGGCCTGAGTCCCAGTGCTGTCCTACAGAGGCAGCAGATAGGAGAAACCTTTACCCAGATAAGGCTGGAATTAATACAAGGATTTTGTTAACCTGTTAATTGAGTCAGTTATGCTAACTTCAGACAGAAGGGCTTTTTGAATTCAGAGGTAGGCAGTAGACCTTCAGCAAATGTAGAGACTTTATTTCTTGTCATCTTAGGTGTGTTGGTGTGGGGAAAAAACTTCTGAGACAAAAAGAAACATCTGCTTAAATATCTCTCATATCGCTGTCCTGGGCATGCTTAGTTTTCTGAACACTTCTAAACGGTATTCATAAATTATTATGGTGATGCCAGTTTTGGAAATTGGTGCTTTATTTACCACCAAACTTGTGTTACTGTGTATCTTACTACTCTGGTTAAACTATATTATTGTTACATGATAATTACATGATCTTGCTCCTGGTATTCTTAGCAAGCAGCCTTATGTTTTAACTTAGTGGATTTTTTCCTCTTTTTTTTTTCTCTACGTTACAAGGTCATTCTAACCTTTTGTACTTAGTTTGAAGATCTGTACCTTCTGATTTTTAACCTATCAATGGATGTCAGGCTGCTTGAAAATCTAATGCTTAAGCAGATAAACACATTTGAAAACTTTCAGAATGAGTCATGTTAACTGATATCACTCTCCTGAGTGCTATTCACCTCTTGCTCTTTCCTTTCTTCTAAGAGGCACAGTCAAGGTGTGCTGGGCTTTAATTAATGACTTAACATCTCTGAAGAAGGAAAAGCAGAGTTGGTTCTCCAGATGGATTTCTGAAATGTAGCACAACTTTGGGTGAAATATCTTGAGTATCTTCAGTGAGGATGAAAATTTGGATATGCTGAGATATTTTTTAGCCTGTTTCTTCTTCCTCTCCTCCCTCGCTTTCCTTGCGCCTGCCTGTGGAGTGTGTTGTAAGGGTGTTCGACTTCAGCCGCACCATCCTCCTTGGGGCTCTCCAAGTGTCGGGCAAGTGATAGCACTAAACCTTGCAGTGTAAATAAATACAACCCCGCTCTATAGATAAGAAATCAACACAGAGGTTAATTGACATGCTCATCTGAAAACAGGCTCTGTTACTCTTCAGCAGTGACTGGAGCTGTTGCACCTCTCTGGCTAAAGGCAGAGGTTAATGGGAAATGTGGAGCATGGGAAGGAGGATGCTGTGCTACAGCTTTCCGTGTGAGGATTGCTTGCGGTCTGTCTGCCTCTGCTATGACATGGTTCGTGCTGGCTCCAAAATGGGAAGCGGCTAGGGCTGCTGCTGAGCTAACAGCTTCTGCTCCTCATCGTGGCCAGCAGCGTTGACTGACTGCTGTGTGGGTGGGTGCTGCTTTTGGCACTGGAAATAGCATCTCTGCTTGGCACTGTATTGAGCATGCCCAAGTGGGGAGTTGATACCAGGTAAATGCTGGGCAGTAACTGCCTACAGAGTGCTAATTTGCCTGTATAGACAAATTCTGAGGCTTAAACTCAGCATCTCTTCAGCTCAAGCAAGAAAACAGATGTTTAATAGATATTTCCACACTGATTTATCTTAGAAGTGCAAATCATTCCCAACAGTGAAAGTACTTTGTTGTCAGTAAGCTTTCTGCACATTTTTCCTAAAACGTAGAATATGTCTTTTAATTAACTCTCCTATAGATTACTTGAGTTTATATATATATATATATATATATATATATATATATATATGTAATTTAGGTGGTGTGGTTAAATGTAAGCAAGCTGGTGTTTGAAAGCAGTGCAGTTCCTATGTTTTTTCAGGGTTCAAACAAGGAGTGGGGGAGCGATTAGAATGGGTAAATAAATCCCTTTCTGTCTTTGTTCTGAGATGTAGCCTTCTGTAATCTGTCACTTTGATTTTGAGTATTAGCGGTTGAAGAAGCTCCTATAATTCTCATTGACAGACTTTTTGTACCTTGTGGGGACTGCACACAAGTGCTGAACAACCATTACCCAGGAGATGCCCTCACCCACCCTTTTCCCTGCTGTTTGAAAATGCCCACTTAATGAGACAAAGATGGCATCACCTGCCTTCTGCTGTGTGGGCTTTGGGTTTTTCTGTGCTCACTTCATGGAGGTGGTGGTTGTCACTGCTCTTGCAAATTAATCAATTTGCTCTTTAATTCCTGCTTTCTGCAGTATTTCCAGTGCTAAGTTCACTTGAGGGGTGCTGGTAAATCTGTCAAGACACACAGTCTCCTGACTCCCCCCTCTCCTAGCCTGCCAGGATGAGCTCCTGGGCACCAACAACATCCTTCTGCAGTAATGGGGCTGTGGGGGAGATGGAGGGAGTGGAGAACCCTTCCTTGCTTGAGAACCTGTGGTCTTCAGAATTACACATTCTATAAATGGATATTAAAATATAAAATATGTATTTCCTAATAGCTCAGCAGTTATCTAGGAAAGTATTACTTTTGATAGCTTCACAATTTTATAGGTAAAGTGTGTTGCATTGACTGTTCATTTAATGGGAAGAAGAGAGGGATAGTATAAATGTACCTTTTAAATCAGCAGAAGTAAGGCTTAAATGATAATGCAGCAGAACTAGTAAGGGTGGTGGTGGGAAATCTTAGTTTTCTGTAACTCCCTGAGGGCTGTAGAAATGTATTCTGTAAACTCACATGGGAGAGATACCATGCATTTGATTAGCTTTCATTCATTTGTTTTGGTAATTTAATGCTGAGAGAGGCATGCAGAGTTGTCGATACTTGTGTGTTTCTCACATGGTTGTTTCTTTACTGCCCCAGAAATAAGTTGATGTATTTAAATGAAAAAAAAAAGTGCTTCTGAGCTGTGAATATGTTCTGGCTTTCTTATAGGCTGGTCCAGGGACCATCATCATGGCTTCAGGAGTCCCGGATTTTAACAGAACAGAGTCTGACAGACTGAGTGAGATCAAAGGTCACCTGGAAATAGCCTTACTGGAAAAACACTTTTTACGTAAGTATTAAAATGCTCTGTGGAGAGGAATGGTTTAAGCTTGCTGAAATAAGGTTTCTCTAAGCTGTAGAAGTTGGCATCAGAATTTTGAGGTGTGCTGATATGTGGATAGCACGTGGGCTGATGTTTCCCTAGGAAGACCTTAAAAGCATTCTCAGGGTTTCTGGGTCACTTGGATATTTTTTCTTCATTGCATTTCTCACAGCATACCTCACTACATGACTAAAGCTGCTTAGTTGAAATCTTGATGTTGACATCTGCAGCTTATCTTAAAACTAAGTCAACCTTGATGTGCTTGGAATAGGTGGAGTTTTTTTTCTAGTAGTAATTCATAAGAAGAGATTTCTGAAAGGGCAACCAGTGCATTTCCTTGGCAGCTGTTTCAACAAATAATATGTCTTAAAACACATATCTCTTAACAGTATAAGGGTTACTAGTAAGTGATGTAAGAAATACAGAGAAGTGTGACTGTAGATTTCAGGTGTTACTTGTTTGGGTTTATTTGTATATATATGTGTATTTGTATATATGAGAAAAAATGTATATGAGTCATTCATGGCTAGAGGCAGCCACAAGATTTTGGGGATTTAATCTCAGGAGGTCTAAACTGCTGATTTTTAAAACAGGATAGTTTAAAAACGGAAAAATGGAAGACAAGCATTCTTGTGACTTAGTAGAAGTAGAGATCTCTGTAATAAATGAATGAGAATTCTTGGTCAGTTGCTTCCCAAAACGGTCATTTTAATGTTTTGGTTTTAACTTCAGAGTATGAGGGTTGTTTTTATGTGTTCAAAGCTTGTCAAGTATTTTCTAAGGAGTAGGAATAACAAGCCTATGGATTCTATTCAATTTCTATAATCCAGCAACAAGACTTGTGTTTTATCTTCAGCATGTTCTCAAGGATTTGCCATTAATTTCCCTAACTTGTTTTTCATTTGGCAATATTTCTTTGATATGTTCCCCCCCTCCATGTATGTGAGGGAGGCCTGATAAAGGAAACTGGGAAAGAATTTGTAACAAGCTACTATCAGCTTCCACAGATAGCTGGAAGAGGTATCACAGTTGGAATATCAGGCAAAAACTGAAAGATCTGTTTGACTTGCCTCATTAGTTTCAGTACTTTACTTGAATATTTAACTACAGTTACCATGTACTTCTTCCATCACAAAGGTGATATATTGCTTAAGCTCCTGTTATCCAACTGTTTTTAAACTAGATGGAACATGTATGATTTCCTGATGTAATCTAGTGCGTAACAGAAACAGTAGGACCTACCAGAACTGATTTCTGGTTTGAACTAGGACATGCTTTTTGATATAAAATAGGGTTCCCAGGGCACCTCCATTGCTGGTGAATCCATTCTTCTTTCTTAGCATGTTCTTACAGTAACTGAATGTTATTTTTGTGAACATTTGTAATCTTCAGGTTCTTGCTGTAATTTCAAAACCTTCTGATAAACTATGTTACCACTTCTGGATGAATCTTTTTTCCTTTTCACAGACCTTTGTAGCAAACTTCAAGGTAAAGGGTAAGGAAGATCACCCTTTCATGTAAACGTTGAGCAGATGGTTGGAGGTTCAGGCTGATGGGATAGTTTAGCTGGGTGGATTGAGTCAGCTCTGGATGTCTCCAGCCCTTACTGCTAGGTCAAGAGCTCTTCACCAAAGCCTGAGGTTTGCTGTAGCTGAAATTATGGATTTCTCCTGGCAAGTTCATTGTAACTCTGTACCGAAAAACAAGAATAAGAATCATAAACTGGTGGGGAAATAAGTGAGGTAAAGCTTACCCTTTATTCCCCTATGCTCCATTCAAGATTTTAGGCTGAAATAGGTCACTGTGTTTGTCAGTTGGAGTGAAGTAGCAGTTCTCTTTTTTGGGTATGGGTCCTGCGTTCTTCTCCTTTCTTTTTCCTTCTCTTTGAGTTCGTGTTTTGCACTTTTTTAATATTAGAAGTGCTTCATTATTGTTTTCTTCCCAAAAATGAACTAATGGTATGCAGAAAAATATTCTTGAAGTGTGCAGTTTGTTTACTTTAATTTTCCTTGGAAGAAAGCCTGATCATTATTTTTTTAAAATCCTATAGCTGCAGTCGGTGCTTTTTAAGAAAGCTAGTTTCTCTGCAGTAGGTGTTTTTTTAGAAGGCTAGTTGCTCTGCACTATTTCCATACTGTTTTTATTTATGGAATTCTTTAAGGACGTCTGGCTATAATTGTGTTTTTGCATAAACCGTTTGCCATGTCCACTTAACTCCATTTCCTCCAGCTAGATGTGCAAAAATCAAAGCAACTGCTATAGTAAGTGAGGGAAATACTTAAAAGTTTCATGGATTTGCTTTTTAATGTGTTGAGTGTGATAACAATTAGAAAAATTATCAGTTTGATTCTGACTTTATTTTTGCCTCTTCTGTACTTTTATTTGTATTACTGTGCCATTATCCAGGAGGTTTAAGGAGATTTCCTCTCAGCTAGACATTATGCATAATGTACATTACACAGCTACAAGTCAATGTGGGTCTGTAGTTGCAGGTGCCTGGCTAAAGAAGAGCAAAGCACTAGTCTTCTCTTAACTCTATTAAGCCGTTAGTAGGCACAAGTAATAGGTGCAGTTTGGCTGAGTAGAATATTCAGTGAAACACATCCCAAACCTAACTGTAGCCTCTACAAGCTGCAGAGGAAATCTGGATCAAATAGGTACTGGAGACAAGCTGTTGTCTGTAAAGGGAAAATATCTTCATCTAAGATGCCAGATGAATCTTTTCTTTAGCAAAGAGATAATCTAAACATCTGAAGATATGAAGATGGAGAGGAATTGCTTAGCGTGTGCATAGCTGTAAATGCAAATAAAATGTGACTGGAAATGCAAGGGGTTTAAGCTGCAAATTGAGAGGAGGATGAGGCAGGCAGAGGAGGGGATCTTGGATAATGTCTTAAGCAAGAGGGAGTGATCATCTGACTCTTCCAGCCAAGTTGCTTTTTCTGTCTGTGTGGGAATGGTCTTAATCTCTGTGATCTAATGGCTCCTTCTGAGCCTTATTACAGCAATTCTGAAAACTGTGTTTGTTGGGTCTGCGGTGTTGGGGATTCCTGCAGAAAAAGGCTTGAACACCAGCTGAATGAAAAGTGCAGAGAGCTTAGTGTGCTAGAGTTTTAAGTGCACGTGGATAGATAAAGCTTTTTCTTGGAGCTGTGACAATCAGAATCGTTCATTTCTAAAGGATTTTGTGTTGTTGTAACCTAGTTTTAAATGCACATGAACACTACCTTGGGCTAGTTGAGGATTCAGTTTGGGAAGGCAACTACTGACCCAGGACAGTTTTGCTAAGATCAGTAGTGGTTTTAGTGTTTCCATTTCAAAACCTAGTTGTATCTAAACAAGAAATAAAATCGTGCTTGCCGCTCTTGCATTTGCAAGACAAAAATTATGCAAACCCACAATCTTTCTGGGTTTGCAACTCATAGAGGTAAACACTCTGCTTTTCTTCCTGTTGCTTCCTGTGCCTGCTTATAGAGGGCAGTTTTGGAGATATCAGCACTCTGATCCTGGTGCCACAAGGTGCTTTGTAAGCACACATGCATCCTGTGGTTTACATGAAGTATTAGCTAATTCTTGTTCAAAGATGTTCAAACCTTTTGCAGTGCTAAATTTAGCAGCTCAGAGAAGAGGAGTTGGTGGTAGCAGCAGCATATGAGAGTAAACAAACCAGGTGACTGTTAGAGAAGAGGGTTAGTCATGACTCGGTAAATCAAAGAAACACTACATGAGGGTGAAGAGCTCTAGGAGGAAATAAAGTCCTCTCCCACAAGGGTTTTGCATTCCACTTGGTACAGCAGAGTGTGGCAGGAGTCTTCAGGGGCTTACTAAACCACTGGTTTCAGTTATGATTTTTATACTAGCATTACAAAATAACTTGGGATTATACTGCTTTCCCACTGAAATTCTGCTCCAGCACATCCTCATGTGCCTTTTTGAACCCTTTATGTGACTAACTCCACAGTTTTTTCTCTGGCTCATTCTTTCTGGTATAAATGACCTGATGATTCTTTGGATGAAGAACAACCTAGCAAAATACTGACTACATGGAAGTAGAGCTCCAGAAAAACATACATGATTCTCAGGCAGATCTGGGATGTTAGAAAGTGTTGAATCTTGAAGGCAAAGTGTGTGTTGGTGGTTGTAACCAACAGAAGACCTACACTGAAAAGTCCAGTTCTGCACAGCCCCAGTAATTGTATGCAACAAATTGACTATGAAGCTGAGTCAGAGTCCCATTACCAACTCTGTTAGAATACCTTTGGTGTAATGTCTCTTGACGTAAGGGTCAAACACCAGCTGCAGTAGCAGAAATAGAGAAGAGCAGAAGAACAGATTCACTGCATTGGTTTTGCTGTCTTCTTACTGACTTGGCAGCCTTTAATCTGAACCTTAGGTTTAGAAATCTGGAAGCAGAATCTAGAGCTGAAGCAGAATCTAGGGCAGGTGAAGACCCTGGCAAGAGAGGAAGCAGCTGCTGTGTATATCTGAGACACCCAAATACCAGCTCTGGGCCATAGTATCTGCTGCTTGCTACATGGTCAACCCCAGCCAAGGGATCCTGATGCTGCAGCTTGGACTCCAAGCTTGCTGATGCTGGTGAGCACTGAGGCTGCTGTAGCAGTGGAGCTTACCCTGGGTTTCTCACATCCTTTACTCCTTCCCCTAAACTTCTTTCAGTTTAAAATCCTGGACTCTCAGGCAGTAAAAAGATGTCCCTAGGAGATCTGCATGTGTCCCTTGAGATTGTGGAGCTTCTCTGATGAGGACTGTGGTTTGTGTGTGGTGACTGGTGGGGAATCTTCTTAAGTATTTTGCCTGGGCACCCAGAAAAGACACAGTAGAAAGATGTGAGTTCAGGCTTTGCTATAGAGCTACTCTCACTTGCTTTGTACTAACAAATTTTAAAGTTTTTCTAGGTCTGACTTCTGACTGGGAGACTTCTCAAAACCTACAGAAAGTTTCTTAAGAGGTGTAGGAAAGGTATTGCTTATACCCGGAGATGCTTACATGACATACTGTGTATATTGAGTTCATTTCTAGCCTTCCTGGACAGAAAAACCCACAAACCTCCAAAACTCTGGCTTCATTTTCCTGGAAACATTGGGAATGTTGGATGAGGCAGTCATGAACAGGTTAGAGCACTTCCCTGGGGTTTAAGAAGCCTCAGTACAGACTAAGGAACATTCAGACCTTCCTTTCTCATCTGCAAGGACTCTGTTCTGACTGGTGGAGGAGGTGGGTTGGGCTCTTGCTTTCTCTCGACTTGGCTTCCAAGAGCACGATATTTCTGAGGAGAGAGGAGAGGGAAAGGATGTGACTCCAGCCCAGTGCAGCAGCGGGCTGGAGTCCTGGACTGGTCCTTGTTCTGGTCCTGACTTGTGCAATGTGCTCAAGTCATTGGACAAAACACATACATGTGATGATGCTGTACATGAAGATGCCAGAAAGCTGGAGGATCTCATATGGTCACACCATCTTTGGGACTGATGAACCAAAATGCAGCACTGTGCTGAGAGAGATGTATTGTTTGAGCTCATCCAGAGGCTTGAACAGATGCCACCTACTCCCTGTGTTACGTAGGTGGGCTGTGCTCTTGCTTCTGCCTTTTTTGCATGCCCAGCTCAGCTTCCTGAATTGCAGAGAGGGTGTGAAAATCCAGACAGGGCAATGGTCAGCACTGTTGTGCCTCTGCCTGTTGTGTAACTGGGTTGGAGAGTTTGGGAGCCCCATGTGGAACTTGCCTTTCCCTGCTCAGCTTAGTAACACAAAAGCCTTGGAAGAGCCTGCTGCTATTTCTAAGCCAGACATTATTTCAACATTTGTAGACTGTTTCACTTCTGCCAAAACCAGTGAGTGAAAACCATTCTTGCAATGATGACAATATTTTTGCAGCTCCCTTCATTTTAGATGGATTCTGCAACTCTTCTGGCACTTTTATTCCCTGAAATTTCTGGAAATTCACATAGCAGCAGTACTTCTCATGACTTTTAAGCTGCCTTTATAAGTGTATCTAGCAATAGAAAACTTCCCACTTGGTGTTTTGAGAAGGGGATCTGTCTCACTGCACTATATTTTCAGGAAGCATAATTTAAAATCTTTCCATAATGAAGGGGAAATGATCCTGTCTGTGTCACTTATAACACAATAAAGCTCCACTGAAAGCACTGTATGTAAAGTTACTAATTGGTATTTAGCATAACTGGTTTGTACAAACCATAGCAATGACATCTTAGTTTTTTCTAACATCACCCACTCCAAGTAGGACATAATGAGAATGGTGAGAGAGACTAGAGCAGTTTGCACTGAGGAAGACTGTCAAATATGAGGTGCTTTGTAAATCAGTCTCCTTCATCTCACAAAAGAGAAGAACACTTCATATGAGACTCTGCTATTCAGGTGAGGAGAATAGTACCAGGGAATATTAATTGCACTGAGAGGCAGGTTGTTGGTTCACTTGGCCTTGCCTCCACTGCCTCTGGATCGGAGTTGGCTTATTTCCTATCTGCATAGCAAGAGCCCACGCTGCTCCCTGCCTTGTAGGCGTATGCAAAGAGACTCAAAAACTGGTCCTCAAAAGATATGCTTATTGTAAGTACTGGAGCAGGAGCTCTGCCTTTGAAAGACCAAAGAGAGGAACAAAAGAACGATGGAAACAAAACAAAGTAAAAAGAGATTGTTTAACTGCCAAACCCGTGTTGAAGTTTTTTAAGTCATTTGGCATGACAGATCACTTCTTTGTTTTGATATGTGCAGACCTAGCTGGAGAACAGTCATAGTGAAAATATGGGATTTATATTTGATTGTTTCACTTCTCCACTCTACCAAAATCCCTACAGAAAACACAGGAGAGAGGAGGGAAGGATATGAACTCAATAAATAATCTTAATCTTTAATGATTCTCTCTGCTTTTGGGCTTTCTATGACACCAATATTCTTATTAGAAAATCTTTTTGCCTTGTTTTCTGGATGAAAGATTCATGCAAGATTCAAGCAAGAGGCCTGACCGCAAGGGAAAACCATTAAATTGACAAAGCAAGGTGTTCACAAATGCAAGAAAACCCCCCCAAAACAAGGAAGAGTTCTTCCAGACTGCTTGTTGTCCACCTCTGGAAGAGCTCTGTAGAATAAGAATGCTGGTATCCGTTTCAGAAGCAACCACCTAATCACACAAGACAAAGGAGAGGGTTAGACAGTCAACCTGGAGTCTGGAGGTTTACAAGGCACATTTTTCAGTTCTTCTTAAAGCTCCAAGACTAGTACTCCTAAGGAGGTGAGCTTTGTGCTTCCCAATTGAAGCACTGAAGTCCAAGCATGAAAGAGGACACGAACTTAAGTGGTGACTTAAAGAAGAAAGGGCAGCTAACAAAGTGGAGCTGTTAGAGCGATAGTTTAAATAAGTACTTTTCTTCCCCAAGCATCTGGCATGCAAAGACGTAAAATATCTTTCAATGTCTGGGATCAAAGGCTAGTGTTTTATTTGAAGCCTTTTGGGTAGATCTGTGATAATTTTTTGTCAGTCTCTGTGGTTCTCAAGTCGCTGGTGGAAAGACATATGCCCTGGAGAAGGACAGTCGTGGATTAGAAGAAGAACAGGTAACAAATAGTACAATTAAGCTGTATCCAGTTATAACTGCAAATTGTGAACGTGTCTTCAGAGGAGTATATATAAATTGCAAAGTAACTGTAAGCAGGAAAAAAGCAGGCTAGGGAATTCTGTTGTGGGTCCTTCCTCCATCACTGCTTGTTGGTCAGACCTCATTCTCTGGATATCTTTGCTTTATCTTAAGTGGTGAAGTCATTTCATGTCTTTTACAGGACTGCCTTTTGCTACTGGTTTTTAAGGTGAAGACTAAAAGCTCTTCAGTATCTATGATGATGAAAATAGATATGTTGTTAAGACTCCTAACATCTTGTTAGTAATGTCATATAGTTGGTTTACTTGGGACAAGTAAATATTAGCTTTATGTAGGAATTAGGAGTCTGGTAGTGGTAAAAACTGCCTGCGCTGGAGATAACTCTGGCTTCATTAGTGTGGTTGATGAGATCCAGTTTGAAGATGTGTGGTTGGAATTTAGTGTGTTTAGTACCAATTAAATAATGTGCACTCCGGTAATGTTCAAAGGGTTGTAGAGAGATTTGCCATGATTAACATAGACATACAAGGGTTACTTTTGTCTTGTTAAGTACTGGTGTTTCCTCATGTAAATATGATGGGGAGCATGTATGCTTTTTGGCATTTCTAGTTTTCAACTTGGTCTCCTTAGATTTAACACTAAACTGATTTGGTAGCTAGAAACAGCAGGTTGGCAGTCTGTAGCTGTGCTCTGAAAGAAATTTTTGATCACTTTGTCCCAGAGGGAGGTTTTGCAGTGTACCTGTAGGCCTAAGAAAGAATATTATGTAAAACAGCTACGAGGAAACTCCCTAATCTACCTTCAATCCTGGGATTAAGGGAAACATCCGCTTTGCTGCATATGCAGTATCAGAATTAGAAATCCAACCTTCTGCCACGCCTTCCCAGCCTCATGTATCATCCTTCTTACCTAAATACTACTCAGAGTCTGTTCGGTCTCACCAGAACTAAATACTTTGGTGTTGAAGTGCTTTTTGTCAGAACATTTTTTACAAGCTTGTGTATTCTGAGGAGCAAACTGAAATTTTTCAGTTGCTCTAGTGGCTGATGCCAGACAACGGTGCAGCACAACACTTGGTAGCTCATCTTATAGCAGTTCCATTGTATCAACTAACCTTTTTGGAATGTTAATCTTTGAATTTGAGTGGTCAAATACTTAAGCGTTCAGGTGTGACAGTTACATTAGACCTCATAGAGGATGAAATGCTGTAGAAAAAATGAAATAGATAAACGTTTTGGTAACCTGTGAGATGCATGGCTGATGACGTTCTTTACTATGGGGTCAGTTCTCCCAGGGTTTACAGTGCAGTAATACTTGGATTAATGTCATTGGAACACCATTGTTGCCTTGTCTCACAGACATCTACAGCTCATTTTTAGAAGTGCAGTAGCATCCAGATATTGTCCTGCTTTTCTACACAAGTTGACTTTATTCTGGAGAGCTTTTAAAGCATTTTTTCAGGGTCACACCTGCTGTTCCAGCCTAAAGGGTTACCCAATGTGTAGGTATATAGAGGTTATGACTGTAGGTTGGTAGGCTTCTGTAATACTCAAAGACACGGAGGCTTTTTACTTTAAATTGCTCTACTTAATATTAGATTGCCACAAATACCACAAAAATCACCCCTAGCAACTATACCTGTGATTTATAAAGTGAATATATATATGAATGAAATAAATATATATAGAGAGAGCAAGCTGTTATAAATTATTGGCAGCAATCAATAGTAGGTGAATAGCAATAGCAACCATGTAGGTGTATACTATTACAGGTTACTACAAAATGATCACTAATGAAGAAAACTTTTCAGTAATACAGCAGAAAATGTTATTATGATGGATTACTTTACATACACATATACATATGTTTACATTAATGCCAGTATCAAGCTAATTGGCCCATATTTGGCCCCTTATATGGGCCAAACCATCCGAGGTATGGGAGGACAAACTAAACCCTTCTTGGCAAAGGTCCAAGATCTCTTAGAAAGTTTGTGCAGAGAGTTCAACCCCTTTAGGAAAGGGATAGTGCACACAGCATGGTAAGTTCTTGGAGAGAGAAGCTTCATTTTGAATAAAAATTAAACCATATTTATATAATAGAGAAATAAAGATGTGTTGGACACCATCACTTCAGCAGCCAATAGATGCTGATAATTTCTACTTTTCACTCAGAATAGCCAATAGATGCTGATGTTTTCTGTTCTCTTGTGCCAATTTTTATTTTTCTAGACTTTTCTTGTTCTTGCAGATAGAACAGCTAATGGCATTTACCAAGTCTTACTTTCCCAGGATGTTTTCCCTTTTTTTTCCAGACTATTTTTCACCTTTTCAGATGATAAGTTGTTATTACAGTTCCTTATTTTCATGCCTTTCAGTGGTATCTCTGGTTTCTAGGTACCCGGCTGTGCACTTCAGAGAGGCCAGCTGCACTTCTTGACAATGCTTCTGGTTCCCAGGCCTAGTTCCCAGCCTTGCCAGCATTTTCTCTGTCAGTATTTCAGCAGACACTTTCTTCTGCTAGTAATTTTCCACTTCTAAACAGGTCACCTTTATGGCTGCTTGCTTCACCTGCATGTCCAGCTTAGACATACACTGAGACTCTTGCAGTATTTTAACATTTCTTGCCCAGCAGAAGATAGTGAGCTATGTTTGATATGCCTGGGAGGGAAATTATAGAAGCTGATTAATCATGAAGCTGAAGCGTGACCTTTTATGTTTTACCCTTTTGTGCATGTGCTGAGGGGGGAGGATGTTTGAATTTTGACTGTCTAAAGATGAAATCCCAGCAGTGCTCCTTTCTCGTTGTCAAGAAGGATACTTATCTGTAAAACTCAGTAGATAGATACCGTGGTGAAATGTTCTTAGGAATTCTTCTCAGGGGTCTGTGACCTCTGCTCTTTGTAGCCAACTTCACTCATTCTGCAAGAGGACCCCATAGGGATAGAGAAATATCCTTTGAAAGTGCAGCTCAGCTTGGCCAAATGGTAGATTATTTCAGGGGAGAGAGCAAGGAAGAACTTCGCCCCCTTCCCCTTCTGTTGCTTAGCAGAGTTAAGAGTATTTAACTAACCAAACACGGAAGTTTTACAGTGCCTGACCACACTGCTGCCAAAGTAGCAACAAATACTACTTTAAGGACATAAATGGGCTAGAGCAGTTGCAGTGGGGTGGATTTGAATTGCAGTCATGTATGGGAAAGTTAGGAAATGCTCTGAAATGTGAAGCTGTGACAAACCGTAATGATGGGATGTTGCATTTTTTTTGCTTTGTTTTATAGAAGTTCTGCCTCATTTATTGTGAACCCTTTAACTTTGCCTCTTTCCTTAAAGAATCTTTGGCGCTGCTCATCCTCTTAGTGTTGAATTTCTGGGGGTTTTGTTTTGGCTTTAGTAGTACAAGATGTAGAGCAATCGGAACAACTGGAATTAGGGAAGCTGGAAGATCTGAGTAAACTTTCAAGGACATTGAAGTTAATTTATACTGCTTGTGTTTTTCTTATATACACAAAATGCGTAGTCACTTCCTCTTTAAAAAAAAATAAATGTGCTTAATGGAGAATTTTTTTCCTTTAATGGTCTTGAGATGATAACATCCCTGTCAAACTTTGGAACGTTCTGTGATATCTTCATGATATTGCACAAGCTCCAGTGCATTTGAAGTGCAACAGATGTTTCCCCTCAGCTGTCTGCAGGCCCGTGTTCTGGAACAAGGCAAGCCCTTGAAAGTAGGGTAAACTAATTATAAACTTAGTTTTCTTGTTGAATTTAAAATTCCTTGTGGACACGTAATTAGGAACAGCTCCATGTGTAAGTCTGCCCTTATGTCCATATCTTTCCATTTATTTACAGGAGAGACAATACCTCCTGCAACAGTGACATTTCCCTACCATACTCTTGGGGATTCTCAGTTTTAGTTGCTGGAGGATAACTTGGTTTTTGTGCTCCAGCTCTTCTTCCCAGGATCACTAACCATCCGTCAGTGGGGAGATGAATGACAGCACTCCTTTCTCTTTGGTGGAGTTCAAGCTGTAACTTCACAGTGGAAGCCATCATGTTGTCCTCTGGATTCATGTATCTTTTTCCCATTTCTCTTAATTCTGTGCTCTAAACCTCTTATTGCTGCAGGAGTGCAGATAATCTCCCACTAGCTAACTTGCACAGCAGATAAAGTGACTGGACATACTGCCCCAGGGCCTCCTGCAGAGGAGGGAGAGTGTGTAATTTCCTCTGTACATTTGCATTATGGCTTCAGACCTTCTCAAGATGCATAATGATTGGAGTCAGAGAGGCTCAGATATCAAAATTATCTGATTATCAAACACTTACAAGGCAATATGTGAAAAGAAATAGAAGAGGTTGCTGGAGGTTATAACATAGTATACCAATTTTGTAAAACAACGTAAAACAACCCCTGTGTCTGCAGTGAAGTATTTTCTCTTCTGCTTTGTTGTAAGATTGAAATACACCTGCTGTTCTACTATTTATTGTTGAGAGTGAGCTAAAAAAACAGCCCAGAGAACAAAATGTGGAGTAAATTTTTTGTTTAAAAAGACTTAAAAAAAAAAAAGAAAATCTCACTCTTCGATTTTTCATGTTTCTTGTATACCTGTTTGGGAAAAGTTATTTGTGGTGGTTTGAAAAACCTTTTTTCTGAGGTAGTAATGGTTTGCCCCACTGATAATACTGGACCAATCAATAGTCCACGTGCGCCCTATGGAAATTACATACCCACAGAAACGGAAGAGAAGGTTGTGAAGATAGTTTAGTAGGTAGGTAGCCATGATCTGAGCC
Source organism: Chiroxiphia lanceolata (assembly GCF_009829145.1). Classification (NCBI taxonomy): domain Eukaryota; kingdom Metazoa; phylum Chordata; class Aves; order Passeriformes; family Pipridae; genus Chiroxiphia; species Chiroxiphia lanceolata. The sequence goes on from NC_045641.1 coordinate 15,900,670, forward strand.
ATGAGGAGGCAGGGGGCCAATGAGTCCCTCTGGGGGCCAGGGACCCCCAGCCCTCAGCTGAGGCTACGGGAGACCCGGTATAGTGTCAAAGCTGGACCAGGTCCTGTAATCAAGAGCTGGAAGAGTTTCCTTACTGTCAGCAGCAGCAGAAGACATTGAAAGCGGCAGCAGAGCAGTCCTGAACAGAGACAGAGATGGCTGAAAGCCAAAAGATAGCCAGTAGCAACGAGATAACGTGAGGCCGGCTGAAAGACGCAGAGATGTTCCTGCAGGAGGGAGAGCCGGCAACAAAACAGAAGAAAACTCAACAGAGCTGGTTTGGGGTAAGACTCTATTACTTTCCCAAAACCCAGAGACTTTTTTGAAGAGGAGGGGTGCACTTCCAAACCCATAGGGAGTCCCGAAATGCAGCAGCAGCTAGAGAGAGAGAGAAAGGAGCTGAAAACCTGGAGTTGTCCTGAGAGCTGAGCCAGGACGGAATGCGGAGAAGGTGGCCGTGCCCTCTGCTGCTGCTGCTTCTATTGCTGGCGAGCTGAGACAGAGCAAAAGAGCTTTGATAAGACTGAACTGAAAGCTGCCTTCAATGTTCTAACCCAAGAGGAGTGAAGATCTACAAGGAAATCTCCCAAAGGCTCAGGGTTGGAATTTCCACAAAGTAAGAATAAAAATCCTGACTACCATACTTAAATCTGCTGCCTCAGGAAAATGAAGGACACTAACCAGTGCCACAAAAAACTGAAATTAAGGAACTGTGGCCTGAGAAGTGTCAGAAAGACTTTTCTCTTTTCTTCTTGGACTTTTATTGAAGAAAAGGAGAAATTTAATTTAATGTAAATATATATGTGGATGTAACTAAACCTTTGTAAGTATTTTCCCCTTCCCCCAATAACGAATGGTTGTGTTTTGTCTGAAAACTCTCCACATGAGGTGAAAAAGATATCAAGTCCATACCATCACTAAACCCTCTCACAGGGGCAAACTGTGGGAGGGGGACTTGAACTTAAAAATTAGATTCTTGGGAGTTTCTAAACCACCACATTATCAATAATAGTGACCTCGTTTTAGCGCTAGAGTTAAATAAGGTCATGAACAAGGACTCTGCCAGTGACAAAAAAGCAAGGCTAATTAGACACAAAAAAGCCTTATACATAGCTGATGCTAACTTCTTGTGAAAGAAGTTATGTGTATGTGTGTGTATGTTTATATATCTAATTATTACATTGAAGTTTATAGGGCACAGTGTAACCTCAGAAGAGGGTAAAAATTTAAACTTAGTTCCTTGTTTCATAACCCCTTCTTAAAACTGTAAGATGCTCAGGCCCATAATGGGGCCATCTGACTTAGATAAAATTACAAGGGTGCCAGAAACTGACAGGCAGGGGTTCATAGAGTCATAGAATCAGCTGGGTTGGAAAAGACCTCTGTGATCAAGTCCAACCCTTGATCCAACACTGCTGTGGTTACTAGACCATGGCACTAAGTGCCACATCCAGTCTCATCTTAAAAACCTCCAGGGACAGTGAATCCACCACCTCCCTGGGCAGCCTGTCTGATTACCCTCTCTGTAAAGAATTTCTTCCTAATATCCAACCTCAACCTCCCCTGGCGGAGCTTAAGACCGTGCCCTCTTGTCTTACTGCTGGTTGCCTGGGAGAAGAGACCAACCCCCACCTGGCTACAACCTCCTGTCAGGGAGTTGTAGAGAGTGATGAGGTCTTCCCTCAGCCTCCTCTTTTCCAGGCTAAACAACCCCAGCTCCCTCAGCCTCTCCTCATAGGACTTGTGTTCAAGTCCCTTCACCAGCCTTGTTGCCTTTCTCTGGGAAATTTTCACAACAGCAAAATAATAAGGTTGCTCTTTTTAGCACAGAAAGAAAGGGCTCAGCCCTGCAGACGCTTTTCAAGTGCCTAATTTTTTAAATGCTGACGGTCATATTTGTATACAGAAAATAAAGCTTGTGACAACATGTGTGGACAGTCAGTCCAGTATGGCATCATATAACTTCATGTGAATTTATTGTGTTTTCCTACCCAAAGACATGAGGGAAAAAATCAGATACTTTTTTTTTCTTGTTATGGCCACTGGATTTAGCAATAGACAGCCTTTCCTGCTGATTATTTCTTTGGGGAATGAGGAGTATGTCATGTTGTATTTAAATAAAGATAGCTTGTACCATGGGCTTATTTTGCACCTTGAAAAGAAAACTTCAAAGTTGTTTTTTCCCTTGCTTAATAATTGTAACTAAATATTTTGTATATCATACAGCTGTGTGCTTTTTATGAAGTCTGTCTAACCCTTGATTACTTGTTTTTTTCTGGTGAATGTATAGCACAGATTAAAAAATCCCCCACACTTAATCTGTCATAATTAGATTTTAAATTTCTTACAGAAATACTTCAGGGTAACTAAATCTTTATCTTCTCCTTTAATTAACAGAGGAGGAGCTCAGGAAGCTGAGAGAAGAAACAAGCACTGAATCATTAAGGCAGGAGCTAGAAAAGGAACGGCAGAGGAGAATGGAACTAGAACAAAAAATCAATGAAGCGCCTAAAATAAGGTAAGAGAAATATCTTCACTGTAAAGCTGAAAGCCACTTGAGATCTCTGACTGTCTATGAGAAGTTCTGGTAAAAGCATATGTTTCCAGCCTAGATGCTCTTAAAATAATAGTTCACAGAGAGAGATGGTGCCTATGTTTTCCTGTACATCATTAACACCATGTACATATGAGTTACCATACATATTTCTATAGCTACAGAAGTGCTGTGACACTTTTCTAGTTGAGATATTCTTCATTTCACCTTTTCTGATGCCCTCCTTCTGGGATCTTGCCCAGCTGGAACTACTGAAAGCCAGAGCTTTTGCCATGCCATTGCATGTGCTTTGCCTTTTCAAAACCTCTGTCTTTTCCAAACTGCCCAGGCCTTGTTGCTCCTGTTCTAGCAGCAGCATGGAAATCCCAGTACCACAGCATTAAATGTGTGGAAGTGACTGGAGTTTGAGCCTTCCTTGCCACTGCAATGACAAGTGGAAACATGCCTCCCTATGCCCCTAGTCCCTTTCAGCCTTGAAGACATCCATCTTGATGATGCAAAGCATTGTGTTTGATGTCTCTCCTTAATCTGCCTAGCTGCACAGACTTTGGATCTTAAGACCATAGCAGTTGCTTGGTGGTCTTGTTGCTCTAGACCACTTGCATACTTAGGTGCCTATGTTATCTTCCTCAGCAGTAGCCAAGATTACTTGGCTGAGCAGCAGGATCTGTGGTTCACTGCCAACTGCTGTCATTGGGAGATAGTGTGGGCTGAGTTCATAATCACACGCTATAAGCCAGTTATGTAGAGGTGACAAGCAAGAGCAAAAAAGAAAAACTTTTGGCTTGGATATGAGGTTTCCCAATGCCATACAAACTTTTCTTGGACTCCTGCTTCTTTCTGTACTCCATTCTGAGTGTAAAAATGCCTTTCTGCTCAGGCCAGCAGTTTGTGTCCAATGCCTTTCTGCTCAGGTCAGCAGTCTGTGTCCACTGCTATTCTGTAGCAATGGAAATCAGAGCCATTTATAGGAAACATGAGTCTAGTTGCTTTCTGTGGTCAATTTCTTCCTGCTCCTATAGAATCATTTAGTTTGGAAATGACCTTTAGGATCAAGTCCATCCATTAACCCAGCACTGCCAAGTCCACCTCTAAATTATATGCCTAAGGGCCATATCTACACGTTTTAAAATATGATGGTGACTCAACCACTTCCCTGGGCAGCCTGTTCCAGTGCTTGACAGCTCTTCTGGTGAAGAAATTTTTCCTAATATCAAATCTAAAACTCCCTAGCGCAACTTGAAGCTGTTTCCTCTTGTCCTGTCGCTTGTTACTTGGGAGAAGAGACTAACCCACACCTGGCTACAAACCTCCTTTCAGGTAGTTGTAGACAACAACAAGGTCTCCCCTGAGCCCCCTTTTCTGCAGGTTAAATGACCCAGGTGCCTCAGCTGCTCCTCGTAAACATCCACAATCACTGTATTTAAGGGTATCACATTGCTGCCTTTCACTTCAATCTCTGTTTGCAGGCCTGTTATCCGTGAATTTATTTAATAACACTGAAAGTGCTGGAGCTGTCTTCCACAGGAAGCTATGGAGACAATACAAGTCCCCTCGACTCTAAAGACACAATTTTTTTTCTTTCCTTTTAAACAGGTTTCTTAGTGGTTTCAATAAGTACCCCATAGTTACAGAATTGTGAGATTTGGTGAATAACTGTTCAGTGTCTGTTTATTTGCCACCCTTGATCAGTCCTTTCTTCACTTACGTTTCTGTCCAGACTGAAGAGTTCCAGCTTTTCCACTGTCTCCTTAAGAGTACTCCATCCCTTTGATCAATTCAGCTGCCATTCTTCAGCAATTTTGTCCTAAGATGAAGAGTGGGATTTTTTTTTAGGTCATGTTTCCCATCAATGGTTTTCCAAAATCACTAGTTCCATGCAAGGTTGGTCTATGTGTAGTTTTGACCTGTTGTGCCAAGTCATGTGCTTAGAAGGGGCTCTGGAAGGTCCTTGTGGAGGAATCTGGTTCCCAAGGCAGCACCATGACCATGAAGTGGGAAGGTGGTCCAGACTGCTCTGACCTGGGCTATTTTTAGTGACCTTCTAGAGTTGCTCTTACATCTAGGATGTGAGAGTGCATTTTTATTACCTATGCTGGTTGGTCTGGCTGTGTATGTAGGCTGATGTTGCCTGGTTGAGTGGACAGCTGAAGACGAGAAACTTGGACCCGTCCCCATGCTGAGAGTATCTGTTAGCTCCCTAACAGCAGTAGAAAGCAATGAGTATTGTGGTAGGTGGAAATGGCAACTATGGATACCGTCTTGCTTGAGGTGCAAATTCCACAGGCTTGTCTTTAGCGCTTGCATGGGCCTTTGGCTTTCTCCCCAGAACAGGTATGCCTGGGCTCTAGATCGTGCACAGAGAAGGGGGAGAGTGATCTCCTCATTGCTGGGAGTCCTGGAGGAGGATGAGGAGCCATCTTTCTCTGCATCATTCTGTCCTGTTTCAGAGTAATGAGGGTGGCTCAGAGTCTGATCTGGCCCACTGCAGCTTGTGAGTACACGTTTTACAGAGAAGAGAGATGGAAGATCTTTGTTTATCAGAGTTAATGGCAACATCTGTGCTCTGTTGGATTGTGGACAATAGTAAATCTCTAGCAGTCATGTCATTGCTAAATTAAGGTAGGATGACGCTACTTCCTGAGTGTTGTGTTCTCATTTAGATATCCTAAGGATTACACTAGTCCTGTTAGCTTGGGTATTGCACTTGTGGATTACATTCAGCCAATTATCCCTCTTACCTGAGTCTTTAACTAGTCTTACTAATATTTCAACCTTTTTGGGACAGGCAGTATATGTAAGGTACAACAAAATAAGACTTTGAAAAATTTTCAGTTCCTACTCAGGATGAGAAAAACTGGGTTGTCTATGATTTTTCATTAACTTGTGCTTCATTGTGTGAAATTCTTCTTCACTGCTTACTATCTTTTTACATTTCATTGTGGACATTTTAAAATACTTTTATTAGGACTACAGGTGAAATGTTGACATAGTCAAATAAGTAATAGGCCAAATTTATGCCTTATGGAAACTTAATTTTATTAAGCAAAGTAATGGCAGAAAGTTCTCTCTGCTTATGTCAACAAAACCAAATTCACCCTGCTTCTCAGGTAATTCTTTACACAATTTTAAAATAGATATTCATATATCCCCTGGCAGGGAGATAGAAGCTGTATGGTACTTAGTTGGAGACTGGGGTTAAACAATGATAGTATATAAACATATTTGCATGTGCTTTTCTTTCTGCTTACAGAAGTGAAATGAAAACAAAACCATGCTGTGATGTAAGAAGAAAGAAATAATTTTAAAAGTTGCAGTTTTAAAAGTATTTGTGAAGCAGATCAATACATGTAGCAATATAAAACATGATGCCAAATGTTTGCAAAGAGAAAACAACAAGCTCACAATCTATTTTAATCTATTTTTTTTTTTTTTTTGCTAGTGAAGAACATGGGCTTCTTTCATTGAGTTGTGGACAGAGAGAAGTGGAAGAAGAGGATTTTTAGTGGTTTTGTTTGTCATGGTGTTTATTGTCTGTGTGTGTCAGTATTCAGAAACATGGTGGCCTCAGTTAAAGTTTTCTATAGATGCACTTCAGGACATCCCCCCATTTGGAATGGCATGGCAGCTGAAGCTTATGACATTTTGCTGATAGAGAAGTGCATAAATAATCTGAAATGTGTGAGCTATTGCTGCTATATTTTACAAATGGTGAGCTAGAATCACAGAGGAAGAAAAAATAACAAGTTTTGCAACAACACCTACCAGCAGGCTGTGACTCATGCAAACATTTTTATTAGTATCATTGTGAATTATTATTACAAGGACTAAATAGACAATGCTTCTGCATAAGACACTGTTCCTTCATTGTGGATGAGAATGGCAAAGGCTTCTGAAGTGCTTGGTGTATTTAATGGGAAGGAGATGCAAAACATGAAAATTATTTAACTTGGTTTTTTAAGAGCTCTTCAGGTTAAGAAGCCGTGCATACCCGAATGATATGTCTTTAAACTAGGCTGTGAAAATACCTAATTTATGCTTATTTTTGCATGTATGAGGTTAGAATGTGCTTTTGATGGATGTGCACACACATTCAGGTTGCTTTGAACAGTAGGAAATATATAACAGCCTTGACTGGCTTCCACAAGAGCTTTTGAAAGATTGATGGTTGGTTGCTTGTGAGCTTGGAGTTAGCCTGTAGCAAAATTGCTTTGAATATGTCTGAGAACATCCTGGCAGTGACTGGACCTGTTGTGTGCAGCAATTCTAGTCTTCACCCAGTTGTTGGAGGGAGTCTGTTGATTTGCATACATCTCAACTCGCAGCTGTGTTCAGGGCCTAATATGCACAAACAAAAATGTTTTTTTAAGATAAATGGCCTTCAGTGTCAAGATTCCCTTCAGTGTCAAGTACTTGCAGCTACAAAAATAATGCTTTGGTGATGTTCTGTGGGGCAGCAGTGAGTGGACACTGCATCAGTATGTGCTGGTTGTTTTTGAGTCGTACGTGTGTACTGGTCATGAGCAACTCTAATATTCATCAATATTCATGTTTCCCTGACTTCAGTATATTGAAGAAAAAAAAAAGGGGGAAACAAAAAAAAGGCACATTTGTGTTTGTTTCCTCCACAGACTGAGATTCCTCTTACCTCTTTTAATCAGCCTGTGCTTTAAATGGGTACAATCTGTGGTTGTCTAAACATGACCTCGCTTCAGGTTGGAGATGTGTTGGTGTTACCAGTTAAACCCTTTTCTGTGTGAAAAGTGTGCTCCAAGAGGAAGTAATGCAGCTTGTTTTCTTTGGTGCAGGCTGCAGTTAGGAAACCCACACAGGAACACAGCATTGTTCTGGGGACTCTTTATGTTTTTCAGCCTTTTAACTGGTCTCTGGCATGAAGAGTGGTGCAGAAACTGTAGCAAAGATGATTTCTCACTTCTGTCAGTGGTCTTGATGAACCCGTGGTTTGATGTGACCTGATTTTGGGATTGAGCTTCCCGGTAGGTGTGCAAGCCTAAACAATGAATTCTGAGGTTCCTGGCCCAGATCTGTCTTAAGTGGCTAATTATAACCTGATTCACAGGTGCAGTAATGAGCTGTCATTAACCCGATGATTCGTAAAGGTCAGGTTCTTCATAGGGAAAGAGTAACAGGCAGATGGCAAGTAAGACATTGCCAAAAAAATGAAACAAAAGCATCAAGAAGGGCCAAAGCCAACTTGATGTATGGTCATGTGCTCCTGATGTAGCCCAGTAAGGCTGCTATCCAGAACTGCTTCCTGATGAGATTTTTTTGCCCAAGAAACATGGGGAGTAATGACACTGTGCTGCTTCTGAAAATACATCCCAGCATGTCAAAGGAACACCCAGTTTGAAGAGTCTGACAGCTGGCAGTGGTGGGATCCTGTCTTGGCTCTGTCACAGGAGTTGTTCAGGTGTGACACCACCCTGGTGCCTTCACATGACTGCAGTGGGTTGAGTTACTGGCTCCTGCTTGTGTGAACCTGCTTGTGAGTGACTGCCTCCTTTCCACCTAAATGTCTTCAGCTTCAGTGAAACACAGTGACAGTGACAGATTGCAGATGAAAACGCCCAGCTATATGGTGTAACCATCTAATGTGCTGATAGAGGAAAACGAGGCAGTGCTCTATAATAGTTGGTGCAAATTTGATCATGTTTATTGCTGTCTATTTTTTGAGAGCTTGAAATGGCGGAGATGCAAGGGTGTGGGAGAAGAAGCAGGGAGAGGAGGAGTTTTTAGGTGACGAACCCAAGGTTGGTATAGAAACTGGGGGAAAATGGCACAGAAACCAAAGTTAAAGTTTAGCTAGAAAAAATTGGTGGAATTTCAGGTGGCTGTTGAAGAGTTCCTGCAAATACTCTGGGGAGTATGCTGGGGAAAAGTCCTGAAGGGTCATGAAGACAAGTGTCTTTAAAAGCAGGAACCATTTGAATTCAGCTCATCTAAGCAGCTAAAATGTCCTGTTATAATTAATAAATCAGTAAATTATTTCTAAATGTTCTTTTTAGAAATGAACAAGGATGTTGTAAGCTCATTAAATCTGAGGAATGGTTAAGAAGGAAGGGAGGTAATTAGTTCTGAGGTTTCTCCATCATACCCATTGATGTATGGTGATGTTGAGACAGCACATATTAGTAACAGCCTTTTCCATGTGCAGACAGAACAGTGAGATGTTTTCTTAATGTCCTTCAGCAGGAGAGAGAACTGTATGTCTATATTTATGCAATCTGCCCAATGCAGTGAGATCTCTCTTCCCACTCTATGGTTTTTTGACCATGTCTCACTTGATTCCCTTCCTGAGAAGCAAAAGATGAAGGGAACATTTGAAAGTATCTATATTATCTGATAAATGAGTGATATTGAAATTGCACAACTGACACTTTTCTGTTTCAAGCAGTAATGTTTTCAATCATACAACTCCCTGTCAAGTGAAGCTTGCTGTGGCTGGTGTTGTGTTGTCAAAGCTGCTGCTTCATTAGAAAAATCTTTCTGTAGGATGGCTGTACATGGATGGCTGAAGACTTTGGGACTGAAGCCTGAAGTAATCTCAAGACAGGTTGGCAGTTGGAGGCTGTGGATAGTGCAAATATAATTTGAAGCCTTGCACATGTGCAGAATGGCAAAAGCATTTGTGTTTTCAAAAATCTGTTCACTTTTAATGGATGAGAATATTATTCTTGACTCATTTTGAAAGGTGAGACCAATGATGCCTGCTACTTGACATATAGTTTTAGAACATTTTTGTCTCAGTTTTTCAAGCTGTTATTTCGATTTTGGAGGTTTTTAAAGATATTGTTAAATCAGTTGGTATCTGTGCATTTTTAGAGCTTATAACCTTTTAAATCATTCTTGATACCTATTCCTCTTGTGAAGTTGAGTGGTGTTTGACTGTAGTAATGGCAACAGAATTCGAGATTTATGCATTAAACTGTGGTTTTGCTCTACTGCTGTGGCTATCAACTTGTGATACGGAATCCCTTTTAATTTATTACTGTGAGAAAAATCATGGCTCTGAAGTTTTCCTGGCAGGCATTGCAATGAATATACCACACAAACTAATGCAACGAATTTGATACTTAATTGTTTAGTAGTTGTAAGATGAAATTGAGCTGTTGGTGACATGAAATGGCTAAACCCCACCTCTCCTTCCAGTGGATGGTGTTTCCCTGTGTCCTAAGTGCAATGAATGTTTTGAACCTTGTGAAAGGGTGTATGTTTGTTTTTTTCTTGTTGTGATTTTATAATCTCAGCCATGGAAACCATAGAGGTTCTAGTGCTTCCTTTACCTAAAAGGGAATAAATTCTTCTTCTTTAACATTTCACACTGTCTCTGTTTTTTCTTTGTAGGACGGAAGAGGTGCCTGCAGCTCAGCAACCTGCAAAGCCACCAGTGCAAACCAATGGAACAGGTAAGCTTGGTCAGAGCATTTGTGGACATCTGCACTGTCATCTACATTCCTCAAGCTGATGCTTATTATGAAATCAATAATGTAGTGATTTCTGAAAGAACTAAGGCAACAGTTAGATTCTCAGTCTTTCAGTACCCTTAAGCTTTCCTCCCCACACCTCCTGATTGAGACTTAAGGCTTTTAAATCTGTGTACTAAATTTGAAATTGCTCCTTCTGTACTCCTGTAATGTCAATGCTTTCTGTTATGTGAACTACAGCCTACTGTTTTTTATTCTCGTACACTCAAAATTTCTTTCTCAGTACTTTCTGAAGTATTAGCATGTGGGAAGATACTTCATATTTTTATTTTCCAATGGAAGTATTCCAATGAAAGTATTATTCCAAATGGACAACAGCTGTAAACTGTCACAATATTCCTTGTTTTTCTAGATATCATTGTCATTCATTAATAAATAATTTGATTCTATTTTCTGAGCACCAGTTGCTTTTTCTCATGAGCTTAAAAGCATCATTTTGGCTGTCGTAGTTGGCTGCTTAATCTTTCCTGCCTCTTAATTTTATGGAGTTCTGTACTGAATTTACCTGGAATAATTTATGTCCTTTTTGCAACTTTGTATTGACCTACATTTCCAAAGAATAGTCTGTCTGTTCCTTCTAGACAACAATTTTGTGAGTTACAGGTGATTTTGTTCTCACTTGCTCTGTCCTAAGATTTTTACCCTTATATTATTTCCGTATACCCATATATTATGTTATATTTTTCCACTGAAATCAACACACAGAAAGTGTGCATTGCTTCATTATTTTGCTGTATGAGACTTTCCAGGTAATATGGTGCGTATATGTTCCATACATAGAAAGTAGGATATGCAGCATAATTTCTGAAGCGTGACTTTATAAAAAAGAAATTATTTTATTTGTATATAAATGTTTTATTTGTATAGATATATAGAGACACACACACACACAATCTTTACAGACTACAAGTGGTTGGAAAGTGGTAGTAAAAATGCCTCTTGCAGAATCTTGCTTGAGCTTCCCTTTCCTGTCAAATTCACGTGGCTGCAAGGTGGTTGTCCAGCTTTCTGCTCAGGGGTGCTTTGCTTTGCACTTGCTTTTCTCAAGGTCACCCCTCAGCACAACAGGAGCACTGAGATTTACATCAGTCTTTTGTTTACAGAAGCCTCTTAACTAGAACATGTTTTTACAGTGTTTGCTAAAAATTATTGTTTCTTAGGATGTTTTACTCTCTGTACTTCTGGTAATAAGACTCTTCCATGTACTGTCTTGAGAGCAATACAGGAGTCACCTTTAGTGAAGGACAGGAAATCTGTACAAAGTCTGCTTCCCAGCGAAGCATCGTGTGTGGGAACAGGAGCAGGCATTGGATAAAGAGGTCTTCTAGCATTATCCTAATACTTGCAACTTCTTTTTTATAGATAAGCAAAGTAACACGGTCTGTTCAAGACTCCAGAAGTGGCTCTGTGACAAATTTGGGGAGTATGTTGAGGACTTCAGATTTCAGCCAGAAGAGAGTACAGTGGAAACAGAAGAGCCACTCAGTGCTAGAAGGTAAATCCCCAACATGATTTTGAGAAATTATTGGCTTCTTTGCAAGTTGCTTTTCTTCATCACTTAATTTTATTTTACAGCTTCTTACACGGTTTGAGCAAGTGTTTGCATAACAAGTATTAAAACTGAATGCACAGAACCATCTCAAAAATTTTGTGAATGCTTTGGACAATACATGAAATTAAGTTTTTCTGCTGTCTGAGGTGAAATAAGATTTATATTATTTACTAGGTTCCTTCACATGCCTCCCAAAAACTGTGCACCAAGTTGTAGGCTGAAGTGCTTTTACACTTCAGTTTTTGGTCTGATGCAAGATGGACTGTATTAGTTATTAGAAACACAATTTTTAACAGGCAAGAGTGAAGCTTTATGCACATATAATTTATAACTGTAAGCAGTATTTCAGAGACCAAATGTACACAACTGTGCACTGGTTACCTATTTAACACATTGCTTTAATCTGTTATTTTTCAGATTGACTGAAAATTTGAGAAGATTAAGTAAGTACTTAGCACTGTTTTATTGTCTAGAAATAACAGTAGTTCTTAGTAACCCTATTGGCAGGATTGCTGCTTTTTAAAATACAGTGTTTTGAAATGCTTCTGCTAGTTCATAAGCAGAAAAGGTTCTGGAATCCTGAATTAGTGTTTGGAGTGCAAAGTAACTTAGAGGAGTAGGGATAGAAGTTGTGATTCTGTTTAATATTAAAATACATAGGGTATCTATCTCTGAACCAAACATATAATGTTAATTAAAATGTGTAAACATGCAATGAATGAGAATAGGGTATTTGTTCACTGGCAGAAGTAAGAGTGTGCATTTGCTTATGTCTTAGCTGCTTGTAGTTGCTGGTTTATCAGCTTTTGCTTTCAAAGAAGTGGGTCTCGGATGGTGCATACCCTGAGTGTGTCTTGCATGTCTTTCTCTTGGATTGCTGATAAATTTTTTTTTGGAAGGTGGAGGATGCAAGATGGCAGGTTAAGCAAAGCAGTTAAGCCCTCCAAAAGTTTTGTTTTTCAAAGAATTGGTAGCCTGAAAAAAAAAAATGTTGATACGTGTTCCAAATTGGTAAATTATTGTAGGGAGGAAGGTGGAGTTGAAATAAGGGTTTGTAAGCTCCATGTAAGGTCAGGTTTTTTTCACCTTAATACTGGTATTGGTTCTAGTTTTATTTGGGAGAATACTTGTGACTTGTTCTCAGTGGTATACGTGCATTGCCTTCAGAATACTTTTCAAAAACCAGTATTAAACTTAAGCTTTGAGTGGTTATTAACTTCCACTAGGTGAGCCATAAAATCTAGATCCCTGTTGTCCAAGGTGCCTGATGATCACTCAGAGCTCTCCAGAACCTTGTTGTCACCAGCAGTTTCCCCTATGGGTTTTGTTTAGTGTGCTGGAGCAGAGCAGATGGAAGCAGTGCTTAAGTCCATGACCTCCTCCAGTGTGAGTTCTACTGCAAATGAGGGTGAGGGTTTCTGGGGCTCCCTGTGCAAGAGGAATTGTCACTCTTCTCAGCAGGGAAGGCAAAACTAGTGTGTTCCAATAAAGAAAGCAAAGGTGGTCTTGCAGCAGCCCCCTTCTGTTTCCTTGTTTCCCTAGCTAGTTTGTCTAAGTGGTAAAAGAGCTTAGAGGAAGAGAGTAAAGGACTAGTGGGTTTTAGGGAGCTGAGAAAGAACCCCTCTTGCTGTTGCTGGCTGTTTGCATCTGTCTGTGGGCCTCTCCCAGCACAGGTCAGTCTACAGTGACTGTCACATACAGTGACAGCAAGAGCAAAGGTCTGCAGAGGTGGGAGACAGACTTCTTCAGAGGCAGTGATGTGCTGTGTTGCTTGGCTTGGAAAGAGTAAGCAGCAAAGTGCTACTAATGGCTAGAGTCCTGCAGAAACATAGCCAAACCAGATCTAGCCTGGCTTTAAGATAGCTGAAGCAGCAGCGAGGGAGGGAAGGGCTGTGGGTGTTGTCTACCTAGACTGTAATAAAGCCTTTGACACCATTTCCCACAGAATTCTCCTGGAGGAACTGGCTGCTCATAGCTTGGACAGGTGTATGCTTTGCTGGGTAGAAACCTGGCTGGGTGTCTGAGCCCAGAGAGTGGTGATGAATGGTGCTACATCCAATTGGAGGCTGGTCAGTAGTGGTGTTCCCCAGGGCTTGGGATTGGGGCCAGTCCTGTTTAATATCTTTATCAATGACCTCGACAAGAGAATTGAATGCTCCCTCAGTTTGCAGTTGACACCAAGTTGGGTAGGAGCGTTGATCTGCTGGTGGGCAGGAAGGCTCTACAGATTGTTTAGGGACATGGCTTAGTGGTGGACTTGGCAGTGCTGGGTTAATGGTTGGATGCAATGATAATTTAAAGGTCTTTTCCTACCTAAATGATTCTATGATTTTGAGTTGTTCCTTGGTGGCTTGCAATGCAGTCGCGCTGATGTACGTTGTTTTACGGTGGGATGAGCTGACCTGTGCAGAGATCTTTGGGGTAGTATGGACAGGGCTCAGAACAGACTGCTTTTAGCATCCGGGGTACCCTTGTAAAGGATGTTGTTTTTTTTCTTTGTCTATAGTATGTGTTAAGAGTTTAGACATAACCTTTGTCTTGGATAATACTTTACTTTTGGAAATGCATTCTTTAACTAATTTCTCAGTTACATTGATGGATTTAATTTTTCTTTATTTGGATAAGCCTTTTGTCCTTACATGTCTTGAATATTCTTAATAATTTCCTAATTTGGTTGTTTGTCGTTTACAAGTGATTTAACTACTACCAGCTAATTCTAACAGTTCTGTTTTTTCTCTGCTTCTCTTTAGAGAGAGGTGCCAAACCTGTTACTAATTTTGTGAAGAATCTTTCTGCCTTATCAGACTGGTATTCTATCTACACTTCTGCTATTGCCTTTATTGTAAGTTATCCTATTCTTCTGGGAGTACTAAGTACTTTAAAAAATCTGTTATTTACTCAAATTCATTGAAATTGCCATATCTGAGTAGGGGTTGTGCTACAGTTCAAGTCAAATCAAATAGTGTAATTTCATTTAACACAAAATACCAGTAGTTGTCAGTTATATTTCAAAACCATTTAAATTGTGTATCCTGGGTTTCTTGTAGCCTAGCTTTGTCAGTATTAAAATAACTTCAGAAGATCTGGGCATTGTTCTCTTGTTTCTTGTCTCCCAGTCCTGGTAATTTGATGGTAACTTCAGCCTCTGCAAAGTCTCTTGTTGCCTAGGACTGAAATGCTGATAGTGGTTGTTTGATGAGAAGCTATCATTCCTCATCAGTGCTCTTTGCCACTTGTTAGGATGATAGTGAGGAGAGGCAAAATGCCTTGATTTCAGTATCATTTCATGTGCAAATATCAGGTCTGTGAGCTAAATTCAAGCATTCCCATGCTATCTAAGGAGGTTTGGATGTCTCAAAGAGACATAAGTATTTAGTGGAGTTTTGATTTCTTTTCCTTCTGAATGTTAATTAAATGATCTAAATTGTTTTGGTCACAGTGTATATGAAATATTGTTCTATCAAAGGAATTACTAATAGTCGTAGCTGAATGAGCTTGTCTGGTGAAACTGTCACACACTTTTTCATTAAATGATCCCTTCCTGTAAGTTACAGAGCCTATGCTGTTTTACATAGCACAACTGAAGGAATATTGAGGAGTAGACTTCCCTGTCCCAGTGCCCTGTGTCTGTCCCTTCTCCTAATCTACTGATTTTCCTCTTGCCTCTCCTGGTAAACCCATTTTTCAGATAAAAGCCAAAAGAAGAAACTTCAGCTGATTTTTTTTTTTTTTTTTGAAAGCTCTGGACCTGGGAGCCAGAGCAACGTTTCATTTTGGGGTTATCCGTAAAAACTGTATCATCTCTCACAGAGAGACTGTAGTCTCTATTTTCAGAAGCTGGGAAGGGAACAGAATACCTTTGTGTTTGTACTTGTTATGTAAAATAAAACCTGTTTTCCTCCAATCTTTTTAGCCTTGGTAGATATCTGGGATTTAATTACTTGAAATACTAGAGCAAGAGTTTATCCTGTTGCCCAGTATGGGGCTAATCATTATAACTCTTCTTCTGTACCATTAGTGACCATATCATGGTCACGTAGCAGATTCACAGACTTTAAAGTTTACTTCTTTTTTTTCCTCCTACCCCTTCATGTAATTGTAGCGTTGGAAATACTCAATACTCTCTCTCAGGCAGCTGAAAACTAGTTAGGTGTAATCTCTGGAGACTTGGCTCAATTTCAGTTTTGACTTACAGTGATAAGTGCAGGGCTGTTGTCAGTCATGGGGGCTAAAATTTATTAATTTTTTTAAAATCAATTGCATGATTCTGAGCCCAACAGCATAGTGGGAAATGGTATTTCATGCAACTCACTGTATCCCAGTTTGTAATCCACATCTGTCTTTGTTTGTTTTTTCTTCTTGATCTGCAGATTTACATGAATGCTGTATGGCATGGCTGGGCCATTCCTATGTTCTTATTTTTAGCGATTTTGAGGTTATCCCTAAATTACCTCATAGCCAGGTATTTACTTAAATACTAGCTTATTCTCTTGTAATGCTTTGCTTGAAAGATGTCTTATTGTTCTTGCATTGAGTTGTAAACTGTTACTTTTTCTAATGTTGTGGGTTATGTCTAACAAAGAGAAATTCAAACTCTAATATCCTTAGTGTCATTGCTCAGTTTCTAAAATCTTTTACTATTATAGGGAATTATCTTTGTATCCTGTGACTTGCGTCATCATAAATAATGTTGCATGCTCTCAAACAAAAAAATTTTAGTGTGCCCTCAGCACACTAAAATTCTAAAATAAAATTCTGCAGCATTTAGAGTACTTGGGGAACATCACCTTAAATATTGAAGTCAGCTGCTTTTCCCTGGAGAGAATTTTCACCTAAAATTGCAGTTTTGCCTTTTTCCGTAGTTCTTGGCATGCTTTATCCAAAGTGTCTTCCATTTGTAAATTCGGTCTCTTTTAAAAATGAAGACTTTTTTGTAATGTATGTTTTCTATATTAAGACAATCTTTTTAAAATGCTATTTTATGGTGATGGTGTTTTCCCCCTTAAAATGGTGCAGAGTACCTTAATGTGAATATGTTAAAATAAGTTTCTGACTTCTTAATTGATACTTACCATTTCCCTGAAAATTGCTGGTAGGAACAAGGCTCCTGAATAAGTTGATGTAATTTTGTTCACATGGAAAACCAAGAAAAAATATTCCTAATCATTTATTTTGTGTCCACCATTAACTTTTGTTGTAAAACCCACAAGCAGTATTTCTGTGTAGTATCTACTTAGCTAATATTTGTAAGGCTGGCTGTTGTTGGCCACTTGTACTTTTGTCATGTTGTGGGTTCTTTCTTAATTTGGGGATTATATATTAACTTTTAAGCTATAAGTCCTTGTTGCAGAAAACTACTTTTTAACCCTTTACAAATAATTCATGTTGGCAGGTGGAGAAGTTCTTGCTCTCTTTAACTGTTTCCATAATTTCTAGGGGTTGGAGAATACAGTGGAGCATTGTGCCTGAAGTTTCTGAACCCATGGTAGGTCTTTGATCAGCTTGACCTGTACACCTATGAAAAAAATTGCACCTTTAAACCTTCCTCTGCATCTGTGTGGGGTATTTGTTAAAGGAAGAGTGAAGCGCAAGTAAAGAGATTACTTTTTTTTTTTTCTTTTTGTAATTTAGAAATCTTTGCTAACAGCACTCTTAGAATCAGGTGCTTCACCTTAAAATACTCCAAACCTGAAATACGTTTATGAAATGAATCTTAAGATATCAGTTTGGGACAAGTTAGGTCCTGTGGGATCTTCAAGAAGCCTTGCATTCTGTTTTCTTTAAGATCATCGAGTCCAACTGTTAACCTAACATTGCCAGGTCCATCAATGAGTCTGGTCCATGTCCCTAAGTGACACATAAAATACCTTTAGGGTGGTGACTTAACTTCCCTGGGCAGCCTATTTCAAGGCTGGACAACCCTTTTCATGAACAAATTTCTCCAAATATCCAGTCTAAACCTCCCCTGGCACAAGTTAAGGTCGTTTCCTCTTGACCTGTCACTTGTTACCTGGGAGATGAGACTGACCCGCATGTTGCTAGCACCTCCTTTCAGGTAGGTGTAGAGAGAAATAAGGTCTTTCCTGAGCCCCTTAAAGCATTGAAAACTAAAGATAACTAGCAATGAAAGACATAGAAAGTAGCTCTGAAACAAGAGAGGATATTGGTAAATTTAGAGACTATTTAAAGGGAGAGGACTGTTGCCAAGAATGTTGAGGGATCACCTTGTTTTGAGAAGTTTTGTAAAACACGTTTCATCTGAGCTGAAAATTAATGGATTGTCTCTTTCTTGCCTAAGGAACATGCAAAAGAGGACCTGACTGTGTCTGAAAAGTTTCAGCTTGTTCTAGACGTGGCTCAGAAGGCGCAGGTACTGTGCTGCTCTCAGACCTCTCTGGCTGCTCCCTTAGAAACAAGGAGGTTCATAGTCCAAGTGGTCAAAGGATGTTGTTATGCAGCATGTGAAAACAAACACTCAAAAATACTTTTCTTGCATAGGGATCTTTTTTACCTATGAGCAATGGAGATCTTGTTAAGATTCCTGGAGCTTCTGAAGTGGCATGATGCTTCAGAGAACTGGTTGAGGTTCTCTGGTCACATCTCTGAGTGAGCTCTGGAGCTTTCACAGTTTTCTTCCTTATATTTTCATATAAGCTTCTGATAAGGTAGATTGGATGGTGAATCTTACCATGTACTGGAGGGTAGGTCCTTATCCCAAATCTGCTAGTCACAAAACTGATGTAGAAGGCTCTATTCCTTCAAGATTTAGCTGAAGGCTACTGTCTGTTTAGGTGTTAATTCAACAGTTTGCACTGCATCTCTAAAATAGCATGTTTTTAAAAACTCCACCCCCTTCAAGCCCTGAAATCTGCTTGTGTGGGAGAGGCTGAAGGAAGGTTTTCTCCCGGCTTCATCAGTTTGATGAGGTAGCAGCTGAGTGACTGCACCACCCAGTAAATTGCAGCCTTGTGCCATGTCAAATGATGTGCTGCTGTTGAACAGGGTTTACCTTTCTCTTGCCAGCTGTGTATGCTCAGCTCCTGCCTTCTGCTGGTGGCAGTGCATGTGTATATGGAAATTTATTGGGAAGGTGAAATTTTCAAGTGCTCTGATCTGTCAGAGAAGGTGGCTCTTAGTCCTAAGCAGGAGTCAGTTTGCATCAATAGTTGTTGGAATTATATGGAATCAAGTAACTCCATGGGCTTATTATAAAAACCTGATAGTGGCTGGCTTCCAGGAAGCTAATAGTCCTTTTGATGAACTCAGTAACCACTTTCCCAAATTTCAGTGCTCAAAATGTGTGAAGAAATTTCCCATTTTGTTACCTACTGGCAGAAGCTCTGAGCTCTTAGATTGACAACTGTATTTGCAGTAATGTAGATACGTTTCAGTTGTGACAGTGGGATCAAATAGTTTCTTCACTTCTAACTATCAATCACAAGGTCCAGAACAAGATGTTAAATTAGATGGAAGTCATTGAGTATTTCCTCAGTTGTGAAGTATATAATGTCTAAAAATTAGTTTAAAAACCCCCACTTCTGGAAATTGCTTACCAACAGAGTAAGATAACTGTTGGTTTCCATTATGTGGACAAAAAAACCCAAAACAATGCAGTACTTAGTTTTACTTCTCTTGCTTCTTATGCAGAACCTTTTTGGCAAGATGGCAGACATACTGGAAAAATTCAAAAAGTAAGTTATCTGACATGAGTATTTTTTCCCTTTAAAACAAGACTTGACCAATATTTGGAACACTGGTAATAAAATTTTGTTTCTTTTTTTTTGTACAGCTTGTTTATGTGGGTCCAGCCAGAAATAACACAGAAGCTCTATGTTGCTCTGTGGGCAGCTTTTATTGCATCCTGCTTTTTGCCGTACAGGATTCTTGGCCTTGGATTGGGTAAACACAATAAATAATTGACCTGTTACAGTCTAGATTTAACGCGTTAAAATTTACATGATCTTTAGAGGGAGAATTTTAGAGTTTAAGAAAGAAAACCTTCATTAATAAATAACGCAGTGTTTTAAAGTATCTTCATTGTGCTTGGCATCATTTGTCATGAGAGTTTCGAAAACCATCTCTGTATATAATAAAAAAAGACTGGTTAATACTTTTGCTTCTTGAGGAGAAGTTTATGATGAGCTGTTAGCAGAGCTCTTCAGACTGTCAGATATAAGGCTTCTGGAAAGTCCTATATTTTGAGGGTTTTTTGCTCATATATCTTTGTAAATATGTGGCAAGACACAGAAGGCATGAGGATGACAGGGTAAGTTGGAATGGAAAAGTTAATGGGAATACTTGTAAAACTTGGCGGACAGGATGGACAAAACGAACTGTGGGTGAAGTGGCAGGTAATTAGTCTCAACTGGGAGCTGGGAAAGGAGGGTTCTCACTACAGCATGAGACCATCATTTTTCTAAGTTGTGAAACCCTGTACTGTGAACCAAGAACCTCTCTTTTTTTTTTTCTTCATTAAAGTAATGATATAATAAAATGAGTATTACTTTTAGTGGCACTGAACTTCAAATTGTGTTAGCTTGAACATAAATGTAGGTTTGCTTAATGTGGCAGTTGAATTAGATGTGTGAGGAATTACTTTTTTACTCTGACTCTCGGGAGATCTGAATTGCACTCAGTAAAGTTTTGAGAGAGTACTTTAAGCCTTTTTTAATCTGGCAGAATGCAAGGAAATAACTTGGATAAGATAAGAGGAGGGACTGGAAGATAGACTTTATGTAGTACGTGAGAGCCCTCTGTTGCCATTTAAATTCTTGCAGGAGCTGCAGAGTTGAATGCTCTGGTCTGTTTTCTGTTTTGGAAGTATACTGTGTTTTCAGACTGGTTCTAGAACATATGTTTGGATTATTTTAATGTTCTTCTGCACAATAGCAGCTATATAAGTGCTTTAAAAGAACTGAGGACGGGGAGGAAGTAATCTGGGCAGGGAGGAAAAGAAAAATAATTTTCTGTCATTAGAAGAAGAATCAAAATATAAAATCAAGGGAATGGTTTAACACTATGATTGAAGATGCAGAATTTGGTTTCATTTATTAACTTGTTAAAACATTATTAAAACAGTGATGTTCTTAATGCCCTTCCAACATGCATACTGAAGTGAATTTTTTTCAGGACTCTATGTTGGAACAAAGTTTTTCCTTGTTGATTTTATCTTCAAACGATGCCCCAGACTAAGAGCTAAGTATGATACTCCGTATATCATCTGGATAAGTCTCCTGACAGATCCTCAGCTCAAAGAAAGATCTAATGCTACAGTGTCGAGACGGGTAAGGGTAATAAATCTTTTTGTCCCTCTGTTCCCAACATTTGAAAATAAGATCCCTTTCTCCCTTTCCCTTTTCTCCAGTGACTAGAGCACATTAAAGATAAGCTTAATTAAATCCTAACAATCAACGTTAGTTCTATTTTTTTATTATTTTCAAGATTCACAGTTTTTCTATGAGTTCTCTTGTATGAAAAGAATCAATTATCAAAAATGTGTGTGCATATATATATATCTCTGTGTGTATATATATATATACTGTGAATCATATGAAGTTAAACACAGAAATATAACATCTTCTGTATTCATATCAATTTCTCTAACATACATTCTGTGTGATTTTATTATCAAAATCTAGTGTTTATGCATCCACCTCTATACTTAGACATTCCTTTTCAGTGGAAATTTAGATGCTTAGGTAAATTGAAGAACAGTTAGTTAAAAAAAAATTAATAAAGGCTTGATTATAATATGTGCCTTACTAATGGGATAAGCATTAGCAAAGGTAGTAAAGTAGTTTACAGATTTAGGTGTTATGTCTTACAGTTATTTTTATTAGTTGACCTTTTAGCATAGTGGTGATAAAGGACTTCTCACCATGCTGGTACTCCAACAGTACATTTTCTTTTTGTTAAAATGTCATAGTTAAATCTCAAGTGTTGTGTTTTGTGCATCCTGGTAAGTTGTTTTGGAGCCTGACATGATAACTGAAAAGCTAGTCATGCATTTCCTTGTCCCTGAATTTGTCAATGTTTATTAGTTTAAAAATTAAAGTAGTTGTAATAAATCTTCACTCTAATTCCCATTTTAGCATTTGCTTAATGCCTCTTAGCACAATATCTGATTGCATTCATGGAGTATCTGAGTATTGTCTGAAATGTGCAGCACTGAGCAATAATTCAGGCTGGGTACACAACTGGAGAGCAAAAGGGATAAGCACATGAACCCTCAGTTGTTAAGTTGAGAAGAAGAAATCTTGGGTTCTGGGAGTGATGGAGCAGTTAGTGGTAAATTAACTGGAGCATAATCTGAGTATTTCAGAAGAAAGTGAAGGACAGTCTATGACAGAGTGTGAATCTTTTGCTCCTATTTTCCAAGGGATGAGAGAAGTAAATAAACACTTAGATGAAGCCATCCATGGCCTGTATTTCTCTTGCTTGCAGAAGATGACCTTAAAAGTTTCTGTGCTTCTTGAGCTTACAGGTTGTTTTTCACATACTGTGGTGGTTGTGACAGCTTCTTGCTGGGTCTCTCTAATCTGCCTTAGAGGGGGAAAGGTTCTGAATTGCTAAGCTTGAATCCATAAGCTTAGAGAGTAATTATTCCTTCTGGGTTTTCTTCATGGCTTAGGTTTTGACAAGTAGACCAGGGATTTTGTACTGTCATGTCTGGCTTGTTGGCCTTGGCTTCTCTGCCTGGAAAGTATGTGCAGGACTACAATATGTGCATCCAAATATCTTTGAAAATATTAACTTGATCTCAGTAATTTTACGCCCCTCGAGAGATTTCTGCAAACCTCATAGTATGAAAAATAAATTCTTGTACAAAAAGGTAAAAATCAGATGGGCTTTTCATTTTTTTCATAGAGCAGACAGAGCCCAAGTGCATGTAGTGACAGCATGTGTGCATTGGCTTTGCTTCTTGTCATTAAACAGCATACAAGACACCGTAAACTTAAACACAATGCATTATTCATTGCCTGTACCACTACTCTGACCCCGTGTCCTTAGAGAACAGTCCTGACAACAATATCTGATCAGTAAAGGCTTTATGTCAAAAGCTGATGACAGATCAAGTGAAATGGAATACCTCCAGGTATTCCTACCTCCAGGTTGTTGGTGACATTTTTAGACAATCAGGACTCTTCAGCACTACAAATCCGATCACTTCCAGTTAGATTTAAGGCTTATCAAAGTTGGATGCAATGCTTTCTTAGTAA
Source organism: Chiroxiphia lanceolata (assembly GCF_009829145.1). Classification (NCBI taxonomy): domain Eukaryota; kingdom Metazoa; phylum Chordata; class Aves; order Passeriformes; family Pipridae; genus Chiroxiphia; species Chiroxiphia lanceolata. The sequence continues at coordinate 15,923,539 of NC_045641.1, forward strand.
TTGACCATAGGTTGTCTCAAGCCTGAGTGGTTAGAGGAAACATTTGCATGTGTTAGGCAGGACTGGAAGTAAGGGCAGAACTTTCTCACATTTCCAGCCACCAGATGGGATGTGGTACTGAAGTTTAAACTACTTTTTTTAATCTCTTTGTATAACAGGTAGGTATGAAGCAGTGTAGCAAAGAGCAGTGTAGCCCTTATTCCAGCGCAAAAAACATTAGACCTCTTGCCCTGATCTTTTTTTGTTTTGGGCCATGGAGCTTCACTTGGCTATGTCCATGTGCAGCCAAATAACTTGTCTAAGAAGGATTTCAGAAAGTTCTTCTCATCTGTACTTGTACACAGATTGTTGGAGAAGCTGTTATTTTCCTTGGTTCCAGGGACTTGATCACTGCTAAGAGCACTGCAGAAGAGCAATACCTGAGGCAGTATTGCAGTTACCATCAGCCATTTGCTTTTCATGTCAACTTTCTTTATTTTTTTCCCAAGGCATCATTGTACCCTAAAAGGTGGATGACAAAAACCCTCTGCTGTGCCTGTTTTGTCAGTCTGGTTGCTAGTTAGCAATTGCAGCACACATTTTTTCATTTGCTTCGGATTTCTTTTGTTAGCTCTAAATCCTACAAAGTGTCAAGTGCTGCCAACTTAGTGCAAAAAAAAAAAAGCAGCTGGAGGCTGGTTGGCCTTCAACAGCATTGAGCCTTCACAGAGGAAGAGCTTAGTCCTGAGCTTCCATATTGCCATTTTTCCAGTTGTTTAATTGCATGTGTATGTTAGGGCTAAGAACAGAGCTGCTAATGCATCAATGACAAAAGCTAGCTTTTGGAATCATGTGGTGCCCCACCAAGATGAAAAAGCAAATGCAGGCAAGCTTTCCAAAAGAAACTGCCTGCTGTCCTTCCAGAAGCAAGGCTTGTTGCTAGGGCAGTCTCCAGTGCTTCAGGAGCTCTATTTAAAAGTAGATTTTACTCAAGTACTTTGGTTTTGGGAACTCAATGCTGCCTGTTTTCCCCACAAGGATGCTGACAGCCATTCAGATTTTATTTCATATGTCAACACTCAAAATTCAGTGTAACTTCAAAGCAAGGGAAAGATCAATGGCTGTAATGCAACCTTGAATAAATTTAACTGGTGTGCTCTAACCACGAATAACTCTTTTTTTAATTGCATTCATTGTGTGTAGTCTCTTGATTTGTGAGCAAGATCTTGCAGTGTCACTCAGTTCATGTTTTATTCTATGTATTATATTGTTAAATAGATTTTACTTTTTTTCTTTTGTCACTGTCACATTTGTGTTGTTTGTTTCTTTTCCTGCCAGCTGTCAGGGCATGAAAAGGTATGGATCATAGCGTGGAAAACTTCCTTTCAATTTCAGCATTTGTATTTTATAATGAGCTTATGCAGTTTTGCGTGGCTTTTTCTTTGCTCTTTTTTCTTTCTAAACTTCTTTTGTGCAGTAATATTTTGTCTAACTCTTGAGACAAGCCAAGTGCTGATACCTATTGTCTGTTAGTAGTCCTGCTAGTTACAATCGTTGGAGCTGTGTGCAGTGACTTAGCTGTATCTAATCAGATATAGCCTTTACTGTAGAAAATGGTATTTTAAGGTAGGTGTGTTTAGCACCACGTACTTCACCCCTGCAAAGGGTGTCCATCAAAGGGCAGCACTTTGAAAGGTTATGTTCAGGTGCTGTATTAGAGATTGGTGTTATAGCAACAGTATAGTGCAGTAGTCCAAAGTTAACTTTATTGAAGTAATTAATGAAGATTGTTGCATTGTAGATTTTTTTTTTTTTTAAAAAGAATAGTTAGCCAAATAATTTTTAAGAGTGTAGCTTAAATATTGATGCTCAGATTTTGGAATCGTGATTCTTTTTCTGCAGATTCAACCAACAGGATCCAGAATCTACGTGGGCTCAAGCGCCCCAACCGGAATAAGCAAAGATGAAGACACGAGTCGTTTGCATACCACCAAGAAGGGGAATTTCCATGAAGTTTTTAACCTGTCAGAGAATGAGCGTCCTTTGACAGGTATGATGCCACAGGAAGGCCAATATTTTGTAAAAAGCCAAGGATAGTTTAAAGTTGAATTCCCTTTCTGTGCCTTGCGTAGGTGTAAGCTTTTGATTAAAAAGTCTTGCTTTAAATTAGGATGAATGGAGACAGCCGCTTTCATTCCACATCCTTGCTCTTTGAAAAAGTGCACAGCCTGATGTGCCTTTTGTGGTTATGCAAATCCAATAGTCAAATTAAAGGGAATAATTGTGTGGGTGGTTTTTGTTTTGGGTTTTTTAAAACCAGTGTTAAAACAGATGTTATGATGTCTAAAACACCTTATTTAGGCTTTTCTTTCTAAGCACTTTTAGTTTTAGGTATCTAAAGTTTAATATTCGTTGTTTTCTGTTTTATAAGGAAACTGTTGGGGGTAGTGCCTGTCTATCTTTCTTTTTCTTAAACTAAGAATTCTTGTTATGACTTTTTCAGCGTCTGAAAATGGCTGGCGCTGTTGCTTGATTAACAGAGATAAGAAGATGCCTACAGACTACATCAGACATGGAATTCTTTATGTCACAGAAAAGTGAGTCATTGCACTCCACACGTTTTTTAGGAGGGAAATGCAAGACATTAAAGAATTTGAATCTAAAAGTGATCCTTTAACAATGTTTTGAAACAAAAATGCCATTTCAAGGTGCTTTATAACCTCAAAAAAGCATCATAGGGAGAGCTGAATCTGGTATATGGCAATGCTTAACAAAAGTGATTTTGCCTTGGGAAGGCTTGCATAGGAATGCAGAGTAGCTCTGTATAGACAGTTGTTAGTAGCTGGAGCTCTTAATGTGGAAAACGTGCTAACTATATATATACTAGAAAAGAAACCTCAAAGCTAAGTGTACTTTGGAAGTTGTGATCAACAGCTATTTGGCAAATAGTCTTAGTTAGTCTTAGTTTTTGGATTCTAAAGCAAGCTGAATATATAGCTTCCTTGAAATGACATGCAGCAAAAAGAAAACTGAAAATCAAGCCTTGGCTTCAAATCCAGTAATTGATTTTTATGGGTGTTTTTTTGTGGCGAGGTTTTTTTTTTTTAGTTGGTTGGTTTGGGTTTTGTTTTCATTTTTTTGTTTTTGTTTTTTGAGTGGGGTTCTTTTTGTTTGCTTTTAGGGTTTTTTTTAATCCTTACTACCTTCCAGCCTCCCAGGGCTGAATAACTATGGTCATTACTGTTTGGGTCTTGCGCTGAAATTCCTTTGGAGTGTAATGAAAGGAAGTAAAGCTCATCTGTATGCAATGTCACCTATTGATGGAGACCACTCTCCAGCATTTATAAATCTGAGCTTTTGTCTGCATCACAATACTGCGAAACTAACACAGTGTTTTTCATTAATCTTCTTTTAGGGTGGTAAAAGATTTATAAGCTTTTGGAGATTCGGTATTTCAACTGTTTAAGGATAGATGTCCCTCCTGTGTCTTTAAAATGCATGTCAGGTTTAACCATTAAATGCAGTAATATAAATACAAGAATTTTTGGGTGTGTGTATGCATACCATATGTTCTGGGCTTTCAGACAGATCAGTCAGTTGCTAGAATTTATAAATGTTTTCTCTAAATTACAAACCATAACTGAACTGCAAATTGTGTGCCTCTTTCTTTGGTTTTGAAGCTGATTTTAACCTGTGAGATTTCAAACTTCAGAAGAGACAAGAGGAATATTTGAGAAATTTGTTTTAGAATACTGTAACTAAATGAACGTCTTCTTTTCTCTTTTTCAGTTACTTGTGCTTTGAAAGCTCAAAATCTGGCTCATCTAAAAAAAATAAGGTTATAAAGCTAACGGATATAACAGATATCCAGAAGGTATGTCTGGTTGGTGTTGCAAATAGGGGAGAAAAATGGTTTTCTGTTCAGCTAGTCATGTTTTGCATTTTTCCTTATTATTTTGAAAAAGCATGCCGTTGATAATTTTTATAAGTAAAATGTAATTCTTCCTGGAACTGCTTGTTTAGCCATTCAGACTCGCCACGAGTGAATGGCTCACTATGAGCATGAAGACAAAGTAGTTTACTAAACCCTTACACTCCTGCATTAAAGATTAAAGTTGTGTTGTTTATTAACTCCAGTGTTGACTAGAGCTGCTGCATATGCTTTAATAAGATCTATTATTAGCAGGAATAGTGTAATACTAACTTTATTTTGGGTGTGGATATCGGTAGATGCACTATCTTAAAATTAGGTGCCTCAGAGGGAAGAAGGATTGTTGTCAATGAAGAAAGGCAGATCATTAGAATAGCCAGACTGGTTTATCTAGTTGGGACCCGTCAGTAACACAGGCACAAAATGCATAGTTGGAAGCACGGCAAGTACAATGTCATCCTTCCTCACTTGTTTTCATCTTAAACACACCTGCTCTCTGCTACATCTTGTGGCTGTGAGTGCCACAGATTAAATCGTGTTGAGCAAAGAAACACAACCTGGTGTCTGCTACTGTGTAAGTACCTCCAGATTTCCAAATTAATTCCTTCTATTTATATCACATGTCTGTAAAGCAGACAACTTACACTCAAATCGAACATTCCTATTGGAATTATGGACTTCAGACATCATAGTTGAAGTAATGCTGGCTCGTTTGTTGGTTGGTCTGTACGGCCATAAGAGTCCTTTTGTGTCTGTTTAGGATTTTTTTAACAAAGGTGAGACAGGGATTGTGCAGCCAAGCATAAACATGTGCTGTGCCTGCTTTTATTTGGAGATGGTAAACAGAGGTCTGATTTGGGGGTCTCTTCCTCTGTGTGAATATTGGGAAGACATATCAATGATGAGCTATGTAACCTCCACAGCATCTTTGCAATTGTTCAGTAAGTAAGGTATCTTTTGTGATTTTTTTCTTTTTAGTATAAAGTGCTCTCTGTTCTCCCCGGATCAGGGATGGGTATTGCTGTATCGACACCATCTACACAAAAAGTAAGTAGCTGGCTGTGTCAGTATTGCTGTGTTTGACTTCATGCCCTTCTTTTCTTCCTTCTCTGGCTAGCACCAGCATAAAGGGGTTTTTTTCCACTTATAGCAGCATTTGGCTTTTTCTGTTTGTTTGTTTTAAATTCACTTGTCAATTATTTAGTATGTTTGTCTTCAGAACTTTAATGAATTAGACATTCAGCTTGTTCTACTGCATCTGGATTATCTTACTATAACACTTCAGAAAGATTTTCCCAAGCATCCTTCTTGAGGAGCATGGGGGCTGCTCTGCTGCACAGTCTGAAACAAAAAGGTTATGGCTTGATAGTATCTGTGGATGAGGAGGCTTTGGAGTGGAAGGGCCTGACGCTCAGATAAAGGTTTCCTGTTTCAGTCTTTAGTACTATAAGATTTAAGATTCTGTAAGCCTCAAGTACCTTTTGGGCAACTGAAGCATTTCTTAGCATCTGTCTGAACCCTATTTTAAATTAATCACTTACAAATAACTTTTTACCAAGTCACATGACTGTTGTACTAGTTTTTTGGCTTGTTGTTTGATATTGAGAAGTACTTCACAATTAGGAGGTTGAAAATGTTAATCTACCTAAATACATATTCTATGAGTGAAAATGAAGAGGCACTGATAAAGATTTTTAGAACTTTAATGAAGGCAGAGGTCAATCAGGAAAACATCATGCACCAAGGGGATGGAGACGAAAGTGGGTTACACTGTTCTCCATTCCTCATATTCAGTACAGATGCATTTTATGCCATGGTTAGTTTAGGAAGAAGATAAAAAAATGGAAAATATTAGAAACTCTGCCATATAACCAAGGATTTAGTAGAGAAAAGTAATCTTATGACTTTATCAATGCACTTCTATTGCAATTAATCTGTTCCTATCGACCTGGCCAAAACTATACCTGGAGAAACAGTTTTCTTTCTAGACTAACATGATGTGTTTTTTTTTTCTGTTGTTTAGCCTTTGATTTTTGGTGCCATGGTACACAGAGACGAAGCTTTTGAGACAATTCTCAGCCAATATGTGAAAATAACATCTGCAACATCCAGCAATGAGAGCTAGTATCTTATCTTAGAAGAACTAAAGGAAACTTTCCTATTTTACAACTTGGTAGTGGAAAAAAAATGAACATCCTCATCTATTTTGCAATAATTTTTCTTGTCTGGTGGTTTATATTCTGTCTGTTACATAAACCAAGTGTATTTTATATATGCCTTCATGTTTGTTTTTAAGGTTTTTGTAAAAAAAAAAAAAAACCAAAATGAAACAAAACAGTGAAAGTGCTATCATCACTATTAGCCTTGCACATTAAGCACTTTTAATGTTTATTTACTGACATTAAAAGCTGGGAAGATACTTGGAGATCTGACTACATAACGAAGTGAAACAGAATGATCCCTTTAACTCCACTGATATCACTAGTTTGTCCCTTTATCTTAGTTGTTTTTCCCTGTGATGTGAGAATAATGGATGCAGCAGCCTGAAGTCTCTCTTCAGCTCAGTTTTGAATTGGGTTCTTTATTAAAACTGATAGCAACACCAAGGAAGTATTGGCATCTCAGTATTTTCATATTTACAACTGCACTTAAAATAACTCCTCCTTGCTAATATTTGTGTCACAGAAGGATATTTTACTGGTTTGGTTAGGTTCAATTTTTCCTGCATACAGATGTTTCAATTACTTGTACAGTGAATTGGAGTAGAAAGTTTGTAACTACATCTTCCTTTCCTTAAACTAAAGTAAGAGGAAGGAAGGCAGGCAGATACTTTTTATAAAAGAGGGCACGAAAATGTTGTTCCTAAAATGTTAGGCATCATATATTTGTATTTCTGTAGATACTTGTCATAGAAGGGCTCAGCTGTTGTACATGTTGTATGTACAAGGCGTTTGTATGTTAATGCATTAAAGACTTGCAGGCTTTTTGTGTTGGGGGAGGTGGGAATAATTAAACTAAACTGAGACATGACTTTTTTAAATTTGGCTTTTCTCTTGAGTTACCTTGTAATGAGAAAAACCATTATAATATAGCAACTGAAAGCACTAGTTCCTCTCAAAGCATAATTTGAGGAGCATTGATATACTGCTGTCTTCCCCTTTGCAGAATTAAATTTCAGTAACAATTAAACCCAACTGCCAGGTAAAACAGGAAGGCTGTGCTCCTCTGAACTCTCTCAGGCCTATCTAGCAGAAAAGCACATATTGACCTTTGTCTTTAATATTAGAAAGCTTTTATACTCTATATAATGACACCCATCTGAGAGGTTTAGAATTTTATTTGCATTTTCATGAAAGCACAGTAGGAGTTATGCCAAGCCTTCCAGTGTGTCTTTTCCTTTGCTATGTCTTTTGAATTGAGCAGTATGGATTCTCCAGACATTATATGAATGGCTGTTTAAAAAATTGGCAATGGAGATGCAAATTCTTGTGTAAAAATGGGACTTAATGTCATGGATTTTTCTTTCTCTGTTTTTTTTTAAACAAGAATTTTCTTTATTTATAGGGAAAGAGGTAAAATGAAGGGTGGGAGAGAGGTAACAAACACCAAAGGGTGTTTAAGTCTTAGCACAGTTTTAAATTAAAGTGTGTCAACAAATGCAGCAGTAATGAAGAAGGTGGCAGTCAACATATACAAACCTTTCTTTACTCTGGCCGGGAAGAGATATGATATGAGAACTCAATATAAACTTAATATGAAGGAATATTTTTGAATACCATGATTTGATTGACTATCGTAAAGTGAAACACTTATAGGGTAAAACTCTGTGCCCTGGGTGGAAATGTAAGCAAGAATGGCGGGGGGGAGGCCACTGTAATGGCTAAGATGTAATTTTTGAGTTTTCCCTTTAGAGTAGCACTTAAACATGTCTTTACATGACCTGAAAAAGGAGTGTGTTTCTAACACCACCTTAGGTATGCTGTAACTCACGGCCTGGAAACTTAAAATGTAAGTGAAACTGGTGGGAAATCCATTTTGCCACCATCTAAAGTGGATGTGGCTTGACAGTTTATGCTTTCATCACTTCACACATTCAGGCTATATGTTTAAGTAAATATTCTTCATCTTAAATTTTTCTCTTCAAACCTACTTTAAAATCAGTCTCTTTTTTGTAATTTCTGTGTATTATAATTTGGCTTTCCTTTCTAGAATCTTCCTTGAATAGTAAGTTTGGCTAACAAATAGGCATTAAAATGGCTTAATGTTATATAAATCTTAATCAGATCCATTCATTTTGTCTTAAGAAAAAATCCCTTGGGTGTGTTTTAAGATAATCCTTTTTTTTTTTGAACAAACAGAAAACTATATTTTTTACAGAGAGCATGCTCTTTTTCTTATTTTTGTATCATTTTTCAAGTGTAATTTATACCTCCACTCTGATCATAACAGCAGTTTCAATAGGAAATCAGTTGACTTGTACTTATTACCTCCTCCCCCTCCCACCCTCCCCCTCCCACCCTCCCCCTCACTGGTTGACCCTTGTAAACAAGGTTGTCCTAGATTCTGGTTCCTGAAGGAGCTATAGGATCTATACTGATGGTGCCAGGACAAGTAACCATATCTAGGCTTCAGAGAAAAGATATCATTATCTTTTTCCCAGACTGAAATGCCTCATGTGTACAATATGCTCTTAAAATTTATTTTCTGATGTTTGAAATGAGTCCACACTTTTAACAGTGTGAACTTACAAGTTAGTGATTCTTAAAGCAGTAAACCTAGTGCAAACTGCAATGCAACATTGATTCACTCTAATGTATAGGAAACAGACTGGATTTCTCTTTTTTTTAGTAGAGTTGTAATATAATTGACAAACATCTGTGTACATATTTTGCAAATTTCACTTTACATTGTCTGGGTTCCTGCTGCATAACTGTGGTGTATGTGACTTCAAAGATGCCAGAAGGTACCCTTAGTGTGTTTACTCATGCTTTTCCTGCTGCTACACCCTCCCAGGTTTGGAGGGCAGGAGAGGACGGGCAGCGAGTAAATATGTACTTGACTTGTACAATTACACTGAAGTTCTCACCTTAAATTCCAATCTTCCTGTCTAGTTTTGCAGTACAGTCTGGTGTTCTACAGTAACAGGCTGGGTTGGAACACTTAATGTAAAGTGCTTCTAAATAGCAGAAAGTGATGTTCTTGTCATTCTGTCTGTCTGATTGCTGTTTATATTTGCAGTTCTGTTGATGTCTGTAGATTTCTGGATCATTCACGCGTAATTGGATTTAACTTCTAAAGAAGTTCACTGGTTAGTTTGAGTCCCTTTTAAAGACAGTAAAAAAAGGGAGATGAAAACTGACTGCTTTAATTATCAGCGACCACTTAAATTCAAAAGGCTGAACAAGCTGAAATATGAAATCATGCCTTTCTGTGCACTGTAGCTTTTGTGAGGCAAGATTGAATAAAACAAACTATTTATTAGTAGCAACATCACACAGGATGCCAGCAGCAAAACCCTACCCTTGTTCTGCAGACAAAGAGAAAAGGGATTTTACCCAACCATGAGGAGATGAAAGGATGTACCTTTTTTTTGGCTACATAAACCTGTTTAAAAACATTGTTAGTTTTTATTGAACTCTGTACATTTTGGCAGATGTTTAATTTCTACTAATCATTGAAATATAATGGATGTTAAAATTTTTATGTCTGAGGTTTGAGTCTATATTTTGAAATTGTAAATAATTCATTATCAGTGTAACTTTTGTTTGACAAAAGACTTATACTGTATGGATAATTGAAATAATGAAATTATTTGCCCTGTACATTTTTTAAGAAAATCTTGTTTGTTTAAAAAGTCTTGTATAAATTATAATTTTTATTTAAATAAACCTAAAAATGCTTTGTGCTAATGCTTCTTGCAAACTTTCATTATTTATCTTTCAAAACTACACCTGATTTCTTGCAATGAGGTGAGTTAGTGCTTTTTGGCAGATTCATAGCCACAGGTCCATCACTGGTAGGGGAAGCAGGTAGGTTTGGTTCCTCACTGCTTTTGAAGGAACAAGGAACAAGTGTTTTATTTTAAATAATCCTGTAACTGTATTGTAGAGTGTATGTATATTTTTGATTAGATCTTTTCTGTAAGTCTGTCACTTTGTAGTTATATGGTTAATTTAAATAAAAGGAGGGGACCAGCGAGTTCTAAGATGCTGCCGCTGCAGGAGGGCATGGATGACACGAGACTGTTCAGAGGAGTACAGACTGATATCTGCCAGAGCTCCACCACGAAACAGGTAACTACACACTGTGCTACAGGTGGGCACTGGAGGTAAGGATAAGCCCTTTTCCACTCCAGAGGTTTCAGGTGTGCTCAGTAGAAGCATTCCATAACCACAAGTGGCTGTTCTGCAGCATCCACAGTCCCTTCAGCTCTCCGCTCACACCAGCCCACACTGCACTGCTGAGCCCATGGCTGTGCTTCTGTGGAATCTGTCACCCTGATCCATGGCGTGTGCCAGGGATGCTCCCTGCCCAGCACTGGCTTTCACTGTGTTCTCAGGCCTTTGTCTGCAGTTAGGAAGGTAATACCAGGAGTGAGCTGCCTGGTCATCTAATCCAGACCTGTTTGTTTGTCTCTTCAGTACTCCTGTCTGTGTTTTGCTGGGCTGAAATAGATCAGCCTGGGATGGATCCTCCAGTTGTCAGTCTGTGCTACTCCATTTATATCAATATTTAGTTTTCTCATGGTGGCAGCAATGCCGCTGGTGATATAATGGTGCTTGTTGTGACAATACTTGACTTGTTCAGAGAATACTTAACTTCCCTCTTGTATTGCTTTAAAGCATTTTTCATTAAATATTTGTACAAGATGAGTTGCATCTGCAGCAGTACTCGCAAAGATTGGATTCAATCCTGCCTGCCTGAAGGCTCGTGAAAGGAGCATGTGGAGCCTGGAAGTCTGGTTTTGGCTGTAGACTCCATGGCACTTGCGGGGGGGGACACAGTCTACCTGAAAACAGTACTTGCTTTTTCAAGGTCACTTTAGCAGCCCATGAAAATTATAGAATTGAGTTGAATGAGCTGTTTACCTGCTCTCTCTGGACTCTAATGACTACAAGCCTCTAATGCCCGGCAAGCTCCTTTCTGGTGGTTTGCAGTGCCACCTACACACGCTGGCTTAATGCACATGAGCAAGGCATGGCCTTATGTAGTACCTGCATTAATGGTAAAGAACAATTAAAACGTTCAGCTTAGAGAAGCTGAGGAGTTTTTTTTGCTGTTACTTTCAAGTAACCTTTGAGTTAAGTCTGACTTTCTCTGCTGAATCCCTGGATTACCTAAATTCCTCTCTTTAGACTGTTTTAATATAAGCTAAATGTCTTATATATTAATTATTTGCTCATCTTAGACTTTTAAATGTTTTTTTATTTAAAAAGTACTAAAAATGTGAGAAGTTAATTTTCTGCCTTAGAGAAGCTGGGACATTGCAAAGGGATCACTCCCTTGCAGCAAGAATGTCCTCAGTGAGCTGTGGATGCTCTAGAAGTTAGATGGGCTTCATGCAGTGCTTGAAGGATGTAGTTGTTGTGAATGTGTCTTTGATATAATATTTAGCCTGAACTGATGTTGTCAGGTTGGATTTGGTTGGGAGGTAGAGAGAGAGGAGGGGACGATAAATGCCTTTTTCTGTGTTTAAATAGCTGGCATTTCTCTGTGCCTTGTGAGCTTCACAGTCTAATTGAGATAAGCATTAGGCAAAATTGCTGCTTTTGCATCCTCTACTGAAGTTCCATCTTTGCTGATTTCCATGAAAAATAGTTGCATGTGGATAACAATCTCCTTCAGTCTTCCTTTTTCACTATGCTTTCCTATAAAACACCAAATTTGTTTATTCCACAGCTTCTGCCTTATGTTTCACTCTCTACTAGTTCTCTATATATGGGGTTTTTTTCTTCTTTGCTTCTTCTCATGTACATATACAAACCTTCCTCGAAAACCACTTGGCCCATTTAACCTACTGCATCTCTATTCTTATGCCCTGCCCTTTATTTCGTCTCTGGATGGTCTCATGTGAATGGGTATACTAGCACATGCATGCCTAAACCAGAAATTTCTCTTCATCCTCACTTTGCTTAGTAATTTGTGGCTGGCTTTAACCTTATAGTCTAACTGAAAGTTCAAGCTGAATTATGTGCAAAGGGAAAGTTGCTCCTTTTTTTTTCATTCCCAAGTTGCCCAAATTTCTGCTTTGCTATCTCTGACTACTGAAGTTTTGAACTGAGAACTTTTCCATGGTTTCCTCTTACCTGTGTTTTTCTGCTTCAGCATTGTTTCAGCTTTCTTCCTCTGACAAAAATAACCTCTTAGACTTTCAGTCCTGATTATTTAGAAATACTGACTGACCATGTCCTGATGAATGTGTCACAAGTTCACTAAAGCTGCCTCCACCTGTTATATCTTCCATTTTGTATAAATTGGAGCTAAATTGCTACCTCTGCTGATTTGGATTACTCAGTGGCTTCCATTTTCTCTATTTAATTTGTCATGTCTCTGCTCCTAATGATCTGCATGACCAAGGGAGAAGATGCTTCTGTTGAGTGAACTCTTTAAAGCAGACTATTTCTTCTTGGCAAAGCCAGTTTTACTGGTGCAAGCCTTTGTAGAGCAAAATATGTATTTTCTGAGGAGTAAGTGTAGATGTGGCTGCCTGCTGCAAAATGGTGTTTGGGAAGCTGAGCTGGTATTTGCTCAGGCATCTCCATGCTAGTCTCTTTAGCACAGGGCTAGTTTTTTTAGGTCAGATAAATATTTGGGAAGGACTGCTCCTAGTATAAAGTCTGCAAACAAAGCAACTGTATTGAATGTTGGTTTTATTTTGTGAAAAATTGTGTCCTCTGACCGGAAATGTCGTTAACCAGCCACACAACAGGAATATGAGTCACAAGTTGTTTCTAAACCTAACAATCCTTAGAAATATCATGCAGTTCTATACATTTGCAGAAATGGAATCTGTAGGAGAAGTATTTGGAGCCAAAAGAAGCTCTTTGCAAAAAAACAGGTCAGAGAAAAAGATTAAATCTTCTAGATGTTATTTGGGAAAACTGAGGTTGGATCCTGGAGTGTGAGCTAACAGCAACCTCCATTAGACATTTCTTGTGGAGTGTGTATATATTTATATATGTGCGTATATATACATATATATATATATAATGGTAGCGTTTACTTTTCTTTACTCTCTTAATGCAGTGCTTTCCTGTGTTTCATATGGGTTTTTCTTGCAATACCCTGTGCTTTGAATGCTTGCAAGAAGTGTGTCAATGGTGTTGGTTAGTGGACATGCTCTAGGAAAGCTACACAGGATGTCGTCATTACTCACAGCACTCACCTGACAGGGGACATGCCTTAGAAAGCCATCTTGCTGCTCATAGGTGGAGCTTCCCATTGTTCTCATGATGTGTTGACCCCTATGACTTACTAAAATAAGCACCTCTGACTGCATAGCTCATAGAGTAGTGGCAGCTGTGTCCGCACTCAAATCCTACTGTAAGATGAATGGCACTGGGCACTGTCCAAGGAAAGCAAAGCACAGCGGAGGGGAGTTAAGCCCTGAACTTCATCTAGGTGGTGCAGGACTGAAATGGTGAAGGGAACACAGATGGGATGTGGGAGACAGGCAGCTTTGAGTCCAAAACTGGACTTGTGATAGCTGTGGGTGCTCCTTACACCATCTGTGGCTGAGCAGGGATTAGAAGGGCTTTTGGAAAAGGAGGGGAGGTGCTGTCTTCAAAGATGTGTAAATACATTGAGACTGTGCTTTTAAATATGCCAAAAGGTGTATAAAGAATGTCTGTATGAAGAATGTGGATTTATTCTATTGCCCTAATACAGCCATTTTCAAATATGACCACTTTGGTCATCATGCAAGGTCCCTGTGTGACAAATACCAGTTGTATTTGGTGACTTCTGGGGAAAATAAAAAAAGATCATATATGACCTCGGCAAACAGCTTGGACTTGCTACTCTACTAACGCATGCTTGAGATTTATTTCTTCTATTTGAGTAGTTTTATTGTTTTATATTCCTGACAAAGTGGATGGCTTAGTGAAGACTTACTGTGCATCTCCTAACTTGGAGATGACAGGACTGTTAGCACCTACTTCTACAGGTGTGCTGTCTCCAGGTCCAACTGGATGAACCTTGAAAAACTTGAACTCTGGCCTCTGCTCAAGCAAACATTTTATGGTGACTATGGTTTCATGCCAAACTAAGAGCTCCCTGCCTCCTGCCACCTACCTTATGCAGATGCTAGGGCTCACCACACCTTCCTAAAATGGCAGGAACCCAGCAGAGGACATGTGAGCAGTGAGAAGAGCAGTGCATGTCCCCCTTTGCAGAAAGCACAGGAAGCTGTTACAGGCTGTCTTATCTGCCTTTGGATCTGCAGCCCAGGTATCGTTTTGGTGGCCATAAGGGAGCTGACATATACAGTTGCCTCTGTGTTCCCCTTTTCAGTTTTGCAATGTCTATCACATTTCAGAGGTAACTTTTGAATATAACCTGGATAAACATTAAAAGCTGGTCCTGAGTATATAATGTTACAGAATAATCAAAAAAACCCTGAGCTAAAATGAATGTCCATGGGTGCATGTTAACTCTGCACAAAACCTGATGGTGCAAATATTTAAAGAGTTGGAATGCTGCTGTTAGAGGTATGTTTAATCTTCTAAATCCACTTCCTTCAAGCACTGACTTTAGCCCAGCTCCTCCTCTCAAAACTTCAACCAGAGCTGGCAAAAAAAAAAAAAGGGTGAGGGGGTGGAAACTGCTCATCAAATTTTTGGGGCCATTGCAATCAGAGCCGGGAAGGTTTGAGAGAAGGCGGGAAGCACAGCCAGGAGAGGTTGTGGGCTTTCTGTTTGAGCATGTTGTCTCTAGGGCTGTGTTGGATTGGACTTATCCCTCTTGGAAGCAGGAGTGAAGTGGGGATGGTTGTCTCAGCGGCCCTATGCAAAAGAAGCAGAAGACATGTTATCTGTGGTGTGGTATGTTCTTCTCTTAAAAATCATGAGTAAGTGTCTTGGATGATGTAAAATTTTAAAGAAAAGATTGTTTTTAAAGAAAATTTTAAAGAAAAGATGTGTTTTGATTTGGGTTTTTTTAACCCATGTTACCTCTTCAGTTTTACCTTCTTTCTGCATGCGTGCCTGTGGACATGTAGCTGTGTGCAATGACAAACAGGCCAGAAACTTCCAGATACATTTGCAGGAAGGTTGGCTCTCTTTTTCCAGGCCCTTAGCCCCTGTCCAGCCATCATGCTCCTGCAGCTCTCCCATTTCAGCTGCCCAAGCTGCTTCCAGCCACCTCGTACTCCCACAGGGGCCAAGGGCCACTGCATGGCTTGGTAGGTGGTGGCACTGCTCAGGTGGTATAAAATGCGAGTAGATACAGGATTGAGTTGTGAGCCCATGTGAAAAGGAAGGTGCTGGTGTCCTGAATCTTTGCAAAAGATCTTATCCTTGACTTGTAAGATGTGCCACAGGGTGTACCAACAGCAGAAGCTGCCAGGAGAAAGCTCAGGCTTCCCAACTCCCTGTCAACAAGCACCCAAGTGAGAATTTTTTGTGGGGAGACACAATTTCTAACATTTGATGTTTTTAAAATCTAGATAGGAGTAACTCACATTAGATGTGGGATATCCTGCTCCTGTTAGCCCCATATCCTTAGCCTGCAAAGAAAACAGTCTCACACTTAAACACCCAGATCTGTGTCCTTGTGCTGATGCCAGAGATCCCAGCATTTGCTGTATTTATCTCTGTCTTTATGATTTTTTTCCCTTGCTTTTTGAAAGCATCAGCTGTCTGAGTCATGGAGCCCACCAGCACCAGACCAGGGTGGGGAATGTTAGGTTGGCTTGTCTCTCAGTGTTGCTGGGGTTGAGGGGGTCCTGTGACAGCTCTGGGAACCTGACCTGTAAGCTCCACATGGAAACACATCACACTAGGTCCTTTATCAGCTATTTATGTTATTCTAGGGCTGAGATACTTTATAACACCGTATTATAATCCTCCTTGCTGCTAACAGTTTTGATGGAGAATATATTATCAAGATATAAGTGCCAGGTTTCAGTTACTTCTAAGTCTTTGTTCTTGTTTTTAGGAATTAGGGTACTGGGTTTCTTTATTACTGTCAAGAAAGCCCTGATGAGAGACACTTTTCCCCTGCTTTCAGGAGTGTCATTTTGG
This sequence comes from Chiroxiphia lanceolata, assembly GCF_009829145.1. NCBI lineage: Eukaryota > Metazoa > Chordata > Aves > Passeriformes > Pipridae > Chiroxiphia > Chiroxiphia lanceolata. The sequence continues at coordinate 15,939,691 of NC_045641.1, forward strand.
CAGTTGTGCCAGGTTGCTCAGGGACAGGTTAGCTGATGAAAGAAGACCTGAGCATGTGGCAGGAGTTGCCTCACATTGTGACAGGGGGACGCGGGGGTGACAAACTTACTCTGACTTCTGATTTCTGGCAAAGCTGGATCTCCAAGAGGTATTAAATCCCAAATATAGGCGCTCTAAAGCTCTTATGGTGGGTACTGAGCCCTGCAGTTGTCCAAATTGACAGATCTACTGAAACATTTTGGCCAGGAGGACCCTCACAGTGACCGTCAGCTTGATGCCCCCTCCAAGCCCAGTCTGTGCTGCTCTGCTGGCCTTGGCAGCTGCTCAGAAGTGCCTGCCCTGAGCTCCTGGCTCCCACACAGCTGCAGGGGCAGGTGGAACACAGCAGCTCCCATACTCTCCCAGCACAGAGAGCAATTGGAGCAAGCACTGTCCCACTTCAGCTCCCGGCTGGGTACAAGTCACCGCTCTGTTCTCTTGGCCAGGAGGGTCATCACCCCTCACCATAGAAATGCCTGGGCTTTGTGCCTCTGGCAGTGGATGTGTTGGCACTTATGGGTGGGCAGAGGCGGAAGAGGTCCTGCTCTCCTCTCCTGTGTCTACAGCCAGAAATATTTCAGACAAAGCCTGAACTTTTCTTTTAGCAAAACAGTGTTCTTGTTTAGGCTGTTATCCTCATTTCCACCCATTGTTCCACATTTTATGGTGTCCAATATGTTTTAATCACCAAGCTCTGTGTGGGAAGGACTGTACTGCTTGCCCTGTGCCTTGATGAGAGCAGCCATAGTGAGGAGAAAGGGACACCATTACAAAGGAGGGTCTTACCTGTCCCACATAATTTACCCTCTCTTATTAGGTTAACTTTCTGTCTGGTTTTATACTGTTTTGTGTAGTTCCTGAAGTGCAGGAACTACCTAGTCTCTCCTTTTGAAACCTAAATTTGTAGATCAGAACCACCTCTGGCAGAGTCAGGGGACCAGTGCTGTGCTGGGCCAGACAGGGCTCAGGGACTCTTGGTCTCCATTTCCTCTTGCTTTTGATGTGCCTGAGGTGACCCAGAAGCCCTTTCCATTTGTTAATTCTTTTGCTGAAATACATTCTTTTGCTGAATGAGACTTCTAACCAACTTATAGGGAAACCCTTGCAGGGGATGAAGTTGAAGTGTGTCTTTCAGATGTTGTTTCTGATGCTCTCTCTAGGAAAAGCAACACTGTTTATATGGTTTTAGTAAGCAGCAGGCACTATTGGCTGCTGCAGTGGGTAACATGCAGGAGCCTGTTGAACTGTGAGGGGGATGTGCTCTGTGCAAAGGATGGGTAAGAGCTGCTGATCCCCATGGGGTATAAGGATTGCTGTGCTCTGCTGAAGCTGGTGGTCTCCATCCCCCAGAGCATTGCTCAGCTGGGCACCTCTCAGATCTATGGGGTGGATTTTTTAAACAATGTGTTTTCCTCTGAGCTCTCTCCTGGTGGGTCCTTCTGCATTCAGCTCACGGTTGAAGACAAGCTGCATCCTACCGGAGCTTGGAGCATGGCTAGGGGAAGTCTTCAACTGGTTCCATCTGCTAGTATTTAATGATGAAGGGACTTGGAGTAAGTGTACTGCTTTGGGTCTCATCAGCAGTTTCTACATGCTCATCAACAGTGAGGTGAAAATAGCATCTGGCTACAGACCAGTGTGCAGGTCTTGGAAAAGGTCCCCAAACCTAGTGATGGCATCGAGATGCAAGTTTTTGGCATGAACCTAAGCCTTTTATAAAAAGAAAATTGTATTTGCACAATCCTAGAAGAGAAGAAATGTGGTTAATCCAAGTGCTCTGTAATACTGAAATGATTTTGTAGAAAGTGAAGGTTAAAGGCCAAAGTAATGTACTTTTTCTCATACCTCCTGATGCAGCAGCCTGGCAGCCGTGGGCACGGTGGGGAGGGGTGGAGAGGCCTTTGCTCCAGCAGGATGTGTATAGCTTCCTCAGGCTCCAACAAGGTAAAACAGACAGGAAATATCTGGGAAAAGGTCTTTGCCTTCAAGAGTGCAATGTGTGTTGTCTTTAATAGGTAATTTGATCAGCCCAGGGTGGGTCAGCATGACTGGGGGTAACTGGTTACTGCTTCCCCAGCCATCCTCCACCCACAGCTCGCTCCAGGGCTCCAAGCCCCATAGGGTACTCCTGCCTGGTGCTTTGGCTGTCAGGGCAAAAAAATAAATAAATTACATCTCTTCTCTAATATAATTAGCTGTGGCTGCCAGTGTCTAAGGAACAACTAAAATAACCATGTTAGACTGTGCTGTATACCGTGACAAGTAATTTTAAGGGTCTGTGAGTGTTTAACAATGGAAGGTGGAGGCAGAAGCAGGAAAAATTATTATAAAAAAAATACCTGAAGCCTGAGGTACAGCATGACACTGTGGTCTTCTTGCAGACCTCAGTTATTTGCTTTCCCAGGTACAACATTGTCTTCTTTGGTACTGGAATGCATTTTTTACCCCAATGCATACTTAAATGCTTCCTGATGAACTAATTCTTACTTGCTTCTCTATTCATGCCCCTTTAATTTTGCATCAATAAATAAGAAGTGTAGATTTGGGGATATTCAGTGCTTTTATGATAATGTTCATATTTTCTTCCTGGTTATTTCAGGTCTCTTAACTGGTTCAAAGTCAGAAAAGAAAAAAGGTTTCATTGAAAAGATGTAAAAAACCCACACTCCCTTTTAAGACACCAAATTCTCTTGATAGTACTCCTCCTGACTGCTGCTTTGTTGCTATGGTGATTGTTAGTCCATTTAAGCCACTTTAAAATGGTAATGTGAACAAGAAAACCAGATTCATAACAATGTCATTAGTATAGCTATTTTGGTGTGTTCCATGAGATTAGGAAATGACCAAAGTCTGGGGAATAGTAGCCTGATTTATTTTCAATTTTTATGGACTGCTACTGATTTAATGGCAAACAGATCTGATGCAAGCTGCTATCAAATGCATCAGCTCAAAGCTCTGTGATGATAAAGCTACTGGGCTTTTGTGATCTCCTGTGGTAGAATAAGCCAGCCTGAACTAATTAAAATACCTTCAGGGACACCCTCCATCACTGGTGCAACATGAGACTTGTGCTCTGTGAGGAATCTGGTACTTTTGTGGTGGTACCAGGGAAGGGAAACCTCTGAAGATGTTAACCTGGATCTCAAACTTTTTGGGTCCTCAAGTCCTCACAGCCATAAAGCTGGGTGTTGAGATTCCATGAGCCACCACCCTCAGCACTTCAACTACAGAACTGGAGAGGTGATGCTGTGCCTGCGGGCCAGTAGCTTTGGATTAGGAAGTTATCTGGTGGCTCTGAAGAGGGCTGAAGGAGACCTCAATTGCCATGCTGAAGGGGAACAGACGGGAAGAAAACCCCAGCACCCACAATAGGGCACCTCTCTGCCTGTCAGGACACATGCTTTAGCTAGAGGACTTTAAATGGATGAAAGGCATCACTAATGCTGGCATGCAAAGTGCCAGGTGAGCTCCACAGGGCCGGTGGCTATGGAGGAGGGCAAGGAGGATGGCCCACTGGGCAGGTAGCTAGGGCAGAAGCAGGAAAGGAGCCTTCAAACAGCACCAGTGGGGAAAGTTGGAGCTGTCCAGGCACATTTACATTTCTTTTAGTCTTTTGGAGACTGTTTCAAAGTATGATTACGTATTTAACCCTTTGGTGAATAAAATAAATTTTTTTCTTATCTGTAAGTATCATTGTGCAGGGAAGTTTTGGTTATAGATGCCAGCAGGAGTTGTGATGCCCTCCAGCATTTGGAAGGATATTCCCACTCTGCTGACAGGCCTTGTATGAGGACAAAGGGTAACGGATGCCATACCAGAGAGACACAGTTGGCACAGGAAGGTGACCTCAGCCCTTGGGCAGTGGCAAGGTCAGATCCAGGGATGGGGGCACCCTGCAGTGCCATTTCCCTGCAAACTGGGTCCATTAAAAACCCATCCTCAATAAGGTCATACAACAATGATATGGCTCCAAAATATCTTGTTTAATGAAATATGTATGAAATAAAAGATATTTTAGTAACCAAAAATCTTAAAAGTATTGACCAACTGGAGGGAGGGAGAAGGGGAAAAATTAAGGTAAAAAAGTAAAATAGTGGCAGACTGTGCTGCTGGTGCCACCGATGTTACTCTGACTTGAGGAGTATGAGGTGAGAGGAGTCCAAAATACCAGATATGACAGATAGGAATTAGTAAAGTGACTATGAGTATTTTTATGAGGCTCCTGGAAAATTAAAAGCTCCTCTAATTTCCCTGTTAAGAAAAAAATAATAGAGTTAAAATACAAAAATATCACCTGCTGTTCAAGGCCAAATTCTTTTTCACTTCTGAAAATATGGATCTTTTTATATCCTAAGTCACCTAACAGGTGAGGAAACTAGTTTCAGAGGCAAGAGGCTGCTGCTTACAGCAGTCTTTGCAGGGCAGGAGGCAAAACTGAAAATAATCTCATCCTAGTACCTGGCTTTAGGGTCTGTCTGCCACTGATTCCAACTATAATAAATGGTAAAAAATAAAATAAAAGAGGTAGATATTGATTTTATGATATTTTTGCCTGACCTTCTTCCCTTTACCTAGGGGTAAATGTGTTAGTTGTTCATGTACATGCAGTGCTGACAGCCTAGTTGGCAGCATGTGATGTGTAGTGAGAAGCCTCTCTCCAGAAAACTGGCTTTGAAAAGCTGGGAGTGGGCAGCATGTTCCTGAAAAACCCTCCTGGTGTAATCATGGCCCAGCACTGCCTCATTAATCTGAGACTTGCTCCTGGGTCCACCTTCTGTAGGAAAGATGCTTGAAGTGAATCAAAAATGTTATTAAATCCAAAATTGAGACTGCCACCCTTTCCTTATGATGTCTTAGAATATACATATGTGTGATATACTTTGCCATATATTAAATGAACGGATCTTGTCAAAAAAACTACAGTGGATTTTAGGTTTGCTTTCCACAACCCTAAGAGCATGAGTGTCCCCAAGTGTCTCAGAAGTTCATGTCTTTGCAAGCCTCGCAGACTGGTTTGAAGAAGGGAAGTCAAGATACACTAAAAATGCTGAACCTAATAAATCCTTATAATTTAATACCAATATCTGCCTACACCAGCAGAGTGCTGACGATCCTTATGAACTAGAGTGCTGTCTTCTGCACTGGCAGCCTAGAGACACAAACTGGTGTTTTGGCTCCCACTTGTCAGTGTCATGGAGATGCCCATTGCTATGGCTCGTGCAGCACAGAGAATCTGGAGCTGCCATTTGGAAATCACCATAACCAGGGACACGGTGGTAGGCTTGTGGGGAGGAGGTGTATTTGGATGAGAAGTTTACTTTCTAGACAACAAGATATACTAAAATCATCCCACCTGTTCCACTCTGAAATTGTTGCTGCTTTCACTGGCAAAGATAAAATGACCAAGTAATTCCTCTTGGAAAAGTGGATGAAATGCAGGATCTTTTATGTGTTTTGCTACATGATGCAAGGACTTTATTTTAATTCAAAGACTGTGCAACGTGATATTTTCCTTTATCTCCTCCATCCATATGTGGCCTCTGTGTGAACAGAAATGTAAGAAAAACAACATCAAAATTAAAAAGAAAACCATAATATTTTTGGCCTGCAGAAATTTCATCAAACACTTCGTCACAGGAGGGACTGAGTGAAGGCAGACTCAGATTGTCGTTCTTGTTGCAGGCAAATGTGAAAGGTGAAAGGAAAGGTGAAAAATGAACCTGTTGGGTCACTATCCATAATAACACATCTAATTCTGTTGTTGTTCCGTCTCCAGGTTGATCTGGGGAATTTGTTGAACTGTGAATTTCTGTACACATATAAGGTTCATGCTTCAATGCACAGTGCTGATTGCTCATCAGAGGCCTGTGAGCAAAGGCAGCTACTGCAGAAATTCAGTTTTCCTTCTGTAATGAGCTTGTCCAAAAGAAAGAAGAAAAAGGATTAAAGTCGTTTATAAACTGTGTGCATTTTATTTTCCATTATGATGTTTCTTTGCAAACACCTTAGGTGTCCCCCATATGATTTCAGTACAAATGAACTATATATACATTTTTCTTAATTTAAACATAACACCAGACAAATTCTCTGTCATAGACATAGAATAGTGAGGAGAACAAACTGAATGGTTATTTATTGCCTGTGATGTTTCAGTGAGGAAAGCTTTCCTGTTACCAAATTAACCAGCTTCCCTTTCTGTTTATTTGACTAACAGATGAACAAGCCAGCAAGGCTGAAAGAATTTGCTATTGCATCTTCTCTCTAGTAATGAATCAGTGTGGAATGAACTTCATGGCAAGCCAGAATGTAGCAGCAAGGAGCTCTGTGCTTGCAGGGGGTCTCTAGCTGCAGCACTACTATTAATGTGAACTGTGGCTCTCTGTCTAGGATGGAGATTCAGCAGAGCACAAATGGAGTTTTAAACAAATGGGCTATTTAGAAACCATTCACACAAGTGGGATGAATGCTGGAATGTGTTTTAGAGCAGCAGCAAGGGTGAGAGTTTTGCAAGAACTCTTTTCTGTTCATCTGCTATCCTGTTCAAGGCTATTAATTACTTTTTCTTATTGGAATGTGTATTGAGGACAGCTGAATCCTATTCAGCTCTGCAGTGATGGCTTTCATTTCACTTGTGAGCCAGCTGTTGAGCAAGCAAGGGCCTTTCTTAGAAGGTTCACAATAAATGTTCCTTTAAAAAAAATTAAACTTTGCAGGTTTTAGTGTAATTTCTTTAAAATCCTGCCTGTGTGACCTCTGCTGAGTGTTACTGTATTTCCCACAAGGTGTCCAGCTGCCTCACTGCACAGCAGCTCCCAGACTGCTCAGCAGGTGCTGGGGAACTGCCTCAGATCCCTTTGCCATTTGACCAACAGTGGCAATAAATTTTGTTTCCACTATCTCAAAAGCACTTCTATTTCTGTTTTTCATGAGCTCTTAGTTGCAACCTGGTGGTAAAAACATACAGCTCTATAAAATGCATCTTGTTAAGGTAACTTTTTCTATCCTGTGCATCACATAAGTGCTTGTCTAAGTTTTAGTGTACCAAAGCCTGGCTGCTCTTCAGAATTGCTTTTCTCTTTACACTGCAAAGTCAAATAGCTTTGAGTTTTGGGTTTGGGTTTGTTGGTTTTTTGTTTGGTTGGTTTTTTTTTTTTTTTATTGCTGATAGAATCCATTAAAAAGTCGATGTTTGCCAGTTTTTACCACAGGTATAGTTGTCTTTTAATTAAGCCTCTAAGCTACTGCAGATTGTTTATTTTCTACAGCCAAGTAGAAATTAGGTTTTTCATCCTGGGGGAAAAATGAGTTCTTCAACATTTGTTGTTTAGTCCTGATGCAAGCTGGAATATTCACATGAATGCACATAAAAATCTGAACAAATTGTTCAAAACCACTATCTAATTTGGAAGCATCTAGGTGTTTTTGCTTCAAGCTGCAATCTATAGCACATACCTGTTCCCAAAGCTGTAGTCCATGGGGCTATGAGTTTAAGTTCCCTTTGCTCCCATTTCCCCCTTAGTCTTCAGGCTTTGCTAACTCCTAGACAAAAATCTCAGAGAAGGAATGCCAATTCGACAGCAACCTACTTTGCTTTCTCTCAACCCAGCCTCTTGCGGGTTCTTGTCAAGCCTCCTGGGAACACACGAAGGTCTGAGGGCCCAAGGATCCTCTCTTTGGTGGAATTACATCTCCCATCACACAGCAATGCTGAATCAAACCATTCTTTTGATGGAAAGCCCCTGATGGATTATAAACCTGTTTGGTAATGGCACCAAATTCCCATCTTAAAAAGGAGACTCATACAACCCACTACATTTCTATGTAGTGAAAATACCTGTGCTGTGTTACTTCCAGAAGCTGCGTTGACTCCTAGATTACTCTCTCATTAGACAGGACCCAATTGATATCTTTAGGTTTGGTGGGATTTATGCCAAATCAGGCACTGAGAAATGACGAAAGAGATTTCTGGGTACAATCACAGAGGAAGCATGCAAATGGCTAAATTCAAAGCAAGTTTTCTTTCCCTTTCCTTCACTTGTTTTAATGCCCAGGTCTGCCAAGGCTGTGCAGCATCCATCACATGTTTACCTGCCAATGCTCATTTCAGATCCAGAAACAAAATTAAAAATGCAGGGAGAGGGATTGACATGATTCACAGAGTTTCTAAAAGCATAAGGAAAGCTTGAACCAAAGAGAGTTTAAAATCTGGGTAACATGATAAATTGCTCCTGAAGAAACTTGGTGTGAAGGGACGTCGAAGGAATAGCCTCATAGCCTCTAAGTATTTTCATGTCAGCAGATCTATAATGTCAAGAGTTCTTCAGAAATGTTAAGAGAAGAAACTAAGCATGAAAACAGGTTGGTTGCATACAAACCTCAGAATATGTATGACAGACTAAGCCATGGTGAAGTAGGGAGCTGAGACACCGATAGTGCAGACATCTAGGAATCAGTTAAATAAAACTTCGAAGAAATGTCTTATGATATGATATTGTAAAGTTAACGCTGACCAAAAAGGCAAAGAAGTCTCTCTTCTTCCAATTTTACAGACACCTGTGGGAAAAAACCAACCCATTCTTTTGACATGTCAAAAGCAAACCTATTTTTTTGTGGTTCACTGTGATTTCAACATTCAGTGTGTTATAGATTCTTTTCAGTATTTTTAAATAAGCTTAAAAATGGTCAGTTTTCCGTTTAGAGCTGTGGGTAGAGCAGTATCAAAGCTTACTTGGATCTCAGTACTTCCATTTGGGACAAACTGTGATTTTGGTGTTTGGCCTTCAATGAAGATGGAAGTCTTTGGGATAGGTTTATTTTTGTTATTAGAATAGAACTGCATTTCCATGCCATCACTGTTTGAGGCATTTGAAAGGTGTAAAATCATCTGGATTTGGAATAAATTATAAAACAAAGTGAATTAGATTAAATGTTTTTGAATTGCAACTACATAAGAAATGCAAAATTAGAAACTATGATAAAGGGGAAAATATTTTTTTTAGACGTTCAATTGAAATTCTCTAAGTCATAGAGATAAACTGAGGCAAAAATTTTTAGTTAACCTTATTTTAAAATAAAATATAACACTGCAGCACAAAATCTAATACTGAAACATTGCATTCAGCAGTTCCTTGTAGCCTCCTGCTTCTGGGGGACAGCAACTAAGCAAAGGGCAGTACAACACTGCTGCTCAGGTGCTTGCAGTGATGTAAGTGTTCACATCACAGAATCACAGAACCCCAGAATAGCTTGGTTTAGAAGGGACCTTTAAAGGCCATCTAGTTCAACCCTCCTGCAACAACACCTGCAAATAGATCAGGTTGCTCAGAGCCCCATCCAACCTGTCCTAGAATATTTCCAGAGATGCAGCATCTACCACACCTCTGGGAAACCTGTTCCAGTGCTTCACCATTCTCACCATAAAAAATTTCTTCTCTTTTAGTACAAAACCATCCTTGTCCCATTGTGCAACTGAGCACTGTCAAGGCTTTTTTCTTCTACTCAGGAAGAAAGGGAAAGCTGGGGGTGGTGTATATGTAGGGTGGATTTATGGTAAGAGGAGATGAAGGCTTTGGTATTCAGGGAATGCTATGCCTGCTTGGGCGTGTGTGCTAGGGATGGAGTGACCACTGGGGTGCTGTGCTGGGCAAGGACAAGATGGTCAGGATAACTGGATAAGGATAGCTGAGATGTTTCACATATGCCACCTCTACAGTTAAACACGGTTGTAGAAGAAAAAATCCCCGATGTTTTCAGTCTAAGGCCAAACTTGGCTGGGATATATGGAGTAGCTCAACTGCATGTGCTAGAAGTTTTACGTGTGGAATTAATGGTTATATCAGAAAGTGTTTTCTGGGCCAGGTTTTCCCTTTTTTGGGCTCTCAGTTTCCCAGTTCACTTCTATCTCAAGTGGGCATACATTAACTTCTAGTATCCATATAGCTTTCCTTTTGACCTGTACTAGCCAGGTCTGTGGTCTGGAATACAGATACCAGGGCACTGAATGTGTTAAAAGAGGTAGTTTATGTGTTCATTTAACACATGCTTAATCTAAATCTGAGTATTGATCACAGTAGGGTTATTCCGATATTTAAACAGCTACTTTAACATTTTAATATATTGGAAATAAAATTACGTGATATTCTTAAACGCTCTTATGAGTTGCTGTGTTATTAGAGGTTCATTATCTCAACAGAAAGAGAAAAGCTTATGACCATAATTAAACTGTTCATGACTTTATTGTTGGTGTACAATATTTTCCTGTGTCTACATAACCTTTTGTTTCAGGACAAAACTATATATTGTACCACATAACCACAAATTGCTGAAGCTGGAAGCACCTCAGAAGACTGTCTAGTCCATCCCTTTCTCCAAGCAGGGTTAGTCGCAGGGTCAGGACCATGTCCAGTTAGCCAAGGGTGAAGACCCTACAACCTCTCTGGGCAGTCTTTCCAGTGTTTGATCTCCTACACAATAAAAATAGTGGTTAATGCTACAAGTTCTGTCTTCCTTAAATAACCATACAAAGCAAAATAGAAATCACAATGAATACACAAACACATATTTCTCCTTAACTACATTTTTACCACAATGTATTATATCATTGTGACAAGGGAAATACCACTTGCTTGTACAAATAAAATATCTGGGTACATTTAGGTAGCTCATACCCAACCGAAACAAGGAATGTGTACAGAGCTTCTGAAACACGATCTGAATGACTTGGCCAGGATCAGGGTTGAGCCTGACTCCCCAGCTCACTGCCCTAAACTTCTCATTTTACTTGGTCCATCTTCTCTCCATCTCCTCATGAGATCTGAAGTAATACTTTTGGTCTTTCCGAAGCCCTAGACAGTTTATTCCTTGCAATATTAAGACATTTTGTCTTATTAAAATGATCACGATATTGAAATACAATTGGTTTTTTTGTTACATGGACTGTTCATTATGAACCTCACTCGACATTTTATGAAAATATGAAAAACTTGGACATTGTAGAATTAAAATCTTTACTATTTTAACTTTATTACACATTGCATAAGCATAAGCAGGTCTTATGAAGTGTGGGCTTTGTCCAAAAAATCAAAATAAAAAAAAATTTAAAAATCATTCCAGTAAGATGGATGCTTTTCAGGGATGGAGCTTTATCTTTCAGGCAAGCAGAACCAGCACACAGTCTGAACACTTGCAGGCTACAAAACGCAAAAACAAATTGTGTGCAGTGAACTAAAAAAAAAAAACACAAAAAACACACAACCCCACCCCCCCAAAAATATTAACATCTTAAAACCAGAGCAAATTATTACTTAAATTTCTTATCATGAAACACCTTCTCTTTGATATCCATGAGACAGCAGCTCAAATCATCCCTTTCCAATGCTGGACAGAGCCCTGCCCACAGGGTTTGACAAACAGAGTCCCATCAGGTTGAAGCGTCAGCACGGTCAGGTGCCACAACATTTCAAAACACTGCTGCAGCAGAGTGATGTGCTGACTTATTACTGTAACATACCTGTAGCACTTCTCCAAATGAGACCAGCAAGTTCGTTAAGAGACAAATATTCTTGCTTTGTGTTAGCTTTTAATAGTGGATGGTGGAGTAATATCTCAGAGAAGCACTGGATGGCAGTAAATGCCCAGCAAAACCCAGTCAGACAAAGGCAATTAAATAAAGCAAGGCAGAGAGAAGCTGAAGACTTCAACTGCTTCAATGATCAGTTCCTTACAAATGGCTATTATATAATATAATAAGTAACTGTAGTTTTACTTATTCATTAGAGAGTTTTGTGCATGACTATAATCCATCTGCTTTAAATGGCTTGAGAGTGAAATTGGCTGTCTCAGACTTTATGGGAGTTGCTGAATATCAGGAAGGAGTAAAAAGCTTTTTGTTTTCAGGAATATTGCAAAGTGGATGAACAAAAGATTTCTCTTTGAAAATTTAAATAACTGAATATATTTTCTTAGTTGCCGAGGTTTTGCAGATTGATCGTTTTTTGTGTATATAAGCAAATGAGCACAGAGCAGAATTTCTGTTGAACTTGATATTGCTTTTTCTTTGAGATGCATTTTGACTGATAAAACTAACAGCATTGCCAAACTCGACACTGTAAGGCATTTCATTTGCTAATGGATGAAATTCTGCTGAAAAAAATAACCATTTCTTTACACAAAGCAATACAAGCCTATCAAAAGGCTCAGAAATCAGCTTATAGACAGACCTCAGAAAGTAATTATATGCAAGAAACCAGTCTCCCAGTGGAGTGTACCTACTGGGATTTCACAAGGTGCCTGCTCATGGTCCTGCTCTTATCAACACTCTCTGCAGCCAAGGTGCAAATACACTCCAGTGGACCTGACTGCAAAAAGTTTGTGTGGGGGAGGGAGATAAAGGGCAGCCCTTCAGAGCTATCTAGTAGCACAGCAGCTTGGGCTCCCTTGAGTAATGTGCCTTTTAATGGTGAGCCGAATTGCTGGAGATGGAACTGCATAGCTGGAATATTTTTATGCAGGTACCAGTGACAAGACTCAGGACTGTATTTCAGCAAGCAATGACCAAGAAATGGTTTCACGGTGGATAGCTGGCTGCTGATGGGATCCCAGACTAGTCAAGTGGCTAAAGTGCTAAAGTAATCCATGGCTGCATGGGAAGAAAATACTGATGAGAGGCAGGAAGGGAAATTATCACTCTGTGAGGCATTAGCAAGAGCTTTACTGGAACAAACTGACCCCTTCTTGGATCCCTAATTTAAAGAGTATGCTGATAAATTGGAAGGGATACAGAGAAGTACTGCAAGGATGATTTGAAGTCTAGAAAAGCTTAGAATATGCCAAGAGCTCAGTATAATTTATCCAGACGATTCTTAAGTGCCTTGGTCATGGCCTGTAAGCCCCTACCCAGGGAAGAGGTTTCTGAAGATTCTGAGTCTCTCACACAGCAGAAAAAGGCTGGAGCCAGGGTCAGAGCAAGGCTGAATATCTAGGCTGGAGGAAAACGACTTTTTCACAGTCTTTGTACATTATCCATCAGGACCCTGGGCTCAGCCATGCAGGGACAGTTGTGATGAAAAAAAATGAGCATTCTGTGGATGAGTTTCTCCTTTGGTACAGCAGTGGGTATCTAGATGAGCAGCTTAAGTCAACAGTTGTTTTAGATTTATTCAAGCATAAATAAGAGCAGATTTTTGTCTGCCCTTCACCAGACAAACTGTAACGTTCCTAATTTCTCACAGCAATATTAAAACAGAGAACTATGTTGCCATGAAATAAATTGTATAGCGCTCAGAAGAAACATACTGTAGACAACAAGGTCCTTAGGATAAACAGATATTTTTGTTGCAAATACCACGGAGCTCTTTTTATATAAAGAAGACCAGAGGTATGTCAGATAAAAGCCTTGATACATAGCTAGATAACAGACCATATTCAATGAGTTTTCTAAACATCTTGTTCTGTCTGTCAGATCTAATGATGACTGGTGACTAGACACTTCAGCAAAATGCTGCTTTGCTATTTATTTCTCATTTATTCTCCTGAGAAATCTCAAAACATTTCCAATTTGATTTAAAGAAGTTTCCCAAAGTCAATTGAACATGCTACAGAAAGCAGTTCACTTTCATGGTCAATATGCAGTCTATAAAGAACAATAAGGAGAAGGTAATTTCATTTTGATGATGCTAACCTTGTATGTTTATACTCTGCTTGGATTTTAATACTCCTGCCACTTGCTCTGAAACTTGTGTTATGCTGAATCCTTTTGTCACATCCAAATCCTCACTGAGATAGAGTATCTCTCAGTGGTGCACATAAACTTTGCTCACATGAAGGCCAAGCTAGTCAACGAGCTGGGAGGCATGAAATGGGAGAGCCCACAGCCATGAATGGTGGCAGGGAGCTCAGTGGTGGAACTTGTGCTTTCAGCCCATCCTGTCCCACAGTCACAAAGGTGGCTGTCTTTTTTAAGCATTTCTTTTGCTGTGTCTAAGAATGTCATCAGGGAACCTAACTATTTTTGCCAAAAAGAATGGGATGGCAAATCACTGTCTACTTCAAGCATCAAAGTCCTTCAAGGCCCTGGTAGCACTGACCTCCTAGACCTCCTTCAAGTTTGTACCCATCCTATGGACGGGAAACATATAAGTCTGATAACCAGTGTACAGAAGAGATGCCTGTAAACCCCAGTTTTTATTACAGTTGCTTGTGGAAAGGAAAAGCTGCCATTCAAGAAGGCAGCAAAAGGCCTATGTTTTAGCCTGGTAAAACATAGTTAGAAAAGGGATATCCTCATGGCAAATACAATGTTCAGGGAATGGTCCTCAGGAATATTTGATCTGAAGGGCAATTTAGGTGTGGAATATAAACTGGTCTAAACATAGGCTGGAAACTGCCAGAAGGATCCCAGCCTATTAGAATAATAAGAATAAAAATTATAAGAATAGTGTCCTAGTATCTTAGCAGAGGAAATGTATTTATCTTAATAACTTTAAGGTGGACCTAGATCAGTTTATGAAGGTCATACTACATGCCTGCTGAGATGGTAAAGGCTGACTCCATGAGCAGGGAGTTCCCTGTAGCCTTGTGCCTCTTGCTGGCACAAACTGTTTGTCCGGCTTGATCCCTGCTCTTCCAAAAATCTCCTGTCAAATAACAGCCTGGTGCTTTTCTGTTCTCTCCCTCCCACACACTGTGTTTATTTACAACAATGATAAGAAATTTTCAGTCTGTGGTTTCCAGACATTGTGGGTAGATTGAAAAAAAACCAACCCAGTAAGCAAGCAATAGGTTTTACAGTGAATTTCAGGCCTGCAGTACTTTTTTGATAGTTTGTTGTCATGACCAACTGTTTTTTCTAACATCACTAAGTGTTAAAATTCCATGATTTAATTCTGGGAAATTTGTATGTGTGGACAAGCCAGCTCTGTGTTTTAATGATTCTTATGTATATGGAATTTTAATTAATATTGCTTTCAATGGACCATTTGTCTAATCAAAACTATGTAAAATGCTTCTTTTTCTCTGCTGTCTGAAGAACACTGAAAGACAAGCATTTCCTGCTACCATGGAATTGATGATGTGACGTCTTACACCTGCAACCAGACAGGGGAAACAGGGACAAACCTGTGCAGCTGGGCATCCTAGAGAGCAGAAGGCAGTGGCTTGGGAAAGCTGATGTCACCTGAGTGTCAGGAAAGGCTGGTAGTGCTTCAGATGTGCCTCTCTGAGAGGACCAAAGGATGCTGAGCCCCAAAGATTGCTGGGCTAGACTTTCTTTACTTATCATATACAGAAATGCAGCACATGGGGTTATGCTGCTAATTCTCCCTTCCCCTCCCTTCAACTCTAGTCCTAAATAAAAGAAAGTAATTTCATGACGACATTCATAGGGCATTCAGCTCTTTGCGAATAAATGAAAGACTTTGCAGTCTTCCCTACTTTTGGTTCTCCTGACAGTGCCAGTTCCTTGGTGGACTCCTGGTCTTGGGGACCCTGTCCTGGGTAACAGGTGGAGCTGTGGGGCTGGAGTGCACTGGCAGCAGAGGATCCTTTCCCCAGCCAGACCTCCAGGGAAGCAGAGAGCCTGCTTTTCCTGGGCAGGGAACAGAGACTCCTCCCTGCCTCCCGCCATGCTAAATTTCCTGTGACAGGTTTTACAAACACATCAGCTCCCTGCTGAATCAGAAACCCTCAGTGACTTCTTGCAGGGACTACTCTGTCTTATTTCTCTAGAGATGACCACCTTCTCTGCCTCCACTTCTCTCTCCCAAGCATCACACCCACGTGCTTTCCTGGTAACTGCTCTGCACCCATTTAGGTGAGGGCTTTTGCAAGGCTGCTTGCACCTCCACAGTGGTACACCAAGATTTTTTTCTGTAGGTGTACAATACACCTTGTTTTAAATATTTCTGAGGTTGCCCACTCAAAAAAATCTTAAAAGACCTTGTGTGAGGAGAGAGCTCCTTCAGCTAGAAGTAACTGAAACCGCCTGCCAATCCACCTTCCTCGGTCTTTCTACTTCCTCCTGGTTTCAAGTACAGTTTAGGTGTCGAGTTGCAGACAGGAGATGTAAGAGGAGAAAGTGTTGGCCTCAAATACTTATTTGGCTTGAATAACATGTTTTCCTCGCATTTTCTGGCAGTTAATGGAAGACTGACACATACATATTTTAATAAAAATACATATTTTTTTTGTTAACCACTCATGTTATATTCTTCTGCAAATCCAAAATCTGATGGTTTTATCCTTTAGGATGCTGAGCCTCTACTCTCACTCCCTGGGGGTGCTGAAGCTTCCTAATAGCTTGCGGGTGGTGCACTTTCTGCCACATTGGCATGAAAAATTTATCATTTATCATGAAAAAATTGGGGCTGAGTGATCAGACAGACAAGTACCTTGCTATCTCTGAATAGAGTTTGAGATACAGCAGGCTGTTCACTGTTGTGATGCTTATTGGGTTTGGAACTGAAGGAGTTAAGAGTGGGAGCCCTCCATGGGCATGGCAGAGGGCTGGAAAACACACTTTTTAGCATAACAGTGCCTTGCCTCCTGAGCCACAATTGGAGATCAGTCATATTTCTGCTTTAAATTCACATCCTTGCCTCAACAATATGCAATGTCTCCATCTCCATGGAAATGCTGGTGTTGTTCAGCGTTCACAGTGCAGGAGGACAAAACGCAGAAGATGCATTTTTGCCCTGTAAAGAACATATTCTTCTGCAGCTGCCAGGGGCTCCCCGCTGCTCTTTGCTCATTCAGTACAACAGCTCACCTTAAAATGTTTTTGAGCATCAGCTCTCCAGCCTTTTGCTGTCTTGAAACATCTTTAAGGAATCTGTCTGTGTGAAAGACCTGCAGGCAGGTACAAAACTCACTGCAATATGACTGCCCCTCTCCTGGCAGTGTTTAAACAGCCCACACGGTATGTGGTTGCTGAAGAGATGAATGCATGTCTCTGAGAGTATCCCTCGCTCCCCACATAGAAAAAAGAGGCTGGGTTACTCTCTTTCCCCTATGCCTTTCTTTTATGTATGCATACTGTGCATTTATTTTAAAAAAGCAAACAAACTTGTAGATGTGTTTTATTAGCACTGCACTAATTGCCTGTTTCCTTTTTTAACAGCAGGAGACAGAGAAAGAGCTCTTCAGGCTGCCCACCTTGAGAAGTTGAGATGATGCCCTTGCCTGGAGAGAGCCCTTTCTCTGCACCACCCAGCATGGGATCCCTGGCAGCAGCTCCCACACAGAGGTTGTTCCCATCTGCTTAGCGCTGGCCCTTTCCTGAGGAAGGGGGGTGGTGAGAAAAAACCCGGTACAAGTCAAGCACACCAGGACTAGTGGTGGGGAGGACAGCATGAGAGCTGGCAGTCATGGGAGACTGGTGGGACATGTTGGTGAACTTGGTCACATCCCTTCTTTCAGAGAACATTGAGAACAAGAGTTATGTCCTTTTGTGGCAGTGCTTTGAAATCTGCAGATGAAAAGCCGGTACATAAGGGCTAACTACTATTACAGCTACTTCTATTCCCACAGTATATAGTTATGCTTGAAGCACTCCACTGCTTCTGCTCTCATTTTTAACGCAAATAGGAAGCAAAAAAATACATCTCAGAGGATTGCCAGCCTATGGTGAGCTATCTTGTATGAAATTATGGTTGGTTTGAAGGAGGTGTTGTTTTCTTGGGACCTGCTCAATCTCCCACTGGCAGCAGCCACAGTTTGGTCCCATCTGACGACTCCTCACTTGCAGTGGCTGCGAGGCTGCAGGTGATGGGCGCCTGCCCTCTTCTCCCTGGACAGGCTGTGGGGGAGAGAGCACTTTTCCCTTCCATTAAGCTATTAGTTTGAGAGGTGATTTCTATTAAAATATAGGTTGTGACAACTTAAGACTGGATAAGAAGTTGGACAAGCCATAGAAGTTCAGAGGAGTTGTAGTGTGTGACCAAGACATAAAACAGGCAAGAAGCCCCCGATGCTGGGTTTTGTTGAAGTGTTTGTCACTGCTCATAGCAACATAGATTTTTAGGTAAATTTGTATACTTCTAAGTAAAGACCCTGGACTGCACATTTGAGGCCAACCCCGGGGCTGCTTCTAGACTAACATCACATACCATGAGCAAAACCTGTATAGCATTCTTTTTCCCCACAAAAGGAAACTTTTTGAAAAAACTTCTTCATGCTGTGCTGCTTTGTGAAATGATGGCATTGAAATTTCTGGCTAGGCCTGCAGAACAAGCAGGGAGAAAAGCCAAGGCAGAGCAGGGTAATCAGCAGAAATGAGCTAAAAGGATGCTTGCCTTGTATTTACCTGACTGTCCAGCAAACACTGCAGAGGAAAAGGCTTTAAAGTCTGCTAGATGGAAAGAAACCAGGCTTTCCAGAATTGATACGCAAATACAAGCTAATGCTTAGTGAGAAAAGCTGCTTATATGAGGATGAATATAGTAGCACGTATAACAAGGAATTATTGGGTTTATTTTAAGCTGATTTATTTTAAAATTATTTCTGAGCTCCTGAGGAACTACATAAACATTTTTTCCATAGTATTTTACAGCAATAGCAAAAGATCTGGGTTTTTAATAGAACTTCAAAGTTGTCTCTATACCACACTGGTTTTGTATATCTGCTGGGCAGCTAACAAACACATCGGCTTTTTCACAATCTCAGCCCAAAAGGGAGCTGCTAATAACAAAGCTACTCTTAAAATGAATGACTGTGGAATATTTTAACTGTGTTTAATTAATTTCACCTCATACCACTGGCAGCCTGTGTTCTCCCCACCAAGAGGGGAGAGAGACAAGAACAGTTTCCTTCTACCCTACTGAGGTTGTCCACAATGGCAAGTGGCTGTATCTGAGCCAGCCCCAGTGATGCCCCCAGTAGCAGGGGATATAAACTGAGTCATGCCAGCTGACAGAAGACATTGAGGGTGGTTCAGATGTCTAACATGTCTTGAAGAATATCCCATTGTCATGATCAGGGGAAAGAAGGACTTTGTGACACCGCAAAGAGCATCTCCAGGTGGTGAACATGGCTCATCCTGGTAAGTGAGCCGACCCTGCTGGGAGAGGGTCATGTTCTGAGCCTTGTAGGAGGGAGTGAGTTCCAAGAGGTGGCCAAGAATATCTCTTGGTCTCCCAAGCTGGTTCTCTGGCTGTGAAGTAGAAAATGCCACACTGACACTGTGCTGCAAAGCCTGTGGGCTAGTTATAGATTTTGAAAAGTTTAGGGCAACCAATTCCCAAGGAGTGACTACTCTGGTGACTTTTACTAGTGACAGTCCCAAGGTTATTACAAATGCAGGAATTAGTACCTTTGTCTTCTTACTCTGTGAAAAGCTGATGGAGTTATTTTTATAAATGAGTTGCATATTTTTATGGGCTTAACCTTTAATCCTGATTTTTCTCATAACTGTTTTACTAATGCTCAAGAGATCTGAAGTTCAGATTGCTCAGCTTAAATAGTGTAGGAAATTTAAATTACAGTTAAGACTTGGCAGGAAATTTAACCTGAACCACAGCTGCTTGGAATGAGAGGCTGGCAGGTTAGGTACCTGCCACTGACCAAGTTAGATTTTGTACATTCAGGCATAAGTGAGGGATGATGCTGCAGAGGGTGAAAGAACTGAACTGCTGGGACAAAGATGCATTTAGGTCCCCCCTGTCCCCATTGCTACTTTTCAATGGGCTGTGCTTGGGGACACACTGGAGCGCAGGAACCCTGAATCCTTCCTGGGCTTTCCCACATGCCATGTCCGTGGGTCCTCAACACAGGCACTGTGTAAGTCCCCATTCTAGTGGAGCTGAGAAGGACACAGTGACCCAGCTCTGCACCAGGCTGAATTTTAGTAGAAGCGGGAGCTGATTTTACTCTGAGGGGGAAAATCTTCCTCCATTAAAAGGTGCAGCATCAAGAGAGGAAATTAAATCAGAGACATTCCAATCTTACTTGATTATTACATTAGAGTTGACTTCTAACTGCCAAATATTTTGCCTGGTTATTCAAATGCCACATTAATGCTATAATTGTTATTTGTTTTTACAAAGCCATGAAGGTTCTCCTTACTCTCAATAAAAGAAGATGATGACTTTGGGAAAAAATTAAAGCCTTGATCTTCTCAAAAAGGATAGGCACAAGGGTAAAGCCAGTAGTATACAGTTCTGTATCTTGAGTGAGGGAGCTGAAGCAGAGAGCAGCAGTGTGTCTTAGAGGAACATAGCACATGCAACGGCAAAGGACAGGGAACCATCATGCTCAAGGCTGGACAGAGGAGAATGGTCAGGGCTACTCTGCGAGTAGTGAAAAAGATATGGGGAATGAGCTGAGCCCAGGGGGAAAGCTTGAACACAGCCAGTCAGAAGACCCCTGTATGCCAGAAGCATACAGGCAAGGACTTCAGAAAACTCTAGAAAAAAGTAAATGAAAAGCTTATAACATGAAAGCAAAAAAGGGCTTGTCTTTCTTTTGTTACATGGATATAGAAATTTACTGAGCATCTTTCAGAGCCCACAGAATTCAAATGTCAGCCTGGGGAAATACTCGGAAAAACTACAGGCCTGGTCCAGACAGGACTCAACAACATTGACATTATGGTCAGGTATCATAGAATCACAGAATCACAAAATTGTTTGGGTTTGAAGTGACCATAAAGATCATCCAGTCCCAACCATGGGTATGGACACCTTCCACTAGACCAGATTGCTCAAAGTTCCATCCAACCTGGCCTTGAACACTGCCAGGAAGGGGGCAAGTAGATAAAGGGCGGCATAATTTGGTTCCTTGGCTGCTGTTACAAATCCAGGTGAGAGGCTTGTGCCAGGTGAGTTTATGTGCAGGCTCACAGAGTTAAGGCTGGTAGGGTTGTCTGGGGGCATCTGTCTCAACCATACTATCAAAGTAGGGGCAATTACAAAATTAACTACATCACATTGCTCAAGGTCATATCCTGAGGTACATATCATATACCACATAGTTCTACATGATTCAATGAGGCATGGGAAGCCGAGTGTTAAAAAATTAGAGATTCTTTCTGCCACCAGAGTCTCTGAGGAGGACTGGTCTCAACAGACTGTATGTTACAGTTCATTGAACTAGAGATGATGCTGCTACTGGGTTAGGATTTCATCAGGTTCTTGGAAATCCAGTGCTGGATAATTAGAACTGGAAGGAGTCCTGCAAAGTCTGTAGGCTTTGGTTGTGTTTGATGTCACTAACATCATGCACATTATAGTAAATCATGTTAGAAATATGGGACTCCTATGAGTGAAATGCTTGTGCTATTTGTGTGTCCTGCAAGGCCTGTTTGCTGAGGTGAGGAGCAGTATCCACTGGGATGACTGATTCCTTTAGGGCTGGTCACACCATCCTATCTATTAGAGGATGAGATAGAGAGATATGGGATAAGGTTTAGAAATCAGGGACTTAAAACTAATTCTTTTTTTTTTTATGATTGCCACTCAACATGTAGTACCAAGCTTAGAAATAGCTCTGATCTAATGGACTCATTTCATACTGGCCTTCATTCCTGCCTGCAGTTACTGCAGGTTTGCAGTCAGACTGAGGGAACTGCTTCTCCTTTATCCTTAAACAGAGGTCATCTGTCCCACCACGGTTAGTTCCCACATCGGCCTGACCTGTTTAGTTGTTTCCTTCTGCCTGCAGCAGAGATTTTTCCCTCTGTCAAAAACCTAACACAAAGTTTAACCATTTGGTGTAGTTAAGGCTGTAAGTACATAAAACACTGAATTGTTCACTGGAGCCTCTCTCAGCCCGAATACAGCATCACAGATTATTCTGAGTTGGAAGGGACCCACAAGGATCATTGAGTCCAACTTTTAAGTGAATGGCCCATTCAGGGGATTGAACCTGTGACCTTGGTGTTATTACCACCAAATTTTAACCAGCTGAGCTAATCTCAGGGTCAGTAAATGTTCTTGAAGCCAGGAGAAAAAACTCCTGTGGTTCCCATTCATAGCCTGAACTGAAAGCTGAGCCTTAATCCTAGTTTACTGATTAACACTTAACCATAGCTAACCAACACAGAGTTGCACAATCCTGAATCCTTATTGTATCCTTATCCAATGCTGGATCATTTTCTCCAAAAAAACCCCATCCAGTATATGTTAATTCCAAAGCAGAGCAACCCTAACCTTTCTATGAGTCTATGATTCTAAGACTGGTGCTTAAGGGTTAAATGACTTGTATTTTATCTAGAAAAGCTGTTCTTTATGGCATTAAAGTTAAGACAGAGATGTAGTGGGATAAAGAATGTGGTTTCTGCTCTTGTGGCCTGCATGGTTATATTTATTACCATATGTCTGGCTCTATCCATACCAGTAAACTAAACAATGCCAGGATATGGGATGGACCATGTTGTTTACTTGCTAGCACAGTCCCTGGCTGGGTAGAGGATGAAGTTGGCTGTCTCAGACATGGCCTGTACATGGCTGGGGACACAGCACCAAAGAGCTGGGCCAAAATGAGGGCTGGTTCCCTGGTGATGCATCTTCTCATGGGTTATGTGTCTGTCTTACAGCTGAAGTAATATTAAAAGCCAGGAATTAAGGAGTCTGAGAAGCGTTTTGGGTTGTGCATTGGCATCTCTGTGAGGCTCCTGTGGGCTGGCAAAGGTCCTTGTGTATTTATTTATTAGGTGATGCTAAGCAGGAAACCAGCACTCTTGTAGCCACAGGTCTCTATCTCAGCCCTTGAAGGTGTGAAGCATAAATCTAGCTCTTCAGTCCCTTCCTTATGCTGGCATATTAATTCTGACCAAACCCCAAAACCTTTAGAATTAAAGACGTGGTTTGGGTTAGCATTAGTGGTAAGCTATGTTTATTTCTGAATCCTATGAGAGTTATCATGCTAGGAACAAGATTAGTGCCAGCATGAAGGAATCCTTCATGTTTGATCCTAGGGGCACAGAGCTATTGCTGGGCTGGGTTTAAATTCTAGAAGTGGGGCTAAGGGCTAGAAGTAGAGAAGTAGAAACTTGATGTTATTTACAGGATCCTGCCAGAGCCATAAAATTAGAATGAAGCTTGATTCTCACATAGGTATGTGGATTTTAGTCAGGTGATAGTGAATTATTGTTCCGACAAGTTTAGGGTCAGTGCTATGCTTGGGGATTGTGAGAGCAATAGTGATATACCTGCTGCTGGATCCTGGCAGATCCCAAGGAGGAAAATGAGGCTGGCATGGGTATGGGACAATGAATGGTTGTGCCTCTTACCGGGGTGGATGAGGGTTTGGCTTTAGTACAGCAGATCAGAGATATTACAGCATTATTGGACTTTACAAGTCAAACGTAAATAAAAGCAAAAATAGATAAATAAGCAAACTGTGGACTTGCATAGGACTGTGTGCTTCAGAATAGAGAGTGGACAGGAGAGTGAGGCAGTGCAGAGCAGAGGGGAGCCTGTCTGGGTGCTCTGTATCCAGAGAGGGTCTGTCTGCTGCCAGAATATAAAATGCATTTAGGACAGTGATGTCCTTCCCTAGCTGAAATTTCCAGTTCCAAAAGAAATGGTATGTTTCTGAAAAGGAGCCAGATGTAAAGTGACTGACCTTTTTGCTCTGAATGTTGGGCAGTATATTTGTGTCGTGGGAAAGTGTCCGTATACAGCCTCAATAAAAGGATGAAATGGAAGCCTTCATACATCACCCACTGTAAGATTCCTGACCGCAGAGGGCAATGTTTAATATTCTTGCTTTGGATGTATGAAAAGATAAAATATGAATCAAATAGCATGACTTGAAGCAGATTTGTTTCAGAAGAAAGTAGAAGTTAAAACTTGCATGCATCTGCACATCAAAGTGTTATTACTAGCTAAGTTTTTTTTTTTTTTTTATAATTTAAGCCCATATCTGAATTGAATTTCAATGGGCTGGTTGCGTGGTGCACTCCGATCTCCATATCAGTCAAGTTTGATGAACACCCCAAAGCTCAGCAGCTGAGAAAGAAAGAAGAAAAGCCTGCCTAGAAACATCAAATATGAGTACAGGCCTGATATCTTTTGTCAGTAGAAAGATTGTTTTAATACCCTGTCGGTCACAGTAATAACCTTAAACAAATAGATCACTTGTATTTACATTGTAATATCAGTGCTTTTACAAGATTGACTACCTAGTGGGATTGTCTGTACAAATTCCACAGTTGTCCCCAGGCAGCTCTGTGAAGAGGACACTTTAACTCCATATGCCGTAGAAAGATGCCTTCAGTGATGCTCCATGAATAAATCATATCCCCGAGGGCTGTGAGAGGATAATGGTAGAAAAACCTTGCTGGAGTGACTTGGAGAACTCCAACGAGCTGTCACAGCACCTGGCCACTTTGTGCAGTGGGGAGCAGTTATATCAAACAGGCTGCTCCCTGCGCGGGCAGATAGCGCCGAACCTCTCTGAGCTGCCAGCAGGAGAGAGGGAAGCACCATTTACACTACCTATCAGAAGGGGCTCCCCACTGCCTGGGGCCACAGGGGTTACTGGAGAGAAAAAGAAGTAAACATTTATCTAGTGGATTACTCCTTTTTTCCTAATCCCTGCTCTTGAGTTACAGAGGCACTGTAAGGACGAGCTCTGTGTATTCTTTTTGACAATAAAATTGCCTAGCAGTGAGATGAAGATTTTATGCACAAATGTTTTTTTTTTTCTTTATTGGTTATCCATTGCTTCTTCCCAGCTCCTAGGATCCTACCCTCAAACCCATGGCCATACACAGCCATTCTGTGTATGCAGCATGTGCATCTCAGGGAAGGTAGGGGGTAATGGCTTGTAATGAAAAAGTAAAATTATCAAGGCAAGACTGCCTCGTGTTCTCTATTCTCGCTATTTTCAGCAGTCTGTGTCAGATCTGTTTAATTTTTTTTTCATCTTTTCTGGGCAACAGAAGTTGTCCCTTTATATGAACACAAATAAACCCCTTTCAGAGTAATGATGTTTGCATAGAGGGTATGTTAACCTACAGGAGTGTGAAGTAGGTTTACATTCAGAGAACAACATGTGTATCAGGATTATTCCTTCCCCACTCCCCCTGTGTGAGACCTTTTCCACTTTT
The DNA here is from genome assembly GCF_009829145.1 of Chiroxiphia lanceolata. NCBI lineage: Eukaryota > Metazoa > Chordata > Aves > Passeriformes > Pipridae > Chiroxiphia > Chiroxiphia lanceolata. The sequence goes on from NC_045641.1 coordinate 15,964,775, forward strand.
GTTTCCATCTGAGCCAGGTGCCAGTTCATTACTCTCAGACATTTAAAATACATCAAGTGCAAGTAATATATTGGATTTTTTTCCTAAACGTTTTTCAGTTGGTTTGTTTCTACTATATTTTAAACCTGGTTTTTCCTGTCAGGACAAATCTTACCAAGATAAACATGAGCACAACTCTGATCTTGTATTTCCTTACACCTTCCTCTTTAACAAGATCCTAGCTACAGGGTCTGATTAACCCCTCTGACTGAGTCAAGTGACTCTCAGAAGACTGTTGGAGAAACTCCTGATTTACAGCCATAGGAAAAAGCAGGAAATCAAATCACCGTTTAAAGCTTTATACATGCCAGGCACGAATGATCTGACCACACAGACACTTGAATGGCCAGACATCTAGAAAGATCCAAATGCCACTCTTTCCTAAACCTGTCTCTTTCTCCTGGTCAATATGAAGGGAGCCTCAGTGAGACTAGTTTGGATACAGCCCTCTACCCTTCAGGCATTTCCGTGGCCGTGAATGAGTATCCAATCTTTTCCCAGGTTGTCACTCTTGCCAATTGCCTTCATGCAGGAAATTGTCTTTTAGACCTCAAGGTTGAAACCCAGACTCCATCATGTCCAAAATACAGCACCACAGGGAGAACTTCCTCAAATGCTGTTGGCTTCTCATCTGGTTGATAGCTCTAGCTAAAACATTCTGGCTTGAGGAGGCAAGAAAGATATTCTTATTTCCCCATGTCAAGCTCCCTGGGCCAGTGGTAGAGGCCAAGGAAGGACTAGACCTGCTCAGAGATTTAAGAGAAGACTACAGAAACAATTACTGCCAGTTGACCTCATCTCATACTTCTCATTTTGTGACTTATAGGCACAGCTGACAGCAGAGTCAGATCCATCCAGTAAGGTGTTGAAGTGCTTAACATCCTACCTGAAGCTATTCTGCATTTTTCACCTGCTCTGGCAAAAGATCTGGGGAAATCTTTTCTCCAGGTTGTACTGTAAGGATCTATGTTCTGTAGAATTTCGCAGTAGCTTTGGTGCCCTAAAGTTTTTATGGGTCTGATCACTTACCTCTCATGCCCTCTATGAGATTTCTGTCTCCTTTCGTTTTTGCATAGGATAATAGTTTTGCATTTCTGTTGAACTGGAGTGGGCTTTGGACTGGTCAGCTAGACAACCCATTATACTTCTACTGTGAGTAAAACTCTTAAACTGTTTAGTCAAGTCTCTCCAGAGAAACACCTCATTGCCTGGCTGTTTCATTTTGAAGCCTTGTAGCCATGAGATTTGTTGGGAGAACACAAACAGCTGTGATTACCTGACAGCTTTAGCAAATGGCACAGAGACAAGATGTCTGAGATAAAAGTGCTGATTGCAGGTGGAGGCTGCAGGCAGAGCTTTAAAACTTCTCTGTAACCTTTGGGCTCTGGTGAGCACCAAAAGGGGGATGCCCTGTCAGTCCGTGTCAATGAGCAACAGTGATCTGATACTACTCTTCTGCCCAACTGAGAGTCATTACTTTTGCTAAAATTGGATTGTGTCTGTAAGTGTGATGCCATTGTTCTTCCTTAATGTAACCACATTTTACACAGAGGATCCTAATAACAATGAAAGTCCTTGGCACTGTACATACTGTACAGGTCCCTTCTGAGAAGCAGGTCCTGATCTGGAGTCCACAGGGGACTGGTTATTTTGCAACAGAGTTTACTGGGACTACAGGAGGCAATTTCAGATGCTGTTTTGGCAGTGGGAGATACAGGGAAGTGTTAATTCCTGGGGGTCTTCTCCCTGTCTCATCAAGCTCTCCTTAGGTTATGTATGGAAGACAAAATTTATAAAATCCAGTGTTTCCTTCTTTCTCTCTCATCCTTGTCTCTTGCTTGTGAATATATTAGTCCACATTGCAAGGACTTTCACAGGCACCGAACCAGGACAGGATGGGTTTCTCAGCCACAGATTATAATCAGATCTGTTCATTTTCCTTTTCTCCAGCAGTCTGTCCCTTTCTCTTCCTTGTGCTTTTCTACACCCTGGTCTTCCCTTTCCAATTACTTTTTCCCAAGACATTTTACTCATCACAGTCTCCAAGCCATTTGTTACTGTACTGCAAAAGGTCTTATGTGCTCTCCCTTTCCCTTTTTTCTCTCTCTCCTTTTTTTTTCTTCTTTTCTCTTCAAAATAACATTCCCTATTAGAGCCAATACATGCTACCAGCTCCAGATCCTGCTTACACATCTTTGTGTGTGTGATGGTACCCCAGCACCTTGTGTGCCACAGATGGCTGGGAGAGACGATTCAGTCCTGCAGGACAATCCCACACTGCAAACTCTGTGCAAATATAAGCAAATCCCAGTGTCTTATTTCTGCCATGTAGTGGTGGTGAATCCAGTGATGGGATAACTTAAAATATTGAAATACTTGGTGGTGATGCTTTTGTTGATTTTGCTTTTGAAGAATGCCATAGTGGAGCTGCAGTGACACCCAGACAGGAAGCCGAGGCCAGAGGTATGTGACTGTGAGGCAGCTTGGTCAAAGCAGTCACAGATACCAGGCTCTCTGTGCCCTCCTGCCACTGCAGAGCAATGGTGGCCAGTGTGCTGCTTTTTACCAGTTGTGTATAATCACGGTGAGGCAGTGGAGCTGCAAAAAATCAGGACTGAACAAAGGATGCCAACTTCTGAACTGCCCCTTTCCCACTGCGTGTGACCAGGGAAACAGCCTTATGTTGTGCTTACCCTGCAGCTGGTTTGAGTTCACTTGTGCCTAAATCTCCTGATAGCACAGCATCATGCAGCGACACTAGAGGAGGGAACACTGCTCTCTTTCAGTAGCCCAAGTCATTATTAAGAAGGAGGGGGAAAAAATAAAAATTTATGTGGTCTCACTTGGATATGAGAACTAACCTAGGCACTGCTCAGCTTTAAGTTCAACTGTCCTGGAAAATATCCTCATGAGATTTTTGAACAGGAAAGTCAGAGATATTACAAAACGAATGGTTTGCTTGAAATTTCTACCAATTCTGGGCAAAATCCCATGAGAATAGTTGTTCTTGGGAATTTTTTTCTGCATCTGAACAAGAAAGAAAATATGTTCTTGAGGCATTACATCTCTCCTCACAGTGGAGTGGTGTATCTGGAAATTCAATTCTGACACCTCTCAAAGACTGAAAAATGAAGTTGGTTGAGCTGCGTGAGACTATTTTTATCTCTTATCACATCCACATTGTCTCCTATATGTGGGACAGGCAGTGCTCAGCTCTTCTGCCAGGTGCAAGGAAACACCTCAACCCAGAGATGGCATGGTGGGACATTATTATCATGCAAGATGAGGGATCCTTTGCTGCCCCACATCCCTCTCATTGCCTCTTGGTGGGCTGCAGTGCCCCAAAACCAAGCAAGAGACTAGACCAAGCAGCTGGTTAATGGCAAGGAGATAGAGGTGGTCACAGTCCAACATTCTGTGACAATTGGAGGGCAATAAACAGTATTTTAATCTGGTTTTGTAGAAAGAAGAGGGGTAAAAAGTGCACTCTTGTAGCTGCTTGTGAAGTGTTCAAGTACATTGGGTTCTGAGGATCTCTGGGGAGTGAGAGCACTGCTCTGCGAGGGGTCGAGCTGTGAGGGACCCTGGTGTGGGCCATGCTGTCACGTCTGGGGACTGGCCCACAGCCCTTTAACAGGCAAGCAGAGCTGGGAGGTGGCAGCAGCAGGTCCTATCCATGAACCATGGACAGGGCTGGAGCCAGACACCCCTACAGGATGAGCTGAAGTGGCTTGAGATGGTGCAAGAATCTTCCTTGGAGACAACATAAGTCAGTAAGACGAGACCTCCTTCATGACAACATGAGAGGAAATTCTGACACCTGAAGATCCTGCCTGGATTTCTCTGATGGTAAGACTGCCAAGAGTGCTCGTGTTGCATGAAAGATCTTGGGCTGCAGGCAGAGGCCCAGCATTATATTGTGGCATCCAAGTGGCGTACTCTCCTCCTATCCCATGCCTCTGCACCCTTTGCCTCTGTCTCCTGTGGATGTGGCTTGGCAGACTGTTTATACACATCTGTGCTCCCTGGGCAGCTCATTGAAGCTGCACCTTTCTCCAAATCCCTTGCTAAGATCTGGTCAGACCAAATCAAGGATTTCTAGTAACATTTTACTACCTGTGAAGCTTAAACACATGATTTTGGTATACCATAAGGTGCAGGCAGCTTTGATGTGGCCAGGAATGGGGTCCACACCTCTAAATGCTGAATGGGTGGGGATTTATGCACAGCTCCAGTCCTCAACCAAAGACTAGGAGCAGCTGCTCTCTTCCAAACCAGCCCAGTCCTCCCAGCTGCAGCATCATCCACAAAACAGCAGCCACACCCTGGGTTGTGGGTGCTGGAGATGGAGGACATTGCCTGTGGTCATGATGCTGTCATGGACTTCTGCTTGGAGTCAAACACCTACAGCTGTGGTGACACCACGGTGGCAGGTGTTGCCTGCTTGTATGACTGTGCTGCTCTGATGTCTGAACACATGGCATTCACTGGGCACTTTCCCTCAGGGGCAAATCCCAAAATTTCTCACTGAATTTACCGAGCAGCAGTGGGGGGGGTGATGCTTCTGGCAGAGCTGCTATCTGAGGCACTCTGACAGGGTCCATGGATGAAAGGGTTGTTTGCATCTAGCTCAGATAACAGAAATTTGAGATTGCTGATGCATTACGAAACAAACACGCACAGTTTGCATTTGGTTTTATAAGGAGGCTAGATATGACCTGAGGTATGCAAATACCTTCTGATGCAGAGAAAAAGATTTCAGGACTGCGGAGGTGTAAGAGTTGGCAAATTATGTGGCATTATGGAATAATACTCCATTTTTGTGCAAATTGAGGAACAACAGCTGTTAAGCATGTCAGTATTTGGGGAGGCTAATTTTCAGAGCAGGGGAATAGAAAACATCGCTGTCACATACACAGAGAGGAAAGGAAGTGAATGCAGTAATGAACATGGGAGAGAGCCTCACGTTGTTATCCGTTGGAGAATAAAAGCACCAAATCCTTATTTAATCCGCAGAGTTACTTAAAATATTAAAAATAGTGTGTCTGAGGGGATTTACAACGGTCACAGAGGGTGAGTTGCATTACAAAGTTAACATTTGAGGGTTTTGTACTCATTTGTGGGAGTAAAGCAAGTACTTCTTTTCCACAATTCTTTCTCTTTTTTTTTAATTGACAACGACATGCACACCACATAGTTATCTTACCAGTATTGATGTCCTTTAAATCCAGAGGGTTTAAATCTGACCTCATCCCCACCCTCAGTGCTTACCATGCAGAAGTCCCCAGCCCCACTTATCTGACCCCTCACTCTGCCACTGCTGAGGACTCACCCACCGTGCAGATTCTTCTTTGGCCTTAATCTCCTGCCCTCCCTGCCTGTTTTCACCTAAAGCGCAAGCAGTCATCTGACACTTGTCTCCCTTGTTTCTTGACTCAACTTTCTTATAACCCATTCTCTAGAGTCAAGGAAGGAATTGAGTCTTGTCTTCTAACTGCATCCTTTTTCCTCCCAGTCCTTCCTTTGCCTCCTGGGACTAGTATCCCTCAGGTTGCTAAGGATCCCTTGTAAGAGACTGAAATGTTAATGGTAAATAACTCAAACAAACAGCCATTTGCCAAAGCAGCAGGTGCTTTGCTGATGATGTGCAAAGGAACAGCCCAGGAGCAGGGGGAGTATGCGCCCACCACCAGAGGCTACAAGCTGATTTTTCAGCCAGACAAGGGCCTGTAATAATGGGGAATAACTGGCTCATCCACACGGATGTGAGAGGCAGCTGCCATGTCTTAGAAGGTGTCATAAACCATCAAAGACCCCCAAAGCACCCCCAGACTCATTTCTGAGGCCTTCCACCAGAGGACTGCGTTTGAATCCCAGCATTACTTCAAACAGTGTAAATGTCCTTTCCCCCCAGGGGAGGTACCTGGGCATTCCCACCTGAACTTGAACATGTACTACTCCATTGACCTTTCTGTTTCATGGGCTTCCCCCATTCCCAATAGATCAAAACTGCAATCATCACCTTGACTCAGGGACATTGAAATTGCAACGATCAAGTCTCATTGGTGGATCCACGGGGGGTGGTGATATCTTTCTACTCTTATCCCATCTTTCTCTTTCTTTCTTTTCCCTATACATTTTCTTAAGTGTTCTTTTAATGCTTTTATATTGCTATATTTCTAAAGATAATAAGCAAAATGGCTACATACCTCCTTCCCATTGCAACCAAATTGTTCTGAAATAAACCTGACATACATATATTTATAAATACCCGTCACTTAGTGTTATTTCACTCTAATCCACCCCAAGGGATCTATTATTAACAAAACCGTTAACTGGCATTTACAACATATATATGTATATATGAGGCATATTGCTCACATTAAAAAATAAAAAAATATCCAGTAGCAGAGGTAGGAACTAGAAGATGCTGGCTGCCACCCCCTTGGAGCAATGAAATTTCAGGGTCTTATTTGGAACAAACCCAATTTGTTTTCTCCCCTCCACCTGGCACCTTCAGACACACAGAGGAATCCTGCCTAATGCCATGTTACCCAGCCTCGGCTGTCTCAGCCTCCCTGTTCTTGGCTGCTCAGCACTGTGCTGGCTTTGTTTTTGCTAAAGCTTAGCCAACAGCAGTCTGAACCTGGCTCTATCTGTCCTCATGGTTAGTCTGACAAGAGTTGCTCCTGTAGGAGAACCGACTGAAATACTGTTTCTCCAATTTATCCTCTGCCAGCTCTAATTTTTCGTGTTCTATCTGCGTTATAACTTAGTTGATGTAGCAGGTGCTTTTTAAATAAAGGGAGAGAACTACTGTTTCCTGTTTATTTTGTGTTTGACAACTTCTAGGCAGATAGATTTTGCCTATGCCATCCTTAATAGAAACTGATTTTGAGAAATCTGCTGTAATATCAGAGGACCAGTTGATAGGGTTCATCCTCTAGGCAACCTCAAACTTTCTCCTATTAGGTGGGACTAGTCTTTGCATAGGTAGTTACTTAGAGGTTCAACTTTAAACCCAAGCAACTGATCACATGGCAGAAAATGAGCTCTTCCTTCAAAACTGAGGGTGGGGAGTGGGTGGATTTATTTTTTAAGGACACACTGGCAGCCCCCAAAAATTTGTATCTGGCTGAGTCACAGTCAGTGCAGTTACCTGTTTGTGTTCCTCACTGTTTCACTTGTGGTTGTGGATTGGAAAGTGTGTTATTTTTACAGGTTTACAACATGGTAGAGTTTGTTGCTATACAGTAAATCCTTGCAGCCTGGGACTTAAGAGTATAAAGAGGACAAAGTCATGTTTGCCTGTTTTAAAATGCAAAACTTTTCACAAATAAAGGGTAACCTTCAGCAGTGGGCAGCTGTCTGGAACTCCAAATACCCAAGTAACTCTGAGTCTCTTCATTCAGTTCAGCCAGAGGCCTCAGGCAACTGATACTCCTCTATAGTTGTCCATGGCCAGGTTGAACTACTTGGCAAATTTTGATTTTTAGTGGGATATTAAGGATCTTGGTGCAGCAGCCTGTTCTGGTTGCCCATCTGATGAAGGCAGCAGGACAGATCACCGGGAGCTGGCCCAGATTTGTCAAAGTGGCACTGAGCATGTGATGGGTGGCAGAAAGTTTCCAGATATGCTGGAAACATGTGAGCAGATTTTACTCCCCTCTGCTGTAGTGCAAGACATCTCTTGCTCTTCTTCCTGTTCTGCCCTTACCAGGTGAAGGGACATAGGGAGAGTGGGCTGGGTGGCAAAAGAGCTGCCAAAGGTGAGAAGGTGGCATTGGGGTGGTGGAAACAATTACACTCAGGTGGAGACCAAATGCCAGGGATGAGGAAGCATCAGAGGAGGTGAGGACATATAGAGCTGGAAAGGGGCAGAAGTGTTCAGTTCGGAGGTGTAAGAGATAATTGTTAAACTGGTTGCAGAAAGGGCTGTTGCATTGTCAGGGAGATTGGCTGAGGCAGAGCTCATTGTAAGGATGGCAGATATGGACAGCAGTGACCAAATGGACCAGGCAGAGAAGATGCCACAGAGGAAAAACAACAAGGTGATGGGAACACAAAAGTGTGAAGCAGGGAACAATTTGGATATGAGAAGAAAAAAAGCAAGGAATCAATAGGGAAGGATGGAAAGAAGAAAGATGAAACTGTACCTGCATTTCACAATGTTTCTGGGTGTCTTCAGGAAGATTGTGGTGTGCCTCCTCCTACATCCAGCACTGGCCACCCTTCCAGGCTACCAGACACACTGGGGACAAATAACAGCCTGCCAGCAGGGTGCACCTCTGCTTGGTGCAACATCTTCCAGCGTGTTTGTCTGGACGCCAGTAATTCAGTCTCCACCAAGACCTTATACTGCAGTCTCATCAGTCCCCCTGTCAGGTTTATGCGTATGCAGTATACAACATCCCCCAAAACATCCATGTCAAGCACATGTTGGCAGAAACATGGATCTAATAAAGAGATTAGTGGAATATTTGATTTACTAAAAAGGCCTATTAACTCTTAGAGTTTTCATATTGAGCTTCAGGGTCTGTGTTTTAAACTAAAGAGGAGCACCAGTACAGTTTTCATTAATAAAATACCGGTGTATATGGGTTGCTACTGGCAAGGAGAGAATGGCTATGCAGGAGATATGCTTTTATTTTTTTTTATATACTTATTCTAAAATTGACCTGACAGCTTCTAGCTATTCCTTGGTGACAGATTTCAAACTATTCAAATAGATAATTTTCAGCTCTAGCATTTCTCTTTGGAACCTTATGCAAAATTTTTTCCACAATATTTAGCATGTCAAAGGCTGTCTAACAGCTCCGAGCCTTGCTTGTAAAATATGCGCACACAAAAATGTAACAAGAATATGTTTTGGCAATAAGCTTAAATCTCAAAGAAATGTTCCAGAACCTTGATTAATTAAAGACAACCCAAGTGTTACCTCCAACCTGCACTGCTACATCATTAAGCAGCCTAATTAATACTAGGACATACTGAAACAAGAGAGTTATTTTGGATTTTCAGTTACTAAGGGAAACCTAAATGCTGTCTGTTAAATGCTTTGGCCTCCTTTTCTTGTAGAAAATGTGCTTTATAACTTCCCCATATGCTCCTGCTGTTCTCTCCCTGATGGATGTTGCTATGGAAGCAAACTAGGGGAAAAAAATCAAACAGCTAATAATGTTTCTGCAAATGATTGCACAGGTGGAGCTGAAAAGTACAGATGACAGGAGTTAGTTAAGCAGGGGATTTGAGCTGCAGCAACAATTTGAGGCCAAAAATCAAAACACTCACACTTTGTTTCCTTTTCTCTTTACATCAGTTAAGTGAAATTCCAGATTTCTGTAGGCTGTTGAGGTTTATTTTACCCTTTATTAAGAAAATTTATTCAGAAAATTTCAGAGATGCCCTAAAACACTGAATAAAATAGATGGAGGTTTAGAAGAAGAAGAGAGGGCTGGGTATACTGCTAGAGGGTGGGATGGTCTTGGAGAATATAGGTTCCTTGAGGGTATGGTATAAAGAAATTGTGTCTTTCACTCAAATGAAATACGATCCTTCAGTTCTGTATCATATTTGAATATCATTTTAGCAACAGGGGAAGATGCATATGCTGGATGTTGGAGGGACAAACCTGTAGCACGACTGACTTCTTAAATTCATTCACTGGAGCATAAGCTTTTCGATATAAAGCACACCCGACAAGTGTATGTGAGTGAGGAAATACACCAGCATGTTGACACAGAGCATTCAGTTAAGTGCTGAAAATGAGAATACAGAGAGTCAAGGAGTGAGAGTGATAAAGCTTGCACCTGGCATCTCTGCAGGCTCCTGGCCAAGGCTAGACAGGTTGGCAGTGTGTCTCCAGGGCACAGAATAGGCAGCTACTCTATATATTTCTTGCTTGCTTTTCAATCATGTTGGCTGCTGCTCTGTCTGACTTGGTGACACTGAACTTTTCTTTAGCTTTTCTGAGTCTTAGATAAACTTACACATATGGACCCTCTTCAATCTGGCTTGTGCTGCTTGGTCCTGTGTCCAGGCATCCATCCCTCTCTGCTAACAGCTTACAGCCTGTGGCTCCTTCCCTCAACCACTTCAGACATGTTGAAAAGTGCAGCTGCACCACCTGAATGCTTTGGAATGGGGCAGATGGCTGCAGATCTCCTCTGGCCTAGAGCTTGGTCCCCATGAGGCCTCCTGAGCCCATGCTGCAACAAGAGGAAGGATAGAGAGTTCACTGTCAGTGTACATTTAACCAGAGGCCATTAGTCTCATTCTACCATCATTTTAAGGTTTTCTGGATTCTGTTGCACACCAAAATGTGAGGTGTATTAGTGATGGTAGCACGATGCTGGTGTGTGCCGAGAGCTGGAGTCCTCCCTCTCAGAGGAGGTCTGTGCTGATCACCTTGCTCTACACTTAGCTTTTCACTGCAGATGCTGCCAAGCAGAGGCTCACGTCTCATGTACCAAATCAGGGGCTAATACATGTTTAATTTTAAAAAATGTCCCTTTCCTGCCAAATCTCCTTATGAAACTTTTAATGAAAATGATACATCCTGTCAAAATGCTACGGTGCAAACTTTTTAACCACTTGTAATCAGGAGATGGATTTCAAGTGAGGGAAAGGTCAACTCATCCAATAAGTCCTCCAGCGACGTGTGGGCCAAGTGCCTAAGTGCCTGGAGGATGCCTTCACATCCATGTGTGCTACCACATAGCACAAGGATGAAGAAAAACAAGAATCAATAGATTCAAGGATTCATTAAAGGTACCTGTAGCCCATATGTACTTAGAAGGTACTGGAACACAAGCACAGCTGAAGGTGCAAAAGTGTGGTCCATAACCCCAATCACATAAGCCTTGGCACAAAATTTGGCCAGCCATTTAGGGAAAAGGGCATGAATCACTTAATCCAGGCAGCCTTACTTGTGCTAGTAGTCCAAACTGACAAAGTTATGCAGAGAGGCTGGATCCAAACTATATAAATTCATGCAGTTGGTGTTCCATCACCACACTCTTGCTTAGCAAAGGTGCATTCCCAGGTGCATGTACATGTTTTTCTGTTGGTGTGTTTCGTTGACATCCACTGTATATGCATACAGACGTAAATACATAGCTATCTACTTCTAATACTGGATTAAAAACAAGCTTCCCAGCTCCTGGGGGGTTACAAACAGGGCTCTCCTGGTCCTTGATACGTGACAGCCCTGACTTGACTGCAGAAGAGACCTGATCTAGGCTATTCCATCCTCTCACACGGTTCTTGTTGGAGAAAAATCACTTACCCCTCTTTTTCTCCAAACTGAAAAAGTTTCCAACCGCTTCCTTTGATTATTTTATCTTTTTATGCTATGTGTGTGTTCTTGAAAGGGGGGACAGTGCTCTGCATGTAGCCACAGTCACTTGGTATTCAGGCAAAGTTCAGAGTTAGTGAGGCGCCTCTAGAGCAGCTGCAAAGGGCCTAATATAAATATGAAGAGCTGCCGAGATTCATGATTGCACCTGGCTGTCCTGCTGCTTTACAGCCACTGCAAATTAATTCTTTCAGCACGTGAGCAACTAACTCAAGTCACTTAAACTAGTGGCCTCCTGCTGTCCTCTTAGGAAAAGAAATAGATGATTTACACTGTAGGGAACTAGCCCATGCCAAGGGAGCCACCAGCTACTTTGCTGTGCCTTTCCATGACTGTTGGAGCAAGACAGAGAAGAAATGCCAGCTTTAGCAAGATAGGGGAGAAATGTCAGTTTAAAGTTCAGCTCCTATATAACCCTTGATAAGGTTCAATTACAGTCTCTGGGCCAGTATTCCCTGGGCACATTGGAGGGAGCATATGGATCTGCTCCCTTGTCCTGGTAGAGTTCCAAGCACAGGAGTGCAGAGGAAACCACTATATATTTTTCCATTGGCTTCACTGGAGCGTGCTGGCTGCAGCTGGAACAGCAGGGAAAAGATAAAATAGCCTCTTTGGGGAGGGACATTGTTAAAAATGGCAAAAGCTGCTGAAGAAGCTGCTGCTGAATGCCTGGGGATGCTGTCCTTGAGGCCCCATCGCAGGAGTTGCAAACTCCAGCTCCCACAGGTAGTTCTCAACCACACAGCTGTGCTGCTGTCACCCAGTGGACCATGCCTCCCACCCAGTGAACCGTGCAGCATTGTCAGAGAGAACACCCTCTTTCCCTTTCTGGAGCGTCTGATTTATAGACACATACATCCAAAGCACTGCAGAGGCCCTGTGCAGCATGACAGTGTTTGTGGTGCAGTATAAATAATTCCTGTAATGTATGCAAAGCTCTCAAAATGCTAACTTTTTATTTCAGTCTGGGAAAAAGAAATATATTCTGTCTTGGGCTGGAGACATTATTATCAGAGTTAATACTGTCAGAGAGAAATATCTCATGTGTTTCTGTCCTGTGCTATACTCCTGGGCATTCTGTTGTGGGGGGAAGATTCTCCAGTCTCCCTGAGGTCCAAGTGAGCCCTGCTGCCTGTATGAGCATCACTGAAAAATTAGGCCCCCTACAAGGTGTGCCAAGTGCAGTGTCTTCTAGGTTAGTTTGCAGCAACTCACCATACATTTCTGCTCCTTCAAACACATCTTTAGAGAACATCACTGGCAGGCAACAAAGATGAATTAGGAAAGAGGGATACAGGGCTGGATGGCTCCACTGAGGTCCAGGCTGAGGAGTCAGGACTCAGTTACTCAGCTGACATGATACATGAACTGAATCCCATACTTAAAATAGGGGCAGAGTCCAGGCTGACACCTGAGGCATTACCCAGTCCTCCTCTCTTGCCAAGACAGAATCAGGTCCACCTAAGATATTCCCAGTGTATATTTTAGAGACTTTTTAATGTGTGCTAATACCTCATTAAAAAACTGTCTAATATATCTGGACAGTCCCTATAACAGGTATTTGCTATTTAGGACATATTACTGACCAATGCTTTGATCTTGTCAATATGACAGAGCCAAGAAGCCAGGACCTCCCACTTTCCACAGAACAAGACTGATATACCAAATAGGGCCATCACCTGAGCCTTGTGTCCCGTTGAGAAGAGGACAGGAGGGGTAGGTGGGAGACCCTCAGACCTCGCATTAGTTCCCGACATCCTTGGAGAAGGGCAGTGTTAGGTGTCCTGCATCCCCCTCTGGAGTAGCTTTGTTTTCTACAAAAGCCAAGTGGAGACAGAGAAGTGTCTTAATCAATAAATTTGTTCCTTAAATGGCCTGCAATCTTCTCCACCCAGCTCTGGGATCTAGCTGCTCAGGGTGGCAGTGCCTTCACCTGCCCCTGGGATCCAGCAGAGCAGATCTCACCTGAAGGAAATGAATGTGAAATTGAATATTAGCAGAAAATTTGATGATATATTCATCAGAGCATTATGGACCTGGTTGAGTACACAATGCTACCCTTTCTTTTTAGTGCCTGTGGCAATCATATTTCTGCTTGACCCAAGTTTCCTTTATTTGCAAAGGTAAAAATGCTATTATTGCTGACCATAAAATTATTCAGCCCTTTTATACATAGCTATAGGAGTTGAAGTGGTCCACTGATCAATGATGCAATCAAGGATTTGTGTGCATACAGTGCGTAATTTTGTTACTCAAATGTAGTTTGTCTGTCAAATCTGAATGAATTTGCTGTTTTTGCAGAAGTGGCCTCTGCAGAAGCTTTCCCAAGACTACCCTGCACTAAAAAATCTACATTGTGTCTATTGTCCGAATGAGCAATTTTTTCATCTCTTACCCTTCTTGAATGGAATTGTGTAAAAACCAGGCCGTAGTGAATTTTCCTGCAACATAAAGAAATCTCAAAATCATTAAAAAAATCCCTATAATTTTCAAAGAGGAATAATCCTTCTTTTTCAACTACTTCATCAAACTAAGACCAGATCTGCCACCTGCATGACATGTGTCGATTTAATGAACATATTGTGATACAAAACTGAAAAGAATTAGGATAAATACTAGGATCTGTATATATTGATACTAGAACCTATATATTGAAACACACCCCAAATCCACACATTTACAGTCTTCTGCACTATACACAGCATAGCACCAAAATGTACACTGTTAAGGGCCTGCACTTGTATTCCTACTTGCATTATGGAAACATGACAATAAAGGGCTGAGAAGCTGTATCTTGTTGGAATTTTTCAGCTATGGAATTTCACTTAGGACCAGGGCTTTTTTTTCTCTTCTGTGTTATGTATTAGTAGGAAAATTCCTAATACGTGGTATAGCTATTTCTGTATCATTGAGACAAGCAGTTGAAAGATTTTCCTTACTTCTGGCTAGGATGTAATGTTACTGCTCCATTTAAATTTGATGTTCAATTTGTATGACTGTAGAGGGGAAAAAAAAGAAATCCCGTTAAGAAATAATTAATGGCGAAGTCACAGAGATGAAGTGCAAACTTCTAAAACTAATTAATTCATTAGCTTACCCTAAGTCCCCAAATGACTGTATCAATTGCAGCCTTATTCCTAATGGCTGGGACAAAGAGGTGACATGTACCCTTAGAAGAGCTGAGGGACAAAAATTTTTGTATTCCACTAGCTGTCCCTGAGTATTCTTACTCAAAAGGCAGAGCTCAGCAGTAAAAAACAACATAGTGCCTTTGAGCTGCAGCAATAAGATTTTTTTCTTGAGTTAGCTGATGACCTTATCTGTTCACTCCTGCTCCTCTCAGCCTTCAGATCACAAAAAGAGTTCAACACATATGACATTTGTATAATACTTCTCGCTGAACAAATGTGCTGTCAAGCATGTTGCTCAAGTTTCCATGTCTCTTTACAAACCCGTTCCTTGCCTGTGAAAAGCAGTCTATCTTCACCCAGATGTGCAAGCCATGCCTTGCAAACGTGACTCCTTCCACCAGTGCCACTTATTTGATGCCATGAGCACACAGGCACCTAAGAGCTGCAGCATGCTGGGTGCCCTCCTGCACCACAGCTCATCCCTCCCTCTCCTCCCCAGATCAGAGGAACACATCTTGGGACCTTGGGCTTATTCAATGCCTCTGGAGAGCAAGGAAGAAAAGTCTGACATTTTGCTGGAAGAAACCCAGCATGGAAAAGATCCAATCACGATAACTGAAATTTGCAGCTGAGCAGGCAGAAGTAGGTCAGGCCTGATGCTATTTGCAGACGGCTTTTCCAGGGAGTGGGAAAAAGTCTAATGAGTGCCAGGGTTGAGGTTAATGTAGACAGCTATGATGCCAGCTCACCCATCCCCAAGTAGAGGTTTGTATTTGACCTCCCCCAGGGATGTATGCATGCTCTCAGAGCTTATTCTAACTTGAAGATCTACTAAGCCATTCTTTCTCTATGCATTTCACCCAGGTAGCTGTTGCAAAGCCTTGGCATTTGCATTATTCCTTTCTGCCCTCTACATCCACAGAAGCCCCATATAGTCTGTATCCATTAGGAAACTGAAGTCATGATTTATACTTTACATTCAGCAGCCATGTAAAAGTTATGTTTGGGCTCAAGTCTGGTTTGATTGAAGACTCAATTTATCTTCATATCAGAAAGTTTACGATTGTGCTTTTCTATTTGGCATATAATCAAAAGAGAAGTGTTAAAACCCTTCAGGAAGAGCCACGTCCAAAGACACTAACCTTAGAAAATGAGGATGAGGAACTTTAAAACACAGTATGGATATTTACCCCCAGCGAACTGAAGTGTCCAAACTTTGAAGCTCCTCTATATAGGCTTATATATAGCAGTGAAGGGAATACTACATGTATTAACAAGGAACCATATCCTAACTGCCTTCCTGAGGAGCTCACTGTGGGGACTGCAATGTATTTTAACTCAAGAGAGCAGTGAGTGGTTTGAAGGGCTGCCCCATCCCAACTGCCTGCACACAAGGCAGGGAAGTGGGGAGGCTGATCCAAGCAGGCATCCTGCCTGACAGTCTCAGGGTTATTTTCTCAGGTTATTTTCTGAGCATATTTTCTGGGTTTGCAGTGGCATGACATCATTGCTGTGCATTGGGATGTGCTATGGATATAGCAGTAGTTTCCTCAGACACAGTTCACTCTGAACCAGAGATGACTCCTGTTTTCATCAGGAGGCCCCTGTTGCCTTTTGATGAGCCTAGACTACATTTTGGTTGAATGAATTAAAAATGGGTGATGTGCAAATACACGGGTATTGATTTGGGTATTACGGGGAGATTATTGGGGTTTTGCAAAGAAGTAGATCCAAAATATCAAAGCCATAACTCCCAAGCAGGTTTGGCAGATGGACTATTACCCTTCAAAAATTCCTGCAGTTTCAGTGCTGATACAAACTTCATGATCTGCTTTGTTTAGTTATGTCTTTCTCAGATGTCACTATGGTGTGTGCTTAAATTCCAGAAAGTTCATTTTTGTAGTATTTATATGGCAGAGACATCTGTCTCTTTCTTTTGTGAGTCTGTGTTCTGGTTTTGATTTAGTGTGTTGGGTCTCTTTAGTGCCAAAAAACCCACTCTATTCCTCTCTGACTGATAAATTCTGATGATTGCTCTCATTCTGTTTTCTTATGAAAGGAGACATTTTAATATTGCCTTCTCATCCATCAAGCCTTTTCTTCATCTCAGGGAGGCAACTATCTGTTTGGGAAGTGATTTCTTGTAAGTGTCATTTCCTAAAGGTGAACTCCTCCTGGCCACTGCTTTTAATCATATTTTAATGGCAAAGGGCTTGCAGAGACATTATGTAATCAAAAAGATGGCTTTGCACATCCTTCCGAGGGTTTTGCCACAGTTGGACTCAGCTTGCTTTCCCTGTTCCTAGCCCAGCAATCATGGAGAGGAAGGGAAGAGCACTCTTCAAGCTGGATGTTTTTCAAGATCAGAATTGGCTACTCATGCAAAATGTAAAGCAGGGAGCAATTTCTGGAATCTGGGAGTCTCATCTTAAGAAGAGATGTGTTTTTACATTCATAATCACCAAAGGCATTTAATTTCTTACAATGAGTCTGCAGTTCACAGTAAATAGTCATTTGTCCGCATGTCCAGGGAACAATAAGATTGCAAGTGTTTTCTGCTGGCAGGAATCAAATATCCTGCTTTTGTCAGTAGGTCTTTGATATGCAGGAGCAGCCATGCAGATGGTGAAAGCAGCCTTATACCACTCCTCTGCACCTGGGCCATCTCATAGGTGAGCAGTAGCAGGCTCTGGTTCAGCAGCCTCCAGAGACCAGTGACACCCAACACTGCTGTTCTTAAACAAGTGAAAAATAACAAGGCTAGGGATAACCAGAAATGTGCTTCAGCACAGCCTGTGTCTGGGTAGCATCTATTTTATTTCTGTCAGGCTCCATTTTAGGCACTTTGAGCAAAGCATCTTTTTTGAGTATTGTATTTTCAAGACAACGGTGTGACTCAGGAGCCATAACTAGCGCTGGCTACTGGCCAGGAATTATAGAGAATACAGCTCTTGTATAATCGGTCCTTAAACAATATTGAAAGAAAAGTACCTTTGTTTCTGAATCTCAGTGCTTTGAGTATTGGCCAGTGCTGGAGAAAGAGCACCTGGCCCCTGGGAGGTGTTTTCCTCTGTCAGGAGGCATCAGTGGGTGCAGAGGTGCATCTAAGCAGTGTGTCACTCATTAGTAGCTGGTGAGGATCAGTGTGACAGATGAACTTGAAATATTTTGCTGCTGCAACTTTTGATCTCTTTTTGCTGCTCTTTTCCAGCCCCACTGCAAATAAAGCTCTGAACTTTATTGTTCTCTTAACTCTAAACCCTAAACCTACTGGGGCTGAACCATGGAAAGTTTTCCTCTGGCCATTACCTGTACAAAGTACTTCTCAAAGCTACCATCTCTGAAGCCTCTGCTTCCCTTTTGCAACCCCATTCCAGCCTCACTGCCATGGAAGTACTGGCATTTCTTTCTTTCAGCCCTGACCCTAAATATGGGTTGAGTTCTCCCAGACTCGCATTAGAAAAGAAAACGCAGTTTTTCTTTTCATCTAGGGTTGGGACTAGAGAAGGGTTAGGATTAAGGATGGATGTAGAGTAAGGATCAGAAATGGCTTAGGGTTTGGGCTAGGGCTGATGGAAGAGGAAAGCTCTTGGTCTACATAGGGAATTACAGCTTTTGGAATGGTTCCTAGTGGCTTCCTCACTACCAAGATTCGCCAGGGAAACCCCTTTTTAGTACCCTGCAAGGAGATGATTATTTCATACGAGAATGAGGTGGTGCATTCCCGTAAAAAATAACTTGTTTCCTGGTTTTGTTCCAAGTGCAGATGAAGCACAGATAGATTTATTATGCTTCCTTGTAAGCCTTAATTTGAATGTCGGTCACTTCATCTTAAGCTATTTTTCTTTCTACAGTACCCCTTCCCTGGCCCCAGGCATGGAGAGCTGTGGAGAGAACTCAGACAGGGAGCTTGTGCACAGCAGTGCAAGGTCAGTGGAGCAGTTCTCTGCTCCCTACTCTGCAGAGCAGGTTTGAATGCAACTGTTTTATTTGAGCAAAACAAGTCTAGTGCAATTGTGCTGGGCTGAATGCTCACAAGAACGATACTCCAAATACAGCAGTGACTGAGATGCTTATGTTCTAACCTCCCTGAGGGTGTAAGTATTTGGGGAGTAGAGGTTTCTCTTATGGTACAAAACCCTTCCCTGAGCATTGTGACTGAGAAACCAACAAATGGAAATGTGAATAGTATATAAATACAATCACAGCAAGCTGCTTTTCTTTCCCCATGGGTGCTGGAGAAAGGAAATCTGAATGGAGAGGGCTGGATTTGATTTCTTCCATCTGCACTGAAGAGCAAGTGCAAACCCTGAATCCAGCATGGTGACATGTTGTAGGCAGTGTTAGAAAGCCAGCTATTGCCATGTCGTATCTGTTTTCCCCTTATTCTTGCAGGTCATCAGACTCTGAATTTTGCAAACAGGCTCCCTTGTTTTGTTTTTTTTTGTTGTTTTCATAATAACCCATATGAGCTCTTTAGTAAATTGCCACCGTGATTTTTTCCACTTACATCATAGTTTTTTGATACTTCAGTTCTCAAGTACCATAAAACCTAGATTAATAGTAAATGGGAATTTGGAGAGCTGTGACATACAAGCTGTAGGTGTCCATGAAGCACAATTATAATACTGAGCTAATCAGCACTGTATTCAGTTGACTAAATTCTCACCTCTTAAATGGCAGTAAAAAACCTTCATATAAGAAAAATTAAGAATGATGCAAATGTAGGGAAATGTCAGGGCAAGTTCATCTATTTCAGTGGGCAATGTGTCAGCACTGTCCTGTTGATTAAAGCCAATACTATTATTATACATCATGCTTCCCAGCTCCTGCAGGTTTAAAGTCACAGAAAGGTAACACACAGCTCCTAATGGATAAGTTTAGGATGGAATGGGGGAAAATGGTGCATGGGAGTTGACAGGGATGCTGGATACTGTTACCCCAACATTGCCACAGGCAAAATTGCTCCTTTGAGACCCACTTCACCACTCTCCATGCAAGGTATGGATGATGCATGTCTTGCATTTCTACAGATCATCTCTAAAGATTTTAGACTTTTTATCACAGGCTCCCTTAACCTTTCATGTTACATCAGTACATGCTCATCAAATGTGAAGGTAGAATGCACATCAGATAGGTCAGATGAGTCTTGGCTGACCTCAAAGAGTAAATTACATTTAAAAGGAAAAAGCGTTGCCTCCTTCATTTGTTCCTTACAGTTTTTTCCATTTTAATTTTAAATTTTGTGTCAAAACTCCCAGAAAATGCCCCCCTTCACCTGTCTCTCTTTCAAATATGGGCTGTATTCAAGACACAATGGTGCAGAGTGGCCCTAAGGAAGTTTTATCTCTTCTTAAATAGGAACTTTATCCATATTAAACAGCAGTTTTAGCCTAGTGGCTATGGCCAAGCCAGACACACCAGCTGCTCTTTGGCTATTGCAGTGATTCTGCACTGGTGACCAGCCTCTCTCCCAGCTCTACTGCTATTCTCCATTTGGGACCTTATCAACAGGTCATCACTCGATACATGGACACTCTGATTTATATACTTCTTTTCTAGCTTTCCCTCTCTGTGCCCAGAGATACCCTTGAAATGCAAATATCCCCCGTGATTTTAGATCACAGGCACTCTCTGCCCATGAGTGAGGTGGCACAGACAAAATAACCCTCAATAACATGTCCGAACCCTCCATTTCAGCATTTTCTGAACTCCGGTGGCATAGGGCTCTATTGTGAAAATCGACTAAGAAAGACTTCACTGAGTGGAGCACATCAAGAGAAAATAAAGAATGAGGCCCTGGTTTCATCCACAGAAGCTGTCATGATTTATTTGCTGTCACTTGAATCTCCATTAAAAGGCTTGCTGCGACTTCACCAATTTCTTTCCGTTCTGATTGTCTCATCCTTTGCTGATATTTGAGGTCTGGCTTGTTATATCTGAATTTGAAAGATATGTAGCCACCCGAGCCTGGCAGCATGCTAGCATTAACTTCTCCTACCCGATGGGCTTTTACTGGTCCTTTACGGAAGATGAAAATGGATGAATCAACTTCAGAGGCTTTATGGATTGCACAAAACCCATCCTTCTTCCTACACAAGTAAAGCAAGAAGTCCTGCTAATGAACCCATTGGAGGAGGGCTCTGTCTGCTGCTCTGTGGTAACCACATATAGAGTGGCTGTGAACTTTTTGAGCAGCCATTTCTAACTTGGGAAGTCTCAGATTTATGTAGCCGTTTTCGTTTTAAAAGAAGAAGTCAATACGTATTCACAGTTTGACCCCCATTAAGGACTAAAGTGATGCCACGTTTCACCAGGAGAATGTTAATGCTATCAATTTTTCAGCTTTCCTACTATATTTTCAGCGTGTCATGTCCCTTCATATCTAGCATGTGCTGAGGGACCACTGGAATTCAATTACGGTCTGTCACTGCTGTTTATATTGATTTATAGATCATCCTTTTTGACAAGTTCATTGCCAAGCTTTAATATGCCTTAATAGCTTTATTGTTTATTAATAGTAATGCAGTGGTCCAATTTCCAGCCTGCATTAAATGTCAGCCCTTTCTTTCTGTGGTGGGCTGTGGGCTGCAGAGGATCAGTGGGCAGGTGGCCACGGCTGGCTCCACCCACCTCCCCCTGCCCAAATGACTCTGGCACCAATTCTTTTGGTTAATGACCTCCACAGATTTCCTTCAGCACCTCCAGTAAGGAATTAAGAAGAGATTTGTCTAACAATTGCTTGTCAGAGGGACTAAATTGCCTGGTCGTGCCAGTGGGGTTTTGGCAGTGCTGCAGGGTACAGTGTGTAGCGCTGCTGGTGCCGGAGTGCCTCCAGGCACAGGAGAGCCCCGGCACACACCACACCTGGCTCAGCACACAGACCACACCATACCCTAAAAGAGATGCAGATTAACACTGCCACTGGTTAGCATATCTGAACAGGTAACATAACCAAGACTATTACGGGGAACACAGAGGTGAAAAGTGTATGTGCATCAGGGGCTTTTTTTATGTCAAGCTACGCAGAGTTTTATAATGAGGCCAGAGTTCACTGGCAATTATTGCTTAGGAAAGTTTTCATGGATGGCTATTTTTCTTTCTTTTCTTGCCAACTGGCTATTTGAAATATCAATTTACCAGAGGAAAAATCCTCCTTAAAAGCAGGAGTCCCCAGGCACCATGGGTCAGGGCTATTTCAGTGCAACTGTGCTGTGAGAAAAAGGAATGTCCTCAACAGTAATACAAAGTCTTGTATTTCTTAGGCATAAGTTGTTGCACACTGGTAGGATAAGAGATGAACAGCAGCATATTTCTGAGTATTTTCTGCCTAGAAACATCCAGGCCAAATTTTTCAAATGAAGCTGTAGCTGTTCCTCCATGCGTGGGTCTGTGTGTTTTCCCTGCACCATGTCAGCCGCCTTTGCAGTGCCAAGCACAGCAGTTTGTTTTTCAGTGCTGTTTGCAATCCCAGGATAGTTGGCAGAAGAGAGCTGCTGCAGCTCAGAGGTGCAGGGTTGATCTGTTTACCCAAGCTAGGGAAACACGAGGTGCAAATCTTTCCCCAAAAAGCAGCTATCAGCAGCTCAGGTTCCGTAACACAGCACTGCTCTCTCCTGTGAGCTGCTGACAATGGCAGCCAAGGACTCTTTGCTTTCAAGACGCTTCCAGAAAGGTTCCTGCTTCCTGATATCTTGCTCAGCAGTGCTGAGCACCTTCAGAGAAATAAAATTACTTGCTCATTTCTGCCTTGGTCTGCTGCATTTCCCCAGGAGCATTAGTTCATATATTCCTCTTACCTTGACTAAAATGATGAGAAATGGACAGTACTTACATTCTGTCTTTCTCACACACACGCACACACACACACAAAAATACATATATAGACGTATTTAAAGGGACAGCTTAAAACTTAAGTTATAGCCCAGAAAAAACAACTAAAGGTGATTTTTTTTTCTCCCTCATATTCAGTTTTTGAAGTGAATTCAGAGAGAGCTGCCACTTTGGTTGATGAAATGTGACCTGTTTTAATCACTGCTGTCCACTGTCAGGTATGTCAGGCAATTTAGCTTCAGGTGCATAATGGCAAATTATTACAGAGGCAGAATGATTTTAAGTTTCTAGACAGTGGGAGCATTCCCAGAATCCATTACTGCCTGATTAAATTACTCAGATTTCTGTGTGTGAAGGTTTTGTACAGCAGCATGTAATCCACGAGAGTAACTAATCATATCATATTGATTTAGATGCTGCTAGAAAGGGAAATCTAATTGTAATACTGTGAAAGCTTCTTGAGGAATCTGTACTAATGATTGCATTTGTAATCCCATTTGCAGGTGAAAGTTCTGAAGCGCAGCTGTGAGATGAATAGCAATGCCAACGGTTTGGACACAGCGCTGCAAAATCAGGTCGCAAAAGATGAGAGGAGCAGAGGTTGTCCTGATGACTTAGCAGCAAGTTTGCATCCTTCTGGTTTTCTCCACTGATACTTCCTGAGACTTATACAAAAAAAAAAAAAAAAAAAAAGTGAGCAAAAGGTGCAGGTAAAGATGAGAAAGGAGGCAGGATTCAGCCCCCCATCCTGCTTGAGAGTCCATCCCAGGAGCCAACACTGTGCTCTGAGCTCTGCTGGTTTTTTGCAGAGACACAACTTCTTTGCTCTCTCTCTTCCTTTTATCTGAGGACAAACACATTTGAAAAGCACTTCATTCAGGGAAACTAAATGCTCACCTGCTTTTCATTAAAATTCTTTATTGTTGTTTTCTTCTTCTTTAAATACAAATTTCTACAGTCCTTCTTTTGTGTTTGATGATTGCCAGCAACTTGATCTGCCTTGACCTTTCATGTCTGGGCTCTGGCAATATTATCCTCCTTCTTTTTACCCTTTCTGGAATACATGGGCTATTAACACGTGAATTATATGAACGGCTTTTTTATCTTTCCTCTTTGTGGCACTATTGCAGAGTGGTATAAAAAGCATAATGTGATGATTTGCTTATCTTACTTACTGTCATGGGACTTTTGTAGCTGTTGTTTTTTCACTTTTCTGACCTCTTTATAAAGAAATATAAATAATCTTATCAAGAGAACCCTTGCATCTCTTGCATACACCAGAGCTTGTGAGGTGGTTTGATGGGCAAGAGGGCACAACTATGTGGGAGAAGAGCTGCCTCCCAGGCTTTGACAAACACTTATGTAGGTTTCTGAAGATGCAGCAAACCTTCAGTTGGAAGACAGGTCCCTTCAAGACACTGAAACTTTCTTTTCAACATGCAGTGGGGCTCAGCTCACTTTCCCTCTTTGGCTCCTGCTGGCATATGATTTTTGAGGACTGAACAGCCATGTCCCTTACAGGTGAGGTCTGGTTTTGACTCTGAATTAGTGACCACTTCTGGAGAATTGTGGAAGAGATACCCTTATCCTTCCCTTGGGAGCTGACTCTGAGAGATGCCAGGCTGGATTTCACTGCCCTATGACTTCTCCTGCTCGCCCTGCAAACCACATCAGGGAGGCCTGCAAAACACCAGATGATGTGCTGCCATCACCTTCCTGAGCACTCCAATGGGATAAGAGCAAGGCCTAGGACAGGGATTTTCCTGGGGAGCAAGCCCAAAGTAGGACTAAAGGCAATAGATATAAATCACAAATTTCATCTGCATCCTTCCTGCAGGTGCTCTGCAAATTCACCAAGTCCTGTGGTGCACTGCAGCTTGTGAAAAGAAGAGTGGTGGCCCAATTGCCCCTCCCAAGGGGAGCTCATCCCTGCTGCAGCAGTTCAGTGCTTCCCAGTTTGCTCTTTTAGTCCGTGCTTTGGGTGAGCAGGTGTGAGGCAGAATAAACTGGGGCCCTGGACAGATGCTACCTGGCTCCAAAGAGGTTTTAATCTTTTTTACAGTGAAACATTCATTATTTTTATTGAATTGCATTTTCTTGCACAGTTCAGATGTAGTTTAATCCCATTCACAACAGAGATATTCCAAGTAATATAAAAGACATAAGAAAACACTGAGAGTTTAAAATAAGCCCCTATATGGTTCCTAGTCACGAATGGACACTGATTTTGTATCGGGAAGATAACAAAACTGAAAGTTAGTTAAGCACTATCTAAATAGCCTTTAGGATATTCAGTTATATGTTAGGATATACATATAGGAAAGCATTTTACATGAATGTTTAATGAATTACTCCTATACTGTCTGTTAGGTGTCATTAAAACCCAGGGGTGTTTATTTAATGTAGACACCCCTCAAAGTTTTAGATAGCATTTGAATTTGGGATAAACTATAATTTGCTTCCTTGACAGGTATGCAGAAGTCTAAATGTAAAGTCATGCTGTGGGTGATTATTTTTGGTAATATGTATTCCCAACAGCTGTGGATCATGTTTCTGAAGAGGGTCTGTGACCAGAGTCACTTCCTGATCCCTGCCAGCCAGATACAGGATGAGATGGAAGGAAGTAAGCAAGCAAGCAAACAAGTCGGGTTCATGTGCTGTGATCCTATACTCAAGGACCACAGTAAATGTGTCATTAAAAGATATTACACTAAAAATATACACAGGTTTTCTGCATCACCGAGTTCTTCCTGGGGAACCGTGCAGCAGTGCCCCAGATATCTGCAACTGCTCAAAAATGGGTAATAATAATAAGAGCATTTAATGAGATAATTTAAGTTAAATAGCATTTAATACAAGATCATCAGATTCTGCCTTACTGTGAAATTGCAGCTTCTTTTCCACCATTATATGAGATATACTTTCCAAAAGTCTCAGATTTCCCTGACAGAGATTTCCTTGAGATCTGAAAAATGCAGAGCAGATACAGAAATGCTTTAATGAAAGCAGTCTCATCTATTGTATCACCTTCTCCTGTTTTTCTGGACTGCAAAAATATCAGCAGTGAGACTGGGACTCTTGAAGAGATGCTGCCATCCACCCAACCATTTCAGTTTCTCTAGAGATTGCTCCACGTCTATCAACATCTTACTGGGTTCAGGTTTATATGCTGCCATCAGCTCATCTGCCTCCCTATCAGCTGGCAGATCTGCGCTCTGAGCTCTCCTCCTTCTGATTTGATTTCCACCCTTCCCAGTCTTTTGTCTGTGATGCACTCTTGGTAGGTGTCTGAGGATTGTTTTCCAGAGTACATCAGAGTTGAGCTGTGCTCTGTACAGAGGTAACACAACAGTATGAGCCACACCATACCTTGCTGAGCTCTCCTGGATTGGACTTTTCTTACAGACCCCCTCACCAGTGTAGCAACTCCTAGCCTACAAACAGGGCTTTTTGATTCACAACACTGGAGCAGCTGAACATAACTGTGATGAAGGGTAAACAGAGTATTTATATGTATGCTTAAATTGATAGAAAATGCAGTAAGTATAAGGTTGAAGGAAGCATTAAATAAAGTGTTCCAGGAAGTGGGCTTATTCTTTTGCCCACATGGCCAGAAGGCATGGTTCATCCATGCTGGCATTTTCAAAGCTGTTCTTGTTTCTTTCTTTCACTGCCCAACCTATGACAACGGCAGGTTCAAACTGTGAGGATGCTGCTGCTGCCCAAAGCTGTTCAGAGACCAAGTGCGAGGTGATGAACAAAAATCTTGAGTCAGAAGTTTTTGGGAGGGATGCATGTGCAGTTGGAGAGGTGACATCCTCCCGAGCATGTGGACCTGCTTGCCCACAAGGCAGCGTGGGATCCACAGAAAAGGCATCCAGTGTGGTCTGGTTTCATACCCTAAGCTGAAGGCCACCAGCAGGGTCTGACTTTGTGCCCAAAGCCAAAGAGCACCATTCACACCAGGATGGAAGTTGCCCAGTTGAGAAAAATGACATCTCTCCCCTTACTAGTCTTAACCCTGTGGTTTTCACCCCAGCTAATACTGACCCAAATCCGTGTCCCTGAAGGCACTGTTGCATGATGTCTGAGGTTTCTTAAAACAGCAGTCCAAAAAAAAAAAAAAAATCCATCAAAAATCCCAAATCTAAAAGAGATAAAATCCTACAAACAAAAACTGCTGAGTTTGGCACAGTTCTCCTTTATCACTGCTGAAGCCATAAGGGGCAATCTTGCTGCAGTGGGGTGATGGGCACAGGGCAACCCTGGCTGTGAGATTGCTTAGTGAAGACAACCACGTCAACCACTCTCTCTGGAGTTCCTGCTGTCATGCTTCTCAGACGAAGAGTATCACTCCCATTTCATGCTCAGTTTGCATGTTTGTTTGGTTTCTATCAGAAAGGGAAAATGTTTTTTTTTGTGTTATGCACTTCCCTGTAATTAATCTGTAGCACAGATATATGCTTTCTTGTTCTGTGTTTCTGTTTCTCAGTATATTCAGGTTTTATATCTCAGTCAACATATTACCTCCCTCGAAAAAGAATTATTTCTATAATCAGATTAGTGCTGAATTTATACTGAGTCTGAAGTACAGCTTTACTCACTTGATTATTCAGTTTGCTATAAATGTTGGGAATAAATTCCAAGAGAGCGAATCAAGCAATTTATTTTTTTACTACCCTTATACATATTTCTACTTATTTGCCATGCACCTTTACTACACCAACTCAGAACAGACAAAAAAAGGATGCTTAGCATGACTGTAGGACCTAGGTGAATGCTGAGATAAGAGCTTTAAACAATTTTTCCAGTAGAAAACTCGTTAAGTTTCCATGAACTTTCTTCTGACGTAAGAGCTGGGAGGATTTTGGCGCTTTTTTTCAAACACACATTGCTCATCAAAGATGTTGAAAAGATGTTATGATGGAGAGCGACTTCCCTATTTCTGCATTAGTGACAGCACTGGCAACACAGTTACTGTGTTAATGGCAACGCAGGCATATTTGCCCACTGCACCCATTAATGCAACATGATTCTCAACTTATTTTTGTGTGAGCTTCTATATGGTCAGCCTATGTTGAAATTATCCAGGCTGGATGGTGTGTATGCTTTCTGCAAACAGTGCTCCCTGTGAGTGGTATTATTCATCTTAAAGGCAGGTGTTTTACGACATTTCTAGGACAAATATGCTGGATATGAAATATGGACATAAGTGTGATATGCATATGAACTGGGAAGATGCACAAGTGATATAATTCTTACAAGTTCTAAGAGGTTTCTTTATTTCATAAAATTTAAGAAGATTGTTTCTTGAGTGTTAGTTAAAGAGTTAATAAAAACAAAATCTGAGGTTGCCAAGTTATTAATTTTCCATTCAGGAATGGGTTGCTCTGAATTCAATTACCCAGCTGCAGAAGTGCTTCCCAGTATTTGATGGCATCTTCTTAAAAGTGTAAATGATGGTGTGCATATGAGTACACACTAATCAGAAATTAAAGGCTTCGCATGTCACGTCAAGGTTGGTGGTTGCAGAGAGTGGCAATGTCAGGTGGCCTGTCCTCTGCAGGCACCACATCCCTGCGCGTCAAGGAGCAGCGCCTGGCACAGGTGCCTGATGTTAAGGTGAATCGATAGCACAACCCAGAGCTCAGCCACTTCCCAGAAACCTGCTGTCCTGCCAGCAATTGAGCTGAAATAACCTTCCTGCTTACTGCAACTGAATCAGCACTTGAAGGACAGGAACGATAGCTGGGTGTAAAGAGCAGAGGCTGATTTTGCAGGAGAAAAGCTTAGAAATCTGTTTCAGAGTATGCTGGCTATGAATATTGGGAAAAGACCATGGGATTGCCCTGATGGTAACCTATTTGACTTGTTCACGAATGCATTATGAGTTTGTATGGAAGTATATGAGACCAATACCTTCAGTATTATTTTTTTTCTTTATAGTTCACAATTTTTAAAGGTCTGGCAAACCCCCTTTCATATGAATTTCTATGAAAAGCAATAGTCTGTCTTTCCATCTGTTGCCTTTTCTTTGGGATTCTGTAGACCCTAAACTAGTTCATCAATATTTCTGAGTTACTGGGAAAAATGTACTTCACCATACTCTATTTTTTCTCCTGCTTTCTAGTAGCCACAAACATCACAATGGAATTGAAATAACCCCCTTCAAGCTGAGAAGTGTCCTTGAATACTAGGGGTCCCATGGGGAATACAGCTTTCTTGGGAAGCAACCAACGGGCAGTTTTCAGTCTGAAAAATGTACCCACGGTGACTTGATATCTCAGCCTGCCTGGTGATGTACTGACTGGCTGTGGTTATCTCTGAATGCCAACTTCTCTCCCATCTCATCTGGTCTCCCACCAGGGCTGCAGGCAGGTGCAGAGCAGGCATATGGGTCATCTCTGCCACTGCTATAGGGCATTGGGGCAGTTGTCCCCAGGAGGCTTAGATATCATTCCCCAGTAGGAGGGACATATTGTGTAAAAAACACATTTCCAGGGTTTCTCACTGTCTCGTTTTGTTTTCATTGTCGTGAGGGATGAAGTTGCCAGTGCTCACATCGGATGAGTCCCTCTAGGAGATGAACAATCAAATCAGATCCCCGTGGCAGGAAGTACTCCTTCAGTCTCAGTTTTCTTACCCATAATGTTGTTCTCATTAATTTTGCTCCTAACAATATCTCTGTGTATAAATAATTCTAGTCTCTCCTCTGTTTTCACAACCATTGGGGATTTACACAGCTTGAAAGAAATAAACTATGCACTGAGAGTATTGTAGAATGGATAAAAATGCACTTCCAGAAATAGCACATTATACAAGCATAACTCAGGGCCTCCTGCTCACTCAGGTGGGCCACACCCTGATGCCCTTGCAGAGCCAGGAAGACCATAGAGCATGAAAGGTAACATATAATTTTTTTTAGTATTGTACGGTATGGTGGTTTTGTTTTTTTTAATGGGGTAGGGTAAGGGATGCTTTAGTCTTCTGTTAATTCACATGTTGTTATTTAAACACTAGAGCAACCTGAGGTGGTGCTACACCCTCTTTTGTGTATGTGTGTGGAGTTCTGAAATTCTATTATTAAATAATAATAATTGCTAAATAATTTGCAAAGGATTTACCAATTCTGTCATGTCAGAAGAAAAATACAGGATTGCATGTTCCTTCAGCTGCTCAAGGGAACAAGCAGGAGCACTCCAAATCTCCTGATGGTTTAGGGCACTCCCAGTTGGTCATCCTTGGCTAGTAAACATTCAGGGGTGTCAGCACTGGTAGGAAGCAAAGTGGCTCTGCAGGGTAACATCTAGAAAGCAAATATTCTTGATCTTACTTTCCTGGTGCCTGTTTTATAAGGTCTTTACAGTGGAATTGAAGTCTAGTAAAAATAACATCTTTCTTTCCCCTCCCATCTGACTATCTCCAAGCTGTTACACTTGCATAGATATTTAGCATCATATGTCAAAAATACTGTCACCTCTATTTCAGAAACAGTGCAACCAGGGCCCAGAGGAACCTCTGAAAGTCTCCCCTAGGTCACAGGTACAGCAGACTGGGACCTGGAAAACCTGGTCCTTTTCCATGATGTGATAGAGTGTTCCCTAGGGAGCTGCCCCTTCTGTATCCATATTGTTCAGGCACCAGGGTCTGGAGGCCGAGGGGTTTCCAGCCATCAGCAGCTCCTGCCAATCTCTGCCTCTCACAGCCCTGCAGTCCCGACAGCACAGGGGAGGGTGAAGGTGGCTGGTCACCACAAAGGTGGTGGCACCTGGGTCACATCTGTCCTACAGGTGATGCTCCTGGAGGCTGCGCTTATATCAGGGGTTTTTTTTTCTATTTTTCACCTGGTATAAGAGGAGAAGGTTGACAGCCATGACACACAGTCTCTTCCTCAGGCTACTCTGCCAGAGCTTCTTTTCTCATCTGCAATCTCGAGTCATTTTAAATAACTCCCCAGCAGCTCTAACACACAGTAATGTGATTAGAGCACTAACTTCTCTGACCATATTGCTTTATACTGCATTTCAGACAGTAAATGCATTCTTCCCCTTGGAGCCACCTCTCACAGTTGCCCCAGGTATCCAAGACGTTTATAGCAGCACATGAATTCATCACTGTGCCCCTATGGCAACAACTGCACTTGTGTTCACCCTCTCTCCTATCACACACAACAGGCATCCTGGAACACTTTAACAAGAGCAACTACCCTGTTATCCTGCATCCCTATTTTGAAAGTGTGATGATGTTTCAGGCTGTGGCAGAGGAGGCACAGTGGTCACAGCAGGACACTGGGCTGGGTGCAGCAGGCAGCAGGCAGTGGTACGAGCAGGGACGCGAGAGCACAACAATTAAGCAACACATTCTGTTTCCTGATACAGACAATATTTTCACAGACTGTAAAATCACTTTCCCTAGCAATGGCTGTCATCTTTCTTGATTTAGTACCTATGGTGGTGACAATTTAAAGTCATGTTTATTTTACAGGTAGCTTAAGCAAATCTCTGGGAGAGAGGCTCTTGCCCTTTGAGGAAAACGGACTGGGTCTCTTTCTGCAGAAAAATAGCCCTTAAACTGGTCTCTATGGAACTGTGAAGAATTTGCTTTGCCCCAGGATTTGAGGGGAGAAAACCCACTCCTCCTAGAGAACCACATTCCCCTGGGTGGGAAAGAAGATCTCTTCTTTCACTACAGATGAACAAGTGATCAAGGGAAACCTTTCTAAGAAAATAAATGTCAGAGAAATGGGATTCCTGCAGACAGTTGTAGTTCAACCACATCTTCACTTGAAGCAATTTGACACTATGTCACTGACTTTGTGTTCCTTAAGGAAAACCAGTAGGCAGTGCTGTGTCACTGAAGGAGCCAGCTAGTGCGGATCTGGGCAGCCACGCTGCTTGCTGAGGTCTGGGCTCCTGTGATCAGAAAAGCCCTTCCACTGAGCAATTCTCTGTTAGACAGAGTATGCTTTAAAATATGCAACTATCTCCATGTTAAAATAATGCCTCTCATCTTGATACAGCTGGTTAATTTTTCCAGTGATCTTCTCCTTCACTGACAGTTACGAGCACTATAATGTAAAGACAGGCTAGGGAGCTGGGCTTTATATATTGCAGTATGACATATTTAGTATCAGCTGAGTTTTCCCAAGATTGTAGGATGCTGATAACCAACTGAATAATACTTCAGCTTTGCAGGACAACCAGTGTAGTTTATCAGTCTGAGAAAAGGCTTACTATTGTCTTCATATATAACTATTGTGACAATATGTCATGTAGGGATTTTACGGGTAGAAGCCGTCTTCTGAGAGTCCCTGCTATGTATCATTTTTACGCAGGTTTATGTTTAGTGGCACTTACAGGTGACAAAGATAGAGTGGTACTCTCTACTATAAGATGAAGTTGTATGAAAGCATGGCTGTACAACCACTGCACTCTTTTAGGCTGGTGTCACCCAGTGAAGTACCTCCAATACTGAGATGTAACAGGCTGGATCTATCATTTGATTAAGTAATTATTTCTCATGAGAAGGGGAAATCAGTTCATAAAAATCATAGAATGATTTAGGCTGGAAGGAACCTCTGGATGTCTCAGAGTGGGGCAAGTGCCAAAGGAGAGCAGGTTGCTCAGGGCCTTGTCCAGCTGAGCTTTGAGCATCTCCACAAATGGAGACTCCAAATCAGTTTGAACGTCCTTTTCTGGTGTGTTACCATTCTCACTGTAAATATTTTTTTCCTTGTGACAATCTGTCGTCATTCCCCATGCTGCAACCTTTCCTAGTTGACTGTGTATCACTGGAAAGAGCCTGGATTTGTGGTACTGGAAGCCAGCCAGCCAGCCAGCCCTCTGGTATTGGAAACCAGCACTTCCACTTCAGGCGGGGGAGAACAGCAGTGAAGCCCCATTCTCTCTGCTTTTCTCAAGGCTCAACTAAGCCTGTTTCCTCAGACTTCTCTCATACATCCCATCTCCTGACCCTTAACCCCCTCAGTAGCCCATGCTGGACTTCTTCCAGTTAGTCCACATGTATACTCTTCCAGCTTGTTGAGGCTGCTCTGAATGTCCTCCCCATCCTCCTGCCTACCCACCTGTCCCCTAATTCAGTGTTACCTTGCTGAGATTACATTCCCTCTCAGCAGTCAGATCACTGATGAAGGCATCACAGAGCACCAGCCCCAGGATCGATCCCCAAGGAGCACTACCTGCAACTGGCTCCTGGGTAGACACTGAAACAAAAGCCACTGTCCTTTAAGTTCACTAGTCTGGCCAATTTTTATGTCCCTTCTTGTCCATCCATGTAGTCCCTACCCTTTTTACCTGGCTACAAGGTTACCATCTAAGGTGCAGAATCTTGAAAGCTCTGCTAAAATCAACACCCGCTGTCCTCCCATACTGCAGAGCTAGACATTGCAGCACAGGGGCAATCAGGCTGATCATCAGTGATTTGCCCTTCTTCCTCCAGCCTTTGTCTTTTATCAGATAGAGTCTCTTACAGGATGTGATGTGTGCCTCCAGAAAGTACAGAAGATGCAGCACTCCTTTCTCCATTGGGAAGGACATGAAAAGGCACAAATCTGCACCCTGTTCCTCCAAAGACTTTAAGTATGTGAAAACTTTTCACCGCAGTGAAGAAATTAAATCCAAGTCCAGCACTTGCCTCCTCCTAGAGACAGGAGATTGCTGAGCACAAGCACTCAACTGTAACACTCAGTCTTTTGTCTCCTCCGATTTTGCAGTTTCTGAGAACAGATCTATCTGATTCAAACAGGACCTTGCTTTGGTTTCACAGTGCCAACCCAAGCTGGAGAAGCATTCCATCAGCTGCCAAACCCTGGTGTCCCCATGTACCAGAGACAAGAAATATTCTTATTGCTCCTGTCACCATTATTTACATATTTGTGTTATCATTGCACTCACAGACCAGGCTTCCCAACACAGGACAATGCAGAAAGACTAAGATAAAAGGATGGCCCCTTCCCCACAGCACTCCTATGCTAAACCACTGTTTTCTTTTCAGCCAAGGGACTGCCAAGTGCAGTTCTGTGTATATGTGAGAAGCCTAAGTTTAGGTTTTTTACAGAATTTAAAAGATTTGTTGCAGTAAAGAGCTATATTTTATGGCGAACAAGGCAGAGGGAGAACAGCCTCAGCATGATTAATTGTTGAGTACTGCAGCCCCAGTGGTGCTAGTGGTGCTGACTCACCTCAGTAACCTGAAGGGGGGTGTATCACACTGTCTCTTACCTCCCCTGGCTAATCAGGACCTCGTTTCTTTCAGCAGTGAGGAGATTGCCAGGTCCAGACCTTCCAGCTCCGTTCTGCATGAATGTCCAGGCAGAATTTATCAAGCGCACACCTTAATCGCATTCCTTCTTTTAGTTCTGAGGATAAGGGAAAGTGCTTTTGCTGAGGCTGTTCATCAGGTTTTATAATGCATTTATGAATTGGGGTGGTGTAAGCTGTGGAAGTGGCACAGAAATATGCACCCATTTTTTTAATACGATTATCTGTTAGTGTAAGGGCAGTACCTGACCACTGTAAGGTATAAGTTCAAACGTTATCTTTGGGGGAGATAAACACCTATGAAAGAAAAGGTTAAATCTGCAGAAAGCAGTGGGAGCAAATCTTGAGAAACAGACAGCACAGAGTTTTCAGAAAGATGCTGTGATTGTTGTATATTGATCACCATTACCAATAAGTGTAAAGACCAGAGAGTACTACACTGATGGATAACACTGGGGCTGATAGATCAGAGTAACCTAGCAAGAATAAAACAGAGTTTTGGTAGGATCAGATAATCTAGACAGGAAGGAGACACGATATTCTTGTCCTCCGTACAACTTCTCTGTCTCTACAGTATTGTCCCTTGCAAAATATCCTCTCTGCTGCCTCTAAAAATAGAAATTGGATAGACAGAAACTGGATATAAAGGTGGGAGCATTAAAAAAAATGCACGTGGCCAAACTAGTACAGAAGAGGGTCCCAGCTTGAAGAAAAGAAGATCCTTTCTTTAAAGTGCTGCTGCGTTCAGTACAGGGGTATGCCACAAAAGTAGAGAAGCACTCCTATTTTCTCATGTATGGCCTTGTTAAAATTTATTGTTCAAGGGCTGTGGCTTACGTCTGATA
Organism: Chiroxiphia lanceolata; assembly: GCF_009829145.1. NCBI lineage: Eukaryota > Metazoa > Chordata > Aves > Passeriformes > Pipridae > Chiroxiphia > Chiroxiphia lanceolata. The sequence goes on from NC_045641.1 coordinate 15,999,258, forward strand.
TATGAATGCTTGCTCTTCCATTAGGATACAAAGCTTCTGCTTCCTTTAAGAAACATTGCACTTGCCCGAGTCTCCTGAAATCCCAACACAATCTGTGCTGTTCAACTCTCTCCCGCAGACCACCCTGGTGGGATGTGCCTTTGACAGCCTGCTGTCAGAGGATTTCCCTGCAGGCAAATTCTCTTTTTAAAATTCCTGACAGAAATGTCTTTTGAAAGGTTTCATTTTGTAAGTGCCTTTCATTTGCTCCCATACTGAAACCTCCTGGAAACTAGATTACCTTCCCCTGGATGTCTCTGGTGAGTGTTCTTGTACCCCAATACAAGGATGTAGGTTTTCTAGTCTGATTAAAGGAATAATTTAAATTCAGCATATATCCAGAAAGCATGTCTAAAGATCTGCTGTACGTGAAATCTTGCAATAACTGAAGTAGACTCTACAATGTTAATTAGAAATTACGTACATGTCCAAAAAAATATGTAAATAAAGTATAACAAGCTAGGAATGCTAAAGATCACAAAGACTAAAGCTACTCAGTAATGCCTAATTAAAGAGACTGTCAGTGTAACTAATTAATGAATCTTCTTTTTCAAGATGATTCTTCTAAATGACAAAGCTCTAAAATGTGACTTTCTCACATTTATTGGAGAATAGGCACCTAAAATCCCTTTCCAGTTAGAGAACAAAAGTAATGCACTTGCACCATGACTAATGCCCTGTGGAGTGGGCATAATCAGGGTGCAGAGGTCCAGCCAGGCTGGAGAGCAGGTGGCTGTGGACCACCTTTATGGATGTTGGTCTAAAACAACATGTACAGCTGCTGCCTAAAAGATTACAAAACTGGGATAAGTTCTGCCCTAAGCAAAAGCCTTCCAGAAGCTTTAACCTTTTTCCTTTCTATTACCCTCTTTTTCTGAATTTAAATAAATGAGTCTAATACAGACAGCATAGGGTGGAAGAAAAGGGGTTTGTAAAGCAAAACCAGAGAAGCAGACAAGTGCAACAGAGGGACAGACCTTTGCATTGAAGTCACTGCAGTGCCTTTGAACTGATGCTTTGTTTCCCAAATAAATCACAGCTACTGAAGGGAGACAGCTTAGAGGGTGGCTGTAAAGACCCTCTATTAAGAAGCAGAAACTGTTGGCCATGATTAAAGAAGCATTAATAATTTTGAAGGCAGCTGCCTCACAAGTGGGACTGTGAAGCCACTCGTCAGCTTATCAATCACAAGGAAGAGTTTGGGGGAGGAGGATGTCTCAAAATGGAGTTGGTTTCCTTAAGGGCTTAAAAATAGAGTTCTTTTGTCTTGGGGTTTTAAAAATGATGAACACAGTTGCCCATCCATACCTGTGGCAGATGAACAAACACATAAATATATAAAATATATATATATGCATCCGAATGACACACATCACTCCTCTGAAGTATCAAAAGAAAAGATGCAGACCCACCTCCCTTGCTGCCAAACTGGCCACTGACTTTTGCCCATTGCTGTAGAGATAGGACTGAAAGCAGATGTGTTATCAGCATGCAAAGATATGAATTGAATCAAAGTTTATAGCTCTATATTGCAAGGACTGTGGTTACTGGAAGCTATCTGGAGGCTGTTTTAGAAAAGAATGTCAATTTTCTGTGTTTTTTTAGCAAGGAAAGGGAGAAATCATGTCCTACATTTGTTTTTTTATTCAAACACTATCACTAAGATTTGTGTTCTGCATTTCTGCGCGAGAAGCTTGCGAAGTAAAATTGTTGAACGCCTGTGTCTGTAGCTTTGCCAGTAAGTGGTGCTAGCTGCACAGTTTTGTAACCCTTCCAGGAAAATTAATGGTAAGACTACAGCAGGTCCCATTTTAAAGGATTTTGTTTTTTGAGGAAAATATACAGATATAAACTGTTTGAACAACAGAACTTGGGAAATCATCCTCTGATCATTTTAGGGCTGTGATAGGCATGTTTGAAGGAGCAGTGTCCAATTCCTCAGCCATTTTTACGGTTTCTGGACACAGCATGTGTGCAAGCTCTGCACATCAAGGGGGTTGCATTCTTATCAGCGTTTACCTGTCTTGGGCACATTCTGTACTGGCTAAGTAAGCACAGATTAGTTGTATATGTATACATTTATGCATGTGTATACCCCGATATATATGTGCCTAGACTGAACACTGCAGTGCTCGGACCTGCTGCAGTTCTGGATTCATGCGTGGATGCCCCGTTACTATGGGGATTGGCTCCACTGAGTCCTGTGACAGTAAAATCCCAGGCTTGTATCTAGTCATCCGGGGAGGGTTAAAAGGCAGAGAGCCCTTTGGAGGGGGAAAGCATATTTACCGCTCAAAAACATGCTAAATGGGCATATATTCACCTGCACGCTTGAGTGCCTCCAAAATAGGGAAAATATTAATCCTATCATCTGAATAGCACTTATCAGCAGAGGATTTGCTTAAGAAGATTTTCTATCTTGGCCTTTTCAAGGAGAGGTGAGGCTGTTCCAGCAGCTGGTGGGCAGCTCAGGGAAGTCTGCCTGTCAAGAGAAATAGAAATGGAGACTCAGCTAGTGAGAAGGCACCAGCAGATGTGAGTGGAGGTGAGGGGCTACTTGGCTATGGGTTGGGGCGGTAGTGGGGCTCAAGGCCAGGGGTGGCATTTTACTGATCCTGCCAGATCCCCCTCTGTGCCACAGGGAACCTTAGAGGCAAAAAGCCAGGATCTCCAGGCCAAGTCTAAAGCAAACCTATGTCTAGTTTCTGTTGGAATATGAAACTAAAGGTACTGATGAGCATGGAGGGCTTTATAGAGTGGTCTCCCTGCATGCTCTGACTCAGGGTAAATACCCATTTATTTCAGCAAGAGAGGTAGTACCCTTTATATCTCTTTATTTGTCCATCAGAGCCCTGGAGCTCTGCAAGAGGGAAAGGCCAGAGTTCTTCTTCCTGAGAGTAACAGAGCAGGGAAGCCCCTATGAGTGCAAGAGTAGCCTGAGTTTTGTACCAGCAAATTTTGCACCTAGGTTATCTCTTTCCCTTGCTCTCATGCTACATTTTTGTGCCCTCCACAGAGCCTGGTCCTTCCCCTCAGAATCAGCCCCAAAGGAGCCAGCTAGAGTGAGATCCTAGTCTCTGAAGACCCCACCACCAGAGTGGGGGGCTTTGCTGTGAGCTGGAGACTGCCATGAAGTTCCCACTCTGGCGAGTCAGGCTGCACACTGGGTGGGGAAGGGTTGTGGGGTTGCAGATTTCTCCCTACACTCTGAGAGCATTTCCAGGGAGTGGTGACTGATGAAAAGACCTAGAACAGGTACTATCCAAGGCAGGGCCGGGGGTCAGCGCTGGAGAGAGAGCTTTGGGAAGGAGTTGTCCTCTTCTGTGCTGCCCAGGTTTAAGTCCCCTAAATTTTGAATTCCACTGCAGGGGAGGAAAAACAAAAGGGAAAGAAGTTAGCCTCTGCAGAGCAGTCCCAAGGGGTGTCTGTACAACCCTGGTTTCTGGAAAAGTGAGGGAGGAGTCCTCACAGCAGGAGGGAATTTTTAATGAGATCTACTCTTGCCCGCAGAGAGGAGCTTGAGGGGAGCAGGTGGAAAAGGCTTTTAAACACTGCAATTGAACTGCCTTAATCAGAACATCTGGTAAATCTCTTGAGGAGGGGATGGCACTTTTAGAAGGCGATGGAAGGAATTCTCTTCCCTTGACTGCTGCAGGCAGCTGATGCTTTTCCAAGCCCCTAATGCTGAAAGGTAGCCAGCATTCTCACCACCCAATAGGCTGGCCCCATGTCTGCTTCCCCACCACGAAAAGGAGAAAGATTTAACTTGCAGATTGGAGTGAGAAAAACGGGCAGCTACTCACTAACAGTGAAAACCTGAAAGCTTGCCCAGAGAAAAGAAAGACTGACTGTGAGAAAATTCAGTCAAACATGTTTAAGGTCTCTAACCTCAGAAATCTCATCTGTTCTAGTGCCTGCAATCGGAATTGCTTTCTCAGAGTTGCATGTCTGCTTTGGTGGGAGCAGCTCCTCTGCCACAGTGCTCTGCCCATGCCAGAGCAAGCTAAGTCTAGGGTTTGTCCTGCAGAAACGCACCTTTGGCATTTTAAAGCTAGTGTTTTCTCCTCTGTGTTCCCAGCATAATGTGAATTTGCAAAGGTGACTGAAAAATGGGCTCTGCAAAGTCATTAGCAACATTGATTCTCATTATTGTAGCATATGCCAGTGCAAAAACATCCAGTGTTTGTAAGATGGATGGGTTGCACCAGCTGGGCTGTGAGTGCCTAATTAGTTAAAATACACAGCATCATAAATGCCAGCATTGACAGCTGAGGCCTTGCAATGTCAGTATGGTGAGCAGCGTTAATTTGTGGTGACATCAGACTGCTTCCTCGATAGGAGTGCCAAATCCTTGCCCTGTGCTGCAGCCAGAGTTCTGCTCCCAAACACCAGACAGTGAGTGCATCTTGTGAAACTGGCCCAAGGTACAGCCACAGCTGTGAGAGGCAACAACAGCAGCAACAGCAGCAGGGGCAACACAAGGCAAAATAGGCTCTGTGGGAGGCCATCTAAGTGCTGTGATGTCCTTTTGCTCAGCCCCCATAACCCAAAGAGCTGCAGGAGTGTGCAGGCAGGGACTGCCCATTGCTCAGTTGGGCAGCTGTCCCAGAAAGGGGAAACAGCTCTGCCTTGTGGTTTCAGTTTAAAATCAGAATAGGGATTCTATTATAATGTTCATCCATCTCTACAAACTGCCTCACTAAATCGAACTCCTCCCCTATCATGCAGCCTGACTTTAATCACAGCAGCGGCAGCTTGGACACCTGCACTGGGGCAGTGCCTGGGAGTGCTCAGCAGCATGACTGAAGGGGGTCCCATCCTGCATGGCTGGTGCAGGGGTTCTTTGCCCTCATCCCACCCAGGAAAAGGCACAGCCTCTGGCAAAATGCCCCAATTCGTCTCTCTGCTTCCCCAGCACAGCTAATGTAACCTTTGCCAGGGAGAGCATCCCCTGAATCTGAGGGCACCGTGCCAGCTGATCTGTGAACTATTTAACCGATTTTTCATTAACCAGCAGCTTATGGAGAAGTTGCTAAATTTTATGGGCCATTAGCAGCTTCTGACGTTGCAAATGACTATGAAATTCAGGGTCTTGCAGTTTTGAATCTTGTAGGCTTGATAAATAGCCCTCGTTGGGAGCTTAGAGATTCGAACAAATGTGCTCAGTCAGTATGGCCCCATATGAACAAGCAGTTGGTGGTGTGGGGAACTGAGGGGATGTGGGGGATGTGGGGAATGTGGGGATGAGAGTGACTGCAGCAACCCACAAGCCTGTCTGTGCTTCCCTGAAAAGCAAGGAGTTTTCTTTAAGAAAGATGATTTTGAGAAATGTTATATTGAAGATGGTCCATAAAACTGTTGGAGAGTGGGAGTGAGGCAGTAAACAAATGTTAATGCCACCTTTAAAATACGTATTAATGAAGTGCAGGGGAGGGCCAAGAGTGCTGACTGCTGTTTATGCATGTGTAGCTGGACATCTGCAAAAATGTCATTTATCCTCATTTTATGGCTGGGAAAACTCCATTGCAGAACAGCAAAATAAAGAACCCTAGGATCACATGCAGGCCACAGGCTGGATACAGGTTTGTCCTAGCCCCAGCCATGAGGCTGTGCTCCTCTGTTTGCACAGGTCCCACAGCAACCTGCTGCCTCCAGCTGTCCCCTGCACAGGGGCTAGCCCTGACTGTCACAATTTTCCAGCTCCTGAAAGTGTTCCAGCAACTTTGCAACAGAAATAAAAAGTTACTGCTTCTGCCTGGCTGAAACTTATCTTACCTGGGAGATGATTAAAACCCAAAATTTGAACCTAAGGTAAACAGTGAGACTTGGAAGATAAGGTGTTCAGGTTTTCTTTTTATCTAATGTTCATTTTCCAAGTAAGACAAGGCTGATGCTGACAAGAATAGCCCAGCACACCCCTGAGTTCAGCTGGGGACTGGGCTCAAATTCTCGGTGCTTCACAGAAGGTAGAGCTTCCCTCTGGGGATGGGAATGGCAGGCCTGCCACTGATCTGGCAGAAAGGTGCAGTCACTGCTCTCACACGGATGAACAGGCAAGGGCAGAACCCAATGCCACACCAAGCTGGCCTGCAGCCATAGAAAGAACATTTAGCCCAGAAATTCACTAAATAAGACATGATTTGGCCAACAAACCTTGTTAGCCTTTGACTGACAATCCACATATCCCAGAACCAGCCACTATGGCCACCCGAACACAAGAGCCTTTCTGGTGGTGTTCATTTTGTTTTTGATGAAGGGTGATGGGTACAGGCACAAATGTAGAGGACAAAGCTTGGGTCACATGTGGAACAAATGCTCAGCTGAACTTTCTGACCCCTTACAAAGGAAGCTGAGATTCAAGGGGCCCACCAAAGCCCCAGGCATGCTGGGGAAGTGCCCTGGCTGTGAGGCTGCCCAGGTGCAAAGCAGTGTTGACAGTGACACTTGCTGGCACAGCTTGGCTGGCACCAGGGATTCAAAGAGATAGATTTTGGCACCTTGCTCTGGAGAGGAGGGGGAAGAGATGCTATTTCCATGCACTCCGGAGGAGGGTATGGAAAGCCATGGCTGATCTTGCTTCTGAAGGAGAAACTTGAGCTTCCCTTCATGTGTTAAATCTGCTGAATGCATCCTGGCAGTCTCCTCTCCTGACTGCTGCTCGTTGCTGGGGTAAAACCAGATGTGATTCATATGCTTGGGCTTGGGTTTTCTTCTGCTTCTCAACATCACAAACAGGTTCCCATTTGGAAGCCCAGCTTTATTTGTTAGAGCATTGCAGAGGGATGAAAAAACAAAGTAGCTTGTGCTCTCCACTGACTGCAACCTAGCACTGAGGGGGACCTGCCCAGCCATCTCGGACAACAGGCCCGTGCTGGATAACCACCACAGCTTTGAACCATGGCTGCTACCAGAGTTAATATAAAATGGGAAAAAGGAAGCGCTGTAAAAGTAGAGAACTGGACAGAAGTGGGACTGAGAATTCAGATAGATTGGCATTTAAAAATTAAAAGAAGATTTGAAAATAGGGAAAACATGAATCAGTGGTATGGAGTCACTGGCAATAAACGGCAGAGATTTCATTTGCAAGTGAAAATTCACACCCACCCCACATCAGTGTTGCTACCTGATGCCTCATATCCAAAAAAAGATAAATGTGTTAATGCATGTGTCATCCATAACCCCCCTCAAAATATAAAGTTCCTGAGTAGAAATTCCAGTTAGGACTTAAATGTTTGAATGAGGTGTTCTTCCTGCCACATTTGAATAGTTGAATGATGAATCCATTCCTGTAGATTGTGCAGGGTGGGCACTGGGGTAAATGTGACCTGCTGCAAGCAATGCAGTCAGCAGTCCATTCAGTCCCCAGTCCTTCTGATCTGGAGATCTTCCCAGAACAGTGAATGCAACTCAGTATCAGTTAGGGGAAAGTATGTATTTAATGAAAAAAGAGTAGAGAAAAATCAGATTTGACAATCTGAAAGTATGTACGAATATATATTAGATCTACTTAAGGCAGAAGGGTGCGCTCAGATAGCACGTAATGTGTATGTTGGCAATTCAGAAAGAGATCAGTCAGGGTAATATTACAGACATTTATCTGTGCTGCTTTGATCAGGTTTTCTTTTGAAGTTTCCTGAGTCAAAAATATTCAAGCAAATGATTTCTCTTTGCATTTTGATACTTGTGCTTCTAAACAGTCATTAAATGAGCATGTCCAAGAAACGTGAGGAACAAACCTCAGCATCTGTGCCTACCTGTGTATGAGCCACCCAGTCTTTGCTATGCCCATCTTTTCCTGGTTCTTCTCTAATGTGTGTTTAAGGAGTGAAAAAAAATTTGTTCATCTCCTCAGAATTTAAAATACTTCATTATTCTCTGTGTGGGCCAACCAATAACCATCTCTTCAGCTGCAAGTGCGTTTTGATGGCCTAACATCTAGCACAGTTACAGCAGTTTGGAATAATGCATGAGCCTAGAGAACAGCATCATTACTTTTTAAAAAAAAAAAGTAAATACTTTTTAGATGGCAGTGGAGGACCCTTTGAGAGAAGTTCATTCCAGGAGTGTCCACAGCACCAAGCATGAGTATGCATGGCTCTGTATTACTGACAGTGTTAGACGTGTGTCTCTCCTCAGAGTTATCAGAAAACTGCCTGGTGTAGCTGTAGAGCTAAGAAGAGCCTAAGTGCTTCTAGTGCACATAGATCCACAGCTGGCATCAAAACACTGACTGTGGAGGTAAGACAGCATTTGGCTGATATGAGAAATAAATAATCTGGTTTTGTTATAAGCAAAATGAATTTAGTGGAAAACAGAGAGTGGTGGAATTTTCTTCATTTAATTCCAAGGGTTTTTTAGGTGCCTTGTGGAGGCTGTAAGGTGAAAGGCCCCATCTGGGTCTGACGTCAGAGAAACGTTGCGGTCGGGATAGGGAAAATATAAAAATGGAAAAATATACCTCGGCCACACGGCCAGCCTTTGTGTGCAGAGAGACCCCCCTGTACATGTACAGAGGGGTATGTCATCAGTCAATCAGGAGGGAGGGTAACACCCCCTCCTGAGTTTGAAAAATTACCTTTTAAGTTGTTAAAATACCTATTACCTGCTGAATATTTAGCAGCTTATGTAACCAAGAGGGTACAAAAAGAGCGTGTTTTTCAAAGGGTGGTGTGCTTGTCCATGCCATGGGACTTCACCCAGCGCTGCAATAAAGAACTTCTTGCTGCACTTTCCTTGTCCTGCAGGTATTTTTTGCCATTTTCTTAAACTGAAAGCAGGGATTTTTTCCCACAGCTGACACCTCAGTTGTGACAGGTGCTACCCTCACTTTGGCCCCCACCTGTTGGATGTCCATTACTTGGCTAACGTTACAGTTCATGGCATAGTCAGTGCTGTCACTATAGGTGCTGGTAAGTTGTACAGAGTTACACCTACACAATGGTGTGCTCATTTCAGAACTTGCCTATTATCATGCCATATTAATAAGCCAGATACATCCTCACTGCTGGCACTGTGAAATGCTGCTGTATCATCAGGGGAATGTGATTTATGAAATGCTTGTCTCCTGAGGAGAACCTCAGAAGAAAGTGTGCTGTATTTCTTTCATATTCTTAAAAAAAAAAAAAAAGTCAGGGCATGGAATTTTTGTTAATTTAATACCCAATATTCAACCCTGTTTGGACTCTACTATATTTTCTTTCATTTTAAGTTTCTCTCTATTTGTATTTGTTATAGGAGAGGGTTAGGTGAGTTCAATTCCTCATAAGAAGATGGTATAGTTTTGAATTAACAGGTCTTTACAGGTTGAAAATGCACTTAAATTATGTGTGAAGAGTCACACAGAAAGACATTACTTCATAAGGCTGGAAAGCAAACAATTGGAGAAACACTTCTTATGCATTTTTGGGATTATCTGTGCTAATTCGCTTTTACCCTTTTTTACCTTTGAATGGCCAAAGAATTAGAGGGCCTGATGGATAATCAAAGTGTACAAGGACATTTATTCAGGGTAAGTGATGACCCAGCAGAAGAGCAAAATGTATTATTTGCATCAGAGTTTACCATGTAAGGGGAATCATCTCACACTGAAATGCTAATTGAAGTGATTTTAAACTAAGCTGACAGAGTCAGTGGTAGTGAATCACCAGGGTCACAAAGTGCTTGTCCAGGAGTTGTGTGGTTCATGTCACAAATTGCCCATTGTACCAGAGAAAGAAAAGGTGGGAAATGTGTTAAGGGCTCTAGATCTTTGAAATAGTCAAGTCCAATTTCTTTGGCACAAAAAGACTCTGTGAAAAAGACCAAATGAGGCATATTAAGATCTGAGCTTCTCGAGTTCATTCCAGTAAATATAGTCAGAAGACTTAACGGCGGATTAGTTGGAGGGGGAACCTTCAGGCCCTGGGTGCCAGCCCATTACCTGGAGGGTGAATGCTCTTCCCCTCTGCCCCCACCATATGGCCCGATAACCCTGTAAGGAGCTCACACAGACTACCAGGGAGGGACGGACGAAAGAGGAAGTTTATTGTGGGATAGAGGTTTATAAGGCTTTTAGGAGGGTCAAAAGGGGACCAATTGCAGGTTCAGGGTCATACAGAAAAAACCAATCAGGTAAAGAGTTAACAGCCAATAGGAAGGGGTTAACAAAGGCCAATGAGAAACACCTCAGGACATCTTCCCAGGACACTCCTGTATGGGAGACAATAGTCCTTCACAGGGGGTGTCGGGAAGAAGGAGCAATGACTTTGCAAAAATGCAAAAGCCATTTTGAAACCTGTTTAAACCACATTAAAAACTTCTGTTTCTATAACATTTGAGCAGTTTTCTTCTTTTTCTTCACTAGTCCATCTCTGACAGGACTTCTTCCATCCTACATATGGCAAATCCATTGCCACACATAGTCAGAAGACACATGTATTTTTTCTTTCACATTCATTTTACATTTTGTATAAAATATCAAATAATAATATGAATCCAGTGTAGTTGCTTTGTATTAGAACACTGAGTAAATTACATGAGTAGGAATGTCTTATCTAATTTTCAGATTACCTTAGGCATTTACTGTTGCTTTGAAAGAAACCAAGAGGAAATGAAACTCCCAAATAACTATCAGAGCAGGATGAGACCCATAATTCCTACTGGCATCCTGAACACAGGTGCAGATCCTAGAGATCCAGTGCTGTTCAGTGGAGCTGAGACTCAAGACAAGTCTCATCCTTTTTGCAGATTACAGTCACTTAAATTTTATTAAGAAATGTCAAGTTTGGCCTCTGGTTCCATCTCCCAAACTCTGGATTTTCTTAGCTCTTTATTGCTGTCTGTACTTTAGATCCCCTTTCTAGATATTGAGCTCCTCAATCCATTCCCTGGTGGAGCTTCTCCCTTTGGCTCAGTGTTCTTGGCCTTGGTCAAGCTTCTCATCTGCACAAGAGCTATTCAGCCACAATCAATTAAATAGAATCATGTGTCTGCTTTGATTTTGGTGAACAATCCAATGTCCTGCAGAGAAAAGCTAAAGCACTTTGGGGCTAAAGGTAAAGCAAAAGAGGTGCAATATTGCCAGAGATGTGTATGTGGTTAAGATTAACAGCATTTAGGTTTTGTTTACTTTTATCTTTAGTAGCTTTTTTTCAAATTGAATATTTTCTAAACAGTCTTAAAAGTATTTAAGCCCTAATAAAATAGAGGCCTTATGGAGCAATTATTATCACTTCTCACGATATCTCATAATTCACTGTTATCTCTTCCCCAGAATATGATTTAATTACTGCCATATCGGATGCACTGTATTTTGTCTAATGCGACTGCAACTGATGAGCAGGCATTGCTGAAAGCTGATAATGAGTTAGGCAGCTGAAATTTCACCTAAATGGAGGATAGAAATTGGTACTATTGGTGTTGATTAGCTGATATTTTTTTCACAATGATAAATAAAGCTCTATTACCTAAATATCATTTTCCAAAATGTGTTTTCACTATATCTTTCATGGAATAACTGGCATTTCTGTGATTTTGGTTTCTTAGAGCAAGAAAGCAATTTGCAGAAGTTGTTGATAGGAAGCAGCGTGTGTTACCTTAGTGGGCAATTTAAGCACAGATGTTTTTGGAAGATAATTTGTCATGTGACTCCAAGACACTTCAAATACTTTGCAGACTATCAGAACTGAATATTTTTGGTAGATGAATAGTTTGAACTGCATTTTTAAAAAGAATATTTATTGCATACCACAAGGATTAATACCAAAGACATCAAAATAAACAAAGGCCCTTGCTGCCAGTTGAACTTTAGGAAATGAAAGACTTGAGTAAATGCTCCAGGCATGGGTGACCCGATATCTTAATCCAGCTGCCATTTGTTATTAGAAAACAAAAATCTTTGCTTGTCATGATATCCCTCTCTGGTTCTGCGAGGGTTATATTTAGAACTCATCTTTCACCAGTGGCACAGATGCCTGTATTCCTGGATCTTGCAAAGCCAAAACATTTTCACTTTTCCTTGTGCTGAAGGAATTAAAACATACAGAAATCTCACAAGTACAGAAATCATTGCTTCTGGTGGCTACAGACAAGTACTTTATATATATGAGATCTGCTACCTGGGAAAAGCTTCCTTCTCTATTAAATCTGAAGTCAGTGTTTAGTATGTTTCCTCCATAATCCCAAAGGAGATGATATCTCTGCTAGAGGATGTATCCCAACATGCTTTGCAAAGGCAGGTAAACAGAAAGTCATCATACATCATGGTTTTCCTTTTGATGTTGCCAGCAACTTCTCCTGGGGTAATTTTAAATTCATTAGTCATAAAATTGTAATTGTGTTGGTTTTTCTCAAGAGGTTCTGTTAGAATGGGTAGATTTTGATCAGTGCTTACTGCAAGCACACAGATGAAATGAACACTTGCTCAGGAAATGAGCAGACTTTGATGAGAAGGGAAATGGTGAAGGAGAATAAGCAGTAGCCAAGCTGTGCTTCTGTCTGACATTAAACAACACATGCTCAACATTCCATGATAAACTGATACACAGCAGAGAGATATTGAACAAAATCCTGCTGTCTGAGAAACTTGCCAGGGTCACCGATGTGCCAGAAATTGCATGGTAGAGATTTTAAGAAGCTATATCGTGATATTGTGTTATTGGCAGATATTTTAAGAAGTAATGAAAAGTGATGATTTGCAGTGAGTTTTATCATCCTAAAAACTGCCTCTCTGGTCATCTCAAGCCTTGTTCTTGCCTATGGCACAGAGAAGAGTAATGATTTCTCCATGGCTTGGAACAACTGTGACTGAGCCATCACAGGCACACCGTTCTGGTGCCCTGCCGTCCAAACCAAGAGGAACTTTCTGTCCTGGATATGGATTCTACCTTTCACTAGAGCAGGTTTCTCAGAGCACCATCCAGCCTGGCCCTGAGCACTTGCAGGGATGGGCCATCCACAGTTTCTCTGGGCAACCCATGCCAGTATCTCACCACCCTCACAGTAAACTATTTTTTCCTAATACTGAATCTAAACTACGCTCTTTCAGTTTGAATCCATTCCACCTTGTCCTGTTACTACATGCTCTTGTAAGAAGTCCCTCTCCATCCTTCCTGTAGGCTCCCTTCAGGTACAGGAAGGGCACAGTTAGGTCACTGTTAAGCCTTCTCTTTTCTAGGCTGAACAAACCCAATCCTTTCAGCCTTTCTTCATAGGAGAGGTGCTCCATCCCTCCTATCATCTTGGTGGCCTCCTCTGGACTCACTCCAACAGATCCATGTCATTCCTATGCTTGGGACCTCAGAGCTGGATGCAATGCTCCAGGTGGGGCCTCACCAGAGCAGAACAGAAGGGCAGAATACCTTCCCTCACCCTACTGGCCACCCTTCTTTTGATGCAGCCCAGGACACGTTTGACTTTCTGGCCTGTGAGCTCACACTGCCGGCTCATGTCCAGCCTCTCATCCTCCAGCATCCCCAAGTCCCCTTGGCAGGGCTGCTCTTGATCTGTCCATCCCCCAGCCTGTATTGATACCAGGGGTTGTCCTGACCCAGGTGTAGCACCTTGGACTTGGTCTTATTAAACCTCGTGAGATTCCCATGGGCCCATTTCTTGCACCTGTCCAGCTCCTTCTCAATGGCATCCCATCCTTCAGGTGTGTCAACCACACCACTCAGCCTGGTGTCATCTGCAAATTTGCTGAGGGTGCACTCAATCCCTTTGTCTATGTCATTAATGAAGATATTAGATAACATTGGTCTTGGTACAGAACCCACTGAGGGACACCACTTGTCACTGATGTCCATTGGTACACTGAGCCATTGACAACTGCCCTCTGGATGTGACCATCCAACCACTTTCTTATACATCTAATAGTCCACTCATCAAGTCCATCTCTTTTCAATGTAGAGAAAATGATGTCATGGGAGACCATGCCAAAAGCTTTACAGAAGTCCCGATAAATGACATCTGTAGCCCTTCCTTTGTCCACTGATGTCGATTCCCTCATAGAAGGTCATTAGATTAGTCAGGCAGGACTTGCCCTTGGTGAAGCTGTGCTGGCTGTCCCAAATCACCTCCCTGTCCTCCATGTGCCTTAGTAGAGCTTCTAGGAGGATCTTTTCCATGATCTTCCCAGGTACAGCTGTGAGGCTGACAGGTCAATAGTTTCCAGTGTCCTCCTTTCTACCGTTTTTAAATATAGGTAAAATGTTTCCCCTCTTCCAGTCACCTGGGACTTCACTTGACTGCCATGACTTTTCAAATACCATGAAGAATGGCTTGGCAACTACATCAGCCAATTCCCTCAGGACTCTAGGATGCAATTTATCAGGTCCCACAGATGTATTCAGGTTCTGAAGGTGGCCATGAATCTGATCTTTACTGCTCATATTCATATTCTAGCATTCTAGATATTCTTAAATATATCTTAGCATATTCTAGAATTCTTAAATACAATGCTCATAGTCATGCTAGCACATAGGATTGTTGGTTTCAGGGAAACACGGGACCATCTCTGAAAGATGCATTGCTGGGACACTTCTGGGAGGCATGTCAGAGAGGTGGGATCTAGCCACACTGATGTTGTTCTCCTTCAGTACCAGGACAACTGGTCCCGGTGCAAAAGAAGAGTAGAAAAATATTTGTATTTCTGTGAAGAAATGACTTGCAGGGATTTCACTTGAGATGTTTGAGACGTCTCCCTGGGGCAGAACAAATGGTGAGTCATTCAGGCACATCATCATCCCATCCAGCACCTCCATCACTTCCCCACTTGAAGCTCTCTGAATAAGTGCTTCTAACCTCAAATGAATGGTGTGTCTTACATCAGTTACTGGTTTTAACTAAACATTTGTTCTAAATATGCAAAAATATGTAGCTTCATTTGTATTTGCTTGCCCTAAACCCATCTAACAAACTGGCACAAATCAAGACACAGTATTTTCTCCTCTTTTTAATAGCCAGGAGAATTGCATCACATTTTAAATTGCATTTCAGCAAAACAATAGCGAAGCCAAGCCAGTAAGACAGTAGCTGTCTCCGTGGCTTTGTTTGTTCAAAGCCTGGCACAACAGGGCTCTGCTTTCAGCCAGCCCCTGAGCACTTCTGGAATAACCAGGATAATAGGTAACTGCAACCTTTGCTTAGAAATACTTGTGAATAGTGTTGTAAGCACCAGAAAGCTGCACATAAGGCTTGCTGCTGCTGTGGAGGTAGACTGAGCTCTGAGCAGTTTTGACATTCAGATTTACAGCAGACTTTTGGCATCTTCTCTCATTTAGAAATGAATAAACTGCCTTCATCCATTTGAATTAAGCTGTTGTTTCATTATCTACTACCTCTGTCTCCTTTTCATGCTATGTTTCCTTCAGGTGTGAAAAGTGATTACATAAAAGAATGAAAGGGTGGTGAATTCTTAAATGCTATCATTGCCCCAGCACCCGCTTTCTTTCCCTAGAAAGCTCTAGAGCACAACCTGTTCTTCAGAAATGAGAAAGAAAATGGTGGTGATCTTGAAATGCCTGCAAAATGTCTGTGCAACGTATTTGTTAATAGTTCCAGTGGAGAACAGCTGGAAACACGTAAGCAGGTGTTTGTACTCCAACACTGATCTGGTCCAGCTGCCTAATTACCACTTATAATTAGAATAGCTAAAATATTATTATCTATAAAACCAAGCAAGTCAGCTCTCTCAATGCATAAATCATTTTGCAATCATTTTTATTTTCTCAGCAGGTGGCAGGGAGGGCTGAGGCTTTCAAAACGTTGTCTAACTTCTACATGTTAGAACTGAAGAACTGGGCAAGTCACAGAACATTTCTGTGGCTCTGCCCATGCTACACCTAGATGCTAATTTCTGAAAACACATTTAACTCAGCTTATGCTGAAGTTTTCCTGCAACCCATGCATGGAAGCAGCTCAGCACAACCACTCACCACGGCCGGCAGGTCTCTGAGCACGGAGGAGACATTTGAGTGACAGCTGCAGCATTTTCATCAGACCACTCTGTAACACACCAGTTTTTCTATTGTCTCTCATGTGTCTTGTGTCTGTCTACGAAAGATAGAAATAAGTGCTTGATTTTGTACTCTGTGAATACCTGTTGGCAGGTCTCACGCAGCCTCTGGCCATTGCCCATCCCCAGGTGCTCCTCAAGCTTCTGAGCACACCAGAGCCCTTCAGGACCCTCCAGAGCAGGTTGCACCTGAAGACTGAGCTTAGTTTACAGCTTTCTGTGACCTACCTTGGTCATCATGCCTATCGTCATGGCATATGAACACCTTCCAGAAAGACAGTGTATAAGTCAGTGCATGTTTTTGATGGGTTTCACTGTGTCTTCCCTCTCTCTCTCTCATCTCTATCATTTCACTTCATATTTCCCACAAAGTATCTCCTTTCCTGGAGGACACTGTGCTGTAGTTTTCTATACAGTTTCCCCCTCACACATCCTAGGTAATCTGTTTCCCCAGGCGCCAACATCTGTACTGCCTTCCATGGGAGGCTAATAAACATACACAAGTCAAAGTCTATGAGAAATCTCCTCGAGTACTTTTGTAGTGAGAAGCACTGTTTTACGTAGTACCCAGGTGGGTGAGAGCAGAAATTAGCTGTCACTTCATTCGAGAGTTTGAAGGGCAGAACTTCAAGTGAAACACTTGAAACTGTGGAATGATAAATGTCTCACAAAAGCAATTTTACCAACCGAGAGGTGAGATGGAGGGAGGGAGCAGAGAAGAGAGGGAGGGAGTGTGGGCTGGGAGCTGAGTGGAGCACAGGAACTTCTGCTGAGGAGCTGCCTGAGTGATGTGTTTGTGGTGTCTCATAATTAACACTTAGCGGTTTTTAAGCTGATAGTAGGCGCTTGTATTGATTAGGACAATTTGCTAATTCTATGTCTGTGTCAGTTACGTCTTTCTAAAAAAGTAGATAAAAACATTTACCGAAAGTGTAAAATGATGTGCCTGAGTGCTCTGAAACTTTGCAGCCATCGTGATGTCTGGAGCACTGCGGAAAGCTTTATGTGCAGCCATCAAACCCCCTTTATGGTACTTTTGGGTGTCCCCATTAGACCATCCATCTGCCTCCATAGAGGAGCACAAATCACAAGGGGATCTTGTGTCATCCCCATGGGCCCTGTATGAATGATACCTAAACCCTTGGGTTTTTTACATGGCACTGAATACCTGTGTTTGGGCAACTGGATAAAGCCACTTAAGTCTTATATTTTACATCCTAGGCAATAAGGGAGTGGTTTTGCTTACATCCTGTCCAACAGTCCTTGAAGGACAGACAGACATTGACATGAGCAGCTGTGGGGGCTCAGGCTTCCAAGACAGTTCACCAGTGCCCTGAGCTCATAACACTTGGCTGGTCTTCTCTCTTACTCGTAACTTTGCATCTTTCTGTCAGTAAGATGCTGGGGTTTGGAATATAGTTACAGGCAAAATCAGTTGAGGAAATAAATCCTAATTATAGTTAAACCAAGGATATAAAATCAACTTTTCCATGGAGAAATTTGCATGCACTCTGAATTTATG
This sequence comes from Chiroxiphia lanceolata, assembly GCF_009829145.1. Taxonomy (NCBI): domain Eukaryota; kingdom Metazoa; phylum Chordata; class Aves; order Passeriformes; family Pipridae; genus Chiroxiphia; species Chiroxiphia lanceolata. Next base: position 16,016,810 of record NC_045641.1, read on the forward strand.
GGCAAGACATTGATGTTATTGGGGTAAGGCACATTCATAACTTGCTAAATTGCACATCTTAATTTACGCACTTTTATTAACCAAATTACATACTGCATATGTTTTACTTGAAAAGGGGATTTTCTCTTCCCTTGCAATGGAGAACAGTATGAGAATCATGTATTCAGGCTGAACATTGAAAATGGGTTTTCAAAGTCTTGAATTACTTTGTAAAAGTTAATACCTATTAGTGTATCTCAGGTGGTGCTCTTTAAGAACAAGAGGCCTGATTAAAGAGGAGTGAGCTTAGTAATGTTGCTGTAGCATGTCAGGAGCAGCTATCATGGTCAGGCCCAATAATCTGGTCTTCTGCATTAGAAATGCAGTTACAGCTAATGATGAATTTGATAAATGGTAATAATTATCTAGCCCAATTTATCTGTTCTAGCCTCAGTCAGAGACCAAATTGTAATTGCTGTTGTTCCTGGTCAAATGATGGAGGTTGCTCTGCTCTAATTCCTACCAGTTTCATAATAGCTCAGAGATAATAATGACATAGAATTACAGACTTGGCTCAAATGTTGTTGAGGCATTAGACAATTGCGCTATACACATAATACATGCTGGAAATACTAAAAAAGAAAAAGAATAATTAAAAAACAGACACTAAATAAAATCAATCATTAATTGGTTGTCTGCATTTGCCCTTAATATGTGAACCAATTTGAGGCAATTCTGCTTTACTAATACTGTGGTAAGTTTAATTTATAAGTCATCGCAAAGTGTGGACTATGAATGTTTGTCTTATTTTAGTTGCATAGAAGGGAATTAAGTTGCTATTTTTCATCTCTTTAATATTTACTTTGGTAATAACACATTTTAATTTTTTTTTAAGTTACACAAATGATACGGGTTAAACATCTAGGTCCCTTTGCAATTACTTCTGTGAAGGCCAAGAAATGTATAATATTTCTTTTTCGAGTTGGATTTTTAGCAGAGCATTTATAGCATAATAAAGGCTTTCTTTTTTTTCTTTTTTTGCCATATAATTGACTTGGGTCCTTATGGGTTTTGGCAAACATGACAGTAATTAAATTTACAGATCATACTAAATAGTAAGGTGTTGCAAAACCCAGGATAGATGGCAAAATAATAAAAAGAGACCTGCAGAATTTAGAGGTATAAGTAGGCAATAAAATGAGATTCAGTCTGGAAAAAAAACAGGGAGGGAACAATGAAAGCAGAATACAGAAACTGTACAGCAATAAGCTACATGGAAAGCCATAGTGAAATTTAAGACCCAGGGTGTTGGTTATGAGTTTATAAACTGCGGTTGTCATCTGGCTGTAAATGCCAGCCCCATAAGTGGGCACTTTGAAAGGAGATCTGTACCTATCCTGTGGTGTACCGGTACAACAAATTCATTAATACTTGGGCAGTTGTAATTCAACCTAAGATCCATTTCATTAACTGGATTAGTCTTTATTGCAACATACATTGCTGCAGTGCCTTAAATGTGCTGAATATGAACAGTGTTCTTTCTGAAGTACCTGGGTACATAAAAGAGATACAAGTAATGCTGGTTAGGAACTGGGAAGGCCACTACAAATGAAGACAACATAAAGCAAATGAGAAGAAATACACAATATCATCAGCAGTAAAAGACGAGCAGAAAATTTCATGTTAGTGGTATATACTATCACAATAAGAATGCATGCAAAGACAAGGGTGCCAGACTCATACGCATAAGAAGATGTGAGGCAAACATCTCCAATGACAGTGGGAGCAGTCAGAATGGATTTTCCAAGGGGAAGTCATGCTTGGCCAATTTGATAACCTTCTGTGATTAAGTGACTGTCCTGGTAAATGATGGGAAAGCAGTGGATATTTGCCTGAACTTCAGTGAGTCTGAGCACAGCTGCAAGATCCTCATAAAGAAGCTGATGGTACGGGCTGGATGAGCAGACAGTGAGGTGGGTTGAAAACTGGCTATTTGGCAATGCCCAGAAAGTAGTGACTGGGGGCATGAAGTGCAGCTGGAGGTCAGTCACTTGTGGTGTACCCCAGGGGTCAGTAGTGCATCCTACCCTGTTCACAATTCCACTAATGATTTGGATGACAGGATAAAGTGTACTCTCAGCAAGTTTGCTGAGGACACAAAACTGGGAGTGGCTGATGTGTCAGAGGGATGTGCTGCCACCCAGAAAGACCTCAACAGGCTGGCGACATGGGCTGGTTTGAATCTCATGAAGATCAACAAGAAGGCTAAAAGTCCTACACCTGAAGAGGAACAACTTCAGGCACCACTGCATGCCAGGACCACATAGCTGGAAAGCAGCTTGGCAGAAAAGGACCTGTGGGTCTTGGTGGACACCAAGCTCAAGATAAGTCAGCAAGATGCCCCCACTGCAAAGAAGGCTAACAGGATCCTGGGCTGCATTTGGCAAAGTATTGCCAGCAGACTGAAGAGGGTGATCCTTCTGCTTTATTCAACACTATTGAGGCCACACTTGGAGTCCTATGTTTAGTTCTGGGCTTCCCAATACAAGAGAGACATGGACATAGAGGAGAGTCCAATGAAGGGCACAAAGATGATGCTGGGGCTACAGCATCCCTCATGTGAGGAAAGTCTGAGAGTTGTGACTGTTCAGCCTGAAGAAGAAGAGGCTCATGGGGATCTCATCAGTGTATATAAATATCTGAAGGTGCAGAAAGGACAGAGCTGGGCTCTTCTCAGTGGTGCCCAGTGACAGAACCAGAGGCAATGGGCAGAAAGTGAAACCCAGGAAGCTCCCTCTGAACATCAGGAAACACCATTTCACTGTAGGAGTGACCAAACACTGGCACAGGTTACCCGGGGAGGTTGTGCAGTCACCATTCTTGGAGATATTCAAAAGCCCTCTGGCCATGAGTCTGGGCAATCTGCTGTAGGTGGTTCTCCTTGAGCTTGATCAGAGGTCCCTTCCAACCTCAACCATTCTGTGACAGGAGGATGAGTACAACACAGTATTTTATCTCTGAGAAAATAATAATAGACTGCTATGGATATAACTTTCATATATTCAGTCACAGGAGATGAAGCCTTTGTAGCCTGATTTTAGTTAAAACTTTCTATTAAAAAAGATGGATTTGTATGTGTGGTTTGAATTTAAAATTGGACTACACAAATCAGCAAAAACAGCATTAACTTTCTTATCCAGGATATGATGAACACAAATCAGTGAAGAAAAAGTTCTGCGTTTATTGAAAGCACAATACCCAAACAATTTTTAAGGATTTTTCAAGTAATATCAGATACATTCTCAATACATATAGGAAAGTGGGATCCATTCAGATTAGTGTATTTTTCTGCTTTTTTCACAGATAGCTATCATCCCCATAAATGTCTGAAAATAGTTTTCTTTAAACCGGTGCATATCCAGTTTCACCAAGCAGTTCAGCCCTCTGATAAACTTTATCCAAGCTGCAGTCCATATCTAGTAAAGGAAGATTGCAATATAGCCATCTTTGAGGGAAAAATAGTTTTTATTTTCTGCACTGCACTGTAAAATGTCATCGCTAAATTTCTTTTGCTGACTGCAGCTGCTGTACTGATGGGGTTTTCATTCTGCATCCAAAGGACCTCATACCTCCAGTCTGGATCTGCTGTATTTTGTGAGATGATGGGTGGCCAGGCAGACAACCTACTTGCAGGCTTGTTTTCTGTGTTCTCAGCCTCAGTTGATCCTGCAGTCTGTGCTGCAGTTCTCCAGCAGCAGGTTTGGCTCCAGACATCCCTCTTGGCTTTACGTGCTCTTGGTCCAGCTCTGCCTCCTGCCTTTGGGCTCAGGTGGTGTTGGTGCCACTGTCTGTCAAGCCCTGCCTGTTGCTGGCAGGATGATGTACTGGGTGCCAAGACCCTCCTTGAGACACTGACTTTGGCTTTACATATTGAGCAGCCCCCGGGGAGAACTGAAGCCTCAGTAAAGTCATAATTTCTTAAACAGCAGCCATTTATTTCTCGCTTTTCTTACTCCCTGATATTTTAAGAAGCAGAAATGAGGAGAGCTATAGAGTTTCATAGCATTAAGTGAATTGAAAGACAGATTGATTTACCTTTCCTACAATACAATGTTTTAGTCTTTTCAAATTATCATAAATTTCCCTCTTAAAAACTGTTTTAAGGTGTCATGCAGGAGTAGTGTAGGATAACCTTCATTGGAAAATTTAGTTATTGAAGTGATCATCTCTTTATACCATCTGGCATATATCATTAAATAGTTTATTAATAGTAGAAACATATAAATAGACCTCATTATGAAAAATTTTTGGATTGTCTTGATGAAATAAAACTGCAGAATTTAACAGAAACTAAATAAATTTATAAACTAAAATTTGCATAGAGCTGGAAAACACTCCGGAACAGAAATCTCTAAGCACACAATATCACACCTAGATTTATACTTATTCAGACAAAAAAAAATATTCACTGCATTTCTATTACCTTTAGACTGGAGATGTAATTTTTATTTGATGGGAAAAAAAACCAAAACAAAACTACAAAGAAATTTGACCTCTTAAAAAATGAGCTTCTCATCCCTGTTACAGTAGTGGGACTTGTGAAACACAGAGCAGCTCGGTGCTATGGCCAGAAAAAAGGTTTCCCACTCCAGACCCCCAGGAGATAACCATGGTCCTGGCGCAGAGGGGACCTCTGAGTGCCAACACAGCAGTTTGGGTAGCCAGGAAAGCTGGTGCTGGGCACATCCTGGGCTGGGAGGATGCAGGAATGCACGAAACCTTCCCACATCTGTGTGCTCACCACCCCTTTTCCTAGTTTAGCAAACCTGATGAGGAATTTTTGTTTCTATTGAGAGATTTCTAACATAATAGCATGGAAAGCAGTATTGCAAGCCTCCCTGAGAAGAGAGGGGCAGAGCAATGCTGAGGAGTGTTCAGAGTGGAATGTCTCCTGCAGGAACCAGGTGAAGGGCATTTAATTGGGGCGAAATATATTCTAAAGCCGAATGGTCTCGCTGAAGGATGGTGTCCTGCTTTTGGCTGGGATAGAGTTCATTTTCTAGCTAGTAGCTGGTAGAGGGCTGTGTTTTGGTTTTGGTATGAGATTAATGTTGATAACACACTGATGTTTTAGCTGTTGCTAAGTAGTGTTTATACTAAGTCAAGTACTTCTCAGCTTCTCATACCCTGGCAGAGAGAAGGTTGAAGGGGCACAAGGAGTTGTGAAGGAACAGAGGCAGGACAGCTGACCCTAGATGATCCGAGGGATATTCCATACCATGTGGCATCATGCTCAGCATATGAAGCTGAGGGAAGTTGGCCAGGGGCCACTGCTGAGGAACTGTCTGGGCATCAGTCAGCAAGTGATTAGCAATTGCATTGAGCATCATTTGTTTTGTATATTTGAATTCTTTTATCATTGTTATTATTTTATTCCTTTTCTGTCCCATTAAACTGTCATTATCCCAGCCAATGAATTTTCCACCTTATCCCATTCTCTCCGCATACTGCTGGAGGAGCAGTGAGCGAGTGGCTGTGTGGGGCTTGGTTGCTGGCCAAGGCTGATGTTTGCTGTAAATTTTATTAAGGTGTCACCAACATAGGAAGAAGTGAAAAGTGGACACAACCCTTCAAATAAAGGCAGGTTTGAGATTTTTTTTGCTACATGACCGGACAATCCCATAGCACAAATCTTTGCTTTTGTTGAGTAGCTTCGAGGAAAATAGCTGGACAAAGTGTGGATCTGCCCCAAGTTTTGGTATTTTACTGAGTGGTAATCATTTCACCCAGGCTGTTAGAGCCAGCCCTGCAGATTGTCAAATCTCAGAATAAAGATTAGATCACCATTATTAGCAGATAACTTTATTTTCCAGAAATAGATTCTACATGGATGAACAGAGACTAGCAGGAGGGGAAGGCAGTAATTTTTACAGATGTCATTTTTGGAATGTACCTGCTGACACTTCAGTAGAAGTTTGAGCCAGTGCAGGCTTAATATAAAGAAAAAGCAAGTTAAACTTCCCTCTGAGGCTGGAAGTGGATTTGTTCATTTCATCAAGCAGCAGAGCTTGTTTGACAAGTAAGTGAAGTCAGTCCATAGTATCAACTAATCAGGATTATCACATTCCTGGGGAGAGGATCCAGGTTGAGCTGAAAGCTATTTTCCTGATGTTTGTGTCTGCGTGCACTCAAAGACATATGTTCAGTAATGGGCTGGACCTGTGTGACAACCCCAGGAAGGACAGAACAACAGAAGGAAGGACTTTATTGCTTTGCCACGTCAGATCCAGCATAGGAATCATGGTTTCCTTAGTCACAGTAGTTTGTTCCCCTGCAGGGTGGAGTACAGGCAGAGTCACAGCACGCTGCTGCTAAGCATAGGGGGGGCACATGGCAGCTCAGGGTTTAGCAGAGACAAAAGGCATGACTACAAGAGCTCTACAATGGGGAGGAATTCCATACTCAAAGTATGGAAAGTAGCCCAAAGGCTACTGGATTACGCACTGTTAGCTACCTAGTCCATGCTCCTGTGATGCTCTGTAAGCAGGTCAGAGGGCAGCTGGCCAAGTAAGGAGGATTTTACATTTCACATGTACAGTTCTGATTCTCCTTTCTCAGAAGATGACCAAACCCACAGTGGCTTCTTTGGCCTTTGACATCGAGTGGCTGTCACATTCTTAAAGCCAAACATGGGCTTGGCAAGGGCTGGTGGATACAAAGGAGAATGGCTGGCAAAGCCTTGAGAAGCCTTTTCCTGTGCTGCATCGCACCACTGGCTGCGCTGGGTGTCAGTAACATGGACTGCACCACACTCTGGGTAGTCAGTGTGTACCCAGTCTAGCTCTTACTGCCATGGGGGACACCATCACCCCTTCTACAGGGCCTGACAGCACTTTAACCCACAGCAGCTACCTTTCTGAGGCACAGGGAGGTTACTTTTTGAAGCTGTTAAGCTACCAGTAAAGCACATCTTGGACTATTCAAGATTTATTCCAGCCCCATGACTTCACAGGGGCTACTGGCTCCAAAACTTTGCTCTTCCAGCTCAGTGCAGCCCTGCTTGCCAGTGTTGACAGCATTATCTGTCAAGCATATTTCCACCTATCTTTCCAAACAACTGTAGTTCCAGAAGGAGAAACTGTTTAAATGTGTGTTAGCTTCATGTTACCTGCTGGGAGGTAAAAGGTTGCTGGCAACCTAGTTCTACCCCATGTTTCATGATCACTGCCATAAACTCCGTGGGAGAGTAAATTTACATTAAGATGTATGGCCCTGTCCACCCACTGATGCTGATTTCTGTCAGCAACTTTGCATGGTGTGTAGGTTTGAAATATATGGTACATTTCATGAGACCTGGACCTTGTTCCTTGTTAGCAGCTCCGGACTCCCATGGACTGCTGTGAGAAGCACACCAGTCTCAGGGTTATCAACACTGGGGCCACTGAAGAGGAACTGCACACTTGCCAAACACTAATGACATCAGGTGTGCGTACACTAATGGCTGTCACCAGCACAGTCCCTTGACAGAATCCAGAAAACTGATCTAGACTGGGAAAACTGGCAAAAAGAGGGCTCCCTTTTTCCCTGGTGTATTCATTCCTTGGTCTCATGGCAGTGTTAAACACTGGAACTCAAACACAGAATACTTCGAGGTTTCTTAAAACCTGGTAACCAATTTGAATCCAAAACTCTAAGGTAAAAAGAAAACACAATTAGGAAATTTTTTTAATTTTTTTTTTATTCCATATCTGCAATACGTGTGTATGAAGGCCACCTCTCAGCAGAGGAGGAAAATCAGTCAAGTATTCAAATTAAAATGCACAGTCACACTAGCAGAGCTAATTACAGGAGAACTCCTGGCCATTTGGGGTTACACAAGGAGCCCTGTACATAAAGCATCCACACAACCTGAAGGTTTTAAAGGGAAATAGAAGTGACTTTAATGAAAACTAAGGAGAAAAAAAAAGCGGGGAGCTGAGAGTATAGAGTCTTCTTAACTATCTAGAGTTGAGAAGTTGTAATGAATTACAGGCTAATTCATTTTCTGAATTAATGGTTATTATTTTCTGAGTGTCCATCTCAGTGGATCACAAAGCTTTTCTCTAATGCTAATTTTTCTAAGGCAAATATTAGGAAAGCAGTTTTGGAAAGAATACAGATTGCATATTAGTCAAAATCTTCACAGTAGAGCAGTTTCATCTTAGTTCTCACCTATATGTTCACCTTTTTCACCACTTAAGACAATATTCAGGTTACTTTCATTCCTACCACACACAAAATGCAAACGGTCAAACACTCACAGACTTATCAGAGGAGAACATTTCCATCTATTCTAACTATCTGAACATTTTAAATGTTATTTTAGGCAGTTTTTAATTGTAATTGATGCACTATTTTGAGGGGTTTGTTCACTGATGACCATGATGCTCTTTCTGAACCACCCAGAGTATATATAGGTCCATTTATGAAAACATTGCTGCCAACTGGTAGAATCTAAGATTCAGTGACATTTGGATTCATCTGAGGATGTGGAAGTGAAGTGTTGAGATGCTGACAGAAGGTCTCTTCCTCCCAGTGGTCAGGGAAGGGACACCCATTCCCTGGGCCCTGCCCAGCACTTGTCACTGCCAGCTGGCACAGCCCATCAGCGGCAGGGATGTGCTGTGTGTGCAGCAGTACCACGGGCTGTACTGCAGACATCTGTCTCTGGAGAAAGATGGACAGAGCAAATGTGACAGATAAATAGTGATCAAATTGCTTCATGCACTGTGGGAAGGCTTTTGAGTTTGACACTGCTGAGTAAGATATAAGACCTGGGATAAAACAAAACTAGTATTGAAATGTCCTACAAGAAAGTAGGAATTTTGCCAAAGTAAATTCACTCAAATATGACATAAAGAATTTCCATGGGGAAAAAAAGTGCTTCAATATCATCCATCTGTAGGAATGGATGAATTTTTATCCCATTCAAATTAGCCAACCCAAGTATCAAGGAACACCAGAATCCAGCCTTACACCACATCACTTAGGAAAAATGGTGGCATTGCATTGCTGTTAGTGCCAGCACTACAACAGGAGGTGCCTGTAGCCTTCTGTTTATGATTGCTACACATTGAGGATGATTCTCATTAACAAGTTCCTTTTGACATTGAAAAGTACTCAAAAGAAACACCCAGAAAAAAGCCTCCAAGTAAACCCCATTCAGAAGAGGCCCATTTAGGTGTTTGCCTTCTCATGTACAAGTTCTGGCAGTTTGTAAGCAGGCATGAGACATCATGCAAAGGGAAGAGTTGTCACTGGGTTTGTTTAATAACAAACCTTGAAAACATGGCTTCCGTGAATCTCTTCTTTATCTTATGAGTTACGGTCCCATATCAATATTTACCCCCTCCTTTCAAAAAAAAAAAACCCAAACCAAAAAAACCTCAAAGGCTCCATTTGAAAGAATAAAAAAAATTAAGTCTTCTTTCCTTCTTTAAACTCATCCTTACCTCCTACCTTAAAGGCACTTGGGTCTCTGTTGTCCAGATCCTTTCCAGAGCAGCCTAGTGCACTGCAATCTAAAAACAAGTATTCAAACAGAGATGAAAGGCTTATCTGCTTTAATCAGACCATCTCCTGTAATTGCAGTCCCTGCTCACTCTCTCACAGAAGCAGCTCAGACCACAGTGTGACCTCCATCCAGCTCCCATTGTGCAGCGCATGGCTGAAGAAAACTTCAGCCTTCCTCTGTGCCCAGCCACATTCTGATGTAGAAGAGCTTGGGTGAAAGAGGGAAGACTAATCTGTTAATACAGATCAGTAGCTCTAAGTGAGCTGCAGTTTGCAGGCAGTGTTTTAGATTTTGGAATGTCAATCAGCAGCAAGATGGAAACCAGACACCAGGAAATAAATTTTGAGAAGAGTAAAATTTTGCTGAAAAGTTCAGAGGTGAAAATATCCTCAAGTGATAGTACAGTAGGAAAAGGTAATAAATTGATGCCTTTCAAAAGTTGGATTCTACCATGCTATTCATAAAAAGATATGATCTATGGTTTTCATATATTTTTTCCTCACATGATTGTTCATATTTTTTATCTGACTGTACTGAATGAAGGGAGAAGATGGATATGATACCAGCTGTGCTTAGAGCACTTCAAAAATGATTCTCACCTAAAGGGAAAAAATACCTTCCTTTTTTTGTGAAAAATTGGAGAGTCCGGGTGATCCTGTGATAGGTATGTGACAATGATTTTGTATTTTTTTCAGCATGTCTTGGCTTGTTTGACTGTTTGACTGTTTGTTTTACTTATTTGACTGGTTTTTAGCAAGGTCCTGACTTGAGTTTCTACATAATTTAGTCCAAATTATTGTTATTAATAACATTAATATTTTATATATTAATCATAGTTTTTCTTATTAATAATTACAGAGAATCACCCCAGGTTATTTTCATCTTGACTGCTCTAAACCATCCTGAAGTCCACAGGGTATCCGTGTGCTCACTTTTAGCACAATTACATACATTTCCAAAATTTTCATAGAGTTTTTCACATTAAGAATAGGCCTATTAAGAAACTGAAATCAAGTATTGTTATCAATTCATGCATGTATTTTTTTTCAAATAAAAATTGTCATTTATTGATCCCCAGAAAGAAAGAATTTTCTTACCAGAACATTAGAAATAGCACCTTTAGAGACCTTACTCATTTTGTTATGCAGAGAGAGCTCCTGCCATGCAGTGACATCAAATGTTCTGAGTACCAACAGACAGCATCTTGTCTGTGACATCTGACTGTCAAGTTGTCATAAAAAATATCTGGGTAGTGCTATGAATATGTTTATGTGTAGTTTATTTTAGGAGCGAGTGTGACAAACACATGTTCCTAAAGCAGTTCTCTGCTTTGGGAAAACAAAGGGAGGAAAATATTTTAATATCCCTTATAGTGTTGCTTCTGTTTTATAAGTAAAATATGTTTATTTTTCTTTGCTGTTCTACAGACCCCAGGAAAATCTTTTAACCTTGCAGTTCTTTACAGTTTTGTATATTTAAGCTGTCAGAAACCAAACTAATTAAACTGAAAAGCTGCTCACTTCTCTTTCTGTATAAGGTAGGAAAAAAAAGAGATACAATTACTGGTGAAAGTAGGACACTGAGCAGAATTTAAAACTATGTGCAGCCTAGAAGCATTATGAATATGAAATCTTTGTTGTACAAATTACAGCTTGCACGCAGGCCTGGGTACCAGTCTGCCTGGGAATATGGTGACAAATTATAAAGAACTTTAAGGATAAAATGCCTAACATAAGGGCTATAGGGATGATCCATGGAGAAACAGCCTAAGAGCTAAATATTTTAGGATGCCCCCACATGGTGTCCAAAACTGGTATAACTATTTACATGTGTTAGAAAAATACAAACAAGGAGGCATTAGGAGATTGTTTAGAGCACTTCTCGGGGGTATAATTGCATATAGAGGTAAGAAAGTGAGCAAATGGAGATTTGAGTTGACTCTCCAGCCAAAATTTTAACAAGGATGTCTAATCGAGTGTGAAATAGCTTCCTTTGAAAAAGTGTTAGAAGTCACATCTCTGAAATGATTTAAAAGCAGACTGGACACATCACGTGCTGAGGTAATGGATGGAGAATACAGAAGTGTCTCACAGTGTATTTCCAGCTTTTGGTTTGCGCAGTCCCTCCGGTTGTGACCTGTTTGGCTGCCCCCTTGCTGCAGGTGCAGCACCCACCACTGCTCCTGCGCAACACCCTGCCCTCCAGCGGGGAAAGGCAGACATAGCCAGAAATCTACTGTCCAAAAATGATGACACTTGCTTAAACATTAGGTGATTGAGTGAATGTGATAAATCGTCTGTGAGTGAAGCCCGTGCACCTCGGCCAAGGCTGAGTGGTGGCAGCACAGTCCTCATACTGCCATGAGGAGCAGTGCCTGATTGCTGCCGAGGACCTGGACCCCGGCTCACCTGGTACTTTGTGGCTGCTAGACACCTTCCAGCTGTAAGGTGCTCTGTTGCGGTTCTGATTTGTTCTTAGGAACTCCCCTACCTCATAACATGGATTACATATGCACAAAACAAACAAAAATGTGAGGGAATCAGTATAAAAATGTTGTTTCAATTTTCCATGAATTCTCTGTGCTTTTTATGCTCGGCTCCTGAAAGTCTGCTGCACAGGTTTTTCAGTGAAAATATGTGATGAATTATCACATGGAGTACACATTACACAAATGAAAGTTTGTTCTTCTGAATGGCCCAAGGAGCTGGTTACACCTCTTAGATAGCTTTTTTTCACCCGAAAAGTCCTTTGCGTTGCGAAGGATGGGGGGATGGGGGGGTGGGGGCGAAATTGGAGACATAATGCTTTCTTCTATCAGTTAAACAGGGCACCTACTGGAATAGTGGTATTACAAGTAGTAGTAATAATACAAACACATCCTTGAAATACATGGTAATGATGGATCTGTGGTTAAGTCACAGAGTAAGGAGATCAGGAGACAGACTCATGGTTTCCCCACAGGTTATCCAGTAAGGGGTTAATTTCCTATTGCCCTCTGGTTTTGTGTCTCTCATCTGTAAAGCAGAAGTAGTAATACACATTTGCTTTATTAGAGTGACACGAGTCTGCAGTGATTTCACAATTCTTTAAAACCCTCTGGCATTAAGGACCTCAGCAGCGAAGGCTGAAGAGCAGAGCCAGCACTGGCTCTTTACAATGGTCTGATGCTGGGCCTGTGAATCATGCTGAGAAGGAAATTTTCATCCTTGAAAGTAGAAGGATTCTCCCGGCAAGTGATGTTTAGGCCTGACTGAGTTAGCTGACATGCAGTTAAAAAATGAACAGAAAATGCATTAAGTACTTAATCTTAGATTCTTCAAATAATCTTTGTCATACAAAGCAGTTATCTCCTTTCATACTAACTCTTTTGATCTAAGAATTATACAAACATGATGTGCCAAATTTGAAACAGAACAGCCAAATAAGTCAATGGCAGCAGTTGAGAAAAGCAGACAATTTGACTGTTTTTTGTTACAAACCTGGAACAACAGAGTGTGATGAGTTTTGTCTAAAAACAATAGTACAAGTGCAACTTTCAATTCACTGATAAAAATACACTTCCCCTCCAGCTGGCCAGCTGGATAATGTGAGGGAATGCTGAGACCTTCTCTACAGATGATCAATACTTGATTCCACTTGATAAATATGCCCAGACATTGGAAATAATTGCCTAAGCTCTATGGTGCCGTTTTGCGTTTGAAAAACTAGCTATAGGAAATGTAAACCAGTGGGAGAACAAACTAGTGAGTACATTATCATCAAAAGCAGTATGTTCATGTAGATAAAGTAAAGGCTCTGGGGGCTGGGTTGTATTTACGTGTGCAAAATTCCAGAGGAATGACTGTTCAATATTATATACTCACTTATATATAACATATATATTTTTATATAATATATATCTATAGAATATATTTATCTATACTTGTAGTTGTCTACTTTTTATATCATAGCAACTTAGTAATCTAATTACCCAAAGTTAAAAACCTAGATGCATTCTGTATGCATTTAGCACTCAAAATAAAAACTATCAAAAAAAAAATAATTTCTCCTATTTCACCCTGACTGTCGCTGGGAATCTGCATCAGCTGGTGCGTAAGACAGCCCATCTGTATTTTCTTCCTCACCTCCACAGCGGAAGCATGTGCTAGCAGGGTAAACAAATAATCAATACAGCAATTGAGCTCTCTTGGGTGTCATTTGGGACAGAGATTTTGTTGTCCAGCCTCATGCAGTCTTGAGCCAGGGAAACCCTTTTGGCACAGCTGTTAATAGTTACTCAAACCCTTCCTGTCTCATGAGGCTATTAGTAAAAATTAGTGAAATGGCTGGAGGGAGAAAGAGGGTGTTGTGGAACTCCAGACTGTTTTTTTGCTGAGTTCCCGGGGACTGGTGAGGTGATGAGACAGGCAAAGCACTGGCACAAGCTGGTTCTGCACCCCGTGGGTTTTCAGCATCATGGAGTGAGACCTGAGGGGAGGGACACAGACATGGGGAAGCAAGACCTTCCACTCAACTGCCCTAGACCAATCTGCCCATAACTGTCCCCTGTTAGAGTTTTGTATTTGCCGCCTCTCCCAGTCCCTTGATACTCAATCAAAAGATCTCACACACCGATCTCTGACTGCTGATATATAGTGGCATATTTTGAGATGAGGTGTTGAATTACAGTGGTACCTTATATTTGAATTTATCATACACCGTTAACCACTTTATTTGCTTCTCAAACCTGATCACTTAGCTTTTACTTCAACAGTCCCCAAATAGGAACAGCTTCCTATAGCTAATATTTCCTCCTTCTTATTTCAGACACAGAACTTCTCCTAAAATGACACCTATGTGAGCTATTAGAAAGGTAAGAATCAGTGTTACAACAGTGACAAATTTTCTTTACCTAGAAATGTCAGAGCTTTAATGCCCCATATATACCATATTGGATATGGCTAGAAATAGAAACCTTTATGCCAATGAAAAGGAAAAATTCCCAGTCTTCCATTTCTAGAAGATTTTGAGATATCTGACCCTTAAAGTATGAATTATTTTTTAGCATATAAAACCTATTTTTGAAATGTTACAGCTACTTCTTGGCTCAAAATATCTGGACTAGTAATCATAAAAGCTTTTTCTTCTTGAGATGGAAAGATATAAAAAATATACCCTCTAGACTACCAACATCTCTCCAAAACTTTCTAAGTAGGTTGTTTTTTACTTTCTTGTTGGTTGGTTGTTTCTCATGGTCTGGGTTAGTACTCACAACAATCAGGAACCTCCTGAGTTTTGTCTGCAGCACATAAATAAGAGATGTTCCTTCCTCAGAAGGCACAAAATAGCTGAATTAGACTTCCCAAATTCCCATTCTCTATAAAGCAGAACAAACAGCAGCCCATAATGCTCTGAAGTCCAATTTAAATTTTTGCATCGTGAATATGGTTTGGGGTAGGTGTATTAGGAAGAAGGAATGAAGGTAAAGGGATTTTGCCTCTCCATCAGCATCAGCACATGTGTTTGTTCCCCAGATAGATTGCAGTGGATTTATATGCACACAACACTGGACAAATTTGATCTAAAGATCTGCATCTGTCAATGCTTTCTAGAATTCATTAGTAAGCACTTGCAGCATCTACGACAAGTGGAAAATATTTCACAGCTAGTGTGGCATTGCTTAGGTGTTTTCCCAATAATGGGACGTTTTAACTGGCCAGGGTTTCACTACCAACCTCCTTATCAGTGTATAGCCATTTCTTGTTCTTACCATTTTGCTCCACATCAGGAATGTTGTTCCAGGATGTTTGAAATATGATGTGTTTCCTTCTCCCACAGAACACCTTTTTGCTCTGCCTTCCCTGTGTCTGGCAGCAAAAATTAGGTCAGTTTATTCTATACATTGAAGGCAAACTAATGTGATATTAAGGAAAAATTCATACATTAATGAAGAAAAATGGGAGGCTGTATCTGTACATGCTGACAGATTGTTATGCTGTGATTTATCTGGAACAGAAACATCAAGCCAGTCTACCTCGTGGTATCATACTGCAGCAGTCATCAGATCATCCCATCTACCTCCGCTACTTAATCAAGCATGAGTCTGCGAGAACACCTGAGCGGTGGAGGCACAGACACGACTGTCTGAGGATCACAAGAGCACATCAGCCCTGAAGTGTGTGGGCAGGGATGCACCCTGATACCTATTCAGATGCAACCCCCTGACTGCCTCCACTGCCTATCCATCACTTCATCTTGGTGACAAGCATTTATCCCACACCACTCCTCACTTCTGAAGGTAGTCTTCTATGACAGAGGGAGGCTGTTTACACTGGCACTTCTGCTACACATTGCTACACTTTATGTGTCTTGCCAGATATTTGTGATACACCAAATGACAGGTGCGTGTCTTAATAAGTTCTACCGGGGGCAGGAATTAGTAGATGAGGGAGCACGCAGCAGTGGAAGCATCTGGTAGGAAGAAAAAAGACTGTCTTGTACTCTGTCAAGTGTAATTAGAGTTGCCAGTTGTCATTGCTGCTAGCGTTTAAATAAGTTTCTCTGATGAGAAACTATCTGACAAAACTCAAAGACACGTAAATTTATGAACAGCATAATTCCAAAATGGTCTTACTAAATAGTCATGTTGGAGTCTGGTACTCTCTGACCAACTTCTTTTGAATATGATATGGGTGAAGGGTGTGAGGCTTAATGTCAAAGATCATTTGAAGGTGTTATACAGGATTTCTGATTTATCAGAGTGATACAAAATATACTGAAAACATAATACTAATGTAAACTACATGTACCAGAATATAGCCACAGTTCAATTAATCACCAATGTGATTCCCATTACCAGTCTCTATAATATGCTCACTGTCACAATGGGGGATGTTCCCAATCACTGAGAAGGAATGTGTAGATTGAAACCAGCTCAAGGCCATTGCTCACTTTGAAATACTTTTGCTAGTTGTCTAGTTTTAAACTCTGTGTGAGCCTTCTTCCATGGATAGGATATATTGGTCAGTCTCAAGCCACCAGCCTTACTGAAAAGGTAAAAATTTCAGCAAATTGTGAGACAGTTACATTAAAAAAGCTCTCAGAATAATTTGCTTTCAACAGTAAGCATTGGGGGAGGCTGGCAATAAGTGTTCTACAGTCTAATTAAGAAGGATAAACATTTGCAGTTTTTAATTGTGTCTGACAACATATTTAATTTCCCCCTCCCAGAGTGCACCACAGCGAGGGGCACTCGCAATCCACACCCCAGCATGCTCTGAAGGTCTCATGCTGAGAGAGGAGCAGTGCATCACATACAGCTGCTGCAAACAGCATCTCAGCGCTTGTTTTAGATTCTAATCCTTCCTTTGTTACCTTTAATTAATTATAAATATTTGTTTCTTTGTTATTGTAATACTGCGTCATTTTATAATTGCTTTGTTCTATGACCTGTCACTTGAAAGTATTTAGAAAGAAAAAAAAAAAGAGTGATGAGTATTTCCCTGTTTTCTTGACTAGTTTAAATTATGGTTCTTACACAAAACAGACCACAGCTGAACACTTGTAGACCAGTGCAGTCTATGGCCAATGAGGAGCTTGACTTTATTTTGGGAACAGGCCTTTACATTCCATGGGAGACAGAAAGCATAAAGAGAAACCTTTAAGCACATGTTTTAAGGAAGGGGAACAAATTAAAAAGATGCTTTGAAAGTAATGGCTGTGGATACAATGTGCATTAGCCAGACACAAACTGTAGTTAAGTAGTAAACTCCCATAATAACCAGAGAAAAGAGCAGCCCTTCACCCCTCCCATGACACTTCAGGGAGTAATACTGACTGCTGGTTTTTGAGGTCAAAATACCCACATGAAATGTTTTTTAAGAGCAGAAACAAAGTAATGAAAATTGATGAGCTGAAATAACATACCCTAAAACAAGGAGTAAAGTCCTGACCCTTTTACCTTCAACTGGTGCAGTCCCCTCAAGACATGGTAGAATGTATTGGAAATAGAATTATTTTTCTGATTTATATGAACTCACAGAACCAATGAAAGCCCATTGATATTTGTAATATTTTTGAGAGAATATAACTCTGCTATGTTCCTTCTAAGGGCAGACTATGGCCTCAGGATAGGTACGTGCCAGGCAGATGGTGGCAGCTTCCTATGGTATGGCTGGGGCAGGCAGCACCGTCATTCAGACTCATGTTGCTCTCCAAGCTATGGGCAAGCTTTCATAGCCATTTCATCAAGCTGTGTTGGCAGTGAAGAAATATCACAAGCAGTCTACCCTGTACATTAATTACTTTTCAAGTAATACAAGCAAATTAATAAAATAATAAAGAGTGTCTTCTCTGGAATAAAAAGCAAAGGGAAAAATGGACTAAATGTATGGAGAACACTATTAATTATCCATAGGCCCAGTGCTTGAGTTTCATCTGCCCTAGTTTAGACTCCCAAAGAGTGAACTTCCCCCTGTGGGTATGAACCTACACTGAGTAATGATGCAATTGCCCCAGACAGCAGATCTAATTCCCCTGGATTGCTAATAACACCCCAGATGTCCAGGCGCTCATTTCAAGCAGCTCAGCACCATTTAGGCTCATTTGCTAACTCACACCTTCATGCCCGAGAGATGACTGCCAGACATGCCATCCATCACCCAGCACTCTCATTCTCTGCCTTTCCCAGTCTGACACACAGACCTGCTCCTTCCTGCTGCGAGTGCCCAGTGGGCAGTGGAGGTGCACAGCATGGATGGAGAAGGGGCTGGCTACAGACCTGAAAGCTGTGTCACAGTTATCCATCTCTTGGAAAGCCTGATTAAGGAATGGGGCTAGCTGACAAGCTGCCTTCCCAGCCACAAGTGCTACTCCAGCACAAGTCTCTGGAGAGACAAGCAGTCCCCAATGAACATGTTCCAGTTTGGGTTTACTGGGTTCTTGTCCTTCATCCATGTTGCAATTTCTGTGTTTTCAAGCTTCCCATGTCTTTTGAAGGGAACATGTGCACACCGTGGACTTTAACTCTCCTGGAGTAAGTTGAAGACAAGAGAAGGAGGAAAATATAGAGGATATTTAGAGGTTATGGAGGAAACAAAGAGTTTCATCTACTCGGCTTCCCACTCCTCACAGGTACTCACCACAGAAGAGCCCAGGGAGGCAGAGGTTCTCCTTGGCAGCATCCCCAGATGCATCAGTGTCACCTAGAAACTTCATACCCCAACTCAGCTGCATAACTAGCAAGCCTTCCCCCACCCATGCTATATCATGAAATATTCTGCCATTACAGACCACACTGGATCTTTGTCCTCATTTGACAGAAGCTTCCATGCTTTTGCCTTCCCAGACACACAAACAAGCAACCAGCACAACCAGTGGATCCCTCCTGGACAGAATTCGTGGGAGATGGTCAGCTTGTGTTCCCTGCACACATCCCCAGGAAGCAGTGGGTGCCGTGTCAGAGAGTCTGGAGAAGGTGAGGAGCCAAGGGCCGAGAGTGTACATGTGGAAGGAGCTAACAGAGGAGAAGCAGTCGCCACTGTCACTCAGACTGAATCAGTGACAGTGGCCTGGGACTGACTGCCACAGGGCAGGAGTCATAAGCAGGAATTTGGGGGGGTGTATGTGGTACTGCTGGTCACAGTAGTTGGCCATTGCTGTCATAGTGTCCAAAGGTGGAAACAGCACCATGGGGCTGACTCATCAGTCCTTTCCATCCCTCAGCCTCAGGTTAACAGAATATGAAGGAGCTCATGGTCTAATTTTGGCCTCATACTGGAGGGTATGCTAACAAATTAGTTGCTTGATGTATTTGCAGAGCACGTTCACAAATTCCCTCAGAGACCACGCACTAACCGGTACTAGTCATCAGCCTGGGCATGCACGGAAAAGAGCCAGCGGCCAGAATAGCTACAGTAGGTTTCACAGATGTCTCAGGAGAGGTGGTGACAGCAATTCTGCTGACAGCCTGTCTAAAGGCCATTGCAAAGGCACTGCATAATGCACATGTCCTGCTTGACCTGAGGTTTTTGAAGCAGACCTTGTCCATGAGACCTGAAAACTGGATTGCAGATGAAAGTCAGAGGATTTAGCAGCCACACAGCTTCCTGCAATGCTCAAGCCTGCTTCTTTGGTCCTCTGAGCAGGAACTAGTGATAAATACACCAGGCCAAGTGTGGCAACTTGCTTTCAATACCTGCCTTCTCTCTGCTGCCATGTGTGTCTCCAGGTACAACTTCTCCTGCTCCCCAGCCCAGGTCACCACCCTTCCCTGGTCATCCCCACCAGACCATAAACCATTGTGCTGCCCCACAGCCTTAGCGCTTTCCCCAGTGCAATGGATCCCTCTCAGCACAGTCAGCCAGCTTATTTACACCGATCTACTTGACTTTATTTACCAAAAATAATTTGCTGGGTTTTTATCTCCAATACTTTCTAATCCAAGTGACCTAAACAGACTGAGACAACGACAACTGAGATTTTAGCTGAGTACAAGACTCAAACAAAGCAGTTGCTCTGGCGAGAGCTGCAAACTCCAGTGCTGGGGACTCCGTCTGGGCCTTAGCACTGGGCAGGCTCTGTGGCACTGGAAGGCTCGAACTGGAGTGTGATAACACTAAAGGATGGAAGGACACAGCAACAAATGTATTTATAACAGAACACAAACCATGAATGTTGACTCTAGCTGGTGACTGTCTGTTTTGTCTGAAACCTGTAAAAACTGAAAAATGACCCAGATTACAAGTATCGTTATTTTTGCTTTGTCATTGTTTACCATTCTGTTTTTGGGAGGTGTTGCTTTTTTTTCCCCCCCTCAGCTGTTGGCATGAGAGGATGGCAATAGCATGGTCTTACACATTTAATACCATTTATGGATCATATATTTCCTGTACATTACTTACTTCTAGAACAAAGAATATATCAATTATTCAGTGTGGCAAAAATTGAATGTCCAAATGTCTCTGATTATCATGAGTTATGGATTGATCTGTATATATGTATGTTTTGCTCTTATAAGTTGCACTTTTAGGACTTTCCCTCAGTGGATTGTTCATCAATATGATGCTGATTCAGGTCAGTAATCAAACATCAGTGCAGGTGTACACTCTGCCATTGACAAGGCATCTGGCCTTCACCCCTGTGGCCCTGCTCTCCTTGCTCCAGCATCAGGGACTAGTTTCATTCAAGAATATATATGCATGCTACCTGGCCATGGCCACACTCAACTTGGTCACCAAAGGTCTCATTGCTTACCTCCTTGCTCTGGGCAGTGCAGCACTAAAGCTCGTGCTCTGTGCCAGCTGGTGGGAGGGAAACTGGTGCCATCACTCTCTGCTTAGAAGGTGCAAGGGCTCTCCCAGACATACTGGAGTCCTGCCAGCATAGTGGTAGGTGGAGCCTCCCTAAATGCAGGGGAAGCGGGCTGGTAGAAATTAGGCAGAGGTGGGAGATGTCTCTCAGAGGGACAAGCTGCTGTCAATCAGTGGTATCTTACCCCTGTGCAAGGCAGAAACTTTTTAGTCCCTACTGAGTTTGTAATTTCCCCATCTTGTGCACTCCTCTGGTGTCTGTGACTTCCCCCAGCACTTGTCAATCCATACCTGGAGTACCATGTTCGCTTCTGATCCCCATAATTCAGGACAGACATGGAAAAACTGGAGAAGGTCCCAAGGAAGGCTATGAAAATGACCAAAGATTTGGAGAATCTGCCCTTTGAGGAATGACTGAAGGAGTTAGGTTTTTAGTCCCCAGGGAAGAGGAGGCTCAGGGTGGACCTTCTCACAGTATTCCAGTACTTAAAGGGTGGCTACAAAGAGGATGGAGGTCCTCCTCTCTCTTCACAAGGAGGCACATGGAGTGGAGAAGGGGTAACAGGTACGAGTTGCACCAGGAGAGATTTATCTTAACGTAAGAAGAAATTTTTTACAGTGGGAATAATCATTCACTGGAACAACCTCCTCAGGGATGCAGTAAAGTCCCCGTTGTCAGAGATTCTCAAGATGCAGTTGGTTAGGATGTGAGGTAATGTCATCCAAGCTCCCTCTCACACAAATGGTTGGACAAGATGGTCTTTCGAGGTCCTTTACAACCTGGGCAATTCTATGACTCTGGTTATTTTCCTGTATGAAAACAGCATTTCCAGACAAAGTTCTGCTGTCTTAATGATGGCATTATAACCATGTACATTCATCTCCTGCTTCAACTTTGAGTAAAACCATCTCCTGCTTATGTATGTATTTTCTCACAAATGGCAGCATTTCTCACGATGGGAGCATTGGCCAGGTGATACACAGCTATCCTCTGCTGAGATTGTGGGACTGGTGAGGGCCACAGAGAAACTAGCTTAGGAGTCCTTAAGAACAGGCATTTTTCAAACCCATGAAAACACAGACTTCTATACTTCAGGCACTTGATGCAGCTGAAAGTAATTGCTCCAGTGCTGAAAAACAAAATTGTTCTCTAGGGATGATAGTGTTCTTTAGTTAAAATCACGGGAAAATAAATAACTTACTTTTCTAAGAGAAAACCAAAAATGTCATTTAGAGCAGAGCAATCATTCTTAAAAGGCAGCACTTGTCTGACACGGCTACAGAAACAGCACTCTTCTCAGGAAGGAGCTTCTCTGATTATTATCGTAATTCGTGCAGGTCCAGCTGCCTTGCCAGCAGCATGCAGAGCAGCTTTAATCACAGTTTTAAACTAATGTGGCAGATATTTATGATAAGAGCAGTGGTGTCAGCTGTGTCAAATGCTGTAAAGAAAACTCAAAACAATCAGATGTCAGATTGATTAAAAACCCTTACATTTTGCTCTGAAAGTGCAGAAGTAATTTAAGAAAAAAATTACAAAGAGCAAAATTATTTTAATCAAACTATTTCAATGATAAATTGCATCTGGGAAAGTCCCCTGGGGTTGCAAAGAACATGTTTGTATTGTTAGGTGTGTCAAAAAGAAGATTAAATGGAGACATTGTAATGGCAGGGGAGAAGCAGGGAAAATTCTTTCCCTCAGTTCTCTGGAGTTGGAGCATCCCAAAAGTGCCATCTCCAACCTGAAATGGCCAAGTGATGTCCCCTGCCTGCTTTCTGCCCTCCTCAGACTTGCACCAATGAGAACACTCGATTCCACAGAAAGAGTCAGAAACAGCAAGAAGTCACTGAATGACTTACTCTTCTGAGTCTGCTCCAAAACCGGCAGCTCTGGGTGCAATTATGGGGCGTCGCCTGGCATTGTCTGTCCTGCTGTGGGGCCATACAAAAGGGCTAACCTGTGGCTGTGCTTTGCTGTTGTATGACATCACCCTTCCTCTCACTACCTTGGTGCTGGTGCTCTGGGATCACCCTGCTGTGGTGATGCTGGCAGGAACAGCCGGTTTCTGAGGGGCAGGATTACAGAGAGTGCACCTTCGCAGGGCAATACATCTTGTTCCTCTGTGTTTGCTATGCAAAATGATAAGGCTAATGTGCATCAGGTGAAGGTGAGGCTAAACCAATTTGGCTTATATGCTATATGTGATCATAATCCATGTTAAAGAGTAAGCACATTAAAAGGGATGGGTAGGGAGATGATGAGACAACCCCATTCAATAATCTTAAACTTTTATAACTCATCTCAATTTTTATAAAAAACAACCCAAACTCATTGTTTCTGTATTTTTAATGGCAAAATTAATGTGGGGAAACAGAAAAATGAAACACTAAGGCTGATCACTTAGTGCCATGCATTAAATGTTATCATTCAAGAGTGTTTTACACAGAAGACAGCAAATATTGTAGATATGTCAGGGATGATTCAATGTTACTGAAATAACTCGAGAACATAAGCTCTCCTTTACCACTGTCAGAATAACTAGACATGTTTGATTTAGTTCATGCTGCTGTGCTGTGTCGCTCTGCTTTTTCTGTTAACTCCTCAATTCAACCTTACAATTGGGAATTCAGATAACACAGCCCTTCACTTCTGATCTTAGTTGAATACCAATGCCATAATTTTATGCTTCCTTGCTTTCTCTACTCCCTGACCTTTCATGTTTCTTGAGGGACATCTCATTTCCTCTAGCTTTCAAACACCTTAACACTTATTTCTTCATATTGGTGATACAATTAAGTACACATCCTTAATTGAGTTACAAGCAAATACATGGAATAATAACAGAGTGTTTATCTTTGTCAACCCTAGACAGGTAATTAAATAGTCTTCTTCACACTCTTCTAGGCAAACAGAACCCTTTAAACTGATATGCTGCCTTTACATAATGTCAATAGACTGTCATCTTCTCTCCTCTGTTTATATGGCCTTGTATATTCAATAGAAAATGCAAATTTGCCTTACTTGAAATCCAGCTGGAAATGAACCTAACACTCCTATTAGTCTAGTTCCTCTGGTTCAAAGTACACTGAAGTAGAATAGAAAGTTACTTCTTTGCTAGAGCTGACAGAGCACAATTCCAGAGGTCACACCATGGGTGCAAAGTCTGTTCAAATTTTTGGTGCAATCTGTCCTGATATGTGCTTGGATTAAGCAGATATATATCAGCGAAGCAGAGCAGCAGATCTTTGTCTCTGGTAAACTGACGTGGCTCTATTAAAGGTCAAAAGACCTGACTTCCGTCAGCTGAGGACACAGTGACTTGCCACTTGTGTCTTGTCCCTTTGCCCTTTAGAAGCGGAGGAAACCCTGTGGTGTTCAACAAGGTACTTAATGCCAAAGGCTCTGTTGAAGAGCAACTGAATTTCAAAATGTTTATGCAAGGCTGTTGAAGAGGAATGGTCACATGCCAAAGGCTCCAAAGCACAGTCAGTTTGGATTTTGTAATCAACATGCCACTGGCTGAGCCTGCAACCCAACCTCGAATACACCAAGGTGCAGAGGTCTGGCTTCAGCTTATGCTTTTTTCTGTTCTCTATCATTCCCCCACTGCTCCCCCTGGGGCTTGGTACTTCTCCTGCTACCTTTTCGATAGCATTGTGTCCTCTTACCATTTTTCACTACAGGCCTCAGGGATCTTAATACTCCTGAATTAAAAGACATCCACATGTAGTGCAGACTACACAGTCCTTTAGGCCATAGGAACAGCCATTTTCCAGCTTATGGTTTCTGATGAAATCCAGTTACAAACATTAGGATGCACTTCAATCAAGTGTTGTGTGGGTTATGGATCCTATTGTAAACAAGCCAGCTCATAGCAAGAAATGCAAGGAACATTTGCACTGAAATCACTCCATCCTATTTTCTGCAAAATTGCTCTTACACATATATCATTGCTCTGCTATACAGAAGAAAATACATAGAGCATAAATATTGACATTTATATTGTTCATACTTTACATGCTAAGGAAATCATTATTTTTTAAAAGCCTTCAATAAAGATGGTTGTTGGAAGGTTAAGAGGTAACAAACACCTTAGCAGTGCCACACAGTAGTTCTGTTTCCTTGGAGATCCCCTTTAATGTAGAAATAAATAAGAAAAGCTCACGGTTCCTAGCGACGTGCCTTTTTTACCTAGTCTTTTAGACAGAAAAGAAGTATAAACGAAGAATATGGCAGTACCTTACCCCAATGGTGACATTACGTAGCCTCATGTCAGTGATACTCAGCTTTTAAAAGCTCCCTTGGGGAACATGCACTTATTTGCAATTGAATTATACATAACAAATAATAATTTCCTACTGCTATTGTCATTCTTTTATTATACATCAATATTTCACCTTCATAAAAAGAGTTTTAGGAATTTTCAAATGCTCAGACAGAAAAACACCCACAAAGCAACAAACCCAAAGCTGATCATATGGCTTGGATATACTATAAGGTAAAAGCCTTGGGGCCCAAAGACATGTCCGAATGCCAAACATCTCTTCTCAGAGGTGCACAAGTCCCTTGTTTCAGATGTATGTCTGCATCACAAAATCAAACAGAAAAGTTCCAGGGGAGAAATAACATAGAAAAGAGCTTGATAGCCTTTGTTCTGGTGCAGCAGGCAGCCAGACTTGAGGGAGTGCCAAAGGTGGAGCAAAGTAGACCAAAGGAATAGAGAGCAGTATTATCAGGCCAGTACTACCTGGTACCATACTTGAACTCCAGATGGGGCCCTTAAAAGAAAACAGTGGAAATAGTGAAATGTCAGGACAGCAGTGAGAAAGAGGAAAAGCCTGGGGAAACTGGAAGCACTCAGAAATGCTGCTGTGGCCATGAAAGGAGAAAACAGGGCTGAGCCTGAGAGCCAGGAACTAGCAGTGAGAGGAAAACCCACACCAGATCTAGTAGGGTTTGCCCCCCGCCTCCCATACACCATGTGGCACTGACTGAAACCGATAGATGATATGGTCTGTCTTTTCAGGCCATCTGCTTAGCAGATATGGAAGTTTATTTTCTCTATTTATGACACTCGTTCATACTTGCTTAGAGCAGAGCACAGTGAACTCTGATTCACTGAGCACTAGAACTACCTGAGCCCTGGTTGAAATAGATATTTAAGCCACCTTTAATAGTGTGCCCAACATACTCGCAACACAGGCAAATTCTCCTGAGCTGAGAAAGATGGTGCATGAACAAGGATCTAAGGGTCCCAGATGCTAAAATTTACAATTATACTTTTCCCCTATTTGACCTATGTTTCTGTCCTTTTTGTAATGAAGACAGTGTTCAAGTTGTTCAGTTGTTTGAGACAAAAAACAACTATGCAGCATCTCTCACTGTTTGATCACACTGAATCCTGTAAAGAAAATTAAAAGTAGAAATCACTGATGTGAAGTGACATGCAATTTTAACTGAAGCACGTTACTGCAGATCTCATCTGTAGGGAGCCATAGGAAATGGATTTGCCAGACTACCTTAAAAATGACTGCTGTATTTTGAAATGTGGAGTTATTTTCAAGAGAACTAATTTTCAGTAGAGGGAGCTGCAGGATCAGGTCAGAATTAAAACATTGAATAGCAGTCATTGCAGTAAGGTAGATTAAAAAGTATTTATGTTAACATGCGGAATTGTTAAACAGTGTACCAGAGAGTTTATTATCATAAAATTATTTAACCTTTGGAACTCTCCACTGTATCTCAGCATATGGAGAAACAAGTGATGCATATAACTGCATCTAAAGGCACTGTTTGAGGTTTTACTGAAAAATAATCTTCTCTTTTCCTGGATTATAGGCACTGACTTGTGATACAAAGACTCCAAAAGCAAAACAAAGCTATATTTCTTTCCTTATTGAAAGCTAGTGGCAATATTTCTGATATGGTAACTATCGGAGTTCAGAGACTCAATCAATGCACATGGGAGAGCAATAGGCAGTTATCTCTGCTGTCTCCATCCGCTCATATTTGTATGCAAAATAATCTGCTTCTACCCAAAGGCAACTTTTCTCTAGATGTGTCATTTTCAAGGGTTATCCTTTACACTCAGCACACTCTGAGCCTTTTTCCTCTGACACAGCTCTACCAAGGCAGGCCAGTCAGTGACATCTGTACCACTCACAGATGTTTCACGTTGCTCAGTGCTAGTGAGCCTTCTCTGTACTGACACCACTGTCAGTAGTGTCAGCCAAGATGGAAAAAAAAAGATCATGACAGGGTCTCGAACAGAGAAAAATGAGGTTACAGCAAAGTATTTGATATTATTTATAAGTCTCGATGTACATTCAAGAACCCAAACATGTCCTCCCGTGAACCTGTATGAAGAGGCCTTGAAAATAAATACACTGTTGTCACAATTATTTCATCACATCAAATTCCTCCCAAATATTCACAGGCACAAATATGTTCAGCCCCTGCAACTCTGTTGCAGAGCAGTTCACAGGCAGCAAGTCCATTTCAGACATTTTTAACACCATCTCTGCCATCTTTTCTATTTTGTATAAGTTGTTTCATCTGTTTTATGTGTTGCTCCCAGTGTCACTTCTGCATTCTAGATGGCTTGTGTCAGAGCCATCAATTCACATCCTAACCCAAGGTCCTTTGCCAGGCATGCTCCACATCAGTGCTCCTGAGGGCTACAGGTCACCCCTGCTCACCTGTGCTGGCTGCACAGCCATGGAGATATCCACCTCTTTTTCCTGGAACAGACCAGGGTTTCCAGCACACATTTCAATATGTATGAGAGACAACAACTGCACAGTCATCAACAACACCTATTCGTCCACTAAAATGTCTGTGGCCGTAGCTCAAAGATATTGGCAACCTCATTTCCTTATGGATATTTTTGATTACACCTTCACATGGACCATTAGCCTGTTGGTAGTCTAAGGCATCAGTCGATGCCAGTAAAAAGGGCACTGCAGGGGGCACTGTGACCTGATGTGAGTTTCCCAGTGTTTCTGAAGACAGCAGAGATGCATTCCTACTGGCTTCAGGAAAAACACTAAAACCACAGTAACTGTAGATCCTTTCACCGCTGCCTTTCATTAAGAGCATAGGAAGGCATTTTCCACTCCGTAGAAAGTTCTGGCTGTCACCACTGCAGGATGTATGCTGTGTCCTGGAACTGAAGGGAATTCAAATACAGCTATTTGTGCTTTTAAATGGCAATAACGTTCTTTCCTTTAGCCCTCACCCACGCTAAGTGGAGAACAGAGTTCTGGTATCTCAGTAGCCTTTGTTGGAAGGTAGAAATCAGAATCCCTGGTAGAAATCAATCCAAGCAGCTGTAGCCTCACACTCCCTTTGCCTGTGCAATGTAAGGTGTATTATGTCAGGTTCCTTCAAGTAAGGGCAGGGTTAATCAACAACCCTTTCATTGCCTTTTTTTTCTTTTTCAGCTGCAATGAAAACACTGAACAGAGTCTACTTCACTAATAAATTCCTCCTGTGCTTTCTCATAGCAGTGTTACAGGACAGATTTACCCCAGACCAGTGAAATTTTCTCCAGCAAATGAAGGCACGGCACACAGTAATGGCCTTCAGTCCCAAACCTGCGCAACACAATACAATGCAGTATTTGGTTAAATTGGCAGTTAAGTTGGGATTGCTGAGTCTGCATAGCCATTGATCTTTGGATATTCCTGCTCACTGGATTGGTCTTCTGCACCAATCCCTCTGCATCCAGAGGGAGTACTACTGCCTGGTGTTCTTACCACACCAGTTTCAAGATGGACTCCTCTGAGCACAGGTGACAGCAAACCTGTGCTTCCTCTCCACCTCACCTTCCTCCAAGAGTTTGTAAACTCTTTTATGCAGGAAAAAAAATACAAATTCTTCTGTTAGCTGAAAGGTTTGCCTACCAACAGAGGACAGTACTCTCTGCTGTTCTGGTGAGAGAATATGCCTGTGTTTACTCTTTCCCGACTCTGCTACCAAAGTGTTGAGGATTTTCTGAAAACCTTTACTAGAAAATTGCAACCACAGCAATACCCAGGTGTTCAGGTTTTACCTGTTTCCCCTAGAAAATTCAAACACTATAAGACACAATGGAAATGAGAGGCTCCAGCCATCTGAGAGCTACTTACTGGGTTGATTTTTGGGATAGGGACAGGGCAGCATCTACTAGCAGAGTAATCCTCAGAGTAGTTATTTATCTGATAGATATTGCTGAGGGGAGATATCTGCTTCAAATGCATCTATTAGAGCTTTAGACAGCATTATGTGAAAACATGGTATTTAAGAACTAACAGTGTCTGATTTGCTTCAAGACTTTATGTAGATACTCATTCCTTTTTTAGAGCCACCAGCTCTCTTCTAGAAAGTCTCTTCTTTGGTGGTAAACAAAAATCAGCCTCAAGCAGTTTTTCTTGATATCAATAGGTGCTTGAATATTGTGGTTTGGTTTTTTTTTTTTTCCTTCTCTGTCTGAACAGGAGTACTGTTTAGGCAAAGAACAGAAGACTGAGAGGAAACAAAATAGCCCAGGGAGGGAATTCCCCAGAAAGCAATGGGGGAATGTGCCCACCTGTAAATACAGCAAGGGAGATTCAATTAAGTGAGTAACCAAGGGTTTCTAACTACAAATCTTTAAGCAATCCATTCTGGTGGCTAATCTGCTTTGCAGAGTATACATCACCAAAGGCTCAGAAGAACAGGTTGCACAAATATGCACCAGGAACTGCATAGGTATTTCTGTAGGGAAGCATTTTCTGTGGGGACTTTCCCTGATGTTACAAGGTCTATGGGGCAGCTGGGGTGAGTTGCTATCCCACCAGCTCAATTTCAGCAGCATTGAAACACTCATCTAGCATTTTTTCTTGCTGTCCAATCTCCCCTCTGCTAAAATACAACTGCTAAATATTAACATGAAAACTTATATTTGGTGGACTAAATTGAATAGTCATTCATAACATTTCACATTGCTACAGGAAACCATGAAGCTGCTTTTACAATTCTCCTTTAACAGCTGTTCTGTCAATGCTGCTATTATGGTAAAGTTTGTGAGTGGAAATACAGAGAGTTACCCAGCATTTTTTTAGTAATGTATCTTTACAACAGTGATAAAACTTTTATTCTCTCTATTGATTGTAAATAGTCAAACTTCTAGCAATCTACTCAAACCTTTAGCGCTAGCTTTACTGTGCAGTTAAAGTATACATACTAGGGCAATGGTTTCCAGCAAAATAAATGGGAAAAAAAATTCTGTATTTTGTTTTCCTAATTCTTCTTTTTAATATTTGTTTTACAGATGTTCTCTTTCATACCTTTCAGAATTTTGATTTTTTAATTTGCATCACTTCTGTTATTCTTTCAATATTTTTCCTGTATGAATAATTATTTTTCCCCTTGTATTTTTCCTGTTCTACACTACTGAAATACTAAAAAAAAAAAATTAAAATATATTAATTTTATTTATTGTTGGAGGATTCCTATGAAATAAGGCAGAAAATTGCACCTTTGGTGAACTAGCAAGAGCAAATCGCCATTTCAGACATGTAAGAGTCTTAAAGAAGCAAACATTTTTTGAAGACAACCTCACTGGCAATTTTGGTAGGTACATATTAGTAATCATTTATAAACAGTAGGAAATTGAATAAAAAAAATTGTTAATCCTCTCATTGCAGAGGATTTGAAAGGCATGACTGAAGAATGAATGCCCCACCCAGTTCTAATTAATGGGACTAGTCACTCATTAATTAAGAACATGCGTAAGCCTTTGCTAGATGTACATCATGTGCATGGCAGTGGGTAAGACAGAAGTCTGGGAAGACTGTTGCTTAATTCTGGACAGAATTATTTACTGCAACTTAAACATCAGTTAGAATCTACTATATTACTTAACTCTCCTGTTGAAAATTTGAAATAAGAGCAATGTCACTAATGCAAATAAAAATGATGAATTCCTATTGCTTATTTACTTCATAGGAATTAAGGTAGGAGTTCTAGGAAAATTAATTCTGTGTTTAGTTCTGGGCCCCTCACTAGAGGAAGGACATTGAGGTGCTGGAGCATGCCCAGAGAATGGCAATGGAGCTGATGAAGAGTCTGGAGCACAAGTCTCATGAGAAGCAGCTGCGGAAGCTGGGGCTGTTTAGCCTGGAGAAAAAGAGGCTCAGGGGAGACCTTATTACTCTCTACAAATACCTGAAAGAAGGTTGTAACCAGCTGGGGGTCAGTCTCTTCTTCCATGTAATAAGCAACAGGAAAAGAGGAAATAGATGAAGTGGCCTCAAGCTGAGGCCAAGATAATCTTTCAACTCCCTTCCAATACAAGTTTCTATTTTAGGACAAACTTCTTCATGGAAAGGTTGTCAAGCCTTGGAACAGGCTGCCCAAGGAAGTGGTTGGAGGCATTTAAAAGATCTCTGGATATGGACTTAGGGACATGGTTTAGTGGGGGACTTGGCAGTGCTGGTTTAAGAGTTGGACTTGATGGTCTTTAAGGTCTTTTCCAACCTAAACAGTTCTAAGATTCCATTATTCTAATACTTGAATTGCAAGACTGACATGTTTGTAGAAATTTCTGATTCCACACCACTCTCAGGACAATGGTGAGAAATTATGAGAAGCTCATGGGTCAAGCTAAGGACAGGGAGGTCCCTCAGCTGTTACAGCCAGGGCAAAACGAAGTCAACCTGGAGAAGATTAATTTAATTTATTGATAATTAATACCAGAGTAAGACAGAAATAGAAACAAATCTAAACCCATCACCTCCCCCCCATCTTCCTCTTTTCCTCAACTTTATTCCTGACTCTTCTACTGCCTCCTCCACCTTGAGCAGTGCAGGGGAATGGGAAACGGGGGTTCTAGTGAGTCCATAACACCTTATCTCACCCACTGCTTCCTCCTTCCTGAGGAGGGAAGGGTCCTCCATGGGCCATAGTTCCCACCAGAAATATCCTCTCTGTGGCTGCAGTTCCCATGCTCCAGCATGGGCTCTCCATGGGCTGCAACTTCTCTCAGGGCACACCCACCTGCTCGTGTGTGGTCCTCCATGGGCTGCAGGTGGATCTCTGCTTCCCATGGACCTCCATGGGCTGCAAGGGCACAGCTGCTTCACCATGGTCTTCACCATAGGCTGCAGGGGAATCTACTCTGGTGCCTGGAGCACCTCCTCCCCCTTCTTCACTGACCTTGGTGTCTGCAGGATGTTTATTTTCCCCTCACTCCTGTCACAACTGCTGAGCAGCATTTTTTACCTTTCTTAAATGTGCTATCATAGATGGGCTAGCAATGCCATCCATCAGCTCAGCTTTGGCCAGTTGCAGGTCCATCTTGGAGCTGGCTGGGGAACTGACTCGGACATGGGGGCAGCTTCTGCTGTCTTCTTCCAGAAGCCACCCTTGCAGCCTCCCTGGCTACCAAAACCTTGCCACGTAACACCAGTACACTTCAAAACCAGAAATCTTTACAATGCTGAAAATCATGTTTGCCTTCTGTGCCCATTGTTTATCTACAATGAACATGTTTTACTTCTGTAGTAATTATTGCAACAAAATTCTAAACCCACTATCTATTTACCACATACTATTTATAGTATAATACATATTTCATGCTTCTTAGAACAGCGGTTTCCTTTCACTTTTAGTAGTTTAGATTTTTCCACAATAATAACTCTAAATACCTGCATTATATCTAAATTCCTTTTCCTCCTTTGCATCTTTAGTTTAGCTTGGTAGAGTTGCTTAGTTTTAGCCCAAGTCCTGCTTCACTAGTCGCTTTCCTTCACTCTTAGTGTTTGTTCACACTCACAATTGCCACAGAGGTGTGGTCAACCCAAACAGAAGGTTATGAATTGCTCCACCTGGTTTGATCTGCCCACATTGGTTACACTGAGCACTCTACTGCCAGATTTCTGTCAAACAAAGTGAGGTATCTTTTTCAAATCAAGTTGTGAAAAGAAGAAAACCACTGTATTATCGTACAATGCTGTTTTATTTTTTCAATGAAATGCCCTAGCATCATAAACCAACACATTTTCTAATCTTGAAGCCAGCAAGATTGGGAAAAAAGAAAAATCAAAGTTGTTTTTCCTATACATAATTTCCATACTGAGACTACATTCAGAGAAAAAAAAAAACCCTAGAATTAAAATGTAAGCAGACATTACTTACACAGCTCTTAAAAATAAACTGGACATGTCATACAACTCACATATGGTGCTTTGCTAGTTTAATATGCTACAAATAGAATCATTCAAATGCAACTATGCAGCTTTTCTATTACCTAAGACTCTTAAATTTGATTATGTTGCAATACCTTTATTATTTACTTCACACTTCTTTA
This sequence comes from Chiroxiphia lanceolata, assembly GCF_009829145.1. Classification (NCBI taxonomy): domain Eukaryota; kingdom Metazoa; phylum Chordata; class Aves; order Passeriformes; family Pipridae; genus Chiroxiphia; species Chiroxiphia lanceolata. Next base: position 16,049,962 of record NC_045641.1, read on the forward strand.
CCATACTACAGAATGATATTTTCTCCTTGTTTTCTGGTGGCTTTTTCTCAGAAAGGGGATTTTCGGTATGGTGTTCTTTGGAAGCATGAAGCACTCAGTTTCAGATATTAAAATATTCAAAGCATTTCAGTATACATTCACTATAAGATTAAATCTCCATTTTTCAAGTAAGGGTCTCATGATTTGCTAGTAAACTAATGGAAAGGGCTGGTTTGTATTGACTCCTGTTCTCAGAGAGGAGAATGTGCCCTGGGAAAGCTGCAATGCCTCATAAACATCCTCACTGTTGGTAACCTGAGCGTGCACCATCATATCCTGCACAAGAATTACTGTAACTTGAAGTCTGGGTTCTCTCATAATATTCATGGATAAACCACAATAACTGTAGAAATTTTTTAACAAATGACACCTTAAAAAATATTTACATTTGTAGAATGGCATGATTTCATTTTCAATGGGCTTCTTAGTTTAAAAGTACTATTTCATTTATTAAACATGGCTTTAAAAATACAGTATACATAACACCTATGTTAAATGTCTGAAAAACATTAGATGAATCAGCATTTCAACTCACTGCATTAATATGGAAAGTAAATAGCAGTAGTTTTGGAAAGTATTCAAGTATTTCCCTGAAATACTATATAACAAAAAACAGATCCTAAACTTTGTATGATTGTACTTGAGGCAAATATAATTTGCAAATGCTTTTTGTCATATAGAGCAGTATGAATAATACTTGTAGCAAAGATATAGCACACGATTTTGATATTACACAAAACTGGAATGTAAATAACTTCAATAGAAAAAAATAGCCTGCCATTTATAACAGTTTTCAAGTGCTTCAGTAATAAAATGACCAATTGCTATGGCTTACACAGACCAAATATATGAGAAACATGAAACTAATACAAACTGGATGACAGATGTACCAATAAATATATATGAATACAGAATCATTAGCTGTTCAGATGCAAAAAACCCACAGATCTAGTAAGTTTTAAAGAGAACTTTAAAGAACACTTAAAAAAAAAAAGAAGAGAACAGGGGCTAACCTCTGATCCTCAAACAGGAATAAGCCTGTATAAGATGAGCAAAATTTAGCCCCAAGTTTAAACACAAAACATGTATGTGCCAAAATATACAAAACCATACACAATTTAAATAATCACTCCATAGCTCTATATGACAGTCCAATGTTTTTTGTAATAAAAACAAATTAGCACAGTGAATTAGTTGTTTATCAGATGCCAGTTTCTTCCCTTGACTTCACAAAACAAATTATTTTGTTTCATATTTAGTTAAATAAACACTGTTTCAAAGACTTTCCATCATCAAATCATATTTCTAGACTTTACATTTCAACACCTTATTTTGCAAAGACATTTTAACATATGGAGTAGAATGTCCAAAGAATTGTGTATTGAAGAGGGAAGCTTTTCATATGTTAATGTTAGATATTTAAAAAAAAAATAAAATTTGCTGGTGTTTGAGAAGTTATTTATGTTTTCCTTTGCCTGTGCCTTTCTGATATTATATAAATAGTACTGCAAGTTGCTTGCAAGATCACTGTGTGGTATTTGGTATCATCCAAACAGTCATAAAACCCTTTATAATCCCAAAAAGCATGATGCAAGGAAGCCTTCATAAAGAGAATATATAGGATGAGGTGTGACCTGTATGCAGTTGTGCTTTTATTTTTCAAAGTATTTGCACACTCTTATTACATAAAGCCAGGAATGTGTGTTTGAATTGCATTGATAAGTTGCAAGGTATTGTCAGAATTACAAAATGAAAGATATTAAAAAAAAACAAAACAGGATGCAAGTGACAACACTGTTGTCCAGCATTTAAACCACATGCAATGATATATCACTCCCAGCAGAAAACATCTTCTCAAACACTGAAAATATCTTGTCTTGATTCCAATGGAAAGTCCAATGTTTTATATCACTTAGATATTATTGCAACACAATTGCTAAATTAGCTTTCTAGAAAAGCACAGAGAATTTATCAGTCATCATGAATACATAGATATAGGCTAATCCTCTCTTTTCTAACATAACTTAGATTAACTTGCTCCAAGATATATTTTAATGATTACAATGGTTTTTAAAAAAATGACACAATGCAGTAAGACGTCTAAAACTATACTGAAGCCATAAAAAAAAATCTAGAAGTTTAAAATACTTGTCAATTTGACTAAAATGCATATTTACTCAATTTCCTTGAGCTTTTATTTTTTCTTCTCCCCACTGGAGGAACAATGTCTATAGTAATTGTTCAGCACTACTCTGACTGTAGGCAGCTTCATCTTTACAGTTTTCCTCGATTCCTCTTGCAAATAGTTTCATTAACTGGCAGTGAACCCTGAAAAATATGGAAATCAATTAGTAACAAATAAATGGGTACTACATATTTCATTCTAATTATTTAATTCAAATAATCCATTCATTTCAAGCAGTTGGACAAAGTTCCTTACTCCAGACTACAGAAACCACACTTCCATTCTTGATGCAATCCTCCCCTTCATGTATCCTCATTTACTACTCTTGTCCACACAAAAAGTTCTATGGCTACTTAGATGAGCTAATCTTTTACCACATACATTATTTAAAAAAGTCAGTTTTGAACTAAGTGATTATGTTTTAATGGAACACACGTGCATGTAAATATTATGGGTTTGGTTTCCTTTATTCTAAAAACAACAAACAAAAACAAGCAGCCCAAACTAATCCAAACAAAAAAACTCCCTTCAAATTTCACAAACTTCTTTTCTAATTTGATTATGTGCACAGCTGTAAAATTCTTTCATCATATACAAAGACTGGCTATAAGACTCTGTGCTATGTGTCAAAAAGCACTGAGGATACTCAGTATTTCTGTAAGACAAAGATGCTTACTTAAGCTTAATAGGAAAAGCTATTGCTCAGAGTAATGAGGCACTCCACTAATTCAAAAAGAATCCTCCCAACACCACCTTCACTTCAAGCACTTCAAGCACATAATATCAGTTCCTAAGCAGTAAGCATGACTTCAAAGGCAGGGCCATCTATCTCACTCAGACTGATCATTTACAACATATGTGGTTGCAGTATGCTTTGGAAAGGTAACAAAAAAATTTAAGTTTATTATCATAAGACTCAAATTTGCTATGCACAGGCACATTTTATGGATGTCTTTATGAGCATTTCTAAAATCAGTGAGAAGGCTTAATGTGTTCTGCTATATACAGAGAAAAATCAAAGCTTACCTCACTTCAATTGCTGAGCTATCCAGAGTTTCTCCATCACAATTCCAGGTGCTATTAACAATATTACAGCAACAGGCTGGATGATCTCTGCAGAACTGACCAAAACGTTTCTTTCCTATGTCCATGACATTGCTTTCATTGTCTTCTGAAAGCTTTGATGTAAATTGAAAACTCTTCACCCGATAAACATCTACAAATGGGAAGTCAAACTACAAAAAAAAAAAAATAAATAAAGCAAGTCAGGCAATTACAGTTAAATACACTTGATGTGTAAAGCAACTCAGCATGCAGCATTTTGTATTCAAGAAAAGTCTGTCCACTCCAGTTTTCCAGAGAAGGTTACCTGAGGCATAGTGTGATTTTTGGTTTTGAATAACTGCACAATTGAAAGACAGTAAAGCCAAAATGGAACCCTACTTCTCGATGGTCCTCCTCAAGCAGCTGCAATACTGCCACTTTACAGATAACCAGGTAACAGGTTCTGAGATTACAAGTAAATGGAGTATAAAAAATACTTAAAATAACATATCAGAAATATTATAACATGGTGTCAAAGTCAAAAAGGTTTAGATTGTATCTCTGCACCATCCTAAGGACCTGTTCAACTACAGTCCTTAAGACACATGGGTTTTTATGAAAGTCTTCTGTCTTTGCACTTGGAACAATGCCCAGAAGGTGAGAATTCCATGGCAGTGTGATCAAATCACAGAGCTGGGGTACATGAAAATAAGAATAGAGAGCAATATTATTAAATTCCAACAAAATAAAAATAATTTTAACTAGTTAATTCAGCTAGAAAAAGCAGGTCAATTAAAAGATTTATAACAGAGGCTGCAGATTTACACTACAATATTGTACAAATGCTTTAAAACAAGACTCATAAATTAAAAGGACAATCAAATTAGAGGGTTCCTCCACCTGCCCTGAAAGCAACTTAACTGATATGGACTTAAATATTTAGTAAGCTGTAATGAATAGAGACAGGTCATTTAGAAAAGGCAATGGAGTATGTCTCTGTGTGTCTATCGGAAGGGGATGGCAAGGAAGCAAAAGTGAACAAGAAACAGTTTACGCATAAACCAGTCTATATTGACATACAGTCACCTTTTTCTTCCTTTTTCTTTTCATATTTCCTTAAGTGTCTAAAAAGGATACTATTATGGTGGACACTAACCTGACATAAGGACATATGTACAACCCTGCACTTAATCTAAACTGCAAAACCAGCATAACTCAGAGAGAAACCTGAAGCATTGGAAAGGGAATGGCCATAGTGACAATCAGAAAAAGCAGAGTTGGAGGGACCTTCCCTCAACTTTTAACCATAGTCAAACTGTGAAGATGTCAAACTCCACACTTGGAACCAGTGGTCCATGGATATGTGGCTCACTGAGCACTGTGCTTGTCCAAAAAGCTCAGGTGCAAAAGCTGGCATCCATGGCTGCAGTCACCTCGACATGCTCTCACGTCTCAAGCCCAAGCAGAATGTAGTCCCTTGATAAATGTTATAGCCAGTTTGAAAGATAGCCAGAGATGGCTTCAAATGGTCGTAAATATCAAGGGAACAATGAGTGAGAATGAGTGAAGGGAAGAAGAGGAGACTGAGAACAGCAGGAAGAAGGTATATATATATATATATACACACACAATGTCCCAGGGACTGGTAATGAGGAAATAAAGGAAAAAGAATCTACGCTAATTCTTCTACAGAGCATCATAAACATGTGAGATTTGTTATTGCTTCTATGCACTAGATATGTCATTAGTCCATTGTTCAGTTAATTTCCAGAACATGTTAATGACACCAGGTTGTGACAAATATTAAATGTGTGTATTCACAGCCATAGCTCTGGTTTCAACAGATACAACAATCCAAAGCAGTGATGAATCTTCCCTTCTGACAGCTACAACATATGCAAGAAATAATTTTGAAGCTGAATGCATAAAGCTTGTAGACTGGTCACATATATGTAGTAAAATTCTGCTAAAAGCCTGCAGTTTACAATGAAACTGCAGTTCTGGTAACATTCTTCTAAATCACATTTTTATACAGTTTATAGAAGTGATTTATTATTCCTTACCTCATCTACCTCAGCTATGTCATGCTGTGAGTAGTTTTTCATGCCGTGAGTAGTTTTTCATGACAACTACATGGTGGCACAGTTGTGATAACTTTAAATATTGTCCAAACAGCAAATACACAGAAAATGTTACAAAACCAAATTCAATTAGCAAAAATGGAATTTTGTTAGAATGCTATGGCCAAAGACTTGACTTGGGTAAAATGTTTTGGACTGCCTTTTTTTTTTTATGATACACATGCTAAGATTATGTCACCCAAAAAGTACAAACTTTAAAAACCAACCAACCAAACCTGCTTAGTAGATGATATTTCTGTCATATAAGAATATCAATATTTACAACCTAGATGGACTCTGTAGAATTCACTGTCAAGGGGAATACACACCTGATCATCTTGGTTTGTATGTCTGACAAGATAACGTAGAAAATCAAATCTGGAGCATTTACGAACTAGAATGAGATCTGCTGAACCGTCTGCCAAATGAGCTGCTGGTGAAAGACCTTTTGGACTTCGTGGACAGGCACAGCTCATATTTACTGCATTGATGGCTAGAAATTTCCCTTTAATAACCTTCCACTCTTCTTCACCTTCTGAAACACATCAATAAAGACATGGATACAGGTTGTCAGTTGATCTATTCACAAGAACACTAAAAAGCGATCATTATTGGCAACTTAAAGTTTTTACTAGGTATATTCACATACTGTCAATGAATATCTAAAATAAACTACATTTGAAAAAAATATATATATTTTTCACATACCAACAGAGAAAGTTGCTTTCTCCCTTCCTAAACAAGGTAGAGGTTTTGAGGCATATGAACTGGTATGGACTTGGAAATCTAACATTTGGGGAACTTACAGTGGTTTTCAAGGCACTTTTTTGATGGGATTATAGATGATATATATTTATGCTATATATTCCATGTCCTGAAATTCTGGTATTCTTTACTGTCTCAGTTTTAGGAACTTTTACTTTAGAGGACCATTATTACAATTCTCTAGGTTATTTTGAACCTAAAGTCTACTATGCATTCATTTTGAATTGACCTGTTCCAAGGTCGAAAAAAAAAAAAAAGAAGAAGAAAAAAATTGTTTGCAAAGTATTCCATAGTTGGTCTTCATTCTTTGAACCTCTCTCGCTTCCTGGAATTTTTATTCATCGAAATTTCTTATTACCAACTCTTTAGTAACAGAACCAAGAAAAACAGAATTCCAGGAAAAAGAGAGTAAGACTATAATGTGACAATAGACTTGTCAACTTGAAAACTTTATTCTTTTTTCCATCTAGACTATCCTCTCTATCTCCTGAGAAACAAATCAGAAATAGCAACAAAAAAAAAATAGGCAGTTTTTAAATTCAACAGTTTCACATCATTTGCCACAGTGGTTTTTAGTATTGCTTGCTTTACTGCTGATCTTTTTATGTTGCTTTCAAACAGGACATTACCAAAAGAAATAATATCAATAAGATTCAAAACATGTATCTTAAGAGACATGAGAAAGACTTAAATGTTAGACTATAGAATGACTTTGTTCAGGCTGCAGGTAAATGACAAGACCCTGCTGTGAGATGAAGGTAAGTGAACAGAACATAAGAAACTACTGGAACTGGAAACAACAGGCATTTTCTGATACACAAACAACAAAATGAAAACAACACACTTTACTGATAAATCCATTTGTTGTTTATCTGAGAAGCACTAGCAATTTAGTTGTAAGTGTGTCTAGATACATATTAAGTTTTGAAGTATGTTCACTGTAATAAGTCTCCCTTAAAGTCTACTTAGAATAGAATGCTTATATATGTTACTGTAATAGATGGTTTTCACCTGCTGGAAAAATACCGTTCAGTATAAATTTCGGCATGTTACTCAAAAAAATCCTACACTGTTCAAATAAGAACAAAATCAGGGTATTTGTCATATTTTCAGTGACCAACTATTTTCATTTCTGTGGGGTGCATCGCTGTAACAGCACAAATTACTTGCTCAAACTATCTTTCCTACAATAGTGCAATCATAAGCAGGGAGTGCATAAACGGCACTCATTTCAACTGCCTATTGTGTACATATGCTCCAAGTTGCTGAAATCAGCATAAAGTACTAACATCCAACATTTACTTAGCACATGCACACACACTTCTGCACAATACAAGGAAATATGTTCAGTGACAGCCAATCAAGCACCCTTCTGAACTTAACTGAATCATACACAAACCAAGTAGGCACAGTGAAAGAATCAGCTAATATACCCTCCTGAGTAAAAAGCTTATCTGAGGTGGACATTTAAAAGTCTTTTTATTGCAAATCAAGAGTAGCTGATTGTATTGTTTGCTTACCACTACTGCACGGAGACTGGACTGCAAAGAAAGCCAGCTACCAGCAGTAATATGAATCTAAATAAACAATATCCTACATAATCAGCTGCTTAATATCATGTGCAATGTTGGCTAAAGCAGTCTTGATTGCTCACTAACTTGTAGTTTTCCAGTAGCTCCTTTGCTGGATGAAAGGCAACAAAATCACCAATTTAAAAAACAACCAACCAAACAAGCAAAACAACCCACCCAAACATAAAAAAAACCAAACCCCCCAGAAACAAAAGAAAAACGGTTGGCATTTTTTAACTACAGTTATTTCTCAAGAAGAAAAATTTTTTTTTCCTACCAAAAAAACTACTATCATATTTATATTATTATTCATACCAATTACTTATATTATGTAAAGCAATTTCTTTAGCTGAATCTGGGTATAGATTAAAACAAATCAAGACATATATCAATTTGGCCATCTCTTGACTGTATAAAAAATCTGATAGCAGTAATTGGGATGAAAGCACTATACATAAACACATGTAACAAGAATTCAAGTTGGCACAGAAATCTATATACAGTCTTTATGCTACCAATCAACCTCCACAATATGATGATACACTTTTTTGAGTCTAGAACCAAAAGAGATGTCTAGATGTCTAGAACCTGGCACAAATACAGTGCAAAATAACAATAATTATGAGACAGTCTAGGTCCTAAGGCCCGAGGACCAAATTTTTGTGTCACTGGGCTCTGAAAGAAGAAAAAAAAAAAGAGAGTAAAAGCAAAAACAAGCATCCACAGGAAGCCTGCCTACTATTTAAGAGCGGTTTATCCAAGAATATAAGCCAAGGCTGGAGGCAAAACTCAACCAACTGAATCTATATATCTTTCTCTAGCAAGGTCACAAGTGTATCAATATCAGTTCTTCCCATTAGGATGCAGCAGCCAGACATAAAGATATACAACTAGGAGGATTACTGCACAGAATTCAATATATTATCAGCTGTTTTAACAAAAGGAAAGAAAAATTATGCTCATTAAAAAAAAAGATCCACAGAGGTGTGCACAGGGGTTGGAATGGGGGCAAAAAAGCAACAAGGATAGCATAACTAGACAAAGAGAGAAATCTCATTTATCATTTATACTGAGATCGGTGGGATGTTGTACAGAAATACATAAGTCCACTAGATCAGTTATCAGTTGTCCAAGTTCACTACCTCAGTTATATTAAATAAACAGCTTTACATAGGGTGACTTTAACAAGCACAAATTTTAAATCCTGATTTATTCTAAAAGTTATCTTAATAAACCTTATCCATATCCCTCTATACCACCTCACAGTTTATCAGTTCAGTCCTTCTCACAGAAAGAAGAGAGTCCTACTTTTGCTAAAGAAAAGAAACACATTGAAATAGACAAGTAACTAGTGTAATTTTATCAGAATTTTCTGAGGTTTGGGTGGAGGAGACATCTCACATGTTTTTCACATACTTAGAATCATAGCATCATAGAATCATTTAGGTTGGAAAAGACCTCTAAGATCATCAAGCCCAACTGTCAACTCAGCATCACTGTGTTCACCCCTAATCCACACCCATGTTACTTCTGAACACTTCCAGGGATGGTGATTCCACCACTTCCCTGGGCTGCCTTTTCCAATGCTTGACAACCCTTTCTGTGAACAAACTTTTCATAATATCCAATCTAAAACTCCCCTGGTGCAACTTGAGGCCATTTCCTTTTCTCCAGGCTAAACACCCCCAGTTCTCTCAGCTGCTCCTCATCAGACTTGTGCTTCAGACTCTTCACCAGCTCTGTTCCCTTCTCCAGATGCACTCCAGCACCTCCATGTCTTTCTTGTAGTGAGGGCCCCAAAACTGAACATAGGATTTGAGGTGTGGCCTCACCAGTGCGGAGTACAAGAGGACGATGACACTTACCTACATGCATTTTCCTTAAAGAAACAATGGATTATCTAATAATTCAAAATGTTTTAAAAAACAAAATACACACACACTTGAACTGATATATTCTGAAAAAGAAAATAATTTGTATAATACTACAGCATTTTATTTTTTATGACAAATTACCTTCATGTTTTAATCCACAATCCTTGTGCTGTTCTGCCAGCTGTTGTTCACTTTTCTTGCAAATGTAACATCTGTGAACAAAAATACCATTCAGTTCCTGAAAAAAAACACTATTATTCATTTCACCTTTTTTGTTTTACCCATCCCCCCATCACAAGATGAAGTACAGCACTGACAACCCTGATGTGGCATGAATCACCATAACCCTGCAGGCAGTGCAGGTACTTAAGTACAGTGCTGAAGATTACTGGATGCCAGAGATAACAGCAGCAGAGAGCCATAAGACTGCATAGGTTGGAAAGGACCTCTGATGTGATCCAAACCTCTGCTAAAAGTTGGTCTTATAAGATCAAGGTGGTCAGTGCATTAGTCAAGTTTTGACAACCTACAAGGATAAAGTCCACAGACCTCTGGGCACGTTGTTCCAATATTTAACTGCTGTAACAGTTCTTTCAGGCAGAGCTGCCTACCAGCCAGTCCGTGCCCAGTCAATACTGCTGCATGGGACTATTCCACCCCAGGTACAGTTGTCTCCTGAACTTCAGGAGGTTCCTATCAGCCATTTCTTCAGCCCACCAAGGTCCCTTGGAACAGCAGCCCTGACTTTCAACATAAACCACTCCTCCCAATCTGGTGTCATCCATAAAACTGCTGAGAGCACACTTTCTGAAACTGTCCCAGTCATTAATAAAGACATTGCACAGTATTAGCCCCAGTATTGATCCCCAAGGGACACCATTAATAACTGCCTGTCAGCAGGACTTGGTATTCACAGCTTTTCTAGTAGTCTAGCCAGTTTATCACCCTACTCACTTACCTAGTCCACACCTCATCAATTTTGTTTTAAGAATACTACAGGAAACAGGATCAAAGGTCTTGCTAGAGCCTTGCTGAAGTCAAGGTATGTAACATCCACTGTCTCCCCTTCATCCATGGACCTGTATGGCCTGGGAGCAGACTACATCAGTGAAAAGTGGGGTAAAGGAGTAATTTTGCAGCCTTTTCCATGTATCTTATCACTGTGCTCCTCACACCGCTAAGTAGCAGGTCCATAATTCCTTTACCCTTCTGTTATAATTGGTATACTTGATATACTTAAATAATCCCTTCACATCCCTCCCTGATTTCAACTCCACCTGAGCTTTGGCTTTCTCAATTTCACTTCTGCATGTTTAAGCAATGTCTTTTGCGTTCTTCCAAAGTAACCCATTCTACTTTCACCTTCTCTTTACTACTCAGCTCATTGCTCATCACATTGCTTTCCTATTCAAGTTTCTGCATATCAGAATGGATTATTCTTGTGCTTTGAGGAGGTACCAACTAACTCTTGTGTGCCTCTTTGTCCTCTAGGGCAGTCTCCCATAAAATCTTACCAAGATTCTCAAACAAACCAAAATCTGCTCTCCTAAAGTTCGGGGTTGCAGTTCTAGTTTTTGTCTTGCTTACTTCTCTCAGGATTTTAAACTCTACCATGTATAAAATCCCCTGCAAAGCACCAGGCACTCTTTATTCCCTTACTGACATCTGGATGACAGCTTTCTCCATCTGGAGCTTTTCCATCCATCTGATGGATCGGAATAGTTGCTCCAGCTAATACTAGGGACTGTGATCTGTAGCATGTCACAGCACTAGCACAGCAGTCTCATCAGGTTCCATGTCATTTCTGGACAAAGTTTCTGGCTCCTCTGTATCCTGCTGTGCTGTTGGCTGCTGTGACAACTACTTTATCTCTGATAGCTAAATTCATATATAAAGAAGAAATACTAGTGCATAACTTCAAGCAGGTGAAAGCAAAGAGAAATGATGGAACACTGAAAGATTAAGGTAGGCCCCCTGACTGAAGAAACAAGTGAAGAATATCACACAGAATATACAGCATCATAGTAGTTGTATAAATAGGCTGATTCCTGAGAGGACTTGTTCTCAGGACAAGCCACGCCAGATGTTATCATGGTACTAAAACAATTACTAAAATTGCCAGATCCAATTACAATATGAACACTTGAGAAGTTTTGAATTATTATTTCCATTTGTAGAAGCTATGGGGCATTCAGACTTAATTTCTTAACACAGCATAGCACCCTCAGCATCTTGTAACTGGGTCCTGTGCTGTTATACTTTGATTCACTTAAATTTGAGGGAGGAGGAGAACCAGCTAACAAAATTTTATTATACTTTTGTTTAATGAGCTGATAAAGTGTGTTCTTTTTAATGAGTCAATACTTTTTTTTAAAAGCTTGTCTCTTTCAGAGCAAGCATTTTGATATTAAAAGCAACACTTTAGTGACCTCTATTTATGGACAGACCTTTTAAAATAGTTCACGCCAAATATCCAGAACTAAACATTAGCCTACCCTGTTCTGCAACTATCTTTATCTCGTGGAGATCCCAGTGTATGTTTTGCTGGTTGATAAGCAATTGTTCCTTCATAATAATGATGAGAAAGAAAAGTCTTGAAGCCTAAAACAAAAAAGGTATTACGAAGTGTATTATAAATCCACATTGCAAACATCTCTGCATACATTCCTTGATTGCTCCTTTCTTTCCTTTTCTAAGGACTGCAAAACAATAGTTGCCCTCCTCAAATTCAGAGCTCTTTGTCATATGTTGTTTTAGACTGTAAAGAACAAGGAACCACACCACCCCAACTTTTTAACATTTGCCCAAAGTGCCATTACTTCATTTGACATCTTTAAAAGCCAACTAAAAAATGTAGCCACTGCTGAATCTTAAACTGGCCTACACTAAAATTCTCCTCATGCATCTTCTTTCAATAACACAAGATAAATCAAAGAAGGCAAAAAATATTTTCCACTAGCAAAGGATTTATCCAAATATTAGCTAACAAGTCTAAATCACTTATCTCTCTATAATCAGTGCTAGATGAAGGGCAAAATTAAAAATTCATTCCATCAGCTGAATGTCTAAGACAGAGGAGTGTCTATCTCCCTCTAAGTGACTGAAAGTCCAAATGATTAGGACAGAGAAGTAACTAACTACTTTTTAGGCAGTTATCACTAGGTGGCACATATTCAACACAACTTTAATGAGCCCACTGTCAATGTTAACCCTAAAGTTACAGAGCTTTATATGATGTGATCCAATGTGCTTGGTACCAAAAGGAGTTTAAAATCAGGTTCGGCCTGTTTCTGATGTTTAACAGCTTCAGAGAAGGTTGGTTTGGAGAGAATAAATTAACTGCTCCAATATGTTTACATGCTGACAAAATAACAATTACACAAGTTACCTGAGTAGTCATATCTCATCGGACCCATCCACCGCTTCTTTTCACTATCTTTTAATATATCTCCATAAAAACCATAACCCAGCAAGGATACAGAGTATTTCAAAAACATGTTGTTGTGATGTACAGAAGAGACATCCAGAGGTTGACAGTCACCTATGAAGATTATAAGTGCAAGGTTCTATTGACATTTTATTTGCAACTGCAAACATAATACTAAATTTAACATTGCAAAATCTTTAACAATAAAAATACATGTTGTATTTGTGTCACATATGCATGTGTCACATATGCATGCACTTCTTATTCATGCAGAAAAGGAAAAACAATTTTTTAATTAATACTAACTTAATCTCATACTTTAAAAAGTATTAAGCACTAAGTGAGAAGAAAGGGCTTAGTATGCTAAAAATATATAATGAAGAATTTACACTCATTTACCCTGTAGCAGTAGGAGGGGATAGAGCCATAGAACCATTTAGATTGGAAAAGACCTTTAAGATCATCAAGTACAACTTAGTTAACCCAGCACCGCCAAGTCCACCACTAAACCATGTCTCTAAGTGGCATATCTACACATCTTCTAAAGACCTCCAGGGATGACGACTCAGCCACTTCCATGGGCACTCTGTATCAATGCTTGACAACCCTTTCCCTGAGCAGATCGATGCAGTATCTTCTGTACATCTCCTGGATACTACTTAAACCTCTATGTCATACTATCAGAGGATAATTCCAGCTAGAAGGGGTCTTAGGAGGTTCCTCATCAAACCTCCCACTCAAAGTAGGTTCAGCTACGAGGTCAGATCTGGTCACTCAGGGATTATCCAATCCTGAAAATCCCTACAAACAAAGAGTACACCACTTCTCTGATGTCCTCATAGTGTAAGCCTTGGAGTGGTGGGCGTTGGGGCAGGGTGGGGTGGGTAGAGGGCAGTGGAGGGGGTGTTGTTGCTTTGCTTGTTTGATATTTTGGTTTTTTTCTTTTGCAGGACCAGATGATCCACTGTGACCAGATGATCCCTTTCAACCTGACCCACTCTGTGATTCTGTGACTTAATAACTAAAATACTACAACAGTATAATACTAAAGGCACTCTCCAATCCTAATCCAATGGCCTAAACTCTACAGATGCTGGGCAGAGTTAGCCATACATTAGAGAAGCACAAGTGTAAACCTTGGCAACACCAGAACCTAAAATTGCAACTGTGAAACACTCACTAACAAGTGATAATGAACTAATTGCCATTTGGAAATTCTCTCCTTTACACTTACAGATCATCATTAAAACTGAATACCACCTTGCATAATTTTTCAAATTCAGTATTAAGAACTAGATGACCATGTTTCTTCAGTATATGGCAGACAGGATGGACATCACAAATCACAATGCACTGAATATGCCAAGCTGTCTCTTTTAGCCCCTGTGCAGTTCAGGGATTCCATTACCAGGGGACTTTGAGAGTGGCAATGTCAGCATTCCTGCTTACAACAACATACTCAAAGAGCTTTGAAGATCAGTTTTCTTCCCTAGTTGCTCCTGAAATATATGACTTACACATGGTAAAAAAAATGGGAATTATCAGCTAATTCCAGTCAAGCAGAAGCCATGCTTCTAACTTGGCATGGGAACATTGAATTGCACAGGACAATTGGACAACCAGGACAAAATACAACTACTCAAGTGCATATGCACTTGAATAGCTTTCTCTAAGACAGATATACATATCTAGAGAGTCCAACAAATGATACTGCTTAATGCATTTTACTATTTTCAAAAGAATGCCATAATGCAGGAAAACTTTAGCACCAAAGTTTCACAATGTTATAATCCCTTGAAAACAATGAGTTACTATACAGAAAGCAATTAATTTTTAACCTCCTGTATTCCACACTGGGGACTTAAATCCTAGACAAAAACTTCATATTTCAACTCAGCCATTATGTTCAAACTATATTTCACACACATATAGAAAGAACTAAATGAAATTAGCATTTTGGGCTATTTTCATCATTTTCATAACAAAACAGCAAACTATGACCACCCACCGACAATAATATGAAGAGCTGATGTTACTGGATCAGAAATGCCAACAGTTGAATAGCATATGCAATCTGTTGATCCTGAAAAACAAAAAACTAGAGATCAGTTTGTATATTTGCAAAACAAGTATTATGGGCATGGTCCTCCAAAATAAAAGCATTACGTTCCTTTGGTTTGCCCCTTTCTATTTTACAGAACAAAGATACAAACATTATTATTTAAGTTGTAACATTTTCTCCCCAATGAGTACAAGTTATCTCTCTCCATACAAATAACAAACATTTTCACAATATAAGCAATAAATATATAGCAGTTAGTGAAGGGAAGTAAGTTAATTCATATGGAATATTTCAGGATTATATTATAGCTTTTATATCAATTAAGGCAGGCATACACTGATTCTCCTTTGCTTATGATTTCTTGCTCATTGAGATCTCATGAAAAGAAGAGAGGTTGACTGGTCTCCTGTTTTTTGTGGTACTGATCTAAATTCCAGGATGTCAACATCCTCTCCTCCTTCAGTCTTAAACCAGAAACTTTTGCCCAGTTCTATTATTTGAAAATTAGTAAATACTTGCTTTCAGGAATTAGTCTAGATAGGGGAGCAAAATGGATAGAGATGTACCTTTACAGTCTTGATGCAAAATACCTACAAGAAGAAAGGGGGGAAGCTTTAGGTTTCACCTATGTGCTGTTTAGAAATGGACAATTCTCTCTGAGCCC
Organism: Chiroxiphia lanceolata; assembly: GCF_009829145.1. Lineage (NCBI taxonomy): Eukaryota > Metazoa > Chordata > Aves > Passeriformes > Pipridae > Chiroxiphia > Chiroxiphia lanceolata. Next base: position 16,065,713 of record NC_045641.1, read on the forward strand.
TATAAAAAACAAGAGCCTAACACAGGGATCTAGTTTCTACTCTGGAGCAGGGACTTGGAAGTCAGGTCCAGACATGCAGAAGCATATTTGTTGTAGCATGTAACTCCAAATTTGTCTTATATTTTCCCCCATCACTTTCATGAAATTGAATTCCATCAAAGTCAAGGCCAGATATCTGCAAAGAAAAACTTACTTCGTCCATATTGATATTGTCAGATTTGCTACCAATACACTAGCTGAAGAGCAGCTCAGATACAGAGTACTTAATTTCTGAGGCCTGATCAAATTGAAACAGAAACTAAAACTGGAGGAATGAGCAATTGCTATTTAAAAGCCACTTTTGGTTCTTTTTCACTTCAAAAACAGGGCACATGCAGTCAATAGGAGCAAAGACAATCCTTTTCCCTCCAATTCACTTCTCAGAAAATGGATAACGCTTCCCCTGCCTTGAATGGCACCAAGTAAACACTATGCAGAAATCTGCCACAGTGAACAAGAAGCAGCTCCATGAGCCAATTAAAGAGAATTTATATATAACAAAACTGCAGAACAAAAGAAACAGTGTGACTAAATAAATCTCTCGCTACAAGGCTGAGGTTCAAGATGGTGCAAGTGTACTATTACAGGCACATGCCATTGCACAGGAAACAGGACTCCAATTTCACTCAATACCGTAATAGACAAGGTACACAGATGATGATCTCATGTCACATTTAGAGTTTTATAGCAAAAAATATTAAGCAGCATTTGGAAACTGAAGCTATACTTTACTGCCAAGTTTTTCAGTTTCATTCTGCCTCCTAATTTGTGAATTTCAATTAGGCAGAAATAAAATTCTCACTACTTTTGAAAAGAAAAACAAACAAAAAAAAATTAGCCAGTGAGAGATCTGACCAGAACTTTTACTGTTGAATGTACAAGCCTAACACTTAATCCAACCTTTCTCATTTCTTTCAGATCTGTGTGCATTCTGCTCCTAGAATTACCTTAATCACATTTGTCTTGATGTAAACAGAGCTTTCAAGTAGTATTACACTACAGGTGGGAGGAGAAGAGGGTAATTCATGAAAGCTACATTTCGACACCAGAGGCTTATCTCCCTGTGATTTTCTGTAGTCATTAAAAAGTGATTCATCTGTTTGGCAATTACATAGAATTTATTTTCATTTCTATTCATTAAGTAGCAAGGAAAGGCTAAAATTAAAACTGAAGTCTTAAATTAATTCTGAGAATCTAAAATGGGAGACTGGGGAAGACATCAACACTTTTTACCAAGTGTCAAATCATCCCTCTGCCTCAGACATGACAGAGGACTATCAACTACAAACAGTAAATGTTTTTTTTCTCTCTCAGAGCTCATAGTATGGAGCAACAAAACCAGTGACACACTTACATGGAGGTAAGTATGGCATTCCTTATATACCTGCCAAGAGAACAAAACATCACACCTAGCATGAACCTAATGGACTAGTTTAAAGGTCACAAAAATGTTCATGATGACTAAGGATTTGAATCTTTTTGAATACTTTTTATCCAAACAAGAATTCTAGACCATTAGGTGGGTCTTCAACAGATGTGGAATCTATAGCTGCTGAAACAGCACTCAGAAGAGATGCACACACAAACCCCACCAAAATCTGGCTTATTTCATCAGTATATGTCTAATATGAAAAACAAGATTAGAATGCAAATACACCTTGAATAATATTCCTTGATTAATAGTTTAGGATTGCCAGAGCACACAGTTTGGGCAAGAAGTTTTCACAGAGTGTGACTCTTGACTAGTGTTAGGCAGTGGCAGCTTTATGCTCTGGTTAAACCAACAGAAAAACTCTGACATGCTCTGCCAGCTTTTCTTTGGGGATTTTTAATGGCAACAGCCTGAATGAAGGAAAATAAAAGAGGTTTTTATGGGCTGCACAGAACTACATGTAAATGTGAAGAAAGTAGTTGGACTGCTTGCTAACTGGGCCTTAATTCACTTAAAAAAACATCTTCGGTATAGAAACTAATTTTTACATTGGTGTGCTAGTAGAGAAGAAAATCAGCATGCAAAGGAATGATTGTGAGGTTAAGACACTTATACATAGCTATATGTGTGCATGTAACACAGCAGACAATAAATATGTCAAAGCTTCCATTCTGGTCAAGGACATCTTGTCAAGAATAGCTGATGGCAGCTTAAGCTTGATTCACACAGAGGCCTCACAGGGAGGGCCTTAGGAAGCAAGACATCTGCATATGACAGGCAGATGCAACAGCAGATCAACAGGCTCTACTGACCATATTGATCAGAAGCCCCCTGGCTGTAACATGAGTTTAGATGTCTATCTCACTTGCAGACACCAAATGCAAACATGAAAATTTGAGTCTCAAGTTCAAACTGAAACTCACCCTAAGGAGATTAACTCCATTACCTAAAATGCCACCATCCACCAGTGTTCAAGTGCTGCAGATTACTCTGCTTGGCTTCCAACTGCTACTCTAGTACAATAACTGTCTTGCATAGGGCTAGCACATTTCAATGATGCTGGCACCTTGCCATCATATGTAGGTAGCGGAATATCTGAATTCTCCCAGCTAAAGAAAGCTCTCATGCCAGATATTTTGGTGTTAGGAGCTTACTGAAAACATGAAGCCTGACCAAACCTGACAGAGTTCAAGCAGCATTTGGATGATACTCTCAGGCTCATGGCATGCCTCTTGGGGATGGTCCTGTGCAGGGCCAGGAGTTGGACTCGATAATCCTTGTGGATCCCTTCCAACTCAGCACATTCTGTGATTCTGTGAAGTATGCAGGGGGCACATTAACTTGTTTGTGTTAAAGTATAATTATTTTGAATCTTTACCAGACTTTATACATTTTCCTTGAAGTCTGTTTATTATTAGAAGGTATCTTACAGCCATATAGTTGTTATACAGGCAATTTCTTCTACGTTCTTTCCCTCCCCAAATATGAAAAATGAAATTTTTTATATAAATACATTTAGTGACTTAAAAATTATCAAAGAAATCCTTCCTTTTAATTAATCACAAAAAGGAATGATCAAGATATATATTTAAATTAGTAAAGAGCACGTACTCCCCATAAAATGTTTTTGCTAAAGCAATATTAAGGAAAGCAAAGTGATGGACTGCACCACACAGAATGTAGTACAGCTAAATCACTAGATTTCCCCTTTACATGTGAATATTGCTGGATATTTGTGAGTAGACAAGTCATGCAGACGTGCTCAGACACCAAGTCACAAGCTTTAAATTGGTCATAGAACCACCAAAGTGTTAAGCAAAACCAGATGATTTCCTCGTTGTATGGGAGAGTTCATGCCATTGATTCTGTGGACTAACAAAAAAAAAAGTCAAAGTGCTAGAATTAATCATCTGAAATATGATTAGACTACTAACTCACAACTAGGTTTTCTTAAACCAAAACACACACGTGGTGTAGGTGATAAATATTTATTTTTATGCTTTTATTGATGGAAAATGAAACAAATTACAAACTGGAAGTACTAAACTAAGCAGGTGACAGAAGCAAGTCAGCTAGATGCTGATCCTATGGAAAATAGTGAATTTAACAGAGAAACAGAAATACTTTTAGAGCTCATGAGCACTGCTCCATGAGTTATTCTTGAAAAGGGCAGGTGCTCCCACATCATACACAGAATCCTCAGACAAATCAGTATGAGAACAAGATTCTGTACTGAAAACAGGACGAATAGCAACTTCAGTGGGGTTCCCACACGTGTGCAGTATTTTTGTGAAGTCATAGACAAAATGTCAAGTGAGTCACACTAATGACAGAGTAACCGCACGTTCTTGGGTCAAACAGCATTTAGCGTTTTGAAAAAATCTACAAAGTGACTTTTCTGGGAAGTGAGTTTTAAATGACAAGGACTTGGCACATTCAAAAATAAGGGGAGAAGCTACTGTTACGGGGACAGATGAATGGCCTGGGCTTACACTTATATTACTACTCAAAGCTTTATACACCTTACTTTCTGCATCCAGAGACTGAGAAATCAAGTTTAACATCTGCAGAACAACAGACTGGCTTAAAAAGAAAGAGTTCAGAAGGATTTTGGTCTGGGATTTCTTGATAGATAATCACTTCAGCCTAAGTTCAGTAACACAGTATAATGAAAATGGATTAATCCAATAATGGCAAATTTAAGAGATGAAATTAATATCACAAGAATAAGTAATCTTGACTTAGTTGTCTCCACAGCAGGCCCACTACATTAAATGCAGTATTTAGCTCTAAGACTGCCATTTCAAGATGTATAATGGATTTAAAATGCTGAAGGAGGAGCATAAAACATTACACTTCAGATTTCAAAGATACACTGACCTATGAAATGAGATGCTAACTAAACAGCAAAGATCATTAAATATTACAAATGTAACTGAGAAGGCTGTGGACATATCACTTGGAGTAATTTTAAAAAAAAAGATAGCTTTTATTGCTATGCTATAGCACATTTTTCAAGAGAATTTTTACACTCTACATGACAGCAATATGAGTCCAGTCATCCTTCATTATTTGACTTGAATCTGTTTTTTAAGTTTGTGAATGATCCTCCACCATTTTTCTACACTCCCTTCACACAGGAAGCCTGTGCCATCTTTAGCATTCTTAACTTCTATAGTTACACAACATGCAGATTATAATCATACTGCATGCTTCAATCCTAGACATTAGGATTGACCACCAACGTTAGAGTTGACCACAAAAAAAAATGAGAGTGATCTGGACACACTAGGAGCCTAAAATCACTGTAGTTATTAACTCATGCCTACACTTTATTCAATCTTCTCTACTGCTTGGAAGAATTTTTCCCCTATCCCCAGGGTAGGCTGCAGATTTGGGTTTTGGAATAAATGTATTATAATATTATTTTGTATTATTTTGGAATAAATACTATTATGTCACAGCACAGAATAAAGTGGGATGGTTTTTTTATACCTGCTGAGATCATTAGAGTATTTAATCTAGTAAATTCTTTTTAACTAAAGAGTCCTCTGACAGCAATTGACAGCTTTGTCCTCCTAATCTGTGCCAAGTTTAATAAGAACAACAAATTACTTTGGCTTACTCCAGACAGAGGGTATAGTTGCAATACTAAAACATTTGGATGAAACCTCACTGTTCCATGGTGTAACAGAAATGATTCTCTGTTTTTAAATTCTATGGAGACACACTACTACTTTGAATGCAGTGAGACTCCATGGCTGAACATGCTTTTAAGGCTAGGAAGACATAACTAGCTTTTAAGGCTGGGAGGAAGAAATAACCAAACAGAGGTTTTCATAGGTGTGCTATAACCTCTAACTACTCTTAACAGCAAATCCGTTTACAACAGCAATCAATCAATTTCCACTGGCAGATTTAAAGAATGGCTGCAACTGAGAGAAATTCAGAAGTTAAAACTGCTATTTGAGTAGAAGCCTTTTATTCATATCAATAAAAACACAAGCTATTTCATAAAAATGTTCCCTAAAGCATAAAAAAATCACTGAGTAAACTATCTCCATGTATCAGAAGACACACAGAGCTTTAGATTTTAATCTCTAAACTATGGATAGTGTTTGTTTTCAATATCTATTAATGAGCTCTTAGGATTTTTAAATAAAGGTGGGTTATAAAGACCTAGAAAGAACATAATGGATTAAGTTTTTCTAGATGGATAATTTATATTTTGTTATTACTTTTGGCGTGCTGTATTTCAGGACTATCAGTTTAGTTTAAAAAAAAAAGTCCTTTTAAGAATTTCACTTATTTTTGGAACAGACTTCTTGCACTAGTGATGGAACTAAGGTATCTGTTGGGGTCAATACATAGCTAGAACTCCATTATATCAAGCAAAGATGAACCAAGAACAGCTTCACCAAGAGCTGAAAAAAAATCAAAACAAAAAAACAACTCTTGATGCTTTCATACTCAGTTTAAAGTCTCTGTAATGTCTAGATGTGTTAAGAAAGGGTTAAGATTTGTTCAGTGATTTGACTACTTTTTTCAGTAAATAAGCACCTTCCCATATATACAGTAATGGATCATTCTAAATATTGTACAATATACAAGCAGATCAAGATATATATTATCTTCTCCCAAAAAATGAATTAATAGAACTCTAAGACCAGCTTCCTTCTACACCACTATAAATAATTTTTGAGGGATTTGAATAATGACTTGGAGAAAATATTTGAATTATAGCACTGACTGTACCTCATGTTAGTTCAAGGAATAGAACATACAGTATACCTTCAGATAGCAAAAGCGTACAATGGAAAAACACAACAAACAAAACATTAAAATGTGTAAGAGAAGAAAGTGACTTGATACATGTTAACAAAATTAAAACATCAGCGAATCTCATACTTTTTGGGTGTAATTGGAAAAAAAATGCATTAAGAAATTGTTGAAAAAGCAAGGTTAGTCTTTCCTAAGGATAAAGAAATAACTCTTAATATTGAGGTTCTGTTTTTTCAATTGTATCTTTTTATGGTCACATTATCACCAGAAGGCAAAATCTTCTGAAAATAATCATGTAAGCAAAAAATCTTTAGTTCAAGAAATTTTCCCAAATAAGAAAAGGAAGAAAAGAACACTTCAAATTCTCTCCTTGTGAGTTTTGTTACACAAACTGACTTTAATACAAAGCTTTAACAAATAAAACCAGAATATACTTAAATACAGTAATTCTGTTATACAGAACCCTTAATGTGCTAGCCAACAAGGAGAGTGCAAAACCATAAGGGGATATTCACATTGCAATTTTTAGATAACTAACATTTATTGTACTGCAAGCAGAAAAGATTAAGCTTCTTCCAAGCAACAATTCAGATCATTTGGATTTGGACACATTCTTCTCAAAGATGTAAGGAGCGTAACATTAGTCACCTAAAGCCACACTCACTTCATTTGGTGTATTTTTACAACCTGTGCTAAATTTTCTCAGAAAACTTTATTTTAATTCTAATCAGAAGCTCACAATGTTTACTTCACATCCCAGTTCTTTATTTCAAAGCTCAAGCATCAGACAAGAAAAAGAGAACAACAGAGAAAAGACACTGAACTGTCCATCTGTCTCTCTACAGAGACCTCAAAATTAAAGAGTTGTTAAACAGATGCAACACTCAGTCCAGGAAGAGAGAGTCATCTTGTAAGTCCCCTTTTGAAGGAACCTTTGAGGACCAAATGAGTAGGGTGAAGTAACACCTGGGACACTAGATGTAAAACAGCAAAACTGATCCAAAGAGTACCTTCACTGTCAATAAAAATAACAGTAATAAAATCACTAAAGACCTCAATTTGAAGAATGAGTTCTCTCAAATGACAGTAGTCAGGATGGCCTGAAAAAGTGGCTGACATGGAGAACTGTGAATGTATAGCACCTCTGAAAATGGGCAGAAACTGCAACTTGGTCTGGAAACAAAACTGTTCCTCAGCTGTAGTTGCCCTATACTTGCTGTGATAACAAATGGAGGAAAAGAGAGAGAAGAAATCTTAGCATTTGTTTGGAGTTTGCCAGACCAGTGGGAGGTTCTTATACAATTCTAACTACATTTGTAGAGCATTTTGAACTGGAAAAATATTTATCAGGTTTATCTGTTCAGTAAATTCCACTCATTAACGTGTTCAGAAGAGTACTACTGTTGACATTTTAGCTCACATTAATACACAGTAAGCCACAAAAAAAGAAGCAGTAAATTAATTCTGAAGTTACACATCAAGATTTTATTTCCTCTACAAAATACTCTGCCTAAATAAAATTGCATGTGATCAGTAATTATATCTGGATACAAACAGCTTTAGTTAGGTGCCTTTATGGAATATCATTGCTCAGATCTTACATTTAGGCCTAAATTCAAGAAGTTATGAGTAAGAAAAAATGTCAAGAATTAATGAATAAATTAAACTGAAAGTTAACCCTTTCTTACCAGCAGGAATTATGCCAATCCTTATATTGCACTGGACTAACGATGCTTTGGGATTATTTTGGTCTATGCCAGAGTCCTTCTGAATTCTTCCAATGAGACCATGCATCACTTCACTGAACATGCCGTCCCCACCAACACAAACAACACTGCCAGGAAACACAAATTAGAATGCACACTAACAGTCAATAAACAACACGGCAAGTGTTCTACTTAGGGCATGCACTGGGCACATCAAAAATAGTTGTTCTATCCTCCTCCTCATTTTTACAGAATATAGTAGCCCACAGTCAGTTGGCAATTAACAAAAAGCAGAAAAAAAAATTCAAGCTACACAACTGCAAATGCACCTAGATGTATCTGTAACGTTAGGAAAAAATGTTGGAATGCAACCTACAAAAATCTTTATCCTCTACTGCTGTGTGCAGACAGACAAATATCAGTGGAAATTCACTATACAAATAAAACACTGAACAGGACTGTACATACAGCTTTCTAAGTACACAAAATGGAAATAGGGTACCCTTACTAAAAAGGGAAAAGTTAATATTTGCCACTTCTGGCAAAAGTATATTTTACACAATAGGGAGGTACATTATATGAAAGTCAAAAAGCAGAAGTGCATGCCTGCATGCTCCTTTGAACATGCTGAGAGCCAATCAAACAGACAGAAGTCATGTATATCTACATAACCATTCATAATGAAACAGAGTTCTGAATGTTACCAGATACAAAACTTTGTTTTGCAAATTTAATTCAGGTCAGAGCTGGTGCAGCAGCTACACAGATCCTCAATATGTTAAAGCTCAGCAGAGAGTCCACAGCCAAGCAAATACTAGGAAGTAAAAGACTATTTTACAGCACTATACATTTCATGAACAATAATCAAATGCAGACCCTGAACTCTAAAAGCATTGACATCCTTTAACTGAAAAACTAATTTAAACACACTTTAAAGGAACACATGAGAACCCCAAAGTTATATATGTGGTTCCTAGCATACAAGTTTAGGAATGTCTACTGTCATCTATAGCAATTATTTCCAACTCATAAACAAATACTCTTTTATATTATCAGCAACAGATATTGCAGAATGAGCACTTATTTCATAGGACAAGTTAATTTATCTAATTTTTAAGTATACATGATTTAAATGTAGTTATTGTTGTATTTTCAGCTGAAGGAAAGCTTGAACAAAACACTCATTTTTTCTCATGAGTGGGGAGGACAGTCTTAAAAATATACGGTGTCCAACTCTAAGTCAAGACCTAGGAGACTGGGAGAGAAGGCATAAAATGTTATTTGTTTTCCATTTTTATAATTTTTTTCTCTTCCAATAGCCTATTAGATAATTATATAATATCCATTATTCCTCAACTTTAGCTTGTCTTATATTTCTCTGCAGACTCAAAAAAAGAGGTTAAGTGGCCAAAAATTTCCAGGTCAGTACAAGGATAATGTTGTCTCAGGGTAATTTGCTTAAAGCCCCATCCAACCTGGCCTTGAACACTTCCAGAGACGGGGCTTCCACAACTTCTCTGGGCAACCTATACAAGTGCCTCATGACCTTCAAAAGTAAAGAATTTTTTCCTTATACCTAATCTAAACCTGCCCTCCTTCAGTTTAAAACCATTATCCTTTGTCCTATCACTACATGCCCCTGTGAAATGTGCCTCTCCAGCCTTCTTGTAAGCTCCCTGTAGGTACTGGAAGGCACTCTAAGATCTCCTCAGAGCCTTCCCTTCTCCAGGCTGAACAACTCCAGCTCTCTCAACCTGTCTTCATAGCAAAGCTGCTCCAGCCCTGTGATCACCTTCTAGAACAAATAGGATATCCAGGCTCAGAGGTGACAATTCTATGAATGTCTATACCTATCAAGGGTAAATATTGATAGATAAAGAACTTCACATATGCAATAACAGCATGACCAAATCCATTGCAAACATGAGATGACCAATGTACAAGTCACACATGTGCAAACTGCATGTGTGAAGGTTCCTAGTAAAGAAAATTTGAAAGAGATAACTTTTTATTTTTTGGCTTTATTTTACTAAGAGACTAGCATTTCTCTTTTTGGAGAGATGATAACAGTAAAAGACATATGCTAGAGTACTTCAGGAGAAGCTAGTCCACAAGACAAATGAGTTTTAAAAGATATATGGTCCCTTTTAATCTCAACCATTCTGTGAACTAATTCAAAAACTAGGAAAAAACCCCAGCCAGAAACAGTTCTACAAAGGCTTGTGCAACAGGATAAGAAATCACAGTGATTCATTTCACTTATTTTAAACATGGATTTTACCTGCACAATATTACAACATGCTCTGATTGTTCCTCACAATGATGTACAACAGTCTGCTATATAGTAACCAAATGAATATTTTAAGTAACTGTGCTTAGAGAGAAGCTGTTCTGTCATTGAGCTATTGGGTCAGTACACTCAACGTAAGAAATTCTTATAAGGCGAACTAGGAAGAACAAACAGGAAACATGTGCAAGAATTTTAAATAAGCTGCCTCAAGTAAAAACATCTGAAAACAAGTGAAGTGATTATCATTAAGAATCCTATGTTTAGTTGCAGAATTCCATGTATGGGTTTGCCTAACAGGGAATCTGGAGATTAAATGCAGAAATTCATCACTGAATGAAGGGGAAGCGACTTATGAGAACCAGTCTAAGAGGACAGCTCAATGACAATTACATGTAGGAATACAAATAATCTTTTCCTGTATGTAAGCAAAGTCAGCCAAACTTGAAGAAATACACACATTTATGTGGTTAAACCTTTTTTTAAATATTCCAGTTGACCACATGACCTGTTATTTAAAAAGTAGTTTTAGTACAAGATCTCCTTCCTAACATCACTGTTGACCACAGAGAAAGACTTGTACATGATGGACAAAAATCAGATAGGCTGCAGTTCCCAAGCCAACTGCCATTCAGGCCCAGTCTGGGAATAGAAGAATCATAAGATTCCAAACAGATGCAGTTCTCTGGCCTATTAGATTATCTTGGCATGTTAGAGATAGAGAACCAAAAAACCCCACCAAAGAAAAAAATTAAAAATTCTACAATACAAGACCTTGAATCTGTCAAAACCACTTCAGATACCACCACAATTGGTCACTGCCAATTGTTTTAAAAAACCAACTTGCTAGTAGTGGACAGGGGCTCATCTGCCTCCCTTTCTGCTCTGTACTGGAATTTCACTAACCATCGGCATACTTATCTCAAATCATAAGTCAAATGAAAAGGGAAAACCTTAACTAACTAGTTTTTTTATAGGATCAAGGTCTCCCCTCCCTGCACTTCTGAAAAATTAAGAAAAATCCCAGTATAGACAAAACTGTTTATTTAAAGTCAACTCATTTTAAAGCAGGTGAAGTCTGGGAACATCATGCCCTTACTCGATATATACAATGTATATAGATCTGCTCCCCTAGCAAAACTACTCTGAAAAGACAGAATGTATTTTAGTTTTGCAACTTACCAGTTTAAATGTACCTGTCAGTAGGCACTATTTTAAAATACTGTAGTTATGAGAGTTTATCTGCATAGGTTCTGCATATATTTTCCAGACATGTAACTTATTTCATGTTATTAACTGGAAACTGAAATTACTAGCTTATTTATTAAAATATTCTGCTTTTACAGCAGATTTAATAATGGAATGAAAGATAACCATTCAGTCAGCTCTTCTTTTAAAACAGTAACTCCACAACAGAAAAAATGCAAATAAAGCCAAATGATGTAGGCATTATTTAACAGCCACACAGAGCAAGAGGAACTACCTGAAATATTTCTAAGCAGTCCATGTTCTTTTACACACAGGCTGAATGCCACTAGTGCAGTGTTCTGAACTCCTGTGTATGTCAAGATCACAAAACATTTCAGGGTAGTTTTTGAGCTATCACAGAATGCTCAACTAAGCAGAATTAATCTTACATTCATCTTTTGAACACAAATCTCATGCCAACATTGTTATATTATGGTTGAATATACTGTGCCTTGAACAAGTTTACAGAAAGAGTTTAGTTTTCTTTTGATACTCCTAAGTGGGGATCTCCTACAGAAAGGAATATGCCCCAGGACTTTCAGTTGAGGCAATAAATGTATCAGCAATGAAGGCTACCATTTTAAATTAAAGAACAGGCAGATTACACAACGTATCAGCTTTAAAAGAATAAAAAAAAGGCAAATGAAGTTACTTACCCATCATATTTATAAATATTAACTTCAAATAAATTGTCCTTAGCATGGTTAGCATGTTCAGTTACTGTGAAGAAATAAACACATTAAAATTTACTATTAAAAATACTACCGTAAAATAATTTATAATTACAATTATAAAAATTAATTCATTAATAACCATGATTCTATTACCAATGTGACCATAAAACACCCTGTCCATAAAATGTGTTTTGAAAGATTTTGCCAGGGAAGGAATTGAAAGAGGTATGCACTGCAGTACACATGGAAAAAATATTTCATTAAAAATTGTGCAAATGAACATTTGGTTTTACCAGTGAAACTGAAAAAGAGAAGAAAGGCAGTATTTTATAAATTAAGAGCTCAAATAGCTCAGAAGCAACAGAATTTTTAGTTTAGTAAAAAGTTGATATAAGGTTGCAATTATTTGGCTACCTATGCTTTAATCAGGAAACATTCTCTACCACTTTGTTTCATTTCCTTAGTAAGAAAAGGTGAGTAACAGAAAGAACTTTAGCTACTCAAGGATGTTTTAAAGGGTTCGTATTGTGTTTATTGAGAAATTAAAACATTAATTACTCACTAACAACATCAGTGGATATAGAAGCCAGACTGAAGAGTGGAGCAACTTTCTGTTCATAAATCCTCTTCCCTTGTCTTTTTCCTCCATAGGGATTAATATACACAAGCAACTGCTTTGGTCTAGACTCTGCAGTAAGGAAAAATATTACAGTATACTGATTTTGTATACAAAACAAAAATTCAACAAGCCATACAAAACCAAACCTATTAATATCAAAGTGGTCACAGCATAAAAGACTTAGAACTTTTTACTAACTCTTGTAATTCTTTTAACAAAGAGCTATAAAATCCTGCTTCATCTGTCCTCTTTATTATACTGAGGACACTGACAGTACTGAACAATTGTTAATAAAACAGCAGGAGGTAAAATTCAGAATAATTTCTTCTGAATGCATATCTTACATTCTTATGCATCATTCTTGCAGTACCTTCCCACCATATTAGTAAAACTAATTAATTAGTATCCCAGCACACAAGGCTAGAAGGATAGCAATAGGAAAGGCACTTGTAAGTGAAGCAAACGTAGAAATACTTTTACATTACTATCTTCCAGCTTTAATAACATATTTAAAATGCATTTCCTTTCTGTGATCAAGTCACAATAAGAATACCTCACAAAATTACGTGCTGCACAGCAAGTGCTTGCCCTACAGTGTAACCCCTTCCCCTTCCTGAAACACCTTTGATATTACTACCTCAAGTTTTCCCATTTAGTTATGGATTTACATTGGTAATGGCAATGAAAACAACTACACTTCTGTATTAACAGATATACAAAACAGTAATGCTTGCTGCACCTAGAGAACCTTCCTTTTTTATGGAACAGAAAAAAACTTATAATATGCATACTTCCTCAGATGGCATTCTAAATTATTACTATTTTAAAAGGAAAGTTATATTAGAATTGTTAGATCAGCACACTTTTACAAGTCCACCCAAGCTAGACATTTTGAACAGTTTAAATCTGCCACACGCTCAAGGCACTATTTACCCTCTCTGAGAAGTTGTTCCCTTTTCTGAAATAGTTTTTTACCAATAAAATGAACAATTGCACTCAAATGGAGTTGACTGTTCAGGTCACATTTCTCAAAGGTGTACTGAATGGGTGCACAAACTGCATTTTTTGAAAAAGACGGATACCTTGTGTAACGTATATAAAACAAAAACACTAAAAAGAATCTTCCCATTGCCTGTTCATAACAGTTTTTCTTAAATATCTATTTTTATTCTGTGAACCTTAAGTACTTGCTTGAGTCACATTGTAGGTGTACTTGCATCCAGTCCCTTCTCCAGCTCTGTATCTCAGATGGACCTCAGACCTATGCTGTAGGTAGCTCATCTCCAGTCCTGTCTCCAGCTCCAGCTGCTCTGCTCTGGCCTCCCTGGATGGACCCAATTACTTTATCTCACCTGGTCTGTAAATCAGACCTGGTTTTATGCCCATCCCTGTTCTTCCCACCCTGTTCAGATACAGTGGGACTGCACCCTGGTTAGCATGGGCACCACCTGTGCTATGGCCATCCTTGACATCCTGCCACCCACTGACATCTATCAAGGCATCTCTTTCAGGAATAACTCCTGCAAAACTACTTTTAACCTTCAAGAAGTAGATGTCCAAGAGTCTCAGAAATGATTAATGGGAACTCTTACCACATAAGGCACATTTTGTTGATGAGAGAGTCTGGAAAGGTGAAACACACACAAAAAGCCACCCATAAATCTTAAAATTGCTACAATCCTTGTCCTCAAATCCCTGCAGTTTACATCTGCCCTTTACTTTCTCCAAGCCTCTGCTAAGCTTGTAATATGTCCCTATGTTGTGAAAATAATATATATCTAGGCAAAATTATATGACACCTATAGTCCTATTAAACACTCGGTACAACCTAGTGAATATGCAAAACAGAAAAGCAGTGATAAGGAGACACTTCAACTCTTTGATTCCCTTGATTTTTGAGTTCAAAAAAGCAGATATATCAAAATTATACTGATTGATGTACAAGCCTGCAAAATGATAGTGCAAATGTTCACAGTTTATTCAAACTTACTCTGCATTTCAAGTAATTCTTTCAGCGCCTGTATCCACTGATTACATAAGTGCTCATCAACACACCAAAAAGTCACATCACTGCACCGCCAGCGGTGATTTCGGGCTTTCTTCACATGATACACTATTTAAATTAAAAAAAAAAAAAAAAGGGAAAAAAACCCAAAGAGGTTCCATGAAATGACAAATGCATTTCAGAAAGATAACCAAAATATCAACCTTTGGAAAAAAGTGGCAATTAATCTCCAGTAAACACTTCGGCATTCAGAGTGTGAACAGGACATTCATAAAAAGTCCGAATGAAAACATAAATGAAAACACTTGCTGAGGTCATTACCTTACAGCAGACACCAAACATCGACTTCTTTTTAAAGCAAATACAAACCATTTTTCATAAACTTATTATAGCCATACTTGTACAAAAGTTCACCGAGCTTATATAATATTTTATCTGTCTTAAAGTCTGCAATATCTACATAATATAAAATGCCACAAGCTTAAGAAGATAAGCCAGACTGACATCAGCTCTCATGTAACCAAGAGGGTGAATTTAATTTCATAAAGCTGAAATTTGAGAAAAAAAGATTTAGTTTTCTTGTGCATTAAGAACTAGGCTGGTGAGACAAGTATACTTACCTTTTTATCTACAGTATCTCCAGTTACTCTTACTGGAGGACTAAATGTGAGGAAAGTACTCTACAAAATAAAATTTTGGCACGGGAGCCATCAAATTTGCCCCATCTTTGCAGCACAGAAGTCACCACTCTTTTCCCAACACAAACAGACATTTACTTCAAGTACTTTGTTTTAAAAAATGCAGTCAATAATACAAAGAACCTTCTCATGCACACATTGTGATGGTTAGGGATAATTTAAAAAAGCCCAAACATTCAAGATTCATTTTTTCAGCCTCTCTTGATTTTCTAGTCAAGTAATAGAAAGCAAGTGTCCTGCTGCAGAGTCATTCAGCAGCAGAAACACAAGATATTAGTTTGAACTTCAATTAATAACTAAAAACAGTCCATGTTCTTAAGGGAAGTGGTTTATTTTCCAAAATAAGGACCTTTAAATGTAAACTGACAGATTTGGGGGGGTTCTTTTGTTTGTTTTTGTGGTGCTTTTGCTTGCATTTATTTTGGTCTTTTTTTTTTTTCCCCTTGAGAGGGAGGGGTTGTTTCATTGGGTATTTTTAAACATAACATTTCTGTTAAAAAAAAATTAATCTGAGGATTCATTTTGAGTCTACCTTAAAGTACCTTCAGCAAAGAAACTAGCACAAGCATTGTTATTTGCCTTACCTGTGAAAGCATGTAGCTTTGTCATCTTTTGCCATTTGCCAATGTTACGCTGTTTCTTGTTAAGTTCAGTTTCTTCTACAGAAATGATCTCAGAGATTGGTACAAAACAGCTTTCTGTGGGAACACAAGATCTTACACATTAACATCTTCAAACAGCACCCAAATGATTATTTCTAGACCTTATAAGATATAGGCATATGATTAGAGCAGCTGCTCAATAAGCACAACCAAGAGCATAATTAGGAATTAGCTGAATATTTCAATTTTCTTTTGCCTTTAGTCAAAGAACATAATCTATAACCACCTCTGAGGTACCCCTAATTTCTCAGAAAATTAGGTATTTTATGTGTAAAAATATTTCTGCATGAAGCCAAAATCTGGCAACACTGAATTCAGAGTAATTCAATCTCCCCTTCAATGAGGTCTCGTCCAGATATTTGACAGTGAATAGCACAAGCTATTTCAAAGAACGTGCAACTAAATCTAGTGCAGAGACTACAGAGACTATTTGTTATTCACAAGTAAGTAGCTGGCTTATGAAAGAAGGGCATTCATATGAATTCTTAAGGTTCTAAATCCCACCAAGCTTTTAAACTTTCAGATCTACTAAGAAGAAAATTCTAGATGTTACGTTTATGTAGTGTTAAATATACTGCCCTGGTATCAACTTCAAACCCCTTGTTTTTCAGAATTGGAGGCCTCTTGCTCTTAGACTATGAAAGAGTTTCCTTCACCCTCACTCTGTTTTCTCTTATAGTTCCTGGACACCTTCTCAGACTTCTTAACTCCTATCAAATTGAGGGTTTTCCCTCATTTTCATTACTGATTTCAACACTGCTCCGCTTTCACCTCATCTCAAAAAAAGAGTGGAACTGAAAATGCATGCTTTTTATTTCTGCACAAGCAAGTGCTCACTGTATATAAACACACATAAAAAAGACATATTATTATGATAATATGTAAGTAATCTCTTATATAACAATTATAATATACTTGTTTCTTTCATATATACATAGAGAACAATACTGAGATATAAAGAGATAATAAACACATAAATATAGACACCTCATTGTTAATGGGGTTTATCCTACACTTCATTTTCCTCTACTTTGCAGAAGTACAATGGTAGAAGCTAGGAATGTAAAATCAGCAAAGTTTTCCTGACCTCTTTACAGTGATGAGTACAATTCATTGCCACTAGTTTAACTTTATTATTTCTTCCCTGTCCTATTTAGTTGTTTTAGTCAATAGAGTCATCACCTATTGTCACATCTATTGACAAACTGTGGACTATTCACACAAGGGTTTTTTCCCCGCCTTTACAGGTGTTTTAGCATTTGACGTGATTTATGCTCATTTAGTGATTTTGTCTTCTCAGAGGTTTTTTGCATGACTCAAAGGAAATGTAGCCTTCAAACTTTACACTGAGGTCTTTTAGGAATTTGGCTGTATTTGAATGTTTCAGCTACTTAAAAACAATTTTCAGCTTATAATAATCGCATTTCCCATA
This sequence comes from Chiroxiphia lanceolata, assembly GCF_009829145.1. Lineage (NCBI taxonomy): Eukaryota > Metazoa > Chordata > Aves > Passeriformes > Pipridae > Chiroxiphia > Chiroxiphia lanceolata. The sequence goes on from NC_045641.1 coordinate 16,083,297, forward strand.
CAAAAGGCATGATAGGGAAGTGCAGCAGTCACAGAGTGTCTTTATAAAGATCCAGCAGAAGAGATGAACTCTGAGATGTATGATATGTATATCATACATATGCACATGTAAGACTATATCAAGTATCTACTATTGGATAGTAATAGTTATTTTGTCTTCCTAACAGATATAAGATCTGCTAAGGGATCTCAATACAATTATTCACCTATACATTTATCCAAGGGAAAAGAAATACCAGAGACAGAACAATAAAGGAAAGGAAGCACATCCTTTATTCTTTGTTTTCCAAAATGGCTTTTACTTCTCATTTTACTACTGGCTGTGCCACTGATCCATACATCAAAATACGAAAGAAAGCTTGTTGCATTTATCAAGATTGCATTTAAGTGGCATCTATTTTGTTACTGCTCAAAGACAGGCTACAAAACTTATAAACCACATTTAGATCAAAATTTAAATGACAATGCTCTAATGAACATTTTGGAAAATAGTTATCTTAGTGGATATTTATTAGCATGTATGCTGGGAGTAGCAACTGAAGTCATTGTTTTATTAGACATTTTTTTATATAATAAAGCTGTCCAACTGCACAGATAGATAATGGATTTAAAAGTACTTCCAAATGCGTATCACTGAAAGCATTTCTAAGGAGTATGTATTTTAGCACATATTACATAGCTTATATTAAAATCCTAGACCTTAAAACCACTTCTAAGCTCTCCTAATTCTTCAGATGTGTTCTCCTTCTGACAATTGCAGGACTGGAAGTTTTGATTTTCCAGCAAATCTCTTCATAGATGTGGCAAAAGAAGCAAAGAGTAAATACTTCATTTACGTATGTACTTTTTTTTTTAATGTAAATGCACCAGTTAGATATCTGAAAAAACAGATTCCTGAAAAAAAGGGAAAAACCCCCACTAAACGAAAAGTGAAGCACAGTGATTCCCACCTTCCCTCTGTGTATCTTTGGGTTTGGTGGAAGCCTGAGAAGTTTTTGTTCTATGAATACCAACTCTGCTGATTATACCCATCAGTACTACTTAGCACCAGAAAAGCATCAAGCAAGTCCACTGCCCTGGGAGCAATCTCCAATCTTAAGGCAGTCAAAACCACATAGTAATTGCAGAAGGCCAGAAAGATACAAAGCTTTCTTAAACAACATGCATTATTCAGAACATTCCCTATAGCTTACAAAAACAAAACCAAATGCAGTGACACTTGTGTTTTAATAGAATTCAAGAATTTCTATCAGTCCAAATATGATTGTCACCATTGAACTTGCTGTTACATGCAACATTGTTTAATCACATAGCAAACCAACTACTTAGTTCCACCCTTCTCCCTTTTCCCCAGAAGGAAGAATGTGAAGGAATCAAATAGAGACCTTCAGTACAAGCAGCACAGTCCTCTCCTTATAAACACATTGCCCTCATCTGCCATTAAGTCACCAAAACCCACCCTATGAAAATAAGTAGGTCTATCCCACCCTCTTTTGAGAGTTCAACAAGGCTGACATATGTACTAATTATAGTCCTTTCCCACACTTACTTCTGTAGCATTTACTCTATTATCAAGTAGCGTGAGCCATTTATTTCACTGACGTAGCACAAAGGTGTTTACTCAAAGGCCTTCACCTTTCTGAGGTTCTCACAAAACATGGAAAATCTTATTGCCACATTAACAAAACAAATACACACAAAGGAAGGTGCTTACACCAGCACCACTAGATCAACATTTAGGAAAAAAAGTTGAAACATGGGCTCAGACCATACCAAACAAAGAATTTTACCTGGCTTAATCCAATATACTGAACCAACGAGCATACAGTAGTGTCTAGACAATATTCCAGGCAAAATACTGTGATGTTTTCAACACACACATCTAGATTCAAGAGACTGCGTTTTGAGTTCAGAAACACTGAAAAACTTATCAATTTTCTTAAGCTTAGTCTCAAAAATCTTCACATATTTATGTTTTCATGCCTCACCTTGTTCAAGGTCTAGCATACTAGAGACAAGGAGTTGACCATCCAGAAAAGCAGGATGAAGGGGCATGGCAAAAAAAAAAATACAAAAAATCAAAACCAAAACCAACAAAATCAAACAAAAAGCCCCAAACAAAACACACAATGAACAGGTGACAACCTTCTCAACACACTGGTTGTGCCAGTCATTACTCATTCTGGGTCACAGTGCCCTTAATCTTAACAGACATTCTTCCTAAGAGCAAAGTGAAAAATCAGCAATATACTGGGTTAGATGCACAGTACTTTTCCCCTACCTCAAGCAAGTGGGAGAGAGGGAAAAAAACTCACAGAAAAACATCCAAGGTAGGCACACTAACAGTGGGCCTTTTTTGTGCAAAATGCAGCTAGAAGTTGTGAAGTGTGTTTTTCTGTGTTAAGAAAGGCTTTTTGGTGTGTCATTGCTGTCTGCCACTCCCACAGAATGCTTCCCGAGTTTATAAGCAAACTCACTCAGAACCTCAGTCAAGACTCGATCATTCATCACTGCCAACTACGCGTCCTACAGGCCAAATTCCTCCCTCAGAAATGTGTTAGCTCAAAGCAACACAGACGTGAACAAGCATAAAACCATTGCTGATCACAGCATTTGGTTTATTCTTAAAATTCATCTGAGGCCCATGGATGCAGGAGCATTCAGAATTAATTTAAACTATTAGTATGTTCTCGTGACTTAAACAAGTAAAAAGCTAGGATGTAGATTTAAAGAAAAAGTATTTTTTCAGTCACTCTGAAAACTAATTTGCTGTTAAGATGACCACATGAAGGGTTAAGTGTTAAGGTTTAAGCTTTGCCTTCACCTAAAAGCAAGGAAACAGGAATGTTTTCTATCAAAAGGTACACTGCATTATACCAATCATGCAGTACAGAAAGCTGTGTTTAATAAACACCAGAATAAGAGAAGGTGGGATATTGAGCAGAATTACAGACAATTCACATCCTAAGGGAGGGGGAAGAAAAAAGGCAACACGAGTAAATGATTTAATTCAAAACTGTGGAAGAGTCACAGAAACATCCAAAGACCATGATTTCATTATATACAGCCATGGATAAGGAAATTGGCTTCTTTTATTTTAAAGTAAATCTTCAAGTACTTTGTAAACAGAAAACCAGTTTCTACTATTATCACATTGCTACTTCACATCACATGAATCTGAATCAAAGCACAGCAATTTGAACTTGGGTCAATTTCCATATTTACATCATACTATTGAATGTCTTCCCATTGTCTTTCTTTTATTTCCAAATTAAATCTTTTCAACTCAAATACGAGTGAAAAAGTGATAAAGCAGGCAATAAGATGCCCTTATTCACCTTAAGGGGAGAAAAAAAAAACCACACCAAAGAAGTGTATGCTAAAAACCAGGTATTGTTTAAAATAGCGTGCATCTATATTTGAATAATGTATCTTCCAGATAACACATTCCAAAGAAACAATGGCTGCTAGAGCAATTATTCCCCATATCCTACCTGCTCCATGTAGTTGCGGAATTGTTTATAGAAAAACATGGATCCCATTTCTACACATGCCCTTTGCCAACTGGGAATGACTGATGAAAAATGACCTTGACTAAGGATGTGACAACAAACTACAGTGGCAGGCGCTGGACAGACCTTATTTCCAAGCAGGCTCACCCTCTGCTGTCTCGGTACCATGTTAACCAAACTGAGCATTCTTTAGAATCCACATCATAGTAGCATCAGTCTTGTGAACAACTAATATTGAGGTTTCCTCAGGCAGTTGTTTTAGAAAAGACACCTGGAGGAGAATTCTGAAGGGAGAAGTGCAAAGGTTAAAAGACAGCGCACACAGTAAGTGAACGTGTACAGCTCAGGGTCTAGTTTGGTCATCCCCTTCAAGTTTGTAATTCAGAAATAAAAAAAAAAAATCCCAGAAAAATGACAGGAGAATCTCATTTTGCATTTGTAATGCCCTACTACCAGGCATGATAAAATCGTAGCCAATGCTTCTACAATACCTGTAAGAATATATGGACAATATATAATCTGCTGTGAACTTGGTACAAAAAGTTTTATCATGTGTTACTTGAGAAAAACCTGATTGTGCCATCAACATGAGGAAATAATAGAATAATTTATCTGACCAGCTTTGCATACACTGTTTATGATTAACAACTAAAGCTCACAGAGAAATGTTACAAGGTTGAAAAATAATGTTCTTCAGAACATTTGAAGATGAAGGCATGCCTAGGAATAAAGATGTGTAACTAAAAGTAACAGAGAAACACATGAAAATTTTCAGGTAAAACTTTTCTGTCCAAGTTCAAACATGTCTAACCATCAAAGAACAGGAAATGGGAACCGCTTCCCACTGAAGACAGAACTTGAAGATAAACAAGGTCTAACAGTAGGAAATAAACTGTATTTAGGAATTTAGGTTTTAAAAATGTACCATAACTTGAAGAAACATTTAATGTTTTTGCTACTGTTGGTATCTTCTCAGTGATAGCATTAAAAATAATTCTCCTGAATTAATGCTTCTTTCTTCTGCCATTTGACAGAATGGGATTTAAGTATATATATGTAAATATCATTACACAGAGATGACAAAACTTAAGAATCTCCCCATATTCTGTTAAACTATATTTTCCTGGACAACAGGACAAAGTCTCTACTTTGCTTCCTACCTGTTCTTGATTTGGATGCAACAGGGAAAGGTAAATATTTCAACACTTCTACAATACATCTAACTATAGGCCTAGTTCCGTACCTGTCAAAGTCTGAAAACCTTGAAAAAATATATACCAAACAATATTTAATTATATAGCTAAACTCAAGGCAATAATAAATGCTCAGAAAATAAGCAGTCTTGATTTTTTACAGTTTGAAGACAACTGCTTCACTGTAATAACTACCTATTAAACAAGAAATATAGCACTTTTATACTGCATAATTTAGTCTGTATTTAGACACAATGCACAATAGTCATGTAGTCAAAGGCTAAATGGTAGAAAGATACCAATCTTGGTCAAGCAACTCCTCTGAAATTATATGCTTCTAACTAACCATCTTCCATATTATTAAGTTTATTTATATACTGTCATGTATGCTGCTCATATTTCCAAAATAATTGAAGAGAACACAATGAATCATCCCAGGTCTTAAAAGAGCTTAGAGTCAACAGGGCAGCAATACAAGACTGTGATGGTATTAAAGCACAAGCATGGGCAAGACATGAATTAATCAGAGAGTTAAGAAGAGAAGGTACCTTATCTACTGTATTGTTCTCTACATAAATTGTACCTGTGCCTCCAGAACACTTAGGCATTTCTTTTTCTTCTCCCATCATCTGTCTTCTGATTTCACATCAAGTTTTCCAAAATTTTGTAACCAGCTACGCTACAGGACAGCAGTGACACTCAGTAACCACACTTGTCTCCTGAGGAATCTCCAGCTGGGTACTGCTTTGGAAACTGTCTCAGAAAGAGTCTAGTTTACTATGTCCCACTCTCCTTCCACCATTCCCAGCATTCTGGCATCCATTGGGAACATGCTTTGGACAGGTTCGTACTTGGTTTGGCCTAAGTCATGAAAACTTACAACTTAAAAAGTTGTAAAAACTCACAGCTGTAAGCAGCTGTAAACTTCAGACTGCTAGTGAGAGAGCTGCTGTGATTCTGTGGGACTCTTGCTTTGTCTAAATGAAGGCATCATACAGCAGAATGTAGCTCCCCTTGAACTTGCTCTATCCTACAGATCAGTCAACTAGTAACTTTGCAAAAGCATTTTTAGAAGGACATTACACAGTTCAACAATTATCTCCAAAGAAGGGGCTACTTTACCTACTGGAAGCAATTATCCCAAAAGTCTTTGGAACTTTGTATTTTAAATTTAAGAGCGAGGTACCTTTCTCTAGACTAATTTTATTTCATTTTGCAAAGTATACAGCTTATTTTTCACACCAAGATGTTTAACTCAGCAGAATTAAAGAATCAATTTGTCTTTAAAGCCTTACGTTCATTTAGCTAACACCCGAAGAAAGGTCATGAATTTTCAAATACTTTTTTCATCAGTACTGCTGATAAAACCTAGATTATGTCAAGCTATTCAAACAATAGCAGATGAAGCACAACAAAGTCTATTTTTATATTATGAATAAGAAGGGTTGTACTTAAAACATGACCAATTCTCAATTATGTAAACTGTAACACCAAATTCTTAAAATTCTTCTTGAGTCTTCCTTCTCCTTTTTCCCCTCACCTTCTTGAGAAAAGCCTCCGGCCAACAAGATATTATGATAAAATCAGAAAAATATTTAACAAAGATACATGGTAAGAAGGGAAGAACTATTTAAGTTTGGAGACTTGCCTGGGACTGGAAGCATCTATATTCAAATGTTTCTCAGATAAAACTTCTAGTCTGCCTTTCTATTATTAGTTTCTCTCTGTCTCAGTTCCTCCAACCTCTAAAATGAGGATGACAGAAGTTTTCAACTCTACTACAGCAGCTGCTATGAAAAAAAAGACATTACACATTTTCAGATGTTCACATGCCATGTTAATAAGGCTATATTAACAACGGGAATAATTACTCAATAAAAACCCCAAAGTCAAAGACCCTGAAAAATACCATTTAAAGTATAGTAGAAAGTTTGATATGCAGACATTTTCAGAAGTTAACCTGAATTTTTTAGGGGGATTTCCAGCAGTAACTTCTCACACTGGTAGTTTTGAACATCAGAATCATTCTAACTGCACACAAGGGAAACTATAAACAGCTTTGTTACTACGTTACAAACTATTAGCCTATACTAAATCTTTTCAAACCAGTAAATTGCAAAAGTTAAACTTTCTTTGAAATTTTTTCATTGAGTCCTTTAGAAAGCGAAAAGTTGCAAAAAAAGCTCACTTAAGAAAACCCAACAGTATTTGCCTGAAACACTGCATGAAAGTGCTTTTTAACCATAAGTCATGTAAGTAAAAAAACCCAAAACTGCTTTTAAGGTTCTGTAAGTCTATTATGTCCTGCTACGACTAATTTAAATACACTACAAACTACACGCTTCGACCTACTCGCAGCGCCAAGTGGGGTTCAGCCGCACAAATCTGTGCGTTGCTCAGCGCGCCGCAGGGACAGGTGTGTCCCTGTGCCGTACGAAACACAGATGCTCGGACGGGTTGCTCCGGGACACGCTCGCAGGGGCTGCGGCTCAGCGTGAGCAGCTTTCGGCTTTGTTTCGGAAGGCACAGCCCGATTCAGGGGTAGATTCGCTCAGCACAGGCGGCTGTCGCCGGGCACAGTCCCGGCCCCGTCTCCCCGCTCCGAGCGCCCGGCCCGGCCCCGCGTGGGATCGGGGCACTCTCCGCCTGTCACCGCCGAACTCTGAATCCCAGAGGCGCCGCAAAGTCGAGCGCAGGAAGCGCTCACGCCGGCAGAGCGCTCCGGATGCTCAACGCGCCCCGCGCCGCGGGACCCGTGTCAGCGCTGCCCGCAGGCCGCCCCCGCCGGCACCCGCGCCCGCAGCCGCCGGGGACGCTGCGGACGCCCTTCCCCCTCGCCGAGGGCAGGCGGCCCCTCGGGGGCCCCGGCACGCCCCAGGCCGCGGCAGGTGCGCTCCCGGTGCGCTGCCGGTCCCTGCCCGCCCCACTCACCGCTGGCGCGGCGCGGCGGGCGGGGGTCCCGCCAGGCCAGCCGCCCCCGCTCCTCGTCTAAGGTGACCTCCCAGGAGCGCCGCCCCAGCCCCAGCGAGGACACCAGCCGGGGCCGGCGGCCGCCGGGGAGCCGCTCCATGGCCGCCGAGAGCCCGGCCCGCCGCAGCCGCTACCGCATGGCCCGGCGGGGCGGGCGGCGCGGCGGGGGAGCCCAGCACCTAACGGCGCCCCCGGCCCGCCGCTACCCGGCTGGCCCGGGCGGGGCGGCCGCGGCGTCAGCGCTACGACAGCGCTGCGGGGCGGGGCCAGGCTCTCGGCACGGCGGCTCCCGGCGCCGGGGCGGGCCGGGGCCGGGGCCACTGGCAGGTCAGGCCGGGGCAGCGAGGCCGGGCTGTCCGGGCTGCGGGCGCAGGGTGGCGGAGGGCCCGTCCCGCTTTGTCTCCTCGCCCCGCTTTGTGTCCTCGCCCCGCTGGCGAGAGACACGTGCTCTGCGACCCACGGCGGAGCCCCCGGGCCGGGCTCCGTGCGGAGACACCGGGGCTGACACCGTGACGGGGTTGAATTGCTTTCGTGGGGTTTTTTGCACCCATCCTGGTGTCGATGGACTCGTCTCTCTTTCCCTTTAGACAGTGAAAATGCAATGAGTACATCTAGCCACAAATGTCTGGAGGTCACTTGGTCTGTTCAGCCTGGAGGAGACTGAGGGCAGACCTCCTTGCAGTCTACAACTTCCTCGTAAGGGGAAGAGGAGGGGCAGGCACTGATCTCTTCTCTGTGGTGAACAGTGACAGGACCCGAGGGAATGGCCTGAAGTTGTGTCGGGAGGTTTAGTTTGGATATTAGAAAAAGGTTCTTCACCCAGAGGGTGGTTGGGCACTGGAACAGGCTCCCCAGGGAAGTGGTCACAGCTCCAAGCCTGACAGAGTTCAAGAAGCATCTGGACAATATCAGGTACGTGGTGTGACTCTTGGGGATGGTCCTGTGCAGGGACAGGAATTGAACTCAATGATCCTTGTGGGTCCCTTTCAATTTGGTATATTCTGTGATTCTGTAACCAAACTTTCCTTTACATAAAAACATTTTGGGTTTACCTTAGAGATAGCAACAGTAATTCACTATAATTAAGCACTTAATTCTTTGCTGTCTTTCCTCTATGGTGTTCCTTAACCTTCTCACTATAACCATCAGCATCCTATCAAAACACAAAACAGACAGAGCAGCAGTAGCTCCACCTCCAGCCTTACTCCAAATCTGAATATTTCCTATAGAGTGTAGTGGAAAACATCTCTGGTCTGTTCTTACATGGGTCCCACTAGGGCCAGCTCTCTGCTACGTGAGGATGATACAGAGACACTCCAGCTGGCTTTGCTCAGAGCCAGCGCATGCTGAAAAAGCTTCTGCACTTTGGCTTTGCTCTGACCCTTGTAATGTACTCACATTTCACTCACAGTTTACAAGGGCATGTTGCAATAGAACAAAGGGAAATGGATATAAATTGAAAGAGGCGAGGTTTAGATTAGTTACTCAGAAGAAATTCTTTACTGTGAGGCAGGTGAGACACTCCAACAGGTTGCCTGGAGAAGCTGAGGTTGCCTGATCTCTGAAGTGTTCAAGGCCAGGTTGGACGGGGCTCTGAGTAACCTGGTCTAGTGGCAGATGTTTGCCCGTGGCAGGGGGATTTAAACTAAATGATCTTTAAAGTCCCTTCCAACCTAATCCATTATGTTAGTTTATGATTTCATTTTCTGAAAACAAATGTTCTAGGCGCTGCCATCGAAGTTACACGTTCAAGACCGTCTTCCAGTGCAACAAATACTTGTTGCCATCTATCTCAATCATTCCAACATGCTTTCCTCTGGCCTTGAAAGACACGATGTTGCCAACTTTTTGTTGAACATACCTAGATATGCCACACTTTCACAATTTCAAGGAATACTTTGTTTCTATCAGTTGTTTTGTTGTTTATATTTTTTAATCTGTCCCTCCACAAACACCTATAGAGCTCTTTATGCTGAGGCTTAAAAATCCATTGTGAACATTGGTCTGCCAAATGCAGTGCTGAGCAGTCATTAACGTCTAACTGGTTCTTTGCATTTTCCCACCTGCATCATCTCTTATTGTCCCTCTTACACTTGGATGGTAAGATTCCTGGGCCAGGAACATCCTTTTTGTTTTGGGTCATATCATAACTAGCACATTTAATTTCCATTATTTGTAACCATTTCTGCGAGCCAAGATAGCTCTGTGGTACCCACAGTGCAACAGAGACTTTTGCTGCTGACCCCTTCAGATTTCCTCCAAGACCTAATGGATCACTAATACAAAGCGGTAGTCTTAAAAATATTACACTGGGGTACTTATTTATCATTTATCCACTGGGCAAAGTAGATTTAATCTTTTATAGCCCACAGTGACTAGAATCAATATTCTTACACTGTGAACCATGTTAGATGAAGAAGTAAAAGGTTCATTCTTTTTGCCACTCTTACCTATGATGGTTTCCTTTTATTATTATTTTGACAACTCTTTTTGGCTTAGCTAAGGGTAGAGTCTTCAACTGTAAAACACAAAACTAATAAAATATTCTCTGGTATTTTAGAAGCCTACAAAGTTATACTAGCAACACTAGCAGGAATGGCATTCCCCATCCACGTTTCTTTTTTGTTTAGATAAGAGGAAAACACTTATTTCGTCCTTGCAGAGCGTTTTAGTGTAACAGTGTTTTGGTCACAGAATCACAGAATGTGTAAGGTTGGAAGGGATCACAGTGGGGCATCTGGTCCAACCTCTCTGCTCAGGCAGGGTCCTCCTAGAGCACATTGCACAGGACTGTGTCCAGATAGTTCTCAAATATCTCAAGTGAGGCACACTCCCACAACCTCTCTGGGCAATCTGTTCCACTGTGTGCTCAGCTTGACAGTAAAGAAGTTCTTCCTCATATTCAGGTGGAACTTTCTGTGCCTCAGTTTCTGCCCATTGCCTCTTGTCCTATTGCTTGGCACCACTAAGAAAAGCCTGGCTCCATCCTCTTGACACCTTCCCTTCAGATACTTATAGACATTGAAGTCACTTCTCATTTGTCTCTTCTCAAGAGACAGACTGAACAGGCCCACCTTCCCCAGCTTTTCCTTATAAGACAGATGCCCCAGTCCCTTAATCAACTTTGTTACCTTCCACTGGACCTGCTCCAGGAGCTCCATATCTCTCTTGGAACCCATGATTTGGGATCCTTCATGCTACTACAGGAATGTCTTCCAGGAATTCTTAGCAGTGCTGTGTTGGGTCTGCTCTGTTACTCTCTGGTAGTTCCCTGAATATCAACATATGCATGTGTCCCTAGAAAGTAAAGGTCAAATTTGAGCCAATACAATTTTATTTTTTATTTTAGTACTGTATGGTTTTTTTTCCTGATTCTGACAGAGAAAGAATTTCTAAACGATGGGTGATTTCATAGACCAAAGCACACAAGTGTCACTTGTTGTCTTACTACTTATTACCTAAGCCTTTAATTACCACTGAGGGGACATAACTGCAGATGCAGTGATGCCAGTAAACTGCAGGATTTTTAGCCTAAAATCTTAGTGCTAAAGATGTCCCCTCACAGGGCTCCACCCTGAGAAATTACATGGTTGTAGAAGCACCTCACTTTATTTGCAGGTCCAGAGAGGCCACAAGAAAGGTTGCAGTTGTAGTTAACTTGGGAACAATAATATGTTGTGTAACAAGTTTGATTCACAATGTCAAATGAGAAGAATGCAGGAAGGTAACAAAACTTACAAGGGTTATTGCTATGATCCATTTACTACCTATCTAGCAAACAACACAACGTTTAAAGCCAAATTTCTCTTCTCTGTGTCTGATTTTATAGTGGGTCATTCATCTCAAGTGACAGCAGGGCAGCTGTTACTCTTGAGGGAAGGGATGCCATCCAGAGGGACTTTGACAGCCTTGAGGAGTGGGCCATGCAAACCTCATGAAGTTCAACAAGGAAAAGTGGAAGGTCCCATGCCTGGATCAAGCCAATCACCAGTATCAGTACAGGATGGGGGACGAAGGGATTGGGAGCAGCCCTGCAGAGAAGGACTTGAGGGTACTGGTGGATGAAAAATTGGACATGACCTGACAATGCAGTCCTGCAGCCCAGAAAGCCAACTGTATCCTGGGCTGCATCAAAAGAAGCATGGCCATCACACTTCACCCTGGGAGATATTTCTCTACCTTGACTCTGCTCTTGTGAGACCCCACCTGGAGTGGTGAGACACTGGAACAGGTTGGTCAGAGAAGTTGTGGATGCCCCATCCCTTGAACTGTTCACAGCCAGGTTGGATGGGGCTTTGAGCAACCTGGTGTAGTGGAAGGTGTCCCTGCCCATCCAGAAAACTCTTCTATGATTCTGAGATCTATATAAAAAGTACTTACCTCTAGCAGCGGGGCCCTCTGGTGGTCTAGTGGTTACGATGCGGCGCTTTCACCGCCGCGGCCCGGGTTCGATTCCCGGTCAGAGAAAAAGTCCCCCGGGTAGATGGAGCTCGTTAGCCCTGTAAGGCCATCCATCTAAGAGAAGGTCACTCTATACAAAACCTACGTCCTGAGGACCTCACTGCCACCGTCCAAGCTTGCTCGGCCCCGGCAGATGAACCTCAGGATTAAAGGGTGGGCTCAGCTCAGCGCACACTGTGTCTCACCTAAAAAATCCACTGTGCAGGCTCGAAGGGTAAAGACCCTTCCCAAATCTTCGTTCGCGAAGACTGGCCATACCTCTAGCAGCTCTATGTTATACTGAACAGGATCAATAAATGATACTGCAGGCAGTCAATTAAGGAACACTTTTGAGCAGGTATGTCTTTTTAATCAACAGGAGCAGAGAGGTATTGTTCAGCATGCCCTGCATTACCAAAATATTGATTTAAATCATTACAAACTTGAGCTATCACTCTTCCAAATCTCTTCATTAGGATCCTGTAACTAATTTATTTTCCATGGGGAAAATCAAACATGCTCTTGTAGTATTTTGGTAGAAGTAGAAAGTACTGTGTATCCGACCTTATCTGAGAGAGTGAGTCTCTCAGTGAGTGAAAACATGTAAAATATCTTAACCAAAGTGAAAGCTGGATAATACCCACACAAGTGTGCTGGAGACCAAAGAAGAATCATATTCCACCATATTTTTGCCACTCTACTCAGTTCTGTGTTGGATGCTTAGAAGGAATCACAGAGTTGTATCAGGAACTCTGGAAAACACAGCTGGTCACAGACATGTGATGGAGCCCTTCATCTGCAATGCCCTGTGCTTCCAAGGAGATGGCTCCAGGCTCAGGGACTCCTCCCAGTCCCAAAGAACATCTGCAATTGTGCTCAGTCCCACTGAGGGAAGAGAAGGCAGTTCAAGATCAGTGATATTGATCACTGATCAATATCAGTGAATCCTGATATTGTCCCTTGAATAGGTATGTAAGAGCCAGCTGGGTCTTGTCCAAATGACAAGTAATGCAGAAGTGAAACTTTAATCTCATTGCTCAGGAATTTAAAACTGGAAACAAAATCTAGAAAGGATTTTTACTATATATGCATACATTCATACATATATATTATTATTATTATTATTACTGCCCACAGATAACTATGAAGTATTGCTTTTCTTCCACAGAAAAATGCCCCAAGAAGGTTTTTAGACAACTGCTTGGGAATTATAAAAAAATTTTATCTCAGTTCATGTCAGGCAAATTGAAGTACTTACTCATGAATCAAATACTTTTCTCAAGTACACACACACAAGCCCCATTAGAACAGTGTAAACATGCCCAAAGGCCAAATTTGGCAATTGAAATACTTTTGGAAAATGAAAACTAGCTGGCAAAGATAATAGAACAGAGGAAAATAATTAATTTTAAATATCAAAATACTGCTAATGTTCCAATTCCTTTTCTACTTATCAGCAAACAAAGATTAAGGCATGAATAAAATATTCTCTACTGATGGAAAGAATGACATCACCTTCTCTAGAAAAATACCTGAGCTATTTTAAAGCATTTTTATACTTTCATCATAAAAATTTAAATTGCATTTATTGTTGGAAATGATCTGGGGGAAAAAAAAAAGAGCAATTTTAAAGGCTTGTCAAAACTGATGATTGCAGCCCTTTATTCAATTGAGCTGAAAGGTATTTGAGAGAAAGTTGTTGATATATTGCAGGGTGTGGGAATGAATCCAGAGATACTTTGTTTTCTTGCAAAAGAAAATGTTACATGCTGTTCCTGATCCATGGAAATTTACAGAATTCTTTTTTCTTCCAGAGCTCCTACCTACCTGTGTATTCTCTGCATAAACTGCCTATCACTGTGAAAAATAATGAGTGTTATTTGTTTCAAGCTGTTATAGCTGCAGCTCCCACCTACAGATATGCACAGAACTATTGATTTGTATTTCTTTGTTTATGTCCTTTTTCCTATTTTAATTATTAGTCTCAACCAGAGTCCTGGAGGAGCTCTGACCCCCCTCTCAAATAACTGAATCCTTTTAAAAACCAATGAAATCAAAAAGTCCCTGTCTGACAGAATGATGATGCTCTCTGGCAGTGTGCAACTTTGTTCTAAAGTTGAGAAATTGTTGTAATTAGTTGAAAAGGCCAAGAACCACTGAAATTCCTTCCTATTTTAAGAGACATATACAGGAACTTGAGATTTGTTATCCTCTTAATGGCCTTGTATGGTACAGGATGTGTAAGGGGCTATAGAAGACATCTTTGCTCTGCTCTGGTAAGAAGGCTTGAACAGGTAAAGTTGGTATTTCCCTGCAGTTCTTGTAGGCAAGGATAACTGAAGAGGCAGAGCTCAGGTTCAAGACCATCTGAGGAACCTGGAGGTGCATAAGTCCATGGAACCTGATGAGATGCATCCATGGGTCCTGAGGGAACTGGCAGAGAAAGTATCTAAACGACTATCCTTTGTGTTTGAGAAGTTGTGGCAGTTTGATAAAGTTCCCACTGACTGGAAAAGAGGAAACATAATCTCCTTTTTTAAAAATTCAAAAAAGGAAGACCTAGGTACTACAGGCTGTCAGTCTGACTTCTGTGCCCTGCAAGTGGAAAAAAAGGAGGTGACTGGGGACAGCCAGGATGGGCAAATTGTTCCTGACAAATTTAGTGGCTTTCTGTGGTGAAGTGATAGTGTTGGTGGGTAAGGGAGGAGCAACTGATGCAATTTACCTAAATTGTGCAAAGCATTTGACACTGACCTGCATAACATCCTTGGCTCTGAACTGGAGAGACATGGATTTCATGAATGGACCACTTGGTGAATAAGGAACTAACTAGATGGTCTCATGCAAAGGTTTGTGGTCAACAACTTGATGTCCCAGTCTTTAGAAGTGACAAGTGACAATCCTCAGGGGTTGGTATCGGGACTGGCACTATTTAACACCTTTGTCAGCAACACTGACAGCAGGATCGAGTGCACCCTCAGCAAGTTTCCCAGTGGCACTGAACTGTGTGGTGTGATCAACACACTGGAGGGAAAAGATGCCATCCATTGGGATGCCTTGATAGACTTCATGATGTTGAACAAGTCCAAGTGCAAGGTCCTGCATGTGGGTCAGGGCAATCCCAAGCACAAATGTGGGCAAAGAATGGATTGGGAGCAGCCCTGAGGAGAAGGACTTGGGGGTGCTGGCAGATAAGAGGCTGGATGTGACCCGACAATATGCAGTTGCAGCCCAGAAAGCCAAACGTGTCCTGGACCGCATCAAAAGAAGGGTGTCCAGTGGGTCAAGGGAGGTGATTCTGCCCCTCTGCTCTGCTCTTGTGAGACCCCACCTGGAGAACTGCATCCAGCTCTGAGGCCCCAAGCACAGGCAGGACATGGACCTATTAGAATGGGTCCAGAGGAGGGTTATGAAGATGATTGAAGAGATGGAGTATGTCCCCTACTAGACAGACTGATAGAGTTGGGGTTGTTCAGCATGGAGAAGAGGAGCATCCAGGGACCTTACAGCATCCTTCCAGTACCTAAAGGTGTCCTACAAGAAAGATGAAGAGGGACTTTTTACAGTGATAGGACAAGGGGGAATGGTTTTAAACTGAAAAGTAGTATTTTGGGATTGAGTATGAGGAAGAAATTCTCTACTCTGAAGGTGGTGAGGCCTGGCACAGGTTGCCCAGAGAATTATTGGATGTCCTCTGCCTGAGAGTGCTTACGGCCAGGTTTGATGGGGCCTTGAGCAATCTCGTGGCTGTCCCCAATCCCCTCCTTATTTTCCACTTGCCTTAGCACAGTTTCCAGGAGGATCCACTTCATGATCTTGCAGGGCACAGAAGTCTGACAGCCTGTAGTACCCCAGGTCTTCCTTTTTTGGCTTTTTTAAAAAAGGAGATTATGTTTCCTCTTTTCCAGTCAGTGGGAACTTCACCAAAGTGCCACAAATTCTCAAACACAAAGGATAGTCATTTAGATACTTTCTCTGCCAGTTTCCTCAGGATCCACGGATGCGTCTCACCAGGTTCCATGGACAAATAATCAGCTAATGAAATATTTTGAAAATAAAACAATCTCACACTGAAAAATATTATTTACATCCTTCAGTTCTGGATAGCCTTATTGACAACACAGGAAGTAAATAGAAATACAGATAATCAGATTATTAACATAAGCAAATTAGCACATCCCCATTATGTATTATGACACTCCAGACCAACTATTATCTAAGATATGCTTAGCTGTAATAATTAATCTAACAGATAAAAACAGTACCTAGTACTTAGACAACCATGGAAGCATCTCTGTGTGCACCACCTCTGGTCTTTTTCATCTTAATATACTAAAATTGAATAAAATTTAAAAAATTATATGAGCAGCAATGTCATCCACAACAATCAAATCACATCTTCATTTCCAAGTATCAGTGGACATATCTGTAGCCTTCCAGTGTTAAGAACTTGAAAAATCGTAAACAACACAGACATTTGAATGTATCTGTGAAGTTCCTGACTCTCTATAGCTGCCAGGATTAAAACTTTAGTTGATACAGACTGAATTAGATAAAACATAAACTAACTCATATTATTATTTTAAATAATTTTCATTTTTTTTCTTATCACCAAAGAAATGACACTGATGTATCATTTCTGACTTAAAACATAATCATTCCTGTGTTCACAGGTAAACTGAGCTCACTCAGAAGTTAGTGAAATGCCTAATCATCAGTTACTAAAAAAATCCTCCCACTTCCTATTCAACATTTGGAAGGTTCTTCAACACTTTCAACAATTTTTCTCCTTTTGAACTTATCACCTATCAAATATACTCTGAAACACAAACGTTCACACCAACCTTCTTGCAAGACATGTACTTTTGACTGGTATTCACAGGTTCATGCTTTTTTCATTACCAAGATTACAAATAATTGGTTAAAGAGGTCTGTCTTCTTAAAGGAGCAAGAGAGATTCTAAGACACAGCCACTATTTACAAGATAGCAGAGTTACTATATGAGGAAGAAGGATGCTCAGAAGGGCAAAGACATTTGCCTAAACTAAAAATATTTGACACATTAAGCTCTGTCTTTCTTGTGAATACTGTAATTTTGAAATTAAGTAGCATTAGATCGCAGAGTTAACTTTGATGAAAGTCAATTTTGAAAAATTCATGATTTTTACTCAAGATTTATAGTTTCGTATTTTCATTTAAACTATTTCACTATTTCAGTTTCAGCAGAAAACAGCAAACCTACACAATACCTTTATCAGAACAAATTTATTCAGAAAATGTAGGAGTACATGAAACAAAAAATAATACAGGTTTTCTCAGTCTTACCAATCTTTGGACACAGTTTCATCAGTCTTGTTATTGATTCACTATATAATTGGACAGTTCACAGGTGCACAAATTTATATTTTAATAATTACTACCTTTGTAAAGATGAAGATTCTGGCTGTAGATTCTTTCAGAGTTGCATTTGTGGATTTAAGGTAAAAGAAGGAAGGGGTTCTTCATCTTTAAATAACAGTGAAATTTCTCCTTGAAACTGGTTAATTCATGTGATTTGACTAGCAATGTTACTTTCTGTGACTAATACACTATTTTAAAAATACAATATTAACATAAGGTAAATACTCAGAAATGCAGGTGAAATTGTCTTTTTAAGACCAAGGTTCTGAACAATCAGATCAAAAATGGATTGAAGCAGTTTGTCTGAATAGAGTAATTTTCACTTTGATTGTTTTTCAGCTCACTACTGCAGTAGAGATGATGACAGCTGGTATGAAGTTGTCTGAATCAGTGATACTAGAACACAAATGCATGCCAATACTTCGCATAAAATCCACAAAGCAGAGTTATTTATGCATATGCCTTTTGACATCTCAGCATGCATGTTGACTTGAACTGCCATCCTCTCTTTTTGATTTTCTGGTATTAAATTTAAATGGAAAGCTAAGAACATATTATAAAATCAGACATGGCAAAAAAGAGAGCAATGGTGAACAAAGAGGTTCATCTCAAAACTGAAGTTAAATATTTAATTCTAGCAAACAAATATATTTAAGGAACTTTGCTGTATCTGACTTCATAGCTGTTCAAAGGGATGACAATCATCTTGCAGATAGTTATGAATATACTGAAAAGAAAATTCAAAGACCGAAGAGTAACCTAATAAACATTTATAATCTTCTTGTCTTACCAGGTGGCAATGGCTGACTAATTTGGAGCACTCCATTTTCTCAGAAACATATTTAGAGCTGACTAGTCTACATGTCATTCTAAATACAATTCATAGAAATTGTAGATTTTGATGAAAGGGATACCTTTTCAAGAGATTGTACAGGGTTTTAGTCAATCAGCTCATTTAGTCAGAACTATGAATCAGACTTCAGTGCAATGCTTTGAAAAATCAATCACCTCAAAACTATCTCCAGATAGTTTAACGTGCACAGTTTTGTGAAAATTGTGACTCTGAAAGACATAATTCTAAACCACTGTGGATGAGAAATGACAATTAGGAGTAATCAATGTTTCAAAAAAGAGCCTGAGTGCAAAGGAACCATTCAAACTGATTGCTTTTATGGTTGTATCTACAAATGGGAAAAGAGATTATATTTTTAACAGCAGATTCTTTGTCTTGATTAGAAAAGGAAATGCAATAATGAGACTTGAACTAATGAAACATTCATACTAGATTTAGTTGTGAGAAATTTCCTCCTCTGTCCCAGTGGGATGGGCACACGATAAACCCATAAAGGGCCAGAAGAGCAATTATACTAGTATTGTATTAGAAGTAGTATTATTGTATAGAAGTATTGTATAGAGTATAGTATAGAAGTAGTATTGAGTTGAAATAAATATTCAGTCTAATTAGACTTAATTATGAAACACTGTGGGATAGAACATGAAGTGAGGAGAGAGAAATGGAGAAGTGTGCTACAGACTGTCTCAGTAAAAATTAGAAATGCAACTATAGACTTAATAGAAGCTGATTGTACCCAGCTACAAACAGGACAAGAATAGGAGGAGAAAACCCCCCCCATCTGCCTGTTTTTACCAGCGCAAACCCCTGTACTTACATTGCAGTGTTTCAGAAGACAAGCGATGTTGCACACGGTTGATTAGAGAAACAAACACAGCAGTGTCGACAGCAACACAGCATGAAGGCAGGTTAAAACAGATAAGCCATTCTTACCTTGAATCAATGGCATGGCTCTCTGGAATCTTGGATCTCAGGGATCCTTTTATCAGATAAAAAGCAACATGAGTAATGACAAAACTGAAGAAAGGTATCAATTTCTTTCACTCTATGAAGACACTACAAGGTGTGTTGGTATGGGTGCAGATGTGCATGTACAGCCAGGTGAAAAAACATTTATCTTAACCTCCAAATTCTCTGGGTAATAACGATGTTAACACCTCACCCACTCCTTTAAACTTCTGAGTAATGAAAGTATAATGCAGATAGACTTCTTATCTTGAAACCTAATTTGCTAATCCTAAAAATCTTAAGTTTCTCCTTTCTGTGTTCAACTCTCTGGTAATCTATTTAGCTGTACAGAGAGTGTGATATATGAGAATATATCATGCTTGCTTCACAGAAAGTGAGATACAGCCTAATGAGAGTGTTAATGTTGCCTCTGAAATTACTTTCAAATGTATGAATTATGGAACGGCATAAACACATGTGGGAAAGCAGACTTAAAATGCGAGTCCTCACCATCACTCCCTATCCCTCTCTGACTTCCTGGAAAGACAACAAAATACTGAGTTTGGACCCAAGCCACAGAAGCCATTGGATTTCTAATCTTGTCTGACTTGTGGAGTTCACTGTTCAAAGCTACAGGGTTTTTTCATTTTTTGTTTGTTTTTGTTTAGCACATACATGTGTGCTGAACCCAGCTATCTGAAGCAAAGGGCCTAATGCCAATTGGGAGGCCGCTGGGTAGCCAAAATGCCTGTCTGGGACAGGCAGATATGACACAGGGTCTCAGAAAGGACTCACATGCTCTGCAGCAGCAGCTGGTAGCTGGGGTGGGTACTCTACAGCTAGTCTACATCTAGAATAGCATTAAATGCCTAGGTTTGAGCAGCAGAATGTCATGCCTCACGTCTGATAACACTCTCTAGCAGGGAGACCTCAAGAGTTTTGTCACCTAAATCTCAAGATTAATGTCTCATCCAAGGGAACTTCTAATTATTTATACACATTTTGTCCTCTACTAGAAGTGCAATCAGCATATCAAAGTGTGAGGTGCTAAGACTCCTTATATATCCATTATATGAGTCTCAAGAGGCTCCCCCTCATTTAGAAGCCAGTTTCTTTCCCTGTTCAGAAGTCTCCATTTTGCAGGTGGTTCAATACTCAAGGAAAAGTGATAGGCACAAACTGGAAGACCTTTTGGTGGTATAGTCCACCATCAAGTTAGGAATGCTCCTGAAAAGCACTGCAGCACTTGATTTGGTTTCCTTCCAAACAGAATCTGTTTCATGGATACCACAACTGTCCTCAGAACCGAACTAACAGACACTAAATGGAGATGATCAAGGTATTTTCTCCAAAACTGCATTATGCTCTGAACCACATTGCTCAAGTAGACTTCGTTATACTTCACATTCAAAACTTAGATTTGGCCCAGGTCCACAAGGCCAGACCTTTCATCTAGTTTTATCAGCTTCACTTCTTGGTGCAATAGTTTCCATGGTTTAGAAAACATTATCTTTTTTAAAAATGCACCTCTCCTGCCTTTACTTGCCTTTGTATGTCACTTAAGGCTCCAAATCTTCATGGGCACCTGGAAAAAAAAGGGTTAGGAAAAATCAGAGTTGATGGACACGGATCTTCCATAATTTCATGCGTTTTCAGTTCCTGATACACTTCAAGTATTCAAAAACCCAAATGGTTTTCAAGAAAAGTGATGGTTGAATTATAAGGACCTTAAGCTGATATCTCAGTAACCTTAAAAGACAGAAGCTAATTTAGAAATCTCTTGTTAGCCACCAAATTAAAATATCTCGGTTTGAAACAGTTTCATAATGGTGAAGTTATTATCAGGCTTAAGTAAATCTTGTATTTGCCCATCTGGAATTGAATCTAGAGACACCCTCTAAAGCATCAGTGTTTGGCTGTGTAACTTTCCTCATTATTTGTTCTTGCCCAATCTACCAATAATACAACGCATACTGCTTATTTGGCTGCTTCTAAAAACGATCTTCTACCACACCTTATATAAATAGTATAGACTCTCTGATTCCTTTCATAGCTATTTTTTATTGAAAGATTTAATGGACAGGTAGTGACATGGCAGTTCTGTGAAATCAGAATCATGTTCATCATTATCATGGTCTCGGAGACAAAGATGTTGTTGCTGTAAGGGGGCAAGTGTTACCACACTAACATCTATAGCTACTTTTAACCCCATGCAGATGACTCCTGTTTCTGGTTTAGGAATACAGAAGCACTAGCTGCCAGAGCATGTTCAGTCAAAGATGCTTCTAGGGTATCATACCAGCCATCCTCCTTTTCACATGCTCCAGCTGACTGCATGGGAAGCACTTGGTCATTTCTGTATAGTTTATCCAAACCACACCTACTACCCAGTGCTGCTGGGACATCATTATTAACGACTCAATAAACATTCAGTTGATCCAGCTAAACTCTAAAAGGTATCATATTATTTCATTAACAGCAGGTACACATAATTTTCTATTGATCAGAAATCTATGTGTAAATACATTTTCTTCTCAAAATCTTGGACTGATACAGAAGCATGGTAAGCACAGAAGGGCTGTGTCTCTTTGATTTGGTGAAGAAACTATTTCATGCTGATGCAATTGCTAAACTGCTCTTGCAGTCAAGTTTCAAGTTTATTTCTCCCAATTAATTTGGAAGGCATAATGCATTTTCCTTTTTAGTACGTAACCTTTTGTTTTCCTTGGAGTCATCAATATTTGAAAACTGATAGTAGAAGCAGAAAATCAGACTGTAAACTAATCATCTTGTTTAGAGCAGCCTACTAGTGAATGATCAAATCCTGCATGAGATTTTGGTGCATGGTTCAGGAGTAAATGCTGTTGATTGTTTTAGAGTAGCACATAGCACAAATGCACAAATTAATACACACAATGCAGTAAATCCCTAAGGTGGAATCTCATTTGCTACTATTTGTTGTGAGGGAAATGGTTGGCTTGGAATTTTGTTGACCTTTACAATGCCCAAGGGAAGCTCTCTCAAAAAGCCAGGTCCTTCCATTGTGCTTCAAAATCAAGCTCATTTCTGGTTGGCCAAAAGCTTTCATCAAATCAATGGTTGTTCAACAGATTATAAGATTTTGCTCTTTGATGCAAAATGGTGCAACTTTAAGAATAGTTTCAAGGCTTGTTGGAACATGTTTCGATTACAAAAATTTTCCTTATTACAATATTCTAGGACATTCCACATGAATGGGTTTTAATCTTACCCTTCTTTTCTCAGGCTGCAGTGAAATTGCCCTCTCATAACTGGGCACCAGTCTGAACTGCAGCAGTGCAGTTGCAATGAGAAGCCATGGGGATGCTTTGGCACCCATAATTATTTTAAACAAGTGTAGAAAATGCTGGGCCTACCGACTGTAGTTTACAATCAACTTTTCTACCATTTACCATGTGTTAACCCCTCTAATGCCCTGATTCCTGCTTAGAATAAACATACAATAGAAACACCAAATTGGTGAAAAATGAATGATAAGGAAGGAAAGCAGCTCACACTTTATCAATAACTTTTTATTAATATGTATTATATATTAATCAATAAGCAGTAAGCACTGTTTAAAGAGATCTAAGTCTGCCTCTAATGTAAAAAAAACACCCTAATTTTCAGTTACAGGTTTGTTTTCAGCCTGCTTTTGTAGGGCCACTAGAATAAAACCAGGAATGTAAGGAATGTTTTTTTCGGAAAATACTAATGTGAAAAAACAATAATTTGCAGGTTTAATATTAAAAAACATGACAAAGAAAACAGAAGCATTGCACATCACTCAGTGCAGATCACTTTTATATCGAAGCCTTGGGAAGAAACTAATCATTGCTGTAAGTAGGCAGAACACAGCTGGGAGTGGCTGAATTGTGTTTGCAACCAAGGCAGACCGAGCAGCACTGTGTAAGGCAGCTCAGCTGGATTCCTGAGCAGTGAGAGGCTGCTAACCATCACAGCCTTTTAAAACACCACAGTAGTAAAAGCCCACCAAATGGCTGCAAGAAAGTGTTTGGTCTCAGGCCCAGTGGGAATTTCCTCAGATTTCAAATAGTGGGGGCCATATGCCAAGATCCCTGCAGCACTTCTTAGCTCGAAAGTAAACAGCTGAATGTATTTGGCACGGTTTTTACTATGGCTGCTCAAGCAGTTTTTTATGGGTTTGTATGGGCATGGTATCATAGCACTGGAATTAGGAAGAATTCTTTTTTAAGTCAATATTCTTTTGCTAAATCTCTGGAAAGTGTGTAAAGGGAAGGTATGAATTGACAAAAAAAGCCACCTTAAAAATAGATAAACAAGCAAGCAAAAATTTTTACTCATCTCAAGCAGAAATCCCCATCCAATCATCCATCTATATATACACTAATGCTATTATCAAAGTTCTTGCTTTATGGTGAACTTGCCACTGGCTGCCGCAAGAGAGGAGCCCCAAAGAGAAGATGCAAGGACTCCCTGAAACAACATCTCAGCCTTGGCCATATTGATCAACATCACTGGTCTACTCTGGCCTCCAATCGGGAGGCCTGGAGACACACCATCTATAACGCTGCGGATGCCTTTGAGAATGCACACAGGATCACTCTCGAGGAGAAAAGACAACGCAGAAAGAACCGTGTCTTGCAGAATATACCACCTAAGGAGTCTTTCTGCTGTGCCTTTTGCAATCGGACATGCCTGTCTCGTATTGGCCTTTTTAGCCCAACGCGCTTGCAACAAATGTGGGTAGAGCCCTTCCCAAATCTTTGTTTGTGAAGCCCAGCCATGATGATGATGATGATGATGATGATGATGATGATGATGATTATCAAAGTAGGTAGGTTCCAAAAATGCTGATTCACATTACCAGTCGAGTGGTCACGCTAGCATGAAAAAGGCCAGGTTCAAACGCCACACCTGAACTCTTTGGTCGTCATCTGACTGACATCTGGACATGCTGCAAATGATGCCTGACTGGATCCTCAAGACTGAGATTACCACAACATTACAGTACTGAGCAGTATCAACACATCTACTCCAACAGCTGTTTTACTGGCAGACTTCAGGAAGACCTCTTATCATAATCTCTTAATGAGATATTAATACCAACCTCAGAGGAAACTGCTTGCTTTTTCTCAGAGAGGTATTATCAGTAAATGCCAAACTTTGTTTACTGTGGTGTACAGGACGGAAATGCTGGTGGCAAGAAAAGCATTCTCTGAATCCTCCTCTGTAAGTGGTAAGACAATCCTGATCTATGTGCTTCCTTTGACAGGAAAAATTGAACATTTAAAGTCCAATACTTGGTCAACAGAAAACTGAAACCAAGACAGTGGGCTTTGATGATACTTTTATATGAGGAATAGTAAGACAAATTTTTATTTTTGCCTGCTTGAATGAGAAAAAACATTGATCCTGTATGAAATGGTAGTGAGAGCTGCTTACACAATGATGATACAAGTTCAGTTTGTTATGTAATAGAGGACAGATGAAGTAGACATTTCTAACAGAAAGGACCAAGTCGTAAAGAATAGTCCTCTCAAAAGCACACAAAGCTCTTCTTTCTTGTGGATGTTATAAAAGTTCTCAGATTATTTCTGAGAAAAATGTCTTTGTTCAAGGTTACAGACCTTAGAATTCATAATATCTATATCTGGGCTCTTTATAAAAGTCAGGTTTTCTCAGAGCAGCATGAAATCTTACCACCTAGGTTCAGTTCTCTCAGGTATTGTATATATGGATACTGAGGCCTACCCGCCAGAGAAAAATCAATAACAATGCAGGTAAGATGAGCAGGTGGCAACAGAAAAAAAGACCGCGTGAAAGAATAAACATTCAGAGAACCACAGATGCCTATTGCTGGCTGATTTCTCCAGGACTCCTAGGTTTACAATAGATCTCTCAGATATTGATCGTTTTTCCTTGGTATCAAAGAGATGAACAATCCCACTGAAGTTTGCAGCAGCTGACGGATGCTGTGAAAGGCTTTCCACAAGAGCACTGATAAAGTTCCTTGCCTATTTCTTCTGCCAGAGGAAAAGATAATATGGATTCACTGTTGAAAGAAACAAAACAGCAAACAAACACTGAGCAATTCTTTTAAGGTAAAATAAGTATTCCGGCTGCTCATGCCTTGCAGATGCAGAGAATCACATTGTTTCTGTACAAAAAGCAGGTTCTGCATTGGTTAGGTTTGAAGAAAATAAGCAATGTTTTTGTCAATAATTCTGAAGCTCTTACAAGCCCAATGTTAAAATCAGTGTTTTGGTGGTAGTATATATCAGCTAAATGGACCTAGAATGGAAATGAATTCTTCAAGATTTTCAGCACCTCAGAACACAAAGAAGAACATGGGAGCATTTTTGACAAATTGGGCCTGAACAAGTACAATAGAAGTGAGGAGACATTGTTAAGCATTCTTTCTGTCAAGGCAAATATATTTGTTTACTCTGATAACATCAATGAGCAACTTCTCTCTATTAAACAACTCAAATTCATTCAAAACTGCACTAGGTACTGAGTTTCTATCAACCTTAGTATAAACAGACAATGTAAAAAGTGAAAAGATGTCGAGTTCTCCTTTTTTCCCTCTTCCGTATTTCTTAAGGTTACTGGAGTCATTATATATCTCCAGTATAAAAAGAAAAAGCCTTCACAAAATAATTCTTTGTCTTTGGTTATCTAAAGCCTCAAATTGGGTTATTTGGGACTTGAGCCAACAGAATGATTAAATGAGTCAACAGGAGGGTTAAAGGATGCTTCAATGTCTAGCAAGGTAGTGTTTTCCCCTCAAATGACAGGAGGTCATAGGAAGCCACAAGACTACCATATGCCCTTTCAGCTAAAGCCACCTCTGACTGCATGAAGAAGATGCAAAGATATTACAAAAAGGTTTTTAATCCATTTCACTAACCAGTTACATAATCCTTGATTATTTTATACTAGTGATATTATCCAAAACAATACTGGTATAGCAATCTGAGCAACACTAATCTTTTCCAAGGTTTGTTTCTCAGAAGAAAGCTGAGCTTTTTTCAGCAGAGAGCCCTTTAGCTCTAGATGTCCTTTCACCACAAACTGACCCAGAGTCATGCAGCTCTGGTTTCTCTCAGCTGGAGGTACTGAGGCAAACTTAGTTGTCAGCACTGGCACAGCAGCCTTGCTGGGAAGCCAGCCTGGGGGCAGGTGGAAGGACTGCAGAATAGTATCCTTTCAAAGTCAAGCACCTGGGGGGTGTCCAGCCCTTGCACCCTGTGCAGTGAAGTGCTGCCAGGTCTGTGCAGTCATACAGACCCCAGGGTAGACTTGTCTGGTGTCAGCAGCGGGAAAAAACCTAAAACTTTTTCCTCTCCTTCCCACTGAATTAATTGTTGGTATGTGAAGTAGTTCCTTCACAAAGAGGAAATACTGTTGAAATGGCTGAAAGGGCGAAGCTTAAAAATGCAGAAGGTGCATTTTTTCTTATTATCTGAAGTTGGCAGACATATATTTACAGATGAATCAACTCAGTTTCCTGGGCAGAGAGATGAATCAAGTCCCTAGAGCTTCATACCATGGGAGATGTTTTGGAAAGTATTCCAAGTAGTCCTTTATCAAATAAAAATGAAGTTTTGAGTCAGCAGCTCCTCATCAGAGTATTGATCCTTTCCTGGCATAACAACACCTTGTTTAGATGATGACATAATGTTTCCAGTAGAGCCAAGGACACCTCAGCCTCTTTCCAGATATGCTTGAACACACTGAAAAGTGCAATGAGATGCAGAGTGCTGATGAATAGTTCTACACCTTCAAGAAAGGAGAACTTCAATGCAAACAAGGATTGATTAAAATATATGTTTCTTTCACATTTTGAGGTGGATGAAAAGAAAAGCACATAAGCTTCAAGCTTTGACCTGGCTTATAAATACAACAGAAGATTTCCCAGGCTAAGTTAGATACTGAAAGTTTACCAAACAACAAAGGTGCTATGGAAAGCATCATGGCTAAACTCAAAGCCTACTCCTAGATCCATAATTTCTAAGCACTAGAGGAAAACTGACTGGTATTTCTCTGTCATAATAGTTTTCTCATTAATTTTCCTGGTTTTCACCATACTGCCAACTATTAGCAATGAAAGAAATTGGATATTTTCTTGTATTGTGCTGTGTGTAAGAGAGGGAAAATTGGGATATCATAAAAAACGCATGTAGCTGCCGCTGTGGTGATTTATCCCTTTGCTACTCCCATATGTTCACACTTTAGCTGGATAATTATTTAAGAGCTCTGAAGAAATTGCCTGTTACTTTTTCCTAAGGAAAAGGCCCTGATACAAGCCCCCCTTCCATGAGCCATGTTACAGAAGACTCCAACTCTCCTGCCCTCTCAGTGAAGAGAGACAGAACATACTTCCAGACAGCAGTTTAGATCTTAGCTGGACTAAAGACTGCTGAGATGGCCTCCTTTCTTCATTACACAAACACAGGAAAGCTCATTTTTAGACTTTTGACACAGCAATTTAAATAAATTTGTTCCATTAAATTTGCTTTGCCGCAAACATGAAAAGTCCACTATTCTTGCTGAGACTCCAAAAAAAAAAAATCACATTTTAATTTGATTTCTATATGAGATTAAGCATCTGTATCTAATGTGCGTTCATATATATATATACATATGCCACGTCTAAAACAATGTAATATTGTTGAGAGTTTAAGTAGTACAAGCCAAAGAGAATTGAATAATAGTAATAATAAATTCAAAAGCGAATAGCTTTGAGAGCAATTCATAGGTTGTGCAGCCCACGGGGCTGCTATGATCATCTCCTCTAATTTTCTGCACAAGGAACATAGATTTTTCACACAGTAAAATCCTCAATCAAGACCAGTGAATTGTAGCTAAAGCACAACATAGTTTTCAACAATATATCCACTTTTTCTAGTATTAATTTCCAACCACTAAATCATGTTATGGCTCTGCTACCTTCTGTAGTAGTGATTGTCATTATAATTACTTGCAACTCTTAATTTTTGTCATGGGTGATTTTTAATTTTTAGAGCATTATTAAGAATGTTGGCAAGCATTATCTAAGAACTGGTATAAACAGAAGAATTTATACAAATCATAGACAACAAAGACAGTATGGGATCAGACAGACATGAATAATATTAATAATTATATTACTATTAATGTGCAAACAAGAATCCAGTTTGAAATGAGCTATGAATTTGAAATTTTCGTCCTCCAGTACTTACAAAACTTTATTTTTCAATATTACAGAAATTTTTTTTTAAGGGCATTTAAAAAAACATACAAAGGTTTGTCTGGTAGAAATCTATCTGTTCTTCCCTTGGATACATTACTTAGTCCAGTGTAAGATACAACCTTCGTGAGTAAGTCTTTCCTCTCACAAAACAAAGCCAAAAAGGAGAAAACACATAAGTTTGCAAACTTCATTAGTATTTCAAAATTGTTCCTGTTCTGCAGCCCGTGGCTGATTTTCAGAGTTAGAGAGATTTTTGAAAAATGACACATATAATGTATTTATTTCCTCTGGCTACTTGTGAAATCTTATTTTAATGACCATGCATACTAGAATTATTACCACCATACTTCAGGATTTCAGTAGAAGAGATTAATCCTTTGAGCTCTTTCTATTTAAAATGGCTTTAACTTCTGAGGAGCTGCTTGTGATTGCCTTATCATTTTTTCTTCAAAACTCAGAGATTCTCTGGTTGTTTTACATCAGTATTCTCAGTTCATTCCTTGCACTAAGATTGCCAGTCTTGAAACAACTGTCAAGACTATTCAAGCAAAATTGCAAATTTTCATTTCAAGGTTTAGAAGCTAAGCTGTTCTTTCTTTCATTACTTTATAATATGATGCTACATGCTGTGTTATACGGGAAAGTGATATGAATAGTGAAATACTTAATTCTCACTTTTTAGTCTGAGTTTTCTTTTTTCCCCTTAGCTGAAAACCTTGTACTACTCCTACCCATTTCTCAAAAGTAACAAGGTCTAAAAAGAACTGCAGGTTTTGATTATTTTTCCATTTCCACAAACATTCTTAAATATGGGAAAACATTTATCATCTTCAGCTAATGAGTACTTTGTAAATCCAATTCACTAACAGGATATACCTCTTGGACAAGGAGCAGCAACACTTAAAAGCAAATGTAAAAAATACTTTGTTACCTTTATCATGTATTTTCACCCCAATATCTGGAGTTACTCCCATTTTCTTTGCACAATAATTTTTCTTATGTCTCTTTCACAAAGCTCTCAGCCTCTCTGTTGCTAAATCCTTAAACTTCCCAACACTCTCACTAGTAAAATGGGCAGCTCAGCCAACATTACCCCAGGAGCACTCAGTAACTCTTTTCCACTGAAAGTCATGCTGGAAAAGATTCTGTTACTAGGACTCCCACGGCAATATCTTCATTATACTTGTTTCTCATGTTTACATTTGCTCTCATTCAAACAAAAACATACACAAATGACAGAAGCAGCAATAAAAATTCAATAATGGACAATTAATGAGACCTGATATAGACTTACCTCTTAAGTAGCAAACTCCATTCCTCTCTCAGAAAAAGAAAACATGATTTTGATACAATTCACTTTGACTTGAAGAAGAATAATAACTACAATGTATTATACTGAAGATATTTCTGGAAATTATATCTATGCAACACACTGCAAGGGCAGCTGTAAATTTATATTCTATCCTGTATTTTTCATTCATCTTACACTTCCTGAACTCACTGTACCACTAATCCTCTTCTACAGAAATTGTATTAATAGGATTTCAATGCTGAAAATATGTGGAACACTAAGAAAGAAGTGAATAAGACTCTTTTCAGTTCAAGTGTACATTTCCACTGCTCTGCAGAGAAACTGAAATGGATTAAAAAGCAAACAGTGAAACTTATTTACCTTCTAATATACATTTGGATGGAAGAGAAATTAATTGAAAGATAAATGGGGTTGAAGAGCATGGTAAAGGCTTTGCTATCCTCAAGAAACACCAACAAAACCCAATCCCTTAAATAGATACAAATGACATGAAAAATGCATTAACAGTGGCTTTGAGGCATGAAAAGAGATGTCAGTAGACTTGGATACAGAGATCCAAGGAAAAACAATTAAAGCACTCTTCATGAAGCTGGATAGTCAAAGGCAAGACTAAAGAAAAAAGCCAAGCCCCAAAACTCAATAACCAAACCCTGCAGCAGTCAGTCATCAATATTATGAGAGAACAAATGTATGCTCTCAAGATAAACTGTAGATGGCAATTAACACAAAGCTTGATGCGTTCTAACACCTGAAAATATCCACTGAAGATAATCTATTGCAATTTCTCTGTATCATCATGTCTCCATTCTTCTTACCTACATGGGAAGAGTTAAAGATTCACTTCTAAATAGCATTTTTTGACCAAAAAAAGGAAGAGGCCAAGGACATGATCGATGCTAGTGGCATGCCAAATGTAACGTCTCCATGCTGAATACATCTTCTGAGAACAATGGATCAAACAGGAGAAGAAACATCCAGAGAATGAACTAAAAGAACGAAAAAACAAATAATTTTGAGAAATACTTCTCTCTGTGTCTGGTGTTTTTCATGAAATTTGAGATTAAGTTGTCCATTAAAATAAAAATGACCAAAACTGAGTGGTTGAACCAAAGCACCGAAATTTGCTGTAGAATTCCTCCTTAGAGTTACAAGACACTTTGTTTCAGGCACTTTCTTGAAAAAAATTAAATAATACAAACTGTGAAAAAAAGAAAAAAAGGAGAGGCACATAGGAAGATGACTATGGCTGTTTTAAACAGAAACCTAAAGGATCTGAGAGCCCTACTTACTCTCATATTACGTGCCCAAATCTAGTTTTGCACTCCAGTATATTACAGATGATATTTCTTAAAAAAAAAAAAAAAAAGACAATTTGTAGATTCAGAAAAGCTCCAGACACCCATCTTTTACATTTTGCCCTATGCCATGTCCAATTTTTAGATAAAGCAATAGCTTTGCTATTTGTTGTGACTTCCCCCCCCCCAAAAAAAAAGAAAAAAAAAAGTCGTTCTGTGCCTGTTCCAAGAAGCTGCCTACTCCTAGTGACCTTAGAGAACTGGTGTTGCCTATTTCCTCATCAAGCTGCAGTACCAAGCAGGTTTTCTGGCATCTTTAAAATTCTCCCAGTATCTCAAGGTCTTTTAGCTTCAGGAAATATAAACTAATGCTCCAGTGATTTTGCTTTTCACCTTGCTCTGATAGCAAGTTGAATGTGAAATTCAGAAACTCATATGAATTATATCAGTTAAAGAAAGCAAGTTTCTGTGTAACAATGAACAGAAGTGAATTATCATGGCTCAGAGCCAAAAAAGCATTGATTTATTTCTGTTAGTGTTTGAAGTTTTGTCATGCTGTAATGCTATGTTTAAACCTTCACTGTGTGTACAGGAGGCAAAATAAGGTGGAATTTCAAGG
Organism: Chiroxiphia lanceolata; assembly: GCF_009829145.1. Classification (NCBI taxonomy): domain Eukaryota; kingdom Metazoa; phylum Chordata; class Aves; order Passeriformes; family Pipridae; genus Chiroxiphia; species Chiroxiphia lanceolata. The sequence goes on from NC_045641.1 coordinate 16,115,076, forward strand.
AACTAGAAATATGTTTGAAAGAGGATCTGCTGCTTTTGTCAACTTCCCTGTCTTCTACCCAGTACTTCCACTTACAAAGCGTCCTTCCTTCTCTGAGTCATTTAAGCCTTAACTACATATTGCATCAGACTCCTGGAAAAAGCATTTCCATACACTGGTCTGCTGGTGAACAATCACTTCTTGGACAAGGATTGCCGTTCCAGACTACGCCCAACAGACCGTGTCAGTTGCTGTGTTGACAAAGACAAAAATAAAACTAAAAACCTTCACCTAAAATGCATGAAATGTAAACATGAGCACTGTCACTAATATCTTAGTGATTGAAAACTTTTGAAAACTACCCACATTTATCAGTCTTCTAGAAGAAGAAACAAGACAATAACATTTACTCAAACCCAGCACGTATTTATCTATTTATTTATTTATTTCTCTGTGTCACAGCCTTCTTTTACTGATATTGAATACAGAGTGTGAGTGTGCATGATTCCATACATGTGCACTACCACTGTAAATGTATTTTGACAATCTGCTTTTGTTTTCAAAATCTTTTTCAATTCATGTGTAATAGGAAGGGCCACTTACAGATGAAAAGCTACAAAATGCTATGATGATGCCTTATCTTCAATGATGACCCTGGTCATTACTCGGTAATGTTGATTCCTTCTCTCTTTTTTCTTCTCCAATTTTGTGGAGAAAAATTGCACTATCCTGAAAGAGGTCTTGTTACTATGTGATTTTCTAGACCATGTCTAACATCTTTTAATCCAGCTATGCCTATCCCTCTTCTTTAACATCCCTTTGCTCTTTCTTCCATGGTTCTACATGATTGCTTACCCCACTTATCTTATCCTGCCTCATACCTTTTTGTCCAAGAACCAAGTACTGCACACTCGGGGATTGTTTTCTACCCAAGATAAATAAATGTTGTCTTCCTCCCTCTGATTCTACCAGAGTTCTGATTTTGGGTTAGGTTGCAACTTCACTCCATTTGTTCAGTTTTACTTTAAAGAATGTTTCTTCTGTGATGTTACAATAAAGTACATGAATACAATAGCTTAGTAGAAAGGCATGACGACGGACCAGACAGAAACAGTGACCAGCCACCGAAGAAAGCCTTGTGTGCTACTTTCAGAATCACTTCCACTAGTTTGTTAAGGTGATAAAACTGTGCAGAAAATAATGCTTCAACACAGAAGTCTCATTTGAATTCACTTTTTTCCCTTATTGATTAAAGCAAACAAAAAATTGCATTTACAGAAACGTGGCCTTGTCACTTTGTAGGGTGAGTTTAAACCACCCCTCGCAGCTGTGTCTATGTTGCAGCGTGTTGCTGACACAGCAGTGCAAGGATAAGCAGGAAAAAGCACTCCCCAGCTTACACAACTTTATTAGCAAATCCTCCTGGTCTGAGTGCAGCTAAGTTAGCAGGGGAGTGCTGTTGTCAGCTTAGTTACTTATGTTTAGCATCAATCCATACTTTCTCATCTATCATCAGAAAGAGTTCTTTTCCCAAAATGCACTGTACCTGCACAGAAAAGTCTACCTGTGTAACCACAGCAGCACAACTGTACCAGCAGAAGCTTTCCAGAACAGAGTTGAAAAGCAAATTGGTACCTGTCCACACAGCCCACCAACTATGACACTAAACAAACACCTCAGTGTCTACTTTGTTCAAAACATTTCTAGTGGAAGCTACAATACTCCTACTTCTGATCAGCCAAGAGCATGGCTACATTTGTACATTTTAGAACATACAGAAAATTCCTGAGCATCTTCAATAATATTTACCAATTGTGCACAGTTACTTGATTCTGAAAAATGGTCCAGAAAAAAGAAAACAAAGGAGGGGAAAAAGGAAAGAAACAGTTAAAAAAAGGGAGAAAAGGAAAAAAGAAAGATGTCCAGAAACCTCTCTGTAGCTCAATACATTATTTGACCATACTGGCAACAGACCCCCTCCTAACTAGCATATTTATCTATAAGTATCATTGAAATTACAGCTTTCGCCTGTGGACTGTGATCTAGAAAGATCTATGAGACATTTTATTTTTTTCAGTTCTTAGAAGTAAAAATCCCAAAAGTAAATCCCACAGAGAACAGAAAACCCCTGTAACTCAGCACTGTTTTCTCAGGAGTCATACTCCAAAGAACAACATTAACCCACACCTATTTTGTTGGCAGAAGTGATGTATCCTTGGATCAGAATTGCTGAGAAATCTACAGACAAATAAACCCTCTGAGCCTCATATCATGCCAAAGTCATAAATGAAATGGGTACAATGATTGGAGAACTTTAAAACAGAGAAAGGTTAAACCCACCACCCAGTAACTGGCTCAATAATTGGAAATAACTGTAAAAGGTAAAGTGGAAAAAAAATATGATGGATTTTGTTATAAACTGATGTCCTCTTCCATTAAAGTTTCCTTCTACGGACGTAGCAAGTTTTGCATTTCTTTCTAAGGAGTACGCTGAAGAATTAGTCTGTATGGTTCAATCGAAAAGGATTAAAGTCCAAAAACATTCATACTCAGAATGCCACGAAGTAAAACTTCACTCGTGGGAACGCTCTGGAACCACGGGAACCGCGCGGGGGAACGTCCGAGCCAGGGACTGGGGCCGGGCCGGGGCCGCCACCGCCCGCCCCCCGCTCCTTCGCTGCGATTGGCCCGGCCGGGCCCACCCGGCAGCAATCTCACTTCTGATTGGATTAAACTTCCCGGCCGCTCCGGGGGGCGAATGAGGAGCAGCGTTGTTTTCGCGTGCCAAGATGGCGGTGCTCAGTGCCGCTCCCGTGGAAGGCCATGGCGGGGAGTGAAGCCTGAGGCAGCGGGGCCGGGTTGGGGCCGCGGGTGTGGACGGGGATGAGGTGACGCCGCCATGGCGAGCGACGGGGGCAGGAAGCAGTTTTGGAAGCGGAGCGGCGCGAAGGTGCCGGGCAGGTAAGCGGCGCCGCGGGAAGGTCGGGGCCCAGGACGGCGGTGCCGGGCCGCGGGGGGCGGCGCTGCCCGGCCTCGGCAGTCTGGCATCGCTACCTCCACAACACTGCGTTCTTACTGCCCAGTTCAGCGGGACCCAGCAGTGTGTCCCCCCTGCACGAAATGTGCGCGGTCGGTCCCTGCTCGAACCCGGTGCCTTGTGAGCTCCTCACCCGGAGTTTCCCGGCGCGGACACCCCCGGGGGCCCGGGGGAGATGCTGGTGGTCTCAGTAAGGGTTAGTTATAACTTATATCAGAAGTTGTTAACTAATTATCTGAATGTGCGCTTCTAGCCTGACATCGTGGTTAAAAGAGTCAGCGTGATTCTGGGGGTTGGTTCGCCGGGAGATTTTGAGTGGTAGAATGTGTTTGGCTTTCAGCAGCGATACAAGTCAGGATATTTTGAAACTTGATACAAGTTTTGGTGTTTTTTAAATGCTTTGCAGGAAACTGGATTTTCTGGGCATAGAGACAACTTTTAGTTTCTGCTGGATATTTCCAGATATCATCAGTTTCTCGACTTTCTTCCTGAAGTGTGAACAGCAGACCACTCGTTGTGTCGTTGCAAAGAACTAAAAGACACATTCTCTCATTCAAGGTTTTCCAAGGCATGCACCCCTAAAGTCTTCTGAACTCTCTTGACCATTATATCAGGCTGGGAATGCATGTTCAGATGATAGTTTAGCGATAACATTCTCTGCTCTTATCCCTAAACTGTTCTCACAGTACAGTTTTTTATGTTCTTTTTGCGAGAACGGAGTGTATTTGTGGTTCTCTGCACTTCGTACCATCTACCTGAATTCAGCAACACTGTCCTGCTCATCATTTACCTTCCTATGTTTTCAGTGACCCATAAGCCCTGACTGGAAGTGGCCTTGTTTCTCTAGTTATAAACTAACTTTTTTAGTCCAACATTGCTGTTCCTCTAAACCTTTTACTTTGTAACTTTGCTGAGTCCCTTGAGGGTAAAACATTTTTGACTCTTCTCCATTGCATGGTGTTTATGAATAGTTGCAGTTAATTTGCAGGCAACTGTAGGCGTGTGGCAAAACAAGGACACTGGGGAGAATGTGCTTTTGATTTTTATTTCTTTTTTTTTATGGCATGGAGAGGATTGTTGTTGCTTTATATTTGTTTAGATTTCCATTGTGGGTATTGATAGAGCAGTGTAAGGAAAAGGCAGATTCTGTGTTGAGATGGACAGTGACACTTGAACCTCATGTGACGGTAGAGCAAGAAGCACAGAGATTTGACTGTGTAGAGTATGGAATACAGTCATGTGGAAAGGCTGATGGTGGACTGACTTTTTTTCCCCATGGAATCACATAAAAATCATCAGAGTTTTTATAAACCTCCAGTCTCAGTCACTGCCAGGGCTAATTTCACTAGTGTTAATGCTGCCCCTGTCCTGTGAGTCAAAGCCTTTCTTAAAGTTTGTTATGACTACAGTTTTTTTTGGCTTGGTTCTGTCTCAGGTTTACAGTTTGGACTTATTTATATTTCTGGTCTGGAGATTGTTCTTTATTTGTCAGGAGACCATGTTTGTCTTCTTTTATGTGGGTTTTGGTACAGGTTTAGGTAGATGCTAATGTTGCATATGATTTGCTTCTCTTACAATCAGAGTTTTATAGTAGTAATTGCTATAATGAAGCCACATGTAAATCTTGATGCATTTTCTGTGGAGTATTTTAGTTAAAAATGATTTTATAGCTGATAACTGGGAGATTATGAATGTTTAGTTTGTAGGGAATTTTGTTTTTCACACGATAACATGCTGTTTTATAATGTTAGACACTGTAGTGAATCAATCTATCTTTGGAAGCCTATTTGTTTCAAAGCATTTTTTAATACCTCTATGGCTTTTGTTCTCTAACATGGCACCATTTGCATTTTTCTTTGAATTTGTCATCCTTTTAGTAGTGGTTAAAAAGTGTCTGTTTGGATTTTGGGTGACAAGGGTACACAGCAGATTAAATCTTTACAGATACATCTTTGAGAATTAATTTTTTTTGCAAGAGACAAATGAAGAAATGATGAATCAGAGAAGAGAATTTTAAAGCAATTTAGATTCTTATTGCAGAGTTAACTTATTTCTTGTTTTAATTCCTGGTCAGAAAAATAAGACAGACTAAGTTAGTTTAGCTCTCACAAAGAGCTCCTATTTGGCAAATCTGTGATTTTTGTTAATTAACATTTTAGTGTGCACATCAATTTCAGCCTCACTATTTTTGGTGGTATGTGGAATTCTTTGAAACAGAAAACTGTTGGAACATTTCAGTTCTGTTTATTTTTTACTATTTAATACACAGAAACCCTCCAAATATTTGTTACTTCTGTGATAACGTTCTTTCTTTTCCTTTAGTATTCAACACGTGTATGGAGCTCAGCATCCACCTTTTGATCCATTATTGCATGGAACGTAAGTTAATCTATTATTTAAATATTCCAGGTATTTTGGATTTCCAGTTATTTTGTCATCTCTTTTTTTTTTTTTTCCCTGTTGGCTATTAAGTTTGTTGTTAATCTTACTTTTTTAGTTTTAGTCATAATCTTGACTTCCCTGTTCTGACTTCTCTTTTGTGACTTCCTGATGCTTACCACATGGGGAGCAACAAATCAGCTCTTCAGCTCTTAAGTAATGCAGATTGCCAACTTTTAGTATGTATTTGAAATGCCCTATACATGGGAAATTATGGTAAGGACAAAAAAAAGTGTTATAAGGACAAATATTGGTTTGGAAGGACCTTGTGCTTCCACTACACTTTTTTTTTAAGAGCTGTTTCAAAATGGTACAAGAAGTAAAAATTCTGGTTAATTTTCAGATAATAGAAAGTTGAAGGCAGTTGAAATGTGTGATTTTGAGGGCTGAAGTAAAAGAAATGGGATTAATTCATTCAAAATACAGACTCATAAAGAGTAACAAAAACTAGAAGCTTATTGCTTGAAATGGCAGAATTGGAGAAAGACCTTGCTGTTTTAGACAGTGATGACAAGTTGGGTGAAAGAGTAAGTGTTATAGCACCTGTTAGGGAAGATATTCCCTGTACCATGTAACAGAAACTCTACTGACGTTGTATGAGGACTCCATGAGAGCTTTTTCTGAGTTGCAATTCTGCCTGCCTTATCGTACCAGAAAAAATGATAAACCAGCTCAGGTGGGAAGACAGGGATGGTCAGAAATAGACTCAAGAACGGTACTACCACAGTTCCATGCCATGTATTCAGGATGACCCTGCTTGAGCAGGGAGGTTGGGCCAAGATGACCCACTGTGGTCCCTTCCAACCTGACCCATTCTGTGAAAGCACAGTTAAGCTACTGGCAGTAACTTTTTTATTTTTTGAGAGCAGACTAAGAAACCTTCTGAATTTTATACCTTATTCACTGAATTCTGAAGGGAGATGTAATTGCTCTGCATTATTTTCAGTGAGAACAAGTGCCAGGCGAGGGAGTGATATTGGTTCATATCTCACACTGCACGTTGATAGAGGGACAAAAGATTAGGAGCTGATCAGGGTCCACTTAGACTAGTAAGTAGAGGAGATATCTTGCCTGTGGGAAGAGCAAAGTTCTGAAACAAATCCATGGTGGCATGCCTGAATGGGGAGGAATGATAGATTTAATAAGTTTAAGGTGAGGCTTGATTTGTTTATGACAGTGGTTGTATTGCATGACTGCTTATGATGACTTAGGAGTAGACCATGACTTGATTATGGCTCCTGTGCTGTTATACAGCAGTTGTATTGAAAGGGATAAAACCTCTACAGAAATTTATGAAGCAAGAGCAGTGCAATGTGTCCTGTCTCTTTTGTAAGCTATTCTAGTAGTAATCCTTTTATTTTACTTGAGGGTTGGTCTTTTTTTTTTGTTTGTTTTTGTTTTCTTAGCACAAGGGAAGGAAAGATTTGTTCAGCTTCTATTCAAAGCGAAGAAGAGTCAGTTTTTACAGCCCTTGTTCTCAGACTTCTTCAGCTGTGTGTTATCATGGATGGATGTAGCAGTAACATGAGTGGAGGGAGATAAATATTTTCTACCTGTATAGTATCAAGTATGTATTTTGCTTTTTAGTCCTATCCATAGCTTCATTACTAGTTTTCTAAATATTGTTTATTTGGTTTTGAACAGCTTGGTAAAACCAGGTTCAAAGCCTCCTACAACTCCAGTGAAACTGAAGAAAGTCAGCACCTTCCAAGAATTTGAAAGTAACACAAGTGATGCCTGGGATCTTGGGGATGATGATGATGAACTGTTAGCAATAGCTGCTGAAAACTTAAATACAGAAGTGGTCATGGAAACAGCTCACAAAGTAATTCAGAATCACAGCAAGCTACAAGAACAGCATAAATTTCAGGAAGAACATCTACAGGAAGAAAAACAAGAGGAATTTGCACAGCTGACTTCAGTTGCATGTGGTGATAATAGGCTTGTTAAATCAGTCAGTGAAGGTCATACAGCGAGTGCATCAGGTATATTAAAAAGTGAAAAAGATGTTGAAAGTTAAATGAAGAAAGCTATAATATTTGCCCTGTAAAACAATAGCCACTTCCCAACATTTTCTTAATACTACAGGAGAATACTGTTTATTAACATTGATTTGACTGCATGCCATACTAAACCTTAATGTATGTGTGTGAGAAGTACATGTGTGAGGCAAGAATAATTAAACTTTCTTTGTTTTCAGCCTTAATAAATCTTCAGTTTTGGAAGGAACTTCCACTATTGAATGTATTTTATTGGTTGGATGCACCAAGATGTATGCAGTTAATAGTAATGCTAATGTGAAAAATTCTTATTAAAGTAGTATCGTATAAAATATATTAAAAAATTGGAGAAAATCATGTGTGTGGACTGAGAAATTCACTCTTGTGATCTGGTCTGTGGCTTACGTATAAGCTTTAAAGTAACCAATTGCAGTGATTTCTCAGTTTGGTTTTTTTCTCAATTTGTTTTTTTAAAGAATGGCAAGGGGAATATGAGCAGCTTTCGGTAACACAGAGATTTTAAAAACCCATTAGTACGATCTCTCATTGATGTGTTTTAATTGTGGAATACTGCTTGAAAGAGGAATGCTGCTTCTGCTATATCAAAGTATTTTGAAGTCCAAACTTATGCTATACTTGAATTTGCATTTTTCAAAAACAGAATTCAAGTGATTAGTAGCCTTCTTACTAGCTGAGGCTAACTGCTAGCTCCTTCTTTTTCCCCTCAGATAACGCAAGTGAAAATTCTTCCATGCAGAGATCACAGTCACTTCCACAAACGTCCACACCTCCCTTGGTGAGTGGAATGGGAGACTACAACACCTCAGTTACTCCTGCATTAACTGAAAGAGAAGCATCCCGATTAGACAAATTTAAGCAGCTACTTGCTGGCCCCAATACAGATCTTGGTGAGTGTTTCTTATAGGAGCTATGAAATACATCTAAATTATTCTTAAGCTATAGAATTTTCCTGTTTGATGTGTTGTCTGCCTGACAGTTTGGTTAGGATCTAATCCTTTCAACATTTAGAACTGATCTGGCGAAAGAAAGACAGAATGAAATTGAAAACTTCTAGTATTCACACTTTAATAAGTGATTTGTGTACATCCTTCTAATATGTAGGGTGTTCGATGGCTTCTTGTTCTTTCTCAAATTATTTCTTCCTACTAGACTAATCTCTGGAGAAAAAACCCCAAAGTATAATTAGCTGTGTGTATTGTTAATGCCTGATAATGGAACAGCATGGAGTAAAAGAGTGATCTTCATGCTTAGAAATAAATAGAAATGTGAGAGACGATGAGGCGTGTAAGTATTGCTGCTTGTCTACTCAGTGAGCATTCTTAATGTTCTCAGGCTGATACAGTAGTTCTGTGTCTCATCTGTGAGTGCTGACAACATGCTGATGTGAAAACAAATGTATTGTCAGATAACTTGACTGTTCCCTTTGTGCACTGGATTTTAGCTACTGAATAGTCAATACAAGTGCTGAGAGGGTATCACAGAATCAGATGGCTTTGTATCCCAAGTGAAAATCTGGAGTAAGTAGAATTAGTGCACTGCTTTTGGAGAACTTTGTGATTAGAAGGAGAAGTTTATGGCAAAATAATTAATAGAGAAAATGTCTTTGAGGTAGACCATCGTGGAAGATATCTGCAGGATATCTACTGCAGAAGGAAGTAGAAATTGCACGTTTGCAGGTCTTGAATTGATGTCTCCTGCTCAGTAGTTGTCATGGCACTTCTCCAGTGTAATACAGTCCAAGTTGTGGCCTTTTTTTTTTCTTTTTGTGCTGTGTCTTATTGTGAGATTGATGCTAGCAAAGTACAACTGTGGAAATAATCTGAACTGGACGAGACTTAGCACTTCAGTGGGTTATAGGACATTCTTGTGAAATGCAACTGTGAATAAAGTGAGGTGTTAAAACATTACATATTTTTCATAAACTCAAAAATGATAATCAAATATCACTTTTTCTCCCTTTGATCTAACAGATGTTATGAGTTATGTGACTGTGACTGAGATGAAAACTCATAGTTTTTAAGAATGTTGTAATGGTAAAAATCTTTGTTACGTAAGGTTACAAAGTCAGAAGACAGAGTTTAATTTAAAACTATCCATTTTGCTTGTGCTGTCTAATTAGTTGGGAATGCTTTCCCGGTAAATCAGATTTATGGATTAAAGTAAAATAATTTTGCAAGAAAATTTCCACTCTTAGTAGGAGTGCAATCACCCTGCTGTTGGCAAGTTATTTAAACAAACCGGGTTTGTTTGGTTTTTTTCCCTATTGAACTTTATAAATCTTGCACTGAAATATAGGATATGAAATTTGAGTACGTTTGCTTGATATTAAAATGTGAAAAATATTTAGTAAGCTCTCAGTATTATTTCCTGTACAAATCACTAAATAATGCCTTTTCTGGGTCTGTTTTTAGGAAGCTTGTTCTTTCTTTTGCTGTGCAAAGTAATCAGTACAGAATCTGAAGTTGTGTGAGTAGAATTTGAAACCAGGTTTTGACTTTTTTGATGCAAATAGTTTTACTTTTGTATCTGGAATATATCCAGTAGCCTGCATATATATATATACACACATATATATACATATATACATATATATACATATATATATATATAATGATATTTCTTAGTGAAAGAAATAAATTTTATTTCATGCAAACTCTTGAATATGAAGCTATTAGGAGTAGATCATATATGATAGTAGTGCTTGGACTACATTATTGGTATATATTAGGGAAAGTGTCTATGCATGTATACATGCAAATATGTATATGCATTTTAAATGTATGCATTTTTGGAAGATGCTTAGTTTAGCTCTGTGCTACAATGAAGACTGTATTTAAGAAGAATTCTTGATTTATAATGACAGCAGTAGACTGGGAAACTGTTGTGCATTATATGTGGTGGTTTTTTAATTTCTTGTTGGAGTGTTTTTTTTTTTCCTGTTTTTCTTCAGAGCAATACTGAAAATGGACTAAGGTAGAACTAGGCAACAGGCTCCAGGCTAAAATTTGTACTGAATAATGTGGGGTCAGATAGCTATTCTGTTCCAGCTGGCTTATTCTGTTTGTGTGTGTGTGATGTTGAGGTGTTTGTGGGTCTGTGTTGTATTAGATCCACAGAGAGTTGGGTTTTGTTTGTCATGATGAATTGAATTAGTAAGACTTGGAGACATTTTTGCAAATATTTCTGTTCATTTCTGCAAGTATTAGTATTTGTTTTGCTTAGAGGTAAGATAAGTAAAATATTTCTTTTGTCTTTGTTTCCTTGATATAGTTTTGCATATTGTTGGAATAGATTATGTGACGAGTCCTTTCAAAGCAATATAAAATAAAGTTAATATGTGGAACTGTAGCCATGTCATGCACATTTTCAACTCAAGACTTTTTGCATATTATAATGTAAGAAATCAGCTTTTACTATGAACACAAATACAAATGACCTTGAAATACGTTCAGTCTCATTCGAATTATCATTATGCTATAAAGACAGTGTAAAATACAATGTTAGTCTTGTATGTCAACTAAAGGTTGTGAAAGAACATGTTCTTTCACAAGAAAACTCTCAAAACGTGGACTATGTGTATAAATTTGAAAGTGAAGATTATTTTAACCACCAACAGATTTTGAAGTTGGGTTTGGTCCACAGATTGGATGTTGTGAACTTGTAGAAATAGGTAGGTTCTATCAACCCCATCAAATAATATATCAGGTATAGACTGTAATTGGGATATGAATCCACTGGTAAATATTACATAAATATATAATGAAAGAGTCATTCTCAAAGTTTCAATGTACAGTTTTATCCAGCAGGTGCTTACGTACACAAATGGTTATTAGAGCGAGGCATTATCTGAGAACATGAACTAGGAAAGGAATTGAAAAAAACACCCCAGAACTCTCAGAATAAATATAATATAATAAATAAGATAATAAATAAAATAATTAATTTTTAGGTTTTTTTACTCTTATTTATGAATAAAGAGCCTATTTCCATGGCTCAAAAGTGCCCTTAATTAATTTTTAATATTTTGTAGAGCTGAACTAACCAACTCATGCTTATAATTTATAATTGCCCTAATAATTGTTCTGAGTCTTTCTTTAAGACCTCCCAAGACACTTCTGTGTCCTGCAGGCATTTTTGTTGTTTGTATGATAAATACATGCAAATAACATGCCTTACTTCCATTTGGCACTTCTTATTTGACTATTGCTATGTTATCACCTATGTTATAAATGGGGACAGAATAATGTGAATTGGATCTCAAGAGCAGTTAGCTGTATGAAAAAACCCCTATTCCTATAGAAATGTTACTTCTAGGTATATGTTTTGTGCTGCAAGAGAGAGGTATTCAATGGCCCTAACAATTTACCTTCAAGTAGTAGTATAATGCAAAGCACGGAGAGATAAGTCTCATAAAGTTACAGAATGAAAATTGCTAAACAAGTAGAATCATGTTACTGCAAGAAATGTGGGCTGGTGGAAGGAGCCTGTTGTAACAAGCAGTTTTGGTTGGTGAGGGACTTGAGGACTGACCCCTGTCAATTAGCTCACATTGAGGTGTACTGAATGCAAATTCAGGAAGCAGGATAGGACTGTTGGTACTATTGCTGGTTTTAGTAGACAGCTGCAGAGTGGACTGCAGGGTCTGTGTGTCTGTGTAGCCTCCCACTCCTGGTACTGCATGCCAGGTTATTCAGAAGGAACAATTTGCAGCAGTTGTTTTGTGCAATCAGCCCGTGCTTATGCTTGACTTGCAGTCAAGATATAGACTTACTTAATTTCATGCCTTGTCCTTCCTTGCAGTGGAGCTTCTGTCGCTGAGTGAAGGTGAGATTGCAGAATCTTTTGCGAACAATTGGCTGCTTTAAGAGGAGGGGATCGAACTGTAACAAAGCAGCATAGGGAGAGTGTCTCTGGGAAGAAATGTCTTTCCTTCAACAGGCACTTTGTACATATTAGAGGAACAGTACTTCTGTGTCTGTCAGGTTTCCAATTAAAGTTCAATTCTATTAAATTTGTTAAACTTGTGCGTTTAAGTAGTCTTGCACAATATTTTGGGGAGCTGTTTAAGTGTGTAAACAGTGTAAGCAGATTATGTTTATAAAATCAGATGACAAAAAAAAACAAGTTATCACATAGTTGCAGCCTCAGCATAGCAGTTGTATGATGGGTGTTTTAATATCAATTTAAAAATTAGCCTATTAAAGCACTTCCTTAATTCCTTCTTTATCTTAAAATCAACTAATTATCTGATTTTTTTACACTATATGTCTAATGAGTATGTAATTGGATGTCAAAAACAAGCAACAACCAACAGTGAGCTTGGTGTACTGTGTTTTTCTGATTTAATAAAGCTTCACAATGTTGTAATGCTACTGTTATGCAACATAAAACACGTATATCACTTTTTTTAGAGTCAAACCAACTAATTTCTTAAGTTGTAAAGCTGTTTTGTTTGTTAAGGTCACTTTTCTTTCTACTTAGTCATGACATACTCCAAGTTGAACAAAATAACATATGGAAGTTTTAGCATACTACTTTGATAAAACTAATAGAAGGCCCTGTAAAAGCATCCATGGAAATGGTAAGGCGTTCCCTCTTAAATTTATTGATATTGTTGTGTCCTATGTTCACATTCAACAGCACTTTTCATTGCATTTTTTAAACCTCATCTATTTCTTTTCCTCATTGTAATGAAATCTCAAAAAAGAGATTTCATAGAGTACCAGTAGCTGCTGAGTCTGGTGCTCTCTTAGATAGTTCTTTGCTATACAATTAGTAGATTGCTGTGAAGTCTTACAGAACATGTAAAGAATAGACAAATTCTTGATTAATCTGATGGCAGAAAATAATTACATAGTTTTACAGGAATTAAAAATGGTGTTATCTCAGATTATCTCATAACAATAACTAGTTTCCTGTGTGTACTATAATAAAAGAATTTTAGGATGGTTCTCTAGAAATTAAATTCAGAAAGAAAACTTCTCATCACAGTGGTCATCTGTATTGTTGCAGCAACTTGAAAAGTAGGATTTTCCTATTTGTGCTCACATCCATTCTAGTTTTATATTAAACCTGATTTAACAAAGTAATTACCTTTAATTTAGGGCTCATAAATACAGTGTTCTGTAACAACAATCTGTTATGTCCTTTAAAATTGCTTGCCAAACTGATGCTGGTGAAAAGTTTCAAAACTTTACAAAATGCATTAATTGAATTGCACTTAATTTTGTTCCCAACTTCATTAATTTATCTGCACTGAGCTGCATAGTGATTTATCTCTATACTCCTGGTTCACCCGTATAATTTAGAACTTTATTGCCCCTTGCAGCCTGGAACCACTTGTAGTTGATCATGTTAGTGCTTATTCTTCTTTCAGTTTGTTGATGTATAGTATAAAGTGAACGTGTGTCCTGCTGCTGCTTCATGTGATGTGACATTAGTTCTGTCTGTCTTTTCAAGTCACGATCACTGTATTTCGGTCATAATGGACAACTACTCTGGAGATGTTTCCATGTTTGCAGTTAACAGAAACTTGTATGGATTAGAGGTTATGGGTTTGCCTTTTACAGGAATTTGATATAATAGAACCTAAGGTATAGCTGAACTGAAATGATATTCCCAGTGCAACCACTGGAGTAATGACTCATAATTAAAACAGTAAGAGCTACAATTTTTTAAAAAACATTCAGAATAGGATTTAAAAGCTTTTCCCTTAGTTTTACTTGGAAAGTTTGTTAGAGACTGTTTGAATGGCATTACAGTTGATGATGCACATTGAATGTTTTGGGAGACTGTGAAAAACTATAATGCCACTTAACATCTTCTGCTGGCATAGTTATTCTCCATTACTTACCATCATTTCCATCATTGGCTTCACTTGTTGTAGGTCTTTCTTAGCAGTTTTATTAATCTTCCTTTTGCCCTTAGTGTTTCTAATCTTATGTTCGCTTGCTTTTCTTTACCTTCTAACACCAACCTCATCTATTTATGCTTCTCTGACTTTTGATGTGAAATAATGGACAAGATGTACTTTCCTGTTCTTTTCTACCAAAGGTTCTGAAAAGGATCTTCCCCTCTTTTTACAACGGTGGATTGGACTTTATTTCCTGTTTCTGCATGCATTCAGAGTAACGCTTTGTTCCATTGAGAAGATTAAAGGCAGTGTTTGATTTAAAAAAAAAAAATAAATTAATGAAGTGCCTAACAGAGCTATTATTCATTTTGAAAACCAGTTGCTGTGGTTGCCATAGTAATAACAAGCCCTCTATTAAAGCTATTTTCTATATGTGCTGCCTGTATTATAACATGCTGTTGGGGGAGCTGCAGTTCTGTGCATCTGTACTCTTGAAAGAACTTTCCAGCTTTATATAGTTAAAATATCCAGGGAATTTATGTTATAGGAACATAAAACATGTAAATCTAGTTTATCACATCTGTCGTGGAGTTGTTCATGCAGGCCATCACTTCATGTAGCCATTTACAGTGATCTCAATGAAATAACAGCTGTATCAGAAATGAATAATACATACAGAGAAATTTTGAACTCCTCTAATATTTCTTGACATATTTTTTATTTATTTGTAATGGATAGAATTATAAGCTTGTAGTTCCAAGAAAAATACTTGTAGACTTGGTTGTTTGCCCTAATGTATTTTAGGCGTACTGGTTAATAGCTCTAGTAATTGCTTGTGGGGTTAAAAGGCTGGTAAATTAATGTTTTCTTTGTAAAATACCCCATGAAATATTTATGAAATATGAGGAATCTTTAAATCTACTGCAGTAAAAGGATACCGCCCTAAGATTTCTGTTAGAATAATTTCTTTAAACTTTTTTTTCTTCAGAGAGGAAATGTATATCTAAATGTATTGTAGTAAACTAGATAAAAGAAATTTTTCCAAAATTAAATTAATTGTATCAATTTGAAGCAATTTCCTACCACATTATGCCTTCATAATAAGATATCGTAACCAAACAATGTTTCTGTGAAAAGTAGCTGCTGTCTCCTAAGCAGAAGTGATAGTTGGCTAGTGCGAGCAAATTGAGTTACTTTTTGTCTAAAATCTAGGGGGATTTGTACAGATTTTCATACTCATTGGTCACAGAATTATATCAAATAATAAGACAACTGAAAGACAGAGTAACAATTGAGGTTCAAGCTGTTTCTTCAGAAAGTGTCCTTTCAGTCTGGGACAGAGTTCATAGGTAGGATTTTACAGATACTGTTTTTGGATCTGCCTAATTTCAACTTGTTCTGTGCTCACGTTTTTAACAAATGGTCATGTCTGTAATTAGAATGTTTTACAACTGCCCATTTTCAAAATAATTTTTCTGAAATTTTAAGAAAGTATTGGTTGTAGTGAAGTGAAGATATTTTTACAGTGCTATTTTGATTGAAAGTGTGTGTATGATTTGTAGGTGTTATTAAAACTTTTTTGTAGAAATCCTGTGCTTGGGAGCATGTTCTCCAGCTCATGACTAGGATGTCTAATGCCTTGGGAAATCTACAAGGGAAGGAATTACTCTAATAACAATAAATTGAAATTATGCTTTGACTAGGGAAAATGTAATACATCAGCCACTGACAAATAGTTTAATGATTAATTAGGTAATCAATAGAGGTCAAGTTTCAAATATAAGTACAAGCACATTTCCTTGCTATTCTTAGTGTCTTGGTTGAGGATGAATTTTTTCTGACACCTCACTTTAAAGTGTTGCAAACTGTGAGGTAGACATACGTAGTCAAGTGCGTTTTTACAAGACAGCAGTTTCCAAGTGTGAAACTTTCTCATCTGTACTTCCATGCTACTGCATTCTATGCAATAGAAGTTAATAAACTTACTGTGTGGTTGGAGTCTATTTGTACCCTACAGAGCAGAAATGTGGTACCTTTAGATTTGTTCCTTATTTTCCTCTAATTTCATTCTTTCCTATTTGCCTTTATTAAAAACAAAATCGAACAGTCTAATAGCCAAGGTCTAATTTGGGGAAAAAAAGATGTGTCCATGACATTGTGAGTCTGGATGCTGTGAGTATTAAAAAAAACGCAAACAACAAAACAAACAAATAAATAGCCACAAACAGAACTCTCAAATAAACAAGTTATTTTTGGCATCTCTTTCCATTAGCTGCCATTCATCCTTTAATTTTGTGAATCCATGAGAATAATGACACATATTAAGGGGAGGAAGGCAAAATATTTTCAGATGAGGAAGGAAATGAAAATGTGCTGGTGGACAGGTTGAAGAGAACAGATTCCCCATGTAGAAAACTGGCAGAAGTTAGAAAAGTAGTGCTTTGTTTTCCAGTCTGCTTCTCTCTCTCTGCCTCCTCTTTGTGAAGATCTGACATCTGTGGATGTAGGTGAGAACTCTTCAGTCTCTTTGAAGCTCTGAGATGGGTTCCAGGTTTTGAGCTGCTCTGACAGTAGGAGCCACATGGGGCTGGTGGCAGCTTTTAAGGCCTGACACTCAGGCAACAACTTTCTTGGTTACCAGGAAGAATTGAGCATTGGATGTTGTGAGAGCTTACATCTTGTCCTGATTCTTATCATGTTAAGGCTGTTTTATAGCAGTAGAATATTATACCTCTTTTCTAACAATCTTGTATCAAGTGTCTCATTTACTTCTGTTTCTTGGACAGAAGGTTTATAGAGGTGTATTCAAATAGTTTTTTCTTTGTGTGACATCTTTGTGGACTTACTTGCTCTTAAGCTCCTGATTTCTGTCAGGCACTTCATATGTTTTTGTAGCTCTTGTGCTCTAAACAGATTAATGTCTGTTTGTTCCCTTGAGCATGCTGTGTGCTATGTATTGGCTCAATGTGAAACTTAAAAAAGTTTTTATTATGTGTTATGTGGAGAAAATTCAGCCTCAAATGGATTTTCTATTGCAAGGTACTGTAAAATGTGCATGTACTTAGCACTTCTTGGTGGGAAAGTTAAATATTCAGTAGGAAACATGAGAGAAAAAGGGAGAAATGAGGTGTTTAAAAGAAAAGCTAAAGAAAATTGGATAAAAAAAATTTTGATATTGTTGCAGCTTACAGGCTAGAACTTAGACAAACAGTGGAAGCAGGGACAGGTATCCTGGGAAGAGTATAGGAATACTGCCTTGTTGTGTAAGGTGGAGGTCAGGAAGGCCAAAGCATGGCTGGAGCTGGACTTGGCAAGAAGTGCAAAGAAGGGCTCCTACAGGTATGTCACTCAGAAAAGTCAAAGAAAGCGAACCCCCCCCCCCCCTTATGAACAAAACTGGCAAACTGGTCTTGCCAGATGAAGAGGAGGCTGAGGTATTCAACAGAATTTCTGGCTCGGTCTTCACTGGCAACCTCTCTTCCCACAGATGGACTGCAAGACAGGGACTGGGGGAGCAAAGTGCCTCATACTGTAAGAAAATCACAGAATCATATAAGTTGAAAAAGATCTTTAAGATCATTGAGTTCAACTCCACCATTAAACCATGTCCCCAAGCGTGACATCTGCATTTCTTTTAAATATGTCCAAGGAGATGATTCAACCGCTTCCCTGGACAGCATGTCCCAGTGCTTGACAACCCTTTTGGTGAAGAAAATTCTCCTCATATCCAATCTAAACTTTCCGTGGTACAACTCGAGGCCTTTTCCTCTTGCCCTATTACTTGGGAGAAGAGACTGATGCCCACCTGGCTACAACCTCCTGTCAGGTAGTTATAGAGAGCTATAAGGTCCCCGCCTCCCGCCCCCCCAATCCTCCTTTTCTCCAGGCTCAATACTCCCAGCTCCCTCAGCTGTTCCTCGTAAGGCTTGTGCTCCAGACCCTTAACCAGCTCTGTTGCCTTCTCTGGACCTGCTCCAACACCTCAACGACTTTCTTGTTGTGAGGGGCCCAGAACTAAACATGGGATTTGAGGTGCAGCCTCACCAGTGCCGAGTACAGAGGGACAGTCACTTCCTTGGTGCTGCTGGCCACACTGTTGCTGATACAAGCCAGGATGCCATTGACCTTCTTGGCTGCCTGGGCACACTGCTGGCTCGTGTTCAGCTGGCTGTCAGCCAGGCAGCTTTCCAGCCACTCTTCCTCAAGCCTGTGCTATTGCCTAGGCTTGTGTTGTGTCCACCTGGGGAAGCTGAACATACATAAGTCTATGGGACCTGATGAGGTATATTCTAGTCCTGAGGGAATTGGCTGATGTCATTGCCAAACCACTCTCCAATGATATTTAAAAAGTCATGGCAGACCCTGGTGACTGGAAAAAGGGAAACATTGCACCAATTTTTAAAAAGAGTAGAAAGGAGGACCCTGGGAGCTGCCAATGTGTCAACCTCACCCCTGTGCCTGGGCAGATCATGGAACAGACTCTCCTAGAAGCTCTGTGAAGGCATGTGCAGGACAGTGAGGTGATTTGGAACAGCTAGCATGGGTTCACCCAGGGCAAGTCCTTCCTGAGCAATCTTATGGCTTTCTGCAATGAAGTGATTACATCAGTAGGCAACAGAAGGCTGCAGATGTCATGTATTTGAACTTCTCTAAAGCCTTTGACATGGTGCCCCACAAAATCCTTCTATAAATTGGAGAGAGGTGGACTCCTGGTTGAATGATCACACCCAGAAAGTAGTAGTCAATGGCTCAATGTCCAGATAGAGATCAGTGATGAGTGGTGTCCCTTAGGTCTACACTGAGACCGGTGCTATTCAATGTCTTCATCAGTGACATATTCCATTGGATCAGGTGCACCCTCAGCAGATTTGCAGGTGACGCCGAGCTGAGTGGTGTGGTTGACACTCCTAAGGGATGGGATGCCATACAGAGGGACTTGTCCAAGTTAGAGGAGTGGGATCATGGGAATGTTATCAGGTTCAACAAAGGCAAGTGAACGGTCCTGCACCTTGGTTGGCACAACTCTCAATATCAGTACAGGCTGGGGGATGAAGGGATTTGGGCAGTAAACCAGGGAGAAGGACAGGGAGCAGGTACTGGTGGATGAGAGGCTGACCAGATAAGAGAGCCAAATGTGCCCTGGGCTGCATCAAAGGCAGCATGGCCAGCAGGTTGAGGGAGGTGATTCTCCCCTTTTCCCTGTCTACTCCACTTTAGTGAGACCCCACCTGAAGTACTGCATCCAGCTCTGGAGTCCTCAAAAAAGGGACATGTGGACCTGTTGGAGTGAGTCCAGAGGGCCATGAAGATGATCAGTGAGCTAGACCACCTCTCTTATGAAGACAGACTGAGAGAGCCTGAGTTGTTCAGCCTGGAGGATGCACTGGTGAGACGTTGTGGCCTTTCAGGGGAGCTTATAATAAAGATGGGGACAGAATTTTTTGCAGTCTGTTTTGATATGACAAGGGGTGATGATTTAAACTGAAAGAGGGTAGATTGAGACTAGATATAAGAAAGAAATTTTTTACAGTGAGGGTGGTGAAACAGGTTGCCCAGAGAAGTTGTGAATGTCCCATCCCTGGAAGCATTCAAGGTCAGGAGCTCTGGCAACCTGTTCTAGTTGAATATGTCCCTGCTAATTGCAGGGTTGCTGAGCTAGATGGCCTTTAAAGGTCCCTTCCAACCTAAACTATTCTATGAATTTAGTATTTTAATTATGAGATAAAAATGTCAGAATGATTTAATCCCAGCTCTTTTTTTGTTTAAGACTATGTCTTATCTGTAACCTGAGAACTGGAACGCAAGTATTTCAATTTTGGGTTATCATTTGATTTTTATGAAGTCACCTGGTAGGTCACTTCTAAGAATAAAAACAGTATATAGATACACTTTCTATAAAAGTTAGCTATCTATGTCAAATAAAATGTACGTGTGATAATGTATTTTAACAGCATTTAGCTTCACTGACAGTCTTTTGGGTATATCTAAAATGGTACTCTGTGTATATGCTTTAATATTTTCTTCTCTCTCTTATCACTAGAATAATTTTTATTTTTTACTATAGCAATGTTAGACTAAGTCTTCTAGGCATGACTTTTACTCTGCTTTTGTAATTGTTGTTGGAAAGGACAGGGTTCCTTGTTTTCTTTCCTCTTGTTTTGGTGATGAACCATCAGAGGAGAGCATAACATGAAGTGATGCTTTAACAACGGTGACATGGAAGGGTCAGACTGTGCTTTTGAGGTTTGCTACTGCACCTGATAAGGATTCTTGCATAACCTCTTTCAATTTTACTGTGTGCTTTTTGTCACTGGCAAAATGCTAGTTGAGCTCACTGTAGTGAAAAGTTAGAACCAGAATTTTGTGTGATTTTTTGGAATAGTCTGAGATACTGGAAGGATCACTGAGGTCTGTGATTTAGGGCATCAGTCAGTGTGAAGAAGTGGAATTATCACATACCCAGGGCTAATGGTTTGTGATAGAATTTACTTAATTCTAGATTCTTAATTTTCAAATGTACAATCACATGCCTGTCTAACAGTTTCTGTCCTGAAAGCAATTACTGTACCACTTAACGAAAGCAAAACCAGAAACAAAAGCCTTGAGAAAGTTCAGACCAATCCTGGATGACATGACAACAGAGCAGAGGAGGTTATCAAATACAATAGGAGGTTATTAAATGCAGTCCAAAGGAAGAGTTCTATGTGAAACTTTACCCAAATGATTGTGTAAGAAAATAATAAACTAATGCACAAGATCAGTTTCCTTTCAACCAGACTACCAGTGACACAAATAGATCAGATCCAGCAAAGCACACTTGTTCATAAATACTGCACAAGGAGGAGTGGAGCAGGATGATGCACAGTTGGAGATCACTTGCTCTTGAAGACTTGGGGCCTTCATTGTTATTAAACCACTGGAGCTAACTATCATGTTCTGGGATGGAGTAGAAATACATAAATAATTTGTAGATGTGTTTAGTTACAGCAAACATTCCCTCTTTTTTTGTTGTTTTTGTTCATAAACTATACAAAATACCATTTTTCTACTTTTGTTTATATTATATGTTTACTTTACCTTTACTACTTCTGTTTGATTCCTGCCTTTTTGGCTCTTAGAAGAATATAACCAATGATACTGTTACTTATGATTTAGTGCTTGGTATCATGGGGATTTGCTTGACATCAAATCATGGCTGGAATTGAAGCTTGTTGCAGATATGGTGGGACTGCAAGCAAATACCGAAGCTGCTCGGAGGCCGAGCAAACTCCCTGGGGTGTGCAGAACTACTAGAAATGATGTGAGAAATTGCTGTACATAACAAACCACAGCGTGAGAAGCTGTCAGAAGTTATAGATAGCACCTTATGGGATTCCACGAGTAGTAAAGGGGGAATTGTGTGAGAAATGCCCGAACAGTGCCATTGTGTGGAGAGTGGCCACGGGAGGCACTTTGGAAAGTGCAGTGTTACAAGACCAACGGTGCGAAGGTAATCATTTCAGAAATAGCAAAGTTGAGTATAGCTGTAGCAAAGCTGGGACCATCAAGGCAAGAAGTAATTGGAGTGGTTTGTTAAATTGGGACAGAGAAAAGGAAGTAGAAGCGTAGTGGAAAAAGAAGATCAAATAATGGGAAAAAAGGTAAAATTATGTGACCAGGTGCTGTCAGGGGGTCCCTGTTGGGCGTCTTGTGCTTGATCATCACAGCTGGAGACTTTTTCCCATTGAGTCCTTGTATTTGCAGTGACAACATACTCACGATGAAGTATATTTATTGTGCCAGCCTGTGACTTACTGTTCAGTTTGTCTCTTAATCTGTGTTTATAGTCTGCCCAAGTTCTGCTTTCATTGTTTCTTTGAGACTTTGGTTCACAATGAACTCTAGTAGTGTCATATTTTTCTAATATTACTGATCCTTTGGTCATCCTGTATTCTTCCAGTGTCTCTCAACTCCTTGAGATGAAGAATAAGTGAGAAATTTATTGTGATACCACCACGTTTCTTGGGGTTATGTGTATGAGCATCCTTTCATGCTTCCTTCATCCATGCATAGTGTACAGAAGTACTGTGAACCTTTTAATATTTTTGAAAGCATATACTGCTGCTCCTTATATTTTGTGTATACTCTAATGTATTACAACTACTTTACCTGTGTGTACCTTTCATATGTATCTCAAAAAACAGTGGGAGAATAATACATTTATACAGTAAGTTGCCGAGTGAGACAATGTAAGGTACATACACTAAAAATTAATGCTGAGAAATACTCCAGAAAGTTACCTTATCACACTCAGTACCAATTATCAGAGGTATCCCTGTGGATAGCAGTAATCCAGTATTTTATTGTCATTAGGATTGTCCTGTATTTCTGATTTCATTGGATTTTCTAAGAAGACATGATCGTTGTTGTTACAACCTTTGTGCTAATTTGAATATATCTGTGTATATTAATTAATAGATTCCTTGGTTCTCATGAAACATTTCTCTTTTAATAGATGAATTGCGAAAATTGAGTTGGTCTGGCATTCCCAAACAGGTTCGTCCAATTGCGTGGAAGCTTCTTTCAGTAAGTTGTATTTCTTTTTAATTCTTCCTTTGCATTTAGTAACAATAGCTTTTTCAAGCATTGCAAATAATTTTGCTTGAGTTCTAATCCATTAGTGATAGTTGAAAACATTGTGTCCTGTTGGTGAATTGTAATGGAAGTTATGTTCTTTTGCTCAGTTTCAGGCTTATCCTATCAAATTGAAAGGGTTGGGGGATGAGAAGTAGTAGTAAATCATGTCAGCTATATATCTTTATTTTTCAGCCTGGCTTTCTATGAAAGAAAGGCTTGTGTGATAACAGAGGCCTCTTTCAACCAGTTCTGATGGAGTGGTGGAGAGTTCAAAGACAAGAACATTCTTATGGTTTTCTTGAGAATAGACACGCAGTAGAGGAAACGAAGCCTATCAGTGTCCTACGAAAGGCTTCATTTGGACTTCACATTAAAGTAACTGGAAGAAAGGATTAACAATGTACTGAGGAAAAGCTCTGATAGGATCTGTAGGGTTTTTGCCTGATTTTTCTATAGTGGTTTAGGATGAACAACTCAGAACTGCTGTGGTCAATTAAGTTGTGGCATTGGCTCTCTTGATGTCAGAGAGACAACCTAATTAAAAAGCTAATCACTTTTTTGTAATGTGAATCTTTGACTGACTGAGCTCTCTGAACTTTGCCCAATGGCCAGAGGATTTTGCGATGGCAGTAGCTTGAGAATAGGTAGTAGTAGCTTGGTAGTAGCTTGAAATACTGTGGAGCAGCACACAGAGGTGCTTTGGTTGGGCACTGTAGAGAAGCTTGTGGGAATCTGTGATTAACTGGGTTTGGTGTTAGAGAACAGGATTTTTTTAATCTCAGTGTTTGCTCTCAAATTAAAATGGTTCTTCTGCAAAAATAAAGTGTTTTCCTCATAGAAGTATTTTTCATGTCTACCTTTTAAGCTATAGTACTTTTGATGGCAAACAGTTGTGCATTTTAGCTGTTGTTTGTCTGCCTGTGGTTGGGAGAAGGCTTGTGAAGATGTTTGTGTTAAAAAGAAACAGAACTCTTGTTCTGTCTACTCTCCAGAGGTTATGAAAGACACTTTCTCAGCAAATCTTCATGCATTTAAGAACTGTTTAAAATTCTGAATTATACACACACCAGTTTAACACTATTGAATTTTTCAGAGAGTAGACTTAAACTGCTTTGCTTTTTATAGAATAATTCCGTAGGGAATGCAAAGTATTTACTTCAGATTGACACTGATTTCCAGTGACTGAAAGAGTCTCTCTTGCTGATGAGTTCTACTAAATTTGCAGCTTAGTTCCTTCTAGCGCTAAATGCAGATGCAGCTTAATGGTGGATATTCAAATATCCTACTGTAATTGAAATTAAACATGGAGCTTACAGTGTATTTTAGTTCTGTTTCCAAAGTTGTCTGTGAGATTTTGGTAATGAAAAGGGCATTTTTTTTTCTCTTGAAGTTTAGGATGCCTGTTTTAAAATACTCAAATTAAAAAAAATATGGCTAGCTCGAACTTGACTTTGAAACACAGTAAGCTAAAGCATAAGAATAGTTTAAATTCTGAATCAGAAGACTGACACTGGGATTTAGAGAGTAAGAATTATGCAAATTTTAAAAATATAACTTTTACATAAAGTAAACTAGCTCTTCTTGCTCTCTAGTAAGAATATGGGCTTTCTATGAACTTCGATTTAATTCCATAAGTTAACTTTATTTTAGTATTCCTCAGATTCCTGGTCTAGAGGAGTTCTTAAGTGTAGAGTTTGTCGTTCTGTTGCTTTAACCACTCCAGTTCAGGATCTATTTCAGTTCAATTCTTAACTTGATCTGTCTTGTCATACCTCTGCAAAAAAACTGTCTTCAGGTTACTTTTTTTGTACTTTAAGAATTAAGTGGCTTTTTTCTTTTTTAATAAGAGACCTACAAGACTTTGGTTAGTTGGTTGGTTTGTTTCTACCTCCAAATGGCAATACTTTGAAAGTTCTCAGCTTTTCTAAGAAAGTCTTATCGTGATGTCTTATCTGTTAATTGGTCCTCATGTGATATATTTTGGAAACCCAAAGATGAGTCATTTAGTAATCATTACTTTTCTATGCTGTAAGGCAGCATCTTTTTCATCTTCTTTCCCAAGTGGGGAAGAAAAAGTGCTTTCCGTTTTTGTGGTCATAAGCTTCACCATGCTTTTTTCTAATGATAACCTAATACTGAGCTCTTATTAATGTGTGTCCCAGGTAAGGAGTAGTGTGATAATTCCTTGAAGTGCTTAAGGCCTGGTTGGATGGAACTATGAGCAACCTTGTTTAAAGTGTCCCTGCTTGTGGCAGGGGGAGTTGGAACTAGATGAAGAAACAAAAGTACAGTTTAGAGCTATGTTAAGGCTGGATATGTTTGTGTTGGAATTATTCAAAAGTCTTATTTAAAAAGCCCAAATTTGAGACTTTTTCAGGGAATTGGTAGTGTCTGAGGCAGATGGTTTTTATCTTGTTTGTAGAATCAACATGGAAATTGGAATTTTAAGAATGATTTAAGAAATTGATCAGTTGAGATATTTATTACATAGATAGCTGGTTAATAATGTTAACATGTTTGATGAATATATTTTTTAAAGGAAAGCATATGAAAATCAGTATAATAGGATCTGTTAATGTTATGCATATCTACTGGTAACAGTAGGTATAAAAATTGCATGATTTATTTTTAAAATATAGCAAAAATGCTAGGTACACTGTACCTAAACAGCAAGCAGAACTATCCAGGCTCACTTCTCTTTTGAATAACAAAACTGAAGATACGTTTGCAAAAGCCTTTGGAGGAAATTAATGAATAAATGGATTAAACTCTCCATGAGTTTATTCACTGATGATACGTTGCAAACCTTTCCAACTGTTAAAAATAAAACCTAATTTGTAAACTGAACAGCAAACACAACGTGTCGAATTGAAAGGTTAGTTCAGTCTTTGAAACTGAATAATGGCAAAAAGATTGAGTGAGAAAGTATCAGGGTCCTTCAAACAATCACATCTGATCTCACAAATGAATTCTTTTCTAATGCAACCAACTAAGATATCCTACAGGGAAAAAAAACCCCCACACAACTGTTGAGAATAAACAGGCGTCAGAATTCAATGTCTAACTTAATACAAAAGATTGGGACAGGATATTAAGTGTCAGATAGAGTCTTGAGGCAAAAATGAAGGTGATGCGGTTTAAAGTACCTGGAACCAGACACAAGCCAGTATATCTTAAAAGATATGGTTTTGCAAAAGCAATTACCTCTTAAGTTATCTGGAAAGTAATATGGTTTGCACTTGCTCTGTTGTTATTATTAGCTCAGAAATTAAAGTATACAGGAATAACATTTTAACTGCCTTTAATATAAAATCATAGAATTTTTTTAGGTTGGAAAGGACCTTTAAGGTCATTGATTCCAACCATGAACCCAACACTGCCAAGTCCAACATTAAACCATGTCCCTAAGGGCCAGATCTTCATGTCTTTTAAATACCTCCAGGGATGGTGACTCAACCACTTCCCTGGGCAGCCTTTTCCAGTGCAGGACCTGCCCTTCCTAAATCCATGGTGACTGGGACTCGTCCACTGGTTGTCCTGTGCATGCTGTGTGATGACTGTCAGTATGATCTGCTCTTTTATTAGTTGCCTGTGATGGCTGTGACTCATTGTATGAGTGCAAATATTGCTGCACTTCTAGTATAGGATTTTTTTGATGTTATGAAGGTTATTTTTGTTAATGAAACTTAAACCTAAGTTTGATTTCAGTATTTTACTAATTATTATTAGTATAGCGAAAGCTATTATTGTGGAAGGGGAATTTATGGATTGTTGACAAGAAATATTTTAATTTGACTTGACTAGTAAATAATTAGATTTTTCTTATATTGTCTTGGATATCCAGATCTCTTTCAAAGCCATCCATCTTTAAAATGAATCTTATACAAAGTATTTATTTAGGATGGCCATGTAGGTTAAATTTGAATTGACTTTCTTTTTTGCAGTGTTGTGGGATGTTGGTGTTGACCATTTGAAAGCAAGTTGCTTACAAGAAAGCTTTAACTATTTGTGAATATTCAGGAAACTTTTTGGTAGCCATTTACGTGAATAATGATGTTTCTAATAAGTGTACTTTATATATCAAACTGAACTAAAGAAGAAAATAAGAATGAATTTTAAAATTATTTTGGGGGGAGAAAGATTGGGATTTTCAAATATATATATGAATTACTTCAATGAAGAACCATTCAGATCTATTCTATACTTAATGCAACAATGTATGATCTTGCAGATCTATTAACATAACTTTCTTTGTATGCCCATACCATGTGCAAAATAAGATAATATTTATAAATTGCTTTTGGGAAACAACTAAGGAAACACATCAAGTGTTCTTAAAACTAAGAGCCCACTAACTGTTGATTCTTTTTCTGTGATGAAACTTTTAGTAACCTGCTGAGATGAAATGAAAGCTTGAAATTGTTTTTTTTCTCACTGGAAACAGTGAGATAATGTAGCTAGAATGTTTTTAAAGCTTTTAAATTAATACTTCATTGTGTTACAAGTTTAACCATGTTTTAAACGTATTTGCTAATTTATATAATTCCTATTTGAAGGCAACTGAGCTAATATGCATTTTGTTTAAAAATTTAATAAACCTGCTCTGGTACTGGCCACATAGAAATTAAAGAACTCATATGGCATTATATTTACCTGAACTTATATACTTGAACTTTTCTCTCTGGAAGTCAACATTATTTTAGTGATTCTATGTGGTATTTGTATCTGAACTTTTGTAGCAGTTGGACTGTTAAGAAAAATAGTTTATTGAAGGATTATTCAGATCTGTGTAGGACTACATGGCACGACGTCAGTTAATTATGTCACATGTGATCAAATGCCAGCAGTGCTTTTTGTATGCAAGGCAAAGAGTAATATCCTCCTCATGTCACTGGTTTTTTTCAGGGCTATCTTCCTGCAAATGTGGACCGAAGAGAAAGCACTTTACAAAGAAAACGCAAAGAGTATTTTGCATTTGTTGAACAATACTATGATTCCAGAAATGATGAAAATCACCAAGATACCTACAGACAGGTAGAACACCCATTGAAATGACTTTTACCTGCAGAACACTCCTAAAGAACCTAAAGAGATTGTTTTTGATGTTTGCTACTGCTTTTCTCTGTTTCTTTAATCTTACTGGATAGACAACTCTCTAATAATTTTTCTAAATCTCAGAAGCAAAAATATGGAGTAGTTTGTTCTGAAATTTGAAAGAGTGGTTTTCTCTTTAGTCTATCAGCTTTAGTGATGCCATGTTTTTTTGTTTAAGATTAGTAGTGTTTTCAAATCTTTAGTCTCACGCTCAGACCTTCCTTCAAATGAATGAGGATAGACAGGGAAAGTACAGCAGTGACTGTTTTTTACTGGCTCCACACTTTTGCTTAGGAAGTTGAAACTGTGTATGATGTGCAATAAACATAGGGGTGTCAAACTCTTATGCCCACCCAGATAAGTAGATAGGTTATCTTCAAGTTTGGTATTGAAATGAATAATTTGTAACATTAAGTATAGACCAAACAATACTACTTTACCTTCCCAAAGAGGAGGCTGAGATCTTTCTTTCAGCTGCAAGCCTGATCTTTAGTAGCAAGAAATATATAGCATCACTAACATAAGGTACTTGTGTATGGAGCCCAAAATCATCACTTTAGGATTGTTGCATAAAACTCCTTTGTGAAGTTCGGAATAAAAATTTAGAAATCCTAGTATTTTTGTGCTCTCTTCTTGATTGTCAAATATATTAAAATAGGTGTTAAACTCTGTTTTTACCTTTGAACGCTTGGACCTGATGATCTTACAGGTCTTTCCAACTTAGAAGATTCTACGATTCTATGACAGTGGCAGTTGAACATGAGGTTATAGAAGTAGTAGTATGTGCTTACTTGTAATTACCTTGAGGTAATTAGCATTGTCAATATGACCCTAATTTGCAAAAAAATTGTGATGTAAGGATCCTACAATGTGAATACAAATGTATATGTTTTTTTCTTTTACCTCTTTGATAGATTAACAATGACTTAAAGCTTTGGATGAATGTTTTGAAATACAGTAAAAATTCCAAAAATAATGATACAACAGGATTATAACTAATACTGTAAAATAATAGAATTACTTTAAGTATTGTGTTGTTCAGGAAGTGTGCTGTTGGTTCCTTTTACAGTATTCCTCTTTGTCTAATTAGATCCATATAGATATCCCACGCATGAGTCCTGAAGTTTTAAGACTTCAACCCAAAGTAACAGAGGTAAGAATGATATCTAAAGACTTTTTTTTTTGGTTAGAGAACATTTTCTTAATGAATCTGATATCACAGTTTGATTAATAATTAATTTGATGGTACTTGCTATTTTGACTTCAGAACTACCTGAAACAAATAAATGAGGATATATAAGTATAGGCTAAGAATAGCAGTGTAAATATGAGTAGTAAAAGCAAAGGCATCTCATTAATTTCCTGTATCAAATCTGTCAGTTTTTTCTTTGGTCTTGTGCCTTTGAGGGTTTTTTTTTCCTTTTTCTCCTTTTTATATATTTTGTTAATACTGTGTTTTTGAAGTAATGCAGAGCATAGTCCCATGGCTCCGTGCATTTGTGAGAATTATTCAAGGCCTGGAAGTTCTCATCATAGAGTGTTCCTTTTGGGAAATTCTCTTTTTTGAATTTGTAGCATGAGTGCATTACCTGATTTTACTTCCTTCTAAGTTTTGTATGCTGACTACACTATTTAAATTGTTTTCTTACTCTTGTAATTATATGATTAATGTAAATATATAATAATATGATTAAATACATGCTTAATGATATGTGAGTCAAATTGTCCTATAGTGTAGGGTTATTGAATCTCATGGGGACTTTTCATTTTAAAGTATATGGGTCATAAATAGTAGAGATGATGTGGATCATCCTCTTTCAATCATTTCTTCTAATTCTTCAATTTATTCTCCTTTCTAATGGTTCTAGTTAGATGTTCAAATGTACTTCCATGTAGTTTCTGTTTGTACCATTATAGAGCCCAATAAAACATCTTCTGATAGGTCATTCTGAGAAGTTAAATGCAGAACTAGCTTTCATTTGTTTTTCCGTTGTTGCAATTAGTTGTATAATGGAAACGCTCTTCCACACGTGTTGGAGAAATTGGTTTGAAGAAATAGCCTAGTGCGGTGTTTTGAGAGAAAATAATATAAATATAGTGCTTTCCTACACATTGGTGTTTTACTTGAGCTTTTCTAGGAGTGAATCAAGGAGTAATGTGAGTAAAATCAAGGTATGAGAAGGAAACAATATCAGTAAGATAAACTTAAAGAAATAAATAAGATCAGTGTCAGTGTTTAGCAAGAAATGAGCCAATAAGTGAAATTGAAGGTGAATATTATTTCATTATAAGATGGTCACGGGAGGAAGAATGCTCCAGGTAAACATCTTCACAGAATGTGCTTAATGTCCTTTCTTTTAACCAAAATATTTGGATGAGAAGTACCTTAATAAAAATGATACCAAGATATCAAATTCTCATTAGAGAATAGTTTGAGATAAAGTGTTATTTAGTAAAATGATGAGACTGTCAGATAGAAAGCTGTAGGATCTTGGACTGGTTTTGTCTTTTGCTCCTTTGATTATCCATGAGACAAGATATATGACTGCTCTTAAGAGATGGTTAATGTGTTACTTTAGACTATATGTGAACTTGATAATAGTTTTTAGGAACACTACTTTGTATTTACAATGAATATCGACTTTTTCCATACTACAGTTAGAAATGTTAGAGTAAGCTTGTATTGATAATTAAAGAAGATCTCATTAAGGTTTTCCAACATTTGAAATGTGTATTTTTCTTAAATATTTAGTGTACTGTGGAAACATCCTATAATAAGACATTGAAAAGAATTAGTTACAGAAGAGCTTGAATCCCTTTTTGGTTGAATGATTAACTTAGAACTTAAAAGTTTATTTGGGAACTCAGAGAATATATTACTGTGAAAAAGATAGTAGTGCAGTGTTTTTTACAAGCAGTCACAGTTGAAGATTTTTTTTTTTTATGACTGAATTATACTTAATCTGAAAATGCTGACAGAACTAGTAGACACTAGTAGAATAGACTAGTAGAATAAAACACTACTCGTTTTGCTTGGGAATAACTAAAAAAGGAAATACTGTGTCTGATTAATTTCCTTCTAAGTAAAATCGAATATATCAATAGTTCCTCAATGCCAAATATTATTTAGTAAAGTTTGAGTATGGAAAGCAGTTTCAGTCAGTTTTGTGGGATCATTAAATGGGAAATTATTAAGGTCTTTTTTGCTTTTAATTGTCTTTTAGCAAGTAACAGTGCTCAGGTAGCATATTCATTTAATGTTATTTACTGAGATCTCATTTGCAGATTTTTTTTTTCATAAAATTAGAATTTTTTCATTTCTAGTTATTCGTTGAACTTGTCCAAAGGAATATTTTTCTAATACTTCATTGCATATGTGCATCTTAAACACTGCCTTAAAGTAAACGTATTTTAAATCCACACTTTCTAGAAATTGTGATTGTACTTGCAAGTGGCATTGAGTTCTCTTCCAACGCTAACAGTGTGTGTATACAGCTCCTTAAATTAGTTTGTTGAATACAGCTCGATATCCCTACTTGCAGGTTGGACTTACCCTTCTCAGTTTGAAGGTTTAGTAAATTGAGCCACGTAACAGCCGTAATTGATCCCTATAAAGTAAATTAAGGCATTGTACAACTGGAGTGCTGCTGCTTTCATGTTTAAAAAGAATGTTTAAAGAAACCACATCACAATCACTCTCCCCCCAATCCCTGTCCATACCCTATCCCATCCATCTTCCCTGCTCCAACACCTTTCTTCTTCCCTTGCAGGTAGTAAGAAAATGGATGCAAAAATGATAGAAGGCTTGGAGGAGTGAGATTGGACAGTTGATTAATAAAAAAGAAAGTGTAAACCAAAAGTCTATTTTAATAAGATTCTTATAGCTGGGAGTGAGTGCTCTTGAGGTACAGAAAACTGTGAAAAGGGTGGATGGCAGTAGGATAAGGGGAAATCTAGGAAGTATTTGAGTTATAATGAAGTGATAGAGATCTGATTTAATTTTTACAGATCTATTAGTATCCTGAATGTTACAGAGTTGCAGGTTCTTCATTTTAGAGCTCCACTGATCTGACTGAATGTGTGGGCTACTGTGAGGATGGGCTTGAATATGTCTTTGCTCTCTCTTTGATCCAAACCAAGCCCAACTTGCTTGGTGCCATTGTACAGAAGATGCTGAAAGGATCATAGCATCCATCTTCTCCATTGTTTCTTTCCCTTGCTTTCTGGGTTTCTGGACACCTGCCACTGCTGAATCCCTTAGCCTCGCAGGGGATCCCACCCTATTCCCAGGGGCTTATCTAGATAGGGGCCTTGTGTTGTTCCCAGAACTGACTCCCTTCTAGGGAGAGGGAAGATGGTGCTGGTCACAGGTGGGCAACAGTCATTTCCCCTTTTTTAAGGTGAGATGGCAAGGGCTATAAAGAAGAGAAGGAAATTAAATTATGGGTCAAAGACAGGTTTCAAAGGGTTACCCTGTGTGCAAAACTCACAAGAAATTCAAAACTTGCATTTAAGCTGATGGATTCTTCTCTTTATGTATGTGAATATAATTCTTGCTGTAATTATGAATGAGCGTTACATTCAAAAGAGAATAATAGATTGGTAATGACATTTCATGAGATGTAGTGGTTCACAGCAGAAAAATAATTCCAGTTTCTGTTGCTGATTTGGAAATCAAGAAGGGAAGCTTTTGGGAAAGTGACCTTTTTAATGAATCCTATTTGAGCACAGTGATGAGTGCTGTATAGAAACTTAAATCAGACTGCTGTTCAAGTTTTCAGTGCTCATTTTTTTCAATTCAGAACAGTAAATGAAACCTTATGAAAATGGGTAGGAAATTGAAAACACTATTTCAGTGTGTATTTGTTGGATTTCTGATTAGGTGCATTTAGGGATATTAAAGCTGATGTGCCATCAGTGATGCTTCCTGCTCAATAATATTAACCACCACCCCCCACAAGCAAACCCAAATAGGCACCCACTTCCCTTAGTTTCCATACCTGGATTTTAAAAATGTTTTAAATGTTTTAAAATCCATAGGGCTCTCAATCTGCAGCATAGACTGCATATATTGTCAGATTCTGAGGAAACAAAAGGTTGGTGGTACAAATTTGTGGGTTGTTTGACTTTAGAAATGCCTTCATGAAAAAACACAATTTTTATAATTTCTACAGTGGGTATTTTAATAGTTCTTACTGAATTACTGTGGGGGTTTGTTTGTCTGGTTTTTGGTTTTGTTTTTTTTTACTCTGCATATTTTGTAACCCCATCACACCAGGAGTTTTTTATTTAACCTAGTACATAACACCGTTCTGCATTCAGTAATTACTATTTAAATAGGTTCCTCTAGTCACCTGTATCTGCTGTTTGTTTTTCAAGAAAGTTATTTGTATTTGCAGTATGTTAAACATGTCCTTTTTCTGAAGTGAAACAGACTGGTAACTGATAATACTGAGAATTGCTGTTACTGAAACTAGAAGTGGCAACTGCCAGAAGCAGTTGGAGTGGCTGTGAGCTAACTAACCTAGCTAGATTTGCAGTTTTCCAGTAATAGTAAAAATTAGGATATAACTGCAATTTCATAAGGGTATAATTAGGTAAAATGTAAAAGTAAGGTGTAAATTACAGGGTGTAAAATCTTTATACAATTATTGATAGACAGTGAAACCCCACAGGCTACTGCTTGATGGGCAGAGACTGGTATTTTTTGGATTAGTATGCAGTACATGTTAAAAAACATGAGGTGACAGGACTAGCACCAAGAATTTGTAGCTAAAGAAATAAGCATCTTGGCTAATGGGAACGAGAGGCTTCTATGGAGAATTTGTTAATGAGTATCTCCCTTTCTGACTAATTTCTGAAATCATGCTGAGCAAATACTGAATCTTAATTGTAGTTGTAATGGATCAGACGTGAGCTGCGTTACAGCTTGTTTTTCAGTGCTCACCAAAACTTTTTGTACTTTTTGTTGACTGTCTCCCTTATTCCATGAATTTTCAGCCAGGGAAGACAGTTGATTCTCAAAGGAAAACCTGTGGGGAAAGGGTAGGTGTTGATATTTGGGACTTGTTTTCAAAGCAAAAGGTGCAAATATGTTTCAGTGTCAGGTAAATTGTGTGGAAGCCTGTAATGAGACTTTCAAGCACCTTTCCTTATTTAAAAATAACTACAAGAGGACTTTTAAACTGAACAATAAGATTTTATTTAAAATTGAATTAAAATAGTCAACTTCTCAATCTAACAAAAACTTGAAGTGAGATTGAATATTAATAATACTGACTTCATAAATAAGCTTCCTCTCCCTATTGTGTCCTTTCAGGGAAGGTCTTTACAGGCTTTCTTGAAGCCTGAGCATTCATCGATTTCTGAGGTTGCAGCAAACTATACAACCCTTGAGGTCCTTTGAAAATGGCTCCTTTTTTGTTAGTATTGAGACCTGATCAGAAAAGTGATGTTGTTTGTGCTCTCAAGAATGAGCAAACATTCTTTTGTTTCAGAAAATTATGTATACTTGATTGAGTACCTGTAGTTAGGACAAGGCACGTAGCAGCTTTCCCTCTGCTGCTTATTTGCAGCCTTTCAAAGGCAAGTAGCATGTTCAGAAGCAAATAATTGAGAGGAAATACAGAATGTCACAGACCTAAATTGAGTCAGAGGAAAGTTCTGTGATTTTTCTACTCTCTAGTCTCCTCATGCTGAGATATGTTGTGGATTTATGAGCTTTTGCAGATCCTAAGCAAGCTGCAGTTTACAGAGCTGAGGAGGTGAGGTTCTGTGATATGGCAGGCAGTTGCCTTATTTCTACATTTTCTGATTGTTTCACATTTTTTATTAACCAGTATACACACTTCTTAAGTGTAAAACTCCACACTGCAGTATTAGGCAAGCTTAACTGTTATGGAATCTCTTTTTATGGGCATGTTTATTAAAAAATCTAAACTATGTCAAGTACTTCTTTCTGTTACGAATTAATAGAATACTGCATTAATAGAATACTTCTTTCAAAGAGGTGAAAAATCATGGGAAGATTATGTAATATTTCTTTTTCTTGAGGAAAGAGGAATTTTATATTATTGGAAAAGCTCCAGTGAATAAGGGCTACTTTGCAGTAAGTACTGTAACTGAATTATATACTAGGTTGATTTTAACATGTGCTGATACCCTGAAAATGCTCTCTTTTGAAGAACTGAGAAACTTACATAGCACTGGAAATTAGTTATGGATACCAGTGTTCATTTATTCTTCTGTATGGTTTTTTATACTAGTAGCTCTATGATATTAAGTTTGTCTGCAATGAGGTCTTCAACATCAGCATGGAGGGCAGTGGCAGGGCAGGTACTGATCTCTTCACTCTTGTGACCAGTGACAGGACTCAAGATAATGGCATGAAGCTGTGTTGGGGAAAGCTTAGGTCGGGTATCAGAAAAAGGTTTTTTCCCCAGAGGGTGAAAGGAACACTCGACAGGGAAGTGGTCACAACACAAAACCTGTCTGAGTTCAAGAAGCATTTGCTTGTCAGGCACATGGTGTGATTCTTGGGATGAACTGCGTAGGTCCAGGAGTTGTACTCAGTGACCCTGATGGGTCCCTTCTAACTCAGTATGTCATATGATTCTATGATAATTTTCAAGTGTCTTGTTTAAAATGTGGTTGTCGCTTGTTAAATTATCTGATGGTTTCTTTAACTCTTTTTCAGATCTTTGAAAGAATTTTGTTCATCTGGGCAATACGCCATCCAGCCAGTGGATATGTTCAGGGCATAAATGATCTTGTTACTCCTTTTTTTGTGGTCTTCGTTTGTGAATATATAGGTAAGATTTATCTTAATACCACATTATGAATTGATATTGGTTTTGAAACATAATTTTTATTTTAATCTGACTGATGGTTTGGATGAGCTAATCAAAGCATAATTTGATATACAATTTTTATAATAATTTTTAAAATTATAAATCTGTATTCTGTTTAAATATATACTGAGAAGCAATCAGATTTTAATTAGTCAGTGGAGTTCAGGAATCATATTGATTTGTACTTTAAAAGTATTCACCACTCATGATGCATTTTTCTTCAGCAGTAGTTTTGTTCTGTGTTTCTTGTTCATGTTTTTTGTGAAAACTTTAAATTGTACATATGCACCAGACAGCAGCAGCAAAACAAAAAAGCAAACCAAGAAATCCAACAATACCAGCCCAAAAAAACCCCAGAACAAACCCCATACCAAAACAAGAAAAATAACCCAAGGAACAAGGAAACCTTTTAAGTGAGTGGAGGGAAAATTAAAATAAAAGGAACCTATTAAAACTGCATCTGTGGCTGAAAAAATCCTGGAATTAGGCTCTGAAATTTAAGATAACAGTAATCAAATTTTCCTGGTTAAAAACCTACCTCTTCTGGGGCTTCTGACATGAGTAACAACAATAGTGTCAACAGCTCTATTTGTGTTGTTTGTGGCTTTATGTGTGAGTATATTTTTGAAAACTTAACCAGCTCAGATGTGGGTTAAATCTTAAATTTATAGATTGGTATTTAAATTGTTATAAACATTAAGAGAATGACTAATTGTTAATAATTGAATAATAACTGGGGTATAACTATGGATATAAGAGGTAAGATTTAAGAGTAAAAATGACAGTGTTAATCTGGTTTGAATTAAAACTGTTTTCCTTGTACTTCTGTTTGTCATACACACATACAGTGAGAATATAAGCGTTGTGTATGTAAACTTAAGCAGTGCATTGTCTGCCTACTTCAGTGCATTCTTCCTGCCTTCTCTATGCAAGATACACATTGGTATCCAGATTAATCCAGATTGATTGGTTTTAATGAAGGACAGATTATCCTTGAGTGGATGATGGACTATCCATTTACTCATTTGCATGGCAACACCTCTGTTGCTTTGTTCATTTCTTGTTTCATACGGGGACATTTCATTGCTAAGCAACCAGTTAGAACTACTGCTGCTTTCTCTCTAATCATCTCTTAAGTATGGTAGAGGCTCACTCCTGAGACTATTTGCAGTTTCTGCCTTTTACTCCCTCATTTGACAGATAATGAAAATGTTCTTAATGATCCTAGAGCAGTAGGGTCTCTAGTAGACTTTAGGGTTGCTAATTGAAATAAGAAGTTCAAATGAGATGTGATTAGAGAATTGATATTCCATGTTAAATAGGCCATTTAATTAATATGGTAAATAAGTTTGTCTTTACCACCAACTTACATTTGGAGGCCCTGGTGATTGTTAATGTATTTGCAGTTTGTCAGTGTTTTCATATCAGAGAGCATAGCTGTTCCAGCAAGTGTTCAGTGAAGAAAGACAAAACTCAAAAACTTTCAACTAGAGAAGATATTCTGCCACTGAAAGTGTATGAAGCTCAGAAAACTACATTCTGAAAGCTCATTTAAAAGCTAATATCCATGTCATAAGTAAAATAGCAAAATGAAGGTATTTCTTTCAATATAGCAGTGGTCCTGGCTAACTCCTTACAGCAGTTATTTCCCCTCAGGGGCATATAAAAACTTTCAAAGATTTGTCTTTAAATAGCCTTTTGATTTGAATCTAATATATTCAAGTTCCACTGAGTGATGCATTCAAGTTAGAATGAATGAGTATGCATTTTATTTAAAGTTGAAATGGGGACTTGAAATTTATGAAGTACCTCAAAAATCCTGAGTTTTGTAATAAAATTATAGGAATCAAAAATCAGACTGTAAATTGTGGTTTAGTAATTTAGATAGAAATAATTGCAGAATTGCAGAAATGTCCTAGCAAAAATGTTTAAACTGCTAATATATTTAATATTTACTCTAGTGATACTCTGTATGTACTTGCGTTTTTACTCTAGATCCCATTTGTTGATTTTAAGTGCATATTGGTTTTTCCATTACAGTGCTTTATTTATTGCTATCTTTTAACTTGATTTTGTATTTTCTTTCTCAATTTAACTGAAACCTTTTTGTTGCAGTTCAAAGTCACTTGGGTCCTAATTTGTACAGTTGAAAGTGATAATGCCTTTTATTTTAGGTTCTGTCTATAATTTTTAAAAAAAAGAGGTCCTAAAGAATTATTAAAGATTAATAATAAATTCTAATGGTTGACAGTGCCTCTAATGGTTGTGCTGATTAGATCATCTGATGGTATATCCTTGTAATGTTTAAACACAACTGCAGTTTTGTCAAATATTTTGGTGGGACGAAAGCCATGTTTATTTTGGCTTTATGACAACTGAGAGAGCCCTTAATCCTTAATCTTGCATAACAAATGTGTGACATATTTATTCTAGTGATGGGAGGCTTTCTGCTCTGCTAAAGACATCTACAAACTTTTTGGAGCAATGTTGTTACAGAACTTTTGAAGATACAAATGACATGGGTGGAAGTGATAATTTACTTCTCATTCAAATCTGAATGCCATAAAATAGGTTTTGTGGGTCTGTATATAAGGACTGAAGTCCTTATGGCTTAGTGTGGATTGAGGTACCTGATTTTAACACATAGGTTCACACGTGGAGAATAGATTGAGTGACTGAATGTAGGAACTGAATATGTTAAGTGCTGAGGGCATACTTTCAACCTTTCCATCAGTGTAAGTATGATGAAAGTGTAATCTGGTAATGTCTCATTAGTTCCCCACTCTGCAATAAAAGCAGAATGCTGTAACATTTTCAGCAAGATAAAATTTGGTTGTCAAACCAAGCCAGGAAAGGCAAAATGGCAATTAAGGAAACTTTCAAAGGGGATAAACAGTGGCCCCTACTGGAATACAGTAATTTCAGTTTTGAATTTTTGGTCTAAATTAGGAGAAGGAGGAATTTAAACCTTGGATTTCTTATACCAGAAGATTCTGTATGTTAATCTCAACATTATTTTTTTTAATTTTTCCCCTTATGAAAAATGCTGTAGATCTTTTTGCTGCCATATTATAACAGCTTCTTTAGAATTTCAAACACTACAAGTGCAGGAATACTATTTTGTTCTTACTTCTAACCTCCTGCATGACATAGCGGTGGTGTAACAAACGTGTTGTCAGAACAAATGCTAATTACTGTCAGGGAAGTTTTCCTAAAAGCTCTGTGTGTTTGCAGCATATTAGTTTGTGTCAAAATGAATCTCATCCCTGTGGATGCACCAGAGGTGTTTTTGTTAATAAGATGTACCATGTGACTTGTCACTGTTCACAGCCTTAATGAACAAGAAATTTTGCGCTGGACTGCGAGTCCTATTTCAGGTTGCCACACGTTGCACTCTTTGTACACCTTCCTCTTGCCCTGAATTCCTGTTGATCTACATTCTTTCCAAGTATTAGGTTGTGCTGCACAGTTGCTCGTGGTTTCTTACTCATAGAGTTAGCTACACTTTGCTGTAATTGTCATTTCAGTAATTCACTGGGCCTTGTGTGTGTATCTAAAACCCCGGAGAGGACCTGGATTTATTCACTATCCAGAGAGATGAAAGCTCAAGAGAAACACGACCATAATAAGGATGCATGTCAGGCCATTGATAAGTAGAATGACTGTATGAAATAACTTTGAGACCCCCTAGCAGTGTTGGATCAAGAGCAAATTAGGAATCAGTAGGAAGTCCAGGGCAGAAAATGAACACTATTGTAGCAATTCATCATTTTATGTCGGATAAAGAATGCCAAGAAAAACGAGGCTGCTGAAGACTGGAATGGCGATTGAGATATTGTCTGCAATCTCCTTGAAGTTAGAGGAGCTTGATGATGCTTACAAGAACTCATGAACTGAAAACTTTGAAAAGAGAGGTCTTACTTACTCTTGTAAGTATTTTTTCATGTGATCTTAAATCCTTTCATAGAAGGCATTAAATGAAACTTCTGTTACCTAGTGTTTTTTAAATTGATACTGCCATGACTTCATGGAATAATTAATCCAGACCCAAATCCTAGTGGGATTGGGGTGGGATTTGTTTCCAGACCAGTGTTACTATGAGTAAAGAGAGGCTCTTTGGTCTTGAAAAAGCCTTCATCTGTCTATAGCTCCCTTGCTTACAGTTCTTTCTATTTCCTCTCACATGTTACAGAAAGTCTTCTTGTCCCTATAAACCAGTATGCAGTCTCATTTTTGCCTTCTTTCCTTCTTTTTCAACAGATCTACTGTTAATAATTATATTTAAAATTATTTTTTCCACAGTTTGCTGTATCTAAAATTGTTGTTATTTAATTGGAGTAAAGTTTCAGAGCATTTTATCATGGCAGTATCTTAGGTAATTCCTCAATGTTTGTTTATAAAATATGAAAAAATTGTCAATTAAGCAGAGATTATTTTTTTCTTGAGGAGAGTTGTAATTTTTATGCAATAAGTAGATCTGTTTAGAATGTACATAAAATTGAATTTCTGAATTATATAAGCCAGAGAACAAAGAATATTAACCCACTGACTCTAGAGAGCTGCTTTTCTTCATACTCGGAGGGTTCTAGGGTAAAATTTTGTTTAGCATGCATTATTTCCTTTCCTTCACAAGATGAAGCTGAAGCCTTGATTGCTTCAGTATGTAAATTAATTTGAGATAATTAATCCTGCTGTCTGAACACCTAGACCTTTCCACCAATTCACTAGTCCTTGGAGAATTATGAATAAGACCCATGCATTGAGGTTTTGAGGAGATAAAGTGGAAAAGATGGAACGTATTTGTAGTTATTCAACTTAAAAGAGACTGAATGAAACTGAAGGAACAACAGATTGTTTTTATGAAGTGGAAGTTGAACAAGGAACTATAACTGTATTAACTGGATGCTTCTGCTTCTCCCAGGCCCTTCAAGTTTTGCTGTCTTCTGATTTACCAGGAAAGAAATTCTGGAAAATCTCTGAGGACTGAGTGCTCAGGAATGTGGGGAATTTTTCAACTTGAGATAGATGAAAAGATTTTATTTGCAATTGTTGTATGCTCCTGAACTTTTCTTTCAATTTTGTCATTAAACTTTAGTAACAAACTTCTACTGTTTTAATGTTTTTCTTTGTTTAAATAAATATGAGTTTTTGCACAATATTGTATTAAAATGTTTTCATTTACACATTTGCTTGAAGTCATTTATGAAATTTACACAAATTAAATTTACGTAAAAGCAGGGACGTGAAACATAACTGACATTTTAACGTTTTCCTGCAAGTTATGAAAGTATTAAGAAAACAAATGTTTTTTAGAACCATTGTAAAACTTGTGTGAAAAACTATTCAAAGTAATTTAAATCACTTTTCTGTCATATGAAAATTCCATACCACAAATTCCATTTTGATCACATTAAATTTTTTCTCCTTAATGCAAATTGCCAGTAATGTAATTTCCATATACAAAGGTGTATTTTGGTGCTGATTCTTAGTAATTTCCATAACTTTTTATAGTAATACTCATGACATCAGTGAAGTTGTATCATAAACATGAGCAATATTGTGTGAAATATTCTTTGATAATTAAATGGAATATTTTTATCTGTGTGATTTGAGTGGGCAGAGAATGAAGAAAGGTTACACAAAACTTTGGAATTCAAGACTTGAAAGTACTGAAAAGCCAATTACATCTTCTACATATGTCTAGAAAATATCATATGCTTTCCTCTGAAAAAGAGCTGCAATATACCTGAGCTACTTGGTGACCTGAAACTTTTTACTTGCCTCTCAGTTCTCTTTGAAGCACTCTTTGCTTTCATGTGTTATGGAACACTTACTATATGTACACATAGATGTATATATAACCATAACATGACACACAAGTTGTTCAGCATTATCTTAGCTTGCTTTGAGATAACCACTGTTCACTTTTTCAATTTCTATGAATATGTTTCCCCCCTCACCCCCTGTTGCTGTGCCAATCTGTGGACAGTGAAAGTATTTTGTAAGTGCTGCAGAGGAGCTGAAGAGAGGGAGGAATGTGATGGGTAAGATAAACAGCATTTGAATTTGGTTTTACACATTGATAGTTCCCACTTTGTGCCATGGGAAAGGTGAAGAAGGTCCACAAGTTTTGAGCCCATCCACAGAGGACTGGGTACTTCTGTACCAGGCTTCTGTGCTCTATGGCAGGACTGATTTTGACTGCAGTGGGAAAGCAGCTAGAAATTTTTTTCATTCATTTAAATATTTTGGAATTGTAGTTCTGGAAAAAACCCAAAGTTCCTTCAGGTAAATTACATGGAAACAAAGACAATAAAAATATAAACCTGAATTTTAGTGCTTTAGAAAGCACTTTTTTTAAGCACTTAGACAGATTATATTTTTAAATTGTTAATTTGGTTTTTGTATGTCTCACTTAAGAAAAAATTAATTATTCACAATATCTCAGCAATTATCTTTAATAATATATAATATAGTTTTTCATGCTGAATTGGGTAAAGAAATCTTACTATTTTACATTCTTTTATTCACTTTAAACAAGTAGGAAAATCCATGTGAAAACAACTAGTAGTGAATTGTTTGAATTGTTTGTCAGCTAGCAGTGTACTCCATGATATACTGCTGTGTTGAGGGTTGTTTAGTAAAGCAGAATATTTGCAGGCATTCCAAACAGAACTAAGGAAAATGTAGATAGTATTAAGAAGACACCTCATGCTTAGTTTATGAAGGTTTAGGGAATAAGAGAGGATGAAGAAGGGCAAATATGTTGACAGAACTTGTGTAATGGAGAGAACTGATTAATAGGGGACTAGTGAACTATAAATTGCCTTTAATCTTTTGATCCTTTTATTTTTGTGTTTGGATATTTATTTTAATTATTTATCTGGACAAATTCATCTTTATCTTTCAGCATGACTTGTTGGAGTATTAATTTTTTAGTTGCAGTTTCACTAATTCCGTAGTGACCACTTTGTTCTGGATTAGAGTTATATAACTATTTCATTTAAGGATTATTTTTTTACCTAGTTATAATAGTATAAAATATATTACCTAGTTATAATAGTATAAAAGTCCTAATGAATGTAGTTGAGCTTTACCCAGATATGCAGTTTGTGGGTAACTTGGTAGTGATAGAGTTTGTTCCCTACTGTTTTTCCCTAGTTGCTTAACCTACTGGACTTTAGTGGTGGCATTTAGTATCAAATATACACGAGTGGATCTGTTTGCATAAGCACTCTCTCAGTCTACCTTGATCAAAATGATATGATTTACTTATTTAATTAGTGAATTTTTAGCTAATTGCACCAACCCAATTCTGGCATTTTTTGGAATATACCTTGAGAAGGTGTTAATAAGTAGCAGCTGAGCATATATTTACAAGTAACTGCATGTAGTTGGGTAATAGTATATTGCTACATATATTTTACTCATTAATATATTTGATTCCCAATGAGAGCCTGGAACACTGTGAACTAGATTCTTACATGCTGTAGAATTTATCTTCTTCCAGATCCCATTTGTTGTTTCAAGAGGTCACTGTGGGGTACCCTGCCCATTCCTTTCACTGTTCCTTAAACTTCACAGTGGAGCTGCATCTTTGAGTAATTCCAGATTAGGTTTAGTTGGACAGAAAAGGGTTTGCTTGCCATATGCTTAGATCACACAGCTAAATCAGGGCTTTCTGCTGTCAGAATGGGTAGCTTTGCTTTCTCTTTCTCGACCTGGAACATGCATTCCTATCTTCTCTTTTTGGTCAGCATTGGCTTTTCTCTAGCACAGTGGATCAGTTCAGTTAAATTGGCTGGAAACTAAGCCCATAATATACTGAATAATTTAACCTTCTGCACTCATCTTGAGGATCAGAGTAGGGGTGTGGGGATAGGAGCGTGTTAGGGAAGAAGGGGGAAACAAGGTCTCTGTTTAATGCCAGGTAGCACTGAGACTGCTTTAGCTATGTTATTAAACTGCATGCTCATGATAAGAATTTGTGAATTCCACTTATTTTTTGCTTAGCAAGTTAGAGAGCACTCAGAAAAGTATCTCAACAGACAGATACAGGGTATGGCAACCTTCTTTTTTATTCCTAGTACTGTCTTGAAGGGCCTTGATTTATTATAGACAGTGCTGTTTTACAAAATCAATCATTCTCTAACTGTTACAATTTTTATTTCTCTCTTTAATATACTGTCAGATTTTCAAGCTAATTAGAACAGTTCATCTGAAATGTTAGATGCATTGTTGCATCCTATAGACTTGGGCTTTGCCCCCTATCTTTGCTTTTTTTATGTTACTTCTGTCATGTTTTCTATAGTCTTAATTTCTTTTTAAGTAGTTTTGTAGTTCTTTATAATCAAAAGGTTCAAAGTTGTATCATCCTGATGCAATGGAAAAACTATCTCTAGTCGTCTTCATGACCTCTATTGAAACAGATTAGGTTCTTTACAATCCATTCAAATTAACCACACAAATTGCAAAATCAAGTGTCTTGGTTTTATGGACTGGCACGTATTTCAAGCTTGAATCAAGTGTGGGCAGTGATAAAATATCTTATTTAGTTTGATGACAGATAGAGAGTTGGAATAGTGCTGGATACTTAAATCATGAAGATGTATTAGTTGACAAAGTAGGATGTACCTCAACTTCACTGTCTTTCAGGGAAAAGTTAATGTATTTTAACTAAAACTGTTTTTGTGGATAATTTTAAAAAATGTTCCTGTCTGTTTGTAGTGGAATAAGTCTAATTAAAGTTAAAATTCTCTGGTTGTTGTTAACAATAGCTGTCAAAAAAAGAGACATGATTATCTTAAGTATATCCAACTGCTTAATTGTGTGTTATTTTTAGCTTTCTATATGAGAGAAAATCAGTATTTTGAGTTAATGGCATTGTAGTGTCTTATGGGTGCCTGTTTAGAACAAAACAAAAAGAACCCCAACATCATAACTT
Source organism: Chiroxiphia lanceolata (assembly GCF_009829145.1). Classification (NCBI taxonomy): domain Eukaryota; kingdom Metazoa; phylum Chordata; class Aves; order Passeriformes; family Pipridae; genus Chiroxiphia; species Chiroxiphia lanceolata. Next base: position 16,159,909 of record NC_045641.1, read on the forward strand.
TTAAGGTGTATTAGTCCTTCTCATTTTTAAAATTTTTAAATTATCTTCAAAGGAAGGACAATCTATATAACTAAAGCATAGATTCTTGAATATTAATAATGAATGAAAAAACTCAGTATGTAAGGAATAGTTTTGCATGAAAAAAAGTCATTTAAAAAGTCATTAACAAGTGATTAACACAACTGTTGTCATGTTGGTGTAAAAGTTAAAAGTTTGTATGTTAGTAGAGTTACCAGGGTTGTCAAAACTCAGCTCACAAAGCCAACACTGAGTGTTTTCAGTCATAAAACTTACGGAAGGAAAAAAACCCAAACCCCCAACCTTTTGAAAAGTGAAGTGATATGACTCCAGTTCTATTATTAACTTAACTTCTCTGTTGCATTTATATTTTCATACTTCAGTCAAAATCGAAATTCAAGTTTGGATGAAAAGGGAGAAAGAACAGCTGTCACAGTTGTGTTCATCTGCTAGAGTTTTATGAAGCTTCCCTGTCACTGTTTACACATCATTGGAAATAGTTTGCCTTCTACACAGTAGGCTTTACTAAACCCTAATAGGATCATTGCATTGCTTTATAATGTTACTGTTTATAGCCTAAGTATGGTATTTTTTTGATTATTCAAACAATTTTCAGGTAACGCTGTCTTTGGGTTTTATAGGTCTGAACTGTTGCATATTCAAGGTACTTTTGTGGGCAAGGCATAATTCAAGATGATAGTTCGATTAAAAATTTTTCTCATGAGCTTCTGTTTGATTACTAGGAGTAGTACATGTTTAAGTTTTTTTTCTTTTTACTTTGTAAAACATTTGCTTTACTCTTTTGTGCTTATACTTTCATAATGCCTTAAATTGAAATCATGTTTGTCTAAGAACAGTTCTTTGGTGTAATCTCCCTGATTTGTGTATCTGATACAATTTGGTCCAATTTTATAAATAAGGGAGTGTAAAAAGAAAGATGCTTTCACCTGTTTTAAAAGCTATTCCTAACTCTTGTTGTTTTGAGTCAAATAAAATATGGTAATAAGAGGAATAAAAAAGTTAGTGGTGCATCTGTAATAAAGACTGCATTTGAGGTTACTCAGGTATGTAAAATATAAAAGTTAAATGATTTTTTTTTTAATATACCTTCACAGGAAAACTGTGTTATATTAAAAGGTAACTTTCCCTTTCTTTGGGAGAAGAGAGGGGGAAATACATTTTTTAAAAAAAATTAAAGCAAAAAAAATTCCTCTTATTTTTTTTCCAGATGTCAGCATTATTTTTGTTAGACTTTGAATAAAGGAAAGAACTTTTCCATACTTAAGAAGAAAATATCTGAGTTGTTCATACTTGTCATATTAGAAGATGCTCTTCCTTTTTCAGAGTAGCTTCTACATATTAAGTTGCTGTGCTGAGTCCCAAAGTTGTCACTTTAACCTTCCTAAATAAGTGTTTCAAAGCAGTATCATATCTAATTATCATGCTGCAGTATTTTCATTGAAAGTGTAGTAAGCAATAGTTGCTGCATTTTTTGATCTGTGACTGACAAGCTTTAAATAAAGTATCTAGAGGGATTAAGAAAGATTGACTGCAGAGAAAAGCTTTAAGAGCAGCTATTGAAGAAACAAACACCTACTATCTCAAAGATTAAAAAATAAGTGTTGGAAAGAGGATTTATCAGACCTAACAATTTCTCATGCCTGGTAGTAATTACTTCAAGGTACTGCTGTTTGAATTAAATGTTCTTTTCTTAAAAATGTTGCTGTATATGACTGACTTTCTTGTGAAGTAGATAATTAAATGAAAATTTTTTATGTTTTTCTTTGTTAATGTAAGATAGTAGCTGAAAAAATGGCAATTGCCAGTTATTTTTTTTTGGACTATGTCTGTAGGCATAAGATTACAATCATCATCCTACTCTTCCTAATGTTACCAAAATTTCTTATTGCTGTTAGAACAAAAATAATTGGGTTACATTTCTTTAAACTTACAGCTTCTTGTTATCTATTCTGCTCTCTCCATGTTATTGCAAGTGGAGGCATCTGTAGATGGAGTTTGAGGTTTTGGGTTGGGGATTTTGGATTCTTTTTTTTTGTTTGTTGGTGATTTCTTTGTGGATTTTTGTTTGTTTGCTTGTTTTGTTGGAGTTTTTGTTTTAAATCTTTGAATGCTTCCATGTCATATCAAAGAAGTGTGTCTTGAGAATATTGATCAGTATACTACAGTGTATGGCTCAGCCTCCATTTATTTGTTTTTTAGTAAAGCTGTAGTGTGAATACTTTTTTGAAAAGCAGCCAGGAGGTTCAAACCTGTGTAAAACCCATCTTCTTTTAGATGACTGTCATGGTTTTACATATTAGAGGAAAAACCAAGTAGAGACTTGAAAGTTAATAATAAAAATTTCTTCAATCATATCAGTGCCAGGAAGTCTATCAAAGAGTCAACAAGTCTGACAGAGGTGTGATGGAACCTATGAAATGTCACTTCATAGCAGGGGAGCTATGTGGAATTTTTGCTTAGATGTTTCTTGTGAAGAAACTTTCCAGACCCTGTCTTATGGACAAAATCAGAGGAATTCTTTTGAATTTTTGCTATAGGAGATACATAGAAGAAATCTCTAAATTAATAAAAAATTCTAAGATTAAATAGGACTAATCAGAGGTTTCTAACAAAATCAAATTAATGTTTCTGTACTATGATAATATCTGTTTAAAGAGCATGAAAGCAACTTTTTTGTCTGTAAACTTGTCTTTTTTTTCTCCCTTATAAATCAGTTGGCATGAAAAGATGCACATTCATCCTATGAACTCTACCTTGCTCTTTTTTTTTGCTTGTTATACTCTCTCTAACTTGGAGAGTCTTCCAGTTTGAGTTACTTACCAACTTACCTTCTGTGTTTTACTAGAAGTAGTCTTCAAGACCTTTAAGTGTCCTTAGTTTAATTAAATTATATTAATTTTATATTGTGGGTAAATGCACAAGTTCTAAAAATGCTGAGGTAGCATAATTATAGTAGTTTTTCTTTTATTTCTGCTGACTGGTGAGTAGATTTGCTTCTTGGCCTATAGGTTGTCTCTGCTATCTGTTTTTCCTGAAAGTTTATTCCACATCATTTTACTACAGCCAGGCATTTTTATTCCCTCCAAGAAAGTCTGTAAGATTATAGCAATTGTTCCATTGGCTATGTGATTATTTTATTTATTATATTGTATTTTTTAATTTTATTTATCTTTTAAAACAGTGTTTACTGTGAGGGTGGTGAGACCCTGGCACAGGCTGCCCAGAGAGCTATGGATGCCCCATCCCTGGAAGTGTTCAAGGTCAGGTTGGATGGGGCTTTTAACAACCTGGTCTAGTGGAAGGTGTCCCTGCCCAAGGCACAGGGATTGGAAATAGCTGATCTTTAAGGTCCCTTCCAACCCAAACCATTCTCTAAGTCTTTACTGTTCTTGAGATGGAGATCCATGATCTTGCTTGTGTTCTAATTCAAGTAGCTCAGGTAGTTTAGAGCTCAAGTATGGATTGTATTCTCACCTAGTGTCTAACTGTACTCTATATTGAATATTATTTTACATATTCATAAGAAAAAATAAGCTCAAAACTTTTGTCGTGAGTAATCTGAATAAATAAGTCAGTTGTAGCCTTTCTATTGTATTGAAATGTTTGATGCTCTCAGATAACTCTGATTTGTCCATTAAATCACAGTATTTTTGTATTATTCAAGTTTGTTTGGTTTTTTTCTCTAAGCCATATCAAAAAGTACTTGAGGAAAAAGAAGTTTTGTTCCCCGTGTATATAAAAAAAAATCTGTTAATGAAAGTCCTGGTTTAGTGCATAGGGTGATGTGGATTTTAATTATCTACTTTTAAAGTTTGTTTTGCATCTCTGTGTGTGTGTGTTTCTAAATTTTTAAATGTATCTGTCTAAGGAAGATGTGTTATTTCAAGATGCTTAATGCACACTCTCAGAATTTAAAAAATAAGTTAATTCTATAATAGTGTAAAAAACAATGAATTTCTGAAGTTTGAAATATATTTTGTGGTTTATATTGTCTTATTTTTGAAGGCAATTAAGAAATAATAGGCTTGTACTGTGAGGAAGTCATGAGAGGTTAGTGCAAGGTATTTTATTTGAAACTACAGACTGGAAATGTTGGGTCATGGGAATAAATGGAAAACAGTATCTTGAATAAGTAGAAGCAGTAAAATGATATTGAAGAGAAATCAAAGGATTTCTTCAGTATAAAAATGAAAGAATTGTGAAGGAGAAAGTTAATTACAATTAATGTAACTATGGGAGAGACATGTATTCCAAAGAGAGCAGCTTATTTTAGTTCTGGCTCCTGCATTCGTATCCCTCTCCCCGTGGTCTCCATATAGTTATAATTAACGATCATCATTCTATGGTGAAGTGGCACAGAGGTGGTTATACTTTCAGATATAAATCTTCTCAAGCATGCTTTCCAGCAGACTGGGAAATTAATTTAATGGCTTTTATGCCATTAAAGGTGGCTTTTGACATCCAAATATCACAACTTTGTGTGTTTATTATGAAGTAACTCACAGGAAGAAAAGCTAAAAGAGAGTTGCTTAAGCAATGACAACATGCTGTACAAATGCCAGGAACGCTAACATTAAAATCCTGTTGCATAAATCAGTAGCATCTGATGATCTAAGAAGAAATTTTCAGATTAGGTGGATCAGTGCTTTAAACAGAATTGTAGGCAAATTTTTTATGTCTTCTTTTCAATGAGATATTCGGTTAGTTAGTAATGCTTTATAAGTTTCAAACCAATACAAATAGATTTGTCAGAAATTTGTTTGCTGAAACTTTAAGAATTGGCTTTGCTTGTAGTTTAAATGAAAGCCTTTTTAAATCACAGTAATAATAAAGTCATTGGGGTTTTCATCGGCATGGGGATATTTTGCTTGTCTTTTATTTGAGAAATTTGATACTTTTAATTTTAAGCTGTGGAAAACAAGTTCATAAAGCCGAAGTGAAAAATTAGGTACTTAAGCACAATAATCAAAATAGGAAAAAGAAAGGTTTTTTGCAAAACAGTTTTTCTTCTGTAGGTTTTCATTGCATTATTTCAAAGTAGCAGAAAGGAGGTAATGTTTTTATAGCACATTCATTTTGACAAAACCCAATACATTAAAAAAAATTGACTTATGAATTGTGTTCTCATCAAAGATATTTGTGAACTGATTTATGAGTTCCATCTTTAGTAAATTATGAGATAAAATTTTACTTTAGTGCAGTATGGCCGTATTTTAAAGGCAACTACCTTTCTTAAAGTAACATTCTGGAAGAAAATTGAAGAGACTATTCTATTACTTTAGAATAGATAGAGCAGGGTTTTCTTCCTAGAGGTTTGATTATTTCTTTATCTTAACAATAAATACCTATACAGAATGTAGAAAAAGGTTTGAACTTCATGAATAAAGCAAACCTTGCAGCTTTTTTACCTCAGAAGCATATGTTATAGTTTCATTAGGAAATTTTAAATCACAGCAGTTTAAGCTAGTTAAGGAATGCACTTAACAATTAAGTAACATAAGAAGTAGTGTTGCCTGCAGAGTGCATTCTCCTCCAATATGCTTCTTCAAATTCAGTATTTGCAGTTTGTGCTAAAATGTGGAAATAATGGATGGTATTTACATTCTGTTGTAAATAAGGCAAGAAGTCTGTAAAGTGGATTTCTTTCTTATTAACTCTGAGTGATGTGGGAGATTACAAAATAAGGAAGCATATAATTTTGAATAAGAAATTTGATATTACACAGTGTGGATTTGCAGCAAACTGCCACTGTCATAGACTTGTGCGTATGATGTCACTGAAGAACAGTTATTTCCTCTGCTGTCCAGTTTAACTTGAGAACTTTTTTAGTTGTGCTGTTCAATTACATTAATAGATTAAAGTAAAAATTGCTTCATGAGTGAGTGAATTTATATAGAGTTATGGTCATATGTAAGTGGGTGCTGAGCTTACTTGACAGTGGCAAATTTTTCAGTCTTCTGTCACAGAAAAAATTAAATTTCTGAATTTTTAGAACCTTTTATATTTACATAGAAGTTCTTGGATAATTTGTATAATTTTATATTTGTCCAAGTTAGAGTTGAATTTTTGGTCTTTCTAAGTTATCCAGGTATTGCATTAAACATATTGTCGTTTATGGGATTGCTCAAATGAATCTCTTTGCCAGCCTTCTAAGTAATTACGTGCAAGACAAATTCTTTTTTTGCTTTTCCTTTTTTTCTGTAGTTTCAGGTAAGAAATATTAATTTTCAATACTTTTAAAAGTCACCCTTGCATATGCAGATACATAGACTGGTTTTTTTATCTTTTAAATATTGTAACTTTTAGTGCATTTGGGTTTTTTCCCTCCCCGATAAATAATTATTTTTTAAATTTACAGATTTAAATTTAAATTAATTTATAGATTCTTTGTGAAGGCGTTTCCAGTGCTAGAGTGATGGTCCCTAAATAGCCCTCTAATCAAACCTGTACCTTAGCACGGGGAAGGCCTGTGTTCCTGAGGTTTGCTTTAGACTTGTTTGACCACGCTTTGGTTTGCTCTTATCCCATACTTGGATGTTTTGTGTTGGTGTGTTTGTGTATATGCGCATACGTAGACTTGATGCTTTAAAAAATTAAATGATAAGCTCAAACTAGATAATTAAAATGCAATGTGGGAGACATGTTCAACCTTTAATCTTTCATTTCCGGTTCTCTAAGCACCTTTTGGATTTCTCAGGAAATTCCCTTATCAGGCATTCTAAGAAAATAGTCATCAGGATCTTGTGCTTATCGTGCATACTGGTTGCTGATTATGAGTCCTGTAATTTGGTATCACATGCACCACTTCTCCCTGGCAAGCAGTTTTGGTTGACAGCAGCTAACCTATTGAGGTGAATACTCTGAGAAGAATTTGTGCTGAGCATTGTGGTCTAGATTATTGCTCAGATACATTTTTAAGAAGAGCTGCCATCTTATAAACTTTGAAGGCTCCTGTTTCACTGTAATGTCATGTCCAAGGATGTGGCTTATACTCTTTATTGCGCTGGTAAACTGCCAGGTTTACTAGCCACATTTCTCACCCCTATAAGAGGTTACCGGTCTTGTATTTGGCATCATGCAAGTTCTATGGGTCAAAGACCTATTGGTGCCACCAGGTTTACTTAATTCTCCTTTGTACCCTGTTACAGTTGTAGAAATTTTGAAGTAGTAAAGATATTTTTCATCTTCCTCATGTCTGACTTGTGGAGCAGTAAGCTCAGTCTGCAGCTGATGAGGAACTGATCTCTTTTGTTTAATTTGTGTCATGAGCTGAGAATTTCTGTTTTTCAAATAAATTTATTATCCTTAAAAACAAACTTGTTTCTATATAGATGTTTGCAATGGGTTATGAATAAAAATTAAGGGGCAAATTCTGGATTGTTTAGTGTGGAGGAAAAAAGGATATTTGCTTTTAAAATCTAGTCAAGAAAAAACCTGAGTAGAAAAATCTTACTGGCAATCATGTAGGCCCACTAAAGGAAGTCTCTGAATGATTTACTGATTACTTTCATACAGAATCTGGAATTAGAGAAAAAGTATATGAAATATTTACTGTTTTGTAATAGAGCAAATTGAGAGTACTTGCAGGGTCATATGTTAATTTTGATGAACATAGAAATTCGGTCCAAGTTATCAAGTTTACGGTGGTTTTGGACATGATTGTTTACCTTGCTCTCCAGGTCGGAGGAGGTTGTAACAGTTGCCATGTGCAGTAAAATTACTTAGAGAATTAATAATGTATAATCATTCTTATATTGATATATAAAGAGGTTCGTCTCGCTTCCTATTGCATCTTAAGGAGATTGTAGCGGATCAACTGAAAGCAAATGTAAGATTATTAACAGTGTTAAAACAGACAAGTCATCAATACGTCGTGTCTGTGAGAACATGACTGGTTGTAGGGGAATACTTGAAATGCAGTAAGGTCATATTTACCTAAGCCTGGACTGATGAGATGATTAAGTTATTTTTAATTTTTTTTTTAATTATACCTTTGTGACTGTAGTACCACAGAGAAAGGGAAGGTTTTACTTTGGTGATTAATCCTTAACAACTCAAAAGCTATTTCTATCAGATTAATATGTAATTAGGACCTTTTCAATGAGAGATATTGATGTGGTTTTGTACATATTTAATTAGGTAACTGTTACTGAAAGAATTTACATTTAAATGCTCTATTATGTCATGATCTCCTCAGAAAAACATTACCTTAGTTAAGCAGCGACTGAATAGCTGTTTCGTAAAGCTTTTTGAAAAGTGAGTTTGAAGTGGAATATGTAAGATCTAGTTGTGGAAATATTACTGTGCACCTCTACATGCAACTATATATGTGTGGTTTTGTAGTTTGTATGCTTGGGTGGTAACTTTTAGATTAGGTCTATCTAAAGATACAACATCTGAAGTAGATCACAGCAGAGTAAACTTTATATATAGACAATTGCCTGTGCATGTATGGCCAGAATGGTTTCCTTGCACCATTCCAAGAGCTATATAATTTGGACTTGAAGTATATGGTAATACTTTTTTACATTAGATGAGAAATAAATTTACACAAATTATTGCTAAAAAAAAAGAACAATTTTAAAATGTTCAGATAATTAACTGATCTAATGTTTCTTTGTATTGTTTTATATATATTAGGTGTATGTAAAGAACAGTCATAATTTATTGGTGATCTTGCAGTCTCTTTTGAGCTTCAGCACTGGGTCTTTCTTGTACCACCATCCATTTTGTTCCCTACCTCCTACTCCAGTAGATTCATCTGAGTTTTGCTGATTCTGAGTGTTGAGAAACCATTTCAAGATAAGAAGTTGAAATTAAAACATTAATAACACAATTAAATGTCTGTTTCATTAAAAATGGATTTCCTTTGAGAAAATGTATGCTTTATTTAATAGAGATATCTTTTGTATGAGCTTGCTTAGTGTAATGAAGTACTAAAACTATCAAGTTAAATTTTTCGGTTTTTCCCGCTTTATAAGGACTGAGTTTTGGTGTTGGCAACAGAGTTAAGAGAAGTTCTAAATGCAAGTTACACTTTTGTTGGTTGCATTTGAATGCAGTTGGACAGATTGCTATTTGGATGCATTGAGAGGGCTGCTAGTTATTGTAGCAATATCATTAACCCATTCTAGTAATGTCATACATTTTCAGTATTTTATTTCAGGACATGATTTCTTCATAAATAAAATTCTCTCTGAAATAAAATTTTTTCAGTTCTTTAATGCAAAAATTTGTGTTGTATAATTCCATCTGTCTGTGATGGCAGATGTTTTTATGCATAATCTGTACTGAAAAGGTCAAAGTCGTCCAGCATTCTTTAGAAGAAATCAATTACATATAAAAGGCAGAGTTCAAATATGAACTTAATTTTAATATTTTGAACACCTTCCACCAAAATCATCAGTTAAGCTTAATCTTGTTTTAAAATCTATTTTTAATGGAGGCACATTATTTAGTATGTATATTTCTACTGTCATTGGAAAACTAAATCTGTAAGTAGCTGTAAGTAATATTTTTTTTTTATTTTTTCATTTTATCTTTATGTGTCTGCCTTTGGAAATGGATCCAGTTAAAGCTGTTTAGAAAAAGTTACTCTTTTTTCACTGTGGGAAGTTTCAGAAGCATACCCTGGGAATGAGTAAAGAACAGCTAATACCATGCTTACAGCAATGCACATATTCAGATCAGCATGTCATAGACTCCATCCTACAACAGTTTTCCTCCAGGCAACTATTTTGCTGTCTTTTACAGTTACGTAGATAACATGATAAAGATCTCCACAGGAAAGTGAAGAAAATGAGAAATGTTTCTGTAAGACTGTAATTGGATACAGTGATCTTTTTTCCCCCAGGTATTGATACATGCACACACTGACCTTCTATTTCTGTCCATATTCTTTTATTTATTTTATACTAATGTCTATTCAGATTTCACTCATTGAAAATAAATGTAAAGTTATTTAAAACCAGACATTGCAGTTATGTTGTCAAGCACAAATAATATCTCGTGTACTTTTGGGATTGTTATTTTTGTTTCTTCTGTTGTTTTCCTGAAATCCCTTCTACTCTTTCTTTTCCAAACTTCTCTAGTGTGTTCATTTCTTCATCTGAACAAGGAAAAAAAAAAGAAAAAAAAGAAGGAGAGCAACGTGGAACTTGATTGCTTTTTCCCCTTAAAACTACATGGAAAAGAAGCATTTTGCACTATGTGCCTATTGAAATAAATGAGTAAATGTTAAATATGCAAACTATGATTTTACATAGCATTCTGCCAGTCAAATGTTCTTTAATTGGAGCTTATCATTAAAATGGGTGGCCTTTTCAATTTCAGCTGTAGTGTGGAAAAGGGTCACTTGGATATTTAACGTCAACTTTGAACTTCCTCAGTAAAGTGTAGCAAATTAAGGTGAATTGGTGCCGCAGAAACCATTGTACATCACTGAGGACTTGCATGTTTGTGACTTAGCTTTTGTGATGCTGTGCCATCTTTATTAGAATAGTGCCTGGATGCTTCCACAGTGTAGGTCCTTCTTCAGCATACACCACATTTAAATCAAAAAGTACTAGTTAATATAACATATCCAAAAATATACTACTTAGCTGATTTAATGAACATGTATTTTAATATAGCTTGAAGTAATTAGACTTTTTCTTTGGAAGATTTGGTTGCTGAGTTTTAAGCTGAAGTTTGACGCGGCTGTTTTACATAGGGTAAATGCTAGTAGGGTATAATTAAAGTACAACTGAGTTGTCATACACATTGTGGCAACCTATGACACATTTAATTAGATTTCTTTTAATTTCAAAACTTTTTTATCTGACTTTAGAAGAGATGACTTAATGATGCAATGGAAGCACAATGGGATTGAAAATTAGGCTAGAAGTAGCTTATATATTTAAAGAACATATAAAAATATTGAATATTTATTTTGCATTTAAGAGGCTTATGAAAATGCTAGAGATCAGTCCATTTAAGCCACAGAAAAGCATAATGTTATTCTCAGATGTCTCTTCAGAAGGAAGAGACAGAACAAGATGCCTGGATGAGTACTTCCAAAAAGTGCTGTTTTTATTTCTGTAATGGCTGAACTTGTGGTTCTATGACATTATAATTGAGGACTATGGATTCTTTTAGTGAAAGAACTGGATATTTTAAATGCTTTCTGTATCTGTTGCTTTACAAAGTCATCCAAACTAGAGCAGAGAGAACTCAATAATGGTTGCCTTTCCATCTCTTAATTTTTTTGTTGTTGTTCCCAGTGGAATAATAAGAATTTTACTTAGAGTAGTGAATATATGTTAGACCTGTACTCTTTTCAGAAGAGCCTGTCCTGACATTCTCTTTGTGCTTGGGGAACATACCTGTGATGGACAGTAATTGGAACCATGGAAAGATATTTTTTAAAAGTTATATTGTATTTTCTGGGGAAAAAAAAATTCATCATTCGAATTTGATAATCCATCTGTACTAGAACAGTCAGAATCTAGTTTTTCCAAAATATTATTACTGGAGCGTCTTTGCTGTCCAGGTTGCTTCATTCAGCCTAACTTTGCAAACTGCTGTGGTTTTCTGACTGCTTATTGCAGGTAGTTCAGTCACAAAATGGAAAATCTTTTGATGGGTGTTTAAAGTTTTATTTCAGCTAATTTTATACTCCCACATTTTAGAGGTCTGCATTCTGAGACAATCCTCTTAAGACCAAATTATAGCTAATACTGAGAAACAAGATTTTTTTTTTTTAATGTAATTAATCTGATTTATTTTGGGTTACTAGTTTAGAACAGGTCAGGTAGTACTCCAACACTACTTGTTCTTCTGTCATTATCATCATCATTGGTCGAGTCTGGCCTCCAGTCGGGAGGTCTGGAGACACACCATCTGTAACGCTGCTGCTTCCTTTGAGAACACACGCAGGATCACTCTCGAGGAGAAAAGACAATGTAGAAAGAACCGTGTCTTATCGATACCATCCAAGGAGTCTTTCTGCTGTGCCTTTTGCAACCGGACTTGTCTATCTCACACTGGCCTTTTTAGCCACCAGCGCACTTGTAGCAAATGTGGGTAGAGTCCTTCCTAAATCTTCATTCGCGAAGACTAGCCACAAACTAAACTTGTTCTTTTGTGTTGGCTGAGAGGAGAGGTGAAGATGCCCCACCTTCGAAGGTTATGTGTATCTTCAGCTTTTTTGTTGGTTTAAATCCTGCTGTGAGAATATAGTGTGAAATGGTAGATTTTGTAAGAGGACAAGAAAGGAGGTAAGGAAGATGAGAAAGAGAAGATAAAAAGTCTTATTTTGTTATCTTTTCACACCCACCTGTAGAAGAGTTATTGTGTTGTGCTACGGTTTATAGCTTCCTTTTTGTTCAGAAATATGATAGCAGTATCATGAAAAGAAAAGATACTCCAAGGCAGGAAATTTGCAAAGGAACACATTGTCTAAGTAGTTGTAATCTCATTCTTTCAGCAAATGTTTAGTGGAGGAGGGCCTGAAGACTGCTTCATTCAAAGGGAAGTTCAGTATACATTTGTGTTTTATGTAAATATGAGGAACTCTGATTCATTTCTTGTTTTTTCTATAGACATAATGAAGCAGAGAGGGAATGGATTACTTCTTTTTTTTCTATTTAAAATATTAAAATGAAAATTAAAAATATTAATGAGGTGGTGTTTTTTTTCACTGGGGCACTGGTTTACAAATATCTAATAAACTGTATAACTGTAAGACTTTTTTGTGAGTTAACATGTGTAAGATGTACCAAAGAATTTGTTTCTACTGTAGAGGATACATCATTAATTTTCTTTTCTTTCTGGAAAAGTTTTTCTTTTCTAAATTCATGTGAATCTTCATCCTTAATTTTAATTTATGAACTGTTAAAAAGGCTTCTGTTCTGAAAATTGTGGGGTTTTCTTGTTTAAAAGTCTCAAGGTACATCAGGTTGGAGGTAGATAGATAGATAAAGACTTAATATTGATATTTTTTACAGGTTCATATGAAACTTGTCATCTTAAATCAACCTATTTTTGTCCATGTTAAGTCTACTAATTTTCTGTCTTTCTCTAGGTCTTGTAATTTTTCTGTTAGGGAACTTAGTAAAGGACGTGTTGATGTTTCTTTGTTACTTTTTCTGGACTTTCAGGAACCTTTCTTTTGTATTTTTTTGAGCTGCAAAACTGGCATTTCAATTTGGATTAATATTGCCAAATGTACTTCACCTTATCTACTTGTCCAATCTGTTTCTTCATTGCTAGATGTTTCAGTTCTTCTACTGATGCTGACCTGTTTGCCTTCCTTTAATCCTTTCTTGTTATCTCCATTGTATTCAAGCATCTTTACCATGAAAATACTTTTATGTTATGCTGGGCTCTTCTCTTAATATGTTATTTTGTGCAGGGGTTAGGTTTACTGAGTGAAATGAAGCCAAGTTTGTTCTAGGAACTGTCTTTAATGAGAAGAGTCTAATTGAGTAAGTGATGGGACCTGAGCAGAAAGGGGAGCGTCATCTCCATTTACTTCCTATGTTATCCCCATTTTCCAAGAAGCGTTGATAGAATTTGCTGTCCATTGTGGGGGATCTTCCTCCTTTTTACTGGGAGGAATACTCTGCTGACATTGGGGAAGGATTTTCTCCCTCCTTACAAAAGGGTCTGCTGTAAAAAAATTTGCTGTTGCAGTCTGCTGCCCCCTCTTCATTGTTTTCCAAGGCAGTGTTATATCTGAGTTTATTATACAGGGTATTTGAAATATGTTGAATACTTGTTTATTGGATTTGCGAAACTGCACTCCAATGCAAAGGTGGCATTCCTTTAACAACCAGTAAGTGACTACTGGTATGTTGTTTACAACCCTGCCACCTCTGAGTTCATCCTGTGCTGTTATTTTATGGAGTCTCTGCTGCAATTCCCTATTTTATTTACCAGATTTCCCTGGTAAGTAAATATCTTAACTAATGCTATATTAATACAACCTAATCTTCCTGTCCTACAGCCATTAATATTTCGCAATCCAAACCCAGTGATCCTTTAGAAGGTGCACACCCACATACAGACAGCAATGCAAACAAGAATGCTTTGGTAACACCTTGCTGGTAGTGTCTATTACTAGTGATAAAATCGCTGGTATGTTAAAATTATTTTAAAACGTATGTAATGATAATTGTTATTGTCAATTGACAAATAAGTGCTTTAAGGTAGCATAATCAAATGTGATAACCTAAGGATGTACTTAGGCGTCTGTAATTACATACTGAAAAGTTAGGGGTAATGGAGGAGTTTTAAGATACTATATATTCTTGGTATTCTATGCTACCTTGCAGTTGTATAATGGAGTATATATAATGGTGTATTATGCACTATTTGGGGAGAATTAAACACCTCTCTCTTCTGCACATCGACCTCTCCTTAGAATAAACCAAGGCTGAGACAGATGCTTCTTTGATACTCATCTTGATATAGTAAGACACTGTGAGCTGCTGCAAGAAAGAAGCTACAGCATTTACTCAGAGCATTCACAGTTCATGTTAAACTCTCTTCTGGAGCTGCATGTGAGCGTTGGGAGTTAGGTGGCAACACAGCACACATTCTGTGTTCTTTTCAAAATGGATTAATTCAGATGCTGTGCTTTAAAAAGACAATATAACTTAGGTGGTAAAGTTTTGGTTCATGTTGAAATGTGAATTTCTTTTAACATGCTTGTGTGAAAGACAGTTTCCAGGAATCCATACATCATTGGATTCTGTGCTTTTCCAGTGTTGAGAACCATGTGTTTTTTGGGGGTGGAGGGTGGGAATCTGTTTCCTTTTGTGTAATTTCCTTCTAATTCCAAATACTTGCCTGAAAAACGAATCCTCCTTGAAAAGTTGTAGTCTGCTTTCTGAATAAATTTCAGTGGTTTTCTAAAAGGTATTTTTCGGGGCTTTTTCTTCAGTGAAGACTGGCAACATATTTGCACTTTCTGTGCATTGATGCAAACATAGTCATCTTCTTCAGAGATTGTTCATATATAGCTTGAGGGCTCTCAAAGTGCTTCTGGTCTTCTTTCAGGTGTGAAATGTTTAGAATAAAGCAATTTATTATATATTAATTCTGGTTAACCAGGCATGATTTGAGATTTTCACAGTCTGCAAGAAATTAAGTATTCATTAACATTTAAAGCCATTAGATGACACAGTTGAGCAATAAATGATTCATTTAGTCCCTGTTAAAGTAAATGTGCATTGAAGTTTCTGACTAGAAGATAAGTGGTGGCTGTCTTTGTTTTGAATTATTTTCCTCATCCTTGCTTTATTTATTCTGTGCACTTCATTGACTTGTCTTTATCTCTCTTTTGCTGAAACAGAAGAAGAAGAAGTGGAAAATTTTGATGTTTCCAGTCTGGCTGAAGAAGTGCTGCAGAACATAGAAGCTGACAGTTACTGGTGCATGAGCAAGTTGCTTGATGGCATTCAGGTAAATTGGTTTTTCCTGTCTGTAAGTAGTGGAGTTAACCAATTAATGTCATGGCTTTGAACAACTTTAAGGTTGTTGAGAAAGAGTAGATCTATGAAAAACAAGGGAGAAATTGATTTTCCCATTGGAGAAATCTACTGCTAGTTTGGCATAGAAAGGAAAGAAAGAAAAAGGAAAAAAATAATCGTGAAACTTCTTTTCATCAAAATGTCTGCATGTTTCATTGGGGTGTGATATTCTAGAGCATAGCTGAAATCTCCAGTTCTAGAGGCATGTTTTGTACCTCAGTCACCAAGCATGAAGAATGTTTGCTAAAGATCTCACTGAGGTGATGAAAAACTGGCTTACTTATTAATTTTTAAGTCATTAATATAGCAATCTATAGGTGATTACTGTCTTAATAGTTCCTAAAATTATCTTCATATTTTTAAAATATCAATTCAAAACTTTATACTTATGCTGTGTCACTGTTTGATTTTTTTCTATGTGGAAAAGCTATAAATGCAGGCACAATTTTCTGTTAAATGCAGCAAGTTACAGTCTGATAATGGTGGATTTGTGTGTACATGTTTGCATTCGTGGGTATATAAGTTTATGAAGAAGTACCTACAACATTCTTTCCTGTGACTAATAGTTTAATATGAATGCTTCATTGGCTAAGGCATATTGGCTAAGGCACATTGTGAATTGAAACTTATAACGGAGTTCATGTTTGACAAAATTGTTGTAAAATTGAGTCAACAACAGAAGTCTTTCACTTTTTTGAAGGTATATTAAGTGTATTTCTCCTGGTTAAAAGTCAAATAGCTTAATGTTTTGTGTAGTGCTGTTGAAATGCATAGTCATTTTCTCATGTCGATTCCTGTAAAAAATGCTGTTTTCCTTATTTCAATGTCTCAGAGCTACTAAATTTTAAAATACTTGATCACATTAAAAATATGTGAAAAGTTACAAAGAAAAAAAGTGAGAACTTGGAAACTACTGGAAAGGAAGAAAGTCAGGTAAAGAAATGCGAGCCCTCCAACTGTTTTACCTGTTTCTGGAACATTGTCTGTCACTGGCCTGCTGCTCAGTTTTTTTCCTAGGAATGGAGGTTTAGAGATTAGGTCATTTGTCCTTAAAATTCTGTTTTCATACAAAACCATCAAGTACTGATAAGCAAAATATGGAAACTAATTGTAATGGAATTAAACTGCATCAATGAAAATTTAAGCTGTTATATAAATGGAATGGTACTGGATGTATTCAAGGATGCACTCATCTATCAAAAGCAGGCTTGAAGGATTATGCTAGTGGTGTGACTAATGGTGTTACAGTTAATTCACTGCAACTGCAGAGTGCTGCTGAAATGGAAGGGTTTCTTGTTTTTCTTCTCTCCTTCTCTTGTTTTGTTTCTTTTCTTTTCTGTGATGATACCACTTTACTTGCCAGGTAGAACAGTCATGTAGTTGCAGGTTGAGATAGCTGGGAAAACTAACCCTGCAGAGAAGGACTTGGGGATATTGGAGGACAAGAAATTGGACATGACCAGCAGTGTGCACTTGCAGCCCAGCCAGCCAAATGTACCCTGGGCTGCATCAGAGTGGCCAGCAGGTCAAGGGAGCTGATTCTCCCCTTCTATTCTGCTCTTGTGAGGCCTGACCTAGAGTGCTGCATCCATTTCAGGGATCCCTAGGACAACACAGATGTGAACCGGTTGAAATGGGTCCAGAGGAGGGCCATGAAGATGATCAAAGGGCTGGAGCACCTCTCCTATGAGAAAGGCTGAGGAAGTTGGAGTTGTTTAGTCTGGAGAAGAGAAGGCTCTGGGAAGACATTATTATAACCTTTCAGTACTTAAAGGGGGCTTTTAAGAAAGCTGGAGAGAGACTTTTTGCCAGGGATTGTAGTGTTAGGATAAGGGGTGACATTTCAAACTGAAAGAGAGTAGATTTAGACTGGACATAAAGAGTAAATTTTTTACGATGAGGGAGCCCAAAGGAGTTGTGGATATCTCCTGGAAGGGTGTCCAAGGTCAGGTCTGATGTGGCTTTAAGCAACCTGATTCAGCTGAAACTATCCCTGTCCATGGCAGGAGGTTTGGACTAGATGAACTTTTAAGATTCCCGGTGGATTCATTGTATGATGCTATGGCTCTAGCTGACTTGCATTCTGGATGCACAATCATTTCTCTCTGAAGATATGGTGTAAGAGACTCATGTGTGACTAGTGATAGTGTGGTCTGAGATGTCTGAATAAACCGTACAGGGATTTTAGAGTAGAGGAATATGTGACATGGTAATAATGGCAATCAAAGAATCTCTGCAGAATGTTTCCATCATTTTATTCTTCAGTATAAGTTTCTATTTGATGTTACCCTACCAGTAGTGGATAAGTTTAAAGAGTGTGTTTTGATATCAGTTAGGGTCATCTTGTGAAATTTTTGACTGATATGAACTAGATACATTTTTTTGCATGTTTGTCTTTTCAGTGTTTACGAGTGTAATGGAAGAATGATTGTATTTGTATCCCTTTATTATTCTTAACAGAAAACTCTTTTATCTTTCCAACCCATCTTGACCGTCTCGTTTTCTTGATTCCAGAATTGTCAAAGGTGTTATTAAGAGATATGTATTTCTTGCTCGAGTTTTGCTACACATGGTATCTATTATTTCTCCATTCCTCACTCATCTCACTTCCCTCCCTTATGTATCTAATGTGACTCTGTGTATATTTATTATAAGAACACATCTTTGAACCACAGAGACATATGGAATAAAGGATAAGAGCTGGCATTGAGAATCAGGACAGTCACTTCCTGACATGTATGCAGTTCTTAGCCGAGAGAAGAAATAAAAAACTTGATCAAATCATGTGTTGCTTTAGCAGATTTACTTGTGCTAGTTTTTTGTGATTGGGGAGTTTCTATGTCTTTGGCTCCAGTTAAAGAGTTTTGCAGAACTTTTCCATGACTCAATGTTTGATATTGCATGATAGTTTAAACTATTTTGTGTTTTCAGATTACTTTGCATCTTCTTTCTGTGTTGATTGTCTCTAGTTATAGGTTCCTAAGTGACTGCACTTGTGTCTCATCACAATTTGATTGAGATTTTAAAAGTTGATTTAATAGAAATAGTAGGAGATTTTTTAATATAAATTTGTCTCTCTCTAAACTGTCAGTTAATGTTGTAATCTGTAGCTGCATATACTGTCATCAATTTTGGATAACGATATACTGTAATGGTTTTCCTTTTCAGTGCTTCATGATTCTGTGCTCTAAATTTTGTCTTTATTTTTTGTCCTCACTCCAACTTTTTCTTAGTTGTTTTAAGGAAACAAATGAGAACTTCTAAAATCATAAGAACATAGGATAATTCTGGTAGGAGCAGACCTCTACCCAACCTTCTGCTCAAAGCAGGGTCAGCTGTGAGGTCAGATCAAGTTTCTCAGGGCTTTGTCCAGTTGGGTCCTGAAACCTCCAAGGATGGAGACTGCACAGTCTCTGGGGGTTAACCTGTTCCAATGTTTGCTTGTCCTTATGTTGGAGTTTCTTCCTGATAGCCAGATGGAACAGTTTTTGTTTGTTTATGCTGCTTGTCTCTTATCTTCTCACTATACACCACTATTAAAAATGGAGCTGTGTTGTCTTGATAATATAGGTTTTACCAGGCTGCTACTAAGTGCTTCTAAAGCCTTCCTTTCTCTAGGCTGAACAACCTAGCCTCTCACAGAACATGTGCTCCATACCTATGAGCATCTTGGTGACCTTTTTCTCTTGCTCCAGTTTATTCACATTTTTCTTGCATTGAGGTCCCTAAAACTGGATGTAGTATTCTGGATATGGTCCTAAAATACACCACAAAAATCCACTTTCTAAGCTCCCCCACAATTTGTTTTAATGTGGAAGAGAAGTTTTTAGACAGGCACAACTCAGCATGGGGAATTATATCAAAGTTTATTACTAACAGAATAAAAACTACAGAAACTAGAAATCAAACAAATACACAGTATTAATACAATCTCTACCACCCCTGGGGTCCTTCCACATCAATCCGGAAGAACTCTTCAAGACAATAGCTAAAGACGATAGCTAAAGTCTTTCTCATTGGGGTATCAAGAAGGGGTCTTTTGCACCCCCACCAGCTCCT
Source organism: Chiroxiphia lanceolata (assembly GCF_009829145.1). NCBI lineage: Eukaryota > Metazoa > Chordata > Aves > Passeriformes > Pipridae > Chiroxiphia > Chiroxiphia lanceolata. Next base: position 16,179,522 of record NC_045641.1, read on the forward strand.
CAGCCTCTACTGAGGTCTCCTCCTGGACTGCAGAGGAACATTTGTTTTACCAGGTCTTCATCATGATTACAGGGAGTCAGCTTTTGAGTCCTTTTCCCCGTGGTTCGTGAAGGTTCTTCCCAGAGAGTAAAATGTCCACTCTTGCCTCTCCAGGTTGCAGGGTTTCTGGGTCTTGCTCAGTCTTTTATATACCCCAGATGGTTTTCACCAAAAGTCCTTACTCAGAAAAAGCCTGCTTGGTTTGGCTTCTCTCTGTTTCAGCTGTTGCAGCTTGACTTCACGTGGCAAGGGGGGTCATTCCCTCCCCGCACTCCTCGTCTTTCAGTTTTCGACTGCCCTTGTCCAAACCCACGAGGGCACCTCCGAGCCCCTCGGCCTGTCTCCATTTTTCAGTCTCAGCTCCAGGTTGCTCCCTCCCCTGCCATTGTGGGGGGGTAGCAGTGACACTGCTTGAAGTTTTTCTCTCATCCTCTGCCTGGAATTCTTCCAGCTCTGCACAATCTCCGCTGCTTCTGCAGCTCCTGGGCCACCCGTCGACCCGTCTCTGGCTTGGCTCCAATGCTGTGCCTACCTGCTGGGGGGGCTGGCTCCAACCTCCTGACTGGCCTCTCAAGTGTACGCCACCGCCTCTCCTGGGCAGTGGGGGGGAAAAAACCCCTAGCCTTGGACCACAGGCACATGGTCCAGTTATAATACTGTCCCAGGCTCCCCCGCAACCCAGCTGGGGGCGGGTGAAAGAGGACCTGGCCTGCCACAAGGGGCCCTTGGGCCTCTCTCCTCTCACCTCATGGCTTCTGAATCCCTCTCTCTCACTGCCAACAACTTCCTTCCGGCTGTTGTAATATCCTAATTTCACAGGGTGAAACGCAGCTCTGATTGTCCCCTGATCGGAAACTCACTTGGGACCAACCACTTCCAGCCCCCGCCCAGGGATGAGACAGCTCAAACCATGACATTATTTTTAAGCATTACAAGGAAAATCTGCACAGTAAAGGTGATTGAACTCTGGAACTGTTTGGTCAGAGAGGTTGTAGAGTCCTCATCCTTGGAGTTCAAAACCTGACTCCACATGGCCTTGAGCAGCTTGCTCCAAGTGACTCTGCTTTGGGCAGGGCTTGGACTCAGATGGCCTCCAGAGGTCTCTGCCAACCTCTGTGATTTCCCAGTGAGTCCTGAGTGGGGATAATCCTTTCATCCACTGGGCCAGGAGGCTGCTGCCCAGTTTTGCTGCCAGGACTTGCCTCTGACTCATTCTGAGCTTGCTGTCTGTTGAGACTTCGGCTTCTTTTCCACAGAACTTGTCTCCGACCTGTGTTCTCTTGCAAGGTGTGCTGATTTATGCGGATTTATAAAACTCTGTTTCTGAGGATGTGTGTGGCCATATGCAAAATATATATCTTCCATGCTCGTGATAAAGCTGTTTGTCTTTAGAACGCTTGCAAACTGTAGATGATGCATGAGCATTTTTGCATTTTCACCTGTGGCTGTGCATATGGGAAAACTAAAATTATCCCATGAGTATTTTTTCCATTTAATTAACTAGATGTTCCCATATATCCATTGTAATTAACTTTTTTTTAATTACTAAATTGTCCTTTATAACACTTTTCTCAATAGAGTCTCGTTAATATTCAAGGAAAAAGTTTGCATTAATCTGTGCCACCTGAAAATATAATGTTCATGTATAAAATACAGTATAACTCTTCATTTTAAGTTTGAGTGTAATGGTAATAAAATAACCAAAGAGGAAATATATGCATTGCATAATTATCTAACCAGATGTATAAAAATAGCATTAAAATATTAATATCATTATTTATCATGGCCTGGTAATTTTTAGAACAAAAGGGAGATAATTTGTTCCCAGGGACTGGAGTATGCTGAGGTATATATTATCTATTTCTATGGCTGATCAAATAGCAAGATTTATGATCTTTGAAGGGAATCCTGCAAAGTTCTTTCTCACTCCTGAGTTATGGAAAGCTGTTGCTAAGGTGTGCCTGAAGTCTGGATGATGGATGGATGGATGGATGGATGGAATGCTGCTTGGAAAACCTTTCAGAGATCTGCTGGAACGCATAAATAACATGAACATGCATTTCAAATGTTGAGAAGTATGTGCAGAAATAATTCTTTATAGGACCTTCCAAAGGTTTATTTTAATGGAAAAATAGGTCAAGTATAGCTTTCTTTGTACCTTTTCATTAGCTGAATGGAGAAAGTAGTTTTTCATCCCAACTTTCTCAGCTGAATATAGCACAGCAAATGTGGTGTGTTCAGGGAAAATGGGATATATGATATAACTATCTGACAAGCAGTCTTCAGAGTCTCTGCTAACATTGTATAACTGATACTGAAAGACAGTTGTGCTCCAGTTCCTGTATAAACAGATTCTAATGCCAGTCAGAAATGTACTCTTGAGAAATGTGGAAGCCTTGTCAGGGATTGTCAGAAATGCTAGCAGCAGTTATTTCTGTGTGTTGTTCTCTTCAACGGTTCGACTGCATATTCATGGTCTGTGTCTGTCCCTGCAGCTACTATTGCTGTAACTCCATCTGTGAGTCAGAACTTCTCTATGGTGATAAGCGTTTAGTAGTTTCCAGAAATCCAAGTTGTTCATTTTATGCTAGTGTCTTGTCCAAGTTGGATCTTGAGAGTGACAAAACATGGTGGGTTTTGTCCTGAAGATGTGACTATTCCAAGGAAAAACAATGGTTTGCTTGATTAGAGTTGTGTTCTAAAACACTTATAAAAATAACAGCTTTTTGGAAAGTCATGAACATGAGAAATTTCATGAGCAGTAGGTTCTATAATCAAGGCAGGGATTTGTGCTTGCTCAGCATTCTAGAATGGCTTTTCTTCTGATGAGAAATGGACAACTTCACCATTTTTAATAATCACTTATCAAATGATACTCCTAAGTGGTATTTTTCTGTTACTCTATCCGTATGTCATATATGAGACTCAAATCTTCTGAAACATAAGCCTGGCCACAGTAGGTGCTTCTGTCCAGAATTCTTTTTGTATTCATGCTCAGATATCTGATTCTATTTCTCTTAATAATTTATTGGAGCAAATACTGCTTTATGGTGTTTTAAACTTTCAGTGAAGGAAAAGAAGGTTCAAAGAAGAGCAAGAGTTTAGAAACTTTTCTGTAAGCAAGTTTTACCTTTCTCAATTAAAGAGATTTCTAGTAGCTTGCTTAGTCACTTGAGGACTTATATTCCTCCCCATCAGTTTGAGAAGACATCACTAGGATGCTGTGCATCAGGACGCCTAGTAAGAATTTCAGGGTCAACTGCTAACTCTGCTCAGTTTAGTATGTATCTGTGATTTTCTCCCATTAGATCTCTGATAATGGGTAAACAAGAAGGCCAACGCTCAAAACTGCTTTTGTACTAGGTGGAATGGAATAGGTTAGATATGACATTAGATTTTGAAAATGATTTGAAGGGGATTCAGGAGAGCACAGACAATTAGACACATGCATCAGCGAAGTCTGGAGAAAGTGTAGAATAAGCAGAATTAATGGTGAAAAGATAAAAACCTATATTATTTAATATTTTCTATAGCTCCTGTAAAGCAGCACAAACCTGACAGCTTTTGGAAGGAATCAGTGAGCCTGTGAACAACTATATAGTTTAATTGTATTTCCAATGTGCATTTTGATAAAGTCCTTTTTACCAGAAGTCCATAAAAAAGCTAAGCATATATGGTAGAAACACTACCTATTATCACATAGGGAGGAGGAGGGTTTATATAAGTAGTTCTTGAGAGTAAACATCACTTTGCTACTTTTAAAACCTAAAATGAGCTTGTGCTCAGTATGCTCTATGCTGTTCTAATCCCTTTTGTCTATCTCATTTTAAAAGGATGGCTTCAAAGTCAAAAAAATAATAATGGAGCAAATAAGTGGAACAGTTTCTGGGTGATGGATTATGTTCTCCAACTTGGATGACTTAGCTAAGTGGAGGAATGTAATAGAAGTCTTTAAAATGATGAGCTGCATGAAGAAGGTGTATAGGGAGTAGTTGCTTTCCGTCTCATCTGATGCAAGACCTAGATAGTATCTTGTACTTCTGCTGAGTGATAGTCTTAAAAAAAAGAGTAATTGAGTAGCTAAGCTGCTGGGCTACTTGTCAAAGGATGAAAAACATTTTGCATGGGTTTAGAATCTGAAAAATTTGAAGTTTTGTTGACGAAAAATCTTCAAACAACTTTAATTATGAAGATACCACTCTGAGTTAGTGAAGTCTCAGCACTGCAAACTGGAAGCTGAAGGAATGCTGCAAATACATCACTGCAGACTTTTTTTGCTCCTACCATCCCCTACAGTAATTTGCTGCTGACTGCTCTTAAAAGGGAGAAGCCAAGGTAGTTCTTTTGTTTGGCCCAGTATCCTGTTTTAAGTTTGTAATGATAAGCTTTGGTTAGTACTTCAGGTAATAGAAAATTGAGGGTAGCAGTAGGATTTATGCTGAAGACTGTAGTTTTTCTTAAGAACAGGTGTCATCAGAAGCTCTTAAAGAGCCTGTGTCTCTTTGGAAGCTAATAATGCAGTTTCCTAGCCTGTCACTGAGAGCAAAATTTTCAGGAAGACAACAAATCTGTTTGTAATCTATGGATGACATATACTGTGCTATCAGTATGCTTCAGCATACAAATATTTTATCTTCTACCTAAAATTTACAGCATCAGTTTTTGGGATTGTAGGTGTCCATATTTATTATTCCTAGCTCTTATCCAGATTTGAACTGTTGTCTGGCCTATGCCAGAATCCAAAAATATACCTTGAGCACTTCTGTTATTGCTACTTGAACAGTTTCTGTAATTTATAATAAATCCACTTGTATGAAACTAGGTTTGACTGCACAGCCCAGTAGAAGGTTGGATATTTGGTTCTGAGACTGTGGATATTATTCTAACTTGAGAATCAGTACCTACCTTTTAATAAGCTGTTGCTTTTTTTCATCCCTTTATGTAGGAATAAGTAAGATACTGTTTTGCGTTTAAAAAAAATTTGGGCTGCAATGCTTTGTAAATCTCTTTCTTAGTACTTAGGTAATTTTACATTTTCAAAAGTCAGGTTTAATAATTAAAAAGGTAGAAAGAGCTTTTCTTTTAAAGGAAGTATCTTGGAGTAATTATAGAACATGCTATGGAATATGTACTAACAGCATAGTCCAGCACACTTGTGCTTGTTCTTGTGCATGCACGCTCTCTTCCTCCTGAACTGTATTTAAGAGTGAATTTACATTATAATCTCGATCTTCAAGAAACATTTTGGCTAAACTAGCATTGGTAGTGTTATTATATGTGCTGCCTATCATCAACTAGTGTCATGTTCCCTCCCTCCTCCCCCTACCTTTTCGCATAACTTTGAGAGCAGGGTGAACTGAGATTTTAAATAGGATTTTGCTTATAGAATTCAGAAATATATGAATGAAGCACTTAAATGAGTTAAAAAAATAAAATTCCTAAGGTCACTTTCTGACATAATGAGATAAGAAAGAAAGCTTTATTTCTTTCAGTTGTCATTTGTTCATGTGATACTATATTTGAACATACCTAAATTGGTGTATAAGAATTCTTAAATATACATCAGTAGAGAAAATAGACATCTATGTCTGTGTGTCCCTATGGTGCTTAATGTATGCTTTATATTTAAAAACTCTGTTCTGATTGATAAAACCTTATTCAAAATGAACAAACAACACGTGAAGACTTTGTGTCAAAACTTTCCACTTGCTTCTATAAATGATGCTTATATTTTCATCAGTACATTGTTGGTGAACAGCGTGTGTGACCTGAAAAGATGGAGAAGCATTGTGCCTATACCTCTGCTTGGCTGCATTCATTATATCAAATTATTGACAATGGTTTTTCTTTTAGTTTGGCTGGTTCTGTTTCTCCTTCATGATGACATAAAAGATTGTTTTCCTTTCCTCTTCAGCTTTCTTCTTCTTTTTAAATTATCCCATCATCACCTATTTAAAGAAAAAGCTAACACCTGCAATGTCTCCCTCCCTTCCTCTCTCTCTCACTCCCTCTCTTCTCCCCTCTTTCCACCCTCTTCCCCCTGCTCTCTTTTTGTGAGTATAGGAGGATAGTCCCAGTTAAATTTGTCCTGTGTATTTTTTCAAGTTTCTTCCATTTAGAGTTTCTCTACCCTTAAAAAATGTAAGAAGTTACCTAATACTTTTAATAATGTTTAGTGAAGTCTGTGATTTTAGTATTTTATTATAAATTATAATGACTATGTTTTGAGAAGAAGTCCTGCCAGATCTAGTTGTAGTTGCGGGACAGTGGGGTGGTTATACAGAATAAGTACAGACTACTAACACAAAAATTTGAAGCTGAAGCAAGTTTTGATCTCTTGTGACATTATAAAGTCTTAACCTTCTGTATTGTAAGGTGAAACTAATTATGTGTCAGAGTCTGAACTAGATATTATAACCATTCATCTGTAGTAGGTTAGCATAGTTCCCTGAAAGTGTGTTGGAAGCCATCTGAGCAGAACATCAAGGAATTTAGATATTGCACACCAGTACATGAATTTTTTATATTTATCATGGATTCTGTTGTGTACTTATGCGTATTTTGTCATATGTGAATGCTTATTGGAAAGTGTCAAGAACAGTGTTTAGAAATAACAGATATTTTGTGTGAACTCTCTGCTACAGATCTGTTGAGGCAAGACAATTCTGTTCTCAGTTACTTATGACATTTTTAAGACTTTGTCTTTTGCTTAATAACGATGGTCAAAGTTACACAAGGAATAAATGAGGAAATACAACAAAAATATGTAGAATGAGTAATGAAAAGAGGACCCACAACTGTGAGGGGGAATAGGTAGGAGAGTTAAATGCTAGACTTTTTTTTTTTTCTGTGAAAGTTAGCAGAGAACTTATGTGGCAAAGTTTCTGTAGCAGGGGAGCTACAGTGGTGTCTTGTGTGAAAGAGGCCCTGTGTGACACAGAACCAGTTCCACCCCCTTTCAGATGGACCAAAGCTGAGCCCATTGGTGATGATGGTGGTACCTCTGTGGTAATGTGTTTAAGAAAGGGTAAAAACCACTGCGCAGTGATGAGAGAGGAGCGAAAAAATATGAGCGGAAATAGCCTTTCAGACACCCAGGGCAGTGAAGAAGGAGGGGGGAGGAGATGCTTCAGGCACCAAAGCAGCACCCTGCAGCCCCTGATGAAGACCGTGGTGAGGTAGCTGTGCCCCTGCAGCCCATGGAGGCCCATCATGGAGCAGAGATCCACCTGCAGCCCCCGTGGAGGACCCCACGCTGAAGCAGGGGGGGGTGGCTTGATGGAAGCTGCAGCCTGTGGAGAGGAGCCCTCACAGGAGCAGGCTTTCTGGCAGGATGTATGGCTCATTGGGAGCAGCAGAGATGAAGTGTTGCGAACTAACCACGTGTTCTCCATTCCCCTGCAGTACTTGGCGAGGAGGAGATAGAAGAGTTGGGGGAAAAGTTGAGTCAAATGTCAAAGCTGGTATCACCAATTAAATTGAATGATAGAGGAATTAAAATCTTAGCCACTGTACTTTGATGTTGCCCTGAGCACTAGTTCATTAATTTCCTGAGTTTAACATTTTTTTTTCCATAACTGCATTACTAGCTTTTTTCTCCACCTTTAAGAACAAAAGGGGCAAGGATAGTAGATAACAGAATACCTTTTATGTTTACAAAGTCCTTCTCACAATTTCACAAACTTCAGAAAGTCAACTACAAGTGTCATAGGAGGGAGTATGTAGAACATAGTTTAATTAGAAGAGAGAACTGGGGGAGCCAATAAAGATCTTTCCAGTTAGATGAGTCAGCACAAATAGAAGAGTGACTCCCAGCTATGTTCATTTGCAGCTGAAATAATGAACAGAAAAATAAATAAGCAAAAGATCAAATGTAGTGAAAAGCAAACTTTCCTGTTTTCAAATCAAGATGGCAGTTTTGGGTTGCATTTCCAGGTGTGTGTGGAGTACATTAGGCTTTGAGAGAGAAAACAGTTTCAGATTCATAGATCACAGTTGGGAGTTGCACTATCTGGGGAGACAGTAGTGATCAAAGCACTGGTGTTTTAACTCTGTGTTGACTTTCAGTGTTAAATATGTGAGGATACTTTTACAGAGGATCTGTTACAGAGGAAATAATTGAGTTCCATGTTGCTGTACTTTGAGTGCAGTACTACTTCTATAAACACCAGTTAACTTTCTTTAAATAAACAGAACAGCATATGGGAAAAAAAAAACCTGATACAGTTTTTGTTGTTAGAGTAGGTTCTGTGAAGAAAATTATAATGATTACCTAAAGATGCTGTGTCCTGGATAGTATACCTGACTTATACAGGAGTGTGTCTGCCTTGGAAAAGGCAGTTTTCCAGTGCATGGGATAGTTTCTTTGTCCCCATAACGGGATTATAATAGATTTGAATTCTGTGTGAGTCTTTCCATTCTTTCAGTTTTGGTGCTTTATTGCACTACAGAGGATGCTTATATTCTGTGTGAGAAACAATGCCAACAAGATGAAATGGATACCTATTTTACTTGGTGATTCTTGTGGAAAATTCAAAAACTCAGAGAATTATTCTTGCTTCCTCGTCCATGCTGTTTTGGTTTATACTTTAATTTCTGATATTAATTACTGTGAAAGGGCTACTGCTAGGCCAGTAGAACATTTTGCTATGGTTTTTAAAATAGCTACTACTGTGGTCAGTTACATGTGATGAGAGCAGTAGTAGACTTTTTGATACTGTGAATCACTTGTTGGCTGATGCACTGTAACTAACAACTGTTAGCATATCATTTTGCCTTGAGAACTTTTAGGCTTCATAGTTCATGCTAGTTTTATAGAATTTGAAGATTAAATTGCAATTCAGTTTCATAAAACAAATCAAAAGAAAAATCATGTAAATATAGTCAAGAAAGTCAATAAGCCTTTTTTTTTTAATAGAAAAATGTGTCAGGATACATAAAAATGAACTGATAATCATGCCTTTTACTTTACCAAGTTAAAATTTGAAATCAAGTAATGAAAAATTAATATTTCTATGTCAGTGAAAATCTTTTTGGGCTGACTTTTTGGATAGTTACTCATCTCTCCAATTGATAAAGGAATTACTCAAACAGTAGTAGTTGAGATGAAAAATCCTTTACCCTCATTTACTCTGTAAGTAGTGGTTACCCCAAAAAAACTCTACATAGCAACTTTCTTTTAAAATATGTATGGCTAATTTTCTTTTCTTAAATCTCTCAAGAACCACAGCAAAACTGTAACAAAATGAGTTGAATGAAAGGATTCTCAGTTAAATATTCAGAAACATTGCTGTATATTTAAATAATGTAATAATTTAAAAAGATTGATCACTTCGGAGTTCAAGCGGAGATACCTGTCTTGTTCTCATTATTTCAAACTCTAGTCTATATTGTAGAACTGCAATCCAAAAATTAAAAATCCATTTAGAGTTAATACATTTAAACAAATATATGCAAATATAATGCCATTTTAGCTATAGAGGTTGCGTGTTAGATTTTGATGCATTTTTGATGATTTTAACTGTAATCTTGGGTTCAGAACAGTTTTGACTACATTAAAACAGACTTTTGATTTCTTATGCTTCTTGAAGTTATTATTCCACACTTCTAAAGATCAAATTATTTTCCTGTCTCTGATTATGGCCTAAATTTTCATGTTTCCTACATTATTTGTGTTAGAATTGTAAATTCATGAGAAAAAAACCACCTTAAGAAAATTCTAGCATGGCACATTTTGGCATATGAGAGCCTTTCAAAGCTACTTGGACTTGTGCAATAAAGCTGTAACTTCAGTAGATTAGGAAGTAGAGAGCAGTTGTTGCAGGCATAGCTATAGGATATATACTGTTAGAGATGGGGACTCGCAGGGCTATATATTGTGATGATTTACTATTTTACTGTAGAAGGAGACCTAGGAAATGTAGAAGGAAAACAGAAACACTGTAGGAAAACATAGAAAAATGCATGGATTTAGATAAGTAATTGAAAGAAAAGAAACTTTTTTTCTTTTCTACAACTAATGACTTGCATATGTTCTCCTCCTTAGGATAACTACACATTTGCACAGCCAGGAATTCAGAAGAAAGTGAAAATGCTGGAAGAACTTGTTAGTCGGATTGATGGTAAGTCTTGATGGCTAAGCTTATTTCTGACTGATGTTTCATTGAAAGTGTTTAGTTAAAATGTTTGCAAGAAGACAAACCAACTTCACTGCAGTCACCTGCAACGGTGGGGTAACATTGCCTTCCTCAGGTGAGGTGTCATCATTAGTTTGTCGCACTCTGGCCTTTGCGGGTCACTGTCGTGTGTCATTTAAAAGAAAGCCTCTAGAGCGTGAACCACTTTCATTACTTTTTATAAAGGCAATATAATCAGAATTCAATGGCAATTTCTTTGCAGCAGAGTAATGACCACATACAAAAGGCAGCCAGTATTCATTTCACATTAAGTCTCAATGAGTGTTGTAATTCATGCAAGTCACAGTGGTTGTTTATGGTTGTCCTTTGGCACTATGTTTTGTGCCTTTGTGCATCATTTTACTATCTGGAATGCCTGAATAATTTCTCTGTGGAATCCAATTAATTATGAACTCTAGAAATAACATCTTTAATTTTATAGATAAATTACAGTATGTGCAGGGGTAATTTTAGATTATGCTTTCGTGTTGTTGCAGGGCACTTTGAAATATTTTCCACCTTCATCCTTAAAATAATTCCCTTCATGAAATGCTGACTGTCATATTGCTAGAACAGAGTTTAATTAAATGAAATGCAAGAGATAATGCTTGCCCATTCTAAACATACTCTCCTGATAGTTTGTTAAATTAATGAACACAGTATTAACAAAGTGTTGCCAAGCAGAACCAGGCAACACTAGCCTGTCAGTGATGGCTTAGAAAAAATATTCCTTGTGTAGCTTAATATTTGATAATCTTCTTGGAAACATTAATTCCATCTTTTTGTTACACATACTGTGAAGTTTTTTTGGGCCAGTGCTTACCATAGGAGATTTTGCCTGCTCATATGTACATCTTGAATATTTGATAATGGTCTTTGTGCTTTTCTAGGATGTTAAAGTATTTTTAATGATCAAAAACTAAGGGCAGGAGAACAATGCTTGTGTAATATTACACTATACATTCAAATGTATGTAAAAATTCTTGGTGTAGATACATTTTATAAAATACAAATGAATATGAAAAATAAAAGGGGATATTTCTGTATATTAGGTAGCCAAATATTTATATTAAAAATATCTTTAAATGAGTGTATTTAAGTACTTAAAAAATAATCTAACTGCTTGTAATGTGACTTTTTATATGTCATTTTCGGTTTGCATCAGTATTGGTGTTTACATTTCACTTATAGAAGCAAATGATTATATATTAAATAAAGTGTATAATTATAAGGCCTATAAGTAGACTTCCTTAACTTGGTCAATGAATATTTATATAAACAAATTGTTTAACCAAGGTTTTAAAATTAAAAATAGCATTCTGATAATCCACTTTATTTTTTGATTTAATAAAAATATTCAGTATAATGCAATATATTATTGTTTGGTTTTTTAAGGAAGAAAGAAATGCTGAAGTCTTATTTGTACCTTCAGTGCTTTGGGGATATAGTTAAATAACTTCTGTAGGTTTAGGAAGCATTATTTTTAAGATTTCACACTTTAAAAAAAATAAGGCAGATAGTTATAGCAAATAGTTGTGTTTTCTTATACTGTCCTTTGATCATTCTTTGTAACTGAAAGTAAAATGTGGTTCCCGATTTTTATCTAATTTAAGATAATTCTGTGGGGTCTTTATAATTTTCGTAGCTTTCAGTAGACATTATGAGTGTTTGCTAGTTAATGTTGATTTTTCCTACTGTCCTTAATACTTACAAAGTAAAATCTCAGATTAATTTTAATGCCAGATCATTTCCATGGTTGAGTAGTAGAGGATGTTTTGAGCAGTATAATTGGAGAAAGCAAAGCAAAATCCTTACTTTAAAGAATTTATCATCCTCTAGGAAGTGTATTTTGCAGCTTGTCTATATGGCATACCTGTAGCATATGTAGAAGAGATGTTAAGGGAAACTATTTTAAAAAGTAATGGGATTACAATGCTTCAGAATGGTGGAAATTTCATTAGATGTTTTTCCCTTGTAGAAATTAGGAAGTATTTTAAAAAGGTATCATTGCGCTTTGGAAAAGAAGCTAGTAATTAATGTAATTGACATTATGGAAATTTATAATTCTTTCGGTTATATGGGGCCTCTGGAAATCAATGTTCCAAACTTCTGCCCTTGCCTCTCTTGATCTCTATCTAAGGAGACAGGGTCAACTTAGATCGAGCTGTGTAGAGTCTTGCCCTGTTGAGTTTTGAGTAATTCTGGGGATGCAGATTGTGCAGCTTCTTCGAGTAAGGCTGTTGGAAGTTTAACTACTTCCATTGTGATTTTTTTTTTTTAAATAAATAAATAATTTTTTTTTTTAAAAATGGAACTTAGGTTTACTGCCTTTTATTTTATCTCAGTGTACCTCTGAGAAGAATCTGGCTCCACATTCTCTACATGCTCTTTCTAGGTAGTTGTAGCTGTTCATAGACTTCTTTTTAAGACTGAACAAACCCAGTTCTGTCAGCCTCCTTTCGTGTGTAAGATGCTTCAGCTCCCTATGCACCCACTGGACTTGCTCATGAATGCCAGTGTTGCAGAACTGGATGTAATGCTACGGACACGGTTTCCTGAGTGGCGAATACAGAGGAAGAATGACTTCTCCTGACCTGTTGGCTTCTCTCTTGCTTAGAAAACCAACATACATTTGGTCTTTCTGCAAGGATGCTTTTGTCTCAGGTACAGCTTGTTGTCCACCAGGATCCCCAAATCCTTGGCAACACTGCTTTCCGTCAAGTTGTGCCTGGTCAGTGCTTGTTGAATGAGACTGTTTCATCCCAGATAGAGGACGTGTCCTGTCCTGAACCTCAGATGGTTCCTATCAGCCATTCCTTCAGCCTGCCAAGGTCCTTTCAAAGAGTAGCTCTCACTTTCAACATGTCAGCCACTCCTCCCAGTTTGGTAACATCCACAAACAGTCCACTCTATGCTATCATTAGTTTTTAATAAAGCTGTTGCACAGTATTGACCCCAGCGCTGACTCCCGAGGGATGCCATTAGTGAGTAGTTGTCAACTGGACTTTGTCCTACTGATCACAACCTTTATAATAGAGGGGGTCCAGTTAAAAGTTTTGGATAGTAAAAGATACTTTCAATATCCTTAGGGCTGTTTCTTTTTGTCTACAAGACTGTCCACTCAGTTACTTTCTTTTGCAAGAAAAGCTCACCAAAGTACATGCAAGATTAAAATAAAGTTTTAGTTGTTAATTAGAGAATGATAGATGTGTACTGCTGTCATAAACTTTTGGATGCCTGAGGTAAGAGATTCTGAACTTCTTGGCTTTTTGGTGGCATCATGACAATTTGGTTAAATTACGTGTTGTTGTGCTTTAGTCTTCATTTCTTTTTGCTTTTGTCTTTTATACTGGATCTGCTATACTGTAGTTAAAGGGGAATGTATGGTTCGTATGAATTCAGTGGCTTTTTAAAAAAAACACTCACAATCTATATTATCTGTACATATCCTAAGTGCTAATTAAGGTTACTGTAGAAGAAAATAATGTTCTTGTTGTTACTGTGTCACATTATTTGCTTGATGCTGGCTAACTGCATGGTGAAGAGGATCTTGATGTAGTAAGTGGCTGTGTGAGTGGATGAAGCTCATACAGCTTATTTTCTAATAGTAATGGATTACCAGTGTATGGAAAGTGATGCTTTTGCTTTGGAGACTGCTAATGCATTATGTTAGTGATTCAAGCAAACTTCATTAACCCAGCATTACGGATCACAACTCCCCTCAAAGTAACTGTCCTTGTATATGCACTGCAGAACATTGCAGAAGACTTCAAATAGCCAAAATACCCTCTTAATTTAATCATAATCTCATTCTGCTTAAACTCCAGAAAACAATTTTGATGAATTGTGTTTGATGGAATTTTTTTTGTTTTTTAATTATCGCTGTTATAGATGAGATGGAATTTGAAGATAAAACATTATTCAGTCTCATTTATCTCTTTGTCATCATAATTCAGATTTTTGTAGGAGTTATAAAAAAAAAACTGAGAGGGAGGGTCAATAGATAGCTCAATAATGTAAGAAATCTGTTATAACTAATTCTGTTTCCTGTAATGCCAGTAGAGCTTTTCTGCTGTAAATCATGAACCATTTCTCATGGTTTATAAAAGGTCATACTCACATGGCGTGCTGTCTTCCACTTTTGCTTCATTTAGACTTGAAAGCAAAGAGACATGGTATAGGAATGCCAAAATTAATTCAGGATTTGTGTTTCCAGAATTTACAGGTGCTCAGCATTTGGCTGGTTTCATGCTTGAGAGAGTCTCAGTTTCTTCAGTTTACTATAAGACATCTGGTAATTACATTAGAGCTTGAGGTAGAAGTCTGAACATTCATAGATAAAAGTAGTCTTGGGTTTCCACAAACATTGGTAAAAGATGTTAAAATCGTGTAGCATTCTCTAAAATTAGCTAGAAGGCAGTTCTATGAAAAAGACCATCCTACTGTAATGTTAAACATTTTTTATTTATGTTGGCTTCTTACTAGTATTGCAAAAAACTATAAAGGCAGTATTGGTGACTAAACTTAGTATAAGTATTCTGCATCTTGTTTGAGGATAAGTTTGAAAAGATTTTTTTTCTGCATCTTTTATAGAACAGCTCAGCCTAGGGTTTGCATTTTTGTTCTGCACAACCTGGTCTTATTTTTTCTCGTAGTTAAGAAATAGTGTGCTATTACTGTTCCAGATTCTTTCACCAGAAATCACCAATCGTTTTGTGGAATCGACCCTCACTCTTAGTAACAAGTCAGGGAAAAATAAAAATGCAGAAAATTATTAAAAGTAAAAAGAAAAAAGAACTTACTGTTGCTGTATATAGCTTTCCCCTTTTCTTGAAAATGGAAGTGATGGAAAAATACCCAAGAACATAAAAAGAGTGCTGCATTTTGACTTTCCCATAAGGAAGTTTATCTAGAATTCAACTGCATTTCTCCAAGTTTCAGTAATATTTTGGAATTTTTGCTGTTTCCACTGGGAATGCATCTTCTGGTCATCTGTTTTGGATGACAGATATTCTTACATATGGTATTTTAATTGGGACAATTTCTAGTTTGTTTCCATTTTAATGTTATTAAAAAAGTTACTTTTTTTTAAGAGAGAGGTATTTTTAGTGCCAAATTGAAGTTGTTATATTTGGATTATTTCAAATAATGACTTTTAAAAAATACTTTCATTTTTGTTTAGCCATGGTGAAAGAGCTTATTTAATTGCACCATTCTGTGTACTTCTCATGCTTTGAAATATTTGCTATAGATACATCTAAAAGGTTAGTTGATAAAATTCATAATATTTATGTATAATATTATGGTTTCTTTTTTAATTGGAGAGGTTTATAAAACATCCTTCATTAGAATATTAGTAGCGGTGGAATTATCCTTTATAACTTCTGAGTTTTAAGAACTGTGTGTTCTTTCTGGGCTACTAAAGTTTCAAATGTCCAGAGTTCACTTGGGTTTCTTACAGTTTCTTCTCTGAGCATTGTGTGGATGTTTGACATTCAGCAGGTTCTTGTCCCAGGAGATAAAGCTGCCTATTCCCTTAGAACTGTCCAATGCTTCGAACACAGATGTTTCCCAGTTCTGCTCAGAACTTAATTTCATATGACAAGTTAAGCCAAAGAGTGCTTAGAGATACCTACTGAGTAGTTTTAATACTTTCATAGTTTCTGAAGGACATTCAGTTTCTCTGGTGATTGAACTTTTTAAACTGCAGAGAAAATTGTTTTGCTTTTTTAAAAAAGAAAATCTGGGTCTCAAAAAGGCAAAATATCAACCAAGACTAATACATATTCCTATTAAATGGTTTACTGTTGTTTAATAACAACTCTCAGAACAAGTGATCTGTTCAGTATACGTGATAGATATAGATTAATTAATTTGTTTTTTAATTGGAATCTTGAGTGGCCATACAATGAACTGATAATAAAACTGTGGTAATAGGTGACATTTGATCTATCTTTGTTACATATTCAATCATGCTAATGATTTTTTGGTTGATGGTTAAAGAATGCATAGTTGTATGTGCAAATTATGTTCATGTTTAATTACATTGTTAAATATTTTTCTGACACCAATAACTTTGAATTAGGATAGTGTTGAAGTATCTGGAAAAAAGAGCTCTAATTGTAAGAGTCGCAAAACTGGTATTCTCATCCATGTGAAAGCATTTTGAATTGGAAATGGACATAGAATTTATTTAGACCTTACTGCTGCTATTGAAAATGAGTGGTTAATAAGGTCCTTGTCTGTTGGTCCATCTTTATATGTCAGCTTGGTGCTGAAGTGATTAAAAATCTTGTAAGCATTCTATAATTGTTTTAATTAATTTGCACCATAAAGCTCTTTTTCATTTTAATAAAGCTATTTTATTTAGCTCACTAGTAGTTATTTTATATCTGATTTTATGGTTGTAATTACTGTATTATACTTTAATGCACTTGTAAGTGCTGTTCACTGGGCATTGTAATTAATTAATATATCTTTTAAATCATATTTTTATGTTTTACCATGGAGATTATATTTGTATGCTATTACAGAGTTCAGAGATCTTAGCAAGGGTTGAGACTGACTATAAAATCATTTATAAATTCCTGACTGCTGTAAGCACTTTTTAAATAGCCAAAACTTGCTTTTTTTCATGGCAAATTAAAAAAAGGAAAAAAGGATGAAAGATGATGTTTAATATGATTCGGAATTTAAAAAGTGTTAGACATAAACCCTCTCATGAATGCACACAGTTTTGATTTAGAAGAACAGGCTAGAGAAGTCCAATGGTGGTACCTCGAAGTAGAAGTGTCTAATCAAACATATTTTTCTCTCTCATGCGTTGCACTTTGAATATTAAGTTCAAAGTCCACTGGGAAACATAGGATGGTTTTTTTCACTCTAATCTAGAAGTGATCTTGATCCCTTCTAGATGTTTTCTTGATCCCTGCTAGATGTTTTTCCTAATAATTTTCTCCATTTTGTGTTAGATACCACAGAATTGCTACTTTCATTTGAGGCAACTAGGCCTTCCTTCCTTCCTTCCTCTAGTATTTTCTTCTTTTGCTTTGGTAGCAGCATCTTGCGCTTTTCAGTATTGGAGTATTGACCATATCTTTTGTGTCTGGTGAAAATACTTCTCAGTGATTTCATTCATTCTAAGTACATTTAGAGAGCTAAATTAAAATGGACCATTATGTTTAAATTATAGGCCATGAGGAGGATATAATCTGGTAATATTTCTGGGTTTCTGCCAGTCATATTTTCACTTTTTAGGACTTTTCAATGTATATTTTTTAAAATGCTTTTATTGTAATTTTTTACAGTGGACAGTTTTATCCAGTTACAAAAAGCAAACTAACTCTGGAAAAAGATATAATCAGCATGTAAATATTTTACGTGGATCTCTACTATTACTTGAAGCAGAATTGTCTATCATAATGCGATCTTGTCTTGAGGTGCATGGTTATGATCTTTAGAATGTCACCTTCAGTCATCAAGAATGTTTTTTGTTATTAATTTATATTAATAAAAATTAATATACATAATCACTACTAAGTCATTGCTAAGCTCTAATCTTGACAAGAATTAGTTTTGTTCAGAATTTCATTAATTCACATTGGGGGTTGTGAGTCTTAATCTGCATCTGGCAACATCTGGTATTGAGATTTTACTCCATACCTGTACTTTTGTCTCCCATAAGCATCCTGGCTTTGAACAATACAGAAATTATTCAGAAGGAGAGAGAATACAATTAAAAATTAGCTTTCAGTGGGTAGAGTACTCAAAAAGAAAGCAGTCTGACTGATGACAAGGTTCTTTCTTTTGGAGTGCAAGTTCAGTATGTGGGAACTGTACCATGGGGACTGAGTGCAACCTCAGTCAGTTTGCACCAAGTCAGGTGGGACTGTGGATCTGCTGGAGGGTAGGAAGACACTGCAGAGGGATCTGGTCAAGCTGGATCCATGGACCAAGGCCAATTGTGTGAGGTTCAACAGGCAAGGGGCAGGGTCCTGCACCTGGGTCACAAAATTCCCATGAAACGCTCTAGGTTTAGGACAGAGTGGCTGGAAAGCTACCTGGGGGAAAAGGACCTGGGAGTGCTGGTTGACAACTGGCTGAACACGAATCAGCAGTGTGCCCAGGTGGCCAAGAAGGCCAATGGCATCGTGACCTGTATCAGAAACAGTGGCCAGCAGGACCAGGGCAGTGATCGCCTTCCTGTACTTGGCACTAATGAAACTGCACCTCAATTCCTGTGCTCAGTTTTGGGTCCCTCATGACAAGAAAGACATTTTGGTGCTGGAGCATGTCCAGAGGAGGATAATGTTGCTGGTAAAGGGTCTGGAACACAAGTTTTATGAGGAGCGGCTGAGGGAGCTGGGGGTGTTTAGCCTGGAGAAAAGGAGGCTCGGGGGAGATCTTATCACTCTGGAAAACTATCTGAAAGGAGGTGGTAACCAGGTGGGGGTCAGTCAGTTCTCGCAAATAATAAGTCACAGGATAAGAGAAAAGTGTGCTGGGAGAGGTTTAGATTGGATATTAGGAATAATTTCTTCAGCAGAAGGATTATCAAACCATGGAACAGCCTGCTCAGGGAAGTGTTGGAGCCACTATCCCTGGAGTTATTTAAAAGATGTATAGAAGTGGCCCTTAGGGACATGGTTTAGTGGTGGGCTTTGCTTTGTTTGGTTAATGGTTTAGTATTGTTGCTGTGGGATTTAGGTGCTGAAAAAATCTCCCGGAACAGTTAATTAGGGGTGAGATAAGAAAGGGTTTATTATGCCAAGGCAGAAGATGTTACAAGACGCACGCAGGCCGTGCCTGAGATGTTACATTTTATAATACCATCCATCCAATCCCAAATGTGTCCACCCTGTGGCCTTTACTCTGGACCGCCCCGGGTCCACCCCCTGAAAATGGGTCTGGGGTGTATTTTGGGGCCACCTACTTTATCACCTTCACCATCATCAGAGCACAAAGGGTACATAGTTACCTAATTCTTGACTTCATTTTGTTGTTCAGGCCCTGATATGCTGTTCTACCAACAATCTAGGCCTTGCCTTGACAAAAGACTAAACATTTCTGCTGGATTCGGGAGTAAGAGTGATATAGGGAGCGTAGAATGGGGTAAGAGGGTTAAGGAATGTGTAAACAAGGGTGCTACAGGGAAAGGGATGCAAGGGAGTGAGGGCTGTTGCTTTTAAAATCTACCTATAAAACTTACAAGGCTTACAAATATTAGAAAAATAAAAAGCCATTAAGGGCTTAAGGCATCAGTATCAAGATCTAACAGGTCTTTCCCAACCTAAATGATTATATGATTCCATGAAAAACAGGAGTGCTAATGTGTTTCTATTGCACGTTTTCTAAGGATCAATGCACAAAAATAATTGTGCATGTAAATAGCAGTGCCAATAAGCTTCTGTGGCAAAGGATGGCTCATTATTTTACTGTTAAGTTTGCTTTGGTGTCAGAGCACTTACTCTTCTAGCTACTGTGTGCTTTTTAAGAAGAATTGTGTTGCTCTTCATGAGAGATACTCACTTTTCTTCCTTTTGTTGAACTAAAAGACCTCTTTGCCAGAGATTCTTAGGTTAACTGTATTTTGGATAACTTTTAAGAAATAGTACTTTTTATATTTACAAGTACACAGTATTGATAAAATAGTATTAATAATGAACTGCTCAGGGTATGAAATATGAGTAAAAAAATGAACCTTAAGTAATATTCAAAATTTCAAAACTAGGTCAAAGTCAAGCATCAGAAAAGATTGCTAGGGTCAATAGGAATCTTTCAGTAAAGGTGAACATCAAAAAGCTAATGTTCTGAAGTGATAAATTATACAGATAGATGTGGTGGCACCATGCCGTGCCACTGCAATTTGGCAGTTTGTGCATAATTTTATATTATTTTGCACTTCCTCTTTGCTTATTTGTAAGCTTACCTAGGGACTCGTTCTAACACCATCCCCCAGTCAGGACAGCAGTCAAGTCATGCTTTAGTACAGGTTATTTCTGTCCTTAACCATTTAGTTTGTGATTCTGTAGTCACATACAATTTTAATTTTGAAATCAGCATGAGAAGCTGACTTTGAACATGAAGAATAAATATTTTATGTGCATAGGCCCTTCTGGCTTGAGGAACATCTGTTTAAGGTGGCTCAATAAGTGTATTTAATAAAAATATGAATAGTTATTAAAAAGGGATTTTATCTACAAGTTACCTATTTTTACCAGTATGCTACTTTGGAATGCATCTGTATAGTGTATTTTATCCTTAATCAGAAGACTTCCTTCACCCAAACTTTATGTATAGATTTATTAAAAGTATTGGGGGACTTATTAAATACAATTCTTATTTATTTTGAATTTTGATTAAAGAATTATTTTTTAATTGTAAAATAATTTTTCTCTCAGAAACTTAAGTGGAAGTAGTTTATATAAAATACTTGAAGTCTTAAAGCTGACAGTAATGGTATATTTTCTTGTTCATTGCTCATACATACTTATTTTCATTGAAATGGAAAATTTAGATTTAGATTATGTTGCTCCAAATTACCTTTATCAGCAAATTAGCCTCTACTCACAATTACTTACAAAGTAGGAAGAATTACCTTCTTTACTCAGTGCATCTTCTATTCCAGTCTTGCATCAATTGACTGTAATGCACAGAATTTAGTAATCCATTTTTCAACTTGCTTAGACTAGAAAGCAACCTTCAAGAAATTCATTATTCCCATTAACAACTGTAGCTGAAATATCACAACTGGCACAATTTATTGTTCTTCATTACTTACTTTCAGTGGCTGCAAGCAACCAAATGAAATTTGTTTCTGCTGTGTGAAGAACAAAAATATTTGTGAGTTAGTAACTTCACTTAGAAATAAAACTGACTTTTTTGCATCCTGCTTGATGTAGTGGATTATCTAATTATAGTAGTCTGCAATATAGGTATCTAAATGTGACATTAAAAAAATGGATTTAACACAGTATCTCACTTCAGTGTATTTAACTTGCAGCTAAATTTGCCTGGAACAAAGGCAGACACACGGTAGTAATTTAGTATTTGTCCTGAATAAGTGACCTAATAATGGTGCACTGGGCTGAGAACTGGCAGAGGATAGTCCTCAAAAGGTTGTAGTGAATTAGGCTACATCTGTCTGGTAATCATTCACCAGTGGTGTCCTTCAAGGTTCAATTCTAAGGCCACATCTCTTCAGTATTTCTATCAGTGATCCGGATACAGGAGTTGAACGCATCGTTAGCAAGTTTGCTGATGATACTGTACTGGGAGGTGCTGTTATGTCTCTTGAGGGATAAGATGCCTTGCAGAGGGATCCTGTTAAATGGGAGCACTGGGCAGTCATCAATGATTTATTCAAAATTTGAAAATTTACCAAGAACATATGATAAGTTCTGCATGTGTGATAAAGTCATGCTGATCATAAGTATAGATTGGGAGAGGAGCGGCTGGAGACCAGCCCTGCAAAAAGGGATCTGGAGTTCTGGTTGGCAGCAGCTCAATAGGAACCAGCAGTGTGCCCTGGCAGCCATGAGGGCAAACCCCATGAGGGGTGCATCAAACACAGCATCACCAGCTGGTCAAAAGGATTAATTATCCCACGATATTCAGTGTTGGTGCAGTGTCACCTTGAGCACTGTGTGCAGTTCTGGGCCCCACAATTTAAGACAGATGTGAAAATTCTTGAATGTATCCAGAGAAGGGCAAGAAATCTGGTGATAGGGCTGGAAGGCATGTCCTGTGAGGAGCAGCTGAGTGCTTTGGTCTTGTCTAGTTTGGAGAAGAGGAGGCTGAAAGGTGATCTTACTTTCCTCTATAGCTTCCTGAGCGGGGGAAATGGAGAGGAGGTGCTGAGCTCTTCTCCTTGGGATCCAGTGAGAGAAGGCGTGGGAATCATTCAAAACTGCACCAGGGGAGATTCAGACTCAACATTAGGAAGCATTTATTTAACGAGAGGGTGGTCAAATGCTAGAACAGGCTTCCTAGAGATGTGATCTATGCCTCAAGCCTGTCAGTGTTTAAGAAGCCTTTCAACAATGCCATTAACAAAATGTTTTAACTTTTGGGTAGCCCTGAAGTGGTCAGGCACTTGGACTGGGTGATCATTGTAGGTCCCTTCCAACTGAACTTTTGTAACTGTTTAGAAGTTAGAGGCATGCAAGCCTTTGTGTGGAAAATGAAAATACAGAGGCTTCTGAAGCTTCTACTGTCTTCAAAATGTGGACTTCTACACATAAACTGCCTTGCTTAATTTTTAAACCTATTTCTCTAAGGTTGCAGAATATATATGGTTATCACATTTGGTCTTCTCTTTCTAATAACTTTTCAAGTTTGAGTACTTCCTTCATCATCATTTTCCAAAAGGAGAAACGTCTCCACTGTGCAGAATTACAAGACTTTTGTAAAGCTCTTTTGTTGCTTATTTGAAAAACAAACCAACCAACCAACCAACCAAAAACCAACCAAAAAAAGTGTGACCCAGATTGCTGCTGAGGAAGGGCTACAGAGCAAGCCCCACAGTTCACTGTCATATTTGGAGTGCTGGCTTGATGCTTGTTGCACTTGCACTGTGAGAGCTGAGAAAAATCCTTGGTATTGGCTTTTGTCTCTCTGCCGGCTGGGGCAGCTGATGACTTTTGCAGAAATCCTGGGAAAGAAGGATGTAAAGGTGATGGGAGGCTATTAGGTTTGTAGAGAAAGGAAGAAGATTAGTCACAAGACCTTGAGGCTGGAAGACTGAGGCTGTTATGGGTAGTGGAAAATCCATCACAAAGTTCTCATTTAATTTTAGAAATATTGACAATATGAAGGCACAATATACAGTGATAAAGCTGTAGTACTTTTCCTGTACACGTAATGACAGAGAAGGAGAGGGACTTGATGAGATCACTTAGAAGAGCACAAGATCATTACTCCTCCACCATCATTCCCTACCATTTCACATCCCATAGCAGAAGTTCAGTCTCTTGTGCAGCAGAAGCATCTAATTAGTCGGTTAGTGTTATACATGGAAATGAAATGAATAATTTAAAGATTCACATATTTTTATATATAACTATGAAAAAAAAAAGTTCCCAGGAGAGGTAACAGATGTTTCTGAGGTATGCATATAGTTTTATATATTTGTCTATATTTATGTGATGGAAGGGACTGCCTTCAGCAACATAGGTACCAGGTCTGCTGGGAAGTGCTTTAGCCACAGATAGATGGAGGCTGACACATGCCATGGAGAAATACCAGTGCTTTATACATTTTCATGGATATTTGTTTTCAATTATGAGTGAAGATGGGATATTGTGTTAAATGGACCTTTGGAGTAATATGTTGTGATGTCTTATTTTTTAAAAAACCTAATTGTTGGTTGTTTTCAAAATCTAGAAGATTTTTACTTCTTGTTTCCACATTGAAACAACTATATATGTGGCTGACACTTTCATATAGCCACAAAATGCATCTTGAGGGGAAAAAAAACATTGAACAGCTTCAGTCTATATTATAATTTGCTATCACTTCTGTTACCTTAATTTTTAGGTAGTGTTTCCTGTAATAGTGCTACCATACTCTACCATAAAAAATAAAAAAAAATTATCTTTTAAATTCATTTAGTATTTTAGTGCCTTTTTAGATCTTTCTGGGAAATGTGAAATTTGGAAGATGAGCATTTGCTTATTGTTTTAGCTGATAATACACCTTTTTGAATGAGGATGAAGGATGATCTGGGTAGAAAAAATCTCCCAAGAATGTATTTGTATACAGAAAGACAGTAGGAATGTCTTATTTAGGCATTAACAAAGACTTCTTGTCATAAATTTGTCCAAAACAAGACATTAGCATTTCCGCAGTATTTGTCATTTACACCATGTAAGTATGACCATGCCAGTGTCATACTTGAGCTTGTTAACTAAAACCTGTTAAAAGAATGTCTATGATCCTTTTTGAAGAAAATTCTGCTAAATATAGACAAACCATGTAGTAGATTAGTTCTATTAGCTCTAGCAATAACCCATGCAAGTGATTATCACAGCTTTCAAATAGTAAATGTGCTACAATAAACACAGTGGGTATAGGTACTGTTTTAGAAACCATTGATTTGTACTGGCTTTATTTGCATTTATTTGTTATACTAAGAAATTATTTAAGCTACAAATTGGTTTCTCACTATATTTCCTACACATTAATCTCACTTTTTTTTTTTTTGATCTCAACTGAATGCAACCTTTATATGTTCTTTCCTTATATTTCTTTGACTTCTTAATTTAATATTGTCTTTTTATTACCAACACTTTATTTTTGGAGGCCATTATTTTAGGAGGCCACCTTGTCTTTTGTAGTCTTGCCTCAAATAATTTGTAGCCTAAGAAAGTAATGAAGATATATGTACCTAATCACTTCACATAATATATTTTTGGGATATATTGTAAGCTCTGACAATGTTTTCTTAAGATAGCGTAATTCAGACCAGACATCTAGAGGCAGAAAAATCAATCCATTGTAATGGTTAACTAGTTTATATTTTGGGTATTTTCATTCAGTTGTAAGAATTTACATGCACCACCACATTTTATTTCCTTGAGGTTGGAGGAGTATTTATTGTTTTAGACAGTGCATTTAATACTTAAGACTTCAGAAAAGTTGCAGTAAAATACCTGTTTATTCTGTCTTCAGAACAAGTTCATAGGCACTTGGATCAGCATGAGGTGAAATACTTGCAATTTGCTTTCCGTTGGATGAATAACTTGCTGATGAGAGAAGTTCCTTTGCGGTGTACCATCAGGTTATGGGACACTTACCAAGTAAGTACTTTTTTAAACCTCCATAACTCTGGTAATGTGTTTTGGACATCCCAGTGTCTTTGTGAGTGGTTTTTCTTGAACCTTTTGCTATAATGTCATCTGAAAATCATCACAATAAGAGAAAAAGCCTTTAATGATCAGTACTACTGAGAAACATTTGATGTCTTCAGTCTTCTTGCCCTTCAAAACCAAGCACTTGATGTCATGATAGTTTATAGTACTAAAATGAACACTCATTCAGAGTTAATGTCAATATTCCCTTTTGTCTCTTCAGAGAAGCAAAACATTGAATTGTGCTTAATCAATGCCCTCCATCGACTGTGAGTGCCAGGCTTCCTATTGCCCATCTGTTTAACTACTCAATCCAATACTAGCTTTCAGTCTTCAGTTTGCAGCATCCATCCCATTGTCATGTCTTCTGTCTTATTGTTTGTCCAGACAAAATTCTTTATGTTACTGACCTCTGGTTGCAGTAATTATTTTTCCTCAATAATTTCTTTCCTACCTGTCAAGAGAAAGAGTTGATATGGGAGAAAAACTGTTTATCTGTTCTTAGTTCTATTACTCCATGTTCCAGTAGCTTCTGGTTGCAATTTCTAACTATGTGTTTAAACTATATATCCTTATCTACCAACTTTGTTGTTGAAGTTAATGGGAAAAAAACAAGAAAAAAGTAAAAAGATTTTAAATTCCATAAGAATTTTCAACTGAATTAGTTAATAAACATGAGGCTAACTCATAATTTGTCTCATAAAGAGATGTAACATCTTTAAATATCAGTATCTTTATATCTGCTCATTATGTAGTAATGTCCAGTTAGTTTCATACACTTTAATGGCTGTTGCTTCCATCTGGGGTCCTTTTGCTTCCTTTGTCTCATTATAGTATCTGTTATTCACTGTAATATCTGTTATTACCTGGCATTTTATTCCACTGGAAAATATTTATTCTGTATAAGACTTTTCTGATAAATTGAAAGATCGAACTATTTAAATGTTTCTAATGTAGCTAATTTATCTCCTTTTGAATAATTTTGTCACTATTGCTGGACTATTTCTGAGTCTTGAAGGTTTTTTACATGCTATAACTTAATACTTGATCATTAGCTTTCTCTATGTGTTAAAATCATGTGAGAGCACTTCCTTAATCCAGCTAACCAGCCATAAGTGCCCCAGAAAACGATGTTTTTGCCAAAGCTTCACTTTGAGCTTATCTGTGAGTTATGATTCTATGATAACCTTGAGAAACTTCCTTTGAAAACCAAGTCTGTGGCTAATTTTGCAAACTATTGCCATGCTGAAGGGAACCCTTTCTCATTGCTGGTCTATAGGCACCTCTCAAGGTACACTTCAATGGGATCTTTGTCAAGAACAAGTGTTTCTGATGATTTAATTATGACTTTTAACAAATTCTGCTATATGGCAGTAGTTCTCTGGAGTATTTAAAAGGTTAATACTTAAATATTTACATGGGATTTCCAAGTGTATCTTTTAAATGAAGGTTTCTTATACCTAAATATCTAAATGGAATTCTTACACCTAGAGTGGGACTATTTTTGTATATTAAACAAGCTTAAGGAATAATTCTGTTTTGACTCAGCAGGTGCAGCAGATCTGTGCTGTTTTCTAGGTTTAATTATTTAGTAGACTGTAGTGTATGCATTTCTTGTCTAATAGTGTATTTAAAACCACTAAGAATATCTTAATGTCAATACCTCTATTACCAACCTTTTTTCTGAACTATCTCAAGCAATTCTTCAAATTGCTAATTAGGTTTCAGTTGTGCTGATACTAAAATTATTACCAACCTGTAATGTGGATCTTATCACCCTGATAATATGGATAATAAATGTAGTTAACCTGCAAGAAAGAGCAAGTAAAATTTGGGAAAAGTTTTTGCTGAAGTGTTAAGCATTATAGATTTTTACACAAATAATTTGTCACTAAGCCATTCTACTGCATGTGATTTCTTACTTAATAATTTGCAACTGTATCAGCAGTGCTGCTTTCTGAATGCAAAACTCTTTAGAGATGGAATTTGTTCAGTTGATTGTATCATCTGATTCGTATTCTTAACTGTAAAGCCTAATATAGGCCAAAATGTTGTTTAAAGATATATTTTAAAGAAGTTTTTCAGAGGGTCTAGCTATGGGTGAACCTGTGTTGTTGGATTTGAAAGAGCGATGTAAAATGAGTAAAGGCAAGAAATCTAATAGGGGATCTTATTTAAAAAAAAAAAAAAAATCACTTTCCAGATACTGATGGGAGAAACAGTCGTACTAATAATTGTAAGGGCCTGGATAGATGCTGAACTGCTTGTCTCACTGTACTCAAAGGCTGACGATCCTGTTATCAGGCTTGCTTTTGCTACGTTGTGTCCCAAAGCACTAAAGTAAGGAGACATGGTGGTTCTGCTTAGATTTACACATTTTTGCCATCCGCTCTTTCAGTGCCTACTCAGTATGTGCATGTACTGACTTTTACTCCCTGATATTCTTCAATCATTGTAAACAGAAATACCTTTAGCTGCAGTATAAGCTCAGAGAGGTGAACTAGTCATGTTGCAATGTAACATCAGCCACAGCAGGGACTACAGGCATCCCTGCACTGTTGATGTGAGGGCTTTTGCTCAGACTCTACTGTAGTGGGTTTTTGTGGCTGGGTTTTGTTAGTGGGGATGGGCTACAGGGGTGGCTTCTGCTAGAAGCTTCCCCTGTCCCGTGGAGCCAATGCCAGCTGCTGCTGACCAAGGCCGAGCCAATTAGGAGTAATAGTAAAGACTCTGGGATAACATATTTAAGAACAAAAGATTGTTGCGCAGAAGAAATTCCAGCCAGGGAAGAGTGGAGTGAGAACATGGGAATAACAACGTAGACACCAAGGTCAGTGCAGAAGGAGGGGCAGGAGGTGCTCCAGGCACCGGAGCTGTGGCTCCTGCAGCCCATGGTGCAGACCATGGTGGAGCAGCTGTGCCCCTGCAGCCCATGGGGGACCGTCGGGGTGCAGAGACCCACCTGCATCCCATGGAGGAGCCCATGCTGGAGCAGGTGGATGCATGAAAGAATCTGTGACCCCGTAGGAGGCCCAAGATGGAGCAGGGTCCTGCTGGAGACCTGCGGCCTGTGGAGAGGGAAGCCCACACTGGAGCAGGTTTTTCCCGGGTAGGACTTGTGGCCCCTGTGGGGGACCCACATCGGTACAGCTCATTCATGAAGCACTGCACCCCATGGAGGAGTGACCCACGGGACAGCAGTTTGGGAAGAACTGCTGCCTGAGGGATAGACTCACGCTAGAGAGGTCCATCAAAGACTGTATCCCATGGGAGGGACCCCCCGGGAGCAGGGGAAGGACTCCTCTCCCTGAGCAGCAGCAGAAACAACAACTGACCGCAACCCCCATTTCCTGTCCCCCTGCACCGCTGGGGGGAGAAGGGAGAACATGGAAGGAAGGAGGGGTGGGGAGAAGGTGTTTTTCAGACTGTTTTATTTCTCACTCTTTGACTCTTATCCTGTTAGTAATAAATATAAGTACTATCCCCACTTTGAGTCTGTTTTGCCCGTGAAGGTAATCAGTCGCTGACCTCTCCCAGCTCTTATCTCTACTCATGAATCCTTAGCTGTTTGTTTTTTTTTTCCTCTCCTCTGTCTAGTTGCAGAGGGAGAGTGAGAGAGCAGCTTTAGTGGGTCAACCCACTACATCTACCTATCTTGTGGCTCTTGGAAAGGGATGGGGCATTTAGCAAGGCACTGCTTACAGTCATCTCTAGTCCCAGTGTGTGACATGATTTGGGAACAGCATAGGAACGGTGCCAGAGGAGGGTTAGGTTAGGTGTGACAGTCAGGTTCCCTCATGAAAGAAATGGGAAGGTGGGTGGAACTGTCAGATCCCTTCATGTGTGCACTGGGAGTGCATTCTGGCTCCCCCATTTCCTGCAGAAATCCGATGATTAGAGAACAGTGGCCTCTCTTAAAAGAAAGGGTCCTGCTGCTGATGTTTTCACAGAAAATAAATTTTTTTTCTCTTTTGTCTTCCTCTCTCTCCATCAAAGCTGAAACCATGCTTGTCTCGCTGAGCTGCCCATTTTCCTCTATTAGCAGTGGAAAGATATATATTATGCTGTTTCCACCTTAAATTCTAGATTGGTCATTCTCACAGCAGGCCCTAGTTCTCATGAGCTGCAACAGGGTATTCAGGGGAATAACAGTACACTTAATAGACTGTTGTTGTGTATTTCCTAGTGTGACAGATAACTGCTGTTGGCTGGAGGTGTTAGAACTGCATTCAGTCTCTCAAAATTTGTTACTGTTCTTCCATTAACTTTGTTCAGAATAGAACTGGACACTTACATGATGTCCTCCTCTGTCTTCGAATGTATAGTAACAAAAGTACTCTGGCTAGTGTCATATTCTCTATCTAGTTTAATTTAGGATTCATCAATAGTTTTTTAGGCTCTGTGAAGTAAATCCAGAATACTTGTAGTTAAGCTAGTTAGAGTTTAGGGGAAGAGAAATTTGGAAAGGTTTCCAATTCTCACTTCAGTGAATGTTCTGTTATTCTATAACTGTATCTATGAAATCTACTAAAATACATCACTGTCTTCTGTAGCACAACTGTGTAAAAAGTAAAGACATTATGCATCTTACTTAAAAAGGATATGTGGAGAGAATTTCTTAGTCATAAATATTTAGTTTGGTTTATTCTTTAACCTGACCTGAATTTTTATGGAAGTGAATAATCTCACTTTTTTGCTTGATTTAGGCTTGTTTTGTTTTGCGGTTTTTGCTTTGTTTTGTTTTTTTTTTTTTTTTTGTTTAAGATAAATACAGCAAATACCTTGTAAATTCTTTCAAACCAGAAATTCCTTGTCAAGTTACAGCCAAGACACTCAAATTTTAAATATGTAGAACTGATTAATACGAATGTTCATAGACTTTGTCAAGTGTGAAAGATTCCACAAAACAAAATAGTGTAACATAGGACCTCAGTTTTATCTTTTATTATATCTTGCCTTTTTATCTTATATTTTATCATCCTTTTTGTCATAGGATTGGTAAAATGAAGTAGCATGACAGCTGAATTATTCATGAGATATAAGTGTTTAACATATTTCTATGGACTTAGAAAATGCAAGTTAGTTTTATATTTGTTCCTTGCCAGAAGGGTGTTTTGACACTATTTTAAAGATTACTTTGCTATATGAGACTGACTTCTGTGAGCTTGTAACTTAAGATTCAACATACTGGATTAGAAAAGGTGGAGATGTCTCAATGCTCAGCATCTGCGCTGTCCTACTCTAAATAAATATTTTAAATGTTGGCCATCAAGGCCTTAAAAGTATCCTTGCTTCAGACTAAGACATTTTATTGACGTTTGCATCAAGTTTTCATTTTTCTTTATTTCTTAAAATGTGTGTTGCCCTTCAGGCACTTTTGAGATCCACTGTGTTTATGTAGCTATGTACTCCTGTGTTGGGGGGGAGAAAGCAATGCCATTACAGTGGTGGCATCCATTCTGAGCTTTTCATTTTTGACTGGAAATGGCACTACAGCACTTGAATGTCAGTGGTTGTATACCAATACTTAGAGCAGAACAGTGTTCAGTTTTAACTATCAGCATTTTTAAACTGCTTTAATATTGAGTTCAAAACTACATTTGATTTGTAGACAGTTTGCAGCTGGAAGGAAGTCTCTAACAATGCCATCAAATCATCCTGATACAAGATAACATGGTGTTATGCTGACTGGTGTTTTCAATAGGATAAGCATTTTCATAGGCATATAAGTACTTCATTTTATTTACTTTTCCTGTAGAATGAAGTGCATGTATTTTTTCATTAAAGTGTTTTCCTTCTGATCTGATGTTCTTGCATAAATTACCTGTTTGTGCTGTCCTCCGTGCAGTGATTTCTCTGTGTAACTCACTCTATCAGTAGTACTAAATTTTCAGAAGAGGCACTGACACAGGTTCCATGGCTAAAAAATTACTGAGAAAAAAAAAAACAAAACCATGAAAAATGAAAAAAAGTAGCAACTATCTGTATTAAATATGTGGTATCATATGCTGTGTGGCTGTTTAGAGTTAAAATTTACAGCATTTTCACCTGCCATGAAGTCTTTTTGTTTAGTACTGTTTAGCTGACTACTGTATTGCCAGCTCACCAGTAAGTAGGCTGATATAGCTGCCATGAGTCACACACTCAGACTCACTGGATACACAAAACCAGGCAATGGGATAGGTACTGTTTACAGGGCCCTGCTGTCCTGCTTTGCAGCTTTGTCTTGTTCTTGTGTGAGGAAAACTTAAATGTTACCAAGACACCTTAAGGCTTACCATGTAAAATAAGTGCCAATTAAAGCATATTTATATAATTGTACCATGTAAAATGCAAAACAGTTACACAGATTTAGAAAAGGTATAGGAAAAAGCAAATAATAACACTGGCAGAATTTGACAGTACTGGTGAGTTGATTTACTGTCTCACTGCTGAAATAGGTTTTTCTCCTAGTTTCTGTTCCCCTCAGATCTTTGTGGGGGAGCTTTTCTTCAGATTAGCAAAGTGAGGAGGCTGCTGAGTACCACAGCCAGTGCAAGGGAGAGAAGATGAGAGAGAACAGCTATGATTGCAGCCCTAGTGTTAGATCAGAATGATTGTTTGTCCTTATTTGCCATCTTTCCTAGGAAGAGTTTCTTTTTTGGTAGATAGTACATTTCTCAGGTTGCATACATTAGGCACACTTCAATGGGGAGCACCCATTGCTGGTGGAGCCTGCTGGCTTATATCTTTCCTCCTGAACTCCTGCAGATGAGTTCAGAAAATTTTTTTTTTCTCCTTGAAATTTATTATTTCTTCTTAATCCAGGAGACTGATGCTTTGTTTGTCCAAGATAAACATTATTCATTTTTTTTTCTCAGTTAGAACAAGTATTATCACATGTAATTGACCAGCCATTTATATTCTTTCCTTCTTCAAGGAGGACTGAAGTGTATTTTTCCTCTTTCTGACTTGGTATTCATTTTTATTGTCATGAAACTCATGTTGGACCTCATATACTCTACTGGCCAATATGGTAACAGACATACTTGTTTCTCATTTATTTGTTGGTATCATTTATGTAGCTCATTACTAGCTTTTGATCAAGTGGATTTTGTTTAAAATATAATTTTATATTTTAATATATAATATTTTTTAAATAATATATTTCAATAAAGAATATTGGTACTATCTTCCAGAAGTGCTGAGAACCCATAAATCTTATTGAAGCTTATAAAAAACTGCAGAAGCAAGGGTTTCCTCTTTATCCAGATGGAAAAGTAGATGTGCAACTCTAGGGAATTATTAAAATAAAATTTTGGTTACAGAAATTAACACCACTACCTCTTGCTCCCCCTTCCCCCACCCCAAACAAACAAAGGAAAAGAAAGAGATAAAGAGGGGGAAAAATATTATACAGAATAATGATTTTTGTCTGGTCATGAGTCATTGGAATTTAAGAAGTGTGCAAAAATGCAGTTATAGTTTCTTTCCCCTGTTTCTATTTTTTTATATAGACTCAGTCAGAAATTTTCATTCCTTGAACATGAGGATGATTTAAATCTGTTTTCCAGTAGTTGTCTTGTGTTTAGTACTCATTTAAAAAAAAAATCAATTAAAGTTGGAATTGGAGTGCATTTCTCAACAGACACTGTAGAATCTATAAAAGAAAGACATTATTACTACTCTGGTCTCAATCAAAGCCTTAAGCCATCTGAGACAAGAGACTCAAAATACATCTACTGAAAGCAGATTTAATTTTCCATGACCAGGAATATAGAGAACCTAAGAGCTCTCACTGTTCCAGTGGTCTGTTTTTTTTATTTTTTTTTAATAGAAAGCATGGTTTGGACCATAAAGATCCTTGAACTGGGTTAGGTTAAGTGGACAAAAACAAGCATTTAGAGTGAGAACAGAAGAATGTGGAAGGTATATACCCTCCCATCTTCTGCTAGTTGCAAAATTTATTATATGTCTATCAGTGTTTTTACCTCTACGTGTATATCCAGACTGAATTTCATTTGCCATTTCATGGTTCAGTGACACAACAGCTTTCTGTAACTTTTTTGCAGCCAACTTTATTTTTTACCAGTAAAAGCTATCCTGAATAATTTTGCGTCTCTACCAAACTAATCTTTTTCAAGACCACCTGGTATTCTAGTGAGCAACATGGATCCTATTCTGTTAATTTTGTCCTTTTAATTCATGGACACTTTCTCTCTTGTTTGACAATAACTTGCTTTTAGAATCTTGCTTAGTGACCTTGTTAGAAGTGTCTGGATATCTGAATATTTAATATCCAATTACTAACACG
This sequence comes from Chiroxiphia lanceolata, assembly GCF_009829145.1. Lineage (NCBI taxonomy): Eukaryota > Metazoa > Chordata > Aves > Passeriformes > Pipridae > Chiroxiphia > Chiroxiphia lanceolata. Next base: position 16,212,878 of record NC_045641.1, read on the forward strand.
TGGGTAGGATCATGTCTTTCAGATTTCTAGGCATTTGTCATTTTGACTGAAACTGGCCGGTAGGTTAAATGTGGGGGAGTAGAGGAGGCAGACATAGTGGGATGTAACCTTTTCTGACAGATGTAAAATGTGAACATAAAAGTTTGATTTTCTTAGGAAATAAAGTTAAAAATACTGTATCGCTTGGTAGTGACACTTCTTGTCCACCTGCCATATGCTGTAAGAGAAACCAACTCCTGAATTAAAAAGCAACAGCATCCTCTGGAGCCTGTACTCAGGTCATACCTCACCCTTTGATTCTGCCACCTCTTGTTTTCTCTTGGGAATTTTTTTTAGCTTCCTTCCTGGGAGCTGGAATTCACCATCCTACTGTCTACTGAGCCTTCTTTCATTGTAATTCAGGAACACCTTTTCGTATTGTTCTCTTTAGAAGTAAATGTAAAAGTATGATTTGAATCAAATTTAGTTATTTGAAACAATAGGAAGTTGTGAAAAGATTGCAAGACTGGCAATCTAAACATGATCTTGTTTTAATATAGCATCCTTAGTCTAATTCTGCATTCCTTTGGAAGATTCTTGATCCTTTTGTATTCAGCAAGTATTTTTTCTTGTGTCAATACACTTCTGCTACAAAAAGCTTCCATTCAACTTGAGCAATTGAAAAGTTTTTATATGCGTAAAATCTTTGTCAGGAAACTCACTGTCATCACCTTCTACCACATGGATAGTTACCTTCCGAGATAACTTTTGTTGCCTGGGCAACCTTCCAATGGCAAGAGTTGTGCTCATTAGGAATTTATTGTGGCAGGCAATTATATTTCAGTGGTATAGCACTGAAGTCAATGACCTCTTATTGTTTATTCTGTGCTAACTGCAATCTGGAATAATGGAAAACTCAAAGCAGGTAAGTAAGAGTGTTAGTCCAAAAAAGAACCACACTGCTTTATCTTTTAACTGTGTATATATATATATATATATATATATATATATATATATATAACTTTACGTAGGGTCTTTAACGTACCTAAGGATTATGTGCACAATGGAGAAAACCCAAGTTTCTTAAGGAATAATTCAGCTTTTCGGTGTGACACTAAAATACACTCATTCACATTGATATATGAATATCAATCTGAGGTTTTCTCCTAGAATAGAAAAAAGCCTAATGATATTTGTAGAATTATAACGATATGTATGTACTATTTGTACTCTTTTGTTGATCATCTAAGTCTAGTTTGTTAGTTGTTCCTATTTATTTTGTAGTTTCTTACGGAGAGACAGGGTTCCCAAATTCTCAGTGAAAGCAGACTAAGGGGGTTCTGATTTTGCGCTGGACCACGTTCCTGGACAGAGCAGTATTCCCATTCAGATTCCAAACTGTGATCTGCAGTTGCACTGGCACTTACACTAGCAATTATAAAACTGACAGTAGCTGCCTCTGTGAGATGCTTAAGTATGACTCCCCATAAAAGTTGAAATTGTTATCTAGCACAAATGCATGCCTTTGAATGGGTTTGCATATTTCTTGCCAGTCCATGGGAATTTCTGTATTTAGAGGTCTGACATATCTAGGACTAGTTCAAATTCCTAGTCTCTGGCCTTCCTATCTGGGGGCTTACCAGGGTGGGGTTCAGTTTGAGATAAAAATGCGGAAACATAGGTGTCTTACTGTAAGTTTGTGTGTGTTCATTGCTGTGTTAGGTATCTTAGCTTCACCTAATAAATAAACTCAGAGGAGCCTAGAGAGAGATTTAGAGTGATTTATGAGATTGATCGTTTAGAGTGGCTGGTCAGCTGAATCCCTTTTTAGGCTGCATTGAACATACTCACTGCGTCTTTATTACCTGTGTAGCTTAAGTACATAGCATGCTTGTAGACACTTAAATTTAGAAGTCTTTGTCTCAAAATGTAAGCTCTCTGAGTTTCTGTGAAAAGTGAGTTAAAATTCCTTTCATAATATTCTACAGGGCTTTTAATGACATGACATTCTTTATCACTAGATCAACTGTTTTGATGTAAGTAAGTGTGGATTCCAAATATGTTCATGTATTGCCAGTTTTTGTCTGGTTTTCTTTAGTAGCATTCATTGACATCAGGAAAGATTCAGTGTGGAAAATGAAAGAAGGAAAAAGTTGTGTACCCATGCTCTCCTAGGAGGAAGGTATTTAGACATGCAAAAACCATACAAAACCAAAACTCAGTGGTATGCATAGGAAAGCCTGTAGGTTTTTCTAGGTTCGAGTTCTTAAGGGTAGCTTCCCGTGCTGTTCAAATAGATGTTAATTTTTCTGTGATTAAATGGAAGTTGATTGTGAATGCAGAGGGGTTGAAAGTACTTCTCTTATGCTTAGCTTAAAGAATGTGAATGATCTCATTGACTTCCATAGAGCAACCCATGAATTTCGTTATTTAAGCATGTACTCTCAAGTGCTTTACTGATCAGGGTCTGGATGAATGAATATAGGATGCTAGTAGAATGCTAGATACAGTCTAGAAAATAGTGTGTTTTGCTCGTTGGCTACTTCAATGTAGTCGGTGTTTCTAGAGTAAGGCTTTATTAAAATTGATATTGTTCTTAAAGACCGAAGTCTGAAAGAGAACTGTGTTGCTATACAAGAAGACAGAAAGGAAGATTACCTTTCTCACATCCATATGCTCTTTAATTTTGTGCATCTTTTGGATACACATCAGACTTTCCTAACACTTTTCTGTAATTTCAAAGGTATTTTTAAAATTAGTATCTCTATTCCCCATGTATTCCCTTAGTCTCTGGATTATGTTTGTATTTTTAAAAGTTCTCAGCAGTGCCCGGTGACAGGACAAGAAACAGTGGGCACAAATTGAAACACATAGAATTCTATGTGAACACAACAAAACACTTTTGTCCTGTGAAGATCATCAAACACTGCCGTAGGTTGCCTAATTTATGGGATTTCCATCCTTGGAGATATTCAGATGCCAGCTGGACATGGTTGTAGACAACCCTGTCTAGGTGACTCTTCTTTAGCAGGTTATTAGGATCTTGGGAGGTCCTTTCCAACTTAAGTGATTTATGTTAGACATAAGTTAAATGAGTGTGTATTAAGAGTAGCTGCTTCACTTCTGTTTTGCCTATGCAGACTGGGAAGTCAGGAACTGAGAATATATAACACACTTTTTAAAAAGGGGTTTCTTGCATGTGTTTGTCCTCATTTTGTACTTGAGACATCTAAATGAAGCAATCATTAACACATTTTTTGCCTTTGCTTCCACGTATGCTGTTGTTCATTACTACAACTTTCCTTACACTGATCTCATGCTTTCCTGCCCCACAATGTGCTGAATCATCTAGAATGGCAAAGGTGAATGTCTTTCTGATGAGTGAGCTGTCAGAGGTTTCCTGGCATGCTGAACTGTCCATCTTTGTAGTAATTTCACTGTTGCTTTCAGATGATATAATTTTCTGTTGGGTAAATTTTCATCTAGATGAGTTTAATGATCTGTCTTCTTATATGACTGTGTGGTGGCATAAATGAAATCACCTAAGTACATGGAAGGTGATGAGCCTACGCTTATTTTTCCTAAAGCAGCTATGGAACTCCATTGTTAGGAAATTTTTCATAACGCTGTCTTTGTACATGGTTTATTTCTTTTTTCCATTCTGGAGGAAGTCTGCATACGTGGAGAGGATTTTGCATAGCCACATCTCCTCTTGATGTGGAGATGCGAACAAAAGAATTTGGCCCCACTGCCTCACGTTATAGGCAAATCAGCTAATTGTCAGAGCAAGAATGCTGGTGTAGAGGTGAAGTGTTACCCAGCACCATTCAAATACAAGACATTTATGCACCAGGACAGGCTGGGGGCTGACCTACTGGAAAGCAGCTTTGTGGAGCAGGACCTGGGGGTCCTGGTGGACAACAAGTTGTCTGTGTCCAATGTCCCTGTGGCCAAGAAGGCCAATGGTATCCTGGGCTGCATTAGGAAGAACATTGCCAGCAGGTTGAGGGAGGTGATCCTGCCCATCTACTCAGCCCTAGTGAGGCTGCACCTGGAGTGCTGTGTCCAGTTCTGGGCTTCTCAGTACAAGACACGTGGAGCTCCTGGAGCGGGTCCAGTGGGGGGCTATGAAAATGATTAAGAGTCTGGAGCATCTCTCTTAGGAAGAAAAGCTGAGGGAGCTGGGCCTGTTCAGCCTTGAGAAGAGACAACTGAGAGGGGACCTCATCAATGTCTACAAGTATTGGAAGGGAAGGTACCAAGTGGATGGAGCCAGGCTTTTCTCAGTATTGCAAAGCAATAGGACAAGAGGTAATGGGCAGAAACCGATGAGCAGGGAGTTCTACCTGAACTTGAGGAAGAACTTCTTTACTATGTGGGTGACCACACACTGGAACAGATTGCCCAGGGAGGTTGTGGAGTCTCCCTCACTGGAGATATTCAAGAACCTTCTGGATGCAATCCTGTGCCATGTGCTCTCAGATGACCCTCCTTGAGCAGAGCAGTTGGACCAGGTGACCCACTGTGGTCCCTTCCAACCTTACCTATTCTGTGATTTCATTGAGTTCAATGTGGCATTAAATGGCTTTCTATTAGATAACAAGTAAATTACTCCAAATGTTCATTAAACTTATTATTTGATCTATTTATAAATTTATTTTCCTATACCTCTAAAAAAAGAGGCTTTTTGATGGCTCTTCAATGAGGAAACTCCTTTGTTAGTGCTCCTTATGCAAATAGGATGTCACTTTCTAGATTAATTGATTTTATATTCAGGGTACCTTGTTAATAAAATGGCAATAAAGGGAGAAATACACTTAGTATAAGAAAGAAATATTAAAACCTCATTGAAAAAGCTTTGTACACTTTTGCTTTGTTGATGTGCTTTATGGTTATCCCAGATGTTTAGTGAAGTAGGCTAGGTTAGTGTCAGATTTCAATCTCCTTTGTCTATTGTTTCAACTGCTCTTGAGTGTATGGTTGTTCTCTGAAAATGGTACTCCATGCTTTCTACTGATTGAGTAGATATTCTCTCAGGACTTGAGTCCTCTGAATGACCATCTTCCAAAGTATCACTACCAGATATGACTCTATTGGAATTTAATTCTGTTACTTTTATAGTCTTTGTCACACAGATCTGCATAAACCAGTACTTCTGAAAAGTAGGTCATTCTTTACATACAGTATTCTAAATGTTGTAACGTGTGTTACTTCAGTTATTCCTGTTTTATCTTAAGAATATCTCTCCAGTGTCTGTGTAATATGCTGTTTATTTTCAGTTATTAAATTTCATTATGAACTGCCAATACAGTAATCTAAAATTAGTATGCAAAAGTCAAAGAGATTTCTTAATTTTAGCTGTGCACAATAAAAATTCTGTAGCCAAAGAATGGCTGTAGTAGTAGATAACTGTAAGTTTGTCTTTGGGGCAGTTGTTTATGGCAAACTGGTTCACTGTTGATAAAAAATACCTTTGATGATGCATGAAGCAGCTCACATCCAAGCTACTGACTGCTCTCAGCTGCATGGCTTTTACAAACACATGGATTTCTCTAATAGTAAGGAAAGGAGAGTAAGCTTCCTTCATTACTTTAAAAACAGATTGTTGTTATTAGATCTTAACCACTACTGAAAAAAAATCAGATGTATTATAAGCATTATTTAATACAATATAGTAAAATAATTGCCACTATCTTTGTAGGATGTTCAGTGTAAGTTATACTTGCTTGTTTCATTTTTTCTGCCTTTAGGTACTCTTAAAAAAAAAAAAGAAAGAAAAAGAAAAAAAGAAAGAAACAAGGGGGACACTGCATTACAAGCTTTCTTATCTGAAACTTCTTGGAGCTTACTGATTATGGGTTTTCTTCTTATGCCCCTACTGTTCTTTAAACATGAGAGTTAGTGTACACAATACTATTGCATTCTGGTTTTGCTCCTGTTTGTGTCATGGATGCAGGGACTCCCCAGTAGGTTGTGAGCAGGTCTGTGGAGTCAGTGTGTAAGTCACAATTCCCAGGAGAAGGAGCTGAGCACAATAGGAACTTTGCAGGGTACCCCTGCAATGTAGGATGGAGCTACTCCTTCCTCTCATCAGCTTTACTGACATGTCTTAAGACTACCTTACTACATTACATTATGAAGACTAAATTACTGCATTAAGGCTACACTACAGTTTCAAGTTGTTTACTTTAGTATTTTAGATGGGAGTCTCTTTAGTTCTGTTTTCTGAACCTCCTGTTAGTTGGTTATTGGTGTTCAAAGAGGTGAACGCTAACAACTAAACCATGACTTCCATTTGATTTTTTCCTTTTCTTTCTGATGTCTTGTTGTTGTAAAACCTGAACAAATGTAAATAAGTTCTAACATTGTACAGTCCTCTGGTTCCTTGTTTTGAGTTTATGAAAGCATCCATAGCTAACACAACCTGCACAGAAAATCTGTTAAGCTTTCAAGATAATTTTAAGTCTTTGTCATTGGATAAGACATAATACCTAAATTCAGACACAACCTTGGAGGGGCAGGGAGGGGGGACGAAGGACAAGCTACGTTTCAACAAGTCCAGTAAAATCCAGTAAAAATAGCTTCTTTATAGTGGCATAGGTACTTGTAGAGAGATTATGAAATTGATATAATTACTGTTTGTTTCTGGAATGCATAACTTCATTAGAACTACATGAAATATTAAGAGTCTTATCTTCTTTTGTCTGTCCAGAGCTTTAGCTCCTAGTAATGATCACTGCTTCTTTAATATTCTGGCCTTTCTTGTTTTCCTGATACATGACAGTTTTTTACTTTACTCTGCCACTTGCATTGTCCTTGACTGTCTATTTTGAGAGCAGTTCTACCCTTTCTTCCAGTCTCACAGGGGTTCTTGGTTCTTTTTCACTTTTCCTTCTCCATCCTATTCATGGGTGATCTGAGACTTTCTTACAACTTCACTGTCAGCTTGTGCTGATGATTTGCATATCTACTTTTTTTTCCCTCTGACCTGTCTTCCTTAGTTAAGATATGCATTTCAGAGCATCTGTATGACAGTTCTCCCTAGATAGCTGATGACAATTACTGATACCAAGAATTCCTCTTTTCCTGAATAAAGCTCTTGCTTCTCTTATTTTGTAACTTTTTGTAGTAGATACAGCATAGGATTTTTTTGTTTAACATATTTTTCTCTTACATTTTCCAGACAATCTGTGCTGTACTTTCCTCTCACAGAATTTCAAAAAGCTCAATTCTTATTCTTGTTTTGAACTTTTGTCTAATAGGAATAATATGAATCCCTTTAAATCAGATAGAATATGTAATTTTTTTCTTCTATCATTACTCAGATCTTCCATCATTCAGTTCCTTCATTTTCTTGCCATTTTTCTTTGTAAGTATTCATGTGGTTATCCCAATTTAGTTTCTTTTCTCCCAGCAGTAGTTTGAGAATGACTGATCAAAAACCTCCCAACTATTTCAAAGTGTATATAAATCTGTGCTAAATTTTGGCTGTTCTGTGCTTAGTTGGAATTAATTATAGTGTGAAACTGAAATAATGATACACATGCTGCAATATGTAGGTGAATATGAAGAGATTCTAAAGTGATGCCTAATGTGGCATCAGAAATGGACAGTGCTTTTCAAATTAAATCTGATTTCAGCTGCCCTCTGAACTGTCTTTAATAAGCATTATTCCACTGAATGTTTGCCACCTTTAACTATTAAGACTAATTTTGAAACAACAAAAAATTTCAGCATAGGGATCTTTAGGTGGGCACTGGTTCACAAAGTAAGTTGTCCTGACTATTCAGGTCTCTGAACAGAATATATAACATGAAAGTACAATTTGTGAAATATGTCGTTGTTCTACTGGTTATTCTGATTAAGGATACAAATCAGTTATTACTAATAATACCTGCATATTTTAAATTAGTGAATTAATTTGATACGTCTGTCTTCTGTTTTAAATTTTGTCTAGTCTATTTTTCTATTTGTAAACATATGTCTATGAACAAATACTCATTTCTGTATTCAACTTTTTTGTCTACAATAATCAATTTTCACTGTGTGTTTAATAAAGCAGTTACCAAACTTGTACATGGGAGTCAGTGGGTAAGATTCATTTCAGGCAACTCAGTTGTCTTCAGTAGTGTTTCACACGGTAGTAATATCTTTCAGGGAAGCTACAAATCAAGTTTCTCTAAAATGCTCACTCAAGACTAAGGATAATCCCTGAGTCACAACTTGAGCATCATTACTGTGCTGCGATACTGTGGTGACTTTGTGAACAATGAAAGAGTTTACCATGTGAAAATAGCTGTTGTGGGAAACATATTTCAGAGATGGTGACTCCACATCTGCCTTTGTTTTTGAAAGCCATGACTGGTGGTAATTGAAGGAAGATAAATTTCTATTCAGGCTAGAGGTATGTGCGTTAAATTCTGGAACTGTGTGTTTCCGCAGTAGAGAGGGAAAAATAGTACTTGATTTTTATTTAATAAAAAAGTTTATTGTAGAAAAGATTCATGTGACTTATGTAGCTTTCTCAGTTTGTATTAACCCTGATGTTTGAGAAATACGGAGCTCATACAATCAGATAGAAGTTGAATTGTGTTTTGCCAATGGCACAAGTTTCTCATTCATGTATGCTGACAGAGGTTGCAAAAAGATGCCTTTGGGAACTTAATTTGAAGGTAACTTGTGAAATGAGTTTTTGAAGGTAACTTGTGAAATGAGTTAAAAAAAATCATACTTTTTTTTCTATCAAGTGCCTCTGGTTGAACACTCCAAAACTGGTAATTTGAAGTTGATGTTTTCACTGATGTTTATAGTGTGCTGAATTTAGCTACTATTATTTTGAAAGGTTGAATATTATAACACTAAGGATACTTCTCAGCCCTTTTAGCAGACTAATAAAGTACACTTGTATTTAGTTGATTACTGTGATTTCATTCCACTTGCAGAACTTCACAATGCTTTAATTTCACCCAGGCTAGCTATTATTTCTCCACTGTCTTAATCAGCACTGGCAATTCACCAACCTTTCTACTTTTGTTTCTAAGTCCTCTAACTGCAGCTTTCATATTTTCCGTTTTTTTTTTTTCCTCTTCCTCTTGAAATGAAAAATGTTTTTTCTCTCTAGAACCATTAAGCTATTGTTTTAAAGATATGTTTTTACAGTCATGGAAATGAGAACTTCCAACTTTTTTGAACAATGTGGTGTTAATAGCCATGCAGCTAGTTACACAGGTTTGTACTTGTAGGTGCTTATAGGCAATATCCTGTAGAAACCTCAGCCCAACTTGCTTTGATCTTCCCATCATCTCCTATTGCCTTCAGTTACTTGCTAAGGTAAATGCAAACATAAGCTTTCAGATAACTCTATTTGATCCATCTCACATAGTCCTGGATTAAGTAGGCACTTTATTATACAGAGATCACTGCAGACTGTTGAATGGTTCTTAATCTGTAGCTAAGGTTACTCAGTGCATCTTCAACATCTGCTGAAAAAATGTAGAAGCTGTGCACATTTCTACAATACCCATTTCAGGCTATTTGTGCTTGGTTAAGAAAAGCTGACATATATCTAGATGATCTGACATTGCTGTATCATGGTAGAATCATTGGATATCATTATACAACATAAAATTCATAATTTATTTGTGCAACCATAAATCAGAACCTAGCCCAATAGGTCGCCTTGTCATAGAAAGAACTCAGGTTAGTCAAGCAGGACCTGCCTTTTATAAATTTTTCAATTTGTGTCTTAGTAATCTTTTTCTGTTTAGCTCAATAATTTCAAAAATTGTCATGTATATGCAAAGTAGTTACAGATTTCATGTACATTTTTAAAATATAATTACATCTTCAGAAGCAAACACACAGGTAGCTGTGCTTCATTTCTTTTTGACTTATACTTTTGTGAGAAGTATGTGTTTATAAAAGCCATCATCAAATGCCATTCAGTGTGTTTCAGTTTGTTTTCCATGGAAATTACCATTGGAAAACTGTGAAAGCTTTTCAATTTAAATGCAGTAGCATCCACTAAGGAAGCTGCAGTACCTGTATTTTTAAGGATGACATATGTTGTTGAAACTGACTGTGTTAATCAAACTGTCAAAATAGTCCTTGTTACAATATTCTTCTTCATAAATCCATTAAACGTTTGAATTTGTGGTTTATGCCATTTTCTTAGCAGAAAGTAAGCATTGATCACACTCAAAAGATTTAGAAATGAGGATATTAACAAAGATTTAACTGTCAAGCTGATACACAACTGTGAGTAATGAACAGGAAAACCTATGCCAATTGCTCATCAACAGTAATTAAAATATACTGATACTTTATAAAGAACTAAAGTACATAGATTCTAGACTTTTTAATATAGCATTTCAATCAAAGATACTTTCCTTTTTGGGGATAGCTGATTAGTAATGATTCATACAAAGCCCACCTTATCTTCCTGTGTGATGTTCTTTTAACCTGCAGATTAATACATATTTTAAAACAGAAATTCATCATAAGAGGTTTATTTCTGATTTTGATGTTATTTTTTTTCCCACTGACTAAAACTGAGATTTTTTTTTTTTAGAGGAATTTGGTAAGGATTTCAGAAAACTTTGTCATCTGGAAGCAACTAGAAATAGTAACAGCACTTATAACATTGTCTCAGATAGTTATGTTTAAAGATTAACTACAGCAAAACTATGTCTGAGTATTTCAAATGTCTTCTTGCTATGTTTCTGAAAATCCTCAAGTCTAGTGTCATCTTTTGTTAGATATTTTTGATATTAAAATTCAGAAAACTGTAACTAGATTTATTTTTAATTGGTAAATCTATTTACATTGAAAAAAATTATCGCAGCTGGATTGAGATTTCAATGAAGTGGAAAAATTAAAAGATAAAAGAGAAAGATGTCTAAGTGTTATTTTATCCTAGTATACTTCAGATATACATTGTTATTTTAACTCTGTCATTACTTTCTGTTGCCTTGTATTACTTCAGAGACTGAACAGAGAGGAAACATTAATAGTTGTGGTGCTTTATTATTAAACTGTGAAATTGGAGATAAGTTGCGCAGAAATATTACTGTTGCTGAGCAAATTACAAGGTTTAAAAAACCCAACTAAACACATTTCAGGATAGTTTGGTGAACCTTTTTTTTTGTTATCAATTTTGACATAATACAGTTGTTGAGTAGTTATCAATTCAGAGAAGACTGCAAGCCTCTGGGAGGTATTAGTGGAAAGATATATTTTGATATAACAATATTCTTTTTTTACTGTGAAGGAGCTCACTCTGTTGATTAAAAATATAAAAGGTAATTCAGTTAACTTCCAAATGCACAGTAGATGAAGTTGAAATAAACAGATTTTCCTTTATTATAGCAGTATTTGGTAGTATAAAAAATAGCAAGTTTTCAGATCAAAATACAATGTTTAGGTTGAGGAACAGAAAGCACTGCAGATGTCTGTGTATTTTTCCTATGTGTGCTATTTGTACATGCATTGTACATGCATCCCTGAGCAAACTTGTGGGAGAAAAATCTATCATTAAGAATTGAAGAAGATTCCAATATCTGGTTTGAGATATCTCTGTGCTAAGATGCCAGAGGATGGGAGGAAGATACCTAAAGCTTACCCTTCCTTGAATTTTCCCTTACTGTCAAACACAAGGTATTCAACCTAGTTTCTTTTAGAGTAGCCATACTGGGACACTGAAGCTCTGTTGATAACATTTGGATATTTTCCACATAATACAAGATGTTTAGGTTAGAAAGGTTGAAGAAGATATTATTTTTAACAATTTTTTACAAACTCCACATGATAGAAGAATGTCTTTTTTCTACAAGGACACTGTTTTTTCATAACCTCATTGTGGTTGGAATGTTATTTTTCATTTAGGGTCTAAGAAATGCAAAGTCAACATGCAAAATTAGGCAGCACTTCTTCCTTCACAATTTTTTTAGCTTACAATATCGATAATGAATTTTTCTACTAATTTATGTATTTAAATAGAAAAAAGTAACAATTTATTAGATATCAATACCTTTGTTTTCTATGTAAATTTGTTTTGTTTAAAAGCAATATTCTTGAATGTGTCATACTTTATTTTTCAAATATATTTTCTGCTCTTCCTTCCATGTACATTTTGTTTGAGCACTTGGCAATATAACACAGAAGGAAAATTTAACTTCCCTGTTTGGTCTCCAAATATGAAGAGAGCTGAGAGGAGAGCTGGCCTCTTCGTTCAGTCCAGTTCAGCAGGTTGCTTGATTTGCTGACAAATAAATGAGAAAAGAGAAGTGTAAAGAAAAAAATTGATACAAATATTTTACATAAAATCTAATTTGTATCATAGGAAAAGTATATCTTTGTCTTCTACATAAGCCAAGAAAGCCTTTAAACAACTATTCGTCAAAATTCTTATTTTTAATAGGATTGTGATAGGTAGATCTTTTTGTGTTAATGAACTTAAAGTACAAAGTGGCTTCCTTCACGTGTTAATATTGCTCACAGAGACAAGACCTGCTTTTTGTTCATCTCCTTCTGTCTTTACTGCTTCCTTTTCCTGGTGTCAGGGAAGCATCCGTTTTGATATCCAATGTTTCCAATAATCCAGTTTTTCATTATTTATCTTATTTAGTTCCACATTCTTCATATCAGAAGCATTTTGTTCTTCACAAAACATTAATATCAGTTCTATATGCCAGGAGTGCATATATTTGGAAAGAAATACTTCTTTAACTTTAAACATGATAACTTTCCACTACTTACAAGACGTTTATATTGTTTAACAACACTGACAAAACCTAATGTTATTCCTTCAGCAGGGGAGCAGGGATGGAGTGGGAGAACAAAGTGTAGGAGAAACGTGTTGTCTTGTTTTTAAGATTTCTAAATAAAACAGTTGTGTTAGCATGCTTTGATCCTTCAGATAACTGTTTGGTGAATCAAGGGGAGCTCAGGAATTTCTTTTATCTTTTTGCATCATTTAAAACCATTCTGAATTCGTTTTTCTGCCAGTTTGTTCCTTTATATAAGCACTAAATACCACATTATTAGGTTTTCCATCATATTGCTAAATGTAGATAATTAACAGAAAATTATGCATAGTCAGAGTAATGTTGCAGGTACTTTTATTCTAGTAAATAAGTCTTGCAAAGGACTTTTTAATGAGGAATTTAGCAATTACTTATTTTGGTATTAAAATGTAATGAGTATCTGTTTTCTTTTAGATCTGTTTGAGTGCATATTTCTATGATTTAAGCCACTCTGTGCATTTTATCACCTTAGCTTTTTTTCAGATTAATCAGCTTGTTGCTATAAATATTTTTTCCTGGTGTCATTTCCAAAAATTCTGCTAGTATCAGTAGAAAAGTAGACTTTGTAGAGGTAAATCTTCATTAAATGTTTTTACTCAACAATACAGTAATTTTTTTTTCTTTGTCTTGCCCTTATTCTGCTTCATTGTTTTCAGAAGTGCAAATAAATCCTGAATCAGAAAGCTCTTCATATTTAGAAAGAGTTCTTGGAAGTGTGAAGATGAGCATATGTGGAAGCATGCATAGCTGTGCTAAAGCAAGCCTAATCTCATACCTAATCCTGAAACGGATGCCCGTAAATTCATTAATGTATAAAAATGTGTGTTAACAACCTTGAGAGGTCTTTAGCTCGTCAAGCACGTGTCTTGTTACAATCTACCTTTGGTGCAGCCCAGTTCATTGGAATAATGTTAACTGATTTCTGTTGATGCCTTCTCCTCCTTACATTATTGGGAAAGGGTGTCACCAAAATACTATATACTAAGATCTAGCACCACTGCAGATGCAGTTTTAGCTGTATGCTTTCATCAGTGAAGGTGTTTTGTAGAGCTCAATCCTGAGTTTTGATCTTTTTACAAGCATGATTGAGAGGTGTGGGAAAGTATTTAGCACATTTCTACTGGGAAAGTTGCTGTTTATGTCACTGGATCGGTGTAGTTCCTCAAGAAAATGTGATTAGTTGAGTCACTCATTAAGTTTTATTGCATCTCCACTACGCTGAGATGTCAGTTCATGTTCTCAAAACAGTGTTCAGAAGCCCCATTCACTTGCCACATCTACACCTTATTCCTGAGAAGAGGCACAGATGTCGTCCCCTGTTTCTCCAAGCTGGAGTTGATGCTGGCATACTTCACAGCAGAGAGATTCACTGTATTCCTGTTCACTCTAAAATGGACACTCCACTACACTGTGGAGTGTAGTGCACTATTGAAATGATCTGCTTCTGGTTGAACACAAAGGCATTTTGCAGTCTACAGCACCCTCCTTCCTCTTCATCCTTTATGGAGCAGCACAGGAATTTAAATAAGGCCACATACAAGGAAAATTGTTTCTTTTTAGTGTAAACATTTAACTGACGGGAGAAAATCAGAATGTCTTAGTGACTGTCAGGAAATAGAAGCATAAACCCATGGTTTTTTTGATTATGATGTATAAGATTTACAGAATTAATGGACTTGCAGCCTAGTATTGATGTAAAAGAGAATGTCCTAAAAAAGAATTTTTTCTTAGGTTATTTGCATCATTTTCTTTGCCAAACTTTCTGATGTCTTTCCTCCTTTCAGCCACTGTATTTGATATTCACAAGATGTGTTATGTATGTTTTTCCATATGATGAAAACAAGTTTTGATTGAAATATTTTAAAAATATTTAGTAGAAATAATCTTTCTGGAGGAGCAACACTGCTTCATAGCTGGTCAGAAAATGGACTTTATCATAACTAGCTATTGAAATTTAAGTTTTTGGAAAGCATTTTATAATATATTTGTTACTGAAAATCCACCCATATACTTGAGCTTGAAAAATGCACTTTTTATTTTTTCCTGCTAAAGCATAACTTACTTTCATGGTGGAGTGTCAATGATATATTTGAAATGACACAAGGTAAAGTAAAAAAGTCTGAGTTAATCCTAAAAGCAATATTAAGTTATGAATGATGGTTCAGTCTCCTTCCTGAGTTGTCTGATAGCTTTGTTGATAGTCTAGATTCTGGGGGCATACTTGTACATACTTGTACAGATTTCGTATCAGGCCAACCCCCTTGTTTTGGCTAAAACAATGTGCACAGCACTAAACTCTACAGGGAGGAGACAGATTCTACTTAAAATATCAACAATCATGATTTTTTGATCTGACCACTTGTTTTCTTCACTTTGTTAAAATGAGCAGGGACAAGTCTATTCTTAGGTCCCGGCATCAGCAAAAATAAAAAGTGCTTAAGAAGAATTGAGTGTTACTAGAAGAGTTGTTCTATGTTGAAATTCTGAATCTTCCTCACTAGTAGAATAATTACTCTGCTCATCCTTTTCTTCTAACAAATGGAACACAACTGCTACCAGTTGTCCATTAATTGCATCCTTTTTATCAACTTTCAACTCTTTTTATTAAACTGTGATATGCTCTATTTAGTATATTATTCTGTAGATATGTTTCTTAGCATTCCCACTCAACAGATATTTATTTCTGTCATGCATGCATTCCTCTATCAGAGTGAGAGTGTGAAAGAACGTGTTGAGCAGTGTCAGATGAAGCTCATTGCTATTCTATCAGCATGACTGCGCTCCTTTAGGAGGGCATTCAATCCTTGGCATTCATTCCCTCACACTGATGTGATAACAGAATAAAAGAGCTTTACAGCTGATTGAAGTCAAGTAGTAGGGCCATTGTAAAGGCTCACAAGAAGATTACTGATGAATACTATTACTGCTGGAGGTTGGACTAGCAATTGTGCATGTCCATACTTTCTTAGAGTGCATAATGAAAGAGAGCATGTGTTAATAATTCTGAATTAGCTATGCTTTCCTTTCTTAGAGGGAAGATGGTGGTGTCCACTTTTACTTCAGAGTGCTAAGAATTATGTGATAAATGTTTACCAAGATCTGAGAAATCTTCATTTTTAAATGGTAATTGAAGCTGTGACTGTATTAGTTCTCTATTTCTGAATATCAGATTTGAGGAAATTGGGCATAATATTCTGCTTTAGTCTGGAATCAAAAGGTGTTTGGACACTTCAGGAATTAATGGAAATTCACAGTTTTTCCCATCTTTTGCACTGCAACGTTCTTGTTTTTCTTATGACAGGAGACAGATTGAAGGCTTTGAATTTTTTGCAGTACATGGAACATTCTTTGCTTATAAATGAAGCAGATGACTGAGATAAAGTCGAAGGCTCTACTGTGATTTAGTTTGGCTGAACGTTTTTGAAACAAAATACTTTGTGTCTGATTGTTTTTTCCTGCAGAGAGGGAGTGTATGGGAAAACATGACATCAAATGTTGTGCTTATAAGTAATGTGGAATATGAGATTAAAAAAACTTTGCAAGCAGACTTTGAAGTGCAAGAGGATAGTTCTTAACTACATGTACTACTACCTCGGACAAGATCCTGGATACCCAGTAGAAAACTTAGGTTGACCTGAGCTTTGAGGTGGGCTAACTCTTTCACTTGAAAGCATTCCAAAATGGTTTTTTGAATTGTTTAAAGGTTGTTTTTTATTAAGTAGAAGTTAGAATAATTATTTACTTTACTAGTCATAAAATTCTTTCTATTATGGGAGAGCAGAAGTAAGAGGAGTTTGTAGGCAACTCTACATTTATGCAATGCATCTTTGTAGGGTGGGTTTGCATTTGGGTTCGATTTCTGTCTTTGAGTGTCGCCCTGGCAAACAGTATAATGCAATAGGAATGGATCTACGGATAGAAACGTGATTCAGTACATGACTGAAAGTGAGAATGTATTTCAAAAGAATGCTTGCAGTCCAAACCAAAACACTGCAGTAGCTGTGTCATTCAGAAATGACTTTCTGAATCTTAGCAATCACTTGAGAGCCCTCTCTAGCCTCTACAGGATTCATTTCATCAAACTCTGTTTGCTTCCTGATCCTCTCATCAGTCTTTCTAGCTCTGGTTGGTACAGGCCCCCAGTTCTTTGCTGTAATTTTTCTCCTGATCTTCACTGTGGTCCCTGGAACTTTCCTTCCTCAGTTGTTCTGAAGGGAAGCTCCTAAAGGATCTCACTTTTCCTCTGCAGACATCATCCTGACCTCCTGGTGCCTGTTTTTGAAAAGGAATATAACACACACAAACTGAACATGTATAATTATCTTTTACAATACTCTTAAACTGGATCATCATAAATATACATATGATTACTGTACATTGTACTGTATGACCTTTAATATGTATTCCATTGTTTTTAAAAGATTAGGGTAATTACATGCTGTGGTTTTTTTGTCCTTTATCTGTCTTTGAGAACAATGGCAATAATTCTGTAGATTGTGTTGATGCCTCTAAATGAAAAAGGCATTATGAAAAGTAATAAATGGAAATGATGCCTTGAACTTATATTTGGTCTGAATTTGTTTCTAATGGAACTTTTATGAAACATAATAAATAGTATTGAAAATGCAAGTTTTATGTAGTGACTTAGGAAATAGTAATAATACCTTGAATAAGCTAAATAGATATGAAAAGCTATACAGCAGGTTTTTTGTGTTCTAGGCAGAAATGAATATTTGGGAGAGAAAACATGACCTAGTAGATAGGGCAATAGAGATAACACTTGAAATGCCTGGGCTTTCCTCCTTTTTCATTTAAATATAGTCAATTATTTTTCTCTTTTGCAAAAAGTTATGGATGAAAATTTCCAGATGACATCATGTACTGTTTTCTTTCCTTTCTGTAAAAGGAGATCAGATTTTTTTGAAAGTTTTGTATAAATTATTAAATACAAATCAGCTCAAAAAAGAACGTGTCTTCTGATTATTCTTTAATAAATTCTCATGCTGCTGAAAAATGTTCTTATACATTGTGAATGTTCCACAAAACGAATAGTAGCATTTTCATGATTGAGGCTTTAAGTTCTAATAGTCTTCCTGTTTGTTAAAAAGCAGGTTTTTCTTCTTTCTAATGGGATTCTTTTCTTGTTCATAGTAATTTGTCAAACCTGTGGAAAAGCAGTGTGTTAGTGGGAAAACAAATCAATCTGTCCTTTCTGAGAGGTATAAACAACTTTCATTAATGATACTTTTTTAAAGCTTAAATTACAGACAGAGGAAAGTTGACTCTTAGGTATGTTTTAACTTCATTTTAGTATTTAAGAAAAAAATTGTTTTTCTGGAGGTGATGTACTCTTGGTTAATTTTGAAACAAGCCAACACCTGCTTCTTAATAAAACATTGTCATAATTAAGAACTTTAAAAAAAATTGTTGGGTTTTTCCATAAAATACAATTTGAAATATGTTGTGTTTCATGACACTGTATCACTTTTTGAAGTTAAATATTTAAGTGCAGACTAAATTTTGTATGATTACAGTATTTTTTTTAAGTGTGATTATTAATATTATCTTTGAATACCTACTGTGTAAATTAGATATGTGATAAAGAGGTTTTTGGTTTTCTGACTTGTAGATCCCCTTCCTCTCTGGTATTGAGTCTTGTTTCATTACACGTGTATTCTTCGTGTCTCTTATTCTAACTCGGCTATGACTTTTTTTTTCCTTTTTGTTTTAAATTCTTTTTGTCTCTGGTCCTGTACCCATTATGGAAACAGAACTCTACAGTTCCTTGTAGGCTCTCAGTGAGCAGTGCTGACAACCATCCTTTGCACCTGTTTCCATAGTAGCAGTACTTGTCACTTTTCAGAAATGATTATTAATTTGGTTTATAATTTAAGTGCCCAGGGTTGCAGTGACTTTTCACAGCCTTCAAAGGCTGGCCACGCTATAGTGAGGTAACCTGGAAAATAAACAGCCCTAGAAATGTTCCTGATAGAGTCCTTGCTGTCTGAAAGTTACATGGCCAATGCAGATTCTTGAAAAGTGACCAGGATCCATGTTCAGTAGCTCATCACTAGTCCTGAGAATTGTAAAACTTCTGGAATCAGTTGCTTGTTGGTCACCACTGTTTCTATCCCTGCACCTGGACAAGCAGTTTCTGCATGGCTCTGGGAGTCTTTTCAATGTATAAGCTCTCAATATAACTTCATGTGAGCTGATTACTTCATTTTGCAGCTCGTGTTGCACAGTGCTTGTTTGGAGCACAGTTCTTCCAACTGTTAGCACTGTACTGCCTCTGTTTGGTTTGGAGTGAGCTACAGATGTTGTCAGTATGTGACGAGCTTCATCTTTCCACAGAACCATTCTGTTAGAGCAGAGATTTCAAACCAGTAAGTTTTTAATGCTACCCTGAAGAACAAGGTGTATAGAAAACAGTTTTCCAAAATGGTATTAGGTGGCCAGTACTGATCATCATAAAATCTCGGCTTGATTTTTTTTGCAAGGTATCTAATTGCATTAAATCTAGTTTATTTTATTTAATTTTTCTATATCCTTTGCCATTTTGATATTGATTTAGGGTGTTTGGGAATCAAGGAATCACTACATACACAAAATAGATGAGGATGAGTAAGCTGTGTCAAAAATCTTGTAGCTGTGTACCAAATGAAGTTGTATTTGCAGGTTAAATTATTTCCAAGATATTAAAACATTGGCATTGATTTAAATTTATGCTTGAACATACAGCTTTACATCCTTTTTCCCACCATTTTGGAATATATTTTAGTCAGATTTTAAAGTCTAAAAGTTCAGGGTCTTCAGTGTTCATTGCT
Source organism: Chiroxiphia lanceolata (assembly GCF_009829145.1). NCBI lineage: Eukaryota > Metazoa > Chordata > Aves > Passeriformes > Pipridae > Chiroxiphia > Chiroxiphia lanceolata. The sequence goes on from NC_045641.1 coordinate 16,232,487, forward strand.
GTAAGCAGAATCATGTAGGAAAAATTGGTTTAATTAATTTGAAAAATATAAAGCTGAAGGACAAATGCATTTACGTATTGATGGTACATCTTTTAATAGATAAATATTTTAGTTCACAATTTGGGTAGATAATATTTGTTTAGTTTCTGTTGTAATTTTCTAGAGGCTGAATTGTTATTTTGCTACATATTTGTTCCTTTCACATTCATTTTGTTGATAAAATTCATCTTGAAGCCTGGTAGCATGATTTTTTTATGATTGCCTTTTTGTTGCCTGTTACAACTTAATAAAAGAGATTTGAAGAAAATTGTATGTAAGTATTTTTTTTTAATTTTAAAATAGTAGAAAATAAATCCAATAAGAGTCACTTATAACCGCAGTAGGTACTCTTTTAAAGGCTTGAATAAAATAAATTGTAAAATGCTTCTGAAATTTGGAGAGATGCTTAGGAATCTAATGCAGTATGCAGTGTCCAGGTTGTTTCAGTGGGACTAGTATTATGCTTTTAAATTATTTGGTCAATAGTTTTCAATTAAGGAGTTTGCAGAAGTACTATAGCAGATGTTAACTGTGAATTTCAGCTGAAGATTCTGTGTTCAGTCAAAAAAACTCTGCCAGAAAGCTTTTCTTTGGATCAGAGCTGTCTTCCTATCTTGAGCTGCTTAAGGTTGGAGGTAGTGATTAGGGCAATCTGGTTCGCTTTGTCATCTGTCTCAAGCTCCTGGTGCTGAAGACTCAGTTATTTAAATGTCAACACGTATTAGTGGAGAGTTGCTCGCAAAAACTGATGGAAAGAAAACAGCAAGTCATGTTTATTGACAGCAATAAGAGATTTGAGTAACTTAAACTTCACAGAAGGGTGATGGCATGTCAAATGGGCAAAACATGAAGCAGAGCAAGTTAAGTCAGACTGTCTGTGGAAAAAGCTGTTGTAGAGCAAGATCTTTTCAAGTTATTCACCTGTGCCGTATCTGTGATGGAGTAAGGTTTTCCAGAAAAAAACCCCAATGCATTATTGGTGATATTAGAATTAATACAGTTGTATGCAGATGATAATATCTTAAAATTTATCTCACATTCTGCCACTTTTTTTTTCATTTACACTGCTAATGGATATTCTTGTAGAATCTTTTCTAACAAAATGGCTGCTAGGAAAGCATTGGTGCTTAATGTATGATGCACCTGAGATGGAGAAAAGTATGAGTGTTACTATTGTAATGATCTCGTAAGTGCTCAGGGCTGTTCAGGGTCAAGATAGAACTTTCAGTTTTCCAAGGTAAGAATAGTAGCATCAGAGGTAACCTCTGGAGAACCCTGATAAAGCAGACTGCAACTCTATGGGTGTTGCCATTCCCACGAGTCTTTTGTTTCATGCTACTGTCTTCAATCAATGGTCTGGTGTGAATTATTATTAGCGCAGACTTTATCTTGATCGTTCTGCTGTTGATTGCCAGCATCTTAAGAAGATTCAAATCAAAGAGCTTACCTTGATTCAGTGTCCTGAAAGATATTTAACTACTGGGCAGGGTGTGGCATCCATGGAGACATTTAGCATCTTCAGAACCATAGTGTTATTCACGGGAAATATTTTTGCTAAAGCTAATAAAGGCAATTGTATGTACTCTCATTCTGATCAGAGTTCAGCAAAGCTGCACCTGATCATCACTATTAATTCTTTGTGTGCTAACCAGTTGGTGGATGGGGATAGAAGTGGTCTGAAGAGTATTTTTTGGATTAGCTTGGGAAGTCTTTTGTATTAACAAAAGAAGCAGCTAGTCTTATTCATCCAGATAAGATCAAGCTCCTGGCAGTAGCTATCAAGTATTTAATGAATTTAATTAAAATTCGTGCATTATTAACATTTCCAGCTGTGATATTGAGTGACTAGCAATTTTCAGATACTTGGAATGAGTAATGCCATTGCCTTTTCAGTTGATTTTGACATCAGCCCTTTTATAAACCTGCAGTTTTGCACAATCACTGCTGTAGAGCCTCTGTGCTGGACGTAGCTGAAGAGCAGCTGAATTATGTTTTCAGATGTTGTGTTTTTTCTCTCTTTTAATCAGACAAGATGTTGCTGCATTCAGCAACTGCCTACTTCAGCTTCTGTGTCATTATTAGTATGTTTTAATAGAAGCCGAATGAAATGTGAAGCATGCAGTTCAAGGAATGTTGTAAGCAGTTATATGATCACAAAAAGCTTGGTGTAATTAGATCTTCATCATGAAGCAAGACTGAACATTCAGGCAAATTTCCATCCTTAGGCAGTGACTGATTCAGATAGTGTTGCTCTCCAAGGAAGCGGTATTTTCGTGAATAAGATTTTTGCCAGCCAGCAAATGGAGGAAAATACCAGTCCCAATTATTCCCAGCCTCAACAGGCTGATCAGAAACCAGATACTGGTGATCAGAAGTTAAGGATTTTGTTGCTAGTTTCTAGTTTGTAGAATGTAATGTGGTTTAATGATGAGAGAAGGGGATGGAAATGGCCAGTGATGTGTCTTGAGTATCTTTGTAATGCCTGTGCTAGAGAGTTAGATGATGTTCTTGACTCTGTGTCATGAAGTTGACTCTGTTGTGACTAAGCTTGTAAAGATTAACTTGGAAAACAGGAAAGGAAGGCAATGGTTTATGTTGATTACTAAATACCTTCTTGGTATTTCCATTTACCATCTTAGTCAACAAGACCACCTATTAGAAAACATATAACTGAATGTGATACACATATTTCTTCATTCTCAGTGCTAATGATATGTTTTTTGAAAGAAAGAAAAAATAGTTGGAATAGTTTGCTTGAAAATTTATTTGTTGTTAATATTAATAAGAAAATAGTTTTTTCTTAGGCCATACAAGTTTTGGTATAGTCATTTTATGTTAAAAATCTAATAAGAAATCTTCACAAAACTTCTAAACATTATGTTGATGTAGTCATTCCCTCAATTTACAGAAGTGGGAATTTGAGGATTTTAGAGTTTCTATTTGCTGAACAAGAATTCAGTAATATCTTTGTTGGATTGTTTAATATGCTTTAATCAAATGACCAGTAATATTTTGTATAAGAGTTAATTGCACCCAAACTATCAACTTTTGTCCAGAAGGGCACGAGAACCTCCCTATCTGGAAGTGATGTATGTGGCTTAAAACATACTTAATGAGAGGATGTCTTTGAATTACGTGTTGGCAGTGTGTCAGTAAGCATATTCTTATTATTTGATAAGAATGTGGAATAAGCAACCATTATTTTTTAATACTGTTACTTAGGTTTTGATTTTGTCTTTCAGTATAAATATGTGATATATACATGTACAGTTATTAAAATTATTTTTTTCGGTTGTGAAATGGTGAGCTAACACTTTTCATAAGTCTGCTTTGAAGTATTAATTTAATAACTTTTATTAAAGCTAAAGCCAAATAATCAAACAATTCTAGTTTGAAATCCATGAGCTAAAAGCTCTAATGATTGTCTTGAGCATGTATTTCAGCAAATGTGATAATCAATGAATATCTGCAGAAAAGGATAACATTGTGTTCTTTTTAATGAAGTAACAATTTCATACAAAAAATTCAACAGTACCACTGCTTAGAATAAAGGGATACATGTAAATGAGGCTAGTACTGAAATTATATTTAAACAATGCTGACAGTTCTTCTATTGTGCCCATTAATTAATTTCTCAGCATCAAGGTTCTCTGGAAATGAACTGTAAAAATAATTAAAATGATACATGAGGTAAATAATTTAGAAATTCAAAGGGTGAAATAGGTAATTATTTTAGTAAATATTAGTCATACTGCTTAAATGTGCTCCTTTGCCTTTTAAAAGCAGGTTACTGAGGAAGTATGACCTGGTTTTGATTCACATGATGTGCTGAAGGTCTTCTCGCAGGTGGAAAAGTTGCCATGTTCTTTTTTAGTCAATTGTGCCTGTCCCTATTTCAAATCAGTAGTCTGCTTAAAGCAGGTTAACATTTATGTAAACATATTTTGCCTTACAGCAAAGTACTTCAGATTTAAATCGGTTGCAGCATATTTTTGCTAATGATCTGGATTTAGTTTGTGCTTTGTAAGTTAAATCGTATCTTTTAAGTTGAATGCTGGAAATAAAAGCAGTGTTGATTTTGGTGTAACACAGCTTCCCTTGTTTTTCCACCACATTTTTAGCTAACTAATTGGCATCAAGTCACTACTTGAGATGGAATTTAAATGTTTAAGTTCAAATTAGGTTAGTGGTTTCAGATAGAATTAATAGGGTCTTAATTAGAAGGAAACTTCAAAACAAATTTCTTTCCAACTGGATAATCATGTCTGAATAATTGAAGCCTAACTTTAAGCCTAGCTTAAAATAAAAGAAGCCTTTGCTGCTTTCTGTCATTGAATGATGAAACAAAGATTAGATTTAAATTTTGGTATCCGAAATGTGCATACCTTTGAAAATATTTTGTCTGGAGCTTTTCAATTAAATCTACCCTGTAACCTATTAAAAAAGAAATAGCCTGCAGCTTTTAGGAAGTGCTTTCTTCAACTTCACCTATGTCTGGGAGGCAACCAGTCAGTCACCTTTGGGTTTATCCTCACCCTACTGCTCCTCCGCCTTTCTGTAACAACTCAGTTGGTACTTCCATAACTTCATGCGTGCAAGAGGGATTTCAGGTTTAGGTGGGGGAATTTCTGGGAGATAGCTAGGGGGTTAGACTTTTCAAGCATGTGGAAGTTTTTGAAAAGGCTGTTGGTGGTGGTGTCTTCTCATATCCTCTTAACAGCTCTTATGATCTGACTGCCTAAGCCTTTTGCTGAGGAAAATATTTGGAACTAAGGGGTGTAGATAAGTGTGGGCTTCAACTTTATGTGCATTCAAGAAACAAAATTAATTGTATGGTTGTGTTTCATGCTGTTAGAGGAAGTAAAGGGTATAGTGATGTTCACTGTTAATTACACAGAGATTCACTGCTTTGAGTCATTGCACTGCATCATGGTTTGGTAAGATAATTAGGAACCATATTAATGGCTCTAACCAAAATACTTTGTTCTCTAATACATCAGCTGTGGTGAATGAAAGAAAGTATAACTGTAAGTAATCAACTATTCTCTAAAACCTAAACAGTGTGAATTATCTATTGTTATTGATGAGGGCTTATAATGTTACGTGGCTGTTACTTGTTAATGCACTAAAACCAGCCTGGAGGATTTCCATTAGCTCTTGCTGCTGGTTCTCCTGTTCTGGTCACCAAACAAGTTTGGAGTTTCAGATCTTAAAAACATAGAAGTAAACTTTGCAGAAAGTAATTTTTTTTCTACTAGAGAAGCCATAAATATGTATAATAGATTTGGGGTTTATATATCATCCCTCAGCATTATGTTCTTTGTTGTTATCTAAAATGGCAGCGATTGATCTATCACTGGTAGAATTCACGCTCATGTTGCCACGTCCGTGGTTTTGCTATGTTCATCATAGTCATAACTAGTAGGTGAAATGAAAGTTGTTTGCCTTTGCCTTGTAGAAGTTCAAAGCAGCAGATTAGTTCCTCCAGTAAGTACAAAGAACAACTCGTGGTCACTCTTCACTGCAGATGCGAAGAGGCTTATTAACATGGGAAATTAGAGAGAAGAAATCATTATGCTTTTTGATCGTTTTACTAAACATAATGCTTCTGTGTCTGTCTGGGTTCTTTTCAAAGTAGTTTTGGAAATAAGTGTTGCAAAGTGTTCTCTTTGTGTGCAGTGCAGCATCCTCTTGTATTTGTATTGAAGGCATTCTCCAAGAAGACTGCCTTACTCCACTTTCTTCTGTAAATACCCAATTCTACAAGAAAGGATGGTAGGGGAGTTGCATAAGAAGCTCCATTCATTTGCTGAGATCGAGCAACATTCCTGTGTGCGAAGGTAATAAACCACCACGCATGAGGAGAAAAATAACTGTAAAGGAAAATCACATTTCTGTATTGGATGTGAAGGTACCTCATTGAGTGAGAATCTGCTTGACATCCTAGTCATGACTGAACTCTTTAAAAACTTCGTGGTGAATTCTTTAAATGAACCAAATGAGAAACATTGATTTCCCTCCCCACAAACACACTCCAGTTTATTCTGGAAAAAGTAGGAAAAAAAAGTCAAATACCCACTTGACATTTTGAATTGTATTTGAATTGAGCATATTAGCAAGTGAAGAGGGGAGTAATTTAAACTCCATTCTCAAAATATAAGGTAATGTGGAGATTTATATGAAAGATGGTTCTTAAAACTAAACAGTTGAAGAGTAGATAAATCAGGTAAATTATCACTATCATCCATTTATATTTGATATTGATTAATATTCTTAACATGAATTTTGCATGCCATATGGAGCATTCTAACAGGGCAAGATATTGATCCAAAAAAAATCCAGCAATGGTCTATGTTCTTCATGGCTGGGATTTCACAGTAGAGATTTATATCACGAGTCATCTTTTAGGAACTGTTGCCAAGTTGGTGTTGACTAAATCAGAGGGGCCAATTACTAAATTGTTATGAAAACTGATCTTCACCTATTTTTCAGCATAAATTTACCAAATCTAATAGAACATTGTAAAATACATAATTTTTTTGAACATGCCTAGCAGAAGTAGGAAATGTGAACACTGTTCTTGTAAAGGTTTTTTTTAAAATAGCTCTTCTATGAGGGACTTAGTGAGCTCTAAGGATTGAAATAATAATTTTTGCATTGTGTTTTGGCTGTGACAGGTACTTCTAGCTTACTGTTATGACCTGGAAATGTTACTTTCCGTTACAGATTTTGAAGTGCTACAAAATGTGTTTGGATCAGATTTTTTTAATACAAAGATCAAACCAACCCATACATTTTCATGTTAATTGATGGATGTTTGCATTATACTTGTAAGCCTTACCTATAAGTGAGGGTGTATTTTGGTTTTGGTTTTTTTTTTTTTAAACATAAAAGATCCAATTTCCTTGCTGTGTTTATTGTGAGATTAGATTAATCTTAGACAAGTGCTCTTGGTCACTTATTGCTTTTAGGATCATCCTCTTGGGAATAGTCGTAGTGAAGCAAAAGTAATGTCAGAAGACAATCCAAAATGTGCATACTCAGCAAAAATAAGTGGTTTAATAGCTATTTTTACATATAACTGTGAAAAGCTTTTTAACATGTATAATGACTAAAATATAAATTTTAGCACTACTGAATAATCAAAATTTCATTATATAACTGACTATAAAACTGGCAGGCCAGGAGAAGGTTATAATCCTACGTGAGTTGGTGGGTTGCTGTGTACAGTAGAAATTGCTGCAGTCCTCAAACTATTCCAAGATCTTTTAGAATGACAAGATTAGGTTGACTTCAATTCAGTGTTCTCTAAGCTTAATCTTAATGTTCTTTCAACATGACTAAATATGTCCTTTTAAGAAAGTGTTGTCATGATTTTTGTGGTGAGAAATCACACCTCACAAAGCTTTAAGAACCAGTGAACACATGTTGATGTAGAATACTGAGATTGCTGAAAACAGTGAAGAAGGTTCTTCACTAAAGGTCATTAAAGGAGAAATACAGCTGTGGAATTCAAGGGAATGCCCTTGAATAATTGCCTGAAAGATAGAAAACAGATGGTAAGAACAAGCAGACAAGTTTCAAAATTAAAGGATATAACGTCATTCTTTTAGAATTTGTTGTGAGGCTTAAGCTCTTTCTACTGAAGAGATTAAAAAGGGATACAGGAGCAAGTGAGACAGCAAAGTTTGCTGGCAACACCATGTTACTAAGAGTAGTAACGGTGAGAGGTGGACAGCAATGAGTCACGTGTTGCTGTTAACAATCAGGCGTAAATAACAGGTGAAATTCCATGTGGAGAGATATGCAGTGGTATTGTGCGTTTGGACAAATCCAAGCTTTACTAGTATAACTATGGGCTTCAAGGTAGATTTCTACAGCCGAGAGCGAGAGGAAAATATGAGCTCAAGTAACAGTCAAGAATGGAAAAAGAAAAAAAAAAACACCAAAGGCTAGGAATTACTGGGAAAGAAAAGGAGAAAAAGGCAGCATTATTCAGCTACAAGAGTAATGTTCTTTAGGCAACTTACATGCTGTATATAGTTTGGACCTTATTTCAAAATCAGAAAATTGCAGGAAAAGATACTTAAGAAGGCTGAGCAAAGATGGTGGAACTGGTACATGAAGGACAGTGGAATAGACAAAAAAATTCCAGTCCGCAAAAGAGAAGGAAATATGAATGGACTGAAGAAAGTGAACAGGAGTCGATCGTTCATACTCTTTCAGTGCAATAACTGAACTATTTTGAATGAAATTAGCAGGTCTTAGGTTTAAAACAGACATGATATGTAGCCTGCACTTGTGTTTTGGAATTCTTTGCCACAGGACTTAGTGATTTACCAAAAAGCTTAGAGTCGCAAAAAGATTTAGGAAAACAAGTGAACACAAATCCATTAACACCTATGTGAGCATGAAATCTTTGAAAATTGGAAGTGTGTTCTGGAGAGGTACTGCTGTATGCTTACTCTCCTATGCTCTTAATCATCTGCTGTTGATCGTTCCTGGTGGCAGGCTAGTTACTGTGGTGGACCTCTCTCTGGTCATCGTGCGTTTCTTCTCAGATTAGAACTTCAAGTCTCAGTTTTGACAGTGCATTGAGTCTGTGCCTAGGAAGTCAAAGGTCCTGGCTGACTGAAAAGGCAAAACATATTCCACTTTTCCCTGATGTTCATGTACTGGCTTCTTTCTCTTTTTCTTCCATAGATTGCTTGTATAATTTGGACAAAAATATTTAAATCTCTTTTCATCTCTGCTATCTGCTCTCTCTAATGCAGTAGAAATGGAGGTGCTTAAAGTTGCTTTATTTGTATGTAATAATCATTGAGTGTTTGGAAGTCCTTGTGTCTGAGACATTGTTTGAGTGTGAAATGTGGTAGTTTAGTACCTAACCCTGGCAAAACTTCATAGCTTTAATAATGCTGAGTACTTAAGTAATAATCATGTTATTGTATTTACTTTATCAACAAATATAATAGCATGAGGTGTTACCCTCCCTAAATCTTAAATTATCCAGGATGTGGGAGGCAGCTTAGACTAATCACTGACTAGACAATAATCAGTCTAGTCATACAACAAAATTTGCATTCTTTCAGTGATTGTGTAATTCAAGAAGTTTGAGAAGTTCAATATAAAGTACGCCTTTCATTTCAGCTACAGAGGAGATACAGCATTTGCGGGGCAATGAGATATTTGTGATGTTAACATTCTAAATGATTTTTATTGATAATGACAGATGGTTCTTAGATAATGTGCTCTGAATTGTCTGTAATATGTTCAGAATAAGTCTTCTGGAAGGTTGTACATCTGTCTTGAGATCTTTTACTAACATATTTAAATCAAAGTCATTGTTTATACTTGATTTTAAATAGGTTTTAGCTGGTAGTCTACATTTCTGTACATTTAGAGATCAAACTGTTTGTAACTCCAAAAGCTACAAATGGAAAAGTATAATAGGTAGCAGGTGTTAGAAAAGGCAATTATGCATTAGCTGTTTTACTCAATTTCTAAAACTGTCTAAAACTATCCATTGGAAATACTTTGTACCTAAACTTATCTCTGAAACGTGATGAATTTTTAAATCTGTAGGGGATATGCATTTTTTCTCTAATGAATTGCATATTTAAACCTATTTGGTTTCATTTTAAAAAGCTGAAGAAAATTGCATTGGTGGAAAAAAAAAAGTAGAACAAAAAAATCACAAGACAAAGTACTTGTTCTTATATAATTCCTGATAATTTTTCTCGAGTTCCTTAGAAAAATTTTCAGTTTTCAGAATTGCAGTTCTGGGCATTTTTGCTTTTAATTGTTTTTTAAGCTATTTATCTTGACCTTTTATGGGAGAATTTTCTGTTTTAATTGATAATAGAATGAATTCTTAGGTTTAAAATCAGAATCTTAGATTATTATCAGAAAAAGAGAGTACTTGGATGATCTAATTTGACTACCTATGCAATATGGTTTTGTGGGTCACTATAAGAGAGAGCAAAATAAACAATTTTGCCAACAACTACTGTAAATTGACTTTCAAAGTTAAAATGCTGCTTTCAGATAGATTTATTTAAACCTGTCTCCTTCTCCCATGTGCTTTTCAGGAAATTATGTAATGTTGGAGGGGTGAGGAGGTGTAAGGAGAATTAGTATATATTATTATGAAACCAAGTTCCTCTCAGTTCTCTCTTTCTTGCTTATATCATGTAATTAAAGTAGTCTACACCTTTATTATATTTAGGTGGGGTAACATATAATTCAATACATCAAATATCCTGATTAACAATTGTTATTTGAAGTGAACTTTTTCTACCTACAGGCTATTCAGTCTTTCTACTTCTTCATCTGCAAAAATGGTCTTACTTTTTCTTATCTACCCTCTGCAGTAATTCTGTACTTTATCTGTTCAGCAATCTCAATCCAGCTTTGTTTGCCTTCATCTCACAACCATCATTTCTCTTCTTCCCTGCTTTTCTCTTTGATTACAAATGCTGAGGCTGGTGCCAGGTTTTTCAGTTATGCATTAGATCTGTAGTTCACACAGATCACAGTTCATCATGTAATGGTGAACTGGGCTGGTTCTTGCTCTGTCAGAAAGTCTTCACTGGTGACAGCTCACACTTCAGGGTGGGCTTCTGGAAAGTGTGTTGATGTTTTCTTGTACAGACTGTGGACTTAAACACAGTCTGTTTTCATTGGACGTTACTTCCCTGTTTCCTTCCAAATTTGAAGAAAGGTGATCACTTATGAGATTATGTTGTATGTCCCAAAATAATAGAAACTTCATGTATGATTAAAGGCTACTACATTAAAGAGCATTTTTAAAATTCATGTTAAAAGTGAGAAAGAGGTTGCAGTTCAGGCTGAGAAAAGTAGACCATAAGTACTGTTTTTATACTTAATTTTTAAAATTTTAAAATATTTTTCTTATTTTAGAGATGAAAGTTTATAAAATATTATCAAAGGCTGAATTTAAAAGAAATACTTCCTGTTCTGTGAAATTATTTACACAATATGGTAGGAGGAGGTTTGTTTTCTTAGAGTTAGCTCCTTGCATTTTTCAGAGTTGTGTTAGATTATTTAAATATTGTCACATTATTGTCTGACATGAGAAGTGGAAGCAGCAATTGGCTTACAAGTATGTCTTCTTGAGATACTATTCTATGCTTTTATATGTATTAACTTTCCATCCCAAGAGAAATGTCAACACTGAAGTAAAAGACATGGATTTTTCAGTAGAACGGTACTGAGTACATGATTCTGTAAAATGATAACTTCAGTATTGTAAATTGGACTTTACTTTGATTTTCTGATTAAGACAAACTCTAGGGAGAAGTTTAGTTAAAATTACCATATGCTTTCTTTCTCCTGGGATTTTACAATGTTATTTGAGTGTTTTCCTAGAGTAGGAAACATATCACAGGATTTTATAACCCAAATATATCTTCTCTGCTTCTAAAATTAGCTAATTCTTATTTTCAGTTCCAAGCACACTTTTAAACTTAAATCTTCCCTCCAAATAATTGGCATTATTTGTTTTCTCAATTCTTACCACTTTGGTGGACCAGATGATCTGTAGTTTCTGTAGCTGTTAACAAGGTGTTTGTACAACCCTCTTGTAGTACACTGCTCTTTTATCAGGTAAGGGTAGAGGAGAAGGAAAAGTAGCAGGGGAATACTTTTCCTTCTCCCCTTACGATAGCAGGGAAGTTTTAGCACATATTTTAATACCATGTTCTTCTTTGTTAAATAGCAATAAAATAGATATTTTATAGGTGTTATGCTTTACATAAGAAGTTGTTTCAGTTCACTTTACTTGATCAGAATACTCTATTTTTCTAAAGAGTAAACTGCAGTTTTGAAATGCCAGCAGAGAATATGAAAAAACTTGCTATATTTTAGAAGTGCTATGATTAGATCTTGTAAATTATATAGATATCAGCATTTAAATATCTCTACATTTGCCAGATTATGTAGTTTAATTTTATAATTATTATTTTTAAATTTTTAAATGAGATTTTACATAGCACCAGTTCAGTCATCACATTGATAATTTAATATCATAATTATTTTTTCAGTTCTCAGTGGTATAGAAAATAAAAGCTAAGATTGATTTGGTAGTATGAGAAAACTTAGTGATGTCTTTTAAAAATAGGATCACAAATATTTCTGGACTCTTAGGTATATTTATAAAATACTAATTTCTAGAGGGAATTTTATAAAGTGACAGATTCTACTGACTGGAACTAAACCGAAGGCTGCAGATCTGAATGCAAAACTAAATTGTAAATGTTTCATGTTACAATGAATAGATTTTTTCCTTTAGTGAAAACCTCTAATTCAGTTGAATATAGAGCAAGCTGTTTATTTTTAAAATGCTTAATAATTCCCTGTAGCAGAAATTATAGTTCAAAAGCTACTACTGGTAATAGAGTTTGCTTCTAGTAATGGAGATGAAGCATTATGTTCATGTCACAATGTTGAGCTGGACAGTACCATATTTCATGCTATATATAACCTAATGGGTAACACCAGAAATGGAAAACACAACAGTAAAGAATGAATTTAAATGTGAGAAATGGATGCATACCTCACCTCCATCCCTGTTATAGATAATAGTTATCAATAGGTTTGGCATAGATGAAATGCAAGCATGTTTGTGATACAAAGAGAGACAGATATAGCTGACATTTGTAGTTAGTAGTGAATGTCATAAAAATACCCTTGGAGTATATAGTGATCAAAAGTATTATTATTTGTGTTTTGAAAGGATAATATATTTTTATTTTTTCCAGTCTGAACCAGAGGGTTTTTCTCACTTCCATTTGTACGTCTGTGCTGCCTTCCTTGTCAGGTGGAGGAAAGAGATCCTGGAAGAGAAAGATTTTCAGGTAAGTGAGGGGAATATTTTTTCAAGCACAGGGTGGTATTTCTTAGATTTACCTTCCTAACATTACTTGGGGATGAATTTAAGACAAATAGTAGCAATTGCAGCAAGACTGACAATGTCTTACTGTTAGTTAGAGTTGCTCCGAAACTGTTGGGCCTGAGGTGATGTACTATAAGCTGTAGGAGATGTATTTTTTTTGTCCACTCCGGGGGAAAAAAAAAATATCTTGTTTTAACTGAGGCAGACTTTGAGTAGATGATTTCTGGAGGTGCTGTTACCTTGATATTTCACAAAGAGATTTTCTGAAAAGGTAATTGAATTTTTTTTAATCTTAAATGCATCACTGAAGTATTTATTTATAATTTCTCATCTGTGTAATATAACAACTTTCTCTAACAAGGTCATGTTCATTCTTTCAAAAAAGCTGGGCAAGCAGTCTCTTAAAATAAGGAGACTGTTTTTCAGTAGGAAGTAAAAGGATTTCAGGCCCCTACACTTCAAAACCTTACAGTTTTCCAGCAAAGAGCATATCAGGAAGTTGCTTAGAAGAGGATTTGAATATGTGAGGTAGGCAGATCATTTGCATACATCTGTAGAAGTTCAGTTATTTTTGTGAATTGGTGACAGTTCACTTTCATAGAAAAGTTTATACTGGATTTTATCCTATGATAATGCGTTCAATGCCTGAAAGGCTTTAAAGTCTTGTTTGGAGGCTGAATGTAAACAACCCATGCTGTGAAGCCCCCACCATTGCCTACCCTGGGGAAATGACCTATTACCAGCTTATTTTCTCTCCATCTGACTGAACTCTGCGGCCCTGTTCAAATGAACCATTGTGCAAATTTGTGCATCACTTCAATCTAGTTTATCTTTCTTCATAAAATGATTTATTCAGAGTACTTTAGTTGTTGTTGCCTATCTTCGCAATAAATTAGTCCCTAAGGGCACAACATAACAGCTTTAATTTATACTACCTGCTAACACTATCAGATTTTCTCAATTTAGGGTATTTTATCAAAAACAACTTTAATGTTGATATCCGTGCCTCTCAACTTCAATTGTTCACTGTTAATCCTTCCTGTTAAATTTTTCCTGTTGTTTTCCTGCACCAAAAAGTATAATTTTCCCCTCGCTACTGAATCTGTTACAACTATGTTTTAAGTAAATAATCCCACGGTATAGTACTATGAAGATTTGTTCTCCTTACATGCATTCAGATTTGTTTACTTATTTAATAATTAAGGTATTTCTTTTTGGTTTATTTTCTTTATAGGCTATGTAAACTAGACTCTAAAGTGTAAAAATCAGGAACACACTTGGAATACATTTATCAGACTGCTTTAGCTTGCTAACAATATAGAAATGCAATTAGTAATTTTGAGGATCTGTAGACCAGTGCTAGTTTTATCACTATCATATGTTATCACTAAACGGCTTGGCCTTCTTTATTGTGTAACATGACCTTTTAAAATGACTAAACTAAAGTGTTATCAATTCTCTAAATGATACTTCTGTCCCACAGGCAAGAATAAAATCCATTATTCTTCTACTTCATTAATAATAGCTGTAGATCATTGCCTAGTCTTCAAAGTAGTAGCTCAAGTAATAAGCACTTAAACTACATTGGAAAATTGGGAAGTTCATTGTATGCTGTTGGAGTACTATGATTGCACTGAATTCACATTATTGAGAGGTCATAGCTATAGTACATTTTGTACAGAAGATTTTTATACTGTAAACTGTATCAAGAATCATATACATCCAGTAATTTCTCTTACACATTGTGTGTGTTGTATTTGTTTTTCTGCATATGACAGGAATAAAGGAGGTCTCTCCTAATTGTCAGTCAGAGGGCCAGGTTCTTTACTACTAGCTGTGAAAACTCCTGCTCTTCTTTTACATGTCTATTTGACCTCTTTCAGTAGAATTACAAACCTCACAGGAATTTTAAGTCAGAATAATTTCCCCAGAACATCAGACGTGGTGATATGCCAGATGAGACACTGATCAGGTTTTGAATCAAAGACCAGTTTTAAAGGACTTGCAATACTTTTATTCCTATTATTTGATGAAGTATATTAGCAGTAATGTTACAGACAGGACAGTGATAGAAAATAGTCTTTGGAAACAAATATTTTGAGAGCATTCTCATAAGTGTGTCTTGCTGCAGCTAAGCAATCAGTAAAAGTATGAAGTTCATTCTTCCTCATATGAACAGATTAATTGACTTATATACCAAATTTTTGTCCCTCAATAATAATAGCTCCTTATTACAGACACCATGTGTATGTCATTCTTGCTTTGGGGGCTTTTTCGTGTATTGTTGTGTAGCAGAGAAAGAAATTCTTCAGTGAAAGAAGTTAGGCTGACTGGACTCGTACTACAGAGTGATACGACCTGAAAATGTCTTGGTATTTGGTTTGTATCTGAAGAATTAAATATTAAGATATCAACAGAAGTAAGTTTTGGTGAGGGAAATAGAGGAAGAAATAAAAACTCAGGCCTCCAATGTTCAAATACTCATGTATCTATACTATATGTATATATTATAGATGTACATGTATATACCTAAAGAGGTGTATATATAGACTTGCAACGCAAGCATATAAAAATGTGTTGATTCTCTGACATATTTTTCATGTTTCAAATAACATAAAAAATCATGTTTTCACTGTAAGGTGGTAAGTCATGATAGAAGTTGTCATCTTTGAATAATTTGAACAAGTTATTGCTCTCACTGCTATCTATTTGGTTAAGTATAAGATATCAGTGTAGATCTCATCTGAAACGTGAGATTTGCAGGTTAATGTAAGTTTTACCAAGGACAAGTGAGGAGCAAGGTGACGCTCTATATATAAATGTCAGGCAATGTGCGTTACGTGTAGAAGTTGTCCCATGTTTCTGCCTGATGAAAACTGGGACCTCTTGGCTTTTCAGAGAAGATTCTACACCACTTCTCCATTCCATGTCCTTATAAATTGTTCCTGCCTGACTATTGTAAAATGCAATAGACAACAGAGAGCAACTATATCAAATTCCAGTGCCCCAAGAGAAAACATCTGATTTTAGGGAGATGGGGAGGGGGGAAATGTCAAATGGTTTTGTTTTCCTAGGAGTTTATAGTTGCTTGCATTTCCTGCTGCTTAATCTTTCTAGTAAGCTTTGATCCCATTTTGGAATTTGCTACTTAATGCAGTGAGCTGTGTGATGCAATGCTATGTAGTGAGGGCAAAAATTATTACATGTAATTTTCAAATTCCACAGTGTCACTTTTTGATAGCAGTGAAACTAAACCTACGTGTTATCATGTAATCAAAGATTAATATTATTGAAAAGTATGAGGGTTTTTTAGTTTTCATTAGAGCTTGTTATACTCTCACAGTTCTCACTTCTAGGAAGAGTCCTCTTTACCTAGACAGGGTACCCTACAAACCCAGATACAGAGAGCTAGTTTGGATAGTTCTGTAGCTCTGTTCATACTTCAGATTAGCAATTTATACTTCACATGTGGGGGAGCAGGGAACAAAATGTGCAGACAGTAAATGGAAGAACTTTTGATCCTGCCTCAGATTTTCCTTTGAAACTGATGTGATGTTTTATAGAATCACAGAGGTCTTACTTGGTTTATGATGTTTCTGTTGATGGTATAAATGTTCTGTGTTAATTTACTGGTTCCATATTAGTATCAGATTAAAAAAAAAAGAAAACAGACAGTATGCTTAATATAGGTAAAAATACAATTTTTTAAAATGTGATAAAGTATGCCTTATGAATGAAAAATGTGAAATTCATTTAGTTTCTACTATCTAAGCTTAAGTAATTAAACATGCAAGTAATGAAAACCTTTCTACACATCAGCATGTCTTAGACTTTGATTTACTTTTATTCATTTTCCTACCTACAACCATAATTCCAGAATTTTCCTGAATTCTTGACAGATGTGAATGGTTGATGCTCTTAAGTGATAAAATATTCAAGCACAATTTTGAGCATATTTAGAATTAAAATATTAATGGAAAATATGGCTGTTGAGTTTAATGGTGTCACGTACAAGATATCTGAGAGATTTGTAAGGATACAGGACTTCAGAGACAGATTCAGCTGTCAAACTGAAGATAATAGTAACTCTTAGTAAGTAAGTAATACTTAGACCGATACTGGTTTATTTGTTAGATTTAGTCCAAATTTCTAGTTTAAGTAAGTTATCATTTTGTTGACATAGCTAAGTTGTAAAAATATATTCAATATGCTATGGTAAGGAATCTGTCTTTTCTTATTCATGATTCTAAGATATAGGCTTTTCTATCTGTCTAACAGACATTTTCACCCGTGCCGTCGTCAACTCACATCTTTATTACTGCAGTGTCCTTTTCTTTGACAAGTGCATTTTTGCTTCAATTATGTTCACCCAGATTGCAAAGAAGTTGTAAAGATCATTTTTCAGTCCACCATTTTTTCTTACTTTCTTGCTTTGCATCTCCCTTAACTCCCTTTCCTTTACAGCACTAAGGAAAACTTAGACACTTTGTCTTTCAAGGCATTTAATGGACTTATACTGACACCTTGCATGTCATCTCAGATTCAACATTGAGGTGCTGACTACCAGTTTATCAGCCGGTGATGAGAGAGCCTCATCACATGCTTGAGCTCTCAAGAAAGTATCTGTGCTGTCTCCCAGGTGACTGACCACCTTACTTAAATGGAGCACCTAATGCACGTATTCAGTTACTTTTCTTTAGATCCTTCTGTTAAGTTCTGGGTTTTTTGCAATGCCCAGAATAGATTTGACATGTAGACTTGAGTCTGTTAATAGCACAGTCACATTGAATAGTTTTTTGTTGCTTCCTTTTACTTTTCTGTGAATTTGTTGTCTCTTGTTTTATACTTGAGCCATAAAATCTTCAGAGTAGTGACTGTGCTTTATTCTGATTTATATAATATTTAAAATAATTATTGTTTAATTATTATTTTAGATATGTACTAGGAAGCAAGCCTTATTGACCTCATTACCAAAGTGAATACATGCACAAATATGCATTATTAAAATTATTAAAATTTAGATATATGCTGAATAACAAGATGCTCAGAAGACCAATTCATACTGCTGTGTATATAAGTAACAGGCTTTCATTTAAAAAGTTTAATATTAATATCCTTCCTACCAATTATCTACTCTAGAAACATGTCAGATATCAGAAGTGTGATTTTTTTTTCTATCTTTTTACACTGAACTACAGTAATACAGGTTTCATTAATCTTTTGTGATTTTGTACCTAGTTTATGATGTAAATTTTTAGTTACTTTTTCTGCATGAAAGTCCAGGAGTTCTCCATTCATATTATATGAGGCGGAACTGGAAAAATAAATGTTTCTAAATTAAAGGAAAAAAATTGTTTCTGAAAGGATTAGTTTTTTGATTAAGAGGAGTGTTTACCCTCCTTCACTGTGAGCTTTATGAGTAGATGATTTTGTGGTTCTGGACCCTGCACCCTCACTTTTCTGTGTATGGAACCTAAGCTGGTCTTTTCTGTGAAGATACTAAAACCTGTAAAGAATTAAGGAGAGTGAACATGGAAATCTTTCTAACTTTAAAGAGCTTGTTTTTTAACATTGCTGTGATTTTATTCCCTGCTGTGATCACTTTTGGAAGACGTTCAATATATTGTCATGTGTTGGCAAGAAACTGGGATCTCTGCTGTTTTAGACTTTGAACATCATAGCTAGCAATCTAAAGTGAGATTGCTCCTTAATCTCTGAGTACTGGTGGCAGACAGCTGGGATTCAACATTGTTGAATCATTTATGTTCTGAAGAGCCAATTTACAATAATAAAAGTACGGACTTTTATTTTTGCACGCAAAGTGCTTAATGAACAGAGAATGACGTGACTGGAAAAAGGTTAACTGATCTTTAACAACCCTCCTCAATTTTGTCAAAAACTTCAGCCTATTTTGATTATCATGAATATCTTGACTTCACATGTGAGTATATTGTTAAGTAAACACAGAGATGTTTTGACATGCGGTCTTAGAAATATAAGTTTTGTCCCACAGAACTTATTATTGCAAAATTTTAATATTCAACTGAAATATAAAAGATAAACTGTATGTCATCCTTCTTTTAACTTGGGAAACTAATGGTGATTGCCTTGTACCAGGACGTGGACTTGCCCTCTGTCTAGAAGGTTACTGGAAGATTCTGACCAGTTTATGTAGTACACTAAAAATGACCTAAGAAGGATGGAAAAGGAAATAAAAATCCTAACACTACCCTTACTTATCTCTGAAGTTTCAGTGTAGCTTTCCTTTCTCTTTTGATGAGATTGTAGGCCTGTTTTTCCTATTTTATACGTAGTTTTTTCTCAAAACTTGGCTTTAATGTGCAAAGAGAGAATGAAAATCATTAAAAAAATAGTAACAAACAAAAAAACCCCACTTTTATTTACATTTCATACAGCTAGCCATGTGCATATTTTTACACCTAAATTCACCTCTTATTCTTTCTTTTTCTTGAGTTTATAGGCCAAGAGTCTATAGTAATAATGCTCATGCCTGGCACTTTAAAAATATTTAATAGACTACAGTAACACAGATAAATTTTGTAATATCTGAATTTGGAATCTGCACCTGTTTCTGTTGCCCTTTTTCCATCTAGTTCTCTCCCAGAATTCATACTTACTCCTCAAGACATTTGGAACTGTTGCACATAGTAAAATTGCAAGTTACAGTACAATGGTATTGAATCACAAGTAGCTTAAATATATGTATTTGCTGCTGAAACTCACAAGTTACTTTGTGATATGAACTAGTCTAATATTATCAAAGAAATCACAGGAGTCGGTGAAACAAAGCCCTGCTCTCTCCAAAGCAGTTAAGCAAAACCAACTCCTGGAATACGTAATTACTGCAGCCATGAATTATCTTGGAAAATCTGTCTATATTTTTTTGTAATGAAATAGGTTTGCCAAAACAGGAAGACATTTTCAAAATCCCTCCTGAAGGAGACTAGCTCCACAAGGTCAAGATAGTTTATCAGTAGAACTTTTATTTGGAATGCGGCATGAAAAGTAGGAAGCTGAAAACTTTGGTGATAAGAAATAGTCTTTACCTTTCAATATTGATATAAGTAGGATAAATATATTTTCTCAATTTCTTCATCTTTTATAAATATTTATAACTGTAATCTTTGTTATGAGTGTTGAGATTTAGTAACTTTATTTTCGTTTTTACTCTAACCTTTTTTAAGTGTCATTCCAAGGCACATGGCTTTTACCAAGTCATTTATTACTCAGGAGTTTAACAAATCTGAAAATCAAGGTACTGGGACATAGTAGCACACCTCAGCACCTAAAAGGGAACAAGATGCTTCACTGTAAAAGCTGCAGTGACTCTTTCTAGAGGAAATGTGTAAGATGTAAGAAGTGTTTTGCAGTGATTGCCAGCTACTCTTTCTTGCAAGTAGATAGGAGTATGCTTGAAGAGCAAAGGTCTTAAGAACTTATGTCTCTTGTCAGGACAGTTTGGAGACATATTTTGACTCATTACACACAAGTATCAATGTGTAATACTTTTACATTTGTTTACTGTTTGAAACAAAAATCTTCAAAAAGGGATATAGTAATTTATAATCTTGAATATTCTGTGTTTTCTTCCATGTGAATGTTCATGCCATTTCAAACATTGGATTTTATCAGATTTTTCTTCAGTTAGTTCCAAATTAGTTCCTATATGAATAGTTGACTTTTGTGATAGGGATTATGTTGCAATTTTAGATGATACATCAAATTAAAAATTTCAAATGTAAGCACTGAAAGTGCAGATTTGTGCTTGGATACAATACACTGCAATTCATTAACTTCTACACCTTCTTTCATGCAGAACAAAATTTTTAGTAACAGATTTAGTGTATTTGACAATTGAGTTCATTATACCATGTATTAGTAGGACAGAGTTCTAACTCTAATGTTTCTTTGTGTCCTTCAAAAAAACCAAAATAAAGCAACTATATGACAATGTGAGCAGTCATTTCTATTTTCTAAATCAATTCTGTGTGATATTAGCTAATATGTCTTCCTTATTTTTCAGTATTAATCTTCTAAGTAACAAAAAAAGGTGTTAACCAGGTGCATGGTTCAGTACAAATACTATATGTAGATATGATTCATGTTACAGAGACCAGTGAGATTGAAAATGTGTTACATTATATACCTAGGCTTAAGGTTTAATGAAAGAAAGCAAATCCTGTGAGTCAGGTCTAAATTAGAAATAAAGTCACTTTTAAATTACATTTGCAGTCAGTGGAAAGACATAAGTGCGAAACAGTCACTTCTGATCTCACTCTACCCTCTGCAAATATTTATTTCACTCCACTAATTACTAAGGAACATGGCACTGACAGAAATCCTACATTTAATGGTCCAAATATTAAATATTCTGTAAAGACTTCCTTGAAGATTTGAATGTCTTCTGAAAGCCTAAGTCTTGTTTCTTGCAGTGATTGTTACCAGAGATGTTGCCAGTAAGGAGGAGGGATGGAAGCTCTGCAGCATCCAGGGGCAAATCCAGTGGAGACTGCTCAGTAGAGGGAAAGAGATATTGAACATACTTCCACTTGTAAAACTTGCTGTTGTGTGGAGAAAAACTGTGGACCGTAGTGTTTATACAGTTCATATTGCTTGCAAGATCCCTTTACATTCTGAATGATTTCATGGAAAAAATATCTGCTCCTTTAACAAGCCTTCTTTCTTTGGGACAGAGTTATTTGACTCCCGAGGGAATCCCAAGCCCTTGCCTTTATGTGCAACTCTGTTCTTATTATTTGAGTTTAAGGAATTTACTGTCATAGATTTGAATACAGTTTGTTTGTGTTGTTTGGTTTGTTTTTTTCTGTGGGAAATGTATCCTTGTGGTTGTAATAGGAAGATAACTTTAACTCTTGGTTAGTAATGAATTTTATCCTTTTACTGTAACTGAGCGTAACCTAGAATGCTTTTTTATTTTACATACAGTTATTCTGTAAAATCATACTATGTGTTCTGTATATTCGTGCCAATAATTGATTGGTTTTAAACCTTTCAATTACTACCCGTTTTGCATAGTGACTAATTAGCAGAGCAACCTAAAAAAAGGGTATTACCAATATATCACTTGTTTCCTGACCAAGGGACCAGTTTCTTCACAATCAGAATTTCTTGAAGAAGGAAATAGGAAAGATTACAAAACAGAGAGGACATGGAGAGTTACCTGAAAGTAGAACTTCAGAGATCATTCCAGTAATAATGACACTAATAATTTCTGTCTTGAGCTCTGGGTACCATAAAAACACTAGAATCCTAACTCTTCCGTCTTATAAAGCTGACTACCTAGTGTTGCATATCTGCAAAGTTCTGCAGTTTACAAAAGTCTTTATTTCATTATACTCCCTGAAAATTGCATATTTTGAATGTAATTAGATTGAACCCATTAACCTTATGGTGTAATTGGTCAGCTATTCCTATATGCCCCAGGAATTAATTCTCAATATTTAATGGAGATTGCCTGATGAAATTTGTGCTAGATGAAGTGCATTTCATCTAGTTTTTTCATTTTCATTAATGTTGTTGTTGTTTTAGTTGCAGGAAAATATTTAATATGGCTGTATGTCCCTTCTGTGATTGTTTTTGTTGAGACTTGTCCTTGCAGAATGAACTGCCACCCAATTAATAGGCCCAGATGTAGCAACAAAAATTAATAGCAAATGCAAATTTTGAATGAATGAGACTGGCCTGGACTGAATGTAGTGTAATCATTGCTGTTTTAAAGAAGGTTTCTTTTTGAACAGTGTTACGGAAACTCTAATTTTTGGGTCCAGATATTCTGATGTGATCCTAAAGCATTCACACATAAGATATTTAATGGATAACAACTTATTCCTGAGCTGAAGAGCAGTACTTGAAGCTTCACACGTGTTTGCTTGCATATATATAAAGTCTATATATCTCAGGTGAAATTAATTCTAGTGAAAAAGAACCGTTACAAGTTTCAGATATAGTCACACAGAACTCTATTTCAATGATTATACAAACATACAGGCATGTTTTGCCAAATAAAAGATTTAGTTATTAATCATGTGAGGACAACAGTTCTATTGAGACTGTAATGAGAGTTTTTATTTTTTTTTCATCCAAAGAGTCTGTATTTAGCCATTTGTGTTCTTTATATCTTCAGGAATACTGTGGTTTGGATTTTTGTAGTTCTTACAGTGCATCTTTAGCAACTCTATTTACCCTCATGTGAGTAACAGGCAAGCAAATGTTGTTTCCTCTTAACATGTAGTTCGCCATCTGCTTTGGTTCTGACCAAAATGAAGTCTCCCATCATAAAGTAGTGTGATAGCAGCATAAATATAATGTAGTAACAGCATGAATCAGCAGTGGACTGTTGTGGCTTTCCAAATCCTTACTGCAACTTTGCTATCTCAACAGAATGTTAGAAAGTAAATGAGGTAGCATTAGGGTTGAAGTGGTTCCAGTCATCGTAAGTAGCCTGACTTTATGCTTCACTGGGGCTGAAAGGATGCTGTTTCAGCCGTCAGTCCTGTCTCAGTCTTGCCGAGTGTGTTATCGTTTCCCTTGTGGCAGCACGATCACTCACCAGTAAGTGAGACACTGTAGGTCATGCATGTGAAACTGTAATGAAAAAATTTGTCATTTTATTGCCTTTATTTATGTTTCTTTAGAAAGAAATTCAGTTAAAATGATTTTGGATATTTTTGGCTATTTGGATAGTCTTGAATATTTATTTTTGCCTCCATGCAGATTTTGAATGCTATTAATGGGCTTGTTCTCTTTCTGGGTAGAGTATCCAAAGCTTTTCCTAGTTTTCTGGAAGACTGTAAATAGGGAAGCTCCAACATATCAGAGGACAATAATATAAAGAGACTGTGGTTTTACAGTGACCACAGTGTGTCCAGCTAACAATAGTAAAAAGAGTTATTAATATTATCTGCAAAAGTAATTCTATGTTAATTTTCCTCTATGGATTTTAATGGCAATCTTGTAACATGTAAGTGCTTCCTGTATCTGTGACAATTTTTGTTTATCTATCTCAGAAGACACTGTGGGAAGAAAATAATATGTTCACGAAGATAGTAAAGATATAGTTTTAATTATAAGTATTAAATTCTATCAGCTATACTTAATATCTCCCTAATAATTATTAATCTATTTACTTATCCAATTTCTTTACTATCAGTTAAGATCATATGAAACTTTTTTTTCCTCCCCAGGATCATTCCTAACAGCTTCATTTCTATCTTTACTTTTGAAAAGTGAACTGACATTGATAGATACAAGTGTGCAAAATAATAATTTAATGCTGTGGTTTATTTTTTTCTATACATTTAAATAGCTTTTAACAGTATCAACAGAAATATAACACAGCATTGTACCAGGAAGACTAAAAAAATATTTTTTTTGTTAGTTGTGTTCCAGAGGAGGTTTATCTGGTGAGCGTCTGTGGAAGTCAGTGACTGGCATGATGCTATTCAGCATTTCCACTAACAAAACAGCAGATAATGAAAATATATGGATGACACAGATTTACCATTCTGACAAAGTGAGGAGAACAGAGCAGTTACATAAACAAATCTTGACTCACTTGTTCAGTTGACCTCTTCAGGCAAGCTGTATTTTGATATAGTCGAATTAAAAATTTTTGCAAATAAAGGAGAATTGGAATAGGTTATACTTCTGGAGTGTGAGACTGTACCCTGAAATGTGTGGCTCTGAAAGAGATCCATGGGATTGGCAATGCTGACAACTCTCTTGATATGAGCTCCCAGAGTGATGCTGTGACACCTGGGAATGACTGGATCCTTGAATTAATGAACCTAAGAGCTTATTTTGCCTTTTGTTGGTTTTCTTTCTTTGGCAATATTGCATCCAGTTTTGATATCTTATGTCAAAGACATAGAGAGGACTCAGAGAGAATGACTGAAGTATTAGAAAGATTTAATTTGTCAAAAAGAAAACCAATAGGTGAATTGATTAATATTGAGGAATTTGATATGAGAAAAATCCCAAGACACTAACAAAGTAAGTTATGAATTTCTGCAGCTCTTAAAGATTTCAAATTGATGTTTTTCCTGGAATTAAAAAAAAAATGTTTAGATTTAGTTCCTATTATCCACACAAGAGGTCAGACCAGGATAAATAATGATCTTTCCTGGCAGTATCATCTATGACTCTAGGAACCAGCCCCAAATTTGTGTTGTGTATCTGACAAATAATACTGCCACTGACATACATGGTTGCTATCATATATAGGTATGGAAAACATCTGAGGCTCTCACAGTTGTTGAAACAATTAGAGAATGATTTGACCTTAGAGCATAATTTTGAAATGACAGTCATCATTCTAAAACATGCATAATGTTTTTGCCTTTACACAAATGCCTCCTAAACGTTCTGGTATCTAGTAATTTTTAGTTATCCTTACCAACTGAGAAGAACACAGTGTTAGAACAACACTGCTGTGGTAAAAGATGTCTAAAATTGTGATTCTCTGTAAAGCCTAGTAGCAGAGGAAAAGTGCTGTTTTCTTTTAAAAAGGGTCAATAGTTGTTGAGTACTTGCTGCTTTTTCTCTGTATTATTTTGAATTTTTGTCACCATGTACAATAACATAATTGAACTCTAGAAGCAGGTTCATTTTGTTCTGCCTATGAGTTGTGTCCTTCCTTGTTGTGGAAGCCTATATGAAATAAAAAGAAATATATGTATGTTTTCTGTTCAAAGCTCTCCAGCTCTGAGGATGCTGGGACTAAACTCCTTACAGATCCCGCAGTGTGTTTAGCGGGCTGGGAGGGACACACTGTAGAATTGGGGTCCCCCCCAATCTTCACGTGTTGTCAAGAATTGTGTTTGGTCTGACTCCTGCTAAAAGAAGGGAAGGATGCGATGCCGAGTGTGTATAATCTGGAGAGATTTCCTGTAAGCCTTTCTTTATGGCTTGTACTTCACAGAGCTGCTGTTACTATCCAAGTTATAAATCAAATCTTCCACACAATGAAAATCTGATTTTATTGTCCTGTAAGTTTCTAGAAAAAGCATTTTATGATTCCTGTAAGGTATTTTTCTCTCATCAGCAAATATTTTTATTTATTTTCAGTAAATACCAATGAGAATTTCTGCATTTTCTCCATTTCAATATAAAAGTATGTTCTTGAACAAAGAAAGAATTCTTGTTTGTCGTGAGCAATTTAAGTGACCTGCTAAACTAAATGCACTGGCAGGGCTTCCATTTAGTTAGTAATTCAGAGCTGTCACTGAAGACATCTCTCTACAAAGAAAACTGTTTTCTTTCCATGTTGTTTCTTCAGCAGAAACTGCTGCATAACGATGTCAGTTATTGGCCTTATCAGTGTGTAACCCTGGAGAAGACTAAAATCACAGGAGCCTGTACACTTGACAACCAAACTCAATCAAAACTACTGATAAGAGAACAAAGAGTAACTAGAAGCTTTTGGAGTATGAGCTGAATAATAGGATGGAATGACATATGCCCTTCTTTGAGACAAGCAGATGGAGGAGGATTAATTTTCTTTCTTTCAATTTTCTGCTCTCTCTTATGGTTTCCTAAATGCTGGTGCATGTAGATTTTGCTATTTTACAACAAAATTGTCTTATTGCAACTAAAAGACAGTAAGAATAACAAGAACTGAAATGCCTATTGTTTTGTCATCTACTTGTAAACAACTCAGATTTAAATTTTTTTCAGAAATGCCATTATAGCAGATTTACTGTTGCTGTTGCAGCCTCCTAGTTAGCTCTTTCAGTTGCCATAAAGAGTGAAGTCTTTGCAAATGACAGCTCATTTGCTCTCTGTAGTGTTTTTTTGCATTAGATATCCCTTTGCAAATATAGTAAGAGCTCCCATTTATCCCATCCTAATTCATTTTCTTCACAGTAGCATTTTCTTGCTGTTAGCTGAGCAAATTACAGTAGTTGCATCCACTGCTCAGGAGCTGATTCCCTAAAGCTTTGCGTTAACTTTTTTTTCCTCACAATTCTTACACATCTTGCTTAGTTTCAGGTGCTGATCAGCATAGGTCAGCAGGTTAAACAGGGGCACCTGAAATCCTTAATAGCTGTTGTTCTCTACCACATCCTTTCTTAAACATTACCATCCCTGAGAAAAGATGACGGAGCATAGGATGGAGCTGCTTTGTAATTGCCAGCTCACAGGCAAGCCTATTAAAGTGAACTGAAATTGCCAGCAGTAATATACCTCTGAAAGATATATTTCATGGAGCTGACGTCTTTACTCTCTTCTGTGAGAAAAGGCCACATCTTCCAAGCTGTGCTACAGTTTCCTTTCTGGGAGATTATTGTGATAAATACAGGAATTCTTCCTCTCATCTGCCTGCTAAGGAAGAGATGAGGGATGTCATCACCATCGGTAACCAGACCGTCAAACACTTATACCACATAATGCATCACTTGAAGTGTTTATCCATTAGAATTGTTGGTACAGTTTTGGCCATACCCTTGAACACCTTTTGGTCATATTTATTTATTTTAAAACAATGGTATTTTATTCATTATAAAAGAAATAATTTTGTCGAAAATGAATTTGAGTATAATGTTGTCCTTAAAGCCCATTTGATTTATGTGTGATTTTGATTCTTTGGATAACCCCTTCAGACAGATTTTTTGAGGCTTTTCTCTGAATCTCTGAAGGCAACAAACCTTTTCTTAATGCAGTTTGAATTTTTACAAAAACCCAGTGAGTGTAAGAACCCAACACCAGGGAGAAATACTGCAAAGTATTATTCATATTTAGTTTATGTAATACTAATTGTCACATGATAAAACTGTTGTTATGAAAACAGGATTTCTCCCTCTGTACTGATTTTCCCTGGTATTAGTAATATTTGTCCTTACGTAGTGGGAGAATTAAGGACTTTGGCTTGCTTGATCTTTGATGACTGATAGGGAGCTGCTCTGCAATTGTCAGTGTTCCTCTGATAAACTGCTCTGTTGGTATTGATACCATGACAGAGTCCACTGCTTTCAACATGCAGATTCTTTTGAAGTTTTAAAGTGTAGACTTGTTATTTCCTTATGTGTGTGGACCAGGATTGCCAAGAAGAGGTACTCATGGCCCAAGCACTTTTAGGACTTTAATTTTGGAAATCTTGAAAATGAGCAGTCAGAAAAGATTAACCTACTCCATTGTCACCCGCTGTACTGAAAAGACATTTAGTTCTCTCATGTTTGTGTCTGGAGGCTGTTCTTTCATAGATAAGCAAAGAATAAACCCTGCATTCAGCTGTTGATTTGCAAACTCATAGTTTCTATGAACATAGAGGTATTTATCATCTTATATAGAAATTTGATCTCAAATTCTGATTGGTCAAAGTTAAGTTGTAGATTTCTGGGTTTGTCAGTATATTGATGTGTGAGTAAGTCAATTAAATATTATATAAAGAAAATGTGATAGTATTTTAATTGTCTTAGAAATCCAGGGCCTTAGGATATTTGTGCATACCTCAGGGCTTCCGTTTAGAGTTATTATTTTCCTGTGGTCCCAGTAATATATTCTTTGTCTGTGTGCTTTTGAAAAATGGCATCTCTCTGGGACTTGCATGAGAATTATGTGTTTGGATTTTATGTAATTTCTTTAGAATTGTGTTTAACAACGGTAGACTGGGAAATGAAAAGCTGGTCCTAGCAGAGAGTATTAAAAGAATGTTGCTTATTTAACCTTGTGAAGCAAAAAGCTTGAGAGGGAATATGATTATCTTCCTGAATGCATTTGTATTGCTTTTTAATGAGGGTAAAGATTTAAGTCATAACATAATTTTGGTGAAAGATCAAAAGTATATAAATTATTTCACTTTGATTTATAAACCCACTAGATAAAGGGAAGCACTTTCTTTGTAAAATGTCAGGAAGTAAAGAGCAGTATATATTTTCTGACAAAGCTCAATAAATTTATGTTATTGTGTGATACACTAAGATTAATCCTAGTTTGGGTTTTTTGTTGTCCCCAAACAAATTAAAAGATGTCTTGAACATAGTTGTTAATCATGTTTCTTGCATGGTATTTATTCTGTTTTAGAATATTTTCATTCTTATCTAATAGCATGGAATTGAATTATATTGTGTTAATATGAATTGATGCTTCAGTCTGATTGTCTGTGGATGCACTTTTGGAATTTCTCTCTGAATGAAGCAATCTATATCATGTATTTTTCTGTTAAGGAATCAAGGAGTGGATAGAAATCTGTGGGGATGTTGTTGGTTTTGTATGTTGGGAAAACTTGTGCAGCTTGTGTGATCCCGTCTTGTGCTCTTGTACCTTTGTGCTATGCTCACCAAGGAAGCTTAAAGGATTTCTTAATGTGAACAGTCGTGTTCTCCTCAGAGATTAAAGAATTTTTTGATTACGTCTTATTGATTTTTGCAAGGCTTCTCAGGTTAACTTGGAAATTTTCAGTTGTCAGATTCCCTGCCAATGTAGAGACCTAAGACTTGGGCAGGTTCTTTATCTGTCCTTTCCTTTAGCTGGAATATCTTCATGAAGGTGCTTTGGCTCTTCCACTGGCAAGTCGTTTCTTCTCTGTATTGTTGTCCTTAAGACTGTAGAGGTGCACAAAAGCTTTACAGGCTTTAACATGGCAAGTGGGGATTGGTTGTTTATTATACAGAGCAAAGCACCAATATATGGTTTGATATGGTGGTGATTGAGCAATGTAATGGAAATGGCCTCTTTCAATCCTATATCCCTGGGATACTGACAGTATTCCATTTGAATTGTGTTTAGGACTACTTGTTTTACTTTTAAAAATACACTAGTTTAAGTAGCCACTGCATTGTGGACTGTTTATTGGTTGTAAAAGTTTTATATCTGAGATAATACTATTTAGCTTACATATACGGGCAATTTTGCATCAGCCATCCTTAATAGATGGTTTCTCTAAAACAAGATGAGATTTTACACAGACAATTTTACAGTGTGAAATACCTTTTTGTCAAAACATACTAATTAGTTTAAGCCCAAAATACGTAAAATTTTTGTACACTCTCATCCTTGTGGTTCATTATATTCAATGGGTATTTTATGATTTTCTTTGTAGTTTTTTTTTTTTTTGCTGAGCTTTAGCTATTCATACCACAGTGTTAAAATCTAAGTCGTTGTAGATAAGGAAATGAAATATGTGCGAATTTGTAGATGTAAAAACTGTTCCGTTTAAAATGCATTGCCAGATTATGGTCAGGAAAACCAAACCAAGAAGAGTGGGTAGCATATGGACTTTGTGGAGAGGCAGAATTGTAAATTTTCTCTTGGAATCTGCTGTACAAATATTTTGATCTTGCTTGACTACAGAAAAAAATAGAATGCAGTAACTTACTCATTGGCAAGTAATTTCAGAAATTACATTCTGCTGTAATAGATGCAGTCTTAATTGGTACAGTACAATCTATGTTTGGATGGGTTTTGTTTGGATTTTCTTTTAATAGAATGACCACTGATCTTCATGACTATTTTATGCTCTGGATAGTTGCATCTGTTTTTGTTTATTTGTTGTGTTTTACATGGAACTAGGTAGGTAGGTATGGCCAGTCTTCGCGAACGAAGATTTGGGAAGGGTCTTTAGCCTTCGAGCCTGCGCAGTGGATTTTTTAGGTGAGACACAGTGTGCGCTGAGCTGAGCCCACCCTTTAATCCTGAGGTTCATCTGCCGGGGCCGAGCAAGCTTGGACGGTGGCAGTGAGGTCCTCAGGACGTAGGTTTGTATAGAGTGACCTTCTCTTAGATGGATGGCCTTACAGGGCTAACGAGCTCCATCTACCCGGGGGACTTTTTCTCTGACCGGGAATCGAACCCGGGCCGCGGCGGTGAAAGCGCCGCATCCTAACCACTAGACCACCAGAGGGCCCCCTACATGGAACTAATGGCAAGTGATATACCTGGGCTTTTTTGATTATTGTTATGATTTATATTTTGGTTCATAAGAAGTACACATATCTCCAAATACCATCAATACAACAATATTTCATAAAACAATATGGCAAAAAATTATAATCACAGTGGTTCAGGGCCATTCTGATCTGAGCTGTAGCAACTGGAGTGCTGTGAAACCTTTCTGGATGCTTCCTGGGATATTCAGTTTTCATATGAGATATGTAAAATGGAAGCTCTGTTTTTTCTAGTTTAAATGTGAGAAAGGACCTCAGACTGGTTTTGTTTGTCTGATTTAAGTATGAATTTAGATAAGTGTTCAAGTATCTTAGAATCATCAAATGGTTTTGGATGGAAGGGACCTTAAAGACCATCTAGCTCTATGCCCCCTGCCATGGACAGGGAACTTTCCATTAGAACCCCATCCATCCTGGCCTTGAACACTTTCAGAGATAGGGCATCCACAGCTTCTCTTGGCAACCTGTTCCAGTGCCTCACCACCTTCACAGTAAAGAATTTCTTCTGAATATCTAATCTAAACCTACCCTCCTTCAGGTTTAGGTCATTCCCCCTTGTTCTATTACTACATGCCCTTGTAAAAGTCCCTCTCCAGATGTCTTGTAGCCCCCTTGATGTACTGGAAGGTGCTCTAAGGTTTCTCCAGAGCCTTCTCTTCTGGAAACTGAACAACTCCAACTCTCTCAGCCTGTCATCATAGGAGAGGTGCTCCAGCCATGTGATCAACTTAGTGGCTCTCCCCTGGACTCATTCCAACAAGTCTGTATCCTTCCTGTGCTGGAAACTCCAGACCTGGAGGCACTACTCCAGGTGGGGTCTCAGGAGAACAGAGTAGAGCGGCAGAATGACCTTCCTTTAACCTGCTGGCCACCTTTCTTTTGGTGCAGCCCATGATATGTTTGGCTTTCTGTGCTACAAGCATACATTGCCACTTTTTGTGCAAGTGTACATTGAGCTTTTTGCCTACAAACACCCCCAAGTCTTTCTCCCCAGGGCTGCTCTCAATCCATTCTCCTCCCATCCTGTTCTTGTGCTTGGAACTGCCCTGACCTGGGTACTTTTGAAAGATGTCTTCTTTCTTGAGTATTGAACATTCTATATCAGTACCTTAACTTCTGTTTCACATGCATGTAATTTTGAAGCATTTTGAGACAGTTCAGCATAAAAAGGTATAACAAAAATGTTTGTTTATAGAGTTGAACAGAATCTTCTAGGTTCTGTGGCAATGCTTGCTTTGATTTTAACTCCTTAACCTTGTACACACTTGAGATAATAATGTGTGGATAGTAAGTTTAGTTAAGAAAAAGATCTAGCATGCAAATTTGTTTCCTATTGTAGGCATGGAGATTACTTGTGAGTTTGGTTTTGTTTACATTTGAGAGCAAGGACCTAAAACTACCTATAACACCAGCTAAGATGTGGTCTTACAATGTACTTTTTAATCATATTAATTTATATATTTTCATACTCTTGTAAATGAAGACGTAAATCTTCTCTTCAGCTAAGTGAGCACAGCTTCTCTGACGTAGTCCTTTAGAACCACATATTTTATGATTAGCAATTAAGGTTGCTAATGACTTGTGTAAGAGATCCATAGTGGATGAAACATGACTTTAATTGCTAGTTTAGTATGCTGAGTCGAGGAATCTTCTTCAATAGTCATGAAAAGAAAAACATGAAAGGGAAATGATAGGACCATCAACTTTCCATAAGCTTTCATTTTCAGGATGTTAAGGTGTGTTTCTATGAAGTAGTTGTTAGGGATATAAAATTAATTATAAGAATAGCATACTTCTTTTTGTTTTAATAAGATTAATGAGAGATTGGTCAGTTGAAATGAAGATGTATATTTGAATTGAAGAATATATATATATTTGAATCAAAGGATAAAAAAATATATACTTGTTATACTATGTTAGCTGTTAGCAGAAGGAATTAACCTTTAAACTGTTTAGATTTTTTTTAAGTATTCATTTTAAGATGCAACAAGTCTAGCTTGAATTCCGAATAACATTTTTGCTCTGTAGTTAGATTCCTACTGTTCTGTAGTTCTGTATGCTGTGGTCTTTTGGTTGAGATTTCATGGTGTATGAGGGAAAGGTCAAAATTAAAATGTATAAGACTGATTGAAATAATTAATAACCCTTTCAAGAAATTCCAGATGCATAATTTAAGTAATGCACAATAAAGGAAGGGGTTTTTTTGGTTTTTTTCATCTAAACTGTCATGGACAGGATGTGAACTTTCCCATTCAAGGTGGGAGTTCTTGAGTGACACTGATTTGAGACTGGCCAAGAACATCTGTCTCCTAAATCCTTCAGACTATGTCCAGTGCAGGCTTCAACAGTCCTACCACTTGGCAGAGATAAACCAGGGTTTCCCCATCTTGTGCTTATCAAAGTTTAGGTTCATCCATAGTCTTCGAAGTTACAAGAACAAGGAGGGCATTGTTGCATCCAGTATCCAAAATGGACTGTTCTGTGCTGTCAGCCATATCTGCCTACACTGAATGAGGGGGGACACAGCTTTCTATGCTCAGGAAACAGTGCAGACAGTCAGCTATACCACTG
The DNA here is from genome assembly GCF_009829145.1 of Chiroxiphia lanceolata. Lineage (NCBI taxonomy): Eukaryota > Metazoa > Chordata > Aves > Passeriformes > Pipridae > Chiroxiphia > Chiroxiphia lanceolata. Next base: position 16,265,937 of record NC_045641.1, read on the forward strand.
AAGGATCCAGGTCCACTAATGCTTCTTAACCTGTATCTGCAGGAAAAATTTCTTAAGCTACAGTAGGTGACCTATTCCTGCAATCTCTTTAATATTAGATTTTGAAATCTTAGTATTCTCAGTTACAGCTGTGCCCAACAGGAAAGAAATGTTTTCTCTGACTCCAAGACATAGGTAATTAATAAGATGCACAGTACTCCAGAAGTACAGCTCATTATTTGCAACTCCATGTAGCAGGTTAGGACAGCTGGAGAAGTAAGAAGTGGCAGCAGCATAGGGAATATTGCTGAGCACATTGAAAGAGGAGAAACAGTACTCAAGAAAGAAAAGAGAACTTGTCTCAGAGGTAGAGCCCTATTCATTTGGTGCACTGTGATATCAACAGCGAGGGGCAGAGAGAAGGGATAAGCAGCTCTAAGACAGCTGAACAAGGTCAACTGGGCTCTTCAGCGCGTGCTGGACCTGTGCCTTCGTGTCACAGCCAGTGTGGTTGTTACTGCTTTGATAGCAGGTTGAAGGGGGAGGATTTGGACTGAGCTTGGCTGAGTCCCAGAGCAGCAGGTATCCTTTGTCCTGGATATCTGGGAAGAGGATGAGAGGTTAACACAGCACAGCACATTACCAGCCTGGTCACTGCAGCCCTTACAGGGTCTGAGCCACACTGTCGCTCTGCACATCTGTCTGTCGGCTTCATAGCGTGGGGGAAGGGACCAAGGCCACGGAGAAGATGCACTCTTCGCCCTAGCCATCCATCTAACTCTTTCCTTTCACACTTAACAATCCCACATAGAATCATGTGAAAAAGAATGTTATAAAGGAAATGGGAAAGGAATTAAAGAATTCTCGTATTACGGATTTCTTTTGCCTGCATAGTTACATCTGACTGCAAAAAAAATTTTGAATCATTTTCCGGCACTGTTCATATTTAGCACAGTATTGTGCAATTTCCCATAAAACCATAAAAACATCTAGAATTTTTTTGTATGATGCGTTTGGTTTGTTTCTCTTTTATATTATCTAAAAAGATAAATAGGCTTTTTTTCCTGACAATAATCGATTTCCTCTTTAGCTTGTCTCAGTAATTATTCTAAATAAATTTTAGTGGAATTTCAACTCATTAGTTCTTTAAAAAGTAGGTGCTAAGTTCTAGAATTTCAAGCACAACTTTTGAAGGTACAAATAACTGTCGTAAAGGAGCCATTTAATCAAATTACCAGCATAAATTTTGCAGTGTTTTATATGTCTGCGTAATGTGTAAACAGATACAGCTCCTGTTAAAAATATAGTTGTTAGCAATTCCTTATGAAATAATGAAAGAGTATATATAAATTTAATTTACCTTTCATTTACTTATATGTAGTTCTAAAGTATAATATTGAAAAGTTTATGCTCATAGAATGTAGTAAGATTGCAGGTTCTGCCTGTCAGTACAAAATAGGACTGTGGTAGACCAGAAGTACTCAGACTATAATTACATTGCAGTTAGCAGCAGGAAGGCTTAACAACTCTCATAGAAAAATACTGCATTTTAGGACTACCTTTATTTGTTAAATTAATAGGACCGGTTCTCAGTTTTGACATTAAAAACTAACTCTATTAATGTCCTCGGTATGTTCAAGTTTAATTTTAACTTTAGTTATTGCCATTTTATATTATCTAGAAATAAAAACACTATTACTGTTTTTTATGATCTGTTAAGTATCTTCCATTAAAAAAAAAACCACCTGCAGTTGAACTTTGACATAATTCACACAGACGAAAAGTCTGAACTGAATTTTCAAAGTAAATATATTGCTTTGATTATCACAGAAGATACCCTCATGCTCTACTCATTAGAATAACATTATGTTTTATTAACTATCAACATGTTATTTGTTCTGTAATTGGTTTCGATATTCCTTCCGTCAAGATCCACAGAGTAGGGATGACAATAAATAGCATAACTACAGATAGCCATTGCCAAATAACCAATATTATTGCCCAATCTTATGCTAAAACCTCTATTGATTAAAGGGTTTATAGCAGACTTCAGACTCTAAGGAGATTTGCTAATGAACCAGATTTCAAAACTCAATAAAATTTTCTTTCTTTTCTTCTGGGTTTGGGGTTTCTAAAGATTGTTTTAATAGGCTGAGATTTCACTGGGTTGCAATCTCAATGAGGAGAAAGAGGGTGATTGATAACTTTGTAATAATCATTAAAATGTATTTGTGAAGTTTTATTAGCATTCAGTTTTGATTTAGTTTACAAGGAGCAGACCTTGACCTTTTTGATTTTAGAGGGAAGTAAGGAATATACTGATTGATAAGGGCTTTGGAAATCACCTTTTTGAACTATGTGGTAGTCTGGTCATATTTTAGATGTGCGTATTGGATCTTGTGGGATAACATTTTTTTCCCTCAAGAATAATTCTGGCTCTGATAAGAGCCATTGCTTAACAGGCAGTACTACTCCTAGATCTTTCTGTTGTGGTGTTTAAAACATAGATCTCATACTTTAATTTCTCATATGGCTAAAGGTGCTTTTATACCACAGCACTTCCAGCATGTTTACCACTGTCTTGTGTTGACTACATGGTGAATAGAATAGTTTTAGAATACATGTTAATTATCAAAGGCAAATTACATTTTGAAAGTACATTTACTTTAAAAATTAGATTCTCCACAGCTGCTGTTAAGTGTTTAAAAATACTTTATTGTCTACCTTATAGTTGAACATGCCATATATAAAATATTTTAGCATATTTTAATGTGTTTTACAAAGACACGTATGTAAAGTATTATGTAAATTCAAGTGCAGTTAAAGTATATATATATCTATAAAAGAAGGGGTTTTTGTTTGGTAACAAAAATGTTAAATTTCAAATGTGCTGAAGAATTATTTAAGAACTGTGCTTTAAATATATAGTGTATAGTTTACAGATCTTTTACAGATCTTTTTACAGATCTATAGTTTATAGATCTTTTGCCATATTAAAAAGTCAGTTTGATATATATATTTTTAATTTATTCATAGTCTGATCCAGCAACTCTGCTACACCAGCCTACTATATTCTTTAATTCCAAATAAAAAATACATACTTCTACTTAATAGGAAACATACCTTTATTGTTTCTTGAAATGGTCCAAATGAGTAAATGTTTAGTGGTTTTTTGTTGTGCTTTTCGACTTCTTTTTTAATTAAGCCCATGTCCTTTAAAAATTAAGAGACTGGAACATTTCCGTGTGGAAGGGAGGTCCACAGTGCAATCTGCTGCTGCAAGCCAGGCAGGCATCAGAGCTCGAGCAGCCTGTTCAGGGTCTTGCCCAGGCAAGTTGTGAAAATCTCAGTGGACACATTCTAGGTTTCTCTGGCGAGCTGCTCAAGCACCCTCACTGCAAAGGATTTTTTCCTTATGACAGGTTAGCTTCAACTTGTTACTCCTGCCTCTTGGCCCCTCTTTCTTCTTTCTAACCCTCACTGTATGTAGTGGAGAACTGCTCTTAGATCCTACTTTAGCTTTCTCTTCTCCCCACTAAAAAATCCGTCAGTTTTCTCAGACTCCTGCTGTAACATCAACTGCAGCCCCCTAACCACGTTAGTGACACTGTGCTTAAAATGTCTTCACTTTTTCTTGTGCTTGATGGGGAGGAGGAGCAAGTGTGCATGGTAGTTTGATCCTCCTCTGCTATGGGTAGTACTTCTTCACCCAACTGTTGCTCCTGAACATGGAGACTTGTAATGTTTCAGAGCAGATGTGGTCAGTCAAGACTGAGGCAAGAAGATAATCAGACTGTTCTCCCATTCTCTACAATGTTCAGGTTTTTACCACATTGAAAACACTCATTTTTCTTTAAGTTTTAACAGAGGTAAAGTAAACAGGAATTAAAAGTAGGAGTAGGGTGATTGTGTTGGTTGGTTGGTTGGTTTTTTTAATTTAACAAAGTTATTCCATAGATGAGGAATTACCTGTTGCTTGTACATACCTCAGATACCTGTGACTTCCCTGGTCAGGAGAAAATCTGCCACTGCTTGACTGTCAAGGAGGGGGGAGGTTGGAGATGCCTTCCCAGGGTGTGGCATGAGAGAGCAAGCACGACAGACATATAGACTGAGCTGAAGTTGTGCTGGCAGGCTGGGCTGTGCAGCTGTGCCCTAGTTCAAGAGATTAATACGGCTATTCCGCTCAGTAAGAGTCCAAGAAACCAGGGCCCTCCATCCGCCAAATACAAAGGATATAATTTTGAGCATATTTTTTTGTTGATAGAGCCAAAATATAAACAAACATTGGACTGGGATTTTGGAAACCCTAGCTTTGATATGTACTGGCTGCCCTGATTCCTCAGCCAGGTGGCATCACAATATCATTTAAATTAAGGAGAAAATAGAATTCTTTCAGGAATATTTTGCAAATACCACTTTTCAGACTCACTTTTCTTGTTCTAAAACAGACCAGGCAGTTTATCGCCAATGAGTTTTTAATGATAAATACTAATTCATATTACGATTCATCATATTTCAGAGTGTCTCATATTTTAATTCTGATGTGGATAAGAAAATTAATTTAAGCACTTGGCATGGATACCTAATTTGCACATGCAATCTAGTAGTTCCTGCTTTATCTGTTGGTGAAAAAGTAAGAATAATAATTAAAAATAAATCAGTAGGCTCCAGTCACCTGTAGTAATCTTTGCTCTTTTTAACTGTAAAATGCTGAATTGAGCAGTTTTAGACAAGCTTGTTATGTGGTCCTGTAAATATTAAGTAGTTGATGTCTGTATGTTTCTTCAAATCTGAAGATTGTTTGTTTGGCGGTTTGTGTTTATTTGTTTGTGGAAATTTCCTTGTTTCCAAAAAATGTGCCATACTCAAACAACTGTAAATGCAGCATGATTGTCTTTAGCAGTTATAGAAAATAAAATTTTCTTATTGAAAAAAATATCAAATTTTCTTTAGTAAGGTTTTTGCCAAGTTTTACTTTATTTTTAACAAGGTATAAGTTTTATTTCTATCTGAGCAAGCTTTAAAGCTCTGTAATAGATCACAGGAGAATAAGCCTTGTCTTTAGACAATCACACAAGTAGTATATTTTTGGCCAGTTACTTCATGTGGATTTATAACACATATTCTCTAGGCAATATCAGTCTTATAGTTTGATCTTTTGCCTTGGTGACAGTGGAAAAATGCCCAGTCAAACAGAAATGCACTTGGACAGTCAATGGATTACTCTGTCATTTATTTATATATTCAATTCTGATGAAAATTATTAATAAATTTGAAATTAATGGTAGAAGTATTAAACTAGTCCTATTTCAGATTTGAGCTGCATGTGAAATTTCATATGATGTGGATATTGAAGCTATAGTCTTTGCACATTCAGTGAAGAGCATAAGGTTAAATGCTTCTGGTTTTCCAGCTGTAAGCCTGAAGCACCTGATTTCTGCTGCTGTTGCGTTGTGTTTCCTAGGAGGAAAATCATGTGTTTTTCCATGCGTCCTTTCCAAATAAACCTTTATAATTGTGAACTTATTGTAGAAAACATGGTTTTTTCAGTAAGATAATGTACCTTCACTGCTTTGGAGAAGTAAATGTAACAAAATTAATATGAGCGACTGTTATTTTAGTTGTTTTTTAGTCATTGAGCAGTCAGATGATTGAAAAATCAACTGCTATGTAGATGGTTTTAAGAAAATAAACCGTATTTTTGTAATAATCATTTTATATGCATATCCAGTGTGATTGCCTTACTGTCAAAACTGAATTTATGAACAGAATTCATTTATCTACAAGAATTATCTGTGTTGCACAAATGTGTAGCAACATTTACTGGTTTGAAAAACATGTACAGTTGCCAGAGAAACAATCAGTGTAGTGGACCAAATGTGTAAGCAACATAGATTCTTGCATTCTAGTTTCATTCTCAAGCATTTCAGCTTTCCTTCCATAGCTGTTGAGTAGCTTAGTAGTACCTTCTGTGCAGGCAGGTGAGGGCTGTGTCACCAGTGGGATGATGTTCTACAAAGTACAAGGGCTGAGGTCTGGTGGAAGGCTCAGGGTTCTCCAGCGGCTGGAGAATGGGTTTGGGCCAAATTAATTTGACTGGTAACCCAAAGGAAAACCAAAGCATTGCTCCAGCAATATGAATCATTTGTAGCAGTTTGCCCTAGAAGTCTGACTCAGAGAAATCTTGGGACTGCAAACAGTATAAGAGGCAATTTCACAAAGCTCGCTGAATTAATGACTGTGTTGTAGAGCTGCTTGAAAGTTACTTATGTAAAAGGAGGAAAGAACTTTCAGAGAGGTAGGCATTTATCATCCCTCCACACAACTTTCCTGCTTTGCATGACTAATTTATTAATTACAGTTATCAGCGTAATTGTCAAATAAGTACATAGAAATAAAAGAAAAAAGAGTGGGATTTTGACAGTTATACAATACTTTATTAAAAATATGTTCTCTCAAGTGTAATATAGACATTCTCATGCTAACTATTGTATTACTACTTATTATTCATAATTAAATATAGGGTACTGCTCAACTTCTATCCTTTCTCTTTTCATATTACAAGAACCAGTATAGCAAGACCAAAACTCAAAATAATTTTCTCACAAACACAAAAAAATCATTTGATGTTAAAATCTGCTCCTCGCTGTTTCCTAAAATCACTGAATCCTTGCTAAGGGCTCCTGCAGCTGTCTTCTGTGAAAGCAGGTGCAGAGGAGGGAGAAGAGGGAACAAGGAAAATAAGACTCTTATGAAGAATAATTTCCCTGGGTACTTGTACATGATACTGTAGGATTCTGATTTATAGCAAGATAATGGCTGTGGTTTTAATTGCATTCCTGCTTACTTATTTCTGATCTTTAGAATAAACCTTACCAAACATATTCATGCATAAATATACATATGCATATCCTCACAAATACATATGCATATGTATACAAATGTGCACAAATTGTCTGTGTTTTTTCTGCAAAAATAGAGCACACAGAAGATACAAGCATGCTTAACAACTGCATTTACTCCTAAGATTGCCTTATACCTCCCATCATAAAAATCCGCATTCATTTTGTTTTGATTCACCCAAAACTTCCCTTTTGCTGCTTTGCCACAGATTATCAAAACAATTAAGAGCATAAGATGGGTTCTCCGGGTGATCTGTTCTTTGAGAATTTTAAAACATGGACTTCAAATTTAATCTAGAGTGGCTTTTGCATCACACTTTAAAACATGGACTTCAAATTTAATCTAGAGTGGCTTTTGCATCACACTTGAGGGTTTGTGACTTCTTGAGACACCATTTTTTTAAAAAGAACAAACTAACTTCCTGAGTTTGGTCAAATTATGAGCCTTATAAAAATTGTCATTTGCATGAACTCAGGAGAGAATTTGTGGTAGTTGATATTCCGAAGAGGCCTCTCAGGGCTGGCAGGTTTCACCATATCATGAGTATTTGAAGCTTCGTGCAGCTCTGGATCATGGTGGATTCTGGTGTATGTTCATCAGAACTGAACATACAGGCACTGTCCCAGTGAGCTCCTTGTTACCTCTATTTTTGGGCTTAGGCTGCTTGGAAGTGAATTTTGCCTAAACCTAATACAAGAGAGGGGAAAAACTGACCCACAGGAAAGTATTTTGGGACAAGAAACCACCAAAGAGTGGGAAACCAGGGCTAAGAATTGAAGTGGGAGTTGACTGCAACTGACTGAAACAATAATTTATTTCATAATTTTTCATGTATAAACAGAGAAGTATCTTTATCTTTGCATCACTGTGAGGAAGTCCCAGACTTAGCAAGCATCCATAATTTTGAAAATGTATCCAGTTGTATAACTCCGTGCCCTGGAGCATAACAATAATTTGGATGGGCAACAACACAGATGGATTATTTTTCTAAAAAAAAAAATTATCTAGCAAATGACCATAGTGCGGCTACAATTAATAGCAAGTTTCTGAACTGAAGGGTCAAATAGCAAGTATCTGTAAAAGTTACAGGAAAATCACACTAATGGGATCTCAGGTTTGTTTGGGATACAGAGGTACTATATGAGTTATTGCTTATAAATAATCATTGTATAAGTAATATATTTCTATTACACTACTTGCTGCTTGAAAAAATGTATTTATTTCTCTTTTTTTTCTCTCTTCATCTAGGAGTTATTGATATTTTTACAAAATTTGCCAACAGGACGATGGGGAAATGAAGACATCAGTGTACTCCTAGCAGAGGCCTACAGACTGAAGTTTGCATTTGCAGACGCCCCCAATCATTACAAGAAATGACTATAAAGAGAGAGAAATCATTAAATCCATCATGTTCTGCAATATTAAGGCGTCAGTTGTTCTGGTTGTGCTTTCAGCTTATTGCTCTTTCGTTTGAAGTAAGATGACCATTAAAATTCTGTTAGAATTTGCAGAATGAGAACAGAATACCAAAGAAATGGACAAAGCAGGATATCAAGCACTGAATGAACTTAAAAGTGAATTTTTTTGCTCAGAAAAATAAGTTCAGAAGTCTTATCATGTAATTTTCTTCTTTTTTCCCCTTCTCTAAATAGGAGAATTGTGGTCTGTCTATCTAATTTGTGCTTAGTTTGAGTAGAACAAAAGAACTTTTCGTGATCATAAAGACCATAAGAGACAGCAAGGCCTGTGTTTTGAGGTCTACTATAACTCAGAAGACAGTGATATTAGAACATCATCTGTTGATTTTCAATGGAATTAGGTTATAATACTTCAATAATATAAGAATATAGAAGCATGCAATGGAAATTGGTGAATATTTCTAAACATTTCTCAGTCTTGAAGTCTTGAATGCTGTAGAAGCTTTTTAGCCATACAAAGGAGTTACTTAAAGCTGAAGACTCATTTATTACAATAAAATAAATCCCTCTCAATATGTTTTGGAGTGTTATAAAATACTGAATTAAATAGAAGACATGGTCTTGTCAAAGTAATTAACGTTTTTCTTTCAATGCCTTTCAATTTTTCAGCATGAAAGTTCACTTTTAAGAAATGTATTAAGAAGCTTGGTTTACAAAGCAAGACGTATTTTTATCTCAGTTGTTGCCTTATTCTCCATTTCTAGCACGTTAGAAAAGGAAAATTATTATATCTTTCCAAAGCTTATTTGTTAAATAATTTAATACCTTTTTTTCCTGAATATTTGGAGGAAGTGAGAAGCTAGTTCCCAATAACAGTAACAGTAACTATATACTGAGATCATTAGCAGAACAAAAATCCTCTATGAGTTTATAGATTAAAATTAATGTTTCTGCATATAACCATGGGATACTGAATAATTTCTTAGAACTTACATAATTTAAGTGCACTGTTTTTTTTTCAAGAAGTATTTTCTGATAAGAATTCTGATTTTGCTCTGTTGGATGTAAATAACTCCTATTAATTTGTGCCTACCATACACTTATAGGTTATTAAGGGTGAGAGGTGCAATAAGCAATATACTAGAAGTTCAGACTTATTATTCAGTTTGGTTCTTGAGTTGCACAGCCTTGCACAAAAATGTAGTGCACTTTTAAGTTTGGGAAATAAAAAACCTTCAAGAGATTTTGTCTTATGACTTGTTATTGGAAGATTATTTTCAACTTCTTAAAAACATGTAGATACCTCTTTTTAAGAAAGCTTTCTAAATGTGTTAGTTACATTACTTGCTTTAGGGGCCTTAGTTCTTGACACTGACTTTATAATAATTAGGTATTTCAAGGTAAATAAAGTAAAATACATTTTTACCAACATGTGATTATGAGACCTATATTTTAAAAATATACAAAGGTTTTGGTAGAAGAGAAAAAAATGAATTATTTCAGAAGCAGGCATGCTTGGTCACTAGACTGCATTTCTTTTCTACTGCTGTCAGCTGGTGGTTTCAGTTGCAGTGGATCCAAGGTCGGGCCTCCTGGACGGCTGCATTTGTACCTGGAGTGTGTAGTGAATCTGTGCTTCTTGAGTGTCTGTATATTGTTTTCAGTAACTTCAGTTCATGGTCTGATGTATCAAAATTTATGTTTACAAAGAATGTCATATTGTGCCTAACAGTATCTACCAGTAACAGAATAAAAGAAACATGAAATTTATGACCATTTGCTTTCAACTTAGTCTCTACAATGATTTGTTAATATAAATGCATATTATTGTAATGAGAGAAGACACACAGCACTAAATGTTGTAAGGGTTTTCTATAATTAACTTTTTTCTATTAAGACATTATTTAGGTAGTTACTTGTAACATGGAAAGTTGACCCAAAGTTGTCTGCTGTGTCAGATGCTCCTGCATAACATTTTTGGGACTGGATATATAAAATTTCCTTCACTGGGTCCACGTAAGTTGTCTGCCATGTCTTCCAAATTCAACAGGTACCTCTTACTTCCCTTGGAAGAAAGTATTACCATTAGAGGTCACATTTACTGTTGTGTCTGTGTCAGAAGTTGAATATTGTACTTGAGCACATTGCTTTTTAAGGATAGTGGGAAGTTTCCTAATATAATAGCAATGTTTATTTATGTAGATATAGACTTTTCTGGAAAATAAGATATATAAATAACATTTATATATCTATACAGATAGGAGTAGCTTTCAGTAAATAGAAGGCCAACATTTATGTAAAATCTCAAATTTTTATTAAAAAAACACGACTTACACTTAACAGTTTTACATCTCAGGAAAAATATCATTCCAAACAAAGTACTGCATAGAAAAGGAAAAAACATTATCATTATTACATCCAAAGTACTTCCTTTTTTCAAAATTCAAGATTCTGAATATTATAAAATTCCTTTGTAATATGTATTTTCTTATGAAGGAGGCATCTTGACACATCGTTAGTGAAACCAGGCAGTAATCTCCTAGAACTCATGTGAAATATTGAAATTGCAGTGTCTAAAATGCGTGTTAAATAATTTCTGTAATAAAAATTTAAACTAGAATGTACAATATAAAAAAAATTTATGACTACAGAATTTGAAAAATGTAAATAATAAATTAGTTAACTGTGTAAATACAGTATATGGAGTAGAATAGAAATGTAAGTTGAAATCTTATGTAACTCTGTAATATGTTTTAAGAAATTAGTTGCATTATTTTTTGGTGCAGTTCCTTATGGAAAGGCCTGTTAATTTGTTTTTAACTTCAGAACTACAGAATAGAAGTATCTGAAGTTCCGTTGTATGCTTCTGACAAATATTACCACTGAGGCACGGGTTAAAACTGTAAAACTGATGAAAGATGAGGAAATAAACGCATATTTATGAAATGCTATATAGAGTGGAAAGCTTTTGTTTATTGTTTTCATCAAGCACATCGCATACTACATCAAAACATGGGTTTGGTGTGTTTCTGTTTTGCAGTCTTAAAAGCCTTTGTAACAAAAGCAAATGCATTAACAGAACCTGGGTTCTCAGCTAGTTCTGCAACTCTGTTCTCAGGGTAGGTTTTGCAACTCAGTAATACAAGCAAATTCCAAGGGTGTGTCTCTGCATATACCATGTCCATACAGGTGCTGAGCATTTTCTGCAAAAAGCAGATGAATTTGATACCATAGCAGAATTAAACTGAAGAGAAGGTGGAGCAAATCAGGGCAAAGTAAATAGAGGAGGTACAGAATTGTTTACAGCTCTGAGGTGCAGGAGAAGAGGAAACTTCAGCTCATAGGGAGGAAACAGTAACAGGTCGTGAGTGATAGTGTCAATAAGATCTAGAAACTTAAGTTTAAGTAGATTAAGTCAGGGAGAGATGTTCTGTATAGGAAGCTGAGATCCCTTATCTCAAGGAAACTAGTGGGAGACTTCCAATAATCCGGTGTGTCTGGTGAGAAAATATACAAGGAAGGCAAAAATAACTTCTCTCTTTAAAAGTCCACACAGTATTCAGGGGAAAAGAGAGATAGGGATGCAACAGCCAATCTTTGTATTATGTGCTTGAGTGAAGATGAATTGTAATTGTGCTGGTTTCTCACCTTGAATGAAATTTGTGTTTCTTCATCTGCAATAATCTTCTGAAGATCCTGAATAAAATCAGCAACGGGACATCTTTCAAATTATTTTTTTCAAAAGCAGAAGAGATCAAGAAGGTGGAGTAAAGGCCCAGGATCTGACAAGGTATGTGCTGGCAGACAAAGCTGAAAGCTATTTGTTGATTTTCTTGTGCAAAAGCAGTCCTGGATAACTGATATCCTGGGCAGATGGAGGACTTTCCATGGATATAAATGTGAAGTACAACAGAAAGGACTTTCCAGAAATCTGATCTGCATTTCAGGTCACTTCCTCCTTGAAAACAGAGTGGAGAGGGAGGTAAGTGCTCTGTAGCACATTAAATTCTTTGGAGATGGGAAGAGGAGGTGAGGTGGAAAAGCTCCTAGTCCAGCGATCACTCAGGCAAACTGCTGTGCCGTGGGAAAGAACTGCGGCTCAAGTGCTTCTTATCACTGTATGATGGAGAGTGAAGTTCCTGAGCAATTTAATTCCAGATCATTTGCATTTTTATAAGTTAAAGCAAAAATCTTGCATCCCATCTAATTCCTTTAGCTTATTGTAGCTGAGGCAGCACTGGAAAAAATAATTAAATTGCAATGGCACCATATCAGAGAGCCTTTTAGCACTTCAAAGTCTTCTGTATGTAGCCCACATTAGAGTGAATACATGTGCCAGAAACGAGATGCTGGGAGAGATGTGATGCTACAGAAAGCCTCTCAGAGACAGGTGCTCTGAAACTTGGGCTTTTTTTGGACAAAATAATTTCCTACAAGCTTCCAAAGGAGAATTAATGTGCACAGTGAGTAAAGCATAGTTGTTTGAACTTGTCTTCTATGTTGGTGCTTGTGATCAAGCTTCCACATCAGAGAAAATTAAAGTTTGAAATTGAAACCAGTATGTACAGAGATGCTTGAAAACCATGCTCAAGGCAGAAGCCTAAAAGTCTGAACTATAGTACAGATATTAATGTTGTTCCTAATACAGAATCATCCAGAAATGTAAGTCAGAAATGGCCAAAATTTCTAGCAGAAGTGTACTGCAATGTCTGTTAGTCTGCCTTTGTTATCAGATTAATCAAGATTTAGTATACGTATTTCTCTGATTTTCACGTTAATGTATCCTTCTCAACTGAGATTTCACTTCTGTGAGATCTGGATTTGGGGATCCAAACCACTTTATTCCGGAAATTTCTTATCCAATCATCACTTACATGGGCCTACTCAGGGAACCTCCTCATGGAAAGTAGAACATTCTGAATTTTAGAGTGATAGAAAAAAAAACCAAAATCAAAACCAAACAGAGAGAATAGATTAGTTTTATTCCCATTACCTTCTGATTTCCAGAAAGGAGAAAATGCGCCTCTTGGGGTATTTGGACAACTTCATCCTCAAACTTAGGATGCGATCTTTCACACAGAGCTTTTTTTGAAATTCAGCTTATGTATTTTCATATATTTCCATCTTCCTCCAGAAAGATCTGAGATTTCCAGTGAACAGTTCCTTCTACCAGCCCGTTTGATCAATTCTGTTCACTCTTCCAGCAGCAGCAGAAATACAAAATACGCAGCTGTCATGACAGCTCACAGAAGGTAACGAGATACCCAGGCTTATCAATAGTTAGATGTCTATCTCACTCACAAGATGTCATTCAAACAGCCAAGGCAACTCAACAGACTTGGTAGTTTTTCGTGGCTTTTGGTCTAAAAATAAGTCTGTAACTCCAGCTCAAAGCTGTGCTTGTAGAAGCACTGTTAGACTGTAGTTAACAATAAGCTATATATCTGGAGAAAGAAATTTAGTCCTATACCAACTTGATGAAGTAAAACTTTTTCCTAAGACATCAAGTATTTCCTGCAACCCTATAGAATAAGTTACCTCATGAAAACAAATAATTCAGCTTTTACATGCAGAAATGAATAAACTTGGCATATCAGTAAAGAAAAGTTTTCATTGCTATGTTTTTTTTCCAGATATTTTACCATTATTGCATCAGTGGAAAATTTCATATAAGTTTGAAAAATAAGTACTTTTCTCTCCATCACTGTGATCAAATACAGGACATCAAATACACACACAGATTCAGGTGAAGCAGCCACTACATTCTCAGTACAGTGGCTACTCATGAAACTTTATGTAAGTATTTTGATGGTAAGGACCAGTCTTACCTTCCTATATGTGCACAGTCATGCTCTGGGTTGTAGTAGTTATTGCAAATACTTCAAATTATGCTTGCTAATATTGTTTCTGTAAGACACAAAGGAATAATAAGAAAAAATCCCATCTTTCTTCATCTAAGGGTACCTGTTTGGTTTAGCAAACTTGTATTCATTGTGGAAATGCTCTGAAAATATTATATTTTGTATATAATATTCGTATATAATATTATTCAATTTTCATATCAATTTAAGTTAAAAGCACTAGTAACCAGCAAAGGACATTCAAATCCAACAAGCATTCCCCATGAAAGGTAGTAAACACAAAATACTGGTCCTGACAGGGACGACATAAGGCTTAGTGTTGGTTAAGTAGTCACTTTGTTGTATTTGTGCAAGTAATTATCTCTCCAGTCTTACAGTATGTCAGAAATGGAGACATCTACATCTGAGCTTTGCTCACACTCCTTTTGTAGTCAATGGAGAGAAACAGGTCCTTCCAGGTGCCATTGCCTCTGAGTAGACCCCTGAACTGTGCCAAGTGCCAGAACCAAGTTCTAGTGCCCCCAACATAAGAAGGACGTGGTACTTTTGGAGCCAATCCAGAAGAGGGCCACAAAGTTTTTAGGGGGACTGGAGTACCTTTGCTATGAAGACACTCTGAGAGTTTGAACTGTTCATCCTGGAGAAGAGAAGATACCTTCCAGTATCTGAAGGGAGGAAGCTGGAGAGAGACTCTTCATCAGGAACGAAGAGCAATGGGTTCAAACTGAGAAAGAGGAAATTAGGTTAGAAATATTAAGAAATTCTTTACTGTGAGGTTGGTCAGGCACTGGAACAGTTTGCCCAGAGAAGCTGTGGAGGTCCCCTCCCTGGAAGCTTTGGATGAGGCATTGAACAATCTGGTCTAGTGGCAGGTGTCACTGCTCATGACAGGGGGCTTGGAACTAAACAATCCTCTCAGGCACATGGTGTGACTCTTGGGGATGGTCCTGTGCAGGGCTAAGAGCTGGACTCAATGATCTTTGTGGGTCCTTTCCAACTCAGCACATTCTGTGATCTTTGAGGTCCCTTCCCTCCCAAACTGTTCGATGATTCTGAGTGACACTGAAAAAGCTTCTCTGTTTCCCCACTGGCACTGAAGGGGCCCAGAGGACAAGCCCGTAACTCGATGTCAGCATTGTCCGTTTCATGTTTTGAAGTGGCTGACAGCAATTGCAATTTGAAACAGCGTTTCTGTACACAAATGAGAATCACAAACTCTCTCTGATGCATTTTTAAAATGCACACTTGAATTTCAAGTCTTATATTCACATGGCCCAAATAAGCTGTAATTTACAGGACACATTGACTTGTTTGTGGCAGCTACTGTACAGTGACATCAGCCTAAGATTCAGCTCCAGCTAGATAGTGGTTCAGCCCATTAGCTTGCTGTTTATATTTGCTCTCTTTCCTGCTGTGAATAAACTATAGCCCTGTAGCACAGCCAGAGATAAAACTTAGTATCTTTGCATGCAAATTGAAATGAGTGGGAAAGGAAATGTTGACAAATTACTTCATTTAAAATGGAATCTTTGCACTGGGATCTTCTTCCTACCACTTGTTATGTCAATAAATATTATAGGCTGCTAAGTAAAATGTATAGGGCACAAATTCCCATTCTGTCTAACCAAAAGTAATAGTAATGGTTGGGTTTACTCTTCCTATTTAAGTCACATCCAAACTATATAATCGGTTTTCCCTACAGTGAAGAATATAAAGATCCTACCTCACAGAATGGACTGTGCAGAGCACTACAGGTTGTGTTGGCCGGGATGGTGATTTCTGACAGGGAGTGGGGACCTGAGACATGTCCAGAGGAGGCCCTGCTTCTCTGGCCAGATTCCCAATCCACAAATTATTGTGAAACTACATTCATTTCATATACCTGCGTGTTTCTCTGGAACACAGAAACAGTATGTCAGCAAAAAAATGGTCTGATTGCATCCTGACTGAATGTGTTCTTTAATAAAACAAAACCAAATAAACCTCCAAAATGACTAACCCATCAGTAATGTATTATCAACCCATGGAATAAACAAAATAACTTCATTGTTGTGAAACTAAATTGTTTGTTCAAGTACACCAATATTAAGCAACACTACTAGCAATGGAAAAATTGGAGGCTATTCCTGAAGTTTAGTGTGAATCCAACAGCTGTCTGAAAAGTAATTGCATATAGGAGGTGCTGCATAGTGTTTGCATATCAGAGGTTAGACTAGTTCTCAAAGCTTTTCTAAACCTTGCATTCATTTTTATGAATGGAGTTGTATTGTTTTACCATGTCAGGAGAAAAGGCAAACTTTGGTACACGGGGCTTAAGAAATGGCAAGTTTCCATGTTGTCCTCTCTTTAGCTAGACCCATCTCTGTATCACAGCCCAACTAGCCCACTTTAAATCGTTGCTCCTTAGCTGAATAACGTTAATCTTTTGTCTTACTATTTGCATACACTGATAGTATTTTACACCACCTGTTTGTGAAGTATTGATGTAGAAAGTTTCTGTAAGACAGCAGTGTTACTCTATTAATTTCAAATTATCAGGTAGATCTAGGGGAAAATACATCAAGTTTTATTGAACAGGAACATCATGAGGACGCATCTTTTAATTCTGAATTATTGCTTTCATTCCTTATACTACTCTGAGCTCTTTATATAGATTTTGTTAGACTCCTTTCTAAGAGGCAGGACAAAACCAACTTTCATCTAACTTAGGAGATACCAGAAACGGATGGAGGTTAGAGTGAATAGGCACCAACATACTGTGGAACTCATCCAAGGTACCTGCAGATTATACCTATGGATTAATACGGCTACAACAAATAGAAGTTGGGTTTGAAACAGCATAGTTTTGGAATCCTGCATCCCAGCATGTAGTCTTGGACAATGTCTTGGAGATAGTAAATACTACCAGCTATGTTTTAAATTCAGTTCAAAAGAACAACTCTGGGAAAAATATTTATGTGTACTCTTGGATTTTTTGTCAAATCCAATTTTGGTCCCTTCCTAGTCTGACATATTATGTGATAACTTTATATTGTATACATTAAATACATTTGAGAATTTAGCAATAGTACAAATGTCAATCTCCACTTTTATATAGTCAACTTTATAAGCTTTTTTTCCCCTGGCTTTTAAGGCATACTTACAGGAGCTACAGAATGAGAAAGTGATACAGCATCAGCTTCAGGTTTGTTGAAAAGGAAGCGATTTTAACTTCAGAAGTAATTGGTAGGTTTCTTCCTTGGTTGGTCTGAGTGAAAGAAAGTGTAATTTCAGGTTCTGAAACCAGGTTCCAGTAATAAAATTCTTTTTTGTTAAAGGAAAGAAAAAAATTGGGGTAAAAAACCCAACAATAAACCTGATAGATCTGAGGGAACCCAAAACATAAAAGCTGCCAGTGCCTGAATGTAGACTAAGTGTTGCTTATGTTTAAAGTGCAAATTAATTTTCTCTCTAGAGAAATGAAGTAGCTCAGAGCTATGAAATTCTCATACATGAACAAGGACTATTAAAGAAACTGCCAGTTAAGACAAGTGGATGGAACAAATGAAGCAGAGGAAGAAGGTTGAAATTTATGGTGACTAGGCAAAATAGATCAATGGAAACAAAATACATCTGGAATTTCCCTACTTGGAATAGGAGATGAAGAGAAATAGCTTGAAAACTACCTAAAGATAGAAATACCACTCCTTTTTTGTAGAAGAAAGAAAAGGAAAAGAAGAATAGACAAAAATTAATCTGACTGGATAATCCACTGAAAGGAAAACAATCCAATATCGAATAATGATACCAATCATTTGATTGCCTTGGATAGCAGTAGCAAGGAGGAGGGAAGGCAAAGCATATTTTTGAAGCAGCTCTGTTGTCACCCAAAAAGGTATTATTCACAGTACCCAACTTTAAACAGCCAGCTTACACTTCTCAGAGGATCTCTTTAAGTTGTTTCCAGGGACCATGGATAGACCAAGATACAGAGACAGCCTCCAGCCTATGTCCTGCTCTCAGTTACCGGGGAAGAGACGTGCCAAGAACTGAGATGGACCAATCAGCTACACAAAAATGGACAATAGGAATACCTCCCCTTCCCACTCCATGCCATTGCTGAGGGAAAATATAAAGAAATAGCTGACATAACTCTTCCACCATTTGAAACAGAATTATCTTCAGGACCTTTTCCTTGTCAACAAAGATACTCCCTTGGGCAGCTGGAGACTCCTGTATTACAACTCTGTAATATGGACACCTTACAATTTACTAATAAGCTCTCATATTTTAGGAAGAAACACAGACACAAAAAACACAGTCATTTCCATTGTTGGACACAGATATGATGGCCACTATTTTGATTCAATGTTTTGTGGTGAATTGATACAGCGATGATGGTGTCAAAATCAAAGTAAGTAAAAAATAAAAGGTTTCTCAGCGGCTCTAGCTAATCTCTGGTGGTTCCCTGAAGTTAAAATATGCGTCTGGTGCTACACTCCTTAAAAGAAGTTCATGCAAAGTGACTGTTACCTTGAAACATTTCTTTGTTTACCCCTCTATTTGATAGGAATTGAACTGATTTTATGAAAGGTGGATGTACAAAATCTTATCAGACCAATCTTGGGAGTAGCAAAAACTCTTGGGGAGTGTTTCTTCATTTGTTTCTTCTGACTTTGGTTCTTTACATAAGCAGAAAAAAGAGGTGAGGGGGGACCCAGCCCCACTATTTTTACTGCTGTTTTGCAAGTCTAAGCTTCTGCATTTCTTTTAAATGAAAAATTTTACTAATAAATTCGGGAAGATTGAAAGAGCGTTTTGGAGAGACAAAATTTTGTTTAAAAAAAAAAAAAAAGAATCTTCAAGTCTCTAGAGAGGTGCCTTGACGTCCGAATGCTTTGGCTCTGCAAACACTTCGAAGCTGGTACACGGGAGGGCGCATCTATCCTACAATTGCAGAGCCTAAGCCGCACTCAGCATTCGACTCCTCAGCAGTAACCCTTTACTTCTGAGCATACAACAGCCGACTGTAGCAATCAAGTCTGTAGCTACAACATAAGAATTGTAAAAACAGCCGCAGTCCAAAAGCTTATGCCAGACAGGGATAGTTACGTTGCAAGCCAGGCTTCAGAAATTAATCACATATCCTCAGTCAGGTCAGTCAAAAGAAATTTGCTTAACTAGCCATGATGATGCCTTCAGAACCAGGAAACCCCATTGCTCGGTTTCTGTGGCTGTTTGGGGGCTGGTCAGGTCTGACAGGACACATCAGCAGCGGAGCAAATCTGGCAAAATGTGGCCTTTAGGGTACATCATGCTATGCTTTGCCATATGGGCTGAAACTATAGGAAAATAGCATACTGAAAACATCAACCATATGTTAAAATACCAGCAGCAGTAAGACCGGAATCACATATTTCTGCATACTAGTATTGTGTCTCATTAAAGTTGTATATTATGGGCTGTCCCACTCAGAATTAGGGGCCTCTGTGTGAGGTATTTGACAATCACTTTGCCTTGAGCAAACAAAGCTGGGAAAACAACAAAGACTGGGATTTAAAAATCCCAGCCTAAAGCAACAAACAGCACAAAGCAGAGCCTCATAGCTTGTTGTAAATGCCTCTGATCATGGGATTTATTGCTCTCCCACCTGTACTCTTCTAATCTAGCTACTTAGCCTCTGCAAGCTCATTCAGAGAATGACTATCTGAATGCTTCAGCTGTTCACCTTGAGTAATACCAGGGGGCCAGATTTCGTCTCTGCAACTTGGTTCAATATTGAAACGGAAGGAGACAAAAAGCACACGTGCATTGTGTAGGGATGAATCCCAATTAAATCTTCTATGGCTTCTTGGTTACAAGGACAGATATTGGCCAATGGTATCATGAAGGAAAAAAGCAAAGTCACAATCCTGCCTGATTTTTTGCACAGGACAACACTGTCTCCCTGCTGCAGCGGGGAGACCATGCCAAAGTCCTTACAGAGATATGGCTGACCTCTGAAAGTTCTACTATGTTGCTTATGTCACCTTTTCAAGTTTGAACTTGTCTTTAGCCATGGCAATCATGCCCCCAAGCAAAAATTTCTCTCCCTGACTCTGAAATCTGGGGAGCTGCATCTGGAGCTGCATTATTGCATATCAGCACAATGTGGTCTAGTACTTGGGCATTGGATCTGGCAACTACAGCAGTGCTTCTCCTAATAAACCAAAGCAATCAATTAAAATGGCAGCAGAAGCATGCAAAACCTCCTGAAGCAAACTGACAGATGAAGAAATACAACCAGATACCAGTAGGGCCCCAGATACTGATTGTTTCCTTAATGGGATAATGCTTCTGAAGACTGCTATTTGGAAATGCAATGGCCTGGCAAATGGGGTCATAAAACAACAAAAGGACAACCAGCATAGCTGAAAGAGGGGAGCATGTGATGGAAATAATTTAATCACCAAACTAACTCCTTATCTGTTAAGTAGGGAATGCTGGATTGGGAATGCAGTGGAGCATGTTAAGTCAACACTTATCAATGTAGTTAGCTGCTCTTTGGTGTAGCAACACATGTCCTTCAGAATGGAGCAACTCCTCTTGTGCTGTTTTTCTTCTAATAATTCTAAAATTATTAAAATGGCTAGAACCAGTAACAACAGCTCTTTGGTTGTTGTTGTTGTTGTTGAGGCCAGGGTTATTCTGATTATATGTATGACACACTACCTTCATATTTTCCTTCTTACCATATTTTACTTTCTTACCAAGTTGCCCTGTATGCTGTGTACTTGATACCAGGTCTACCATAGTGACTCTAGTCTGAAAGCTGGTGGCAGGCCCTTTATGAAGTCCTGCACATTACCACTGAAATCAATTGCCCAACTCTATGACATGCTATTAAAATGAAGTTCAAGACACAGATGAAATGCAAAAATTCCTCCAGTAATAATTATCACCAAGTCCTCTTCCTCTTCTGCAGTTTATCCTGGCCTAAAAACTGCTTAAGTGGTAGCATCTTAACATCTTACCATCATTATATGGCATAATGTCATGTAATTCAGACCAGTTCTTCCAGAAAATCAGCAAACATTGCTGTATAATGCGGTCTAATATACTCTGCCCTAACAGAAGTCTCAAGGAAAGAGTATAACTTTCAATGCAAAAATAGGCAATAGAACAATAAAATAGCAGAAATCTATCTTCCTCACTGACTGGTACAGCCTGTAGGCAGACTAACTAGTGTTACCTGGGATTTTTGAGCCATGGCCCTTCTAGTATTAGTTCTTCTGTGCTTTTATATGATTTCCATAGATATGTTTTCAAAAGATTCACTTTGAATTTGTATATAGCACGTAATCTTTCAGAAATATACAGCTAAAATTGAGCTAGGAAGTACAACTGTGGCTGTTCCTCCCAGATAAGGGATAGGAGTATTCATCTTCTTGTTTGTGGCAGAGGATGGCTGGAGACCAGCCAGTGTTAAGCTATATCAACATTGTCAGGTAGACTCTCAGGGTACCAAGCAGTATCACAAGTCTGAACAAAGTGGGTCAGCAAAATGACCTGCATGGATTAATCCAAGGAGTTTGAGAGGAGAAAACATAACCTGAGAGGAGAAAACATAACCATCAAATATGTAGCTAATCAGGCTCCCGAGATATAAGGAGTCCAAAGAGTCAAGAGTAAATAGTCCATAAATAATATGCCATGCTTCAGGGTTAAGAATGTTGCTGATTTAATATGATGTGATTTAACTGCCTGTGTTTTCTGTTAACAGACCCTCTCCAGCACAGTCTGATCATCATTTAGGTTTTCATGTTCTCTGCCAAATGATGCAAATACTATGTGTACGGAGAAATGCACTGGAATGTGTAATACAAGCAGAAAGAAAATTTATACTAAAAGGTAAGCTGAATAACAAAAATGCAAGATAGAATCAAATTTTAATGGAGTTTTTTTCCTTTCCCTTATTAATATATTTTTTCAGCTTTGATGTAGCAAATCACCTTCAAATGCAGGATGAATCTTGAAAGCTGTGACTCTGCCAGAGCTGATGCGGTTCACTAATGATTTGCTACTACTGTCTACTTGGGGAGTACTCTCATTAAACCTACAAACCGTCTTTCCATCAGGAAAGCAACCTGGGGAAGAGGAACCACGAAATGTCTTACTATATAAGAAAAGGTCTCTCTCTCTCTCTTAGCCAGAAGGGACAAAATTGTATCTATGTGGTTGCAAAGAAGCTTGTGATATTTTCTTAAAGGCATCAAAGTGTGCTTCCACAGAAGCTGAAGGTAATCTAGGACTGGGTAACTGTAACCTGCACTTTCCCTGTGGACCAGGACTGCACATCTCCATCCCCACTCTTGCATTATCCCTGGCATCTTTCTGACATCACGTGGATCCCACCCAGGGAACTTACCTGGCTGAAAGCTGGTAATTTAATTTCATGGTAAGTTTTGAGTTTTTCCAGCTCTGTGAACCACTTCACTATGCAATCAAATAAGAGCCTGTGCCAAAGTCACACAGGAGAAGGGGATAAAAAGCTGGAAATGGGCAGGATAGTGGGACCAGAGCAACCTTGATTTAGATTAGTTTAAAACACATGCAGAGATACCTTTCCTGAGGGCTCTGCATGGGAGAGGACACAGAGGTGTGCTCTTCTGCCAGCTGCTAGCTAACTTATGCTCATGTTTTGAGACTGTGTTCAGGCCTTTCTTTTTCCTCTGCTGCTTTGTCCACACAGCTAAAAGAAAAGAGTTATTTCTTCCAGGTAGGCTGTCTGTATCTGCTTGGTGTTTGCCACTGGTCAGAAGACAAGAAAAGAAGTGCTGCTGTTCTGTTGGACCCATGGATAGGGCACAGCTGGTACATGAGCAAGGAGGGTGTTGGAAATGATACAACTTTCCTAATTTTTTTTTAACGGTTTCAAGTAACTTTTTAATTGATTATTTTAGATGGTCATGAGTTTGTCCATTTTTGCCAGTGAGTGGCTCGGTTTCTCTTCATGGACTTTTTCTTGTTGATTTGGTCCTTAAATAACTGAGGCTTTCGGTTTTGCTGGGCTAGACATCACAAGCTTCAGTAAACAAAGCCTGAAGGGGTTTAAAATTGGATATCTGGGATCTTAAAATTTACATGTTGGGAGTAAGCAGAAGATGCAGAGGAGATTAACAAAGACATTACCCCAGGAAACTGGAGATTCTCTGAGGAAGAATGAGAAGAGGACCAAAGAATGTGGACCAAATTAGCATTAAGGACAAGAGATCAATAACCAATAGAAGATAGAATACTAATTAATGAAGAGAATTGTGTAACTTGGAACCAATGAATGTTAATTTCTTTGTTTGCCAAAAATGTATAAATATGTGAAAAGTCTTGAAAAGAACATATGTAGCTGGTATGATTTGCTACATGTCCTGGTCAGAACCTCAGTCACTAACACTTAAAAGACGGTGTTGGAGGGTTTCATTTCTTCCCAACGATTTTCAGTGACAAGGAACTGCCCTCTCCCTGCAACAGACAACAGAGGTGGTCAGTATTCCCAGCATTTATTGTCCAAACTCTAATTTACAGAGAGAAAGCTGTTAATCCTCTTTTGGTGAAAATCATCAGTTTTGCACGAGTATGGCAGAGGATATGTATGAGATACCTTAGGGATGCTCATGTCCCTTCAGCCCTGCTCTTCCTGACTGTTAGACTGACCTCTCTCTCCCTACAGGCTGCACTCTCCCTGCCCCCCCATTTCTTTATTGTGCTTCCCTCTATTTCCTGTTCGTTGGCACTTTGCTTTTCCAACTAGGGCAATCTTTACATACTTTCTCTTTTTACTTATATGTAAATGGTTTTTGTCTTTAGACTTTAAAAATGTGTTATAAACAAATCCTTTTTTTAAAAGTCCTGGGTTGTGTGCCCATTTAATCAGAATCTCTTACATGAAACATTCCCCAGAAATCAGTCTCCTCTCTTTGGTTTGCACATCTTGTATTAAAAATCCCATTTAAAAATTCACACCATAATTCTTATTTCTTGCTTCCAAAGCCAGTGGATAAATCCTGCCACAGAGATGGACTCTGTTATATGAAAACACATTCATTATGTATAATTACAAAGCACATGAGTTGTTATTCAGTGTTGTTAGCTTGGCTTCACTGGAATTCCGGAACACATCTGCACACAATTTATAGTTGCTTATAACATATGCTAGCACACAGTGTGTGAACAGCTAGAATTTAAACTCAGATCCTGCATGAGGCTCTTTACGAATCACAGCTGCTGCCAGTATTGCTTGGTCTTGAAAAACAGTGACAGTGGAATTCTACTCAAGGCAAATGAAGACGAGTAAGATGAGGCATGAATGCCAAGGCTCAAGGAAGGGGGCAGAGGTTTAGCTGCCTCTAAAGTAACTTCCTTTTTCTTCAGATAGGGATATGGAGAACTGGGGCTAGCTTTTTCTGAACATTCAATTTTATTTTTCTTTTTAAGATTAATGATTGCCTGACAAAACAGGAAATAAACTTTCAGAGTGCATGAAAAGGCAGTAATTGTACTGCAAGTTAAAATTGCAGTGCCTATATTGGACCAACGTGGAGCCTCTCAGAACGCATTCAGGGGTCTTGTATTAACATTAAACAGCTGTTGAAATCTTGTCTTTAATAATGTACAATGTTATTACTCTGAAGAGTACTAGCACTGACATCTCCAAGCTCATATTAGAAGAAGAGCAGACTACTTTAATTGTATTATTCACTATTTCGTATGTCAGCGCTGCCACTTTAGCTTTCAGGCTCTGGAGAGGGACTACATTTACTGCTGTGTCTTACAGTCTGCAGTAAAAACAGAGAATGCTATTTAAAAAGTAACCCTTCAGCTCTTCTAAATTTCATGAATTAAAGTACATTACTTCATCTCAACAGACTGTAAATATAATTTTTCAGTGGGAAACAATTCAGGTTTTACTGTACCTTGTGAAAACCAAACACTGTAATCTCCCAGCCTCGATGACTGAAAGTTTTTCTTCTCTCAACTGCTTGAAACAGCTTGGCTACAGATTTACTTCCATGCCTTGAGTTAGATACACCTCTTACACCCATGTGTAGTCTGAAAGGTACTTCCTAGAAAACCCAGCCTGTGAGTGTCTGCTTTCAGAGTCCAGAAAATTTAACTGCCATCCTGCTATCATGTTTTTGATATTTTGAAAACCTATATTCAGAACTGTGACAAAAGCCTCAAGTGAAAAAGTTAAAAATGTGCCAGCGAAATATTGCAATGTTTAGTTCCAGTGATCTGAAAGCACATGGGTTTCAGAGTATTCCCAGTTACCTTAAAATCTTCAGTTGATTGTGTTCAAAGTGAGCCTTTAAAGTCAAGCTTGTAGGAGAGAGGTTGATGTGACAATCCTAAATTCATTGCCATCTCAGAGGTGATTACCACTCTATTTAAACTGACTGTTGGTCATGAACCACATATATTAGTGTGGTTGTGACATCCTAATAAATACAATTAATAAGGTGGATATATATGAAGAATTTTAAGTTTGCATGTGAAAAAGTTTATTCCTACCTTTGCATAACGTCTGTGAACAAGTCCTTATGATATACCCTACTAAGGTTTAGCTGGGCACAGTGGCTTCCAGTCAGCAATGGCCAGCTAGGGTAGCACTAGGCTTTACCTGTGCAAAGTGGTTGTAACAGACGATAACTTTGTGTGAGGGAGGTAGAGGTAATAAAGAAAAAATCTGGGGGAGTTCTGAATCTGAGTTACACCCAGAGGTGGAGCTGGGTTGCAAAAGAAACCAGGATGCCCTCTATTCCCATCTATTCCATCATTTCAAGGATACAAAAGGAGGACATGAGGCTGGATGAAAGTGTCCTCAACAGAAGGGTTGGGGGTGGCTGGCAACTTCTCAGCTGGACCATGCTGACGGAGCAGTCATGTGTGAGGCATGCTTCATTTCCCTTCATTTCTGTCCAACTGTTTCCACGAGCAGTGGAGTTACTCTTCTTGAATTTGGTAAACAAATTTGCTTTTTGCTTTTCCTACCCTTTCCTAAGAGTAGTTTCAGAGTAACAGGCAAAATTGCAAGGCTCCATCATTTTTGGATAGTTATCCTAAGGACAGAAGAATGGGCTCCTACTTAGCCAACTTAAATGCCTAGAGAAAGAATGGTCCTCAGAGGCCAGTGCTGGAAAGAGGGAAGAATGACAGGGGGTGTCAGTGCCACTAGGAACTGGCATTGCACTGAGTTGACACACTGTGTCAGCTGGCCCAGGTGGGACCTGACACCTGGGCTGCTGTGCCAGGGGATCCCCATCATCCCTGCCTCCCCAGGATGCATGCCTCAAATGGTATGTAAGGACTGATGGCTGGGATACAGCCCCAAGGAGTCTGTCCTGTTGGGGGCTGAGGATAAACCAGCTGAAAAACATAAATATTTCAATAGAATCCAGTCTGACTGATGAGAGACTGTGGGGTCCTTCCTTCTACTCAGTGTAAAGAATCATTGATATTGACTTTTTTCCACAAGGAATTTTGCTTTCATTTCCAGACTGTTTTCTGACACAAATTTTTTATAACAGCAAATTATCAACAGGCTATATAGAGTGCCAAAGTTATGCTCAGCCATTGATCTACTGTCCAATGATGTTATGGTCAGAGCAAATCAGTATGACTATCTTATTCAATCTGATTTAAACAGCTGCTTCTAGCCTTCCCTCAAAGGCCCTGCAACTTCTCTCTAACTTCTGTTCCAGTCAGAAGCTGAAATTCAGATACTTCAAGTCATGGAAAATTATATTTTCTTTTTTCTTTTCATCTTTTCCAAAGCTCTAACAATTAGAAATATGAGTTAAATTTTTTTATGGCCCTGTTTGTCATGCACCAGGAAGATTTTAGCCCATGGATCTCAGAGCCATGAAATGAATTCAGTTTTATAGCTGATGTGTCTGAGAAATGGCTATTTGGGACTTTTTGTTGGTAGTTAGAGAAATCACTGAAATAGGGAACTCTTTTGTTAGTGCACTGACCATTGCAAACTGCAATTATGTATTTTCATTCCCTCCACTTTAGGAAGTGGATCCACTGGGTAGTGATGGCTGTCATCAATGAGTGCCCCAGAATTCATATGTTAAAAAAAGTGCCAGTCATGGAAGGACAAAAGTAGCAACCTCCAGCTTCACAAAACCTCTACCTGCTTTTTCCAGCTGTGCTGAAAACCCTTTTCCAATTTAAGCCAGCACTTGAGCTGGCGTTCATCACCAGCAGAGAAGGACTGATTTGGAGGTAATACATCTTCTTTCTAAAAGATTTGCTGGCTTAATTTTCAGAAGTATCATGCTTTTCTGGTTTCTTCTGATGATAAGGTGGGCTGCATTTTTTTCTGACACTGAGAGAACCAAAATGTCCTGAATAAAAGCACCCGTGTTGAATGACAGAATTACATCCAAATCCCATCAAAATCAATGGCAGCCTTTCCACAGACCTCCAAGAGAGTTAGACTAGATTTGTTAGTAATCATATTTTATCTTCGCTCCATGGTTCCTTAGAGTACATATGTTTATTCATAGCCAAACTGATTACAGGTCAAGATGACTCCACATAAAACTTGACCCTGCATCTGAAAGGAATTAGTTTCTCCTTGGATAGTACTTAAGGTGAATTACAGGCTTCCTTCCTTCCAAGTGGACTTGCTTATCTTTTAAAAAAAAAAGTTTCTTTTTTTTTTTATCTGATTGTAGGACTCACTTGTATCTCTTTCTTGAACCATTGCAATAAATCTTAGCAGGATTATCAGAGTTTTACAGGCTTTCAGAAGGTTTGGATTTGCCTTCATGCTGTTAGACAGCACAGACATGAGAGGATGCATCACACCTAAACACCTGCCACTTCAAATCCTTCAGGGACAATGAGAATGTCCCAGTAGGATCATCCAATTACTTCAGCCTACAGTACACATGATTTTTTTCTGCAGCCACAAAAAAAATTCATATTTTATCATATGCTTACTGCACTATACTGTGATACAGACAAATATGAGAAGGTTGGAGCCTATGACAGAATAAAAATGAATTTGCTCTGAAATTAAGTAGTATTATGATAGGAAAGATAAAGGTAACTTGTTGTCCTAGGATGTGGTTATGTATTCTTCAATGTGAGTAGAAATGACTTTGACAGACAATTCATAGGGCTGGGGAGAAGAGAAGGGTTGTATTAATGCAGGTACAAACACTTTTATTGGTAAAGACCAGGTAAACCAATATTTTAGTAGAAAGATGTTATCAGTGAGCTGCAAGTGACACTCACTCATGCTCCAAAGGAACCACTGATTCTGCTGTCCTGGAGGAGAATAGGTGGAAGAGGGCTGGGAGTCTGTAGTGACACCAGCAATGAAATGTCATCTACACTTCTGCATTACTTTCCAGATCTCTAACTTGTTGACAAGGAAACACAGATGCAACAATTCAGTGACAATTTGGGCTGTTACTTGTTTTGATGAATTTGTGCTCTTTTTATAAAAAGCTGTTGTAGATTTTAATTAAGAGGGATTTGTGAATTGAAAAATTAGGTAAAAAACCCCACAGCAAGGCTCCAATTTCACACAAACCTTCACAAGA
This sequence comes from Chiroxiphia lanceolata, assembly GCF_009829145.1. NCBI lineage: Eukaryota > Metazoa > Chordata > Aves > Passeriformes > Pipridae > Chiroxiphia > Chiroxiphia lanceolata. Next base: position 16,294,677 of record NC_045641.1, read on the forward strand.
TAAAAAAGGCTAAGTTTGTCTTTTGATTGTAAAGCTATTTGATTTATAATTGTAGATGGATACATATTATAAAAAACAGTCTTAAAGAAATACTTTATACCAAGAATTAAGAATATGCTAACTTAGTACTGGCAGCCAAGCGAAAAGAGCTTGTTTTTCAGAAGTGTGTCTAAGTCTTGCCAGGCAGTAGATAATTCCAGATTCTTGAAATCAATACCCAAAGAATTTGACCACCATTCAATATTAACTTGAATGACTACTGACTGCAGCATGATATCCCATTGAAAATTACTTGAGAACCTCACCTGAAAAGAACCTGAGTTTAGGTACCCAGTGAATGGCTTCATGCAGCCACGATTTAAATGTGATGGTATCCACCACCCCTTCTGTGGTTCCTAGCAATGCACTGTGTACTTTGTGCTGGATCTAACATTCACAAGACCAAGCTCTGAATCAAATGTTTCTAGAAGAACCCTAAATAAGTTAAAAAATTACTAGAATAATAAATTTAAAACATCTCAAATGAAACTGGCAAAATTCAGGGAACAGATAAAAGGGACTACGATCAGGGAGAAAGAAGAGGAGGAAAGCAAGATGAAGAAGTGAAAAAGAAGGAAATCTCCCTCTAGCCAAGCTGTGTTCAATCCCACAGCTCCAGATATCGACTGGAAGGGAGGTTTGGAGCCCAAGCACTTTAAGCTTTTACCTGGCTGCTTTACTCTCAGTTCTTAGTGATAGGATGAGGGAGAATGGCCTTAAACCGAAAGTTGGCAGGTTTAGATTAGATTTTAGGAAGAAATTAATTACTATGGAGGTGGTGAGGCACTGAAACAGGTTGCCCAGAGAGGATGCAGATGCCTCATTCCTGGAGGTGTTCAAGACAAGGTTGGATGGGGCTCTGAGTAACCTGATCTAGTGGAAGGTGTTTCTGCCCATGGCAAGGGGTTGGAATTAAATGATCTTTAAGGTCCTGTTCAACCCAAACCATTCTATGATTCTATGATTCTTGACATAAGAAATATGAAGTAACAATTGCAAGCAGCATCTACCTTTTTGAGTGACTCCCTAATTTTGCCTTTTTTTTTTTTTTTTTTTTTTTTAATTCATCTTTGTTTTCTCTCTGCAGTCTCAAATTCCTGTGTGCAAATACCACATCATAAAAAAATCTTTGGAGTAACAGTTTCCATAGGTCAGGAAACTTTAATAAAGATTCTTGTATGTGAATCAAAGGTTTCCCTGGTCCACTGCTTGCATCTTAATTTGTACGGTAGAGGCTTCTTCCAACAGCTTCTTTTAGCAGCTGAATAGGGTAGAAGAGAGGACAGATTCACGAGCTCTCCAGAATCGAGGTCTCTGGGAATGAGATGATGATCATCTCATGCTTTTTCAGGTCATAGTTCCATGTAGATTTTCTCTTCTGATGCAAGCCTTTTCACATCCCACCTGCAATTACTCTCACTTACACAATTGCCTGTTGACCATGATCCAAACCACTTGTGCAATAGGATCAAGGTTAATTGCTTTTGGGTGATAGTTGTTGTCTTTTTTTTGTTGTTGTTGTTTTTGTTTTTAAAAGCACAGTAATTTGACTGTTCCACCTTAGAATATTTTCCCAAAAGATGCCTGCACAACTGGGTGCAGAAAATTGCAGTGAGGGAGGATGGACAGAATGGGGGCTTTTTATACTGCCTTTGTTGTAGAGAGTGATGCCTTTGGTATCTAGTCACTAGCTGAGACTGGATGAACAAGGTGACTGATTATAGCAATGTCATTCGTGTTCCCTCATCCCTTTTCTCACTTCAGGGTCAAAAAGTTGCAGTTGCAGGTCACACATTTCCATGCAGACAAAGAATTTTCCATCAATATTGCTGCCATAGCATCTGCTCCATGTACTAGATGTTAAGAAGGAGTAGTTTACTGGCCTACATTAAGTTATAAGTGACCTTTGAGGAATATCCTATATAGGTCGCTCTACAGGAGTTTAAATAATTGGCTGCAGCTGAAGAGGTTGCTCTGAGCATTGCTTTTTTTATCTGTGGTACATCTCCCGTCAGTGTATTAGAACAATAACATGGGTGCTGGGTATAGGTAGTGAGTGGCTAGATAGGACTGTCTTAGCAGTTGGGCTGGTTCAAGCTCACCACCTAGTACACCACCATGTGGGCTGCATAGCGGGGGCAGGCTGGGCATATGGGGTTGTTTAGGATGCCATGCACAAAGAAGACTGCTGTTTATCCTTTTCTCAAAAATATGCAGTAATTGAAAATACTTCTGCAAAAATTTGTCCCAAGCATGTTTGGCTGACTCACTACCTTGGTCTCAATGGAATTATATTAGCACCTTGTTAAATACTCCATTGATTTTAGAATTGCTGTAATGGCCTATCAGTATTGCAGGGTTCTGAGTGTCTGTATTGATCTCAGTGGCTAGTCTTGCTCTGAGCCTAGATGTTACACAGCAGGGGTTCTTTCAAACTCATACTATAGGACATTTGAAAGTACAGGTGCAGAACTGTGCCCTTTTGCTTGCTGAGCATTACTCTTTAGACATCATTTTCCAACAGGAGTCTGAGACTTTGGGTCATATAAGATGCCATCTTCCTATTTCTTTAATAAGATTTTTTTTGTCTGCTGTTAATACTTAGAGAGGTATTCACTTCAAAAATTGATTTATGATATTAATTACAATTTATTCTTTTTATTTAGAAGAGGAAAGTCAACAAAATGGTAAAACAAGATCTTGTCTCTCCCCTTTCTTTGTCAGGACTTTTCATTTTCATTTCAGTGAAATCCAGTTGAACACAGAAATTGTTTCATTGCTGATGCTCTTGTTGTTTGGGTAAGTAGCTACCAGTCAGTTAAATGTAGGAAGGCCAAAAGTTAAACTGATTCCTTTATGTGTGCACTCTGTGAAGTCACAGAGAATGATGTCAACATTGCACCATGGATGCTTTAGTGTGCTTCAATTGGTACAAATACATTTCAGAATGACTTTGACCATCCAACAGCCACATCCCATGGCACTAATTCCCTGAATAACAAGTTGACTGCCTTCAAATGCGTAGGGCTGGAAAAAAACTACTGCAGCAAATAAACTTCCTTGTATTTTTCAGTCTTTTTGGATATTACGTGCCATTGCTGATCCCTAAGAAAGAGGTTTCTTCATGTCTGTGAGGAGCATTGGGGTTTCTCAGGTCCCTGCAGAACCCTTTTCTGTCCCATTCATTCTCAAGCACATCCGTGTGAAGTGCAGCAGGGCTTGCTGGCACAGGCAGCACACTTGAATTGCTGGTTATCACTGTATACCAGGTAGCAGATATGGACAGCAAGGGAACAACTGAAAAAGACACTCCTTGAATATTCTAGAACTTATTTACTGTCAAAGACAGAGAGAACACTATAAAGTTCAGACTGGGAAATAATTATATGGCACAGAAGCACAAATGTTAGTATTTAGCAGCTCCTGAAAATAAAACAAAAGAAAACAAACCCAAAAACCCCAGAACTTCGGTAAGAAAAACCACTGACACGGGAGAAAGATGATGAATAATATGTATATGTGTGTTTCTCATTACTCCTGCTCGAGAAAGGGGAGTTTTGTGTTGACTGGGTGCAGGATGGAGGAGTGTAAAAGTCTGCTTTGGAAGATGGGAGCTCAGCTTCTTCAGTCTAGGAGAGGGGAAGCTGAGAAGGGGCTTTCCCTCCATGAATTCATCAAATACATGTGAATAGTCCTAGGGCAAACACTAACAAACAACAGACACTGAAAAAATTCAGATGGCTGTCAAAAAACCCTTCAAATATGATTAGAGGCTGGAGAACAGGCCTAATAATACCAAGTTTAAAGAGATTGCTATGGTTAGCTTTATCAGAAAGAAAAGAGAGATGATTTGCTCACAGGGTGTAAGTACCTCCCAGGAAAAATATGTTTGTTTCCTAAGAATCATAGAATCATTAAGGTTGGAAAAGACCTCCAAGATCACTGAGTGCAACCTTTGACTGAACACCATTTTGTCAACTAGACCATGGCACGAAGTTCATGGTCTTGAACATTAACCTGGCTCTGTCCACAATGGACAGACCTGCAAGCAAAAGGTAACTTTGATCTTGGTTATCAGACATGCCAAACCTTACAGCTCACTGCACGCCAAGTCCTTCCAGATAGCAGAGGATATTCCAGTGTTAACATTTCATGTCTACACCCATTTTCTAGCCCCAAAGTCAATTACTAGCAGCATTTCCTGATAACCTCTTAATTTCAGATATATAATAACCAAATATATACAAATGCATACAAAATATTTTTAAAGTTAAGAGAAAAAAAGAGACTAGATCATTATTATTAGAGAACTTTGATGCAGGTGACTTGTTATTTGAAAATTGATCAATTTGCCAACACAACTCACTGTGTGATGTGGCACAAGGGATATTTGCCAGACTGGTTTTCACGTGGAAAACCCATAATTCGGAGACAGTTTTGCTCAGAATTCATGTAACAGCTATTCCCCTGTGCTATGTGGAAAAGAAAAACTGATGCTGACCTGTTATTCTGACTAAGCTCAGGATCTGAGACATCTTTGTGGGGTGATGTCAGGTTTGCAGGGAACTCTGCTCATAAGCCCTGTAAGCAGAGGATGCAATCAGGCTAGCGAGGCTTTAAGTGACAGAAGGCAGCTGAGTGGGCTGTGGCACTGTTCCTGCCTGGGTTCCACTGGCTCACACCTAAGAAGGGTCTAATAAGCTCATGGCAGTAGGAGAACCATCACTGGTTCCTATACATCATATTTCTTCCAAGTCTTTGTAGTTTTCCTGTGGCATGTAAACATTTACCTGTCAGCTTCAGAAGCTGAAGAAACTTCATGAAACATAGCTGCAGAAATGGGTGCTTTTAATCCTTCATTATGAACCTACCTGCATGAGATCACCACAGGCTCTGATTCGCAATAATGAGATGAACTGAGGTAACTGCAAAGAAACTCAATTAGTATTGTAGCTAATAAAAATGATAGTTGTGATAGAAAAATGATTCATAACTGCAGAATGTGCTTCTGCATGTTTTTCATTACTTAGCCTGCACTAACTCTTGTAATCTAATATATCCCTGCACTTTCTGAACTGCACGTCTTCCCACTGAATAACATCTAAAATTTGTGTCTACTCCAGAGTGGTTTTTACTGACACCTCCCATTGCCAGTATCATCTTCCTCCTTAATAGCAGTAGTGTAAAACATGACTCCAAGAACACAGTTAGTATTTTAGGAATTACTATCTGCTTCTGTTCAAAAAAGAAGATACCACATAACTGTCAAGTAAAACTTGTCTACAGACATGCTTTCTCCACTGCTCACCTGGCAACAGCAGTGGTGAGTCTTTTAGTCATTAGACTTTCACAAACCTCTGGACATCAACTGTTGCATATGTAGATTTGCCAGTGTTTGTTTAGTGTTTTGTTTTGCAAAATAGGTTCTAACCTATGTTACTGCTAACAAGAGATGCTGAAATACATTAACAAGGGGATTTTTCACAGAAGCATAGGTAGTTGTTTGGTGGCCATGGAGATTCCTGGAGAGGTTGGTGTGTAATTGCCACTTGTGACTCTGAAAAGCTCTTTCTCTCCTGATGTCTTTTACAAATAATACTTTACTCTGGTGGTAATTATCTTCCACCTCTGATGGCACAAAGAATCATTCTGTGTTTCAAATTGCTTTTTGTATTTCTATTTCTGTAATTAAAAACCCTAATTTATTATACAGGCTTAATAAAAGATAATTGGAAACAAACTCAGTATTTTTAGCTATAGAGATGAAAAGGAGGTGTATAATATCAAAAGACAGATCTTTTATCTCCTAAATTTGCCAGAAATTTTGTTACTGGCTATATGTTAAGTCCCACTGCGTTCAGTGGGCCTTAACTCAGAGAGCCACAGTACGTAGTTTGGGATTTCAGAGTGGGTCTTTAGCTCCAAAAAACGTTTCCCCAATAATCATGGTAATTCTTTTATGACACAATTTGAAGGTCTGATTATTTAGGACCAATAACATATACTAGCATGAACAGGTAACAGGACACAAAATCTCTACTGTGAATACATGAACATTATTCTTTCCCTCTATGTTGTACCAGTGCATATACTTTCAGAATGGCAAGAAAGACAAGAGCCTGAAAGTTGATTCTGTCCTGGCAGTAATGAGCTAGAACAACCCCTGAACACTAGGATTCAGCTTCTGAAATAATTTGATTAACATTTTGCTTATGCATTTTGATTAGTACAAAGTAGACTGTAAAAAAACTCTGCTTGTGGTACAGTTCATCTCTGGTATAACTCCACCGATCAGAGCCCAGTGGGAGTGATAAAAAAGAAAAAAAGAGATCCATTCTTCCATTAATAATTTATATTCTTCTCTTTGTAAGTGACCTACTAAATGGAAATAGAAGATTCATCTGGAAATGTCTCAAATATAAAACTGAATCATGTGGAAACGTCTCAAATATAAAACTGAGTGCACAGTATCTTTTTCTATCTCACTCCCAAGATTTTCAGTTGCTTAACAAGAGAAGCTTTTTCTAGTTTGGGGGGTACATAGCCAGGCATCAGATGAAAACAGAGACATAAGGCAACAGCTGTAGACACAGCATGATCTTTTCCTTAATCCTTTCTGATAAATCTCATCCCACCTGAAGCAAGTTATGACTGCTGTGTGGAAATACAAAGACATTCCTAACAGGTACATATTTTTACAGATGACATTAAAACCAGTAAAATTTAAATACCCACCAAATTATAGTTTCCATAGTCAAAATTCTCGTTTCAGCACAAAGTGGAGATACTAATTTAAATTTTTAGATTATGGGATTAAAAGATCATCTTCGCACACATGTGAAAGAATGTGGAGCACAAGGGAAGGCAAGAGGGGAAGCCCCAGTAGCTAATTAGGCAATCAGCTCCCACTCTGGGATGGGCAGTGGAGAGTCCCAAGACTTTGAGAGTTGGGTGCTGGAGGGACCAGAATGTCTGGTGTAAGTGGCCCCTGGAGCCCCATGGATCCTACATGGATCCCCAGTAGTCAAAATGGGAATCCCTTTAGGATAGCCCTGGGAACAGGGAGCAGTGGCAGCCTTTCTCCTACTGGACTACAGGATTTAGCAACACCTAACAAAGTTCAGCCTTTGTTCCTGGCAGTTTCACAAATGAAACCATCTGAGGAGAAGAAGTATAACATCAACACAACCCCAGTCCATTAGAGTGGTGGACAGCGCTAAAACTCCTCCCATGGTGGGCAGTACTCAGGATAAGACAGAGCCGCTTTGTGATGGCAGTGGAGAAGCATCACAGCCCCCGTAGAAAGCTCACAGGCCTGAGAACCCTTCCTTTGGACATGATCAGATGGGGTAACAGAGCCCAGGTGGGGGGTGTCCCAACCCTGCAGCAGGCCACAGCAGCATTGCCTGCACTCAGGGGAAGGCCCATTGCTTACTCTTCTCCTGGGTTTCCAGAGGATGCAGCAGGGAGGAGCTGGAGCTAACACAGTGTCCAAAGACACTGCAAACCCCAAAGCCTAATTCCCTCCAGGGAACCGTGGCTGTTTTCAAGTCCTGTTGCACCTTGAACTGAGGAATGAAAGCAGCTGTAAGGGAAGAAGGAATTTGTCATACAGGCTGGATGGTCTGCATTTACATCGCTGTTTCAGCTATCTTTTGTTTTCAAAGAAACTTGGCAAAATATTCCCTAAATAGGTCTCTACTGTGAACAACTGAGTTCCCGTTTTTGTTGCTGAGGTTGGATGCTGAGGAAAATACGTGTGGCTTGGGAGGGGTACCAGGCAGGTGCTGCAGGACAGGTGCTGCCATGCCCACGCATCGTGTTGTGCTGTGTCAGTGGCTGCCCCACGGGGCCCGCAGGTCTGCTGCCAGCCCTGATAGAGAACTGGAGATGAGTGTGAGAGAAAGCCGGGAGAGACTGAGTGCCCATGGCTGGTCCCTGTGAGACTGAGCTGTCCCCTGAGGCACAGAGGAAGGCTCGGTGGGGATGGCACAGGGGAAGTGGAGCAGGGAAGCAGATTCCTCACATGCTGTGCTGCTTCAGTGTGTGACCCCAAAGGTTCCCTCCCCTTGCTTTGCAAATTAAAGCATGCACTGCTCTGCCCTGCAGCTGGATTTATGCAAACAGGTATTTTTACTGAGATTGAAGGCAGCACTTATTTGCAGAATAATCATTTTAGGCTGCGTTTGAAGTGTTCCCTTTTTTTCCCTTACAATGATTTTTTCTGTTGAGTTTTGCTGGAAGCATTTCTTAACAAGCTTCTTCAGCTTGCCTTGCAGTCTCTGCAGCTGGGCAGGTGCTAGGTTACTGCTGCTGTTTGATTGAATATCCACAGCTATTCCTGAAAGATGCGTGCAGTCCCCAGACCCATGGATGTCTCAGCATCTGTTTAGCTTCAAACATGTGAGCCTTGTGCACGCCACATGTGTTTGGAACATATCCAAAAAGTCCACAAAAGAGATTTTCAGGCCCTTATCTCTCCTAACTCAGCTGTGAGCTCTGTGTCCAAGCTCTCAATTGAGTCTTAAGAAACTTTTAAAGCAGTTCACAGCCACTGCCAATCTTTCTGCTGCTTGGGACCCAACTCTGGAGGGAGCCAGCACAGGCTCTTGCAATATGAAGTTGCTCCTCATTTTTCTGGAGTCAGATGCTCAGGTCAAGCTTTTAACTTCCTGATGTACAAAATCTCCAGATATTGGGATATTTCACTCATGGAAACCTGAGTAACTTCAGTAACTCCAGTGTAACACAGGGCAACTGTGCATGGCTGTAGTGGTCGTATCACTTGGCAGTTTCAAGCACCAGTGGTTAGTAATCCACCCCTTAGTCTATTTGTATCTTAATTATTTAAATCTGCAGAACATGCTTCACCTTCCATTCCATTTTTGAAATTTATAAAGGATTCAAAATAATACTAGCCAAAACTTACTTTTAAGCAATCAGTTTCCAGAATATATATATATATTTAATTTAAATGTCTTATTCAATCTCCAGCTGTTTTGGAAGTGTTATAAAACTGAACACATACTTCTGAAGATTAGGGTTAGCATTTGGTACTTTATCTTTTAAAAAATCCACTGCATTGTAAAGAATAAGAGAATAAGTGGTTTTAGAATTTTTATGGTTTGCTTTTTTATTTTGCATTTTCAGTAGGGGAACATACTTTAGAAGGATTAAATTAATATCTTGACCTAGAGTAAAAGTATAAAGTCCTCAGGAAATTTGCAGAAACACTCTAGATAGGAAATGCAACTAGATAAGAAAAATGTGCAAGAAAGCCTGGGTTAGGGATAACTTGCTGAAACTTGACACTCCTTGTCAAATTTGCATGGCAAAAAGTTGATATTCAAGGGACACTAATCATCTGCTTTTGTCAGTAGAAAATGAGAGAGCTTTGTAGGAGAGACACAATTATTTCCTGTTAAAATTCTCTAAACCATTTAGCATGTGCAGCACTATCACTTTTGAGTTTGCTCAGATATTCACATCAGTAAATTTGATCCCTGCACTGTACTGTCCTTTTAATATCCTCTCTCCTACCAGTTTTCCATTTATTCCAATTTTTCTGTTATGCTTTTCATAACTGTAATATATTCCAATATCAGGTTTTATAATTACTTGGTTTCTATTAATTTCCAAATTTATATTTCAGGTTGTATTTTCTCCTGTGCTTCAAGGGACAGACCATTGTACGGAAAAGCAATCTAGGATATATGCTAAAGTTATTGAAAAAGTAGTGTAGGAAATCTGGTTTAGTTGGGGGAGTGTCTGGTTGGTGGTTGACTAGCATGGGGGAATTATTTCACAGGAGATTGGTAATGTGACTTGATACATCTACAGACAGCTATTTTTTTAGGGTGCTGATCCACAGATGAGTATGTCTGCCAGTATTATATTTGGGTTTACTGAAATTAAAGCATTTGAGGGCACAGAAGGCACAGAGTTCCTACTCACTAGTATTATAAAAAAATGTTGTGTTTTAGGTCAGACTCTGGAGAACCTGGTGCTGCATGGATGTGGTTCTACACTGAGCAACACTGCAGGACGTCAGAGGAAAATATAAGGCTCAGTTCTGTAACTGAGCCCATGAAGCCTGGTCCACCTGAGGACTTAATTTTGTACTTAAATTTAAATACGTGAGCAGATGCTTACAGCTGAAGCAGATTGCACATATGCTGAACAGTAAGTCAGTGTTTGAGTGCTCCAGTGCAGCATTATGTTTAGTATACTCAAAAGCTGAACTCTAATTAGCTTGGGACAATAGTACAAAACTAAGTTATGGTTCAGAAAGATGCTGAATCTTCAATCTGGAGAATAAATGCCTCACAAATATGAGGAAAATCACAACATGGGCATTTTTTAAACAGGGAAAACTGTAAACTGTGTTCAAAGATTAATAAAGTGTGAATCTAATTGCTTGCAGGATCCCTTGTTTCTGCAGAGAAAAAAATATGACATTTACGAATTGGAACAGCAGACATGAAACAAATTTCAGCGTACTAATGTTCAGAAGGTAAATGTGTAGTTTGTCCAAATATATGAAGGATTACAGCAACTGTGCTGTTTGTAACATGGGAACCTGTGTGAAATGAGCACTGAGGAGAAGAGATGTAAGAAAAATGAAACATTACTCTTCAGGGATCATACTGAGGGAAATGGAGATTGAAAATGTGGTGGGAGTTGACAAAAGATACCAGCACTGATAAAAGTGTTCTCAAAAGGCACTGAAGTAGTGACTTTTGAATCAAAAAAAGGCATATACTTTCAAAAAAAGGGGTTTAACAATGACTTTTGTAGAAGGAATGGAATAAGAGGTAGTACAATGAGCACTGGAAGTGCATCAAAAGAAAAAGTAATTTTTTTTCCTAAACATAATAGTTATATTCATTGAGTTCATAAACCAAATAGTATAAAGAGGAAGGAGCGCAAGAAGGTGGAGACGGGTGGCACAAACTGAGCCAGAGGGAGGAAGAGAGTGCTGAGAGCAGAGTCCTGAGGTTAGTGTGTCACCAATGGCATCAAAAGAGAAAGGAAAAAAAAAAGAAATTAAGAAAAATTGCAAATTTTTCTTGGTTACCATTCTGAAAAGCAATAAGTTTTGTTGGGAAATAGGTCAAGAAAGATGAGAAGAGGCGAGGAAAGAAGGCAGGATCTTTGTTTGCAAGCGCAGCATAGAGGT